>NC_086097.1:10220000-11682500 GCF_963921235.1 Mobula hypostoma
TCCATGGGAAGAGCTGCAAAGTTCGATGGCCACAGGCAGGAACAACCTCCCGTGACACCCTATGTTGTATCTCGGTGGAATATGGCCGGAGTCCAACAGCAAAAAGTTCAATATCCGGTCTACAAACACGTTCCTCGATTGTAATATGACCAGGATTGCACCATCCATTGTTAACCAGAACAGTAAGCACCTAACTCCTTCATGTATCCCGCTCTCAGTGCACTTCCGGTCAGCCCGAATGCTCTGGAAGCCATCCATGGAAAAGTTTTGCTCGAGTATGTCCTTGTGCAGCCCTGTTCCAGTAAAACACATAACACTGCACTCCTGAAATGTTCTCTGACGCCTGGCTAGCGCCGTCAACTCGTCATTTTATTACCCACCAAACTCCTCTTCTCCATAAGTCTCTGTTGTCTCGACCCGGTCCTCTTTCCTCACCTTTGTGATCCCCCTCTGCATCCTCTGTGTGTTTTCCTCCAGATTTCAGCAGGGGTGTCCGCTGCTCTGTTCGCTAAACATTGACCAATTAAACAATCCGTTATGTCTTTGGACCGTTTGAAGAAACCAGATCACCTGGAGGAAACCTAGGCATTCCACGAGGAAGATATACAAAGACTCCTTACAGAGGACACCGGGATTGAACTGCAAACTCCAACACCCCAAGCTGTAAAGCATCATGCTAACCATAATGCTACCATAGTGCCCATGAAGGGTCTCGGTTCAAAACATTGACTATTTATACCTCTCCATTGATGCTTGCTGACTTGCTGAGTTCCTCCGGCATTTTGTGTGTGTAAAATTGAGAGACCAGGCGAGACCTATGAGGTGGAAGGTGAGTGGGTGGGGGAGAGGCCACAAATCGAGAGAGTGTATGGAGAGAAGAGGTAAAGAGCTGCAGAAGAAGGAGTCAAATAGGAGATGACAGCATCCAATTATTGTATCTTTTCCTTCTTTAATCATGACAAAACACATTCCACATTGAACCTTCAATTAACTATCTTCTTTTTTTAATTAAAACATACATAATAAATGGCCTACAGGTCTTTTGAAATTATGTACATACTCTGATGGTTAGGACTTCAAAACTTTACAATTAATTATATGCTGAGTTTCCAAACTGATTCTGAAAATGAGAGGGCTTATTTTTGACAACTGGTCAGCAGAACCACTTGCTTACTCAGCAGGGATCTTATCCACCTGATTTTAATTACTCCTGTAATTATGTTGGCTAGGAACAATGTGATGTGACTTCTGAAACCCTCAACCAGAGCTTATCTGTTTCTAGGAATGACGATCCTAACTCTCTCCTGTCTGACCACTCTCACTCTACTCTAAATGTACCTAAGGCTAAGCTTTCCCATAGCATCTACAAATTCGCTGTTGACACCACTGTTGTTGGCAGGATCATGGATGATCACAAGGAGGCATATACAGGAGTGAGCTCGGTCAGCTGGTTGAGTGGCATCAACCTTGAAGTCAACATCAACAAATCTAAGGAACTGATAGTGGGCTTTCGGACGAGGAAATCAGCCAATGCTCATTGATGGGTTGGTGGTGAAAAGGACGGCAGCTACAAATTCCCTGGTGTCAACATCTTGGAGGAGCTATCCTGAGTCCAGCATATAGGAACAGCCATGAAGAATGTCCCAATGTCTCTACTTTTTAGAGGATTAAGGAGATCCATGTCATCAAAGACTCTGACAAACTTCTACAGATATCCAATAGAAAACGTTCAGACGTGTTGCCTCAAGGCCTAGTGCGCAAACTCCCATCCACAAGAATGCAACGGACTGCAGAAAGTCTCACACTCGTCCTGTTCCAGCATGGGTTAAGCTCTCCCCACTCTCAAGGACATCTACAAAAGGGATTTCTGGTAGGTGACATTAATGTTTAAGGACCTTACCATCTAAGCTACACCCTCTTCCCGATGTTGCCATCAAATAAGAGATACATGAACCTGAAGACCCACACTTCATGCTCACCAACAGCTTCTTCCCCACTGCCATTAGGACCTCGAACTGACCTGTAAAATAAAACTCTAATACTACTTTGTACTATTTCATTCTCCATCTCTCAACGTGCACTGATGTCATTATGTTTTTTCAGTTCATTCTGTCATGTGGGTTATGATGAAATTATGTTAATGAGATAATGAGATGAGGCCTCCATTGGTCAGGGTCAACCATAGTTATTGCATCCTAGCCGTCCAGATACGCAAGCCAGTACAGTACAACATGGAGAGCAAGCTGTTGCCCATGTAACACGCTCTGCCTCCCCATGCATCTGATGAACCCAAAGGAATGTCAGAGAACAATATAGTTTGATATCAGCAGTGTTGCAGGAGGTACCAGTCAGCATTGAACTCAACATACCTTAGACTTCAGCTCTGGATTTTTTACTCTGGGTTTACTCTCGAAGCCTTCCCCATGTTTGGGTATAGCCTCAACACAATCAAGGTTTGAGAATGAGTTTTCCTTCTCCTAGATGAGCTGCCAAACATGGTAGATGAGCCGCATTGGGCTGATGTGAGTGGCTTTAAGGTGCCAGTAACCCGCCTTTGCCCCTGCTTCTGTCAGTAGAAATGACTCTGCCAGGCTTAGTAGCTAAGTCACATGTGAAGGCCAGGAGCTGGACTCAGTTGTCAGAGGCTAT
Organism: Mobula hypostoma; assembly: GCF_963921235.1. Taxonomy (NCBI): domain Eukaryota; kingdom Metazoa; phylum Chordata; class Chondrichthyes; order Myliobatiformes; family Myliobatidae; genus Mobula; species Mobula hypostoma. The sequence goes on from NC_086097.1 coordinate 10,222,650, forward strand.
TTGAGTCACATACCATTGGGAGCAATTGGTAGTGGGAGTTTACCCCCAGTGTTACTCCAGGCTATAACAATATCTGGAACTGAGTTAGTCACACCCTAGCTTGCACAGTACCTGACCATACATCATCTCTCCGATTGCTGGGCTACATTAATCAAGGCATTTTCCCTTCTTAAGTTTATCCCAAATTGCTGATGTTCTGAGATTTCTTCAAAGCTGGCCTCCTAAACACATCTCCATATAATGATCATGCCTTATTTACCTAAACTCTGCAATTCCACCTCATTTCCTATCTGGGTAATTTAAGATGCTTCTTAAAATCCACCATCACCTCTTTGACCTATAATTTTATTCACCTCCCCAAAACGTAGTATAACATTTTGTTTGTTAAATGTACAGTAAACTATTTTGGATGATTTATTTTGCTAAGCTATAATTTATTGCATCATTTGGAAAGCAAGGCAATGATGTATAAATCTTGTCTGGGCATTGAGCAACTTTTTTTCAAGATTCCAACCTACCAATTTTGCCAGCTTTGGAAAGATTGGCTATTAAACTGGCATGTTTGAGTATTTTATTCAACAGAGATTAAGAGGCAATCAGAAATTGATCTCTCTCACCTAAAATGAATTATCTTGACACAGGGGTTGCACAGCAAGCAGCTGCCTGTGGTTGTGAGACATAGTCAGGCAGAATGAACTTTACCTCTTAAAGGCTGATATTTACAAACGGTCTCACAAATTGATTGCTGATAGATATAAAACCATATTTACACAAAAAGAAAATCAAGAAAAAATAATTGTGGCTTTGTAATGGGTTCAGCTGTGTTTCCGGGATATGGCAGTTCTTGTAATTGATTTAAAGTTCTGAAACTAACTATCAGCTACCATAGAGAGGAATTGAATAGAATATTTCAACAAAGATTTAACCTCTTTGACTGTGGTTTAAATGGGGACAATTGTCAGCAAATTGACAAGGCTTTTGTGGTGTAATAGCATATCTGGAGGTAAAGTATTCTGAACTAGTTTAATCATTAAAGTTTTCATGTTGGAAATGACAAATCTAAAAAGGGAAACAAAATTCACAGAAAAAAATGTGATGATTTCTGTATGGATTAATTCTCAAGTCATTTTCAATCACAGTTTGGATTTTTGTAACATGTTCAAGGATTTTTTTTTAAGATGAGAAAGAAATGATTTAAAGAACATCGTAGTACAGGAATGAATTAGAGGTGAAAGAAATTCCATCTTTCAATGTGGGTTAGTTGAATTTGCAATTTTAAAATCACAGAGCAATTAAGCAAAAGATACCTAAGAGGGCAATATTATATAAATGGGTATAAAATGATAAATTCTGGGCCAAGAACACTTCACATATAGGAAGAGACATGCTTAATCAGGAAGGGACATGATTAACTAGAAGGCAATGTTAATTCAGACCAATACGGATGAAAGACAGATTAAATACTGTAGATTTTGTGAGACAACAGAACCTTGGTGGAAATGCAAGCTTGTAATGTATTTAGAATGGTATTTGTTCAGTATGTTATGATGATCAGAATTGGAATAAAAATCAGATTTAATATCACTGTCAAAAGGCATGAATTTTTTTTTTGCAGCAGTACTATACAATATAAAATAAAAGAACTGCAAATTACAATAAGAAATATATATATATATCAATTATATATATCTATATTATAATAATTTAAGAATAAGAAAGCCAAAAATAAAAAAAAAGTAGTGATGTAATGTGCGTGGATTAAATGTCTATTTAGAAATCTGATGGTAGTAGGAAGAAGCTGTTCCTAAAATGCTGAGTGTGTGTGTCTCCTGTACTTCCTCACTGTGTGATCACTTTTTGGTACAAGTGCTCTGTGAGGCATGGACTGAGAGAAGGAAGGGGGCAGAGAGAGGTGAATCATGGTTGGGGAAAGGGGAATGGAGAGGGGAGGGAGCTGGAAGCACGAGAGAGTCATTCTATAATGATCAATAAACCAATTATTTGGAATCAAGTGCCTTTGTCAACAGCCCCCTCCTGCCTCCAGGCACTTCTTTTCTGCCAAGTGTCCCACAGCCTTCTCACGGTGCTCCATCCACACCATTACCAACATTCTTTGCTGACAGCAGATTCACAAACTCACTCTGCATTCCACGTTGACAAAGTCTTAGGCACCCTTGCTGTAGGTGTGTGTGTGTATATACAGTATATATAGGTGTGTGCCTCAGACTTCTGCACGGTACTGTACCTAAAAGTAAATAGAGATATTTATGACACAGTAGAACATCATTTGCCCCATGTGGCCAGATTAACTGTAGAATAGCAATCTCAACTATCTCAATGTAAATTAACAACATTGAAAAGGCTTTGGACAGACACCAAGACCCCTCACACCCTCTCCATGAACTGTTTGTTCTTCTGCCATCAGGCAGACGTTACAGGAGCATCAAAACTAAAACCACAAGGCTACTAAACAGCTTCCTCCCACAGGCAGTCAGACTGCTAAATAGCTGCTCTACCTGACTCTGCTTTGGACACTTTTAACTTGCACTGGACACTTATAACTTGATTTTAACTGACATGTGGCTGTTGTGTTTTACTATTTATTGTTATGTTTATTATTTAGTGTTGCGTTTGTTATGTTATGATTGCACTGCTCCTGAGAAACGCTGTCTCGTTCTACCCTGCAGAGCTGATGTACAGTTAGAATGACAATGAAGTTTTTTGAATCTTGAATCTTGAATGATCACGGCATGGAATTAAAGCAAGTGATTAGGATCAACAAAGGTAGGCAAACTGATTGGCATAGATGTGTTGGGCTAACGGCTCTGTTTCTATCAAGTCCCACTCTATGACCCTTGGCCTGTAGCATTTATAAGACCATTCCTTCATGCAGTGAAATCTAGTCCTTAATAATGATCCCAGGAAAGAAAAGATTAATGTGTTAAGAGCTCTGGGTCTGTACTCAATGGAATTTAGAAGAATGAACAGGGATTTCATTGAAATCAACCCAACTCTCTCGGCCTAGACATGGAAATGATATGTCAAAGAGTGGATGATTCTAGGACTTCAGGGCACAGTCTCACAATAGAAGGATGTCCCTTTAGAACAGAGATGAGGATGAATTTCTTTAGCCAGAAGGTGGTGAACCTGTGGAACTTATTGCCAAAGACAGCTGTAGAGGCCAAGTCATTGAGTACACTTAAAGCAGAGTTTGATAATGTTCTTGATTAGTAAGGGCATCAAAGGTTGCAGGGAGAAAGCAGGGAATTCAAAATGCTGGAGGAACTCAGCAGGTCAGACTGCTTCTATAGAAAGGAATAAAGAGTCAACATTTCAGGCTGAGACATATAATATGGTGTAATATATAAATACTTGAATCATTGAAGGCCCACAATTCATTCTTTTACCGCTGCGCTTACCTAGTGTGGTTGAATGATTCCCAGTGACCTTGAGGCTCCATTGTTGCATCCAGACTGTGAAGTTACATGTGACACCCTCGGCCTCAGGTAGCAGACCTGAAGACGTTATTCCAGACCACCCTAATGGTCTTTTGCCATCTGCTAATAACAGGAGGCACTTAAAAACGGCATGTAATGAACTGAGTAAAAAATATATCAAATTATTTAATTGGAGTTGTAAGATCATGAGACATAGGAGCCAATTAGGCCATTTGGCCCATCCATTCTGTTCCACCATTCCATGATGCTGATTTATTATCCCTCTTCACCCCATTCACCTTCCTACTCTCTATAACCTTTGATACCCAGATTAATCAAGAACCTATCAATCTCTATTTTAAATATAACCAACAACTTGGCTCTACAGCTGTTAGTGGCAATGAATTCCACAAATTCACTAACTCTCCTTAAAGAAATTCCTCTGTTCAAAATAGATGTCCCTCTATTCTGAGGCTGTGAGTCCTAGACTCACCCACTAGAAGAAATATACTCCCCACAGCCACTTGATCTAGACTTTTCACTATTCAATAGGATTCAATAAGATTCTCCCCCTACCCCCACATTCTTCTAAGCTACAGCAAGTGCGGGCCAAGAGATACCAAATGCTCTTCGTACATTAATCCTTCCATTCCTTGATTTCTTCTCCTGAACTTCCTTTATAAGCACATCCTTTCTTCAATAAGGGGCCCAAAACTCCAAGTGTAGTCTGATCGTTGCCTTATAAAGCGTCAGCATTACATCCTTGCTTTTACATTCCCGTCCTTTCAAAATGAATGCTAACATTGCATTTGCCTTCCTCACCACTGATTCAACCTGCAAGTTAACCTTTATCAAATCCTGTGCGAGGACTCCCAAAGTGAAAGTGAAATAAAGAAAAGGATTCACTTAGCTTTTAATGTGTAATGATCCCGTTCAGGTGAATTGGGCTGTGCTATATATCCCATTTATGGATGATGTTATGCTGAGAGGCTAAGTATGAAATGAGAGTTCAGGTGCATTAACATATATCCTCCAATTATTCAGTACGTACCAGCTGTAATACTTGGTGATGGAAAAAATAAATGTGCTCACCTCCAGGAAACAATTGATGCTCTCTTCTGAGCCACCATCCAGAGGAGAATGCGATTTGACCCAAGGCATTGAAATTTTGAACAGGGAAATATCTGAATGTTTTTGCAATTTAGCATGGTTCAGCACTTGGAATTATGATGTTATTGTAATCACAGAAATGTGGTTGAGGGAAAGGCAGAACTGGCAGTTTAATCTTCTCGGCTGTCCAAGTTGCAGGCACGACAGAGGGGAATACAGAATTGGAGGGGATGTCTACTGGTTACGGAAAACATAACAGCAGTCCTTAGAGATGCAATCCTAGAGGATACTTGGACAGAGACTTACAGGCTAAATCAAGGTGGCTGAATTCAGTGTATCCAGGTAGCAGAATCCATTGTTCAGCTGGAGATTTAAGTGCAATGCCAGATAGAAATGGTCAGGGTGATGAGGCCCAAGGTGAGGTATTGGCCAGTTCAGATCGCTGCTCCATGAGACGTTTACAGTGCTGAACTATGGGACTCTCTTTGCAGACTTCGGTTCAGAAACACTATTTGGTTGCAGATACCATTTGCATGATGTTTGTTTTTCATTGCGCATTGGGTATTAGACAGTCTTTACATATACTTTATTTATATATATGGATTTTTTTTTTCGGGCGTCTTTGTTTTGTGGCTGCCTATTAGGAGACAAATCTCAGGGTTGTTTAATGTATACATACTTTAATAATAAAGGTAATTGAACTTTGTCCATTGGTAGAGCTTAAGATAAAATAGAAGAATGATCATTTTGTTACTATAGTAAGAGGAATTAGAGGAACTAATATAGAGTCACAGCGTCATAGAACACTGAAGCACAGAAACAGACCCCTTGGCCCACCTAGTCCACGCTGAACTATTAATCTGCCTAGTTCGATCAATTTGCACCTGGAGCATAGCCATTCATCCCCTCCCATCCATGTATTTACCCAAATTTCTCTTAAATGTAGTCAAATGAGTGTCCACCAGTTGCACTGGCAGCTTGTTCCACACTCTCACTAACCTCTGAATGATGAAATTCCCTCTCAGGTTCCCCTTAAACATTTCACCTTTCACCCTTAACCCATGACCTCTAGTTGTAGACTCATGCAACCACAGTGGGAAAATGCGTGCTTGCATTTCCCCTATCTATACCCCTCATGTAAGCATATTGCAGAATTGTGTAAGAGTAATAAAGTTATGGTAATGAGGTTTTTTAAGTACCAAATATTGATTAGTGCAAGGGGTTTGGATAAATAAATAAAGTTCATCCAAGGAAAGAACAATATGTTGAGAGTTTAACAAGAGAGAGGCAGTTCTTGACCTTGTCTTTGAAAATGAAATTGGATGTCTGGTAGATAACTAGAACATATAGAGTATCAGTCAAATACAACCACACAGAATATACATATATATATAGTCCAGGCTCCTCAGCAATGTTCCCTCTAATTTTTAGTAGTCAGTGTACACAAAAATCTTATGTTGTACTATTTTTTTTCCTGTGACAGAAGTATATGAGCGCTGAATGCACATGTGGGACAGTTTATGTAGGCTTACAAAATATTTGACACAAAACTGCACAGAATAACAACAAAATAACACACATATTTAAATCACACACACAAAAAATGCTTGTGAACACAGCAGGCCAGGCAGCATCCATAGGAAGAGGTGCAGTCAACGTTTCGGGCTGAGACCCTTCATCAGGACTAACTGAAAGAAGAGATAATAAGAGATTTGAAAGTGCGAGGGGGAGGGAGGGATCCAAAATGATTGGAGAAGACAGGAGGGGGCGGGATGGAGCTAAAAGCTGGAAAGTTGATTGGCAAAAAGGATACGAGGTTGGAGAAGGGAGAGGATCATGGGACGGGAGGCCTGGGGAGAGAGAAGGGTGGGGGGAGGCCCAGAGGATGGGCAAGGAGTTATAGTGAGAGGGACAGAGGGAGAAAAAAGAGATAAAAAAGGGGAAAGAAAAAAACAATAATAATAATAATGAATAAATAAGGGATGGGGTACGAAGGGGAGTAGGGGCATTAACGGAAGATAGAGATGTCAATGTTCATGCCATCAGGTTGGAGATATTTAATTTTTATCATATTTAAGTCACTCAGTTACTTTTTCTCTCTCCTGTCCTTGGCATTTACCCATTCTTTGTAAGCTCTATCTCGACTAATAGAACTTCCATCCCATTGATAGCCTTTGATTCTCATTAACATATCCAAATGACATTCACCTAAACAGTTTCCCAGCTTGTTTTTGAGTTGATTCATTAGGGTAAAACCTCGTTCATAGTCTGCACTAGACGCAAGGAAGGTTCCCCAATGTCCATCAACTGTGCAAGGTCGCAGAACTGTTCATCTTGAAGTACAAGTGCCACCATTTGAGCAAAGTTTGAAATCGGTTTGGATTTAATTTTTTCTTACACAGAAAATTTGAAATCATTAAACTGTCTAACTATTACAATATTTTCAACTAGAAAATAATGATATTTTAGACATAAGGCATTAACTTGTTCATCGCCAAATGTGAAGTCACAATCTGCAATTGTGGAGAAATCAAAAGCTGACCATTCTTGAACCTCAACTTTGATCTCCTCTGGGTTTGATCGTTTTCGCTCTCGCTCATCTGCACTCAACCGTAACATGCGTAGCGCTCCTGTAACGGGTAACGACGGGTTCTGTTGCCTGAGCTTTTGTACACCATCCAAATGCGATTTACTTGCCAAATTTTGCTTCAAAAAGTCAAGTTTCCAAATATCATCCCACTTCTTTCCACTAACAAATTCTCCAGCAACTTTTGCATCACAACAATACAAACAGATACTCCAGTTTCCAAATCGTACATAAATATTTCTCGTAGCTGAACGTTCATGACCTCATGAGCTTTCGGTGTAACAGTTTCTACTATTTTGTTCAGCCATTCAACTTTAAACAAACTTGCAGTTCTTTTGTGCTTCACGCCCTTCGCTTTTTTTGAATTCGACATAGTGAATCAACATTTTTTTCCAATAAAAACTTAATAAGCCATCTACAGGCTTTGAAACAGATCTTTGCAAACTTTACGATATGAACACTGTCCGCGAAACATGATTGCCACCATGATGCAGCTGTACAAACCAGAACAGGATAGGTGAGGTGATGTAAATTAGTGACATGCTTTGTGGTATTAGAAAAAACGACTAACTAGTTAACAGAAACAGTTAGCTAAAAGATTATTTTCAGTAAGTATAATTATTAACTACTACATTATTTTAGGTAACTAACCTTTTGTATGCACATTAATTTCCTTTGTGCACTGGTTGAAAAACGTGTGTGCGCACGCATACGCGTACAGCTTAGCGGGAACTATGCTCCCCAGATCATCAAAATCTTTAAGCGACCACAATAGAGACCATCTCCCACCGTCCAGCCTGGACAGTGTTTTGATATCCCGTGATACTCTGTAAAGATATCGACAGCAAGATGTTATATAGGGAAAGAAAGATTGCTCTTTAAAACCAAAGGGGTAAGCAATGTGTTTAGCCAGGCAAATTAACTCTCATCAGTAATGTTAAGTTCAGTGAGGGGTATATGGGTACCTAAAGCAGGTCATTATGAAGAAGGAGGAGATGTTGGATGTCATAGTTTGCATAAGGATCAAATAGGATCTATTCCAGACTGCTTTTGGAAGCAAGGCTGGAGAGAGCTGAGGCCCTGACGGGGAACGTTTGCATTTTCACTAACCATGGTGCAATGCCAGAAGTCTGGAAGTTCGCTAAAGTTATTACTTTATCCTCATCTTAACAAAACACTGGCTAGGATATATGTACTTGGACAATGTTGAGCAGTACTGGTTACCACACCTTTGGAAAGTGCAGACGAGATTTGTGAGGATGTTGCCTAGATCGGGGAACTTTAGCTCTGAGGGAGGCTTATTTTCTGAAAGGAGAGATGAGAATGTGTTCAAGCCTGTAACAATAAAGTTTGCTCCCCTTTCCCATTTTGATGAAGAGTTAACTCCCTAAGATATTAACTCTGTTTCTTGCTTCACAAGCGGTGTCTAACTTGCTAAGTGTCCTCCAGCAGTTTCTGATATTTTTTATTGTGCTTCTAGGGTGGATGAAGAATGGACACAACTTTAATAAGGGAGAGGCAAAGGATGATTGCACAATAGGAGTATCAGGCCTGGGACTGGATAACAGCTTCTTCCCCCACACTGCGAGACTAGTAAATACCCTGCCACCACCGAGGTCTCGTCACCAGGAAGCCGGCTGTTTACTGTTACTGTACCAGAGTCAGGTTGTTTGTCAGAATCAGAAACACAATCAGGTTTAATATCTCTGGCAAATGTCATGAAATTTATATATATATATATATATATATATAGTCATAGTCATACTTTATTAATCCCGGGGGAAATTGGTTTTTGTTACAGTGGCTCCATAAATAATAAATAGTAATAGAACCATAAGTAGTTAAATAGTAATATTTAAATTATGCCAGTAAATTATGAAATAAGTCCAGGACCAGCCTATTGGCTCAGGGTGTCTGACCCTCCAAGGGAGGAGTTGTAAAGTTTGATGGCCACGAGCAGGAATGACTTCCTATGACGCTCTGTGCTGCATCTCGGTGGGATGAGTCTCTGGCTGAATGTACTTCTGTGCCCAACCAGTACATTATGTAGTGGATGGGAGACATTGTCCAAGATGGCATGCAACTTGGACAGCATCCTCTTTTCAGACACCACCGTGAGAGAGTCCAGTTCCATCCCCACAACATCACTGGCCTTACAAATGTTTATTGATTCTGTTGGTGTCTGCCACCCTCAGCCTGCTGCCCCAGCACACAACAGCAAACATGATAGTACTGGCCACCACAGACTCGTAGAACATCCTCAGCATCGTCCGGTAGATGTTAAAGGACCTCAGTCTCCTCAGGAAATAGAGACAGCTCTGGCCCTTCTTGTAGACAGCCTCAATATTCTTTGACCAGTCTAGTTTATTGTCAATTTGTATCCCCAGGTATTTGAAATCCTCCACCATGTCCACACTGACCCCCTGGATGGAAACAGGGATCACCGGTACCTTAGCCCTCCTCAGCTCCTTATATATATAGCAAAAAAAGGTAAATAAGAACTGCAGAAGGAGAGAAAAAAAGCAGTATTCATGGTTTCAATGTCCATTCAGAAATCGGACAGCGGGTGGGGGGGTGGGTGAAGAAGCTGTTCCTGAATCATTGAGTGTGTACCTTCAGGCTTCTGTACTTCCTTCCTGATGATGGCAATGAGAATAGGGCATGTCCTGGGTAATTAATGTTAGATGCTGACTTCCTGAAGTATCGCCTTTTGAAGGTGTCCTGGATGCTAGAACTTGTATAATGCCTTTTGCAGAGAAAGAAATGAAATTATTACTGAGCTGTCTAGTTCTTGTCAGTGGAAGGGCATGTGTGAAAGCAGGAGAGGAATGAAAATGTTGAAGCTGTAAGATGCAAAGCATATTTCGCTGGAAAGCTGAAATAAGTGGTGGAAATTGAGCATTTTGGAGTGAGAAAAATGGATTTAATGATATCAAATGTCCCTTTGCTTACAGTATATTCTCCCAAAGACAGTTTCAATTTGTTTTCAGTCTGAAACTCCTTTATAACACACACACACACACACACACACACACACACACACACACAAACGAGACAAGCTACTTTCAAGTGTTTAAAGTAATGTCACCATATTTCTAGCCCAAAATATTACATAATCAGTACCACTTACGATTTTGTTTTATTTTTATTATTTATTTAGCAATACAGCACAGCGTCATACCTTTCAGCCCTTCAGGCCACACTGCCCCAGCAACCCCACAACCCTGATTTACCCTCGCCTAATCACAGGATAATTTACAATAACCAATTAACCTACCCAGTAGATCTTTGGACTGCGGGAGGAAGCCAGAGCACCCAGGGAAAACCCACGCATTCCACGGGGAGGATGTACAGAAACTGCTCACAGATTGGTGCCAGAATTGACTCTGACCCCGATCTCTGGAATGCCCTGAGGTGTAATTGTATCATGATTACCACTACACTAGAGTGGCACACAACAGTTTTTGTCAAGTTTAGATCTTTCAAACAATGTAATAAAAAATGCAGAAAACTTTCAGGCAACACATTGATCTTGCCTCTAATGTTTATCTATTTGTAATTTATGGTCTAATTTTTGTTTGGTCAATAATCATTCGTTTTTCAATAAGCTTTACTGAAGTTCCCGCTTGATGGCGCAACAATATCAGTGCCAGACTCCGGAGCGAAGGTTCCCGAGTTCGAATCCAAGTCGGGCTGAGCATCAATCTAACAACTCAGCCTCGTAAAAACAAGAACAGCTTACTACAGAAACACCGTCAAAAAGACGGTTCCCGATAACTCCACTGCCGAGTGAAGGGCTATTCTTCTTCTTCTTCTTCTTCTTCTTCTTTACTGAAGTGCAGGCTGCAAGAGGTCTTCAGCTGGTTAATTATTGTAGAAACTATGTGAACTGTAGAATTGTCTCATTAAAATCAATATACTGCACAAAGTTTTAAAGTTAGTCATACAAAACAGATGAAGATAAATTAAAAGAAAAGGAAAAAGATTGTTGTTACTTGCCACCTCAAACAATCCTTGTAGCCCCAGAGAATTTTCCTATGAGTGAAGTACCTTGTCATTCAGTGACAGCTGGAGCATGCCTTGTTCCCATAACCAAAAATGAGATAGTGACCAGATTAGATTAGATTGATGTGCACAACAGCTGAGTAAGGAGTTGAAATCTCTACTCTTCCATGATGTGTAATGTGCAACTTTATGCAAAGGGATGTGGGAGTCTTCATGTAGGATTCTCTAAAAGATAACTTGGAGTTTGAGTTTGTGGTAAGAAAGACAAATACAATGTTAGCATTTGTTTTGAGGAGACTAGAATACAAACTTACTTTCTTACTTGGGCCCTTAGTTCCCAATGCAGCATAGGCCATCGATGACCTTCTGTCTCCGTTGTCCCCTGAAGTTGATGGTATGGTTCGAGTACATCAATGTTTCTACAATCCATTACATCCAATGTTCATGGAATTGGTGTATACTGCTTCACCAAAGCACTGTTGGCTGGCCTTACCCATTTCCATCTCTCACAATGGGGACAAAGGCTTGGACTTTGAGAGGCACTAAAATACCAAAAGCAAGGATGCAATACTGAAGCTTTATAAGGCATTGATCAAGCCACGCATGGAGTACAGTGAGCAATTTTGGGTGTCTTACCTAAGCAAGGATGTGCTGGCATTGGAGAGGTTCCAGAGGAGGTTTACAAGAATGATCCTGGGAATTAAGAAGTTAATGTATTGTATAGGGAGTGTTTCATAGCTCTGGGTCTGTACTCACTGGAGTTTTGAAGAATGAGGGAGGATCTGATCGAAGCCAATCGAATATTAAAAGGCCAAGATAGAGTGGCTGTGGAAAGGTTATTTTCTATAGTGGGTGAGTCAAAGACCAGAGGTCACAGCCTCAGAACAGGAGATGCCTCTTTAGAACAGAGAAGAGGAGGAATTTCTTTAGCCAGAGAGTGGTGAATCTGTGGAATTTATTGTCGCAGATGCTGTGGAGGCCAAATCACAGGGTATATTTAAGGCGGAGGTTGATGAGTTCTTGATTTATCAGGCAATCAAAGGTTATGGGGAGAAAGTAGGAGAATGGAGTAGTGAGGTCTAATAAATCTGCCATGATGAAATGGTGGAGTAGACTCGATTGGCTGAATGGCCTAACTCAGCTCCTACCATATGTATTATGGTCTTGTGATATATGAAACGGCTCAGTTTGACTCCCAAGAGGGAGGATGTTGAATCAACGTAAACTTCGAAGCAAGCATTTTCTAAGTGAATTAGAGTGACTTAGAGAAACTGGAAAATATACTTCACAAAGGCATTAGTAATCTGACAGAATAGGCGTAAATCTGGCAAGTGTACTTCAAGACAGGTCAGAATCAGAATCAGGTTTAATATCACTGGCCTATGTCGTGAGATGTGTTGCTATGTGGCGGCAGTACATTGCAATACATAATAATAAAAACTGCAAATTGCAGTGATAAGTATATATATAAAATGATATTGCTGGCTGTATTGTTGTTGGCTGTAGCTGTGTATTCGAGCTGTAGCAATCTCAAATGGGAATATTTGTTGACTTCCATCAGAGCTGCTCACACAAGTCACCTTTTTAATGGCGCCGTTGGAGTTTCAACTGCAGTTGATGCCACCGCAACTGAGTGAGAATTAGTATGTTTTTGTAGGGAGAATAAAGAGATAATTTATTTCCTATAGGATGATATCCTAGAAAGCAGAGATGAACAAAGGGATGTTGCAGTACACATGTAAAAATTACCAGAAGTTACATCAGAGATTAGCAAGGCCATAATATATAACTTCCTCACAGACAGGACCCAGGCAGTAAAAATAGGGGACAAGCTCTCCTCTACACTCACTCTGAGCACCGGTGCCCCACAAGGCTGTGTACTCAGCCCCCTGCTGTACTCACTGTACACCCATGATTGTGTAGCCAAGTTTCCATCAAACTCAATATATAAGTTCGCTGATGACACAACAATTGTAGGCCTTATCTCAGGTAATGATGAGTTTGAGTACAGGGAAGAAATTAAGAACCTGGTGGCATGGTGCGAAGACAATAACCTATCCCTCAACTTCAGCAAGACGAAGGAATTGGTTGTTGACTTCAGAAGGAGTAGCAGACCACACGACCCCATTTACATCGGTGGTGCACACGTGGAACAGGTCAAAAGCTTTAAGTTCCTCGGGGTCAATATCACAAATGACCTGACTTGGTCCAACCCTCCAAATATCCAGACATGCCTCTCGGTTTTTTTTGCACTACCTTACCTTCCATTTTTCTATTTTCTATTTATGATTTATAATTTAATTTTTTAATATTTACTATTGATTTGTAATCCAGGGTTGCGGGAAGCACAGAATCAAATATCACTATGATGATTGTATATTCTAGTATCAATTGTTTGACGACAATAAAGTATAAAGTATATAAAAAACCCCCATCAAGGCTCTAGATCAGTGGTTCCCAAACAGGGGACAACAGATCCCTTGCTTAATGGTATTGGTCCATGGCATAATGAAAGTTGTGAACTCATGCTCTAGAATATATTTTGAGATCCTGTCCTGAAGAAGGGTCTTGGCTCTTCTATTTGTCCATTTCCATAGATGCTGCCTGACCTGCTGAGTTCCTCCAGCGTTTCGTATATGTTGCTATAAGTTTCCAGCATCTGCAGAATTTCTTGTGTTTATATTATGAGACAGATAGAATTGAAAAGATACATAGATTGATAGATGCTTTATTGATCCCAAAGTAAATTAGTGTCACAGTAGCAATACAAGAGCGCAGATAAGCAAATATACAAACATTAGAAGATAAGTAAGAAAGAATAGAAAATAAGTTATCATAAATGGTCTAACAGGAGGAGGGTCATCACTTCCCTGGCTATAGGTTGACTCATCATAGAGCCTAATGGCCAAGAGTAACAATGACCTCATATCGTGCTCTTTGGAGCAGAGCAGTTGTCTTGGCCTTTAACTAAAAGTGCTCCTCTGTTTAAACAAGGTAGCATGCAGAGGGTGAGAAAATTTGTTCAGATTTGCCAGGATTTTCTGAGGAGTCCTTTGTTCTACCACAGGCTCCAGTGTGTCCAGTCTGACTCCTATAACAGAGCCAGCCTTTCTAATCAGTTTATTGAGCTTGCTGGCTTCACCGATGTGATTGCCATTGCCCCAGCACACCACTGCATAGAAGATTGAACTGGCGACAACAGACTGGTAGAACATATGAATGAGAGGCCTGCATACTCTAAAGGACCTCAGTCTCCTCAGGAAGTAGAGGCAACTCTAGCCCTTCTTGTACACAACCTCTCTGCTGGTGTTCCATTCAAGTCTGTCACCCAGCTATTTGTAGGTGCTCACTACATCCACATCCTCACCATCAGTAGTAACAGGGAGCAGTGCAGGTTTAGTCTTCCTAAAGTCCATCACCATCTCGTTTGTCTTACTGAAGTTGAGCTTCAGATGATTCAGCTTGCACCATTTGACAAAGTCCTCCACCAGGGCCCTGTATTCATTCTCCATCCTCCCTTTATACACCCAACCGTTGCTGAGTCATCTGAGAATTTCTGCAGATGACATGACCTAATGTTGTATCTAAAGTCCGGGGTATACAGAGTAAACAAGAAGGGTGCCAATACAGTCCCCTGTGGGGCCCCAGTGCTGCTTATAGCCATATCTGACACACAGCTCTGAAGCCACACAAACTGTGGGCTGCCAGTCAGGTAGTCCATTATCCAGGATACAATGGAAGTGCCTATCTGCAGTGAATGGAGCTTTTTCACCAGTAGTGAGGGCTGTATGGTATTGAAGGCACTAGATAAATCAAAAAACATGATCCTCACAGGGCTGCCTGCTTATCCAAATTGGAATAGGCTCCGTTCAGCAGGTAGATGACGCCATCGTCGACTCCAACATGGTCCTGGTAGGCAAACTACAGGGGTCGAGGACTAATATGACCAGGGGTCAGAGATGAGCCAGGACCAGCCTTTCTAGGGTTTTTATATGTGTGAGAGGTCAGGGCCACCGAACGGTAGCCATTCAAGACTTTTGGTTGGCCCTTCTTGGGTACTGGGACAATACATGATGTTTTCCACACTGTCAGGACCCCCTCCAGGCCGAGACTCAGATTGAAATTGTGCTGGAGAACTCCACACAGCTGCTCAGCCCACTCCTTCAGGACACAATGCTAAACCTACATTGAACTTCATCAATTTCTCCTTCCAGAAAAAACAAATTTTCCCCCTCCCCCTCTTCCTCTATTCCCCACTCTGACCTTTTACCTCTTCCCTCCTGCCCATTGCTTCCCTCTGGGTCCCCCTTCTCCTTCCCTTTCTCCTATGGTCCACTCTTCTCTCTTATCAAATTCTTTCTTTTTCATCACTTGTACAGTTAGTATGTACAATATATGAGGAGAGCTTGGATAAGCCTAGGAGGGGGATGGGAGTGTTTCAGATATGGAGACTGTAAGACCATAAGATATAGGAGCAGAATTAGGCCATTTGGATCATCCAGTCCACTTCACCATTTCATCATGGCTGATCGCTTTTCCCTCACAGCCCCAATCACCTGCCTTCTCCCTGTATCCATTCATGCCCTGACTATTCGAGAATCTGTCAACCTCTGCCTTAAATATAGCTTAAGATTTGGCCTCACAGTCGCCTGTGGCAACGAATTCCACAGATTCATCATTATCTGCCTAAAGAAATCTCCCCTCATCTCTGTTCTAAAAGAATGCTCTTCTATTCTGAGGCTGTGTCCTCTGGTCTTAACCTCTCTCACCATTGGGAACATCCTCTCCACATCCACTCTGTCAAGACCTTTCAACATTCGATATGTTTCTATTAGGTCGCTCCTCATTTTTCTGAATCCCAGTGAGTAGTGGCCCAGAGCCATCAAACACTCTTCATATGAGAATCTTTTCAATCCAGGAGAAGTGGAAAAAGGTTCAGATGGGATATGGTGAGGAAAAGCCCAATGAACCTGCTTTCTGTGACATATACCCTGTGTAATCCTACATAAATTAAATCATTGTGGCATGAATTCTTATGAATAATGAATACAAAACACTTGACTGTGTTACAATGATAATTTTTATTAAATGGTCGATTTCTCTGCAATAAAGAGCAGAGGAACTGTCACACAAAGAAACTCATACCCGTAGGATACTTTTGGTATGAATATACAGTTTTGAATCATTTCCATATTATGTACACTGTACTTATCCAGAAATATTTAATTGTCAATCTTTTAGAATGTTTACTGGTACTTTAGGAGAAACTACTGAATTAATCAGACTCTATTGGATAGCCTTACACAGAAATATTCTGCTATTAAGCCATGTGTCACAAGGATTGATGGAGTCTCAGACTGTAATTAAACAGAACATTTCTACTTCTCCATAGAAACTCACATAACTCTGAATCCTATGACAGTCCTTTGCAATCTCCTCAAACATTCGATAAGCTACCTAGGTAAGTAATAGTTCTAACACAAGCAGCTGCTAACTCTATCGATGAACTATGTAAATGACATTTCACTGCTCCCAAAGTTATTGCATACCAGACAGCTTAGCTTAACTCTCACCAGTCAAAATCAAAGAGACATTGTTTTTAAATGTCTGAAGAATTGACTTCTTGAAAAGTGGGTCTGTATCTTGAATGTTTTCCCTACCTTTTATCTACATGTACATTTATTTAAACAGCATTCCTTGCAAAGATCTATCAATGCAATTTGTGTTCGTCCCTGTAAAGTAGAACAGAACACCACACTACTGTGTGCCAGATTATGCATTTTGGCTTTCAGTGATCTATTAGCAACTCACCCAGCTTCACCCTGAATTGAGACTGACGGCTACTTTTGCAGAGTGCTGTGATCTCTCACGGGCAGTACAAAGAATGTTTCAGCTGGGACAGAAATCCATAGGATATTAAGATCTGCTGCTATATCATATTAAACCACTTGATCCATCGAGTCTGCTCCACCATTTTATCACGGCTGATTCATTTTCCTTCTCAGCCCCGATCTCCTACCTTCTCCTCGTATCTCTTCATGCTCTGACTAATCAAGAATCTATCACCTTCTGCATTACATATATCCAATGACTCGTGCTCCATCTATCCCTCCTGCAGACCATCCCTAATCTTAAAAGAAGGCAATAGTTTTAGATTCCCACTTTACAGAAATAGGGCACTTAGTTGATCAAGTCCTCAGTAACATTCAGCTCACATTCACACTAATCTTACACTGAGCCCATATTACCCTCCCTACATTGGCATCAACTTGTGCCAAATTCAACTACTCAACTACATATGAAGGGCAACTTGCAGTGGCTAATTCACACACCAACTCAGGTGTCTTTGGATTTAGGGAGGAAACAAGAGGCTATCAAAGGCTCACCGTTGGTCAGGGTCGATCATGAATAACGCGCCCATGCTGTCTATGTGATACACAAGCTGCAACAGTACAATATTGACAGGAAGCTGCTGCCCATGTAGCAGACTCCCTCTCTCCATGCACCTGAGCAAGCCACAGAAATGGCAGAGACCAATGCAGTTGGGCACCAGTGGACTCACAGAGTTGCCAGTCAGCATTGAACTCTATGTAGGACCACCTTAGGGACTACCGGTCTGGACTTTTCCTGGGGGTTTGCTTCCGAAACCTTCCTGATGACTGGGTGTAGCTGTAAGGCAATAGAGCTTTGAGATCAGAGTTTTCCTTCTCCTCGATGAGCTGCCAACCATCGCAGTTGAGCCCCATCTTCCAGGGGTGATTGATAAGTTCGTGGCCGGCGGTAGGAGTTAATTTTAGAAAACCTAGCACATTTATTTTTCAACATAATCTCTCCTACATGTAGATTAGATTAGATTCAGTCTTATTGTCATTTTGCCTAGTACAGATACAAAGCCAATGAAATGCAGTCAGCATCTGACCAGAAATGCAAAGAATAGTGTTATTTACAAAATATTTGCGAATAAAAAGTAAGTGCTACAGCACACAAATATAAAAGTACTGAGACAGTACAATATGGGTGCAATACTGCTTAGTGCTGTGATGTGAGGTTCAGCAGTGTCACAGCTTCAGGGAAGAAGCTCTTCCTATGCCCGCTGATGCGGGAGCAGAGACTCCTGTAGCGCCTACCGGATGGGAGGAGAGTAAAAAGTCCATGGATAGGGTGGGATGCATCTTTGATAATGCTTTTCGCCCTGCCCAGGCAGCATTTATGGTAGATGTTCTCAATGGTGGGCAGTTGGGTGCCGATAATCTGCTGGGCAGTTTTCACCACACGCTGGAGTGCTTTGCGGTCCGATACGGGACAATTGCCATACCACACTAGAGATGCAGTTGGTGAGTATGCTCTCAATGGTACAGTGGTAAAAGTCCGTCAGTATCCTGGGACAGAGGTGAGCTTTCTTGATGCTCCGCAGGAAATAAAGACGCTGTTGCGCCTTTTTGATCAGGACGGAGGAGTTCAGGGACCAGGTGAGATCGTTGGAAATGTGGGCACCAAGGAAATTGAAGCTTGATACACGCTCCACTACAGCTCCGTTGATGTAGATGGAGATGTGAGTGTGGCTCCTAGCACACCTAAAATCCACAATGATCTTGGTCTCCTGGGTGTTAAGGACCAGGTTGTTGTCGGTGCACCACACGGCCAGGTGCTGGACCTCGCCCCAGTAGGCTGTCTCGTCATCCCCTCTGATCAGGCCAACCACTGTGGTGTCGTCTGCGAACTTGATTATGGAGTTCGAACCATGTACAGGAACGCAGTCATAGGGGAAAAGGGAGTACAGAAGAGGGCTCAGCACACAGCCTTGAGGCATACCAGTGTTCAGGGTGAGAGTGGAGGTGGAGAGGTTGTCTACCTTAACTGATTGAGTATGTACACACTTAGTCCAGCTGTCGTGGAGCATATGGATCCCTTCTTTGTAGAATTGGTCCACAGCACGGGTGATTGATCAGTTTGTGGCCTAAGGTAGAAGGAGATGAGTTATTAACTTCAAACTTTCCGCATTATCACTCAAAGAGTTGAACTGCACGTGCATGTAACGAGAGCGTCTTGGACCTCCAGGTGGTCCACAGCAGGGGTGATTGATAAGTTCGTGGCCGAAGGATGAAGGCAATGAGTTATACAGCTCTTGTTAAATGCACGTGCAGTTCAACTATTTGAGCGAAAATGCAGAAAGTTTGATGTTTCTCCTCATCTCCTTCTACTTTGGGCCACGAACTTATCAATCACCCCTGCTGTGGACCACTTCTGGATGTCCAAGACGCCGACTTCTACAAAGAAGGGATCTGTATGCTCCACAACCACTGGACTAAGTCTGTAAATGTGGGAAAAATAAATGTGTTTTCTAAAATTGACTCCTTCTACCTTAGGCTATGAACTTATCAATCACCCCTTGTACCTGAAGCAACCAGTTTTAAGGTTCCAGTAATCTACAACACACACAAAATACTGGAGGAACATGGGAGCAAGTCAGGAAGCATCTATGGAAATGAATAAACAGTCAACATTTCAGGCCAAGACCCTTCTTCAGGACTGAGAAGGAAGGGGTGAAAATGCTAGAATTAAAAAAAGTCGGGAGAGTGGAAGGAGGCTAGTTGGAAGGTGATAGGTGAGGCAAAATGAGTGGGAATGGACAAGGGTTGGAGAAAAAGGCCAATTACCTGCCCTTGCCATTTCTCATCTTTGTAGAAAGGTTCTACCAGATTTAGTAGTTAAACCACACATGAAGACCAAGAACTGGACCTGGTTGTCAGAGGTTATTTGAGGTCCAAGCCCCTTTGAGCATTTAATAGGTAGTGGGAGCTTATCACCACTACAAAGCTCTCCCATCTATGAAAACCTTAAGGAACAAGAGCACCTGAAGAAAATTCAAACATTGTTCAGTAGGATTCAAGATGAAAAATGGTTTCATGTCATTTCATCAGTGTAAGGAGAACAAGGAATAGAGACGCAGATGGGGTCAAAATGGCACTAAATTGCAAATCCTTTTCATTCATCTACAAAAATGGTTTAATTTTTACCTTTGACGTCTCTCCTCTTCCTTTTCAGGATGGATGGGGTTTTGTTGAAGACCCTGACCTGGAGTTACACTTTGACTTCGGTTCTCTGCAGCGGTAGGTGACCTGCTCCCGGGTGTAATAACTGGCCAATTTTTGATATCCCTAGGATGCATCTCTCTCTCTCTCTCTCTCTCTCTCTCTCTCTCTCTCTCTCTCTCTCTCTCTCTCTCTCTCTCTCTCTCTCTCTCTCTCTCCCCCTCTCTCTCTCCCCCTCTCTCCCTCTCTCTCTCTCCCCCCCTCCCCCTCTCTCCCCTCTCCCTCTCTCCCTCTCTCCCCCTCTCCCCCTCTCCCCCTCTCTCCCTCTCTCTCTCTCTCTCTCTCTCTCTCTCTCTCTCTCTCTCTCCCCCTCTCTCCCTCTTTCTCAATTGTTGCTAATTCTCAGATCACAGAACTTGGGAAAAAGGCAGAGCAACAGACTTTTAACACCTTAAATCAGTGAGTTGTTTTTGTTATGTCTGCCCGCTCACTGTGAAAGGAGACACCTCTTTCTCCCTTTATTAGGGAGAAAGACAGCCTGTGTTGTGTCGAATGGTCGGATTTTATTTTAGTTTTTTTGCAGATCATGGTCTTTATTGGGGGCTTTGCTGTTGTTTGGTGTTTGGTGGGTGGCGGGTGCTGATGCTTGTTTTGAGGAAGTGGGTTGGGGTGGGAGATAGTTGTTGCTTTGCTGCTGCTTATGTGCGGGAGGAGGTGTAGGGGCAACTTTGGGTTCTAACACTTTAAATGTCATTCATTCTTTGTGGCATTCTTCTGTTTTTGTGGATGTCTGCGAAGTAGAGTAGAGCTACTAGGGCTTGATGTTTCAATCCCTATGGTAAGTCGGTACTCCCAATGTTGGCAGCGGGTTTGGAGTGGTGACAAAGAGGGAGGATAGATACGTCATCGGGGTCATCAGGTGGGCACCCTCCTTCTTTGACATTTTTTTGTTAAGCCCACGACGTCTTCAGAGGGCTCAACGGTGCTACCTGGCGTCCCAGATATTCAGCATGCACATTGCATACATTTCTCAGATATTAAATAGAACTATTGAACTATTGAATACTGAACAAAATAATTGTTATTCTGGATCTGATACAGCACAAAAAAGCCCAATAAGTCAAAGGACACAAATAAAATAAAAGCCCCATAAAATACACAAGTTGTATACATAGATTGATTGTATGTCCATAAAGTGACGCTGGGCACAGAAGTGTTTGCACATAAAGTGACTCTGACAGGAAATGATAAAGTAGTTGTGGTTGGGGGTGTGGAGGGGTCGGTTAGTGGGTGGAGGTGTTGATCAGCCTTACTGTTTGGGGAAAATAATTGTTTTTGAGTATCAAACGCGAGGAAATCTGCAGAAGCTGGAAATTCAAGCAACACACATCAAAGTTGCTGGTGAACGCAGCAGGCCAGGCAGCATGGTGGTTTTGGTGAGCTTCCTCCCTGATGGGAGTGGGACGTACTGTCCATGAGCAGGGTGGGTGGGATCCTTCATGCTGGTCTTTTTCCGATACCTTTTTCTATGAATGTCTTTGAATGTGCAAATGCCGTGCAGCTAGCACCAGAGGTCAGGATTGAACTCAGCTCACTAAGCTGTGTGGAAGTAACTCTACAGGCTGTGTCGCTGATCTGTGAGGCAATATCCCTGTGGGCTGTGTCACTGAACCATCCTAAAAGCCAAGAGGAAATGAAGACATAAAGAATGTTTGACATGGTGGGAAAGGTAGCTTGTAAATGGGAAGTACTGGAAATCAGTCACTAAAAATTGAGAAATAGACAATGTTTCAAGGCACTAACTTTGCATCAGATCTTACCTTTTGAAGTGTAGTCATTGCTAGAATGTAAGGAGTCATGTGTCAATTTGAGCTTATTGTCAAGAACACAAGTTAGATGAAGTATAGTACAATGAAAAACTTGCTTGCAACAGCACTTGGTTGGAGTTAACATACAAAATATAAATTTTACATAACATTTTACTGTACAGTAAAAAATTAATAGTGCAAAAACAAGATCTCAGTGCAAAATAAAATAAATATACACACTGTGGCCACTTTATTAGGTACACCTACACACCTGCTCATTAATGCAATTATCTATCAGCCAATCGTGTGGCAGCAACTAAATGCATAAACGCATGTAGACATGGTCAAGAGGGTCACTTATTGTTGAGACCAAACATCAGAATCAGAAAGAAATATGACTGAAGCAACTTTAACCGTGGAATGATTGTCGGTGCCAGAGGATCTCAAAAACTGCTGGATTTTTTCACCCATGACAGTCTCCAGAATTTGCAGAGAATGGTGCAAAAACCAAAAAAGCATGCAGTAAGCATGGGTTCTGTAGGCAAAAATGCCTTGTTGATGAGCGAAGTCAGAGGAGAATGCTCAGACTGGTTCAAGCTGACAGAAAGGCAACAGTAACTCAAATAGCCACACGTTACAACAGCAGCATACAGAAGAGCTTCTCTGAATGTACAGAGCATCAAACTTTGAAATGGATGGGCTACAGCAGCAGAAGATCATGAACATACACCCAGTGGCCACTTTATTATGTACAGCAGGTAACTAATAAAGTGGCCATGAAGAGTACAATCAAAGGCAAGTCCATCGTAAAGTGAGTCATTGTCCATTGTGGTCCATTGCTGAGGTAGGGCTACAGTTGTGCAGGTAGCAACATCTATCATTGAGGACCCACATCACTCAGGCCATGCTCTTTCCTCACTACTACCACCGGGCAGGGGGTACAGGAGCTTCATGTCCCATAGTTTCAGGAACCGTCATTGCCCTTCAAACATCAGGCATCTGAATCAGCATGGATAACTTCATTTACCACAACCCTGAACTGATTTCACAACCTATGGACTCTCTAAGGACTCTACAACTTGGTATTATTTATTTACTTGAAAAAAATATTTGCATGATTTGTCTTCTTTTGCACAATGATTGTCAGTCTATGTTACTCATAATTTTTCATAAATTCAAAGATTCAAAGCACGTTTATTATCAAAAAATGTCTGCAGTGTATAACCCGAGATTCGTCTTCCCACAGTCAGCGACGAAATAAATAATACCATGGAACGCTTTCAGAGAAGATCCTTACCCCCACCCCGTCCCATGCGCAAACACAAAGTTAAATTGTGCAAACGGCAACAAAAAAAATCAAAAACACTGAAAATAAAGCACAAAATTTAAAGTTCACCCATATTCCGCTCAACTCAATGTTTAATATCTTTATTTCCCTCTAAATGACTGCAGAAAAAATGAATCTCAGAGTAGTATATGGTAGTATATACAGTATATGTAATTTAATGATAGATTTACTTTCAACTTTGAAGTTTGGACTTTGATTGCACAGTAGGGTGTCAGTGAGATAGAGACCAGATGATCAACACTTAGGTGAAGGACAGATGAAGGTGAGCATCTCCAAAGGTGGAACACAGCAGTGAAATCCCACTGTGACTGATGTGGAGAGCGAAGTAACCCTCAAGCTGCTGTGTCAGCAGAAGTATTAGTCTCTGAGATAGTGTTGACAGCATTTATGCTATGGTAACAGTTAATGTCTTTCAGTCCGTCAACAGATGATTGGAAGATACCAGATTGCATTGGCCCTGGTGGCAATGGTGTAGATGACTTATTGGTGTTCATTTTTGGTCTCATCTAGATAAGAGGATTATAGTTTGTAGTAAGAGAACTGAATGAGATTGGCTGGTGGTAATACATAGATATAGGAATGCTAACCATGGAAAAGTATCATTTTTTTCCTATTGTGTTCCATTGTGGAAAACATAGTGTTCACATTCTAAAATCCTGTTTCCAACAAGTACAGATTGAAATTCATGTTACAGTATATAGATTGTTTTATTTTCTAAATGCATAACATTAAGAAAATAATGACTATCTTATGCATGAATAAAGATTTGTAGTTTGCCTAGGGTCAGATCTGTGGCATTCAAGACTGGTAATCAAAAACTGTACAAGAAATCCATGTGCAACCTATGGAAGGCTATTTTAAGCATGAGAAATTCAGATTGAGGTTAGAGATGGAATTGAATGCACATCAGCTCTGGTAGGGTTGGCAGGCAATTATTTCCTACAATATGAAACGCAACATCATGAATAGCTTTGAGGCTTCACTCTCAGATGAGCCTTTTATACACACATTGAAAGGGAGAATAAAACTACACCTGTACAAATTCCTGCAGCATCTGGTGACCCTGTGATCTTTGTCTTGGAGGTCGATGTCAGAACATCTTTCAGGAGGGTGAACCTTTGCAAGGCATCACACCCTGATAGTATGCCTGGTAGGGCTCTGAAAACGAGTACTATCCAATGGGTGGGAGTGTTCAAGGACATCTTGAATATCTCACTGCAGCAGTCAGAGGTTCCATCTGAATTCAAAAGGGTGACAATCATACCAGTGACCAAGAAGAGCAGGGTGAGCTGCCTCAAAGAC
Organism: Mobula hypostoma; assembly: GCF_963921235.1. NCBI lineage: Eukaryota > Metazoa > Chordata > Chondrichthyes > Myliobatiformes > Myliobatidae > Mobula > Mobula hypostoma. The sequence goes on from NC_086097.1 coordinate 10,247,279, forward strand.
TATCACCCAGTGGCATTCACATTTACTGTAATGAAGTGCATTGAGAGGTTGTTCATGGCTAGAATTGACTCCTGCCTAAGCAAGGACCTAGCCCAATTGTAATTTGCTAATCGCCACAATAGGCCTACAGCAGATACAACCTAACTGGCTTTCCACTCAGCCTTGAAATCCGGAGTTGGAGGGGAATTGATGTGTCACCAAAGGTACTCACGAGTTTCGACACATGTACCGTGGAGGGCACTCTAACTAGTTGTATCAGCCTCTGGTATGGAGGGGCCACTGCACAGGATCAGAAAAATCTGCAGTAAGTTGTAAACTCAGCCAGCTCCATCATGGGCACTAGCTTCCCCAGCAATGAGGACCTGTTCAAAAGGCGATGCTTCAAAAAGTCAGCATCCATCATTAGGGACTTCCAACTCCCAGACATGCCCTCTTCTCATTGCTACCATCAAGGAAGAGGTACAGGAGCCTGATAACACATGCTCAACCTTCAGGAGCAGCTTCTTCCCCTCTGCGGTCAGATTTCTAAATGGATATTGAACCCATGATCACTACTTCACTAATCTTTCTCTCTCTTTGTGCTACTCATTTAATTTAATTTTTATATACTATTGTAAGTTACATTTGTGGTCTCCTAGGGATAAAATACAAGAAGTAGCTTCCCCTTGCTTGCTTCCGATGCAGTGTCTTTACAAGACGGGTGACCCTGACCATTGTCCTATTAAAAGGATCTACCGCTCAGCATCTGAGCACGTACATTAAAAACAGAATACTGCAATGCTACAATTATTCCATCCTGACTTATGGAAGTGAATGCTGGACCATTTCCCCAGCATTGGAAAAGAGACCAGAAGCAGCTGAATTATGGTTCTACAGGAGAATGTTAAAAATATCATGGACCGCACACACATCAAATGAAGAAGTTCTCAGAAGACCCCAAGCAGTTCGATCACTCATACCAACAGTAAGAGAAAGACAACTCAGATTCCTAGGACACATCATGCGGAAAGATGAACTAGAAAAACTCATACTCTCTGGAAAGATTGAGGGGAGCAAACCTAGAGGAAGACCTCGGTTTATGTACATCAAAAGCATAGCCAGGTGGCTACACATCGAGGAAATGGAAGTCATCCAAAATACGAAGGAAAGATCTATATGGAAAACCATGGTCACCAATGCCTGCATCGGATATGGTACCTAGACAGACATTGTAAGTTACAGTTTTATTATTACATATTACAATGTACTGCTGCAGTGAAACAACAGATTTCATGAACTATACTGTACCAATGATTTTTGGTGCTGAGCGTAAAACTGTAAAATATTGACATTATGGAAGTGAAAATTATATATTTTAAGGATTACAATGCTTTGCTAACAATGATTTTTGTTCAAAAATAAGATTGTGACACTTTGCTCCCTTCACAATCAGAAAAACCAGAGAAAATCAGAGAAAATCTTCATTTGTCACTTGTATATTGAAACGTGCAATGAAATGGTGTCATTGGTGTCAGTGACTAACACAGTCTGAGGATGTGCTGGGGGAAGTCCGCAAGTGTTGCCTTGCTTCTGACACCTACATAGCATGATCACAACTTACTCACCCTAATCTGTACTTCTTTGGAATGTGGGAGGAAACACAAGCACCTGGAGGAAACCCATGCATTCACGGGGAGAACGTACAAATTCCTTACAGATAGTGGTGGGAAATGTATAAACATACAAATTCTTTACATATAGTGGTGGAAAATATATAAACGTACAAATTCTTTACAGATAGTGGTGGGAAATGTATAAATGTACAAATTCCTTACAGGTAGTGGTGGGAAATGTATAAACGTACAAATTCTTTACATATAGTGGTGGAAAATATATAAACGTACAAATTCCTTACAGATAGTGGTGGGAAATGTATAAATGTACAAATTCCTTACAGGTAGTTGAAGGAAATGAACCCTGATGGTGATCACTGAGTCTGTAAGACATTTCACTAACTGTTACTCTACCATGTCAATCATTAAATCAACCAATTAAATTGATAATTAAATTATTGAAGTGATCATGCATTACTTTGGTAAGTTCATATGATGTGTGATTTTGATTGCTTGGGTTAGCATCTGATATCGCTCATTCATATTGCCGAAATTTCCAGTTATTATCATCATCATCATTATGTTTCGTGCCATATGAGGTGCGCAATCATGACCTATGACCATGATTATTCTTGGTAGATTCTGCAGAAGTGGTTTGCCATTGCCTTCTCCTGGGCAGTGCCTTTACAAGACGGGTGACCCCAACCACTATCAATACTCTTCAGAGATTGTCAGCCTGGCGTTAGTGGTCGCTGAACCAGGACTTGTGATCTGCACCAGCTGCTCCCATGGCTTCACATGACCCTGATCAGGAGCTAAGCAAATATTACACGTTACCCAAGGGTGACCTGCAGGCTAATGGAGGGAAGGAGCACCTTAATTCCTCCTTTGGTAGAGATGTACCTCTACCTGTTTATACTCTCTATAAAACAGTCCAGAAAGCTGGTACCACAGAAATGAACATCTGATCTGAATTATTCAAATATCTCAATTTAATGTTTTACCATACATCACCACCATTCTGAGCTGACTTTGTGGCATATCGTGAAAACGTTTTTTATGGTAGTGTACATTTGAATTTCAATTCCAATCTACTTACATCATGTCTGCAGTGTGTCGCAATGTGAATAACTGAATATGAAAAATGCATAGATTTTTGTGCACTGTTTTTGTCATCTAAGCAGAAATGTGTACAATGATTTGTTGTGCTTCGGCTGCTTTCAATCTGCCTTTGCTTTTTAAATGGTTTATTCAATTTTTTTTTCACCAGAAAGGTCCTGCTGTATTGAACTTAATGCTCAATTCATATGCAAGAACAATGAATAGAAATTTAAAACAAAATACATGTCGATTATATTCATGAAGGAAAACTCTGCTGAAGAAAATTGTAGAGCCCAGCATATTTTCAACAGAGTGGAATTTCAGAAAGACCATGATTGGATCTGTACATTTTTCACTAAGTCATTTCTTAGAAATTCAGGTAGCTGACATTCTTCACATCTGTTCTCTATTTGCCAACAGTAAAGACATCTATGGCAGTGATAAGCCTAAGGTGATTGTCTCACTTGCTCCCTTGTTGAAATGTTCAATTATTCCCTAAAGATTAATTTAGATAGCTGTGTCGAAGGCTAGGAGGTCAATTGTGATGTTAGCATTCATTTCAAGAGGACTAGAATGTAAAAGCAAGGATGTAATGTTGAGGCTTTATAACACACTGGTGAAGCCTCACTGAGAATATTCTTGATTAGTCAGGGCATAAAGGGATATGAAGAGAATGCAGGAGATCAGGGCTGAGAGGTCAAATGGATCAGCCATGCTGAAATGGCAGAGCAGACTTGATGGGCCAAATGGCCTTGGTCTGCTTCTAGATCTTATTTCTTTGGAAAATTTGATCAGTTCTCTCATAGTGATGTAAAGTTAGTTCCAAACATTGCATCAATGTATTTGAGTATGTTACTGAGTGACCAGCTCACATAAAGAAAAATCACAACTGAAAAGTTATAATAATTTATATGAGGACATAGGTAATATAGACCCTTGATCCAGTGCTGCTGACCAGTGAGATCATAGCTGATCAGATCTTTGGCTTTAACTATATTTACCTTCTCAAATCCAACAACCATGTCATGAGGGTCTATGGATCTATCTGCCTTACCCTTAAATACAGTGAAGTAATTCACAAACACGAGGAGATCTGCAGATGCTGGAATTTCAAGCAACACACATAAAAGTTGCTGGTGAACACAGCAGGCTAGGCAGCATCTATAGGAAGAAGTACAGTCGACACTTCAGGCCGAGACCCTTCGTCAGAAGTAATTCCCAATGTTCTTAAGGATATAGATTTCCAAAGTCAGCAAATTCCTTCTAAGACAAGGGGCCCAAAACTGCTCACAATATTCCAATTGAAGCCTCACCAGTGTTTTATAAAGCCTCAACATTACATCCTCGTTTTTATATTCTAGTTCTCTTGAAACAAATGCTAACGTCATGTTTCCCTTCTTCACCACAGACTCAACCTGCAAATTAACCTTTAGGCAATCCTGCACAAGGACTCCTAAATCCCTTTGTGCATCAGATTTTTTGAATTTTCTTTCCATTTAGAAAATAGTCTGTCTTTTTATTTATTCAGGAAGTCCTAGAATGTGATTACAGAGAAGACACGTGGAAGTCTGGTAACATGGCTACAAGAAATGGACCACTGACATTCATAGTGGATGTGGGAAAGCATACATAGAGATGTCACGTGGACCAGATACTGGATACTCGGCTGTAGAATACACCTGAGTCAGCTGCATCTAAAAAGACGGACACATTACAGCCAGCGGACTTACCTCTCAGTGTTGATCAAGTCATAAACAGCAATGTGACACCTGCTGGCTTAGACAAGACCCCTGCCAAACCTGAGGCCACTCCACAGGTCCAAAGGTGCTATCCTGAAAGAAACAGAGTGCCATCCAAAAGACTGAACCTTTAGAACTGTGAAGTTAGTTATGGACTGTTATTGTGAAAGCATGGTTATTTGAATATGTTTTGTTAAAGGGAAGTTGAATGTTTTGTTACATACACAGTTACATATACAGAAAAAAGCGACGATACGGACTTTTAACATCGTAAACCAGTGAGTTGTTGTTATGTCATCTGCTTGCTGTGAAAATGGGGGAAACCTCCCTCTCCCTTGCCAGGGAGAGAGAGAACGTGTGGGTTGTCGAAATTCGGATGAAATGCGAAGCCTTTGGGGTGACTTTGGTCTGTGTCTTTGCTATTATTTAGCGCACGCTTGGGCTCAGGGATGGTACTGATGCCCGTTTTTTTTGCTGGTGGGGAGAGGGGGTTCTCACGTTTAACCGTCGTTCATTCTTTGGGAGACTTCTCTGTTTTTGCGGATGTTTGCGAAGAAAAAGCATTTCAGGATGTATATCGTATACATTTCTCTGACATTAAATTTGAGCTTTGAACCTTTGAACCTTATGTTACATTAATCTAAAGGGGGAACATATGGAACTATTTCTTTTAGATCAATAACACTGCTTAGCACTACATTTGAATTGATAACTTACCTAACTTAAAGGTAAGCGTTGATAACTTACCTATGCTCACTGATCTGTTGTCTATGCGTGCACATTGCTCTCTCCTTCTCTTTCTCCTTGCAATGTGAATACACCAGTTAGCCACATCTCCCATGTGCATGCTTTTATTTAATTGATATATAGTTGTACAGACACAACAGTAACCAATAGTCCCTCTAAGACTGAGTGTGTGCACACATGTACAAATCTTATGCTACTAGCGCACAAAGGAATTTAAACTGCACACAAAAGGTTGTCGCCCTCTACCTTGTTGCAATGTTGAGTATATTTCAAGATCGTACACAATTACATTTCTATTTCCAGTTTCTGATGTGGACAATGTTGATAATGTGGAGTTTGTGATGGTTTCTCTGCAGATTTTGGAACTGGCTTATTTATACACTTTCTACTGAAGAAATTATTGATTCATTATGTCAAATTCCAAAGAAACAAAGATCGTGAAGCGCAGAAGAACTGCCAGTTCATTTAAAGCAATATTGTTTAATGAAACAGTAGTAACTGCCACACCGAAAGCTCATGAAGTCAGGAACATGCAGCTACAAGAAATATTTACATACAATACAGAAACTGGTATTACCTGTGTGTATTGTCGCGATGCAAAATTTGCTGGAGAATTTGCAAGTGGGAAGTAGGGTGATATTTGGAAACTTGTCATTTCAAAGCATCATTTAGTAAACAAATCATATATGGACAGTGTGTAAAATCTCCAGTGAGAAAATCCTTCATTACCCACTATAGGCCCGTTATGTATGTTTTGTGGGAGTGCAGATGAGTGAGAGCGGAAACGATCAAACTCAGAGGAGATCAAAGTTTTTGTTGACAGTGCTTTGCTAGCTGTTAAAATGTATATAAAAATTCAGTGTGCACATGTTGCCTCGGGGCAAAAAATGGAACAGCACAAGATTTTTGCGCACACGGGTCAATACAAATTAGAGGGGACGTTGACGGTAGCCATTAGGAAACATACTAATTAGTTGCATGTATATAAGTTATATAAAATACAAGCAGACAATTAGTTGTTAAGCTACAAGGAAAATAACAATTAAACCCTTTAATCCAATACTAAATAAGGAAAATAAATTTGTGGACAATACTCCAGATGTGGTTATGGTGTGAACATGCAGTTTTCATTAAACAATACCAAAAATTGAAAGCCCCAGATATAGTGGATGTGGAGAGGATGCTTCCTCTGGTGGGAGATTCTAGAATCAGAAGCTCTTTTAGAGTGTCCCTTTAGAATAGAGATGAGGAGGAATTTCTTTAGCCAGAGGATGGTGAATCTCTGGAATTCATTGCCACAGATGGCTGTGGAGGCCAAGTCTTTGGGTCTTTCCACTGAGGCAAGGAAAGAAAAAAAAACCAGAGGACATGGGTTTAGGGTGAGGGGGGAAAAGTTTAAAGGGAACATTAGTGGGGGCTTCTTCACACAGAGAGTGGTGGGAGTATGGAATGAGCTGCCAGACGAGGTGGTAAATGTGGGTTCTTTTTTAACATTTAAGAATAAATTGGACAGATACATGGATGGAAGGTGTATGGAGGGATATGGTCCGTGTGCAGGTCGGTGGGACTAGGCAGAAAATGGTTCGGCACAGCCAAGAAGGGCCCAAAGGCCTGTTTCTGTGCTGTAGTTTCTATGGTTTCTATATTTAAAGTGAATGTTGATAACTTGAGATTAGTAAGAGTGTCAAAGGTTACAAGAAGAAGTCAGGAAAATGCGGTTGAGGTGGATAATAAATCAGCCATGATGGAATGGCAGAGCAGGTGTGATGGATCAAATGGTTTAATTCTGCTGCTATGTATTATGGTCTTCCTGGTTCCTGGCTTCATGGCTGATCCTGGTTCCCACTCAATCCCATACACCTGCCCTCTTGCCATATCGTTTGATGCCCTGACCTATCAAAGCACATGAAACCTGTCTCCTTTTCCCTTGTCTCTACTGCACAGATATGTGATACATAAGACCTGTATTCATTCAAGTACAGCACAGTGAGTTATCCCATTTGAAAGCAATAGTTTAGTTATTTTCAATAATTATCATTATTTACCTTTTTAGCTTATCCATTTTTCTTAATTTGGTTGATGAGTTGTATTTTCTTCTGGATATCACTTCTTAATTCAATGGAATCTTGCAGTGTTCCTTTCTCCTTCTCCACTGGATTAGCCTCTGGAATATGTTGATAATCACACACCTCTTCAACATTCTCTGTACATCTTTCTGAGTAATTAAGTGATTTCCAGGGAATATTTCTGATTCCAGCTCCTTTCTTGACAAGGTACCCATTGATGCCACACTCCAGCTATTATTCAACATCCGATTTATGATTGTTGCATCTGTTCGATGTTGCTAATGCAAGAACTATATCAGGATGTTTAAACTGTCTCTCTCTATGACTTAAACCAATCTTAAACCAATTTCCCCTGGGATCAATAAAGTATGACTATGACTATGACTTCAATCATAATTCCATTTCTGCCTCAACTGCACCATTGCCTTTTCTCCACAGCACTTAGCTCAATTGTGTTCTGAGTTCACCACAAATTGGAAAATCAGCCAGCATGTATTTTAGACCATAGGACATAGGAGAAGAATTAGGCCATTCGGCCCATCGAGTCTGCTCCACCATTCCATCATGGTTGATCCTGGTTCCCAGTTGACCCCATACACCTGCTTCCTTGCCATATCGTTTAATGACCTGACCTATCACGAAATGATCAACTTCTGCCTTAAACATACTCCTTAAATATACACACAGACTTGGCCTCTATCACAGTCTGTGGCAGAGCCTTCTACAGATTCACTACTCTGGCTAAAAAATTCTTCCTTACCTCTGTTCTGAAAGGTCGCCCCTCAGTTTTGAGGCTGTGCCCTCTAGTTCTGGATAAGCCACTGCAGGAAACACCCTCTCCACATCCACCCTATATAGTCTTTTCAACGTTTGGTAGGTTTTTATGAGAACCCCTGCATTCTTCTAAATTCCAGTGAGTACAGGTCCAAAGTTGCCAAACACTCCTGATATGTTAACTCCTTTATTCTTGGAATCATCCCCGTGAACCTCCTCTGTACTCTCTCCAATGACAACACATCCTTTCTGAGATATGGGGACGAAAACCGTTGACTATACTCCAAGTGCAGCCTGACTAGTGTTGTATAAAGCCACAGCATTACCTCCTTGCTTTTATATTCTATTACCCTTGAAATTAATGCCAATATTGCATTTTTCTTCTTTACCACAGACTCAAGCTGTAAATTAGCTTTCTGGGAGTCTTGCGTGAGGACTCCTCAGTCACTCTGCACTTCTAATGTTTGAACCTTCCCATTTAGATAACAGTCCGCACTATTACTCATGAACAATGCATTTGTTATCTCTTCAGCAACTTCTCTCAGGACTCTGGGATGTAGGCCATCTGGTCCAGGTGACTTATCCACCTTAAGACCTTTGAGTTCGCCTAGCACTTTTTCCTTTGTAATAGCAATGGCAATCACTCCTGCTCCCTGACACTCATGGACCTCTAACACACTGCTAGTGTCTTCCACAGTGAAGACAGATGCAAAGTACCCATTAAGTTCATCTGCCATTTCCTTGTTCCCCCTTACTACCTCACCAGCGTCATTTTCCAGTGGTCCAATGTCAACTCACTTTTACTCATTATATAATTGAAAAACCTTTGGTATCCTGCTTTGTATTATTGGCTAGTTTGCACTCATATTGCAAATCTTATTGAATTTTTTGAAGAGGTTACTAGGAATGTTGACAAGGGTAAAGCGGTGGATGTTGTCTACATGGACTTCAGTAAGGCCTTTGACAAGGTCTCACACAGAAGGTTGGTTAGGAAGGTTCAATCGTTAGGTATTAATATTGAAGTAGTAAAATGGATTCAGCAGTGGTTGGATGGGAGACGCCAGAGAGTGGTGGTGAAAAACTGTTTGTCAGATTGGAGGCCGGTGACTAGTGGTGTACCTCAGGGATCTGTACTGGGTCCAGTGTTATTTGTCATATACATTAATGATCTGGATGATGGGGTGGTAAATTGGATGAGTAAGTATGCAGATGATACTAAGATAGCTGGAGTTGTGGATAATGAAGTAGGTTTTCAAAGCTTGCAGAGAGATTTAGGCCAGTTAGAAGAGTGGGCTGAAGGATGGCAGATGGAGTTTAATGTTGATAAATGTGAGGTGCTACACTTTGGTAGAACTAATCAAAATAGGACATACATGATAAATGGTAGGACATTGAAGAATGCAGTAGAGCAGAGGGATCTAGGAATAATGGTGCATAGTTCCCTGAAGGTGGAATCTCATGTGGATAGGGTGGTGAAGAAAGCTTTTGCTATGCTGGCCTTTATATATCAGAGCATTGAGTATAGGAGTTGGGATGTAACGTTGAAATTGTACAAGGCATTGGTGAGGCCAAATTTGGAGTATTGTGAACAGTTTTGGTCACCAAATTATAGGAAGGATGTCAACAAAACAGAGAGAGTACAGAGAAGGTTTACTAGAATGTTACCTGGGTTTCATCACCTAAGTTACAGAGAAAGGTTGTACAAGTTGGGTCTTTATTCTTTGGAACGTAGAAGGTTGAGGGGGGACTTGATAGAGGTATTTAAAATTATGAGAGGGATAGATAGAGTTGACATGGATAGACTTTTTCCATTGAGAGTGGGGGAGATTCAAACAAGAGGACATGAGTTGAGAGTTAATGGGCTGAAGTTTGGGGATAACATGAGGGGGAACTTCTTTATTCAGAGAGTAGTAGCTGTGTGGAACGAGCTTCCAGCAGAAGTGGTTGAAGCAGGTTCGATGTTGTCGTTTAAAGTTAAATTGGACAGCTATATGGACAGGAAAGGAATGGAGGGTTATGGGCTGAGTGCAGGTCGGTGGGACTAGGTGAGAGTAAGAGTTCGGCACGGACTAGAAGGGTCGAGATGGCCTGTTTCCGTGCTGTAATTGTTATATGATTATGTGGTTATATATTGCATCTTTTCCTTTCTTATAGATTTTTAAATTGTGTTTTGTTGGATTTTAATAGGTTCCCAATCATCCAACTTCCTACTCACTTTTGCTACCTTATATGTCCTTTCCTTGGCTTTTATGCAGTCCTTAATTTCCTTTGTCAGTTATGATTGCCTACCCCTGCCATTTGTGAACTTCTTCCACTGTGGGACATATCTATCCTGCACCTTGTGAACTATTCCCAGAAACTTCAGCCACGTCTGTTCTGCCACCATCTCCCCTAGTATCCTCCTATCTACCTGGGCAAGCTCCTCTCTCATGTCTCTGTATTTCCCTTTATTCCACAGTGATACTGATACATGCGACTTATGCTTCTCCATCTCAAATTGCAGTAGGAATTCAATCATATTATGATCACTGCCTCCTTAGGGTTCCTTTACATTAAGCTCCTTAATAAGATCTGGCCTATTACACAACACCCTATCTAAGATAGCATTTTCCTGAGTTGGCTCACGCACAAGCTGCTCTGTAAAGCCATCTTGTAGGAATTCAACAAATTCCCTCTCTTGCGATCGGACACCAACCTGATTTTCCCAATCCACTGGCATGTTGAAATCCCCCATTACAATTGTGTCATTACCCTTATTACATGCCTTTACCAGCTCCCTTTGCAATTTCAACCCCACATCTTGGCTACTATTTGAAAGCCTATATATGATTCCCATCCTAGTTCTTTTTTACCCTTGCAGTCTTTTAACTCCACCCACAAAGATTCAACATTCTGTGACCCTATGTTACTTCTTTCTAAAAATGTAATTCCACCTCTTATCAATAGAGCCACACCACTGCCTGTGTCTTCCTGCCTGTCCTTTCAATACAAAGTATGTCCTTTGATATTAAACTCACAACTATGATCTTCTTTCAGCCACGACTCAGTGATGCCCACAACGTCATACCGACCAATCCCTTATTGCACCATGAGTTCGTCCACGTTATTCCAAAGGCTATGCATGTTTAAATACAGCACCTTCAGTCCTACATTCATCGCCCTTTTTGATGCAATGCTGAGTCTTTATAAGGCATTGGTTAGACCATATTTTGAATACTGTGACTAGTTTGGGCCTCATATTTAAGGAAGGATGTACTTGCATCAGTGAGGATCCAGAGGATCCTGGGAATAAAAGGGTCAATATTGTGGAACTTTTGATGGTTCTGGAGCTTAGAAGATTGAGGAGGGATTTCATTGAGGCATACTGTATACTGATAAGCATGGACAAAGAGCAAATGATTTTAATAGTAGGGGAGTCCAGGACTAGAGATCACAGCCTCAGAATGCAAGGACATTCCTTTAGAACAGAGATTTCTTTAGGCAGAGGGTGGTGAATCTCTGGAATTTATTGCCACAGTCAGCAGTGAAGGCCAAGACTTTGTGAATATTTAAAGCAGAGGTTGACGGGCCTTTGTGTTTTTTTCTCTCTCTCTTGCTATTGTGAATGTATGTTATGCACCTGGGACCTAGACATGCAGTCTTGTTCAACTGCATCCATGTATGGTCTGAATGATCATTAAATTTGATTTTTATTATTCAGGGCATCAAAGGTTACAGAGAAAAGGCAGGGGAATGGTGTTGAGAGGAAAAACAAATTGGTTATGATCAAATAGCAGAGCAAACTTGATGGGCCAAATAGCCTAATTCTGCTGCTATGCCCTATGTCTTAGAATTAGAATCAGGTTTACTCTGTTTGACACAGGTAATGAATTTTTTTGCTTTGTAACAGCAATACAATTCCATCATAGATGGTCCCAAGCCCTGTTGTGAAAGGAGGGTTGGATATCGGCTAGCAACCCCATCCTGTAATAGCCTAGAGCTACGGAAACACCAACAGAAGCTCCAAAGAGGACAGATACACCAAGAAGATGTGCTACACCTCAAGACAACAAGAAAGACTGGCCCAGAGGACTCTGGTGAGTTTCTGTCAGCAGCCTATATTCCAGTAAGGATGATGGGCTTAATTAAGTAAGTAAGCTGCAGTACAGTGCAATACATTCAAATACTATCTGTTACAATAAGAAATATATAAAAAAATAAATGAATAGTACCAAAAGGGAGCAAAATAGTGCAGTAGTGTTCATGGATCCGTGGACTGTTCAGAAATCTGATGCCAGAGGAGAAAAAGCTGATTCTAAACTGTTGAGTGTACATCTTCAGGTTCCTGGAACTCCTGCCTGATGGTAGCAATGAGAAGAGATCATGTCCTAGATGGTGAAGGTCCTTAATATGGGATATCATCTTTTTGAGGCATTGATTTTTGAGATGTCTTGCATGCTGGAGAGGCTAGTGCCCATGATGGACCTAATTGAGTCCACCACCCTCTTCAGCTTCTTTCAATCCTGTTTATTGGTGTCTCCATACCAGACGGTGTTAGAACCAATCAGAATGCTCTCCATCGTGCACTTGCTTGAGTCACTCGTCCACTTGCCCTGCTTATATCTTCCATGACCTCTCTCCATCCACTTTATAGTCGATATTGTCACCCAGCTTTGTATCATCAGGAAACATGGTTACTTTACATTTGATGCTCTTATTCAATCACTGACATTGATTCTGAAAAGTTGGGACCCATGCCATATCCTGCAGCATTTCCAGTCGTCACAGCCTCCCAATTCCTAATATCTTTATTCTGTCTATTAACTAATGCCCTATTCATGACAGTACATGACACTCACAATGTCATGCTCTGTTTGGTTGGTTGTCCATTGTATCCAACAATGACAGTTAGATTTCTACAGTTCAGTTCTGTGTCCAAGCTGGGTCCAAGCTGTGAGTGACATAGACGTCCACAATAAGGACATGAAAACTGTGCTGGATCTGGAAGTGAAAAGTTTAAAGGGAACATGAGGGGGAATCTGTTCACTCAGAGAGTTTTGAGAGTGTGGAACAAGCTGCCAGCACAAGTGGTGCATGTGAGCTTGCTTTCAACCTTTAACAGAAGTTGGGATAGCTATGTAGATGGTTGTCGATATGGAGGGCTATGTCCCAATGCAGGTCGATGAGAGTAGGCTGTTTAAATGGTTCAGCATAGACTAGATGGGCCAAAGGACCTGTTTCTGTGCTATGTTCTTCTATGACTCTATGACTATAAGTCATAGTGCTGCTATTGCTCTCCTTTTTTGGACCGCGATTAGTACTGCCAGCCACTCCAGTCTTGAGTCCAATTGTCATGCTCTAACTTCATTTAACAATCTCTTGTGTTCTGATCTCCCAATGGGAGAAGAGGTTGTCCAATTCAATTTCTGTTAAGGTGTTTTCCATGGTTTGTCTCTACAGTCCTGACAAATAGTGTATCCTCTTCTAATTCCTTTTCCAAGCTAAAGACAAAAAGAATCTGGTAAGCGCAGATTATCAGAGTGAGCTCTTCCAAAATTTGTATTCTCAATACACTTAGCAAGATAACTATGTAACTTGCTTAATACAATTCTTTTTGGGAAGATATATTGATCCGTCAACTCAATGTCGCCTCACTTCTTTTTCTGGACACTTGTCTGTTTGTATCACTCCTTTCAAATCTTTTCTCAAAGACTTATCTTCAAATTATTCCTTTTTGTCTTGTTAGTTATCTCCACTGTTGTAAACTGAGAATCCTCCTTCTTAACTTTCAAAATAAAGGCTATATTTTCACACACAGTTTCTCGATTTTATAAGGTAATCTTTATAATGTATTTACATTTGCAACAAAAGCCTTACATTCAATGTCAGTAAGACCAAGGAATTGATTGTGGGCTTCAGGAAGGGGAAATAGAGGGAACACACACTAGTCCTCATCAAAGGACCAGAAGTGGAAAATGTGAGCAGTTTCAAGTTCCTGGGTTTCAACATCTGGATGATCTATCCTGAGCCCAACATATTGATGCAATTGCAAGGAAGACATAACAGTGGCTAAATTTCATTCGGAGTTTGAGGAGACTGGGTATGTCATCAAGGACTTCTGTAAACTTCGACAGAATTATCATGGAGAGCATTCTAACTGGATTGCATCACTGTCCAGTATGGAGGGGCCACTACACAGGATTGGAAAAAGCTGCAGAAAGTTGTAAATTCAGCCAGCTCCATCACGGATACTACTCTCCCCAGCATTGAGGACATTTTCAAAAGGTGATGCCTCAAAAAGATAGCATCCATCATTGAGAACTCCCATCGCCCAGGGCATGCCCCTTCTCATTGTGTGTTCCCGTCAAGGATATGGTACAGGAGCCCGAAGACAGACACTCACTGTTTCAGAAACAGCTTCTTCCCCTCTGCCACCAGATTTCTGATGGACAATGAACTCTTGAACACTCTCACTATTTTTGTCTTCTGTTTTTGCATTATTAAAATAATTTATTTACAGGTTTTAGAAAAATTTGCCATCAGCAATCATGGTCAAGACCATAATCAGCCAAGTCATATGACACGGCACATGAAGATGATGATGATGATAAAGTATATATTAATTTTATATTTAATTTATAGTTTTTTTATTATTATGTATTGCATTGTGCTGCTGCTGCAAAACACCAGATTTCTTGGCATTAAACCTGATTCTGATTTTGTTTCAAGTTTCTGTGTTCAGTTAGAACAATGGCTTTCCTGTGTTCCCATTTCCTCAATTTTGTCTCTGCATTTTCAACGTATCTATCAACTGCTGATATATTTATTGCCTCTGAAGAACATTTCCACATGTTCTATGAATGTACCATAAGTTATATGGACTCATTCGCCACACTGTTTCCAATATAACCTGACTGGTTCTGAAATGACATTTTGTACCACCCCCTTCTTCCTTGGTTACTGCCTAATCAATGATGTCCTACTAGAGCATGCAAAAACTTCCTGCCATTAAAAATGTGTGTTCAAGCTAATGGCTACACCCTATGATTCATTAAATTACCACAGTAAATTTTATGGTGCGTTATCTGCTTTATTAAAACCTTCGGGGCCTTTTCAAGCTAGATGAACGATAGCACCCAAAGTCATTACAGCATAAAATTACAGATGCAGGAAATCTGAAAGAAAAAGAGAAAGTTGTTTAAATAAGGGGTTCCCAACCTTTTTTATGCCATGGACCTATTAAGCAAGGTGTCCGTGGACCCCAGTTTGGAAACTCCTGCATTACAGCATAAAATTACAGATACAGGAAATCTGAAGGAAGAAATAGAAAATGGTTTAAACACTCACCAGGTCCGATCAGCAGAGTTTTCATCGGAGCTAGAAGAATGAGGAGACAGACATGTTCTGGGTTGCCGCAAGATGGTTTGTGGACACAACAGAAGGAATGTTTGTCTTTGGGGACAAGGAAACACTATCAATAATAGTGTTACTTTAAAAAAACAGTGCGGATAAAGATTTAAAAAAAGAAAATAAATAGAAATACAGCAACATCAGTGGAGTGGGTTTACAAAAAAGGTGTCCTCTATAAAGTTTTACATTAAATTATGATTCATAGGGGCTATCATCATCATCATCATCATCATCAGTTGCCGTGCCCAGTTTGAGCTTTGACTGCCATGGCCCACACACTCCTGTTTCGGGTCAAGTGAATCAATTCATTGGTATTCATTTCCAGTTCTCTGGCTGCTGTCTCCATCATCATTTGTCTTTTTGTCTTCCTCTTGCTTTCTTCCCTTCAATCTTTCTCATAATTACCGTGCATTCTAACTCCTCTTTCCTAATCACATGTCCAATGAAGTCATGTTGCCTTTTCATGATCTCATACATGATTTCTCTTTTTGTGTTTGCTCTGTTCATGACATCCTCATTAGATATTCGTTTCATCCATGATATTCTTTTCATCCTCTTCAAAAAACACATCTCTGCTGCTCCAGTTCATTTCCTCACGTTACTAGATATTGTCCAACATTCTGAGCCATATAATATAACTGGATAAACGTAAAATTTCAGTACTCTGAGGTGGGTTGTCATGCCTAGTTTAGTATTGGTCAATATGCTCTCCATTCTCATAAAGGTGTCTTTTGCCATCCTTCTTCTTCTTTTGATGTCCATGTCGCACCTGCCATCTGATGTCACCCAGCTTCCTAAGCAGCAAAAGTTCTGTACTTGTTTTATGTCTTCCCCGTTTATTCTCAGCCTGCAGATAGGATTCTCCTTCTTTTTGGATATCACCATACATTCTGCCTTTTTGCAATTGATAGATAGACACACTTTTGCACTTTCATCAATAATTATATCAATTAAGTGAGCGGCGGCCTGTGGCCCTGGGGCGGTGGCGGTGGTGGCCGGAGGGGGCAGCGGCGGGGCCGGCGGCACGGAGGGAGTGGCCATCAGCCGCCCCGGCGGGGCCGGGCCCGAGCCCGAAGAGCAAGAAGCTGGCTACAACAGCGAGGACGAGTACGAGGCGGCGGGTCGGGAGCAGCTGCAGGACCCGGCCAAGGTGGAGCAGCTAGCGGGCGAAAACAAGTGAGGGGGTGGTGTCATTACTACACTACTAGGTGATCATCCCAACGGCAGAGCAGGCGGAAGAGGAGACATCTCCCAACGGCTGCAAAGGCGGATGAGGATGTCCAACATTGGGTAGGGAGGCTTGCGAGCACGCCGCAAGAACTGCCGTAGACCCACAACACTCAGGGCTTGGCTACCTAGCGTGTGAAGCCTGGATTCAGCGGACTGCACGGAAGAAACCATCACTGGTTCAATGGGCAGAAAGGCGATTCTCAGCAATGCGTCGTGGAGCGCTAAGAGGGCACAGTGAGACACACAGAACACTGCTGGCCATCCACTGCATCCTGACCTATCTCCAGCCGTCTCGACTATGTCTTGCCACTGGGTCCAGATAGGCCGGGACGAGAGAGTGAGGCTGACAACCTGTGCAACTCTCCCTCACTTTAATCCAAGTCAAGCGCAAGTCATGACTTCAAACCCAACGCGCAACCTAAAGTCCTGTGGCGATGGGGGAGTGGCGAAGCAGCAGGTACGGATACACTGGAAGCTGTAGTCACAAACCTGCACACAGGCGGCCCAGGGCATAGGGTCGCTCTCTACTGGACCGAAGCAGCAGTTGAGTTCGGCAGCCCCCTGGGTGTCTGAGCAGCCCTCTTTAGGATCGCTCTGTTCACCTCCATGGAGGAAGGGGCTGGAAAAGGTGCCTCAAACATGGTCTGCTTCACTTCACCCTGGCCAGCTTACCGCGGCTGGTGGGGATCCCTCATAGCGGTCGACCTACAACTTTTTTATTTGACTTTGAAGCCATGGTCGTCTTCGACTACGAAGGACGAACAACAACAACATATCAATTAAGTTTTGCAGTTCTTCCTCCATACTTGCAATTAACGCAGTGTCATCTGCATATCTGAAATTATGGACTATAATGGACTCAAAAGGAAGATGGGGTGCTGCTCCTTGAGTTTAACATCAGGCAGTTATGGAATAACATAACAGGTTGAAAGCAAATGTCAGAATGCAAAAGGGGCTGAGGATTAAAGTGACAGCTGACTGGAAACTCAGGACGACCCACCACACTACCTAAGGAACTCCAGAAGAGCAGCCGATTCTAATGCCTCCTGCTTGTCGGCTGCAAACAGGTGATACCACGACTCGAGGCCTAGTCCTCATTACGACTGAGGCAGCACAGGTCCCATGCCATTCACCAATAAATCATGAATTGGAATTGCAGCATTTCACACCACCAATGTCCAACAGGGTCTTGTGATCACAAGAAAGGCGACAAAGGTGATCACTCACTGTTAGAATGCACACTGCCGTCGTGTACTGATGCCTCTCTGATGCTGGCAGCATCATGGTTCACACCAAGTACAGCTCCTTCGTTTCTCTGCCAACGAACAACTCACTGATGGGTAGATCTTCAGTTCCATAAGTTCTTAATGTCCAGCCGGGTCTTGCGATTTTAAAAAGTACATTTAAAAAAACTCAATAACACCTCTAGTTGAGTCTGCAGAGCTGCTATATCTGAGCACATAGCCATCTTACCATCTTACCGTTAATGTGACAGAAAGTACAAAGGATCATCTGGTGTGATGGAGGAGAGGACAAGCGAACCGTTCCCGGGTTCAATGTACACAAAATGCTGGAGGAACTCAGCAGGCCAGGCAACACCTGTCAAAATAAGTACCCTTCCCTCATTCACCATATTCAATGCATCTGTAGGGCATGTAGGTGTTTAAGAATTATTTTCTTACTTGCAATGAATTCCACTCGCTCAAATATTCATCACATTCACTGTCAGTTTCTGAGGTGTGTGTACCTTGCAGCACTGACCCAGAGAAGCACAGTGGTGGAACTTGTATTGGTCCTACTCTGAGCTACTAACTTCTGATTTAAGATTCAAGATTGTTTAATGTAATTTCCAGTACACAAACATAAGGGAGAATGAATTCATTGTTACTCTGCTCTGACACAGTACAAAAAAACACAGTAAATATACATAAGATAGCTTATAAACAGTTGAATTCAGGAGTTTACATACACCTTAACCAAATACATTCGAACTCAGTTTTTCACAATTCCTGACATTTAATCCTAGAAAACATTCCCTGTCTTAGGTCAGTTAGGATCACTACTTTATTTTAAGAATGTGAAATGTCAGAATAATAGTAGAGAGAATGATTTATTTCAGCTTTTATTTCTTTCATGGGAGGGCATGTGGCCAAGTGTTTAAAGCATTCGACTAGCGACCTGAAGGTCGTGAGTTCGAGCCCCAGCTGAGGCAGCGTGTTGTGTCCTTGAGCAAGGCACTTAAGCACACATTGCTCTGCGATGACACTGGTGCCAAGGTGTATCGGCCCTTGCCCTTCCCTTACACAACATCGGTGTCGTGGAGAAGGGAGACTTGCAGCATGGGCAGCTGCCTGTCTTCCATACAACCTTGCCCAGACCTGCACTCTGGAGAGTGACGACTTTCCAGGTGCAGATCAATGGTCTCGCAAGACTAACGGATGCCTTAATTTCTTTCATCACTTTCCCAGTGGGTCAGAAGTTTACATACACTTTGTTAGTATTTGGTAGCATTACCTTTAAATTGTTTAACTTGGGTCAAACGTTTTGGGTAGCCTTCCACAAGCTTCTCACAGTAAGTTGCTGGAATTTTGTTCCATCCTCCAGACAGAACTGGTGTAACTGAGTCAGGTTTGTAGGCCTCCTTGCACACACATGCTTTTTTTAGATTAGATTATGAGGACACGTAGCCCTCTTTTATTGTATTTAGTAATGCATGCATGAGGAAATGATACAATATTCCTCCGGTGTGATATCACAGAAACACAGGACAGACAAAGACTGAAAAACTAACAAAAACCACATAATTATAACATATAGTTACAACAGTGCAACAATACCATAACTTGATGAAGAACAGGCCATGGCACAGTAAAAAAGTTCAAAGTCTCTCGAAAGTCCCACACCTCACGCAGACAGGAGAAGGAAGAAAACTCTCCCTGCCATGCCTGACCACAGTCCGACTCTGAGTCGTCCGAAAACTTCAAGCTCCGACCAGCACTCCGACACCGAGCACCAAGCACCATCTCTATCTGAACGCTTCGGCCCCAGCCTCGGTGGCCAGCAGCAGGCAAAGCCGAGGATTTTGGGGCCTTTCCTCCGGAGATTCTCGATTGCACAGTAGCAGCGGCAGCGAACTGGGCATTTCAGAAATTTCTCCAGATGTTCCTCTGTGCCTTCTCATGTCCGTCTCCATCAAATCAGAATTGTTCATGGCATCCTACTTACAAATACGATATCATTTCACCAGAGAGCTGCGCGCGCTGCGTCGCGCCGCCATCTTCTCCTCCCGCCTACCATTTTTCAGTTCTGCGCACAAATCTTCTATCGGATTGAGGTCGGGGCTTTGCGATGGCCAATATACTTGACTTTGTTGTCCTTAAGCAATTTTGCCACAACTTTGGAGGTATCCTTGGGGTCATTGTCCATTTGGAAGACCCAGTTGCGACCGAGCTTTAACTTCCTGGCTGATGTCTTCAGACGTTGCTTCAATATATCCACATAATTTTCCTTCCACATGATGCCATCTATTTTGTGAAGTGCACCAGTCCCTCCTGCAGCAAAGCACCCCCACAACATGATGCTGCCACCCCCATGCTTCATATTTGGGATGGAGTTCTTCAGCTTGCAAGCCTCACCCTTTTTCCTCCAAACCTAACAATGGTCATTATGGCCAAACAGTTCAATTTTTGTTTCATCAGACCAGAGGACGTTTCTCCAAAAGGTAAGATCTTTGTCCCCATGTGCACTTGCAAACTGTAGTCTGGTTTTCTTATGGCGATTTTGGAGCAGTGGCTTCTTCCTTGCTGAGTAGCCTTTCAGGTTATGTCGATATAGGACTCGTTTTACTGTGAACATAGATACTTATCTACCTGTTTCCTCCAGCATCTTCACAAGGTCTTTTGCTGTTGTTCTGGGATTGATTTGTACTTTTCGCGCCAAAGTACATTCGTCTCTAGGAGACAGAATTCGTCTCCTTCTTGAGCGGCATGACAGCTGTATGGTCCCATGGTGTTTATACTTGCGTACTATTGTTTGTACAGATGAACGTGGTACCTTCAGGCGTTTGGAAATTGCTCCCAAGGATGAAACAGACTTGACATCATTTTATGACCTCAATCCGATAGAAGATTTGTGGGCAGAACTGAGAAAGCGTGTGCGAGCAAGGAGCCCTACAAACCTGTCTCAGTTACACCAGTTCTGTCTGGAGGAATGGAACAAAATTCCAGCAACTTACTGTGTGAAGCTTGTGAAATGCTATCCAAAATGTTTGATCCAAGTTAAACAATTTAAAGGCAATGCTACCAAATACTAACGAAGTGTATGGAAACTTCTGACCCATTGGGAAAGTGATGAAAGCAATAAAAGCTGAAATAAATAATTCTCGCTACTATTATTCTGACATTTCACATTCTTAAATTAAAGTAGTGATCCTATCTGACCTAAGACAGGGCATGTTTTCTAGGATTAAATGTCAGGAATTGTGAAAAACTGAGTTTAAATGTATTTGGCTAAGGTCTATGTAAACTTCTGACTTCAACTGTACATAGATTGGTTGAAGTGTTGACAGTTTATGTCTCACCACAAGACAATTAAGGTTGTTTAATGTCATTTCAAGTACACAAGTGTAAAGGAGAATGAAATAATTTCTATCCGATGCAGCCGAAAACCAAAACACAATACGATAAAGAACACAATAATAAAAAACATAATAAATATAAATACATAAGATAGCTTATATGCATAGCAACACACATCAAAGTTGCTGGTGAACGCTGCAGGCCAGGCAGCATCTCTAGGAAGAGGTACAGTCGACGTTTCGGGCCGAGACCCTTCGTCAGGACCCTTCGTCCAGCAACTTTTATGTGTGTTGCTTGAAATTCCAGCATAGTCATAGTCATAGTCATACATTATTGATCCCGAGGGAAATTGGTTTTCGTCACAGTTGCACCAACCAAGAATAGAGTATAAATATAGCAATATAAAACCATAAATAATTAAACAGTAGTGTGTAAGTCATGCCAGGAAATAAGTTCAGGACCAGCCTATTGGCTCAGGGGAGGAGTTGTAAAGTTTGATGGCCACGGGCAGGAATGACTTCCTATGACGCTCTATGTTGCATCTCGGTGGAATGAGTCTCTGGCTGAATGTACTCCTGTGCCCAACCAGTCCATTATGTAGTGGATGGGAGACATTGTCCAAGATGGCATGCAACTTGGACAGCATTCTCTTTTCAGACACCACCGTCAGAGAGTCATCTGCAGATTTCTTCGTGTTTGTGCTTATACACATAGATTGATTGTTCATGAAGTGGTGGAAGGCACAGGAATACATAAGGTGACTGAGAGGAAATGATAAAATAGTGGTGCTGGGGTGTGTGGAATTTGCACAAGGTCGTGTTGGTGTGGGCTTCCTTCAGGTGCTCCAGTTTTCTGTCACATCCCGAAGACGTGCAAGCTAGCAGATTGATTAACAGTTGCAAATTTCTCTTAATGTGTAGGTGAGTGCTGGGATCTGGGGACTATTGTTGATAATGTAGGGATAATAGACTACAGGGGTAATTAATAGTGGAAAGGGTATTGCACTGTGGGCCGGCATGGATTCAATCGGCTGGTGAGTTTGACTGATTTACCTACCCACCAATTTCTCTTTACCGTGTGGGAGTGCATGCATGTGGGTCGTATAGATCACACAGCAATCTACAGTAACACACACAAAGTGCGTTCCCAACTGGAGTCCGTAGACTCCTTGCTTAATGGCACCGGTTCATAGCAAAAAAAAGGGCTGAAAACCCCTGATCTATATCATTGTACAGATCAAGAAGATCAAACACTTACATGAAATGCATAAAACATCATCCCTGTTTAAAAAGCCAAGTGATCTGCAATGCAAAAGTAGAAATTGTAGGTATGCTGTGAACGTGGCAAAATTACACACTGATTAATCAAACTTTGATTCATCTTCTGAAAGTAAATTTGCACATAGATCATTATAGAGCAGCCTGTTAACTGGGTCAAAGCCCTTCTGAAATTATAGGAAGTCTTTTTTTTCTCAATGATCAGAGCCATGCTAATATTCTTCATCACTCTTCATCGTCAACACCAAAGATGATTCAGTTTAAAATGTCATTACTTTGAGTATGCAGAGGGCAGCAATCTGTGCTAAGCGTGAAAACAGCAGTCTGATAAAATTAATTATTTGTTTGCAGAGAACTTGCTTTAAAGCTTTCTTTCTCTAAAAGAGATTTCCTCTTGAATTTTTCCTGAATTCAGATAGAAAGCGTTTTTTTTAACCAAAGTAAACATGGTCAAGATCAAGAATCCAGCAACTGAGAATTATTCCACAAGCCATTTTTATTCTTTTCCTCTCAGTGATACACTGAGAGTGTTTCACAGCAACTACTAATAATCTAATGAAATAAAGGTGATGGATAAAAATCCCTTTGTATTATGTATTTTCTACATCTAATTACCAAGTTTCATCGCAGCATGGCAATCCTCCTAAAAAGTGATGAACATAGCCCTCCATATCACTACCATCCAGATACCTATCCAAATTTCTCTTAAACGTTGAAATCGAGCTCACACACACCACTTTTTCTGACAGCTCCTTCCATATTCTGCTGACCCTCTGAGTGAAGAAGTTCCCCCTCATGTTCCCCTCAAACTTCTCACCTTTCACCCTTAACCTCTATTTGTAGTACCACCCAACCTCAGTGGAAAAAGCCTGATTGTGCAGCTCCAGCATATTTTGTTTTATTTTAAATCATATGAAACCCCCAGTTTCCTTGGCTGCATAAGTCTAGGGAAAACACTTTCAGGTCCTGCCAAACTCTTGAGATTGAGACTGCTCTCCCTCCCCAAACCCCGGTTTATGTGGATGCTGTGTGATTTTCTACCCTGTTACAAATTAGTGCCATGAAATAGCAACAGTACACTGCATAAGATTAAAGGAATTGTATTTATGAATCTTAACTAAACTAAAGGGTGAGTAAAGAATAACAAAAAGAAAAGGGCCAATTTTAATTGAACAGTCAAATGGGCACAAGTTGGAGGTCATCTTGAACTTCTCTGTCACTCATGTGCTGGGGCCTTGGTCAGCATAAACCCCCACACCACCTTCCGAATGTCGCTCGCAATCCATCTTGAACAAATGGGTCTCCCACCAGGTCGTATCCTATGACTGGCTCTCCCCAGCACCTTCTCTCTTTACATATCATACTCACCTTCGAAGCCAGACAACTCAGTGTTCACATAAACCAAGAAAATAATTCAAAGTTCAAAGTGCATTTATTAGCAAACTTGAGATTTGTCTCCTTACAGGCAGCCACAAAAGAAAGAAACCCAAAAGGACCCATTAAACAAATTAAGCGCAGAATTAAAAACAAATTGTACAAACAATAAAAGACGGAGAGATACTTTATTGATCCCAAAGGAAATTACAGTGCATTACAAATGCATAGATACACAAATATTGGAAGAGAAGTAAGAAAGAATAAACAATAAGTTACCTCAAGCAGTCTAACAGGAGGGGATCATCACTTCCCTGGCAACAGATCGACTTATCATAGAGCCTAATACCTGAAGGCAAGAATGACCTCATATTGCGCACTTTG
Source organism: Mobula hypostoma (assembly GCF_963921235.1). NCBI lineage: Eukaryota > Metazoa > Chordata > Chondrichthyes > Myliobatiformes > Myliobatidae > Mobula > Mobula hypostoma. Next base: position 10,271,529 of record NC_086097.1, read on the forward strand.
GAGCAGCACAGTTTTCTTAGTCTATCACTAAAAGTGCTCTTCTGTTCAGCCAAGGTGGCATACAGAGGGTGAGAAACATTGTTCAGAATTGGTAGGATTTTCTGTAGGGTCCTTTGTTCTACCACAGCCTTCCATATGTCCAGATTGACTCCTATAACAGAGCCAGCCACTCTAATCAATTTATTGAGCTGTTGGCATCACCCGTGCTAAGGCCATTGCCCCAGGACACAATCACATAGAAGATTGAACTGTCAATAACAAAGGGAAGTAAGCAAATAGCATTCAAACTGAACTTTACCAAAGACATGAAGCCAAGCATCACTACAGCTGGAGCAGGCCACAGTCTTAATTCAGAAGAGTGAAAAATGAAGATTCAGGCTACAGAGCAATACTAAGGGAGTACTACACTGATGATGATGTCATCTTAAACTGAAGCTATATTTTCTCTCTTAGTGGTTCAGAAAACGTCCAAGCCTACTACAACCTTGTTGTGGTTTGGACACTTGTGTGCCTCAATAACCCTGTGAGTTCTATTAGCTGGAGTCCGGGCATTATATTTTAGCTCTTGGTAGGGTAACCCATACCCAACAGGTCAAAGGGTAGAGGCAAGACTAAGAGTGGTCCACTGGTCCTCCAGGTTGTGGAGTTCAGCTCAGGGATAACAACCCTGTCTGGTAAAACAAAACTGCTACGGAAACAGTAATGAAGAATCTTCTACATCTGACTGGCCAGGCAGAGATGGAGGACTTTTGTTGTTGCCCTAAACACCAGCTGTGTAATAGGAAGTAACTAACTAAGTGCCATGACATCATTTTGATAAAAGGTTATCCCATCTCCTGGCCTATACTAGTCCATCAGTCAACTTTACTAATAAATTATTATATATTCTGATCATTATGATAATATAGCTGTTCATAAGAGTTTGTTCTGTGCAAATTAGCTCTGAGTTTTATATATAACCACACAAATTAATCTTCAAAACTAAAATATTATTGCCTGTGATGCACTTTGGGACACCTCAGAGGAATGGGAAAGATATTAAAAAGACAAACCCATTATTTTACATTTGTACCAGGAGAAATAGAGAGCTAGTTTGAATATCTACAATATTTGAGAATATATTGCATTCCTTAATATATTTTACTAAATTCCTTTGTGATTTTTTTCTCCATTTAAAAATGCATTTCTTTTTACAATTTGAAGCCCTGTACTTTTTCTTTACAATTTATGGCACATTTTCAACAAGTGGGAAATGCAGACCTACTGTTAAGACTTGCCACAATGCATTAATGCTTCAGAATGTATGAAACCCAAGGCAATCGTCTTGGGTGAATTACTCTTTCAGCTGTTATTATAATAAACAAAGATAACAATCTTGATCAATCAATACATGACAGCTCCAAGAACCATCAAAAAGTATTTTTTTTTACCAAGAGAGGGGGAGTAGCAACATTATTGCAGAAATTGCAGGATTAATGACAGCCTGTAGTGCACTGCTGACAGATATATCATGCATTTTCCTTTTAATGGATCTTGTCTATCATGCTGTCAATGTATCTCCCTCTGACTGATACCTTTGCTTCAATACTGGATATATTAACCCTTAAAAAACTGTTGTTTAAATGTACCCTAATGCAAGCACACTATGTGGCATTTAACATCCAAGGCACCAACATGTGGCTGCTAACCCCTCATTCAGCCTAATCAATGGACAATTTTGCCATTGTCTTCATAGTCAATCCTAAATCATCAATGCACTCAATAGAAAGACTCAGAGTGGAGCTGTTATTTTATTTAGGAGATGGCTCGTTCCTAAAATGTTTGTAGAATCTTGAGTATCACAGCAAATGTACAACACACATTCCAAACATCAACCTTTGCAGGCAGTTCCCAGATTGGTAGGTTAGGTTAGTTGGTCAAAGATTCAAAGTACATTTATTATCGGAGCATGTGCACAATATACAACTCTGAGGCTTATCTTCCTTCAGACAGCCATGAAACAAAGAAACACCATTGGACCCATTCACCCAAAAATATCAAACACCAAGCGTGCAAAAAAAGAACAAGCCATATAAATGGCAAGCAAACAAGTGAAAAACACAAAATATGAAACACCAAACCACACAGTTATCAGAAGAGTCCAGGTCAGTTCAGTTCAGTTCAATCTAGTGCTGCATCGTTCATTGTGTGCCAGTCACAGAGCCGATCTACCCCAATCAAAATCGCACAAAATAGCAACTAAAAAAGGAGCATCCCGAAGCAACAAATACATCAATAGGTTTCAACAGGTACATTTAATGTCAGGGAAATGTATACAATATACATCTTCACAAAAATTCATGAAAATGGAGGTGTGCTCCAAAGAATGAATAACAGTTAAAAATGTTAGAACGCCAAAGTCCCCCCAGCTCCCACCTCCCATGCATAAACAGCAACAAAGCAATGACTCCCCCCCCCCAGCAAAAAAGCATCGGCACCCCCCACCAAGCACTCAAGCATGCAGCAAAGCATCAAAAAAGACAGACTTGCAGTACCCCAAAGACTACTGATTCACTTGGTAATCTGACATACCACAGGCTCTCTCTCTCTCTCCTCAATAAGGGAAAAAGTGGTGACCCCATTTCACATCGTAACATGAACTACTGAGTCCAATCATGAACTGCATCAATTAAATCTTAATCAGGATCTAGGACTCCGGCAGCATCAAGCAATAGGGAGTGAGAGACAATTCGTACACAGTGTCATTGTAAATGTCCCTATGATTAGGCAAGGATTAAACTAGGGAACTACTGGGCCAGAAGGGCCTATTCCAACTCAATCTCAATAAATAAATAAATAATATAAATTATGAGAGGATTCCCTTCTTGACAACAGACTGTAAACTGAAGTCCTTGTATATTACAAATGCAGATGACACAAAGGTTGGTGGTGTTGTGGATAGTGTAGAAGGTTGTCATAAGTTACACCAGGACATTGATAGGATGCAGAACTGGGCTGAGAAGTGGCAGATGGAGTTCAATCAGGGAAAGTGTGAACTGATACTCTTTGGACGTCAAACATGAAGCGGAATACAAGGTTAATGTTAAGATTCTTACCAGTGTGGAGGAATAGTGGGATCTTGGGATTGATGTCTATTAGATCACTTAAAGTTGTCGTGGAAGTTGATAGGATAGTTACAAAGGCCTTTGGTATGTTAGCCTTCATTAATTGGGGGATTGAGTTCATAAGTCATGAGGTAATACTGCAGGTCTATAAAACTCTGATTAGAACATACTTGAAGTATTGTGTTCAGTTCTGGTTACCTTATGATTGGAGGATGTGGAAGCTTCTGAAAGGAGATTTACCAGGATGTGACCTGGATTAGAGGGTGTGTCTTATGAGGAACTTATGGGTGAGCTAGGGTTTTCCTCTTTGAAGCAAAGGAGGATGAGAAGTAACAATAGAAGTTTAGAAGATGATAAGAGTTATAAAGTGAACAGCCAGCATCTTCTACTCAGGAGAATAATGGCTAATAAAGAAGGGCATAATTTTCAGATGTTTGGAGTAAACTATAGCGGGGATGTCAGAGGTAGTTTTTTTTTACACAGAGTGGTAAGTACATAGACCACAATGCCTGGGGTGGTGGTAGATGCATATATTTCGGGGAGATTTAATCAACTCATAGTTAAGTGAATGAAAGAAAAATGGAGGGCCATGTGGGAGGGAAGGGTTAGGCTGAGTAATTTAAAAGATCAACCCATTGTGGGCTGAAGAATCTGTACTATGATGTACTCTTCTACCATCTGTGTTTATGAAACCCCTTTTTACTGGGTATCTCCAGAAACAGCTCGTTAGCCCCTCGTGAACAGCCACCAGACTCAGTGCCAAGAAAGCACAGTTTTCTCTGGCTTCATACGTCTAGCGTGTATATGACTTTGCTCCTGCTAAATCCATGAGTTTGGGATGTCTCGCCCAACCAAACCACAGTTTCTGTGAATGCTGTGTGATTTACTACCTGCAATAGCCCTTTGGCATGAAATAACAGATCACACGCTGCATACAATTATAAAGCAGTATATTTGTGAATGTTAACTTAACCAAAGAGTTAGTAAAGAAAATAAAGAAAAAAAAAACAAAAAGTGAAATGTGCACAGGTTAGAGTTCAAATCTTCCGAAAGTCATTTTCAGCGAACCTTGATAGACTTCCGCGCCTTGGCTCCATTGAATCGTGTTTCCCACCGGATCAAATCTTACAACCAGTCTCTCCAGCATGTTCTCTCATCATCGTCCTCTGAAGAAAGACAGAGACCCACACCGGTGTCAATCGCAAAACTGCTCACCCAGCATCCTCTAGAATATTCTCCCTGTTCCACTCCCCTGAATGGATGGTCCACATTCCTAAGCTTCCCTTATCTTTAACAGTAACCCAAGCACTACTTCTGCAGAAAGACTATTACATGAAATACCCTACTACATTAGCAGTGAAACTTTTACCAGAGCATTACACTCTTCCCCTACCAAAATATCATGTCCTCATGACTTTGCTAGAATTTATCATCCCCTCATTAATAACACAGTTTTCAAAGGAATTTCATGATGTCAGGACCTCCAATCCATTTGTAAATGGTAGTGGAATATCTCACTGGGGGGAAAGTTGCAATACTCGGTTCACCCAGTGCAACATAGGCCAAACTATCTGGGGATTTCTTGACTCTTTTTATCCCGTCCTCTACTTCTTCAGTTTCAGACACTCCTTGGATCCTTTCCTGTCTAATTGGAGAAGTCTCTCTTTGTCTGTTTTTCGTGCGTTCTGGCATTTCTGGTCCCCTGTCCTTGGCAGAGCTCAGCTTCATTCCCAGTCTCCCTACACTGTCCAGCTGCAAGCCTGCCTGTCCACTGCTAGTCTCCCCCTCCCACCATTTCATCCGTATCAGTGTGGGGAGGTTTGGGAATCTCTTTGTCAACTACTGGGATATTTGCATTGAGTAGCATATACCATACTCCCACTTCTTCATCCTCTGAGTCCATACCACATTCAGTGGTTAAATCCCTTCCTGCCCATTCCACTGCCTGTCCTTGTGTTCTCCCATGTCACCACAAAGTCCTTTTACTAGGAGTAGGGTCAGACTCTTGTTCAACACGTTCCTCTTATCCCAGAGTTAGAAGGTGGTTCCAAGGGAGAATCTTGACAGGTCCATTCCCATCCTTTGGTTTCACCTGGAAAACTGGAAGGTTTGGCATCTGACTCTCCACTACGTAAGGCATAGCCACCCGGTGGTCAGCGAACTTATGCTCCTCTGCTAGACCCAAATTCTTTATGAGAACTCTGTCTCCAGGCATCACTTGGGAGAACCTAATCTTTTGATCGTATCTCCCCTTATTTGCTGGATTCTGCTTGGTAGCGGAGACCTCTGCTAGTTCATACACCTTTTGTAATTCCCTCCTCATATCAGACATCTACTTCAGATGGATCTTCTGTGGCAAATCTTCCCCAACAGTCTAAAATGGAGGTCCACAGGCAAGCTTGTTTTACGCCCAAACATCAAATAATACGGCGAGTATCTAGTAGCTTCATTCTGTGTACAGTTGTAGCAGTGGACCAGATGCCCAATATACTGACTCCATTTGTTGTTCTTCTTCTTATTGCTGATCTCCAGGGTTCCAAGCATGTCTAGTAATGTCCAGTTGAACCTCACCAGCTAGGAATCACCCAGAGGGTGATAAGGCGTAGTCCTCAACTTCTCGACTCCGAGCATGCTCACTAACACATGTATAAGCCCACTTTCCTGACTTGGCTGTCACTTTCCCTTTCCAGGAGATGATCTCTCTCCTGCTCATCTCACTGGAAAACTATATACTACAGTTACCGGAAAAAGGTGTGTCATCGGGAAATTTGGGGTTTCCCGCCACTCCAGCTCCTTCCCCAGGACATAACATGACAATTGGACTGGGTGTACCACACAGTTCCTCATTTGTGCTCATCATCTAGCCTAGGACAGGCGTGCACTTCCTCAAAAGCAGCTCTGAACAGAGGGTGAATGGACAAGCTTTTGAGCAAGTATGGTCTAGCATAAATACCCCCAATTCATAAGGATACACTGGAACTTGGTCCCACTAAACCTTCAGGGTGCCAGATTTTCGTGGCTCTGGAGACTGGCTGATTCAAGGCCAGTGCTCCTGCCGAGGCATCATGGGAGAACACAGAACATTAGGAGCAGCAGGTTAGCTGCCATGGGCAGTGTGCCCAGAGACCTGAGCCCTGGGGCTGACTCTTTGGGCGCAGATCTCGGAAAAAGCAACGTAACAGAGTTTTAACATCATTTTTTAACATCATTTGGCAAAAGAATAAATCAAGGAAGGTAGTGCACCCGTGGCTGACAAGAGAAATTAGGGATAGTATCAATTCCAAAGAAGTAGCATACAAATTAGCCAGAGAAAGTGGCTCACCTGAGGACTGGGAGAAATTCAGAGTTCAGCAGAGGAGGACAAAGGGCTTAATTAGGAAGGGGAAAAAAGATTATGAGAGAAAACTGACAGAGAACATAAAAACGGACTGTAAAAGCTTTTATAGATATGTAAAAAGGAAAAGACTGATAAAGACAAATGTAGGTCCCCTGCAAACAGAAACAGGTGAATTGATTATGGGGAGCAAGGACATGGCAGACCAATTGAATAATTACTTTGGTTCTGTCTTCACTAAGGAGGACATAAATAATCTTCCAGAAATAGTAAGGGACAGAGGGTCCAGTGAGATGGAGGAACTGAGCGAAATACATGTTAGTAGGGAAGTGGTGTTAGGTAAATTGAAGGGATTGAAGGCAGATAAATCCCCAGGGCCAGATGGTCTGCATCCCAGAGTGCTTAAGGAAGTAGCCCAAGAAATAGTGGATGCATTAGTGATAATTTTTCAAAACTCGTTAGATTCTGGACTAGTTCCTGAGGATTGGAGGGTGGCTAATGTAACCCCACTTTTTAAAAAAGGAGGGAGAGAGAAACCGGGGAATTATAGGCCGGTTAGCCTAACGTCGGTGGTGGGGAAACTGCTGGAGTCAGTTATCAAGGATGTGATAACAGCACATTTGGAAAGCGGTGAAATGATTGGACAAAGTCAGCATGGATTTGTGAAAGGAAAATCATGTCTGACGAATCTCATAGAATTTTTTGAGGATGTAACTAGTAGAGTGGATAGGGGAGAACCAGTGGATGTGGTATATTTGGATTTTCAAAAGGCTTTTGACAAGGTCCCACACAGGAGATTAGTGTGCAAACTTAAAGCACACAGTATTGGGGGTAAGGTATTGGTGTGGGTGGAGAATTGGTTAGCAGACAGGAAGCAAAGAGTGGGAATAAACAGGACCTTTTCAGAATGGCAGGCGGTGACTAGTGGGGTACAGCAAGGCTCAGTGCTGGGACCCCAGTTGTTTACAATATATATTAATGACTTGGATGAGGGAATTAAATGCAGCATCTCCAAGTTTGCGGATGACACGAAGCTGGGTGGCAGTGTTAGCAGTGAGGAGGATGCTAAGAGGATGCAGGGTGACTTGGATAGGTTGGGTGAGTGGGCAAACTCATGGCAGATGCAATTTAATGTGGATAAATGTGAAGTTATCCACTTTGGTGGCAAAAATAGGAAAACAGATTATTATCTGAATGGTGGCCGATTAGGAAAAGGGGAGGTGCAACGAGACCTGGGTGTCATTATACACCAGTCATTGAAAGTGGGCATGCAGGTACAGCAGGCGGTGAAAAAGGCGAACGGTATGCTGGCATTTATAGCGAGAGGATTCGAGTACAGGAGCAGGGAGGTACTACTGCAGTTGTACAAGGCCTTGGTGAGACCACACCTGGAGTATTGTGTGCAGTTTTGGTCCCCTAATCTGAGGAAAGACATCTTTGCCATAGAGGGAGTACAAAGAAGGTTCACCAGATTGATTCCTGGGATGGCAGGTCTTTCATATGAAGAAAGACTGGATGAACTGGGCTTGTACTCATTGGAATTTAGAAGATTGAGGGGGGATCTGATTGAAACGTATAAGATCCTAAAGGGATTGGACAGGCTAGATGCGCGAAGATTGTTCCCGATGTTGGGGAGGTCCAGAACGAGGGGTCACAGTTTGAGGATAGAGGGGAAGCCTTTTAGGACCGAGATTAGGAAAAACTTCTTCACACAGAGAGTGGTGAATCTGTGGAATTCTCTGCCACAGCAAACTGTTGAGGCCAGTTCATTAGCTATGTTTAAAAGGAAGTTAGATATGGCCCTTGTGGCTACAGGGGTCAGGGGGTATGGAGGGAAGGCTGGGTTCTGAGTTGGATGATCAGCCATGATCATAATAAATGGCGGTGCAGGCTCGAAGGGCCGAATGGCCTACTCCTGCACCTATTTTCTATGTTTCTATGTTTCTATAAATTAGCGAGTTGTTTGTTATTTGTCCCCTCGCTGTGAAATGGGGACACATTTTTTTCCCTTATTAGGAAGAGAGAGAGCCTGTGGTATGTCGAATTACTGGGTGAACAAGCAGTCTTTGGGGTACTGCAAGTCTGTGTCTTTATTGATGCCTGCTGCACGCTTGAGTGCTTGGTGGGGGTGGGGGGGGGTTGTCTTGCTGCTACTTGTGTGTGGGAGGGGGAGCTGGGGGAGCTTCAGCATTCTAATGTTTAACTGTCATTCATTCTTTGGGGCACTCCTCTGTTTTCGTGGTTGTTTGTGAAGAAAAAGAATTTCAGGATGTATATTGCATAGATTTATCGACATTGAATGTGCCTATTGAACCTATTGAATTCCTGTAACACTGCCATTTGTGGGACATCAGGGGTCACTTCAGCCACAGAGGTTACTACCGAGGACTGTACCCTGCTGAAGGAGGCCTCCTGCTCCTCCATCGTGTTTTCCTCCTCTCTTACTTCTTTGACCAGCTCAACAAACAAGGGTGGGGGTCATTCAGAGGCTGAAAGCGATCATGTCTTGTGACCGTGTGCCCTTCACCACTTGGCCCATCCTTAATTGATTCACCACAGCCACTTGGCTGGCCCCTCTTCACCTCAAGCAACACAGCTGTCTCTCTAGCAGAAAAATGTAGGCCAACTTCTTCTGAAACATGCTCCTAAACGCCCATTGGGCTTCTTGTCATGCTGCCCATTAACCCATCTATTTAACACTACCTTAATCAGAGGACAGTTTACAATGACCTACTAACCTTTGGACTGTGGGAGGAAACTGAAGCACCTGGAGGAAACCCACACAGTCACAGGGAGAATGTACAAACTCCTTACAGACAGCACCAGAAGTGAACTTCAAATTTGACGTCCTGAGTTGTAATAGTGTGGCACTGACTGCAACAGTACCGTGATCCCCTAGAAACTGTGTGGGAGACGATCACAGGAACATCTGTGACAGGAGAGCGAGCGGGGGAATGACACGGGAAAACTGGCTTCTAGATGGCTCACTGACTGAGCGAGTGAGTGAGCCACCTCTGATCAGCTCAGCCCAGCCTCAGATTGCTGTGCCTCATTGGGCAGTGAGGGTAATGAGGAGAGAAGCCACACAGAAATGTCCTTTTTTCACCCAGCAAAAGATGTCGGTAGCCCCAAAGCAGTCAGCAAGTTCATCCTGCTTGTCTCCCAAATGATCAGTCAAACGTGTATATATATATATATACGGTTGGGTGGTGGCGTGGAGATGTATCTCTACCAAAGGAGGTGTAAAGGGCTCCTTCCCTCTGCTAGCCTGCAGGTCACCCTTGAGCAAGGTGTAACATCTTCTTATACCCTCTTAATTAGTGTCACATAAAGCCATGGAAATAGGTGATGGATAGTCGAATGAGCAGCTGGTGCTTATCACAATCTGAAGAGTATTGATAATGGCTGGGGTCAACCATCTTGTAAGGACACTGCCCAGAAGAAGGCAATGGCATGTCCACTTCTGTAGAAAAATTGTCCAGAACAATTATGGTCATGGAAAGACTATGATCGCCTATGTTATACAGCACAGCACATAACAAACGATACATAGGGTGCCCATAAGGAGGGTGTTTATAACCTAAGAGGGTCCTGTAACTCAACTATATATTTATCTCCATGAAAAACTTCCAAATTTTCCAAGTACTTCCACCTTATAAATTTATATTCCACAGCAATGATCCCTCTAAGGCAGCGGTCCCCGACCACCAGGCCGTGGACCGGTACTGGGCCGCAAAGCATGTGCTACCGGGCCGCTTGGAAATGATATGAGTCAGCTGCACCTTTCCTCATTTCCGGTCACTCACTGTTGAACTTGAACATAGAGTTGCCAACTGTCCCGTATTTGCCGGGACATCCCGTATATTGGGCTAAATTGGTTTGTCCCATACGGGACCGCCCTTGTCCCGTACTTCCCCCGCTAAGGTACAGCGCTCCTATGAAACCTTTCATGCTGAAATGACGTAAAGCGAAGAAGCAATTACCATTAATTTATATGGGAAAAACTTTTGAGCTTTCCCAGACCCAAAAAATAACCTACCAAATCATACCAAATAACACATAAAATCTAAAATAACTCTAACATATAGTAAAAGCAGGAATGATATGATAAATACACAGCCTATAAGTAGAAATAATGTATGTACAGTGTAGTTGGGAAGATTAAACCCAAACCGATTTGTGGAAAAAAAATTGGCACGTACGCGTATGTGTACGTCACGCATGCGCACACAGGTGCCCACGCAAGGCTTCATGGTCATGGTAGTCTTTTTGGGGTAAACAGAAGTGTCCTGTCAACACACACAAAAAGTGCTGGTGAACGTAGCAGGTCAGGCAGCATCTGTAGGAAGAGGTACAGTCGACGTTTCGGGCCGGGACCCTTCGTCACGATTTGACTGCTACTTTTGTCCCTTATTTGGGAGTGAGAAAGTTGGCAACCCTCACTGTAAAAGACATGTTGAGGTGAGTTTAACACTACTTGAACAGCCACCACCGCCCCACTCCACCCCCCCACCCGGTCAGGGTCTGCAGGAGTATTGTTAATATTAAACCAGTCTGCAGTGTAAAAAAGGTTGGGGATCCCTGCTCTAAGGTATATGCGCACACATCTGCTACGAGCACACAAAGGAATTTAAACTGCCCGTGAAATATTGCCATCTATCTCGTTGGTATGTTTAGTATATTACACGGTCATACAAAATCACATTCCCTTTTCCGGTTTCTGGTGCATACAGTGTTGACAATGTGCAGATTTTAGAACTGGCTTTGTTATACTGTTTTTATTGAAGAAATCATTGATTCATGCACATGTGCACACATGGTGTTGCTGGGCAAGAAACTGCACAGCAGAAGATTTTTCTGCACACTGGTCATTACAAATAGAGGGAACATTGTTTCACAGGGTACTTTATTTAGTATTTCTCTGAAGATTAGGCACATTAAACAAATAAGTTTACCTTACAATTTTTAAAATTTTAATTCTGCTAAAAGTTTTAATATTCTTCCTTTTGAAATACATATCCAAATGTTTTTGAAATTATGCTCTCTGCTTCTGTCTTATTTGTCAGTTCTCTAATAACTCCTCTCAATGAGGAGATGTTTAAATTCTTTCTTTTCCCTGGTGATCAGAAAATTTTAGGGTTTTGCTTCACTTTACCGTCACTTCTTTTGACATCTCCGCTGCCTCTAAATTACGAGACTGTATTCTGTCATTCAGTTATTCAATAGAACACAATAACCTACTTGTCACAATGCAGAGGAATGCCATTCAGCCCTTCAAGCTGAATCTGGCTGCCAGCTGAACAAGACCATCATCCCATTCATTCTTACCTTGATTCCTTGTAGCCCTGTCATAGAGTCATAGAAAAAGACAGCACAGAAGCAGGCGCTATGGCCCATCTAGTCCATGCCGAACTATTTAAATTGCCTACTTCCATCGACCTGTACCTGTACCCCTCTGCTTAGTCTTTCACATAACCATAATCCCTTCCAGATTGTTTAACACTTTACTGCACTGAGGACAGTAACAACAGCCAGTTGTTGGATCCTGATGTTTTTTTAATCCAAGGTTGTCTTGGAAGTCAAGAAAGAGGCACAAAACTTGTTGCTTCATGATCACTTTATTCAGCGATAATAAAACAAAGAGAATTGGAAGCAGGGAATAGAAAGCAGCGAAAGTCTAAGAACAAAGAGGAAACAAAGGGAAAGATGGTGGGGCAACATGGTTGATCTTTCTTATACCTCATAGATAAGAGACATTCCATTCAAATTTATAGATAAGAGTTAACCAATCAGATAGCCCCTATTCAAATAATGTGATAACCAAGAATCTTCCAGAAAAAAGACAGAATTGTAACCAATACGGGACAACTTGAACAATTGCATATACAGACTGTGACCACTAGGAAACATACTAAAAGGTTACATGTAAATAGGCAGTTATGTAAAATACAAGCTGGCATAAATTCTTAAATTCTGAGAAAATATCAATTATACAGTCTAATCCAACACAGTTAACCTTTAAGCATGACTCTGAGATATAGGTGGAAACCATGTTATCATGGAGAATGTGCAAACTCAACACAGAAAGCTGCTAAACCCAGCTCACTGTAGATGTAAAGCAGAAGCACTAACTAATTTGATTGTTTCATCAAATGCCGAAGACCAAAGTCATTGTTCTCAGAACTTGCTACAAACACTGATCTTCTATCTATAACCTCATTTAAAATCAGATTTTACAGATGCTGGAAACATTTATTTATTTGTTCAGGGATACAGCATGGAAAAGGCCCTTCTGACCCAACAAGCTGCACTAGCCCACAACTCATCTATTTAACACTAGCCCAATTACAGGACAATTTTCAATAACCAATTAACCTGCTAACTGGTACATCTTTGATCTGTGGAAGGAAACCCATGGGGTCAAGGGTAGAACATACAAGCTTCCTGCAGATAGCACCAGAACTGGTCCAAACTTCAGAACATCCAAAGGTTCAACGGCATTGCACTAACCCCTATACGACTGTGGTGCCCATCTTGAGCAAGCACACAAAATGCTCTAAGAAAGGAACAAATCAGACAGCATCAATGGAGGGGAATAAACAGTCAATGTTTTGGGCTGAGACCTTTGATCAAGACCAGAAAGGAAGTGGGCAGAAGCCAAAATATGAATATAGTGGGGGAGGGGAAGAGTACATGCTAGTGGGTGATTGGTGAAGGGGAAGGTGGGTGGATATGTGCTTGGATCTCATTTCCAAACTGACTATTAGAGGTCTATTTGGGTAGAAAGTTAGAATCCATATTAAAAAAATAGCTGACTACTGCCAGCCTGAACGCAACATGAGGAATTATAACTTTGTGTTGTCCGATTCAGCCCCACCATCATCATCCAGAATCTGCAGCCTTTTGTGTCCCCCCTCTGCATCCCTGTTCTCCTTTAAGAGGCTCCTGCCTGACCAAACCTTTGCCTTTCTGTGTTACTGTAACACGTGGTGCAGGTACAAATTTTGCCTGATAATACTTGTGTGTGCACTTGGCGATATTCTGATATTTAAAATACTTGAAAATAATTATTACCGTTTAAATTGGGTGTCATAACAAATTGTTGCCAACTTTAGGAATCCTAAAGCAATCCAACAGTTAGGTTTTATCAACCACAATCTCAGCCTGCAAACCCTTTCTGAAACTCCAACTCCAACATTCATAAGATCATAAGATCTAGGAATAGAATTAAGCAGGATTTGACCCACAGTGTCTGCAATGCCATTTCATCATGGCAGAACCATTTCCCTCTCAGCCCCAATCTCCTGCCTTCTTCCTGTATCCTTTTGTGCCCCGACTAATCAAAATTCAAATAAACTCTGCCTTAAATATGCTCAATGACGTGACCTCCACAGCCGCTGGGGAAACAAATTCCACTGATGCATCACTCTGGCTAAAGAAACTGCTCCTCATCTCTGTTCTAACTCATAATAGCTCTGTGAATTCCTGCCCGCATTGTACCCGCGCCAGTGACTTCTTTTGGTTATCAAAATATCCTAACCAATTCGTTGAGTTCAGAGTAAATTTATTATCAAAGTACATATATGTCAAAATACTACCCTGAGATTCATTTTCTTGCAGGCATTCACACTAGAACAAAGAAGTACAATAGAATCAATTAAAAAAACTGCTTACAAGCAAAGACTGACAAACTGTGCAAATGCAGAAAGAAACAAGCAATGATAAATAAACAAATGCATCATTATTATGTGCCGTGTCATATGATGTGGGAGGTCAAGGTCTTTGTCCATGATTGTTCTTGGCAAATTTTTCTGCAGAAAAGGCTTGCCATTGCCTTCTGGGCAGTGTCTTTACAAAACTGGGTGAGCCCAGCCATTACCAATAATCTTCAGAGATTGTCCGCCTGGCATCAGTGGTCGCCTAATCAGGACTTGTGATATAAGTAAATAAATACTGAGAATATGGGTTGTAGAGTCCTTGAAAGTGAGTCCATAGGCTGTGGTCAATGACTGGTTCAGTGCTGAAGAGCTCCACACTGGTTCAGCAGCCTGTTGGCTGAGGGGTTGTAACTGTTCCTGGACCTGGTGGTGTGGGACCTAAGGCTCTGGTACCTCCTTCCTGAAGGTGGCATCGAGGAGAGAACATGGATGGCAGAGGTCATTGATGATTGATGCCAATTTTGTGTGGCAGTGCTCAACACTGGAGAGGGCTTTTCCGATGATAAAGTTGGCTGGATTGACCACTTTTTGCAGGCTTTTCCATAGCAAGCCCTGATGTAACCAAACAAGATACTCTCCAGTGTGCATCTGTAGAAGTATGTCAGATGGAGAATATCCTGACTGGTTGCATCATGGCCTGGTATAGAAGCAACTACACAATTCAACATCCCTCTTCTGATTTTAAATGCCCCAGTATATAAAAACAGTATCACTTCTATAATTTAATGGTTGGAAAAAAATTTACTTGCAATTTCTCAGCTGCTTTATAGCAAGTTAACTGTGTATACTAATTGTTATTTATACACATGAATAATGATTGCTGCCATCAATCACCTGCAGTTTCTCTCCTTCCTCATTTAGCCTGTTCAAATACTTCTTCAACAGTCATTGCAATTCATTTATGTTAATGAAATTTCTGGGAAAGTGGGACTTAGGATAAAGTAAAGATGCATACTTAAACAAATAGGCCATCTATACTCAATGTCTGTATGATTTAAATGCCAGGTGGATTGAAAGGGCAGCGTGTCAGGATCAGGGATGAGAGTCAGCTTAGTTCTGCTCATTGCTTCGCAATGTTTACTCGGGTCTGCGCTGATCTGAGCCTGAGGGTGTGGCCTGTGTCGGGCTCTGCAATGTTTATAGAACATAGAATAGTACAGCATAGTACAGGCCCTTCAGCCCACAATGTTGTGCCGACCCTTAAACCCTGCCTCCCATCTAACCCCCCACCTTAAATTTCCCCATATACCTGTCTCGTAGTCTCTTAAACTTCACTAGTGTATCTGCCTCTACCACTGACTCAGGCAGTGCATTCCATGCACCAACCACTCTCTATGAGTAAAAAACCTTCCTCTAATATCCCCCTTGAACTTCCCACCCCATACCTTAAAACCATGTCCTCTTGTATTGAGCAGTGGTGCTCTGGGGAAGAGGCACTGGCTATCCACTCTATCTATTCCTCTTAATATCTTGTATACCTCTATCATGTCTCCTCTCGTCCTCCTTCTCTCCAAAGAGTAAAGCCCTAGTTCCCTTAATCTCTGATCATAATGCATACTCTCTAAACCAGGCAGCAGCCTGGTAAATCTCCTCTGTACCCTTTCCAATGCTTCCACATCCTTCCTATAGTGAGGTGACCAGAAATGGACACAGTACTCCAAATGTGGCCTAACCAGAGTTTTATAGAGCTGCATCACTACCTCGCATTTACTTGGCTCTGCACTGATCTGTGTGAACTGAGGCTGTGGCTGTGGCCTGCTCCGGGCTCTGCAATGTTTACTTGGCTCTGTGCTGAACTGAGGCTGAGGGTGTGGCCTGCTCCAGCTACTCCGGGCTTTGTGTCTGTGTTCTGAATGCTATTTGCTTACTTGTATTGTTTGCATGATTTTTTTTTTGTCTCACTGCACATTGTGTGTCCAATGGTCTTTTTTTTGTGGGTTCTTTTATGTTTCATTGCTTTGTGGCTGCCTGTAAGGAGATGAATCTCAGGTTGTATACATTGTACATACTTTAAACTTTGAACTTATACGTAGTTGGTTCTGATCATTAGTGTGTCTCTCCTTTCAAATTAGACAACTGTGTACAAACTTGTAATTATAAAGACGTAACATGTGGGGAACAGGCTAATGGGAAAATTCTGAGAACTGGCATAGTATTGATAGGACAAATGGCATTCTGCGTCATAAGAGTATATAGGTAAGTGTCGGAAACACTCAGAACATCTGAAAGCACCCTTGTGAAGGGAAGTAGGATTAACAGATCCTTTGTATCTTTTATTCTCACTTTGCCAGTTCTACTGAAGGGTTGAAAGAGGGGAATGGTGATGATAGGGGACTCTGTAGTCAGGGGAACAGACAGGAGATTCTGTGGACATGAACAGGACACCCAAATGGTGTATTGCTTCCATGGTGTCAGGTTCAGGGATGTCTCAGATTGTATCACAGCATTTTGGAGGGGAAAGGAGAGCAGCCAGATGTCTTGGAACACATTGGTACCAATGACATAGGAAGGAAAAGCAAAGAGGTCCTGAAAAAAGAATGTGGGCAGAAAGCTGAGAAGCAGGACCTCCTGGGTAGTAATTTCTGGATTGCTGCCTGTGCCACGTGTCAGTGAGGGTAGAAATAGGATGATTTGGCAGATGTGCAGCTGAGAAGCTGGTGCAGGCGGCCGGGCTTCAGGTTCTTGGATCATTCCGATCTCTTCTGGGGGAGGTATGACCTTGTTTAAAAGCGATGGATTGCACCTGAACCCAAGGGTGGACCAATATTCTCATGAGCAGGTTTGTTAGAGCTGCAGGGGAGGGTTTAAACTAATTTGGCAGAGGGGTGGAAACCGAAATGAAGGGACTCAGGAGAGGACGGATGGTAAAAAAGCAAAGATAGCGTGCAGTCAGTCTTTCAGGAAAGGCAGGCAGATGAGAGGACAATATTGTAGCCAGTAGGGTGAGTATCACAAACAAGAGAAAATCTGCAGATGCTGTAAATCCAAGCAACACACACAAAATGCTGAAGGAACTCAGCAGGCCAGGCAGCATCTGTGGAAAAGAGTACAGTCGACTTTACAGGGGGACATGCTTCCAAGTTCATCCATCAGGTTGGAGGCTACCCAGACGGAATATAAGGTGTTGTTCTTTCAACCTAAGTGTGGCCTCATCACGGCAGTGGACAGACATGGACAGACATGTCGGAATGGGAATGGGAAGTGGGTGGCCACTGGGAGATCCCACATTTTCAGGCGGACGGAACATAGGTGCTTGGCGAAGCGCTCTCCCAATCTACGTGGTGTCTCACCAATATACAGGAGGCCACATCTGATTGATATATTTCTCAGACAGTCCTGGAAAGAGTGAATAATAGTGGTATAATCGTCTAAAAACAAAAAATGTGTATGAATTTTTCTGCATCTCTTAAGTAATCGAACTCTTGCAATGTTCCGTCAATGAAAGAACACAGTCTTAATAAAATGATTAACATGATTTGAAGTTTAGCTCAGTGTCAATAACAATGGCTAAATTCTTTACTTCTGGCTTGATTTGTAAGGCCAAAAAATCAAGTTTATTTCTAAGGTTCTTACTTTTTTTATTGCTACCAATAACCCAAATTTCATAATTTTCCTTATTTAGTTTAAGGAGATTTGAACTTATCCAGACTGTAATGCTAGTAAGGCACTGAACCAGAAGGTTTAAATCATCACGGTCATCAGACATAATAGACAAAAGCAGCGGTGTCTTGTCTGCATAGCTGTGGTAATTGAGCTTGTGTTTTGAAATAATCTGGCCTAATAGGAGCACGGAGAGTGAGAATAACAATGGGCCAAGAACTGATCCTTATGGCACACCAAACACAATATCATGGATTTTGGATGCACAATCACCACAGCTAACAAAGAATTTTCTTCCAGTTCTACAAGACTGAAACCGGCTTAGAGCAGTATACAACTACCTCATACAACCAAACAAAACAATAATCCCCTGGGCCACAGTGCATTCAAGAATCACGTATCACACACAGCACATAAAACAAAATATTACCACAAACAAGGTAAATATTATAATTCAAAGTGCAAGTGGCAAGAGCAAAGTGCTTAAGGCCATAAAATTGGAGAGAGCTATAAACAGTGTGTGTATCATATGCCCAAAGAAGTCTATCCTGATTCTGAGGGCCGACAGTATATCTGTTGCACTCCTGAAAGGATCCACATTTTTGTTGACTTCTCTTTGACTCAATTCCTTCAAAGTACCCTGTAAGCTGATATAAATCAGAAAGTCCTGCTATGTTATCACAATAAATACTGCTCAGAATACAGTTTTACAACTTACAAAAACCAGTATCTCTATAAAACATTGTACATGAGCATGGCTGCCACCTGTTATGAAATATTATCCATATAATTACCTTCACTAATACAGTATTATATTAGGATGGATTACAGTGATAACAGTTAAGCATGATATAGTGGAAGTGAAATTACTTTGAAATATGCCTGTCATCTATAAACAGCAATTGTTGCCTGAGATAAGAATATTGCTTCATATCACAACTCAAAGGCCTGATCAGTCTATACATAGTCACAGGAATAATGCAGTCTATACAACACCTCACTCATTTTTAACTTCTATTTTTTTGTTCTCTTAGGCTAGGGTGCCTAAGACTTTCTTTGTCAATGTGGAGTGGAGAGCGAGTTTGTAAATCTGGTGGGAACAATGTGAGTCAGGCGGTAGAGAAGGAGTACCATGTTTCAGGGGTGGTGTGGGTGCAGATACACCCAGCCCCGAGACTCCAGGCAAAAACGTTTGATTGCTATCAACTGCTTTGTTTTTCATAGCAGAATGTCTCTCTGGTGCTTCCTGCTCCCTCCTCTCTCCCTTCCCCTTTTCCCAACCATGATTCCCACCTCCTTGCCCCTTTGACACTCTCAGTCCACAATAAAGACCCATATCAGAATCAGAATTAGCATCACTTACATATGTTATTAAATGTGTCTTTTGTTTTAGTGGCAGCAGCGCAGTGCAATATATAAAATTTCTACAGTTCTGTGCAAAAGTCTATATTTATGATTTTATAGATTTTTATTACTACGTACTGCTGCTGCAAAACAACAAATTTCACCACGTATGTCAGTGATATTAAACCTGATTCTGATCCAGAATTCAGTTTAACTCACTTACTGAAGAGGTCAGTAGATGTGTTCTTTTCCATTTAACAAGTTCAGAAATCTTATAAGAGAACGACAATTAGCAATCAATATTGCCCTGATACCGCAGTTAATGAAGAGGCAAGAAGGGGTGGATCAGGGAAATGATAAATTTGGAAACCAGATAACATTCAAGGGTAGTCACTTAAAGGGAGGTGCCAGGGATTTGGATACTTTTGATGCAGGAACGTCTACAGAATCATGAGTTCCAGCTGTCAGACTCTGCACTAGGAGCACGGTAGATGAGGGATAGCAAACAAATGGAATCTCTACAGATAGGGGGAATAAGGTACTTAAGAAATTAATGCCAGAACATTAGCTCTGAGAGCCTAGTTGCATTAAGAAGTCCAAAAGCTTTATCTGGGTTGTTAAGGTATGACTTCAGATCTCACTTCTCCTAAAATCTTCTCCATATCACCTACATAAAAAAAAAATCTATATTTCCCATATAATAACTATTAGTCGCACAATGCTGCTAGGGAATTTCATGATTTTGTAGTGATGCTGATAATGAAGAGTTACAAGGCGTGATGGGATGCAATATGGCAAAGATTTGCATGCCATCATGATGCTCTTTCGAATTTGCACGGAAGTGATAATTCCTTGAAATTAGACACCTGTAGGCTTCCTCCCAGCTAATAGAACTATGATTTATGGGCTAGTTGATGAATCAGTTTGCAATACAAACTCATCCATAACCAGCTAATTACATTATTTATGTCCTACAATGAATTTTATGTAGGTCTTTGTCTCAGGCAACTACCATTATGGTGTCCAGAGCAGATCAATTGCATAGCATTTTACATATTGTTAAGAGACCACTAGCAGTCCATTTTATACCTTAAATGCCAGCGTTTAGCTCTTGATTTTGGTGGGGCATCATTTCAAAGATTTAGTGCCCATTCCTGTAAGGTATATGTTCAATATAACTGCCACAAGTCTGGCTATTGCTCTGCAAACTCACGTTACTGCAAAGTAACGCATGCAATGCTGGAGAAACTCAGCAGGTCAGGCAGCATCTATGGAAATGAATAAATAGTTGTTGTTTTGGGCCGAGGCCCTTCTTCAGGACTAGAAAGGGAAAGGGAAGAAGCCAGAATAAGGGAAGTGGAAGCAGCACAAGGTAATAAGCACATAAGAAATAGCTAGAAAGTGACAGGTGAACCGAGGTGGGCGAGGAGGAGGGATGAAGTGAGAAGCTGGGAGGTGATAGGTGTGTAATGTGAAGGGTTAGCTTACTTTTTGATTGAAAGCTGTACCAGTTGCCGATTGGCCCATCTGAAGGATTCAAATGCCTCAGGAGTTCGCGTTGGTCTCCAGGCACTCATCTTCACACTGAGGTTGCGACCATAAGTATCTGTTTGGTAAATGCTTAGTTTTGCAGTTGTGTAACTTGAAGAGACTTAATGAGCTACCAAGCCGACCAGGCAGCATCTACGGAAAACAGTGAACAGTCGACACTTTGGATTGAGACCCTTCTTTCTTTTTCAGAGACATAAAGTGTAAAAGAGAGGCAAGAGTGGATATCGAACCACTGGAAAACAATGCAAAAGAGGTAGTAATGCAGGAGAACAAAATAGCTAATGGACTGAATAAGTATCTTGTATCAGTCGTCACTGTGGAAGACATTAGCAGTATGGTGGAAGTTCCAGGTGTTGAGGGTATGAAGTGTGTGAAGTTACCATAACTAGAGAGAAGGAAACTGTAAGGTCTGAAAGTAGATAAGTCACCTGGACCAGATGGTGTATATCCCAGAGTTCAGAAAGAGGTGGCTGAAAAAATTGGGGAGGCATTAGTAATGATTGTTCAAGAATCACTAGATTCTGGAATGGTTTCAGAAGAGTAGAAAATTGCAGATACAGTATCACTTCACTCTTCAAGAAGGAAGAGAGGCAGAAGAAAAGAAACTAAAGGCCAGTTAATCTGACCTCAGTGGCTGGGAAGATGTTGGTGTCAGTTACTAAGGATGAGGTCTCTGAGTACTCAGAGGCACCTGATACAATAGGCCGTAGTCAGCATGGTTTCCTCAATGGAAAATCTTGTCTGACAAAGCTGTTGGAATTCTTTGAAGAAACAACATGCAGGCTGGACAAGGGAGAATTAGTTGATGTTGGGTACTTGGATCTTCAGAAGGTCTTCGACAAGGTGCCGCATATGAGACTGCTTAACAAGCTACGTGCCCATGGTATTACAGAAAAAGTTTCTAGCCTGGATAAGGCAGTGGCTGAATAGCAGGAGACAAAGAGTGGAAATAAAGGGAGCCTTTTCTGACAGGCTGTCAGTGACTAGCGGTGCTCCACAGGGGTCTGTGTTGGGACCGCTTCAATTACGTTATGTGTCAATGATTTGGATGATGGCGTTGATGGCTTTGTTGCAAAGTTTGGAGGGGAGGTAATGGTGGAGGTGCAGATAATCTTAAGAAAACATAGAGGCTACAGAAGGACTTAGACAGATTAGGAAAATGGACAAAGAAATCGGAGATGGAATATAGTGTCAGGAAGTGTATAGCCATGCACTTTGGTAGAGGAAATGAAAGGGTTGACTATTTTCTAAATGGAGAGAAAATAGAAAAAAACTGAGATGCAAAGAGACTTTGCCGTCCTTGTGCAGGCTTCCCTAACGGTTAATTTGCAGGTTGAGTCTGTGGGGAGGAAAGCAAATGCAATATTAACATTGATTTCAAGAGGACCAGAATATAAAAGCAAGGATGCAATGTTGAAGCCTTTTAAAACACTGGTGAGGCCTCTCTTTGACTATTATAAGCAGGTTTGGGCCATTCTCTTATAAAGGATGTACTAAAAATGGACCGGGTTCAAAGGAGATTCACAAAAATGATTTCAGGATTGCATGGTTTGTTGTATGAAGAGCATCTGATGGTTCTGGGCCTGTATTCACTGGAATTCCAAAGAATGAGGTGTGACCTTATTGACAAATATCAAACGGTGCAAGGCCTTGATAGAGTGGATGTAGAGAGGATGTGTCCTACGATGGGAGAGTCTAAGACCTGAGAATACAGCCTCACAATATAGGGGTGTCCTTTTAGAATGAAGATGAGGAGGAATTTCTTTAGCCAGTGAGTGGTGAATCTGTGGAATTCTTTATCACAGGCAGCTGTGGAGGCCAAGTCTTTATGTATATTTAAGGCAGAGGTTGTTAGATTCTTGATTGGTCTGGGCATGAAGGGATATAGGAAGAAGGCAGGAGATTGGGACTGAGAGGAAAATTGGATCAGCCATGATGAAATGGCAGAGCACTCAATGGGCTAAATGGCCTAATTCTGCTCCTACACCTTATGGTCTTATGGTCTTATTCATAATCAGTGTCTTCTATTTTACTTACCTGACCTGTGAACTTGCTTCCTTGTAACAAAATGGAAAAGGTAAAGGGCTGAAGAAGAAAGTAACTGATAGTTCAATAGTTCCATTTAATATCAGAGAATGTGTACAATATACAACATGAAATTCTTGCTCTTCGTAGGGTGCCCCAAAGAATGAATGACAGTAAAAATGTTAGATCCCACAGCCCCCCACTCCCACCCTGTCATGCACAAGCAGCAGCGAACATTACCTCTCCGCCTCCCCCACTTACTACTGCAAAAAGCATCGGCACCCACCTTACAATAGCAAAGCCCCAAGAGAGGCCATGATCTGCGGTAACACAAAAACTAATTGTTCATCCAACAATTTGACCTGCTGCAGGGTCTTTCTCCACCTAATAAAGTGGCACAGAGGTGTCACACAGCGAGAGGGGAGACTAACAAAACAAAAAAAAACAATTCGCTGATTGATGTTCAAGTCAGGCATGTCATTATTTTTCTAAGCTCTCTGACTCGAGAACTGGCAACAAAGTCTCCCCCACCATCAAGAGAAAGAGAGAGAGTGATTCATCGAATACAGAGACCTCCAAAAGCTGATCTGCTGTTCACGATATTCCATTTCCTCTCTTAATGCTTCAATTGGTGACACCAGCATAGAATCAGTTCATCTACAGCACCACAATGCCTCAGCACCCCGACAGCTCGTCTTCTAGACTACGCCCTTGGGATATCGAGAAACAGCTGGTCAGTTCGCCCCAGGTGTGGGAACCATCACCATAAAGAACCATAGTTTGTGCAGTTGCATGTCAAGGGCACTGACAGAACACCTTGAAAAGGAAAGAAGGAGACAGTAAAGATAAAGATTAAGTTGTCCCTGCAGATGAGCTCAAAGAAGCTGCAGGCCAGTGCCATTGTAGTTCTGCCTAATGAGAGGAGAGTGGACCATGGGAGAACTCTGGATTTCTAGCATCTGCAGAATCTCTGTAAAGTTGTGTTTCACAGTGTAATACTCCAATATATGCAAATAGTGCTTTGTAGTATCTAACTTACCATTTTCTTGCCTTTAAAATCGTCTATATCTGTACAGCATTATGGAGCTTTTGGAGATTGGAGGTGTAAATGTCTTTGGCATAAGCTTGTCACATAAAGTAGATTATTACTATTATTTCTCATTCCTAATAAGATGCTCATGTCTAGGTGTTTAGAATATCCCTTTTGAAATTACACCAAGATTAACAATCTTTGATGTCAGCCATTTCATGATGAAAGAAAATATATTGGAGAAAAGTGTAAGTTAAAACTTTTTACAGTTCTCTTATCATGAGTGAAGATGTTTCTGCTTGTTCAGTATATTCTATAATAAAGCAGAATTTCACAAGCTTTTAATGAAAAAGAAAATATTATCAGACAAAACACTTTAAAATCTAAATACTGCAGTATACAATGTCCAGTCTGATACAAAACCACAAATAAAAACATTTTCAATCCGATAACAAGCTCATAATGTTGGTTATTATACAGACAGTGCAGATAATCATTGAACGTAAAACATTGAACATAAAACAGTACAACAGAGGAATATTGGGAGAAGTTAAGAGGACACCAGAGGGGGATTTCTCCCAGTTCATCTGCAAAACAGCTTAAATTCTTTTCTTTAATGTCACCTATTTCCTTTTCACGGTGGTTAGAGTCCTTTCAGAGTCCATAATCTACAGATGCAATCAGACTGCGGTTCTTCATGGCAGTGAGCTCCCGCTCTCTCAGCTTGCCGAGTGGTCATTTTTGATACCCTCAGGAGGGGGCTCGGGGATGTGTGCCTTCGAAGTGTGGCCTTGTGTGGCCCTGTGGATGGCTGATTCCTTGCTGGTGTTACCAGATGAAGGTTTGTAGGAGATCAGAACATCGAGACAGCGTGTGCTGCTGTCCGAGGCGATTGCACTCGAGCGACAGCTCTCTCTCTCAGTAGTGAGGGAGAATTTGCTGCCGATTCTCGAGTCAGAGAATGCAGAATAAAGCTGATGCTGCAGACTGCAACATGGAAACTGAGCTGTTGGTTTTATTCTTGCGGTTACTGAGAGAGAGAGCCTGTGGCATGTCGAACTGCTGGATCAACAGTGGTTTGGTGAACTCTCAATCATGGTCCCTCTGACAGCTTTGCTATTGCTTGAACACTGGGTGGCAGGTTTCTGAAGCTTTTGCTGAGGTTGGTGGGAGCAGGGCTTGTGTGTAGGAGGGTGGAGATTGGGGCTTTGGAGTTCTAACCTTTTTCTGTCATTCATTCTTTGGGTTTTTCTTCTGTTTCATGGATGTCTGCAGACAGTAAGAATTTCAGGTTGTACATTGTATAGATCCTCTGATATTAAATGGAACTATTGAACCATTGAACAGGCCATTCAGCCCACAATGTTGCATTAAACCAATTAAATTAATAATCAAATGACTAACTAAACTAATTTCTTCTGCCAACACATTGTGTGGATTTCTGCATAGGTACGTTCCAATGAGACAGGAAAGTTATGGTAGGGTACAGGAACCATGGTGTACAAAGGCTGTAATAAATCTAGTCAAGAAGAAAAGAAAAGCTTACAAAAAGTTCAGAGAGCTAGGTAATGTTAGAGATCTAGAAGATTATAAGGCTAACAGGAAGGAGCTTAAGAAGGAAATTAGGAGAGCCAGGAGGGGCCATGAGAAGGCCTTGGCAGGCAGGATTAAGGAAAACCCCAAGGCATTCTGCAAGTATGTGAAGAGCAAGAGGATAAGATGTGAAAGAATAGGACCTATCAAATGTGACAGTGGGAAAGCGTGTATGGAACCGGAGGAAATGAGATACTTAATAAATACTTTACTTCAGCATTCACTATGGAAAAGGATCTTGGTGACTGTAGTGCTGATTTGCAGCGGACTGAAAAGCTTGAGCATGTAGACATTAAGAAAGAGGATGTGCTGGAGCTTTTGGAAAGCATAAAGTTGAATAAGTCGCCGGGACCGGATGAGATGTACCCCAAGCTACTGTGGGAGACGAGGGAGAAGATTGCTGAGCCTCTGGTGATGAACTTTGAATCATCAATGGGGACAGGAGAGGTTCCAGAGGATTGGAGGGTTGCGCATGTTGTTCCTTTATTCAAGAAAGGGAGTAGAGGTAGCCCAGGAAATTATAGACCAGTGAGTCTTACCTCAGTGGTTGGTAAGTTGATGGAGAAGATCCTGAGAGCCCGGACTTATGAACATTTGGAGAGGTATAATATGATTAGGAATAGTCAGCATGGCTTTGTCAAGGTCAGGTCGTGCCTTACGAGCCTGATTGCATTTTTTGAGAATGTGACTAAACACATTAATGAAGGAAGAGCAGTTGATGCAGTGTATATGGATTTCAGCAAGGCATTTGATAAGGTACCCCATACAAGGCTTATGAGAAAGTAAGGAGGCATGGGATCCAAGGGGACATTGCTTTGTGAATCCAGAAATGGCTTGCCCACAGAAGGCAAAGAGTGGTTGTAGACGGGGCATATTCTGCATGGAGATTGGTGACCAGTGGTATGCCTCAGGGATCTGTTCTGGGACTCTTACTCTTCGTGATTTTTATAAATGACCTGGATGAGGAAGTGGAGGGATGGGTTAGTAAGTTTGCTGATGACACCAAGGTTGGAGGTAGTGTGGAGGACTGTCAGAGGTTACAGCAGGACATTGATAGGATGCAAAACCGGGCTGAGAAGTGGCAGATGGAGTTCAACCCAGTTAAGTGCGAAGTGGTTCATTTTGGCAGGTCAAATATGATGGCAGAATATAGTATTAATCGTAAGTCTCTTGGCAGTGTGGAGGATCAGAGGGAGCTTGGGGTCCGAGTCCATAGGACACTCAAAGCAGCTGCGCAGGTTGACTCTGTGGTTAAGAAGGCATACAGTGTATTGACCTTTATTAATCATGGTATTGAATTTTGGAGCTGAGAGAATTTTGCAGCTATATAGGACCCTGGTCCCTGCACCTTGAGTACTATGCTCAGTTCTGGTCTCCTCTCTACAGAAAGAATGTGGAAGTCATAGAAAGGGTGCAGAGGAGATTTACAAGGATGTTTCCCGGATTGGGAAGCATGCTTTATGAAAACAAGTTGAGTGAACTCGACCTTTTCTCCTTGGAGTGGAGATGGATGAGAGGTGACCTGATAGAGGTGTATAAGATGATGAGAGGCATTGATCGTGTGGATAGTCAGAGGCTTTTTCCCAGGGCTGAAATGGTTGCCACAAGAGGACACACGTTTAAGGTGCTAGGGTGTAGGTGCAGAGGAGATGTCAGGGGCACGTTTTTTACTCAGAAAGCGGTGAGTTCGTGGAATGGGCTGCTGGCAACAGTGGTGGGGGCGGATACGATAGTGTCTTTTAAGAGACTTTTCGATAGGTACATGGAGCTTAGAAAAATAGAGGTCTATGGGTAATTACTAGTAATTGCTAAGGTAGGGACATGTTCGGCACAACTTTGTGAGCCAAAGAGCCTGTATTGTGCTGTAGGTTTTCTATGTTTCTAACACCAGGGCTTTCTAATTTGGGGTCCATGGACCCCTTGCTTAATAATATTGGTCTATGGCATAAAACAGGTTGGGAACCTCTGGCCTACACAATGTCCAAAGATCTTTTTCATTCTCTTATGTGATTGAAATCTACTTAAAAGATCAAAAGCTAGACTGAAAGCACTTCGGGTAGTCTTGATTTTGAGCTGCCTTATTCAATGAATTCTTGTAAATCAAGGATTAATGTTCCACACTGAACTGTTATTAAGTTCTTGCAGTCAATAGAAATCAATATCCAAAAAGTTAATTAAAAAATAGAGTGTAAACATCTCTAGCAAGTATGCATTTAAGTCAAAATTGAACCACATTACTCAGGTCAGTTGACAACACTGGAAAAGACCTCACGCTTTAAAAAGTGCACAAACCATAAGACATAGGAACAGAATTTACATTTATTATCAAAGTATGGATGCAGTATACAACCCTGAGATTTGTCTCCCACTGACAGCCATGAAACAAAGAAAGCAATGGAACCCATTTAAAGAAAAATATCAACAAAATAAACAAATCATACAAACGATAAAAATACAAGCAAAATTCACAGAATATAAGACCAAAGTGGAAAGAAGAAAAAAAAATTGCCTTTTAAACTCATGAGAGAGCATAGGCCATCAACTTTTTACTGTCGATGTTTCTGTAGCAGGCAATTTCTTTTTTACAAGGTCGAGCTCAACGCTCAACCCAGCATGGATGGAAAGCATGCCAGGGGAGCTGGCTGGGTTTGAGCTCGGCAGCCTTCACTCCGAAGTCCGGCGCTGATGCCACTACGCCACCTTTGAATCTTTGGTCTTATGTTCTTAAGTGTTAAAGCTACAAATACAAAAGGTAAGAAATAATAATAATAATAATAATAATAAATAAATGATAAATATTGAGAGCATGAGATGAAGCACCCTTGAAAGTGTGTCCATTAGTTGTGGGAACATTTCAATGACTGGGCAAGTGAAGTTGAGTGAAGTTATCCCCACTTGTTCAAGAGCCTGATGTGATGGAAGAAAGTGAAGCTTCCCAAAGAAATGAAGTTATTAAGATAAAATTCACTATTCATCAAAATAATGGTTACTTTGGCATAATGATAAAATGTGTAAGGCCTTCAGTTCTTATGTGGAGCAGATGGAGATGTTTTTCAAGGCAATTAATATCATAGATTTAGAGGATGATGGAGAACATATGACAGCTCCTAATAAAGCTGTGCAATTGTGCAAGAAAGCAATCTTACTGGCCCAGACAGGCTCGGTTATATAAGACACTTCGGCAGGTCTCCTGGTGCCAAGCAAGACAAAAAGTATTTCAATTGATGAGCAGATAGAGGATTGCACAATCATTTGAATCTTAGAAAGCCATAATCTTGGAACCAGAAACAGAAGTCAGGAGAGACCATCAGTGACAAGACAGCTTCTTTGAAAAATGTGTCCTTACACTAGAGCGTTGAGCTTTTCCTTAATCAAAAGGTGTAGGCTAAGCTTGTCTAAACAAATGAGTAAACAATAAAACTAAGTTATTATGTGCACAAGACTTGATGTTTGCACTGGGTTGTAAAACCTGAAGGAATTAACTGAACTGAGCTGAGTTGAGTAGACATGGACTCTTTCCACTTTAGCTGGCTGAACCTTTGATCATTTTTCTTTCATTGCATCAGCAGCAATTTTCCTACCGATCTCATGTTTCATTCCAACTTTACTCTAGTGATTTCATCTTAACATTGAGCTGCTGATCATAGAGTCATAGAAAAGCACAGAACAGAAACAGGCCCTTTAGTCCATCTAGCTGTGCTGAGTCATTTAAACTGCCTACTCCCATCCTCCTCTAGCAGGACCAGTTCACTCAACTTGTTTTCATAAAGCATGCTTCCCAATCCGGGCAACATCCTTGTAAATCTCCTCTGCACCCTTTCTATGACTTCCACATTCTTTCTGTAGAGAGGCGACCAGAACTGAGCATAGTACTCAAGGTGCAGGGACCAGGGTCCTATATAGCTGCAAAATTCTCTCAGCTCCAAAATTCAATACCATGATTAATAAAGATATGGATTAGTGTGCAAGCCTGAATGATATTAGCCAAATTAGTTATAAGAGTGGCACTTATTTCAGAAAATTATACAAGAGAGGTTTATACAACATTAAATCTGATGAACAACATGAAAAGCAAAGCATGAATGTCACTCATGATAATAACAGTAAATGTAGCAATTTTAAAATTAAAGTGAAAGTTAATGATCAGTGTATGAATATATACTGAAGTAAAGCTTGAACATTGGTAGAGATGTGTTCCTCTGAAAGTTCAGTGCATTTGCCACATGCAAAAATACACAACATCGAAAAACCATTGAGTAGAAATGATATGGGATTTTTCACAATGATTCAATCAAAGAATGAAGCTCTCAATCATGGTAGTTGTCTACACAAACAGATCAGTTCTATTATGAAAATTAAAAGTTGATTGGAAGAATGTGTCCAGGCTGAGCTGTTTACAACCAGGTCTAGATGACTCATATAGCAATATATTAATATGCTTAACAAGTTGTTAGTGACATTTAGGAGCACAAAGTCAAGACATAAATTAAGGCAAACCCCAAGTGAATTTAGCACAGACTCTGACTTGCACCACATGCTCCAAGGATTAAGTGGAGGAGAAGTTCAAAAAATTGACACAACACAGTATGTTGGTGAGAAGGGCACAGATAAATTGAATTACAAGCAGATAAGATTGTCTGGCTTTGCAGGAATTGTAATGACAAAGCTTACTGAGTCAAAATCAGTGAATATTTGTCTTTGAACTAACCAATAAACTTACCAATGGATTCTAGGGCAAGAGAACACAGCCTCAGAATTCACGGATGTCCCTTCAGTGTCATGGTCAGGTCTGTTAAGTCCACATTCTGGTTCACGGTCCGGTCCATCGATCCATATTCCAGGTTTTCTGGTTTTCCTTTGTTCTGTTGGGTGCTCTAATTAAGGCACATGACTCTTATTTGGGCAGACACATAAATACTTCTGGAGACCAGGGCTTGGCTGCTGGATTGTTCCTATCGAAACTCAATGTCTGAAACCCTTCCCTGCCCTTTCCTCCTGAAACCTTGCCCTGCAGCCAGTGTCTGTAGCCTTGCCTCACCTGCATCCCTTGCCTTGCTTGCACCACTGTCAAGTTCAACCATTGGAGCAAGACTGGAACCTTGCTGTGTCACGATAAGAAACTGTCTTTTTTGGTTTGGAACTGTCCCTTTGTGCCCTTTCCTTCGCTAGGTAGGTCTGGCCTTTTGTCGCTACCTTGTGTTGGGAACTGTGTCCATGCCTTTGCTAGATAGGTCTGGCCGTTTGCTGCTACCTTGTGTTGGGGATTGTCTTGTTGTGTTCAGTGTTCTGTGTATGAGTCCTGGCCCTATGTCCTATTCCCAAGGAGGGGTCCTGGCTCTGTGTTCCATGTCCCTGTTTTCCTGTCTCTCAAGTTCAAGGCTCTGTGTTTCTGTGCTCTAGACCAAGGCTCTGTGTCCTTGTCCTCCCCAAGATCAAGGCTCTGTGTTCTGCTTTCCTGTCGTCCTGTCCAAGTCCAAGGCTTCGTGTCCTCGTCCTGTCCAAGTCCAAGGCTTCGTGTCCTCGTCCTGTCCAAGTCCAAGGCTTCGTGTCCTCGTCCTGTCCAAGTCCAAGGCTTCATCTTGCCCAGGAGTCTCTCGCTCTGACCTGTAGCCTCGTCTAGTCCTGTCTCCCAAGACCACGTCATGTCTTCACCTAGTTCCGGAGTCCGAGACGAGTCAAGACCCAGGTTCTGGGTCCTTATCCAGTCTCTAGCTCGGAGTCCAAGCCTAGGCTCCCAGTTCCCAGTTCCCAGTTCCTTGTCCTGGTCCCACTTGCCTAGCCAATGTCCTAGACCTAGTCTGCATCCAGTCATTTCCCAAACTCTAGTCTCTAGTCCTGTCCTGTTCCTAGTACTTCAGTGTCTGTGACTTGCATTTGGGTCCACTCCCAGCACCCTTCTATGACATTCAGAACAGAGATGAGGAGTAATTTCTTTAGCCCGAGGGTGGTGAATCTGGAGAATTCATTGCCACAGACAGCTGTGGAGGTCAAGTCATTGAGTATATTTGAAATGAAGGTTGATAGGTCCTTGAGTAGTTGGGGCATCAAAGGTTATGGGGAGAAGGCAGGAGAATGGGATAGAGGATGATAACAAATGGCCTAATCCTGCTCCTACGCCTTGTGGTCAAATGATCTTATTGAACTACTGCTGCAGAACTTATTTGCGATATGGGGAGGTAAGTGTGCCTTGAAGTTATACCCACTCATAGAGAAGACTTTGGGAGCAATCCTTGAGGAAAAGTCCAGAGCCGGATTCCATAAGTTAGTCCTACATTGAGTTCAACACTGACTGGTAACTCCTGTGACACCACTGATGCCAACCTGTGTTGGTCTCTGCCATTCCTTTGGATTCATCAGCTGTGTGGAGTGGGGGAAGGGCTTGTGCACGGGCAACAGCTTGCTCTCCATATTGTACTGCCCTGGCATGCATAGGTGAGAGCTTTGCAACAGAGACTGCACTCATGCATAGGTCTTGTCAGTCACAAATGGAGCTGCACCAACAACAGAGAAAGCTAGGACACAACATCCGAGGTCAACCTCAACCAACAGAAGGCCATCAATACAGGATCATTACCAAAGTTAATCTGTCACATCAATTGAGAATTAAAATGGATAAAGAAAGCTAATACCATCAGTCAATCAATACTCGTCAGGAACGTCATTCATTATCAACGAGCCTTCTGGTGAGAAGTCATTGTCAAAGTACAGTGGATTCCAGTTAACTGGAACACATCAGGACCAGTACATTTTGTCGCAGTTAAAGGGCTGCCCCTTTGTGTGGAACTTATTGGAAATACAGTGAGATCCACGTCCTGAATTATAACACATTTGAATTAATAGTCTGTACAGTCGGTGTGGATATGAAGCCTCATCTGGATGAGAAAGGATAAGTGATTTTGCTTTAATCTGAAAGCTTTCTGATTGCATTTACCATTTACTTGTACAAGCTCTTTGATATGGATTTATCTTTATATGTACTATACCTTTACTCAACTTTTCAAATTGTTTGGGTGGGAATTTTAATCCAGACATCCAGAATATAGAACATAGAATATAGAACAGAGAACATAGAACAGTACAGCAGGGTACAGACCCTTTGGCACACAATGTTGTTTCGACCCTGATTCCATGATCAATCTAACTCAGGGGTTCCCACCCTGTGGAACACAGATCCCTCAGTTAATGGCAGGGGTTCATGGCATTAAAAAGATTAGGAACCCCTAATCTAATACTTCCTTCCCACATCATTATCCATTTTCCTTTTTTCCACGTGCCTATCTAAGACTCCTTAATGTCTCTAAGATATTTGACTTTACCAGAACCTGTGGTAGAATGTTCCATGCACCTACCGGTCTCTGTCAAAGAAAACAGCCTCTGACACCTCCCCCCCATACATTCCTCCCAGCACTTCACAATCGTGTCTCTTTGTACTGTATTAGCCGTTGATGCCTTGGGGGAAAAATGTATCTGGCTGTCCTCTCAAACTATGCCTCTTACTATCTTCTACACCTGTATCAAGTCACCTCTGCGATATTCAAGCTTGTTTAATGTCATTTCCAGTACATAAGTATAAAGGAGAATAGAATAATTGTTACTCCAGATCCATACAACACAAAGAACACAATGAGATAAAGAGCACAATAATAAAAAACACAATTTTAAATACATACATAGATTCATTGTATGTCCATATACCAGTACACTTGCAAACCTGTGTAAATGTTTTGACAATAAATGCATTTGAAACACTTCTTACTGATATCTGATCTTTTTCGAAATATGCTGTACACTCTGGCTCTTGGACTCAGCAACAACGTTGATAAGGTTTGCCTGTTAAATGGATCCAGTTCTGAATTTAAGCCAAGCCACTTGCTTCAATTATACATTTGGGAAAAAAAGAAGCTGTCTCTGAATGGCAGGGCTCTGTCTGATTATGGTAAAATGAAAATTGTTCCAAATAGTTTCTGTGGAGCACTTATAATTTGATATGCTTTGCAAGAGCTCCTTAAGTACATGGTCTGTAGTGAGGCTGCAAAATAACCATGCCTCTTGCCATCAGTCACTCACTCATTCCCTGCTATGCTTAAGCTGCCACTGTAATTGAATATTCCATTTATACCAATTTTAAAACTTGTTTTCCAAGGTGACACCTTAAATCATTACGCTCCGCTGCCAATTCTCTTGAAAGACCGTATCCTTAAATCCCATCCATCTTGTGATTATTCAGCTTCTGTCAGTCTGTCAATTAAAATTGTCAGATCGCACTGCCAGTAATCTTTTTATTTTGCAATGTGTTGAAGGTGCTGGAGCTTTTTGTCAGATTTATGGTAAAACTTATGGGTATCACTTTATCCAATGCGCTCCTTATCATCATCACGCTGAGCCGTGTTGTATGACATAGGCATCATGATCTTTCCATGACCATGATTTCTCTTGGCAATATTTTTCTACAGAAGTGGCTTGCCATTGCTTTCTTCTGGACGGTGTCTTTACAAGATAGATGGCCTCAGCTATTATCAATACTGTTCAGAGATTGTCTGCTTGGCATCAGTGGTCACGTAACCAGGACCTGTGATATGCACCAGCTGCTCACATGGCCATCCACCATCTGCTCCCATAGCTTCGCATGACTGTAATTGGTGGGGCTAAGCAGGTGCTACACCTTGTCCAAGGGTGACCTGCAGACTAGCGGAGGGAAAGAGTTCCTTACACCTCCTTTGGTAAAAATGCATGTCCACTCTGCCACCCACTCCTCATTAGTAAAAATATCACTAAACAATTCTTTACTTTAGGCAACCTATACAGTGCTCTTTAACCAGTATGAAATTAGATTAAATAATTACAATGATTTGCACAAGATTCCTTTCAGAGACCAAGAAGAAAGGATAAAGAAAGTGCTTATATTTATAAAATACACAAAATGCTGGAGGAAATCAACAGGTCAGGCAGTATCTATGGAACTGAATGAACGGTCAACATTTTGGTCTGAAAGCCTTCATTGGAACTGTTTATTCCTTTCTAAGTTTGCTGCCTGACCTGCCAAGTTCCTATAGCATTTTTTGTATATTGCTTTGGATTTTCAGCATCCACAGAATTTTCCTTTTAAAATTATATGTTTAAACATAGATAATGTAATTTTCTAGAGGAGGTAAGTTTAGTTTGCTGAAACCAAAGAAAATAAAGCAGATTATAATTGCCTTCAATCATCAATTAGTCGTAGAGTGTTCAAGACATCGAGATATGCATCATGGTGACATTGCTCTTTAACCAAACTTGCCCATGCTACACCTATTTCCTACCTGAGCAAATCTCATCTGCCTGTATTTAGCCAATGTCTCTCTCAACCTTTCTGATCCATGTACTTTTCCAAATATCCTTTAAATATTGTAATTGTACCCATGAGTACCACTCATCACATTTGGCATACCAATCACTCTCTATGTAAAAAATTGCCCCTCGGTTCCCCTTTAAATCTTTACTTATCACTTTAAATCTATGTCCTCTCATTTTAGGCTCCCTTACCCTGGGGGAAGTTATATATACTCCACGTGAGTTTATACACCTCTATCTTCACCTCTCAGCCTCCTGAGTCTAGGGACAAAAGCCCCAGCTGAATCAATCTCTGCCAGTAACATAAGTCATCCAGTCCTAGAAACATAGTTGTGAACCCTTTCTGCACACTTTCCAGCTAATAAAATACTTCTTATCACTGACTGGCCAGAATGACACACAACAATCCAAGTGTCTCAGCAGTGTCTTGTACAGTTTTAACATGATATCCCAGTTTTCTACTGAAAATGGCAGGAATGCCAAATGCCTACTTCACCATCCAATACCTTGTGTCACCACTTTCAGTGAACTATGTACTTTACCTTTAGATCACTCGGCTTTATAACACTATTAAGGACACCGGCACTTACTGTGTAGTTCATGTCCTGGTTTAACTTCCCAAAATGCAACACTTTAGACATGTCCCAGTAATATTTCTCTGTAGATGTTACAACTTATTCTGTATTTTGTTGTTGTTTTGCCTCATTTTGCTTCAATGCTTTGATCTGTATGAACAATATGGGCACTCTGATAGTGTAATGGTTAGCGCGGATCTGTTACAGTTCACAGCGTCGGAGTTCAGAGTTCAGTTCCAACACCATCTGTAAGAAGTTTATACATCCTTCCCAGGAATGCGTGGTACTTCGGATACTCTGGTTTCCTCCCACATTCCAAGGATGTACCAGTTAATTGGTCATTGTAAATTGTCCTATACTTGTTTGCTGAGTGGTGAAGCTTGGAGGGCCGGAAAGGCCTGTCCCACACTGTAGCTCTAACTGAATAAAATAAATCCTGCAAGGCAAGTATTTTACTGTATCTCAATACATGTGACAATAATAAACCAATCTTAATTCCATTTGCAAATTAGATCTGCCAATGCTTGCCCCAATTTTCCATCAATTATTTTTTAAAAACATTATTTTAAACTAAAAATTCTTTGTGATAATTTAATGATTCCAGGTGAGATCAAAGGTTTTTCTTTACTCAGAGTGTGCTTGGCAAACAGAAATTACAGCCTGAAAAGACAACAAAGGCTAAAAGCTTTTTTACCCTTGTGGGCAACACGATAGTGTGGTGGTTAAAGTAATTCCCACTGCTGTCTGTAAGCAAGTTGTACATTTTCTCTGTGACTGCGAGGGTTTCCTGCAGATGCTCAAACATCCTTCCACAGTCCAAAGACGTACAGGCCAGGATTAATTGCCATGTTATGTTGGTGCCAGAAGCATTATGATACTTGTGGACAGCCCAGCAGAATCCTCACTGATTTAATTTGACATAAACAATGCATTTCACTGTATGTTTTGATGTATTGCTAGCCTTTTCTGTTACCTTTATCTTTATTATAATTAAAACACAATTAGTTGTGTAATTGAAGGACTGTGTTAGTGATGCAATAAGGAACGGTAGTTTTTTTTTGTTCAGCTGTTCTTGGGGTGAATGTGGTGTCCAGGGAGGGGTAGCCCTTCTGGTGAAGAGGCTTGTCATGTACATTCCAGTTCTGCTGACTCACATTTGGTCCTAACCAGACACTCAACTCTCACCTGTCTCTGCAAGTAACTGTTAGCATGCGATAGCAGTTACGCCTCAGTACGCCGCTTCCACAGGTGGGCCAAACCAGGTGAGGGTATTTGGTGGGCCTCATACCCCGGTGAGGTAGGGTCATGCTTGTCCTAGCACGCAAAGTCAACTCCGGTGAATAGGACGGATGAGATCTGCAGTGCAATCCAACAGCCAGGAAGGTGGTCCTCCACTGGAACTGAGAAAGACCCCAGTTTGTGAAACATGTTGGGACCACTGGACCTGCACTTGTGAGTTCGAAAGTTTGGAACTGCCCCAGTGCAACAGATTTTCCACTTTAAAAACTCTCCCTTTCATTATTGGACATGATGGACAACCACCACA
Organism: Mobula hypostoma; assembly: GCF_963921235.1. Classification (NCBI taxonomy): domain Eukaryota; kingdom Metazoa; phylum Chordata; class Chondrichthyes; order Myliobatiformes; family Myliobatidae; genus Mobula; species Mobula hypostoma. The sequence goes on from NC_086097.1 coordinate 10,308,279, forward strand.
CAGTTCTAAGCATGATGGGTTGCATGGTCTCCCTTGAATTGTAAACTCTCTATAATTCTACTCTTTGTTGAACAATGCAAGTCCATGCTAATCCTTGCAGTGATGGCAGCAGCAAAGTCTTCACAGCTAATTATCCAACTTTCATAGTTTGCTGCCTGGACACTATTATTAGGTAGATTTATCCTGTTAGTGCATCCCTTACAGTGAGAATACCTATATTTTTATTCAAATGATTGCAAGAAAATAAACCAGCAGTTACTTGAATCACTAGAGGTTATGGGGTCTGCTGTATTTGGAGCTATCAGAGACATTTTGGCTTCTCTTCATGCTGGCGTTCCTCCAGTGTCTCCTATTAAGGTTCCCCCAGACAGGGTAACCTTTGTAAAGTACAGAGACTGACGATGAATTGTGTGCTACAGCTCTTTTTATGTCAGCTGTTGTTAAAGTAATTTTGCCAGTCACCATTTCCTAACCTTGAGCAATCATCTTCAAAGGGAGTGAAGAAAGAAGTTTCATACTCGGAACAATGCATTGTCAAATTGAGACTGCAATTACTGGGCCGGCTGGTGGCACAACGACATCGGCACTGGACGCGGGAGCGGAGGTTCCCAGGTTCGAGACTAGTCGGGTCCGCTCCCGAGTACGCTTTCCACCCGTGCTGCATTGAGTGTCAGGATCACGACTCGACCTCGTGAAGTGAGGGGAAAATGCTGCGAGGGTCTCTGTGTGAGGAGTGGCATGCCACATGGTCTCTCTCTCGCTCTGCGCCTTGTAAAAGCCATGAAAAAGAAGGACATCATCACGGACAGACGCACACGCACGCACACAAAAAAAAGGAGACTGCAATTACTAAAATATTTTTAATCCAGGTCTAAGTAGGTGTTTAAATTGATATTAAAGGCTTATGTCTAGGTTTTTTTTGCCATGAAGGTGGGGGCTTATATGGGAGGCAGGGTTTGAGGGTCGGCACAACATTGTGGGCCGAAGGGCCTGTACTGTGCTGTACTATTCTATGTTCTATGTTCTATGAATGTTCCAAATAAGAGAACAGTCAGAAAAGGAAATGTGTTAAGATTTCCACTCTAATCTTCACATCAGCATTCCTGACCATCTTCCTCATTTTAAATCATCATGATGAAAATGCATTGAATATTTTTGAGATTCATTTGTACATAGACCAATTGTACGTCTAATTTCACAATCATGACAAAAATGGGTGCCTGGAATGTGCTGCCTGGGGTGGTGGTAGAAGCAGATACATTAGGGACTGTTAAGAGATGTTTAGATAGGCACATGAATGTGAAGAAAATGGAAGGATATGGACATAGTGCAGGCAGAAGAAAGTAGTTTAGTTAGCCATTTGAACACTAATTTAATTGGTTTGGCACAACATTGTACATTTACAATACAAACATTCTGGAAAAATGCTAGTTATCTATGCACACAAAAAAAGGCACAAATCCAGTCTGTTTTATTAATGCCTAATCTGTCTACTCTCAATCAATCAATCCTAATTACTCAAATGTATTTACTTTAAAACACTCAGATTATTTATTTATGTATTTATTCATTCATTTGCTCATTCATTCTGCTTACATAGATAAAACAAGAAGTATTTTGTATTCAGAGCATTAGGAGTCTTTCTGAATAAGACACTGCAAGAATGCAGGACCAAAGTCATTCATTTTAAGCAAATATCTAACTTTTTAAAAATGGCAAGTAAGGGAATTCACATTGTTTGATGCATCTTATTAACACTACAATCTTACTTTGTCCTCTGTTGTGCAAGAATGCTTATTTATGAATATCAGTTTACCTCTTGTATTTTAGATGCCATTAACGCCATGAAAGCCACGTGGCACATGATCCACAGGACGATATCAGTGGCCCTCCATTGGTCGAGGTCGACCATGGACGTAGCGTCCTAGCAAAACCATCTGTGGCTGATAAGACCAATACTAGGGTGGCAAGTCTCTGTTGCAAAGATTGCATCTACAAGTGGTCTCAGCTCTTCCTTTCTATGGACCTGTTTGTCTTGCGCCTCTTACAGGAATTTTCTCTTGCCTGACTTAAGCTGTTGTTTCAGGGTGCTTCTCCATCTACTGCGGTCAGCTGCAAGTTCCTCCCAGAGCTCAGTATTGACACCCAGCGCCTTCATGTCCCGCTTGCGTCTGCATCCTTGTAGCGCAGTTGTGGGCAGCCAGTGGCTCTCCTGCTTGAAGCCAGCTCACTGCAGAAGACATCTTTTGGGATGCAAGCATCATGCATGCGGCAGACATGACCCATTCAGCTCTGCCTGAACAGGGTGTGCACACTAGGGAGGCTGGCACAAGAAATAACCTCAGAATTGTGTACACTGTATCTCCAGGAGATACTCAAGATGCAACGATACCTTAAGGGTGATATCAGAGTCAGAATATCATTATGAGGAGAGATCAGATATATATACGGATTACTTCCCCTTGAATAGCAAATACTGGAAGGAGATTGAATATATATCTTTTTTTGAATTGTGAAAGGATTTGACAGATGAATAGAGAGACAAAAAACTCTTTCCTCTAGTTCAGGAATTGATAATGAGGGCTGGTCAATTTAAAATTGCCAGTAACATAATGACGGAAGAGATTAAGCCCAGCTTATTTCCTCCAAGATTTGTTAGAGCATAGAAGACTTTGGCAGAGGAAGGAAAAGCGATTAAAAAAACATCCTAATTTTTCAATGAAAAATGGAGAAATATTTAAAGGAAAGAGCGAACATGGGCACAGTAACACAAATGGCCTATCTCTCTGTGCTGTTACATTTTTATTGTCTGTTGATTCTAATTGCACTCTGTGTATTCTTCATCTTCCTCCTTTTTAATGATCCTGAAAGTTTTTAAAAGTGGCTGATATATTCCTTTCTGAGGAGCTCTCACTGTTCATGAATAGGGATGAGGTTATATCATTGCTTTAGCTTTGATGTGAAGCAATTTTGTAATGAGGCAAATGGACCATTACACTCATTCATTGATCTTTCTGTCAAATGGACCGAGTTCCAGAGTGCTGCAAATAGAAGCTATGAGTGAATACGTGAACATGAAAATCATGAAGATGCTGGAACTCCAAAGCAACTCACACAAAATGCTGGAGGAACACAGTAGGTCAGGCAGCATCTATGGAAATAACTAGTCAGTCGACTTTTCGGGCCGAGACCTTTCTTCAGGACTAGAAAGGAAGAGGAAAGATGCCAGAATAAAAAGGTGGGGGGAAGGGGAAGGAGGACTAGCTAGAAGGAGATAGCTGAAGACAGGTCGGTGGGAAAGATAAAGGGTGAGAGAGGAAGAGATCTGATAGGAGAGGAGAGTGGACCATAGGAGAAAGAGAAGGAAGTGGGGCACCAGGGGGATATGGTAGGCAGATGAGAAGAGGGGAATAGAGGGAATAGAAGAGGGAAGAGGAAAGGATTTTTTTTGGTAAGTCAAATAATATGTGAGGTGGCTTTTACTCAATACAGTTTTTTTCACTTAGCACTTCTTCACTTTCCATGGGAAGTCACCTTTAGAAGATACTTGTGCAGTTGATTGTAATCCTTAAGAGTTTTATGAAATAAGTGCAGAGAAATAACACTCTGAATTCTCTGGCCGGCAATGACACAGTGTGAGGCATCTAACTCTGAATGCATGAGGATCTCCTTGAAAAGGCAAACTGCAGACTTGTTGAACATGTGGCTCAACAGGAATTGTTTCAAAGTCTACCGTTCTCATCACAAATGTGAAAAGACCTATCAGTAGTCTCCTGATCATTTGTTGCATTATCAGTAGACAGACTGACAAAATGTTTAAGCTATCATGGCATTTCTCTGGAGGGGATGTTCACTATAGTTGGGGAGCCGAGGGCCAGAAGGCACTACCCCAGAATAGAAGGGTGTTAGAACAGAGATGAGGAAGAAATTCTTCAGCCAGAGGGTGGCGAATCTGTGGAATTCATTGCCATGGACAGTTGTAGAGACCAAGTCATTGGGTATATTTAAAGTGAAGGTTGATAGGTTCTTGATTAGTAAGGGTGTCAAAAGTAATAGGGAACAGGCAGAGAATGGGGTTGAGAGGGATATAATGCCATGATGAAAGGTGGAGCAGACTTAATGGCCCAAATATAGATATAGGAGCAGAATTAGACCATTTGGGCCATTGAATCTGCTCCATCATTTCATCATGGTTGATCCAATTTGCCTCTCAGCCCCTATCGCCTGCCTTCTCCCCATATTCCTTCATGCCCTGACCAATCAAGAATCTATTAATCTCTGCCTTAAATATACATAAAGACTTGGTCTCTACGGCTACCGGTGGCAAAGAATTCCACAGATTCACCATTTCCTGGCTAAAGAAATACCTCCTCATCTCAGTTCTAAAAGGACACCCATCTATTCTGAGGCTGTGTCCTCTGGTCTTAGACTTTCCCACTATAGGAAACATCCAATCCACATCTACTCTATCAAGGCCTTTCACCATTGTGTGGGGGAGGGGGAGGGGGGGCTTTGGGGTTCTAAGTTTTTTCTGTCATTCATTCTTTTAGGGTTCTTCTGTTTTTTGTTGATGTCTGCAAAGATGAGTATTTCAAATTGTATATTGTATACATTCTCTGATAATAAACAAAACTATTGAACCATTATATATGTCCATGTCTTTATGTGGTGCATGGAACACTGAGTGATTACCCATTTAATAACCAATTGTCCTTTGCTTGTATTGCAACTTACTGCCCGTTATGTAGATGACGCTTAGGGCTGCAAAGAAGGTCCTTCATCTCTGGCAGTGTCATTACTTCATTCATCATGTTAATAGTTTCCTTTCAGTTTTCATTACAGTCGGTCATGCAAGTCCCGGGTGGAGACTCAGGAATGCCATCACACTCAGACATAGAAGGGTTCTTCACTGCTATGTCTTTACCAGTCATGGTTGTTAACCTTGAGCTGAACCCCCAAAACTGAGGGAAAGGTTGACCACTCTTAGCCTGGCATCTACCCTTTGACCTGTTTGGCATGGGTGACCCTACGAAGAGCCAAAGCATAAAGCCCTGACTCCAGCCAGCACAGCTCTCTGGGCCACTGAAGCATGCAAGCCCCCAAACCACAACAAAATTGTGGTCCTCTTGGAGGTTATGTTGCAATAATGGTTATGAAAGTGGTACTATTAACTGCCAGAAAGTTCCTCTGTTTCTTTCTGTGGAGCGGTTGCAAGCTTGTAGGCACTGAGCAGCAGAAAATAAAAAAGGCCCTTCTGAGCTGTGCTGCCCAGCAACACACTTATTTAACTTCAACCTAATCAGAGGACACTTTACAATGACCAAATAACTTACTAGCAGCTACTTCTTTGGATTAAGGGAGGAAATCAGAGCACCTGGAGAAAACCTACACGGTCACAGAGAGAACATACAAAATCCTTACAGATGGTGCTGGTGTTGAACTCCAAACTGCAATGCCCCACGGTGTAACAGTATCGCACTATATGGCGTATTCCTCCCTTTGTATGTTCCTTCGTTAAGTTAAGTATCTGCAATAAGTTGACTTTTAACCATATAACCATATAACAATTAAAGCACGGAAACAGGCCATTTCGGCCCTTCTAGTCCGTGCCGAATGCTTACTCTCACCTAGTACCACCAACCTTCACACAGCCCATAACCCTCCATTCCTTTCCTGTCCATATAGCTGTCAGACTTACAGGCAGCCCATGGTTCATTATCAATTGAGCATTAATATCAAAATGCATTCTACAGTACAGAATAATTACTATTTTACAAAGCACAGCATGATATGAATAGAATAGATATTACTATATGAATAACTATAGTAACAACCTGGCACTCAACATCAGTAAGACGAAAGAGCTGATTGTGGACTTTAGGAAGGGTAAAACATAGGAACACATACCAATCCTCATAGAGAAATCGGAAGTGGACAGAGTGAGAAGTTTCAATTTCCTGGGTGTCAAGATCTCTGAGGATCTAAGCTGGTTCCAATATATCGATGTAGTTATATAGAAGGCAAGACAGTGGATATACTTCAGTAGGAGTTTGAAGAGATTTGGCATGCCAACAAATGCACTCAAGAACTTCTATAGCTGTACTGTGGAGAGCATTCTGACAGGCTGCATCACTGTCTGGTATGGAGGGGCTACTGCACAGGACCGAAAGAAGCTGCAGAAGGTTGTAAGTCTAGTCAGTTCCGTCTTCAGTACTAGCCTACAAAGTACCCAGGACATCTTCAGGCTGTGGTGTTTCAGAAGGCAGTGTCCATTATTAAGGACGTCCAGCACCCAGGGCATGCCCTTTTCTCACTGTTACCATCAGGTAGGAGGTACAGAAGCCTGAAGGCACACACTCAGTGATTCAGGAACAGCTTTTTCCCCTCTGCCATCCGATTCTTAAATGGACATTGAATCTTTGGACACTACCTCTCCTTTTTTTAATATACAGTATTTCTGTTTTTGCACAATTTTAAAATCTATTCAATATACGTATACTTTAATTTATTTACTTGTTTATTTATTATTATTTTTTTATTTTATGTATTATTATTATTTCTCTGCTAGATTATGTATTGCATTGAACTGCTGCTGCTAAGTTACCAAATTTCACGTCACATGCCGGTGATAATAAACCTAATTCTGATTATGATATATTCCAGAGTAATATTCAAGAAGATACCAAAAGTGTCTTCTGATATAACACCTATAAAAAGTATTCACCCCCTTGAATATATTCATGTTTTATTGTTTTACAACATTGAATCATAATTTTGGTTTCATCAGCATTCTTCTTCCAACTGACTTCTGAGTCTTCCACATGCCTTCTAGCAAAATCTAGCCAAGATTTCATGTGAGTTTTTTTCAAGCGACTTTCTCCCATAAAGCTGCGACAGGTGAAGCATGACTTAAGATGGAAAACATTGTGTCGTGCAAGTTACTATAAGTGAATGAAACTGGTCATCAGGGGGATTTGGGATTGCTATCATGCGTATTCATGACTCCGCCCTGTGAATAAAACATAAGAGCACCACAGCAGTTTTCTAGGCCCACCTTTGTATACGTTGTAGGTTTCTCAGCCGAAAAGTTCAAGCCCAGTCAGAAGTACTACACATGCTTATGGGAGCAAAAATACAGTGCATCCTACCATTGAAATGTGGTTCCATGGGCAGAAATAAAAGGTGCATTGTGATGCACTTAGCACTAATTTATCTGTTCTAGAAACCCATTAACTGTCAGTCATCAACTTGCTCATGCTAAACTGAAATGGATGGCTTCTAATATCAAGGCTGAGTTCTATTTCTTAAGAACTGTTAAGTTGATTTTACCTTGCTGGTGAGGTCTCAAGGGGTAAAATTGGCTGTTGAACTTCCTCATTTAACAATAGTCTCCCTGTACTGAAATTAGTCCTCTGGCCACTATAAGGCCAACCTTATTCTTCTCCATCTCCACTGGGTCTCTATAACTGCCTAACTATCATCTTGCAGGAAGCCCACTCCTGAGTGATTCACAAACACTTACTTCATGGATAATAAAAACTTGAAACCATTTTGCCATTCTCTCTAGATCTGAGCTCAGGACTGAACTAGAAAAACATTCAGAAGTTGAGACCTGTTGGCTGGAACCATGGTCTGCAAATATCTGCGAAACCATGTCCGCATCTGAATCTGGGTCTGCTGGAGGCCAAAGAATGTAGACTGTGTGGGGTTGAAGGACTATATATGTGGGTAGGTGGGAGGGAGGAATGAGCGCTTCCTTTGCTGTAGCTGTTTTTATTGAGTTGCGTTCTATGTTGTTCTGCAGAGCATTGTAGGTATGCTATATTGGCGGCAGAAAGTGTAACAAAACTTGCAGGCTTCCCTTCCAGTCCACCTTGGGTGTGTTCATTGATTACATAAATGACATATTTCACAAGGCTTGCTTAGGAACTTTAGATATATATATATATACTGTATTTGGCAATGTGGAGCAGAGGCCGAGTTTGTAAATCAGGTGGGAGTAAATAGTCATAGTCATACTTTATTGATCCCGGGGGAAATTGGTTTTTGTTACAGTTGCGCCATAAATAATTAAATAGTAATATGTAAATTATGCCAGGAAATAAGTCCAGGACCAGCCTATTGGCTCAGGGTGTCTGACCCTCCAAGGGAGGAGTTGTAAAGTTTGATGGCCACAGGCAGGAATGACTTCCTATGACGCTCTGTGCTGCATCTCGGTGGAATGAGTCTCTGGCTGAATATACTCCTGTGCCCAACCAGTACATTATGTAGTGGATGGGAGACATTGTCCAAGCTGGCATGCAATTTGGACAGCATCCTCTTTTCAGACACCACCATCAGAGAGTCCAGTTCCATCCCCACAACATCACTGGCCTTACGAATGAATTTGGTGATTCTGTTGGTGTCTGCTATCCTCAGCCTGCTGCCCCAGCACACAACAGCAAACATGATAGTACTGGCCACCACAGACTCGTAGAACATCCTCAGCATCGTCCAGCAGATGTTAAAGCACCTCAGTCTCCTCAGGAAATAGAGACGGCTCTGACCCTTCTTGTAGACAACCTCAGTGTTCTTTGACCAGTCCAGTTTATTGTCAATTCATATCCCCAGGTATTTGTAATCCTCCACCATGTCCACACTGACCCCCTGGATGGAAACAGCGGTCACCGGTACCTTAGCTCTCCTCAGGTCTACCACCAGCTCCTTAGTCTTTTTGACATTAAGCTGCAGATAATTCTGCTCACACCATGTGACAAAGTTTCCTACTGTAGCCCTGTACTCAGCCTCATCTCCCTTGCAGATACATCCAACTATGGCAGAGTCATCAGAAAACTTCCGAAGATAACAAGACTCTGTGCAGTAGTTGAACTCCGAGGTGTAAATGGTGAAGAGAAAGGGAGACAAGACAGTCCCCTGTGGAGCCCCAGTGCTGCTGATCACTCTGTCAGACACACAGTGTTGCAAGCACACGTACTGTGATCTGCCAGTCAGGTAATCAAGAATCCATGACACCAGGAAAGCATCCACCTGCATCGCTGTCAACTAAAGGATATTGGGAACGGGGAGGGTGGTGTTCTGTGGGAGGGTATGGGACAGGTGGCAGAGAAGGAGTGCCAGGAGGCAACGGTGGCACAGATGCAGGCACACCCACCCTTGAGACACCAGGCACGGTCGTTTGATTCCAAACAATTGGTTTATTGTTCATTACAGAATGTCTCTCTGGTGCTTCCTGCTCCCTCTCCTCTCCCTTCCCATTTTCCCAACCATGAGTTCCCTCACCCTGCCTCTTTCCCACTCTCAGCCCACAATAGAGACCCATATCAGAATCTTGTTTATCTCACTCACAGATGTTATGAAATTTTATTTGTAGTAGCAGCAGTTAAGTGCAATACATAAAATTGCTACATATAGGTACCTAAAACTTTTGCACAGTACTGTATGTTTCAATGTACAATTGATAAATAAACTTGGATCTTGACATTCCATTCCCCAATACTGAAATGCCATGCACTAGGGAGTGAAAAATTCATCAGGCTGAAAAACAACAGTAGATCACTTCAGCAATTACACTGCACAATACTGGCGGAGGAATGTTGATGTTTTTATCCGAATTTCCTCTCTCTGTTTAAAATAGCAGACATAGGCAGTTTAAGGTTTGGAGATTCACTATCCGTTATGTATTTTGAAATAGTTACACTTCACATCTGTTAACAATAAAAAGTTTTCAACACTATTTCAACCTTTTTTCAGTCCAGCTGCCTGGTGTAGAATTCCCTGTGTTTGTTTTAAAACACATTTTGTGGTTTTAAAAGATTTATAGAACAAGGGAAGCATGATAAACATACTGTGCTTGATTTTCCAAATTATTTGTGGTTGTATAAACAGACAATTATTCAGTTTCTCATCCACCCCCAGGTTAACATTTCATTCAATATGCATGAATCGTTGTAACTATTATTTATTACAGAGTGTATATAAATCAACGTTACATTACAATATGGAACAATTAATATTGAACAAGTCATGGAGGTTTCCTCAAGTCATTTTTCTCCTGTTGAAGGTTGCTGTTGTTAATTGGCAGAATTCTGTATATAATGTAATCCTTCTGGAACCACAGAATCCAGGAAATATCATACATGTGAAATAATAATTTTAAGAAGCAATGTTTCTTCTGTGGCTTGCTTAAATTGAATCATTTTGGGAAGCTGACCAATATTTAAACCTCAAATCAATTTTACAAGGACAAGTTGTGCCAGGAAAAGCCTAATAGGTGATCTCTGTGATATCTGGGCAGTAGTTGCTGCCATTGTGAACCTACATTAGCAAACTTTACCGATTCATTATTATATGCTCTGCCAAGGCATATAAGGGAAAACCCAGCGTCTAGGGATTTGGAATGTGAGGATGGTTGTCAAGGAGCTTAAATGTGGCCCGTGGTCGAGGGGGCTGACACCATAAAACTATAAGAACATAAGATATGCGAGCAGGATTAGACCATTTGACCCATCAAGTCTGCTCTGACATTCCATCATGACTGATTTATTATTTCTCTCAACCTCATTTCCTACCTTCTCTCCGTAACCTTTGATGCCCTAAATAATCAAGAACATATGAACCTCCATTAAGTATATCCATAATTCAAGTTTAATACTCATGAATTCAGCTAAACAAAATAGCATTACTCCAGGGCCAAGGTGCAAAACACAGAACCAACAGTCACACACAGCACAAGGTGCATATAGCACATAGCAAGCACATATAAGATGGCAGTAACTGTCACACAAAAACATATATAGTTCAAGATCCTGTGCCCATGAATGTTGCAGAAATATGTGATTGAACACAAAACAGTTTGACTTCTGCCAAGCAAGCACTGGGGGGCAGAACCAACTCCAGCTCAGATGCCGGACCGTAACGCCTCCGACTTGTCTCTCCTGTGAGGCTGTAAACAGGCAACACCGCACAATGAACTGGCCTGCACAGCCATCTTTGGCAATGAATTCCACAGATTGACCACCCTCTGGCTAAAGAAATTCCTTCTCATCTCTGTTCAAAATGGACATTCCTCAATTCTGAGGCTGCGCTTCTGGTCGTAGACTGCCCCACTATAGGAAGTATCATCTCGACATCGACATAAGTTTTTCAATATTTGATAGGTTTCAATGAGATCTCCGCTCATTCTTCTAAACTCCATTGAGTACAGACCAAGAGCCATCAAAAACTCTATATATGTTAACTTTCCATTTCTGGAAACACTCCTTTGAATCTCTTCTGGACTGTCTCCAATGCCAGCACATCCTTTCTTAGATAAGGGGCTTTAAATGAATTAGAATCAGAATCAGAGAGAGTAGAGCAGTGGGCTAACCACGCATCCCTGAGATGCACCAGTGTTGATCGCCAGCGAGGAGGATATGTTATCACCAATCCGCACAGATTGTGGTCTTCCAGTTAGGAAGTCAAGGATCCAGTTGCAGAGGGAGGTATAAAGAGGCCCAGGTTCTGCAACTTCTCAATCAGGATTGTGGGAATGATGGTATCAAGTGCTGAGCTATAGTCAATGAATAGCATCCTGACGTAGGTGTTTGTGTTGTTCAGGTGGTCTAAAGCCATGTGGAGCCATTGAGATTGCATTTCCCATTGACCTATTGTGGCAATAGGCAAATTGCAATGGGTCCAGGTCCTTGCTGAGGCAAAATTTCAGTCTAGTCATGACCAACCTCTCAAAGCATTTCATCACTGCTGATGTGAGTGCTAGCGGGTGATAGACATTAAGGCAGCCCTATTATTCTGCTTAGGCACTGGTATAGTTGCTGCCTTTTTGAAGCAAGTGGGAACTTCCGCCCATAGCAGTGAGAGGTTGAAAATGTCCTTGAATACTCCCGCCAGTTGGTTGGCACAGGTTTTCAGAGCCTTACCAGGTACTTCCGCCTTGCGAGGGTTCACTCTCTTTAAAGACAGTCTAACATCAACCTCTGAGATGGAGATCACAGGGTTATCAGGTGCAGCAGGGATCTTCACAGCTGTAGTTGTGTTCTCCCTTTCAAAGCGTGCATAGAAGGTGTTGAGTTCATCTGGTAGAGAAGCATTGCTGCCATTCATGCTATTGGGTTTCACTTTGTAGGAAGTAATGTCTTCTAGACCTTGCCAGAGATGCCATGGATCTAATGTCGCCTCCAACCTCATTCGAAATTGTCTCTTTACTCTGGAAATAGCCCTTAGCAAATCATAGCTGGTTCATTTTCTGATACAGGCCTGGGTCGCCAAATTTGAATGCCACAGCCTTCAGCAGGACATTGTATGAGTGTAAACATTACACCTCTTTGGTAGCCCAGAGATAATCGGTGGCTTGGAGATTGGCACCCTAGGATTGGCAGGGTCTCGGGTAGGGATGGGTGAAGTTTGAGACCTTGCTTGGAGAATTTTGAAGAGATAAAGATTAGCTTTATTTGAAACATGTACATTGAAACATTCATTGAAATACATTGTTTTTATCAAATCACATCAGTGAGGATTGTGCTAGACAGCTGCAAGCGTGCCCAAGCTTCCGGTGCCAATATGGCATGCACACTACTTACTCATATTCACTGTACGTCTTTGAAATGTGAGAGGAAACTGGAGTACCCGAAAGAAACCCACACCATCATGGGGAGAATGTACAAACTCCTTACAAACAGCGGTGGGAATTGAATCTCGATCGTTGAAAACTAGCTCTGGAAAGCAACGCACTAAGTGAGTTTGGAATGTTGCAAGTGGGTCAGAGTCTGAGGGAACGGTGTTTGGTTGACAAGGTCTGGATTGACTTGGAGACCAGGAGATGAGGATAATTTGGGTTGGGAGAACAGGGAAGGCTATTATTGTCTCCTTAATGAGGGACAACCCAAATCATGAGAGGTAAGTAATAGGAGTTGCCTTAGATGGAACCCTGCCAGGAACAGAATTATTACAATTAAATTATCCCTGGAGTGTCCAACAATATGCACTTCAGGGAAAACATAGACGCATTTCCTTCCAGTGCTCCAAAACAATATTGCACAGGAAATAATGTAATTAGATGCACACATGATGGAAAAATTGCATGGTATACGAGCCTGATAGGCAGTAGGAAAAGTACCCTTTTTGAAGTCATAAGAAAGAAATCGTAGCCATTTTTGTGATTAACTCTGGATGAAGCCCATTCCAAATCTTGTCATGTTTTAATAAACAGTCCTGTTGTATTGACTTCTGAGCATTCACCTCATCATCAGCTATTGGCTGTGTATGATGTCTTACATTGCAACAGTTAATTTCTATATTTCCCAGAGCCTTATTATGATGACTGTTCTTCTAAAGTTTACCATTGACTGCCAAGCATCCATTAAACATTGGCACCTCTTGTATTTATGAAAGGGATTATAGTAAAAGTTTGTCTATCTACCACAATACCAACTAATTCACTCCAGTAATGAGTATTTCCAAAGGTATACACATGCCAACACAGGGACAGCTCTTAGGCTGAGCCTGGGACTGAGCTGAGGGATTAAGTGTGAGCCCAGGACGATAGCATTGACAACCTGCTGGCATTACAGATCAAAGTTCAAAGTACATTCATTCTTAAAGTATGTTTACAAGTATTTTCATTCATCCATACATGAACACCAATGAATACAGCCAAATGAAACAGCATTACTCTGGGGCCAAAACACATTACCATCAGTCATATACTGCAAAAGGCACATAAGGGCGCAGTAATATTCAGTCCCACAAAAAAATAGTCTCAGTCCCTGAGACCTTGAACACAGCAGCAGTCTGCAATCGAACACAATACAGCCTGTCTTCTGCCGACTGAACATCAGGGGTAGAACTGACTCCAGCTTGGACATCACACCGCACACCCTCTGGTGGAGTGTACTGACTTGGACAGTTTGGACATCACACCACACACCCTCCGGTGGAGTGCACTGACTCGGGTAGCTTGAGGACTAGTCCTCACAGTGACTGAGGCCACGCAGCACCTCTGCCTTCTCCCCTCCCATTGGTCATTAAATCAGTGGATTGGACTTGCAGCATTCCACAGTGACAATGCAATCAGAAGAAAAGTGATTAAGACAATCCCTCGCTGTTAGACTGCACTGACTCCTCTGACATGGGTAGCAGCACGATCTTCTCAAAGTACAAATGCTTCACTTTCTCTGCCAATGAACAACTCGCTGATGGGGTAGACCTAGAAACATAGAAAAGCTACAGCACAATACAGGCCCTTCGGCCCACCATGCTGTGCCGAACATGTCCTTACCTTAGAAATTACCTAGGGTTACACATAGCCCGTTATTTTTCTAAGCTCCATGTACCCATCCAGGAATCTCTTAAAAGACCCTATCGTATCTGCTTCCACCACCGTCGCCGGCAGCCCATTCCACGCACTCACCACTCTCGGCGTAAAAAACTTACGCCTGACATCTCCTCTGTACCTTCTATCAAGCACCTTAAAACTATGCCCTCTCATGCTAGTCATTTCAGCCCTGGGAAAAAGCCACTGACTATTCACGCGATCAATGCCTCTCCTCATCTTATACACACTATCCAGTCACTTCTCATCCTCCGTCGCTCCAAGGAGAAAAGGCCAAGTTCACTCAATCTATTCTCATAAGGCATGCTCACCAATCCAGGCAACATCCTTGTAAATCTCCTCTGCACCCTTTCTATAGTTTCCACATCCTTCCTGTAGTGAGGTAACCAGAACTGAGTACAGTACTCCAAGTGGGGTCTGACCAGGGTCCTATATAATTGTAACATTACCTCTCACCTCGTAAACTCAATCCCACGATTGATGAAGGCCAATACACCGCATGCCTTCTTAACCACAGAGACAACCTGCTCAGCAGCTTTGAGTGTCCTATGACCTCTGATCCCAAGATCCCTCTGATCCTCCATACTGCCAGGAGTCTTACCATTAATACTATATTCTGCCATCATATTTGACCTACCAAAATGAACCACTTCACACTTATCTGGGTTGAATTCCATCAACCACTTCCCAGCCCAGTTTTGCATCCTATCGATGTCCCACTATAACCTCCGACAGCCCTCCACTCTATCCACAACACCCCCAACCTTTGTGTTATCAGCAAATTTACTAACCCATCCCTCCACTTCCACATCCAGGTCATTTATAAAAATCATGAAGAGAAGGGGTCCCAGAACAGATCCCTGAAGCACACCACTGGTCACCAACCTCCATGCAGTATATGGCCCATCTACAACTACTGTTTGCCTTCTGTTGGCAAGTCAGTTCTGGATCCACAAAGCAAGGTCCCCTTGGATCCCATGCCTCCTTACTTTCTCAATAAGCCTTGCTTGGGGTATCTTATCAAATGCCTTGCTGAAATCCATACACACTATATATCCTGCTCTACCTTCATCAATGTGTTTCATCACGTCCTCAAAAATTTCAATCAGGCTCCTAAGGCACGACCTGCTTTTGACAAAGCCATGCTGACTACTCCTAATCATATTATGCCTCTCCAAATGTTCATAAATCCTGCCTCTCAGGATCTTTTCCATCAACTTACTAACCACTGAAGTAAGACTCACTGGTCTATAATTTCCTGGTCTATCTCTATTCCCTTTCTTGAATCAGGGAACAACATCTGCAACCCTCCAATCCTCCAGAACCTCTCCCATCCCCTTTGGTGATGCAAAGATCTTTGCCAGAGGCTCAGCAATCTCCTTCCTCACCTCCCACAGTATTCTGTGGTACATATAGTCCGGTCCGGAGACTTATCCAACTTGATGCTTTCCAATTTTTGGATTTTCAAAAGGCTTTTGATAAGGTCCCACACAGGAGATTAGTGTGCAAACTTAAAGCACACGGTATTGGGGGTAAGGTATTGGTGTGGGTGGAGAATTGGTTAGCAGACAGGAAGCAAAGAGTGGGAATAAACGGGACCTTTTCAGAATGGCAGGCAGTGACTAGTGGGGTACCGCAAGGCTCAGTGCTGGGACCCCAGTTGTTTACAATATATATTAATGACTTGGATGAGGGAATTAAATGCAGCATCTCCAAGTTTGCGGATGACACGAAGCTGGGTGGCAGTGTTAGCAGTGAGGAGGATGCTAAGAGGATGCAGGGTGACTTGGATAGGTTGGGTGAGTGGGCAAACTCATGGCAGATGCAATTTAATGTGGCTAAATGTGAAGTTATCCACTTTGGTGGCAAAAATAGGAAAGCAGATTATTATCTGAATGGTGGCCGATTAGGAAAAGGGGAGGTGCAACGGGACCTGGGTGTCATTATACACCAGTCATTGAAAGTAGGCATGCAGGTACAGCAGGCGGTGAAAAAGGCGAATGGTATGCTGGCATTTATAGCGAGAGGATTCGAGTACAGGAGCAGGGAGGTACTACTGCAGTTGTACAAGGCCTTGGTGAGACCACACCTGGAGTATTGTGTGCAGTTTTGGTCCCCTAATCTGAGGAAAGACATCTTTGCCATAGAGGGAGTACAAAGAAGGTTCACCAGATTGATTCCTGGGATGGCAGGTCTTTCATATGAAGAAAGACTGGATGAACTGGGCTTGTACTCGTTGGAATTTAGAAGATTGAGGGGGGATCTGATTGAAACGTATAAGATCCTAAAGGGATTGGACAGGCTAGATGCGGGAAGATTGTTCCCGATGTTGGGGAGGTCCAGAACGAGGGGTCACAGTTTGAGGATAGAGGGGAAGCCTTTTAGGACCGAGATTAGGAAAAACTTCTTCACACAGAGGGTGGTGAATCTGTGGAATTCTCTGCCACAGCAAACTGTTGAGGCCAGTTCATTGGCTATGTTTAAGAGGGAGTTAGATATGGCCCTTGTGGCTACAGGGGTCAAGGGGTATGGAGGGAAGGCTGGGTTCTGAGTTGGATGATCAGCCATGATCATAATAAATGGCGGTGCAGGCTCGAAGGGCCGAATGGCCTACTCCTGCACCTATTTTCTATGTTTCTATGTTTCTAAAAGTTCCAATACATCCTCTTTCTTAATGTCCATCTGCCCAAGCTTTTCAATCCGCTGTAAGTCATCCCTACAGTTGCCAAGATCCTTTTCCACAGTGAATGTTGAAGCAAAGATTTTATTAAGTACCTCAGCTATCTCCTCCAGTTCCATACACACTTTTCCACTGTCACACTTGATTGGTCCTATTCTCTCATGTCTTATCCTCCTGCTCTTCAGATACTTGAGGAATGCCTTGGAGTTTTCTTTAATCCTGCTCACCAAGGCTTTCTCATGGCCCCTTCTGGCTCTCCTAATTTCATTCGTAAGCTCCATCCTGCTAGCCTTATAATTTTCTAGATCTCTATCATTACCTAGTTTTTTGAACCTTTCATAAGCTTTTCTTTTTTTCTTGACTAGATTTTCAACAGTACTGCAGTACTTTAAGACCTTAATGTTCAGCAGGGTCTTGCGATCATCAAAAATTATGTTTAAAAAGGCAATAACACCTTTCGGTTGACCCATAGAAGCCGCTGTGATTGAACATTCTGCTATCTTTTTTATACAACCTCGAGATTCATCTTCTTCCATGCACCCACAAAACAAAGACTGCCAAATATCCAATGTGAGTGAAAAGAACAGATCATGTAATCAATAGAGAAATGTAAACCAATAATATACATGCAGAGCATGAACTACAGAGTCACTGAAGCAGAATTCAAGCCGTCACTAGTCCGGGCTGAAAGAATACTCATGTTGGCACTGGGAAGGCACTGAGTGAACGCCAGGAGAACACCTGGGAGAACTTGTGACCTTACTTGGGGCAGTGTTGGGGGAAACTTGGGTTAGCATTGGAACAGGTACAGAGGCGTATTCAGGCAGACTGACATACTTGATTAATCAGAATCTGTCAGGACTGGCATGTGGTGGATAATTGAGCTTTTATTGGACATAAATTGAAGTATTTCTTATTTGCCTTTTTTGGTATTAGGCAGTGAGTGGCTGATGGTCTGAATTCTTTTAAAATGGATTAAGTTCTCCTCTAAAATATCAGCCATACAAATGGATTTGTTTTACGCAAATATCACCATCCACCATTTCCTGTTCACTGTTGCTTAGATAAAGATTTACATTTACCATGCTTTCTCCTTGATGCATCTGTAATATTCAAGCTCTCTATTGAAAGTGAGCCTTTGACTTTTAAACTGGTTTATACATTCACTGCAACTTTGAAGCAGGGACCAACTGAACCAACAGAACGGAGTTATGTGCACAGTTAACTGTTTTTTTTAAGTATACACAATTTCCAAAGATCCTGTCTGTAACATATGTGCTATATTAAAATTTGATTTGGACAATATTTATTGCTTTCAACATTTAAGGATTATGTTAAATGACTAACTGTTCTCTGGGTTAAAAATTTCTTTATGCATTTTATATAAAAGAAACCCCAGGAAGACAGATGGCTGATATTGGACACTCTTTCGCTAATAACATTATCATTGTTAATGATTTGAATCCGTGACTATTTTTCCAGAATGTTAGACAGTGGCTGAGAGACATGCAGAGACATTTTCCCTTGAATATAAATAGTAGAAGATTTGGACTGCCGGGGACAAGAGGCATTTGTAGACAGAGTTCCTCTTGTCTTAACCTACTACTCCATGAGCCTCTGCATCCAACACATCACTCTCCACAACTTCCGCCATCTCCAAAGGGATCCTACCACCAAGAACATCTTTAACTAACGCCCCACCCCCCAACTTTCTGCTTTCCGCATGGATCGCTCCCTCCATGATTCTTTGTCCATTTGTCCCTGTCAACTAATCTCCCTCCTGGAAATTATCCTGCAAGGCACCAAAATGCTACACCTGCCCCTCCATCTCCATTCAGGGCCCCCAGACAGTCCTTCCAGGTGAGGCAAAACATCCCTTGTGAATATGTTGAGATTGTCTGTTGTATCTGGTGTTTCTGATGTGGTGTCTACATGGGTGAGACTCATCACTAATTGGGGGATCGCTTTGTCAAGCACCACTGTTCCATCTGCCAAAAGCAGAATTACCTGGTGGCTGAATATTTTAATTCCATTTCCCATTCCCATTCTGACATGTTAGTCTATGGCTTCCTCTTTTGCCACGATGAGGCTACCCTCAGGGTGGAGTAGCAACACCTCATATTCCATCTGGGTAGCCTCCAACCCGATGGCATGAATATCAATTTCTCCTTCTGGTAATTGTTTTTTCCCTCCCCCCTCCCTTTTCTTCTATTTCTCACTCTGGCCTCATCACCTATCCATCATTTCCCTCTGGATACCCTGCATCTTCCCTTTCTCCCATGGTCCACTCTCCTCTCCTATCAGATTCCTTCTTCTCCAGCCCTTTACCCTTCCCACCTGCACAGCCTCACCTATAACTTTCTAGCCACCCTCCTTTCCCTTCCCTCACCTTTTTACTCTGACATCTCCAGCCCTTTACCTTTCCTACCCATCTGGCTTCACATATCACATTCTAGCTATCCTCCTTCCCCTGCCCACACCTTTTTATCCTGGTGTCTTCCCCTTCTTAGTCCCAATGAAGCTTAAAATGTCAACTGTTAATTCATGTCTATAGATGCTGCCTGGCCTGTTGAGTTCCTCCAGCATTTTGTGTGTGTGTGTGTGTGCTGCTTTATAGATTACAGTCTGGGTGCCATCTTTTCAGTCATATACCATTCACTGTCTAAGTGATTAAAATCAGAAACCAGAAAGGGTTCAGTTGTTCAATACTTCAGATTAATATCAGAATTTATACAGTATAGAAGCTGAAATCCTTACTCTTCACAGATATCCATGAAACATAAAAAACCCTAAAGAATGAATGGTAGAAAAATCCTCCCCAGAGCCTCCCACCCCCTCCCACATATAAACAGTAGCAAAAAGCATCAGCCCTCCCACTCCCACTCCCTCCACTTGTTCCAGAAAACCATCCACCATACAAGTAATAGCAAAGCTCCCAAGGACCATAATCTAGAGTCAATCGAAAACCTACTGTCCAGGCAACACTCTGACATCTCAGACAGGCTCCCTATCTCACTAGAGCGGGAGAAAGAGAGACCTTACTCCTATCACAGTGAGAGGGGAGGCCATCAGCTTGCTGTTTCGTGGTTACAATCTGCCATGTCACTTCAATGAGTCCGCCTTACTCCCCAACTCGAGGTCCAATAGGTTCTCACTCACCATCAAGAGAGAAAGCAAGAGAGAGAGAATGCAGGGGCCTTCCATCAGTTGCGCACACCACCCGCTGTCTTGATGTTTCAATCTCTGACGCTGCTTCAGTCGACAACATCGGTGAGGAATTGAGTCATCCACAGGCCCACTTTCCACTTTGAGGGATAGAGTGGGTGATCTGTAAGCTACTCCAATGTGATTATTTGAAAATCCATTTAGGTTTCTAATACACTTCAAACTCATAAGATAGGGTATTGTTAGAATCAGAGAATGTGCTTCAGGTTTTGTTCTTTAACGGAAAACCATGGCTAGGGTGGGGGCAGGGAAAAATAGTAGTTAGTGTAAAGTTAATACAGTGCCAGTGTTCACTGATTGGAGTTCAAATCCTACCACTGCCTGTAAGAAGTTTATACGTTGTATCAGTGATTACATGGGTTTCCTCCAGGTGCTCTGGTTTCCTCCTACATTCCAAAGATGCACAGTTAAGGTTAATAAGTTGTGGCATACTATGTTTGTGCTGGAAGCATGGTGACACTTGCAGGCTGCCCAGAGCTGTGCATTTAATATATCAGTAATATTTGAACAATACTGTGAGCATGTTATTTGATTGAGCATTTTTTGTTGCTTAAATGATTCATTATGGTTTTATATATGAAGAATCTGAATTACATATGTCATCACTCCACCACATCATATGTGCGTACTTTGCTTAAAGCAAAACTAAAATGTACACAAATTATTCCCAGCTCAGTGTTTTCCTGTCAATTAGTTTTATGTTTTGGAGTTACAAAACATAGAAGTGGTGACAAAGAGGCTTTAAGTGAACATGAGATGATTACCTACTTGTTAAAAATACAGCAAGATGTTTGAGTTTAGAAAAAAACATAGTGAGAAATGGTTGAGTAAAAAAAACAGCGCAGTATACCCTTCTTCAGAAAAGCACATGGTCAAGCTTTAAAGAAAAGGCAGAAAATGGACAAATTCGCAGATTCATAAACGGTGAGTAACAGGTGACAATAATCATTTTTTAAAAAGCTGAAATGGCCAACTACATCACAAAGATTGACGCATTTCACAAGAGATAACTGGCTCATGTACACTGCTCTAATTCAACAGTGTTTTGAAGCAAGTGAAATAGCCAGTGAGAAATGAGTACCAGTTCTGCTGAGTCCATTGGATTTAAAGCCTTACAGTTTGCTTAGACACTTGACTGCTCAAATCAGATTATCATTGCTGATCTTATGAGAAATATCTAGAACTGAAACCATTGTTGATTGCAGAATGCTTTAGGTTTCATAAGTAGAATCAAAAGGAAGGGGAGACCACTTCGGGATATGTGGCTGAATTGAAAAGATTGTCTGAGCGTTGTCAGTTCAGTGATGGCCTAGATGCACTGAGAGATTGTTTAGTTTGTGGAATCTCACAAAAAAAGCATTCAAAAACGGCGCCAACTGAAGCACAACTTACATTTAAAAGAGAAGTTAAAATTGCTGTTTCAATGGAAACTGGAGACAGAGATAAAATTAAGTTGCAGTCAGGAATGAAAGGGAGCATGAACAAAATTACTACATCTAAACAGAAGTTGGTCAGGCCAAATGAATTGTGTTACCGTTGTGGCAGGGGCTCAGAAACAAAAACCAATGCAGGGTTTAAAGGCAAACTTGTATAAAATGCAACAAATACAAAGAGCTTTTCAGGCAGACTAAAATAAATGGACTCTACAGGGAAGAGAAAAAGCTAAAAAGTCAAGTTACAGTTTCAACAAGAGCTCTAATCTGCATGCTGTTGATTAAAAAAAACATGATAATGATGAGAGTGACACAGGACTGGGTACACTTGAGACTTACATTGTGAAAACTAACAAGAGACAAGCAATATGGCGTACATCAGAAGTGAACAGCAAATTGTTTAAAATGGAACTGGACACTGGCTCGGCTATTTCGGTTATTCCACAAAATGAGTTTTAATGGCATTTCACAGATATGGAACTGAAGGTTGCAGATATCCAATGAAGAACTGATACTGGGGAAAGATAACTCCTGTGGGAATGACATCCATAACAGTGAAATACAGCAACCAACAAGTCTGCTTGGGCTCGCCTGTAAAAACAGGAGGATCAGCATTGTGGGGCTGTGATTGGCTGAGACAACTACAACTTGATTGGAGAGGTACCCACCAGTTACATGCTACATCCCCTGAAATAGAGTTAACTGAAAGTGAGTTACTGGATGACGCCACAACTGTCTCCATGTTGTACACCAGGAACCATTGCCCAACAGAGGGCAAACAGGTGGTTAGTGCCAATGTCTGTGCCTCTGGTTGGAAAGCATATTGAACCAAGGAAGGACCATGCTGCTCAGAAGAATCATGAAAATGACAAAAGCAGTGGTTCGACTTTAACTGTTCATGTAGGCAACATATCTGAGAAAGCTTCTGATCTGTAAATCAGGCAATAATTTGCAAAATGTGGCTTGGTTTTACCCAAAAAGAGAGTTCAGGGAGTTTAAGAAAAGTTGCAAACATTCAGCTTTTGTGAGTAAAAAGAACCAGAAACTACTCCGCACGCATTAAGGTTATTGCATGAGCTTCAAGTGGCAGACAAAAAGGTGCTTGCAAAAGTAGAGGTAAAGACCAAAGTCCGGCTGGATGCATGGAAGGTCAAAAAGACAGGAGTCAATGGGGAAAGGAAAACAGAGGATTTGTCAGATGATGTGGATGAGGAAACCAAGAGGAGTGATCAGATTGTAAAGGGAGCAACAGAAGGATTAAAAAGTAGAATACTCCAGTGAATTAAACGCATCATACCAAGATTAAGAGTCACATCCAAGAAAGAAGAAAAAAGAGAAGAAAGAGGAAGGTGATATATGTGCTATGGAAATGGAAGAGGATAATGATAGCAACCTTGAGAAATTATCAAATGCAGAGAACTCATGCACGTTCTCATTTTTACTTTAAGCGGGGTGAACATGTATAATGCAGAGTCAGGTTGACATATGCCACTCACATAGAAATTAGAAGAAGAATGGGAGGTGAGAGACAGAAAGACAACAAGTTGCAAAGGAGAGAAAGGATGGAGAGAAAGAAAGTGAATGAGAAAGGGAAAGGTGGGAAATAGAGAAGGAACATGAAAAAGAAAAAATGCAGGATTAGGACCGTGAGTAAGACCATAATATGGATCGTAAGAGAAAGAAGGATAAATAAAGGGAGCGCGACTGAGAAAGAAACTGAGAACTGGATAAAGAGTGAGAAAGATGCAGGGACCAGAAGAGAAACAAGGATCAAAGTAAATCCAGAGAAAAAAGCCAAGAAAAGGAGAAGAAAAGTGCCTTGAGGTGTTGGAACCACTTCCTGCAGTCTCAGAGTCTGCTCCTGCAACCACCATGGAGAAGGTCCCGGAACCAGAGATTGTTTTCCCAGCCACGAGTCTCACCAGCTAAGCAGACTTTATCAGGAAAGGTGTTATCCTGCAAGAGTAAGAAATCCTCCAAAGCAATTAAAATTTTAAGCCTGAATGGAACATTTTAAAATGGAATTGACTTTATTTCTTACATCCTTCACATACATGAGGAGTAAAAATCTTTGCATTACATCTCCAACTTAAATGTGCAATGTGCAATCACAGTAATTTATAATAAATAGAACAGTCAATGTAATATAGAGTACACTTAAATCAGTGTGAGTTCATCAGTCTGATGGCCTGGTGGAAGAAGCTGTCCCGGAGCCTATTGGTCCTGGCTTTTATGCTGTGGTACCATTTCCCAGATGGTAGCAGCTGGAACAGTTTGTTTACTACACTGTGACTGTCTATATAGTAGTTATATAGTGTTATATAGTATATCGTATACATAGCATATGTAGATCAATAGAGATGCATTCTCTATTGAGAAGGAGTTTATAGCTAAGCTGGGAGGAGTGTTGTGTATTTAATGTCAGTAATATTGTGGGTATGTTGTTTGTTTGAGCATGCTTTGTTTAAATGATTCATTATGGTTATATGTAGTAAGTACTTGAGCAGCATATGTCATCATAACTGCATCATACATATTCACCTCGCTTAAAGTAAAACTGAGAACGTACATGAGTTCTTCTCAGTTCAGTGTTTTCCTTTTGATTAGTGATTTTTTTCAGATTTTGCAGTTACAAAACATAAACCCAGCACAATCCATGTTGATTTGATGTGATGCATTTCATTATGTTTTGATGTTTCGATGTGCATATGACAAATAAAAATATTCGGAAAGTCACTGAAGTGGTAAGAGTGCTTTATTTTAGTTTCTCCGAATGCAGGAAGTTTCAGATTTGGCCTTACTTGTGAGATTAATATATTTCAATGGCAGGTCCAGTGAGAGTTAATTTATGTTCTGCACATTCTTAACACCCCTTTTCCAAAGAAAAGGTAAACACCATTTTTTCATATATATTTTCTCTGCTCTCTGCGAAACCCTAAACGTGTCCACATACTTAAAATGTCCAGTCCCTGTATACTTCCATCCCCCATCAGGAAGGTCTCAAAGCTCTACGCTTCTTTTTGGATTCCAGACCCAATCAGTTCCCCTCTACCACCACTCTGTTCCGTCTAGCGGAATTTGTCCTTACTCTTAATAATTTCTCCTTTGGCTCCTCCCACTTCCTCCAAACTAAAGGTGTAGCTATGGGCACCCGTATGGGCCCTAGCTATGCCTGCCTTTTTGATGGCTTTGTGGAACAATCTATGTTCCGTGCCTATTCTGGTATCTGTCCCCCACTTTTCCTTCGCTACATCGACGACTGCATTGGCGCTGCTTCCTGCATGCATGCAGAGCTCGTTGAATTTATTAACTTTGCCTCCAACTTTCACCCTGCCCTCAAGTTTACCTGGTCCATTTCCGACACCTCCCTCCCCTTTCTAGATCTTTCTGTCTCTGTCTCTGGAGACAGCTTATCCATTGATGTCTACTATAAGCCTACTGACTCTCACAGTATCTGGACTATTCCTCTTCTCACCCTGTCTCTTGCAAAAACGCCATCCCCTTCTCGCAATTCCTCCGTCTCCGCCACATCTGTTCTCAGGATGAGGATTTTCATTCTAGGACGAGGGAGATGTCTTCCTTTTTTAAAGAAAGGGGCTTCCCTTCCTCCACTATCAACTCTGCTCTTAAACACATCTCTCCCATTTCACGTACATCTGCTCTCACTCCATCCTCCCGCCACTCCACTACGAATAGGGTTCCCCTGGTCCTCACCTACCACCCCACCAGCCTCCGGGTCCAACATATTATTCTCCGTAACTTCCGCCACCTCCTACGGAATCCCACCACTAAGCACATCTTTCCCTCCCCACCCCTCTGCATTCCGCAGGGATCGCTTCCTACGCGACTCCCTTGTCCATTCGTCCCCCCCATCCCTCCCCACTGATCTCCCTCCTGGCACTTATCTGTGTAAGCGGAACAAGTGCTACACATGCCCTTACACTTCCTCCCTTACCACCATTCAGGGCCCCAAACAGTCCTTCCAAGTGAGGCAACACTTCACCTGTGAGTCGGCTGGGGTGATATACTGCATCCGGTGCTCCTGATGTGGCCTTTTATATATTGGCGAGACCCGACGCAGACTGGGAGACCGCTTTGCTGAACACCTACGCTCTGTCCGCCAGAGAAAGCAGGATCTTCCAGTGGCCACACATTTTAGTTCCACATCCCATTCCCATTCTGACGTGTCTATCCATGGCCTCCTCTACTGTAAAGATGAAGCCACACTCAGGTTGGAGGAACAACACCTTATATTCCGTCTGGGTAGCCTCCAACCTGTTGGCATGAACATCGACTTCTCTGACTTCCGCTAATGCCCCACCTCCCCCTCATACCCCATCTGTTACTTATTTTTATACACACATTCTTTCTCTCACTCTCCTTTTTCTCCATCTGTCCCTCTGAATATACCTCTTGCCCATCCTTTGGGTCCCTCCCCCGCTTGTCTTTCTTCCCGGACCTCCTATCCCATGATCCTCTCGTATCCCTTTTGCCTATCACCTGTCCAGCTCTCGGCTCTATCCCTCTCCCTCCTGTCTTCTCCTATCATTTTGGATCTCCCCCTCCCCCTCCAACTTTCAAATCCCTTACTCACTCTTCCTTCAGTTAGTCCTGACGAAGGGTCTCGGCCTGAAACGTCGACTGCACCTCTTCCTAGAGATGCTGCCTGGCCTGCTGCGTTCACCAGCAACTTTCATGTGTGTTGCCACATACTTAAAATGTTGTTTTAAGTGCTTTGCACATTTCTTCCTGTAACCATTAATTAGAATTCTAATGATTGTTTGGTGTAAGCAATTTGATTCAATTTCTATTGCATTAACCATGTATATTTTATATCCACAATAGAATGGACATGCATTAAAAGTCATTATCATTTACAGATACTTATCTTGGCAGGATGACTATCTTAAACATACCAGTTAAACATTAGATTGAAGCCAATTAAATCTGGTCGAAGAAAAACTCCCGTTAAGGGAGGCAACTGCTAAATGGGGCAGCAGGCTGAGGGTAGCAGTCACCAGCAGAATCAACAAACTCATTCGTAAGGCCAGTGATGTTGTGGGGATGGAACTGGACTCTCTGACGGTGGTGTCTGAAAAGAGGATGCTGTCCAAGTTGCATGCCATCTTTGACAATGTCTCCCATCCACTACATGATGTACTGGGTGGACACAGGAGTACATTCAGCCAGAGACTCATTCCACCGGGATGCAACACAGAGCGTCATAGGAAGTCATTCCTGCCTGTGGCCATCAAACTTTACAACTCCTCCCTTGGAGGGTCAGACACCCTGAGCCAATAGGCTGGTCCTGGACTTATTCCCTGGCATAATTTATTTTTTACTATTTAACTATTTATGGTTTATTACTATTTATTATTTATGGTGCAACTGTAACGAAAACCAATATCCCCCGGGATCAATAAAGTATGACTATGACTATGATTATGACTATTGTGAAAGTCCTCACTCATATAAGGCAAATACAAGTAATGGCCATGGTTCTTTAAAGTTGATGTAGCCAAGGGTGGTAACGGGGACAAGCTTCCCCTACCTGTTAAATGGTCCCAGTGGTGTGCACCTCAAATAGCCTCTGACAGTCTTCACGTGGGCTTAGCTAATAAGCTCAGCAAAACCGTTTCTACTGACAGGGCCACTTTGGGCAGATGGGGATCAACAGCCATGGTTGGCAGCTCATCTAGGAGAAGGAAAACTCTAATCTCAAACCTCCACTGCCCTGTGGTGAAGGCTTCGGGAATAAACCACGAGGGATAAATCTGGAGCTGGAGTCCTGAAGGCAGTTCTACATTGAGTTCATTGCCAACTGGCAACCCCTACGAAACTGTATCAGTTTCTGCTGTTTCTTTCGGTTCATCAGATGCACGGAGAGGGAGGATCTTGATACACGGGCTTGCTCTCCATATTGTCCTGCCCAGGCTTATGTATCTAGACAGGTAGGATGCGGTATCCATGGTCAACTCTGACCAATGGAGGCCTCAGACTCAGATTATGGTTATTAGAGTAGTCCAGAAGAATTTTGAACTTCGAAGTAATTTTATTACCAAAATACATATATAACTCTGAGATTCATTTTCTTTCAGGCATACACAGAAAATCTAAAAATCATTACGGAATCAGTGAAAGACAGAATCCAACAGGGTAGACAAACAACGAGTGTGCAAAAGACAACAAACTGTGCAAATACAAAAGAAGAAAAGAAAAATAGCAATAAACAAATAAGTAATAATTATCAAGAACATGAGATGAAAAGTCCTTGAAAGTGAGTCCATAGGTTCATGTATTTATTCATGCCCGTGCTGCCCAGCAACCCCCAGTTTAGCCATAGACTAATCACAGGACAACTCGCAGTGAGCAATTAACCTATCAACCGGTACGCCTTTGGACCGTAGGAGGAAATCGGACCACCAAGAGGAAACCCATGACGTCTTGATGAGAACATATAGATATCTTACAGACAGCAGTGGGAATTTTCTAGGAACGGTTTAGTGATGGAGCAAATAAAATTGAGTTCAGTTATCCCCACTGTTGGTTGAGGGCTGGAAGTCATCTTAATTTGGTTTCCAACAAATAAATGTAAATTGAAGAGATAACATATGGGAACTTTACTGTTGTAGAAATGACAGCATTGGTGAGTGGTGATCATGAAATGCAGATGAGTTGGATTGTATCTATCATCCACTCAAATGGCTCACCATCTTCCAGTCATATTTGAATGGTCCAATCATTTTATAAAATAGGGATTCCCAGCCTGAGCTCAATAGTATTATTCCATGGCATAAAAAAAGGTTGGGAACCCCCATTATAAAAGAAACAATGACAAGTGTAAGTAGCAATAATTCAAAGCTCTTTTGTGCAGTTTGTTACTTTCGGCAATCTGGTTGAATGCCCAAGTTGGTATGGTCTTTCACTGATTCTGTTATGGCTATTATTCTAAAGATTTATTATAAATGATGACATATATGTACTTTGGTAATAAACTTACTTTGAACTTTTAAACTTTAAACGTTACAGGAATGATAGCGTCTGAAATTCATTTAGTGTGCAACTCCAAATTGGTTGTAGGCAAATTTGGTTACAATGAAGTTTTAAGGCAGATGAATAACGGCATTCTAAAATAACCAGAAAGGGGCAGGCAGAGAGGCGATAATCGAGTCACACAGTATTGAAACTGTTCTTTAGCCTAACAACTCTCTGCAGCCAAGAAAAACTCATTTACAAACGCAAAAAGAAATCGGAGGGTCAAGTAGAACTGGTAGAAGCTGAGGGGTGGTTGGGTTGGCATCCGTAATATCTACTTGGTTGGGAGGGTGAAGATGCATCTCTACTAAAGAAGGTGTAAGGCTGTCCTTCCTTCTCCTAACCTGCAGGTCACACTTGGGCAAGGTGTAGCAACTGCTTAGCACTCCCGATCAGGGCCAGGAGAGCCATGGAAGCAAGTGGTAGATAGTCATATGAGCAGCTGGTGCACATAAAGCCTGCTACATACTTACCCTATCTATACACTTCATGATTTTGAATACCTCTATCAAATATCCTCTCAGTCTTCTGTGCTCCAAAGAATACACCAAATAACTCAGGTCCTCCAGACCTGGCAACATCCTTGTAAATTTTCTCCGCACTCTTTCAACCTTGTTTACATCTTTTCTGTAGGTAGGTGACTAAGACTGTACACAATACTCCACATTAGGTCTGACCAACATCTTATAAAACTACAACATAACATCCTATTTTCTGCACTCAATACATTGATTTCTAAAGGCCAATGTACCAAAAGCTGTATTTACGACCCTATCCACCTGTGATGCATTTTCAATGAATTATGGACCTGTGTTCCCAGATCCCTTTGTCCTACCACACTCCTCAGTGCCCTACCATCCACTCGGTAAGACCTACCCTGGTTGGTCCTACCAAAGTGCAAAACTTTGTACCTGTCTGCATTAAATTTCATCTGCCATTTTTCAGTCCATTTTTCTAGGAGATGCAGACCCCATCACAAGCCATGATAGCCTTCCTCACTCTCTTGGATAAGACCATGATCATCCACATTAAAACAACAAGCTTCATAATGATGATGATGATCTGATATGGAGATTTTTTCTTCATGTGCTCTTTTCTCTGGCCTCATTTAAAAGAAACTATGATGCGGCCAGACAGATAACAAGCCTTTTAAAAAGGATGACATTTCTTAACCTCACAAAACTTCCTATCTCATTGAAACGTACACTGTGTAATTCAGAATGATTCGGGCTGTGACTCATCCCTTATGTCTTCAACTAAACTTTAACATTTAGATCTGTTTATCACTGAGAGGTGTTAAACTTTCTGCATGATGAATGTGTTAAAGTTTAATTTATTGCTGAAATCAGCAGTAAATTTGTATTTGTTGCTAATGCAAGGCTGATGTAGTGTTGATGTTCTGGCCTTAAACAAAATCTACAGTCAAGTTTTAAACTTTATTTTCATAATAATCACCAGATTATAATGAAAACAGAAAGTTCCATATAATTTGAATTGAATTATTTCTCTGGTTCAAAGAGTAATTCATGTTAAATGTAAATCTGTAACCAAGGTATAAAGAAGGTGAAAAAAGTTCTTCATTTAGAATTCCAAAAGCAATTATGATTTATTGACTCATGGGAAGAGCTCCTCCTTGTGGGGTAACCTAGAACTCTAAGCACACAAGATTCTGCAAGTGCTGGAAAACTAGAGCAACACACACACAAAATTCTAGACGAACCTAGCAGGCCAGTCAGCAGCAATGCAAGTGAATATACAGAGGATGTTTCAGGCCGAGACCCTGAGAAGAACATACACACTTTCTGCTCTCAAAATTTCACTTTTGAAGGCCTCTCACTGACCAAGTACACTGTTGTCAGAAACAAGCTGTCCCAATCCACACTGGCCACAGATGTTTTCTGATACCATCAAAATTGGCCTTTCATCAATTTAGAATCTCAACCCACAGACTAGACCTATCCTTTTCCATAACTGTCTTGAAGCTAATGGCATTATGATTACTAGATGCAAAGTGTTCCCCTGCACAAACTTCTGTCACCTGCCCTATCTCATTACTTATTAGCAGATTTAATATCACACTCTTCCTTTTTGGGACTTCTATGTACTGATGAAGGGAACGTTCCTGGACACATTTGACAAACTCTTTCCCATCCAGCCTTTTCACAGTATGGGATTTCCAGTCTGTGAACTGTGAACTGTTAACTGTGAAAGTTAAAAATAACCTACTATCACAACCCTATGTTCCTTGCAACAGTCTGTGATCTCTCAACCAATGTGCTCCTCTACATCCTGCGGACTGTTGGGTGGTCTATCATATCATCCCATTAACATGGTCATACCTTTCTAATCTCTCGGTTCCACCCATAACACATCGGTAGATGAGCTCTCCGGTCTGACCTGACTGAGAACAGCCATGAGACTTTCTCTGTCTAGTAATGCCACCCCTCCCCCTTTAAATACTCCCCCTCTATCATATTTAAAACAATGGAACCGCAGAATACTGAGATGCCAGTCCTGGCCTTTCTGCAACCAAGCCTCACTAATGGCAACAATGTTATAATCCCATTTACTGATCCATACTCTAAGCTCTTCTGCCTCTCCTACAATATACGTTGTTCCCATTGTGATATATGCAGCTCAAGTATATCATTAGTCCCACAATGTTCAACCTTTCGATTCCTGACTTTGCATGTAGGCTTAACGATATCTTTCTCCACAACCACTCCACTACCTTTTCTGGGCTCTGAGCTCTGTCATGAAAAGAAAGAGAGATCTCAATCCAGATAAAAAGATTCAAGGTGTGCCTAGCTTTCTTGATAAACAGCAACTTCTTTGTTGACTCCTAGTAATCCTGTGACAGCTCAAAGTGGAGAAAAGAGCTTTCAAGTCGACACTGAAATTCTCATGCCCATGTGTAGGAGTACTTGCAAGGACATTGTAAACAGCAGGAGGACTGCATCTCCACACTGTCACGTACTCCGTGATGGGTTAAAGAACCAGCAGAAATGGAAAACACTTTGGAGCCCAGTATTGCTATTAACTAATGGTATTTATTAGTAACTACGCAATATAGTAATATAAAATCAGACATATAAAACAGGTTAGCAATGATTAGATATGTATAAGTGTGGAAATATATGAAAACCAAGCTTCTTCAAGTCTAGGGGTAAATAGATAGTCTTACGATGATGAGTAAAGTTCAGTTCGGTTCGTGGTATTGAGTTGAGTAGTGATGGAGAGAGAGAGCTGTTTGGTTCTTCAGGTGAGCTGATGCCGTCAATCTTCCCATTGTCCTCCGAGTTCCTTTAGAAGTCACTGACTGTGACCACAACAAAGGGAACTGTTCTTCTGTGGTGGAATTATCAACCCAGGCGAGAGTCGGACACATGAATAACTCCCCACCCGTCGCACCCTTTTCACACTGCGAGAACCACTGATCGATCCGCCTGATCGATCCTCCAAAACCCACCTTTTCTGTGGACACAACAAAGCTCATTCAGTGTCCAAAACCATGTGTCTGTGAGTCTATCATCTGACCTTCTATTTATCTCACCGTGCTGAACCTCAGCTGTCTATCAAGTAGCTCTTCCCTTCTCTCTCTGTAAGAACACAGAAGCTGACAGTGTCCTTGCAAAGTGTAAACATGCTGCAGAGAAACCATAACACCATCTCTAAGCAATCTTTGCCTCGCTCTCTCTTAATAACAAGGTGTCTGTGTTAAGTTTCCTTTGAAAGCACAGTTCATAGGGATACTTCAGGTCCCCGTCACAACACAGACAATCCAATGGCAAATTCGATCAGGCACCTCCTGCCCTCTTCCCCTCTGGAGAAATCAATGGTTTCATCAGTCACTTGTCAGGGGGCTGAAGTGGATGCACATCATCCTTCACCTCAAGGGTCTGTCTGAGTAGGTAAGTAAGTACTTATATGTTGTCATTTGTTGTGTAAAATGAACCTTTCACAGTGATCCCTGAATTCAATGTAATTCGAAAACTAAAAATGTATCTTGAAGTTGTCATGAATGCTTTTAATTTTTTTTTGCTTTTTGACAACTTAGTTATGGATTGTTAAAAGTTGCATAATGAATCCACATCAAGCAAAAATCAAAAATACACAATGGGAGATTCATACATTGATTGTAAGCTTAATAAATGCCTCAAAAATCACTCTGTGTTATTTCCAAGGATACCACTCCATTGGTACCAGAATATTCCAAGAGTTTTGTATGCAAAAGCTCATGAATAATACTAAATAGAGATGCTGTTCACACTGCTGAGGTGTCAGAATTGTTAGTTGCTCTTTCTTCTCTCAAGACATTGTGTGTGATCAAATCCCTTTCCAGAGAGTTCAGCTCAAATTGGTTTAGACTGGTCCTCGAAGGCAGCAATCAGAATCAGGTTTAATATCACTGGCATAAGTTGTGAAATTTGTTGTTATATGGCAACAACGCATTGCAACATATAATAGTAAAAATAATCTATAAATTACAATAATAAATACATTTAAAATCTTTAAATAAATATATAGTGCAAAAAGAGAGCAAAAAAAGAAAAGAGTGAGCTAGTGTACATGGGTTCACTGTCCATTCAGAAATCTGATGGTGGATATTTTTAAAACATCGAGGTGTCTCTCTTCTCAATGGTAGCAATGAGATGAGGGCACGTCCTGGGTAATGGGAGTCCATTATGCCAACTTTTTGAGGCATCAACTGAAGGTGTCCTGGATGCTAGGGAGGATAGTGGCCATGATGGAACTGGCTGAGTTTGCAACTTTCTGCAGCTTTCTGATTTGGTGCAGTGACCCCTCCAAACCAGACAGTGATATCTGCAAAAAGGGTACTTGCATTCAGAGGAGGTACCTTCTGAACGAGACAGTTAACCAACTCCATAGCTGCTCTCTTGGGTGGAGGGCAAAGGCTGATAGAGCAGGACTCTACCATAACAATGAGCAAGATAGTTTATCTGGTGTTTGGATCAATAATTACCTTTCAGCAACAAATTATCCCTCCTGTGGGTAAACCGATTGTTGCATTCCCCCTGTTAAAATTGAAAAGACCAAAATTATAACTATCCTTGTGAATTTTATCCATACTCTTTCAATCTTATTGTTATCTTTCCTGTAGCTAGGTGCCCAGAACTGGCCACAATACTTCAAATTTGGATTTACCGATGTCTTATACCATTTCATCTCTCCTCTAGCTTTGACTCTAAGCACTGCTAAGAATTAAACAAAAAATCTGGGAGAATGTGTACACAGTTTAATGCAGACAAGTGTGAGGTGTTGCACTTTGGTAGGACCAACCAGGGTAGGTCTTACACAGTGAACTGTAGGGAACTGAGAAGTGTAGTAGATTAAAGAGATCAGGGAATACAGGTGCATAATTCATTGGAAGTTGTGTCACTGATGGATAGGGTCATAAAGAAAGCTTTTGGGACGTAGACCTTCATAAATCAAAGTAATGAGTACAGGAGATGTTGAAGTGTCATGGTCCAGTCCGTGAAGTCCGCATTCCAGTTCACTGTCCGGTCCATTGACCCTTGTTCCAGGTTTTCCTGTCTACCCTGTTTCTGTTCCTGTTGAGCACTAATTGAGGCCGCTGTTTCTCGTTGGGGCTGGCTGCATAAATACCTCCAGAGACCAGGGCGTGGCGGCTAGATTGTTCTTGTCCTTACTCCTTGTATCCCTTCCCCTGCCTTCTGTTTCCTCACCTGAAGCCTTGCCAGCAACTCCCGCCTCGCTTGAAGTGCTTGTCTCGCCTTGTATTGCTTGAAGCCTTGTCTTGTCTTGCTGGTAACTCTCGCCTCGTCTCGCCTGCAGTCTTGTCCTGGAGCCACCCTGTACCTAGCTCCCTTCCTGTCCCTTGCATCCGCCAAGTAAGTCAGGCTGTCTTGCCGTTACCTGCGGTTGGTTCTGTCCCTTCATGGCCCTTGCCTCCGCCGGGTAGGTCAGACCATCTTGCCATTACCCTGCGGTTGGTTCTGTCCCTTCCCATCCCTTGCCTCCGTTGGGTAAGCCAGGCCGTATTTCCGTTACCTACAGTTGGTCCTGTCCTTTCCTATCCCTTGCCTCCATTGGGTGGAGTACCGTGCCCTGTCCAGGTGATCCGTGCCCTGCCCAGGAGGAGCTTCAAGACCCCAGGCCTTGAGCCTTGCCCCAAGCCAAGCTTCAAGACCCCAAGCCTCAAGCCTCTAGTCTCTAGCCTTGCCCTAAGTCTCTGGTCTCCAGCCTCGCCTCAAGTCTCTGGTCCCCAGCCTCGCCTCAAGTCCCTAGCCTCACCTTAAGTCTCAAGCCTGAAGACTCCAGCCTCGTCCTGCCTACCAGCCAAGTCACATCCTTTCCTAGTTCCGGGATCCGAGCCAGAGGCAAGATCCAGGTTCTGAGTCCCTGTCCAGTCTCTGGCTCGGAGTCCAAGCCCGGGCTCCTAGCTCTCTTATCCAGTCCTGATCTGGGTTCCCGGTTTTCGTGTCCATGTCCTAGCCCTCACCCTGTATCTTAGTCCTGTCCCTAGTACTTCAGTGTCTGTGTCTTGCACTTGGGTCTGTTCCCAGCCACCTCCTTATGACATGAAGTTGTATAAGACATTGGCGAGGCCTAATTTGGAGTGTTGTATGCAGCTTTGGTCACTTACTGTACTTACAGGAAATTTTGATAGAGTACAGAGAAAACTTATAAGGATGTTGCCAGGTCTGGAGGACCTGAGTTATGAGGAAATATTGAAAAGGTTAGGACTTTATTCCTTAGATCGTAGAAGATTGAGAGGAGATTTGATAGAGGTTCACAAAATTATGAGAGGTATAAATGCAAGCAGGCTTTTTCCACTGAAGTTGGGTGAGACTACAACAAAAGGTGAGAGGTGAAAAGTTTAAGGGGAACATTAGGGGGAACTTCTTCACGCAGAAGGTCATGAGAGTGTGGAATAAGCTGCCAGTGCAAGTGGTGTATGCGAGCTTGATTTCAACATTTAAGAAATATTTGAATAGATACATGGATCATTGGGGTGTGGAGGGCTATGGTCCCAGTGCAGGTCGATGAAGTAGGTAGTTTAATTGATCTTGGCATGGACTAAATGGGCCAAAGGACCTGTTCCTGTGCTGTATCTTTCTATTACTCTGTTTTTCCCCAGGGTTAGGGAATCAAGAAGTAGAGGGCAGATACACTTATGTTTTGTAACTGCAAAAATGAATTGAAAGAAAAAGGCCGGAGCCCGCAAGATGCGTGTAAAGTTCGTTTTTACTTTAAGTGAGGAACACACGTAGGATGCGGTGCCATAATGCTGAATCTCATTCATGTACTTTTATAAATCCTTAATGAATTATGGAAACAACAAAGAATGTTTACTCTAACAATATATTTGCAATATTACTCAAATATTACTGAAAAATTAAATGCACAAGAGGGACGTATTTAATAAAACCCTAAGGAGCAACCTTTTCATCCACAACGTGATTGGTATATATTATGAACTACCAGATAAAGTGGTTGAGACAGATACGTTAAACCAATTTAAAAGGTACTTGGACAGGTGCATGGACTGAAAAGGCTAAGAGGGAATAGGAGCCGAAAAAGACCATAAGACCATAAGACATAGGAGCAGAATTAGGCTATTTGGCCCATGAGGTCTGGTTTGCCATTTAGTCATAGCTGAACCTTTTTCCCTCCTCAGCCTTCTCACCATAAGCTTTGATGCCATGTCAAAGAACTATCAAGCTCTGCCTTAAATACATCCAAACACATGGCCTCCGCAGCTGTCTGTGGTAATAAATTCCACAAATTTATTGGATAGGTTGGGTGAGTGGGCAAGTTCATGGCAGATGCAATTTAATGTGGATAAATGTGAAGTTATCCACTTTGGTGGCAAAAATAGGAAAACAGATTATTATCTGAATGGTGGCCGATTAGGAAAAGGGGAGGTGCAACGAGACCTGGGTGTCATTATACACCAGTCATTGAAAGTGGGCATGCAGGTACAGCAGGCGGTGAAAAAGGCGAATGGTATGCTGGCATTTATAGCGAGAGGATTCGAGTACAGGAGCAGGGAGGTACTACTGCAGTTGTACAAGGCCTTGGTGAGACCACACCTGGAGTATTGTGTGCAGTTTTGGTCCCCTAATCTGAGGAAAGACATCCTTGCCATAGAGGGAGTACAAAGAAGGTTCACCAGATTGATTCCTGGGATGGCAGGACTTTCATATGAAGAAAAACTGGATGAACTGGGCTTGTACTCGTTGGAATTTAGAAGATTGAGGGGGGATCTGATTGAAACTTATAAAAACCTAAAGGGATTGGACAGGCTAGATGCAGGAAGATTGTTCCCGATGTTGGGGAAGTCCAGAACAAGGGGTCACAGTTTGAGGATAAAGGGGAAGCCTTTTAGGACCGAGATTAGGAAAAACTTCTTCACACAGAGAGTGGTGAATCTGTGGAATTCTCTGCCACAGGAAACAGTTGAGGCCAGTTCATTGGCTATATTTAAGAGGGAGTTAGATATGGCCCTTGTGGCTACGGGGATCAGGGGGTATGGAGGGAAGGCTGGGGCGGGGTTCTGAGTTGGATGATAAGCCATGATCATAATAAATGGCGGTGCAGGCTCGAAGGGCCGAATGGCCTACTCCTGCACCTATTTTCTATGTTTTTATGTTTATAAATTTACCACCGTTTGGCTAAAGAAACTTCTCTGCATCTCTGTATTAAAAGGACACCCCTCTATCCTGAGTCTGTACCCTCTTGCACTAAACTCACCCACGATGGGAAACATCCTTTCCACATCTACTGTCTAGGCTATTCAATGTACAAAAAGTTTCAGTGAGATCCCTCTCATCCTTCTAAATTCCAGCGAGTACAGACCCAGGGCCATCAAATGTCCTCATATGATAACCCTTTTATTCCTGGATTCATCCTTGTGAACCTCCTCTGAACTCTTTCCAATGCCAGCACATCTTTTCTTAGATAAGGACCCAAAACTGTTCACAATACTCAAGGTACAGCCTCACTGGAGCCTTATAAAGCCTCAACATCACATCCCTGCTCTTGTATTCTAGACGTCTTGAAACCAATAAATAATAAGGTGCATTTACATCGTAAGTTAAAAAGTAAATGGTATAACACTACTTGTGCTTCATTCAAAGTGTGACTTTGAGAAACTATTAGACTACAATAAAATCTAATCCTTTTCACTCATATCACTGACAGAAATAAATCAAATATCCTTACCCAGTATTTTTTTTATTTATTGAGATACAGTGCGTGGTGGGCCTTTTCAGCCTTCGAGCCATTCTGCCCAGCACACTTGCATTTAACTGTAGCCTAATCATGGGACATTTTACCACGGGCAATTAACCTACCAACCAGTGTGTCTTTAGACTGTGAGAGGAAACCAGAACACCCAGGAAAAGCCTAAGTGGTCATGGGGAGAATGCACCACCTCCTTAGCGACAGCAATGGGAATGGTACCCCGGACAGCTGTACTGTAGAGTGTTGGGTTAACCACTACGCTACTGTGAATATGGCTTCCAGGCTATCAGTGTGGTAAAATCTTGGCTGCTCTCTAAAACTGGCACTCCATTCAAAGAGAATATAAGGCTGAGCTTTAAATCTTCACGTTGCCAGAATTGTCCAGATTCCAGGAGCTAACGTATCATGGAAACTTATCTTCAGGATGTGAGTGACATTGGTAAGGTTGTGCTTGTTCTTCCTCACCACTTAACTTCAGGAAGGTACTTTTTTTTTATTTCCCCCAGTAATTGCTATACATTGATGAGTTACAGACTGGATACATTTTACTAGATTCAATTACTGCAGCTTGGCCCTGGAGTAAGGAACAGGCCGGAGCCAGGTATGGATTGCAAGTTTTCTTTCCTGAGAAGAATTAGTGAACATTTTAAAACATTCAAGTTGCTTCCAAGGGCCTCTTTATCTGATGCCAACCTTTAAATTATTATAATTAAGTTTAGTTTCACAATGAAATTTGATCTTATGACTCCCAAGCTATTATACAGTGCTACAACCCTGACTTTACAGCGAAACCCAACCAAAGAAAATTTCCAAGCACAGTCCCATTTCTGTTAAACAACACTAGAGAGAAATCAGGAACATGAGATATTGTAGATTTCTTTGCTTCATCCAGGCTTAGGGCCAGTGATAACTTGTTAAAGTGCTTTCTCTCCAACTGTCCGTGATACAATACAGCCCAAGCTATGAGCCTGGGATCCGTTAGACTTCATGATTCAATTCTACAACTTGCTTTCTATCCAGTCAGTTCAAATTTTCAAGTTAAATTCTTCAAAACAGTATCTAAACTGGGCACATTGCAAGAAAGTACCACAGCTGGTTTTCCAGGCGCATGTGGTGACCCAGCCAATCCTACAGAACCAGATTTATTTTATTTTATCTAGCAATATAGTATGGAATAGGCCCTTCCAGCCTTTCGAGCCATGCCACACCAGAATCCCACAAACTCCAATTAACCCTAACCTAATCACAGGGCAATTTACCATGACAATTAGGCAACCCAGTATGTTTTTGGACTGTGGGAGGAAACCAAAGCACTCTAAGAAAACTCAAGCATTCCACAGGGAGGAGGAACAGAAAACCCTTAAGGAACGGTGATGAGATTGAACTCATTATTATCATTTATTATCAAAGTATATATACACTACACAATCTTCAGATTCCTCTCCTTACAGGTAGCCATAAAGCCAGAAACCCAAAAGAACCCATTAAAAAGATCTCATTGAAACTGGATAGAATGGATGTGGAGAGGATGTTTCCTATGGTGAGGGAGTCTAGGACCAGAGTGCACAGCCTCAGAATAGAGGGGTTGGTCATTTAGAACAGAGATGAGAAGCAATTTCTTTAGCCAAAGGGTGGTGAATCTGTGGATTTCAATGCCACAGACAGCTGTGGAGGCCACGTCATTTGGTATATTTAAAGCAGAGGTTGGTAGGTTCTTGCTTAGTCAGGGTTTTAAAGGTAATGAGGAGATGTCACTCTCTACAGGTGAGGTGCCGGAGGATTGGAGAGTGGCTCATATTGTTCCGTTGTTTAAAAAAGGATCGAAAAGTAATCCGGGAAATTATAGGCCGGTGAGTTTAACGTCAGTAGTAGGTAAGTTATTGGAGGGAGTACTAAGAGACAGAATCCACAAGCATTTGGATAGACAGGGGATTATTAGGGAGAGTCAACATGGCTTTGTGCGTGGTAGGTCATGTTTGACCAATCTGTTGGAGTTTTTTGAGGAGGTTACCAGAAAAGTGGATGAAGGGAAGGCAGTGGATATTGTCTACATGGACTTCAGTAAGGCCTTTGACAAGGTCCCGCATGGGAGGTTAGTTAGGAAAATTCAGTCGCTAGGTATACATGGAGAGGTGATAAATTGGATTAGACATTGGCTCGATGGAGAAGCCAGAGAGTGGTGGTAGAGAATTGCTTCTCTGAGTGGAGGCCTGTGACTAGAGGTGTGCCACAGGGATAAGTGCTGGGTCCATTGTTATTTGTCATCTATATCAATGATCTGGATGATAATGTGGTAAATTGGATCAGCAAGTTTGCTGATGATACAGAGATTGGAGGTGTAGTAGACAGTGAGGAAGGTTTTCAGAGCCTGCAGAGGGACTTGGACCAGCTGGAAAAATGGGCTGAAAAATGGCAGATGGAGTTTAATACTGACAAGTCTGAGGTATTGCACGTTGGAAGGACAAACCAACGAAGAACATACAGGGTTAATGGTAAGGCACTGAGGAGTGCAGTGGAACAGAGGGATCTGGGAATACAGATACAAAATTCCCTAAAAGTGTCGTCACAGGTAGATAGGGTCGTAAAGAGAGCTTTTGGTACATTGGCCTTTATTAATCAAAGTATTGAGTATAAGAGCTGGAATGTTATGATGAGGTTGTATAAGGCATTGGTGAGGCCAAATCTGGAGTATTGTGTTCAGTTTTGGTCACCAAATTACAAGAAGGATATAAATAAGGTTGAAAGAGTGCAGAGAAGGTTTACAAGGATGTTGCCAGGACTTGAGAAACTCAGTTACAGAGAAAGGTTGACTAGGTTGGGACTTTATTCCCTGGAGCGTAGAAGAATGAGGGGAGATTTGATAGAGGTATATAAAATTATGATGGATATAGATAGAGTGAATACAAGCAGGCTTTTTCCACTGAGGCAAGGGGAGAAAAAAACCAGAGGACATGGGTTAAGGGTGAGGGGGGAAAAGTTTAAAGGGAACATTAGGGGGGGCTTCTTCACACAGAGAGTGGCGGAAGTATGGAATGAGCTGCCAGACGAGGTGGTAAATGCGGGTTCTTTTTTAACATTTAAGAATAAATTGGACAGATACATGGATGGAAGGTGTATGGAGGGATATGGTCCGTGTGCAGGTCAGTGGGACTAGGCAGAAAATGGTTCGGCACAGCCAAGAAGGGCCAAAGGGCCTGTTTCTGTGCTGTAGTTTCTATGGTACTATGGTTCTATGGAGAAGGTAGGACAGTGGTGTGGAGAATGATAATAAATCAGCCATGATGAAATGACAGAGTAGACACAATTCTGACCTAATTCTACTCCTATGTCTTATTGGAGAATAACACATTACAACCATGTGAACATTTGTTACATTTGCCTCATTCTTCTACAACATTAAGAAGAGAAAAGGAACTTGGACTCCCTACTTCCTTCAATATTTAAACATCAAAAGGGCAGTTGTGGAGGAAAATCAGTGGAAATTAGTAGATCACTTTTGCACTGTCCACCACAAAAGGCACAATCTCCCAGAGGCCACCCATTTTGATTCACCTTCCTATTCCCATGCCAACACGTTTCTCATGGCTTCCACTACAGCCACAACGAGGCCAAACTCAAGTTGGAGAAGCAACAGTTTATATCCTGTCTTGGTATCCTGCAACCTGAAGGTATGCACATCAATTTCTCTAACTTCCAGTAAGTTAGCAACCCTCCCTCCCTCTTCTTGTCCCTTTCTTTTTCTCATTCTAGTTACACTACTGTTCCTTCTCTTCTCATAACCTGTCCCTCACCTCCATCTGGTGCCCCTACCCCCTTCCTTTCTTTCATGGTCCACTGTCCTCTCCTATCAGAAACAGTAAACCACCCATTCCAAACTGATGTCCCATTGTGGCTTGCTACTTCAGCATCACGGCAAGTCCATGGGTGGTGCCACATTTCCTCTGATCCAGCAAGGTTGCTTCTTAAATCTGAGGTAAATGTATACTAATGTGCTGTGTTAGGCTGGTGTTACCTTATGCAATTGTGTCACATAGCAGTTAGCACAGCTCAG
This sequence comes from Mobula hypostoma, assembly GCF_963921235.1. Taxonomy (NCBI): domain Eukaryota; kingdom Metazoa; phylum Chordata; class Chondrichthyes; order Myliobatiformes; family Myliobatidae; genus Mobula; species Mobula hypostoma. Next base: position 10,350,260 of record NC_086097.1, read on the forward strand.
GATTTTTGAGTTCAGAGTTCAATTCCAGCGTCATCTTTAAAGAGTCTGTACGTCCTTCCTGTGGAATGTCTGTGTTTTCTCCGGGTGCTCCAGTTTCCTCACACCGTCCAAAATCGTATCTGTTAGTGGGTTGATCGTTCATTGTAAACTGTCCTGTGATTAAGTGAGGGTTAAATCAGTAGGTTGTTAGGTGGCCAGCTCGAAGGGCCCAAAGGGCCTATTCTGCGCTTTTTGTCAGCAAATAAGTAAATAAATTGTTAACTAGAATATATATTCTGTAATTATGTTAATTGTCCTAACAATCATATGATTATCACAATACTTCTAATGTAAATGTAATATTTGACAGAATATTGCAGGAAGAACCTGAAGATACCCCCATGCTCTTGCTCTATTAAACTCTCTCTAACACTCAACCCCCTCATTCAGAAATAATGATCCTGCTCTCATCTTAAAATGTCAAATGATTTCTAAAGCAAGTAAGAGGAATTTTACTCAAAATTCACTGTTCTGGAAAATTCCTCATTGGAAAATTTATTCCAAGCTTGAGTACTAGACAGCCTACTTCATTATTTGAACTATATTTCACTATGTTATGACTCACTTCAGTCTTCTCCATCCACTTTATATATTTGAGACTACACCAAAGAATCCTTTTGATCTTTGAACCAATTTTAATGTTTGTGTGAATAACAAACATTATTTGGCATCCTTTGAAGCAGGATTGTTATGTCATTATGATATGCTTTTTAAAAGTAGTTTCATGTTTTCAAGCTCTGGGCTGTGATCAATAATTCATTCTTGCTTTTACACCTGGCTAGGCATGTTTTAGCTTTGTTACTTGTGTTACTTAGTGCATTGGATCAACCTTCCCATGTATCCAGTAGGCTGAAGATTGGCTCTTTCTACAATTGGTGGATCACCAACTTAGCTGATTCTACCACTGAACATGTTTTTAACTCACTCTTCCTCTTGCTTTCTGCAGGGATCACTCCTTTCACAATGCCATTGACCTTTGGGTGAGGTGAGGCAACACTTCACCCGCGAATCTGCTGGGGTTCTCTTTTGTGTCCAATGCTCCCGGATGCAGTCTCCTCCACATTGGTGAGACTCATTGTAAATTGGAGAACACTTCATCGAGCACCTCCGCACCATCTACCACAAACGGGACTTCCTAAAGGCCAAACATTTTAATTCCATTTCCCTTTCCCGTTCTGACACGTTGATCCATGGCCTCCTCTTATGCCAAGATGAGACCACCCTCAGGGTGGAGGAGCAGCACCTCATATTCTGTCTGGGTACCCTCCAATTGAAAGGTATGATTATACCTCTATTTTCCACTCTGTCCTTTACCACACTCACCTGCTTCTCATACCCGCAGGATCCCCTCTTCCTTCCCTTTCTCCTATGGTCCACTCTCCTCTCCTGTCAGATTCTTTCTCCTCCCGGCTGGCTTCACCGATCACCTTCCCGCTAGCCTCTCTCCACTTCACCCCCACCTTTTATTCTGCACCTTGCTCCTTCCTTCTCAGTTCTGAAGAACAGTTTCAGTTTGAAATGTCAACTTATGTTCTAATTTATATATCTATTTTTATGGGGTTATGGTCATAAATATGTAACTTTTTAAATATCTATTATTTTTGTTTTTCTGCTTTTTTTAATCAATTCAACATACTTATATTCACTTATAGTAATTTATTTGCTTATTTATTTTTCTTTCTCTGTTATCATGTATCGCATTGAACTGCTGCTGCTGTTAACAAAAATTCACAACACATGCTGGTGATAATAAACCTGATTCTGATTTCTATACATGCTGCCTGATCTACTGAATTCCTCCAGCATCTTATGTATGTTGCTCTGGATTTCCAGCCTCTGAAGAATTTCTTGTGTATATTATTAGTTGAGTTACTGCAAATCTCCTTAGATTAAAACGTACTTCGTGAACATTCTTCCTTCTTACACGGAGCTTGAACCTCTATCTACCAAACTTCAATTCGTCAAGTCTGAACAAACCAGTCTACTTTTAGCTGATCAAGATTAGATTAAATGTTAGATTTACTTATCTCATCTACGCTACTGTGCAAAAGTCTTGTGCACATATAAATAGCTAGGGTGCCTAAGACTTTTTCACAGCACTGTATTTGTCAACTTGGAGCGGAGAGCGAAAGTTTGTACATCTGGTGGGAGCAAAGGATGTAGGGAACGGTGCGGATGGAGCGCTGTGGGAGGGGTGCGGGACAGGTGGCAGAGAAGAAGGGCCAGGGGTGGGATGGTGCAGGTGCAGATACACCCAGCCCTAAGACACCAGGCAGGGTCATTTGATTTCAAACAATTGATTTATTAATCAATACAGAATGTCCCTCTGGTGCTTCCTGTTCCATCCCTTCTCCCTTCCCTTTTTTCCCCAACCGTGATTGCACTCTGTCTCCTCCTTCCCACTCTCGATCCACAATAGAGACCCACATCAGAATCAGAATCAGGTTTATCATCACTCACATATGTCATGAATTAAGTTTTTATTTGTGGCAGCAGTGAGGTGCAATACATAAAATTACTATAGTACTGAGCAAAAGTCATAGCTATATATATATATATATATATGCCTAAGAATTCTGCACAGTACTAAAAATCTAATTGTCAAAATATACACAGGAATATGTTGTCTGTCAATGACCAACACATTCTGAGGATTTACTGGGGCTGCCCGTAAAGATTGCCATGCTTTCAGCAGCAAGATAACCCACTCAAAACTTATTCTCCCTAACTTGTACGTCCTTGAAATTTGGAGGAAACTAGAGCACCCGTGTGGTTAAAGTCAGTTTGTCCTGGACTTGCAGCACAAAGAATTCGGAATATAATAATAGATGTTAGGGCTTGCAGTCCACATGCAAAATTCTCTTCTTTGGACTTAAACCACACTGAATTTCAGAATACATGAAGTATTACTGACATTTTATTTGCAAATACTGTCAATTGCAGGAACTAAAGAACGCCGTGAAATACAATATTGGATTAAAGTCTAGATTGTGTTTTTTATTGTTTTCTTTGTTTTAGCTTTCTTTACACTTGCTTACAAAATATGTTGGTATGATCATCTTCCAGCTAGCCTCTTTCCCCTCCCCCCACCTTTTTTGTTCTGGTGTCCTCCCCCTTCCTTTCTGGTCCCAGTGAAGGGTCTCGGCCCAATTCGTCGACTGCTCATTCATTTCCATAGTTGCTGCATGACCTGCTGAGCTCCTCCAGCATTTTCAGTGCGTGTGTTTTTATAATCACCTGTTTGTCTGTAAACTTTTAGTAACTTATGGAATATTTATTTCTATACTCCCATAGTTTCTTTGTCTGTAAAGCTGAAATGTGACTCAGTCAATACTTGTTCACAAGTTCTTTACCTAAACTGGTTCAGACCAGTTTGCAGTAAAAAAGGAAGCACATGCTCAAATTCCTTTGTTACTTCTCTTTACTGACCTTACATGCCGGTACAAGCTGACCCTGTCTGACCTGCAGTATAATGAACCACAAATAGAGCTATAATGACCATAAGAATTTCTCCTCATTCTTGACTTCTACAGAACCTTCTGGAAAACATCATCTCCAGATCTAACAGTCATTAGTCATTTTCCCTTTTGTCAGAGACCTTTTCCCAGGGCTGAGATAGTCAGAGGCTTTTTCCCAGGGCTGAAATGGCTAGCACGAGAGGGCACAGTTTTAAGGTGCTTGGAAGTAGGTACAGAGGAGATCTCAGGGGTAAGTTTTTTACGCAGAGAGTGGTGAGTGCGTGGAATGGGCTGCCGGCAACGGTGGTAGAGGCGGATACGATAGGGTCTTTTTAAGAGACTCCTGGACAGGTATATGGAGCTCAGAAAAATAGAGGGCTATAGGCAACCCTAGGTAATTTCTCAGGTAAGGACATGTTCAGCACAGCTTTGTGGGCTGAAGGGCCTGTATTGCGCTGTAGGTTTTCGATGTTTCTATGTAGCTGTTCTATAAAATCGATTCAGCAAAACATTGTGGGCTGAAAGGAAACTTTTGGCACATTGGCCTTCATAAATTAAAGTAATGAATATACTGTAGGAGTTGGGATGTTATGCTGAAGTTGTATAAGACATTAGTGAGGCTTAAATTGGAGTATTGTGTGTGTTGCTAAGACTTGAGGACCTTAGTTGTAGGGAAAGGTGTTATTGCAGAGAAAGAAGAAGGAGGGGAGATTTGATTAAGGAATAGAAACAATGACGGGTATAGATAGGGGAAATGCCTACAGGCTTTTGCCACTGAAGTTGGGTGAAGCAAGAACTTGGTTTCATGGGTTAAGGCTGAAAGGTGAAATGTTAAGTGGGAACATGAAGGAGTCTTCATTTCGATAGTGGTGGGAGTGTAGAAGGAGATGCCAATGGAAAGGATGAATGCACATTCAATTTCATGATTTAAGAGCAATTTGGATGGGTACATGGATGGGAGGGGATGGGAGGGGTATGGAGGGCCATGGTCTGGGTGCAGGTCGATGGCAGTAGGCAGGTTAATAGTTCAGCATAGACTAGATTGGCTGAAGGGCCGGTTTTTATGCTGTAGTGTTTTTCAATGATTCAAAGTACATTTATCATCATTTAAAATAGCATTTGAGTGTGTATAAGTATATAAAGTGATTTTTTGGAACAGCTGTTTGGTAAAAGAGCATAATCTGAATAAGAATCAGAATCAGGTTTAATTTCACCGACATACAGTATGTTGTGAAATTTGTTGTTTTGCGGCAGCAGTACAGTGCAATACTGAATAATAATAAAACTGTGAATTACAGTAAGAAATATATATGATGGTAGAAGGGAAGAAGCTGTTCCTGAATCATTTTGTGCTATTTTGATTGGGGTGGATTAGCAGTGTGGTGCTGGATTGAACTGTACTGATCTCAACTGAATATTCCTGGCACTGTTTTGAAGACCTGTTATTTCATGTTTCATATTCTGTGTTTCTCACTCATTTTTTGTGCCATTTGCATGATTTTTTCTTTGCGCATTGGAAGTTTTATGGAGTTTTTCTTGGCTCGTTGCTGTCTGTGGTAAGATGTATCTCGGGGGGGTGGTTGTATACTACATACACATTTTGATGATAAATGTACTTTGAATCATTGAATCTTTGAGTATGTGCATTCAGGCTCCAGTACCTCCTCCTTGATGGAAGCAATGAGAAGAGACATATCCTGGGTGATTGGTGATGGGATATTAATGGCTCTCTTATACCCATTATAAAGATACAAAGAAAACATTTGCTTTGGAGGACACTGCCATTTTCCAATTTTTGCCTCTTCTGCATTTCGTTCTCTTTACATAGCTTTGATCTATTATCGTTGGCCATGGCATCTGCTCTCAAGACCCAATGTAATGGAAATAACAAGAATATGCAATTTGGAATTCAAGAAGCAAGAAGTGTACACAATACTTTTAATACATTAAATAGGTAAGACTAGTCACAAGCACATAACATAGTTGGTTACACATCTTCCCGAGAAGGAAAGATGGCGGCGCGACGCAGCTCGCAGCGGCCACTCTGGTGGTGATGTCTGTTATTTGTCAAGTAGGGTGCTGTGCACAATCCTGATTTGATGGAAACGGACGTGAGAGCACGGAGGAACATCTGGTGAAACCTGAAATGTCTGCTTCACTGCTGCTGCTACTGTGTGGGCCAGAATCTCTGGAGGAGAAGGCCCCAAGTCCTCGGCTTTGCTTGTTGCTCGGCGGTCGGGACAGGGTTGAAGTGCTCGGTAAAGGATGGTGCTCGGAGAGGTTGTGTCGGAGGGGCTGGTCGGAGGCTCGAAGTTTTCGGACGGACTCAGAGTCCGCTGCGGTCGGGTGCTTCCAGTAGTGCTGCATCGGCGAGTTGGCAACACTTGGAGGTTCATGGTGGGGAGAGTTCCTCCCTTCTGCCACCTGCGCGGGACTTTGAGACTTTTTTTACTGTGCCCATGGTCTGTTCTTTATGAAATTATGGTATTGCTTTACAATCTTGTAACTATATGTTATAATTATGTGGTTTTGTCAGTTTTAGTCTTGGTTTGTCCTGTGTTTTCTTGTGATATCATTCTGGAGGAATGTTGTATCATTTTTTTTTAATGCATGCATTTCTAAATGACAATAAACGAGGACTGAGTGTCCTCATAATCTAAATGCTGGAAGAACTCAGCAGGTCAGGCAGCATCTATGGAAATGAATAAGCAGTCAACGTTTTGGACTGAGACCCTTCATCAGGACTGAAAAATTTATTAGAAAATTGCAGAATTCATAAAATTGTTACCATGCTGTATTAATAAATAAATAAATGCATCATTGAGTTCTACTCTGCAATTTTACAGCCAGTCCGAGTTAACAAGTAAAGAAGTACATAATCCACAAATTCCAAAAAAACTTTATTGAAAAGCTTGTCATATGAGGTGCATTTGATGGCTCTGGGCTTCTACTCACTGGAATTCAGAAGAATGAGGGGTTCCTTCATCTGAATCCTATCCAATGTTGAAAGGCCTCGATACAGTGGATGTGTGTGGAGAGAATGTTTCCTATGTTGGCAGAGTCTAAGTTCAGAGGATGCAGCCTCAGAATAGAGGGACGTCCCTTTTAGAATGGAGATGAGAAGTTCTTTAGCCAGACAATGCTGAATCTGTGGAATTCATGCCAGTTTTGGAGGTCAGCTCATTGGGTTGATAGATTCCTGATTAATCAGGCATAAAGGGATATGGGGAGAAGGAAGGAGATTTGGACTGAGAGGGAATAGTGATGAAATAGTGAAACAAGACTCAATGGGCTAAATGGTCTAATTCTGCTCCTATAACAATGGTCTAAATAAATAAATAAATAAATCATATAGCTCTGCTCTGGAATTTCACAGCCAGTCCCAGTTAGCAAGAAGTACATGATTCACAAATTTAATAACATCAGAGCAAGGTGCTTTATTTCCAATATAATCTGTCTATTATATAGAAATGTAAGTTTGCATGAATTATAAGCAGTCAACTAACAATTATGCAGAGAAATGTATAATGTACAAAGTTTAGTGCAAAACCAAAACGGAAATAAAAAGAAGCATATTTTCATATTCTGGAAAGCTGGTATACACAGGAAAGAAAATCCAGTACTTTGTTCACTTCTGATAAAATTTACGAGTAGATTATTCTCTTGGCATGTGGCAAAAGCATTCGGTTGTCAGCATATCCTTACTCCCATGGTATCCCTATGGTTTGTTCAACAATGAAATTATAAGCACTGAAATGAAGCCCCTGCTACATTTTATGTTGAAGAGTTCAAGCTCCTTATCCTCATGACTATATAAAGCCCATCATGAAACCTCACTGTTCACATTTATTGGGTAAATTTATGACTCGGCAGTGCCAGTACTAATCTCACCAGGTAGAAACAGCACAAACCAGCAATTCAGGTTTCTAATTTCCTACATGAAATATTTGGATGTAAGAGTCTCACAGCAACTTAACACATGAAATGACCCACACACAACGTTCGTAATTCTTATACGCACAATGGCCAATTTATTAGGTACCTCCTGTATCTAATAAAGTGGCCACTGAGTGTATGTTTGTGGTCTTCTTATGCTGTGGCCCATCCACTTCAAGGTTTGACATGATGTGTATTCAGAGGTACTCATCTGCACATCACTCTTGTAACACGTGATTATTTGAGTTACCATCGCCTTCCTGTCAGCTTGAACCAGTCTGGCCATTTTCCTCTAACCTCTCTCATTAACAAGGCAATTTTGCCCCCTGAACTGCCCCTCACTAATTTTTTTTTTTTGTTTTTTGCAGCATTTTCTGTTAACCTGGAAACTATTGTGCAAGAAAATCCCAGAAGGTCAGAGTTTCTGAGATACTCAAGCCTCCCTGTCTGGCACCAGCAGTCATTCCACAGTCAGTCACTGAGATCACATTTCTTCCCCTTTCTGATCTTTGGTCTGAACAACCACTGAACCCCCTGACCATGTCTGCATGCTTTTGAGTATTGAATTGTTGCCATTTGATTGGATAATTTGATATTTGCATTACTGAGTTGGTGTGAAGGTATACCTAATAAAGTGGCTACTGGGTGTATTTCTCACCCTGCTAATATTAACACAACTCAGTGTTCTGACTTGGAAATTCAGTACCTGCACAAACAAAGACTATTTTCAGAGCTCCATTTGGACAGAAGTCACCAAGCCACACCATCAGGTTAGCAATATAAGCACAAATAATATTGAACTGGCTGACCCACAGCATCTTTAGTTTTCAAACATGAATCACGAGCCAGGGCAGGTCACGGACTCTGGAAACATGAGAATACAGAAGGGCAGAACCAGGTCAATCAACTCATCATGTCTGCCAGCTCACTGTCACAACAATCCAAAACAAAACCCATTGCCCTTTCAATAGCCTTGTCTCAAAATTTTTCCTAATATTTATCTAATTTTCTCCAACTTAATTCTTAATTTCCCGGTAATTTGCACTCTTAATTTCCCATCGTCAAGTATATGAAATAACCTTTGGAAACAAACACATCTCTGAATTTTAAACCTTCCTCTCAGTGAAGATTTTCAGCTAGGCATGAAATAGCCTTCCCTTATTTACTCTTTCAAAGCCTTTCATAACTTAAACAAGTAGGTTAATTTCCCCTTGGCCTTCTGTAATGTTGTAAAAATGCTCCCAGTGGTTCAAATCACTCCCTATAATTTATTGGGCCAGGTGTTCACCCAGAAATTGTATGCTCTCAAAAGCTTTAATATACTTTTTTGATAGAGCATGCAAGATTCTCTACGGGTAAGGTGGCTCCATGAAATGGTGACGTTTTGCATACAGCTCAGATGGGAGTCATCAAATGATCCCGTTTAGGACTGCTACAGCTGAGATCCAGTCACAGCCATAGGTACTTTAGGAAATATTAGTCTGAAGATGTTTTAAAAAATCTATCAATACTCAAAATCAATGAACCTTGGAGGGTGGACTCGGTTCACGAGAGCAGTTCCTCGATCAGAAAATAGAAGTGAGGACTCCACACCAGTCTATTGATGCAGAGGATTTAGTCTTTCACTCCTGACTATCTTGTTTATGAACATAGTCTCTGGAAAGTAAAATTGAAGACCTCAGAGCAGGATTGCTGTACCAGAGGGACATCCGAGACTGCTGGGTACTACACACAAAATGCTGGAGGAACTCAGCAGGCCAGGCAGCAACTATCTTTTCCATAGATGCTGCCTGACCTGCTGAATTCCTCCAGCACTTTGTGAGTATCTGCAGATTTTGTCTTGCTTGTAATTCGAATGCTAGCTGCTCTGCTTTATGGAAACATGGCTTACACCAACAATTTCGGAAGCAGTGCTGCAGCCTGATGGTGTCATCATTCTCCACAAAGATAGGACAGCTCAGTCTTTTAAAGGCAATGGAGGTGGAGTATACTTTATGATTAACTCAGCGTGGTGCACAAATGTAGTGGTCCTGCTCATCTAACCTGGAACATCTAGTGGTCAAATGTCATCCATTTCATCTGCCAAGAGAGTTTTCCACCATCATCCTGGTAGCAATGTACATTCTGCCTCTGCCCAACATCAGGTAGGTACTGGAGGAGCGGGGCAATATAATCAACAGGCACAAACTGCGCACCTTGATGCGTTCTCTATCATTATGGGAAATTTCGACCAGGCTTGCTTGAAGAAGTCTCTGAACAACTACCATCAACATTTCACCTGTGGAACCTGTGAGGCCAACATACTTGATCATTGTTATAGCACCATCAAGAACGTTTTCTGTGCCACCCCATACCCACACTTTGGAAAGTCCGAACACCTGGCTGTACTTCTACTCCTGGCATACAGTCAGAGATTAAAAACCGCAGTGCCAATAGTGAAGACCAAGAAGAAAGCGGTGGAACACTTACAGGATACCTTTGAAACATCGGACTGGACAATATTTAGGGATTCACCTTCGAGTCTGAATGAATACACCTCAGTTGTCACTGGCTTCAAGGTCTGAGTGGGTGAATGTGTACCTTCGAGAACATATTGGACAAACCCAAATCTAAAGCCATGGAAGAACAAGGAGATCTGAAGTCTGCTGAGAGCTACAGTGTAGATCTGTGGCATTAAAGACTAGCATTCTAGAAGCATACAAGAAGTCCAGGTACAACATACGGAAATATATTTTAAGGGAGAAGCACAATTTTCTGATTGAGGTTAGAGATGGAGTCAATTGCACTTCAGCTCTGGCAGGATTTGCAAACTATTAATTCCTACAAAGTGAAACCTAATATCAAGAATGGCTCTGATGCTTCACTCCCAGAAAAGCTCACTTTCTATGCATGGTTTGAAAGGGTGAACGAAACTACACCTATGCAGATCTTTGCAGCATCAGGTGACCCTGTGATTTCTGTCTCGGAAGGAGATGTCAGAACATCTTTCAAGAGGGTGGACCCTCACAAGGTATCAAGCCATGCTGGTGTACCTGGGAGGGCTCTGAAAGCCTGGGCAAGCCAACTGGCAGGAGTGTTCAAGGACATCTTCAATCTCACTGATGTGGTCACAGGTTCCCACCTGGTATGAAAGGGCAACAATCATACCTGTGCCCAGAAAGAGCAGGGTGAGCTGCTTCAATGACTCTCACCCAGTGGCATTCACATTTACTGTGAATACGTGCATTCAGAAGTTGTTCGTGGCTAGAATCAACTCCTCCCTCAGAAAGAACTGCTGCAATTATCTATCACAATAGTCTACAGAAAGTACAATGTCACTGGCTTTCCACTTGGCCTTGGATCACCAGGACAACAGTCATACCTCTGTCAGCTGGTGTGGCACAGTAATCCAATGGCAGAAAACCACTGTGCTGCGTCAATGGGTTCTTGAACCACTTGGTGAAGGAGGCCATTGAAATAAAACTAGGGAAAAAGAATTTTAACAAAGATGTAGGTCTCGCTCTCGGTAAGAACTGGAATTCAATTGTAAACAAGGTGGGACATCGGAAACCTGATTGGATGATGACTAGCCATTCAGGAGGTACAGATGACAGGGGCATAAACACCACTGGACTAGAAATACCAAGACATCAGTCATGACGAAGATGGCAGAGTTCAACATTGAAACGTCAATTATAATTGATACTTGTACCTGCCTGGAAGCCCAAGAATTGTTTATCCATCATGTAAGTCAGGCAAGTACTAGGTTCTTTTTCAACTCCAATAATATTTCACTCCCTCCATACTATACTGGATCATTAGCTGAAAAGTTTAAAGCTTAAATCTCTTGAGTGAGACTTCAAATTGTAATTCATAATTAGTAATTCTCACTTTCAAGTCCATGTTTAATTATCATTCAACCATACACAAGTGTACAGCTAAATGAAACAGTGCTCCTCCAGGGCCAAGTTACAAAAAGCCATACATACAGACACATACACAGGACTTGGCTTATGTATTTATGACAAAGTTTGAGACACACATTTCAAGTATTTCCTCGAACAGGACCACAACCATGTCGTGGTTTGGAGGCTCGTGTGTCTCAATGACCTGGAGATCTATGTTGCCTGGAGTCAGGTCTTTATGTTTTAACTCTTGGTAAGGTCACCCATACCAAACAGGTCAAAGAGTAGTGACAAGACTAAGAGTGGTCCGCCAGTCCTCGAGGTTCAGGAGTTCAGCTCAGGGTTAACAACCCAGACTGGCCAAACAAAACTGTTACAGAAACACCAATGAAGAATCCTTCTACATCTGATTGGCAAGGACAGACAGATGGAGGGCTTTCATTACTGCCCGAAACACCAACAGGCGTAACAGGCAATAAGTAAGTGAGTTTTTTGGACCTGGAGAAGCCACCGTGATCAAGTGCACCACCATCTTATTGGAAATGCCAGATGGAGGAATGGAGAAGAGAAAATGATGAACAACATATTGGGAAATGCGGAATGCTCCACAGTAAAAATGTTGATCAGTTTGGATGAAGAAAAAGATCCAGGATATCAATATTCCATGCCTTATTAAGCAGACAAAAATAATAGCATTTGGGATGGTATATGTGGGACTATAAACTACAGATGTACATACAAAACATTTACTTGGTTACAATCTGTCTTCAGAATCAGAATCATGTTTAATACCACTAGAATATTTGTTGTAAAATTGTTGTTTTATGGCTGCAGTACATTGCAACACATGAGTAACAATACATTCAGTCATTCAGACATGTTACCTTGGTCTTTTTTCAATATACATTTCCATATACGTATACAAAATAAATTATATAAGCAGTGCAAAAAGAGACGAAATAATACTGTTTATTGTCCATTCATAAATCTGAGGGGGAAGAAGCGGTTCCTGAAACATTGAGTGTGTGTCTTCAGCTCCTGTACCTCCTTTTTGATGGTAGCAATGAGAAGAAGGTATGTCCAGTGTGTTGGGGGCCCTCAATGATGGATGCCACCTTTTTCAGGCATCACCTTTGGAAGATGTGGCACCCCAGCGGCCTCAGTGATTACAGACTGGTGGTATTGACCTCCCACATCATGAAGACCCTGGAGAGACTTGTTCTGGAGCTGCTCCGGCTTATGGTCAGGATACACTTAGATCCCGTCCAGTTCGTCTACCAGCCCCGACTAGGAGTTGAGGATGCCATCTTCTACTGCTGAACCATGTCTACGCCCACCTGGACAAGCCAGCGAGCACTGTGAGGGTCATGTTTTTTGACTTCTCCAGTGCGTTCAACACCATCCGCCCTGCTCTGCTGGGGGAGAAGCTGATAGCGATGCAGGTGGATGCTTTCCTGGTGTCATGGATTCTTGATTACCTGACTGGCAGACCACAGTACGTGTGCTTGCAACACTGTGTGTCGGACAGAGTGATCAGCAGCACTGGGGCTCCACAGGGGACTGTCTTGTCTCCCTTTCTCTTCACCATTTACACCTCGGACTTCAATTACTGCACAGAGTCTTGTCATCTTCAGAAGTTTTCTGATGACTCTGCCATATTTGGATGCATCAGCAAGGGGGATGAGGCTGAGTACAGGGCTACGGTAGGAAACTTTGTCACATGGTGTGAGCAGAATTATCTGCAGCTTAATGTGAAAAAGACTAAGGAGCTGGTGGTAGACCTGAGGAGAGCTAAGGTACCGGTGACCCCTGTTTCCATCCAGGGGGTCAGGGTGGACATGGTGGAGGATTACAATTACCTGGGGATACGAATTGACAATAAACTGGACTGGTCAAAGAACACTGAGGCTGTCTACAAGAAGGGTCAGAGCCGTCTCTATTTCCTGAGGAGACTGAGGTCCTTTAACATCTGCCGGACGATGCTGAGGATGTTCTACGAGTCTGTGGTGGCCAGTGCTATCATGTTTGCTGTTGTGTGCTGGGGCAGCAGGCTGAGGGTAGCAGACACCAACAGAATCAACAAACTCATTCGTAAGGCCAGTGATGTAGTGGGGATCAAACTGGACTCTCTGACGGTGGTGTCTGAAAAGAGGATGCTGTCCAAGCTGCATGCCATCTTGGACAATGTCTCCCATCCACAACATAATGTACTGGTTGGGCACAGGAGTACATTCAGCCAGAGACTCATTCCACCGAGATGCAACACAGAACGTCATAGGAAGTCATTCCTGCCTGTGGCCATCAAACTTTACAACTCCTCCCTTGGAGGGTCAGACACCCTGAGCCAATAGGCTGGTCCTGGACTTACTTCCCGGCATAATTTACATATTACTATTTAACTATTTATGGTTTTATTACTATTTAATTATTTATGATGCAACTGTAACAAAAAACAATTTCCCCTGGGATCAATAAAATATGACTATGAAGGTGTCCTCAATGCTGGAGATGGAGCTGGCTGAGTTTGCAACTTTCTGCAGCATTTTTCGATCCTGTGCAATGTTGCCTCCATTCCAAAAGCTAATGCAACCAGTTAGAATGCTCTTCATGGTACATTTGTAGAAACTCATGAGTGTCTTTGGTGATAGAACAATTCTTCTCAAACTCCTAATGAAATATAAATACCGTCTTGCCTTCTTTGCAATTGCATAACTATGTTGGACCTCAGAGATGTTGACACCCAGTAACGTAAAATTGCTCACCCTTTCCACTTCTGATCCCTCTATGAGGACCATTATGTGTTCTCTCGACTTCCCCTTCCTGACATTTACATTTAATTGTGTGGGCTTACCGACATTAAGTAAAAGGTTATTACTGTGACACCACATATCCAACTGATCTATCTTGCACATGTATGCTTTCTCATCATCATCTGAAATTTTACCAACAATAGCTGTGTCATCGGCAGATTTATAGATGATATTTGAGCTGTGCCTAGTTAATCGGCCTCCAGGCTGCAGGACTGCTTCGATGACGTCGACTGGAATGTCTTCCACGATGAGGATGTCTCCAAGTTCATTGATGGAGTCACGTGCTTAATCCAGAAGTGCACCAACAATGTTGTCCCCCAGAAGTCAGTCACGGTCTTCCCAAACCAGAAACCCTGGGTTAATTGTTCCGTGTGAGCAGCACTTACAGCGCGACATAGAGCTTACATCGCTGGTGATCAGCTGGAGCTCAAGAAAAGCAGCTATGGTCTACGCAAAGCTATCAAGGCTGCGAAACAACAATATAGGGAGAAGATTGAGTCAAGATTCACAACGAATGCCATATTGTGGTGAGGGCTGCATAACATTGCAGACTTCAAAGCCAAACGTTGTGGTCTCTCTCCCAGATGAGCTCAATCGCTTTTACGTTCGGTTCAATGTCACTGTTCCTGAGCCTCCGAGGAAAGCCACCACTACAACCTGCAACCTGGTCATCTCTGAGGCTGAGGTTCGCAGGTGTTTCCAATGAGTGGACAGTCTCAAGGCTGCGAGACCAGACAGCATCCCAGGGCGAGTACTCAGGATGTGCACAGCACAACTGGTAGGTGTGTTTACTGACATTTTTAATCCATCTCTCTCCCAGTGTAGAGTTCCCTCCTTCTTCAAATTATCCACCATTGTCCCTGTACCAAAAAAGTCCGAGGTAACATGTCTGAATGACTGGTGTCCTGTTGCACTCACCTCAATTATAAACAAATGCTTTGAGAGACTGTTCAAGGATTACATCTGCAGCTTGTTACCACTCAAACTGGACCCCCTAAAATTCGCCTACCGACATAACCGATCGACAGATGATGCAATAGCCACAGCCCTACATACCGTCCTTACACATCTGGAGAAGAAGCTTGTTTATGTGAGAATGCTGTTCCTGGACTACAGCTCAGCATTCAACACCATAGTTCCATCCAGGCTCAGCAAAAAGCTCAGAGACCTCGGCCTTGACCTTGCCTTGTGCAGCTGGGTCCAGGACTTCCCGTCAGATCGCCAGCAGGTTGTAAGAGTGGGCTCCCCCACCTCCAACCCTTTGACTCTCAATACAGGAGCCCCTCAGGGCTGCGTACTGAGTCCCCTCCTTTACTCCCTCTATAACCATGACTGTATCGCCACCCGCAGCTCTAATCTGCTAATTAAATTTGCGGATGACACTACATTGATTGGCCTTATCTCAAACAATAATGAGGTGGCCTATAGGGAAGAAGTCATCTCTCTGACACAGTGGTGTCAAGGAAACAACCTCTCCCTCAATATCACGAAAACAAAGGAGCTGGTTGTGGATTACAGGAGGAATGGAGACGAGCTAACCCCTATTGACATCAATAGATCTGGAGTTGAGAGGGTAAACAGCCTTAAGTTCCTTGGCATCCACATCACCGAGGACCTCACATGGTCTGTATGCACCAACTGTGTGGTGAAAAGGCACAACAGCACCTCTTTCTCCTCAGACAGTTGAGGAAGTTTGGTATGGGCCCCCAAAACCTAAGAACTTTCGACAGGGGCACAGTTGAGAGCATCTTGACTGGCTGCATCACTGCCTGGTATGGGAACCGTACCTCCTTTAATCACAGGACTCTGCAGAGAGTGGTGCAGACAGCCCAGCACATCTGCAGTTGTGAACTTCCCGTGATTCAGGACATTTACAAGGACAGGGGTGTTAAAAGGGCCCATAGGATCACTGGGGACACAAGCCATCCCAGCCACAATCTATTCCAGCAGATACCATTCAGGAAACGGTACCACAGCATAAAAGCCAGCACCAACAGGATCCGGGACAGCTTCTTCCACCAGGCCATCAGACTAATTCACTCATGCTGATTTGAGTGAACTCTATATTACATTCACTCTTCTAATTATTATAAATTATTATAAATTACTATGATTGCACATGGCACATTTAGATGGAGGCATAACATGAAGATGTTAACTCCTCGTGTATGAAGGATGTAGGAAATAAAGTCAGTTCAGTTCAATTCAATTCAATTCAGACAGTCATGCCTGTAGAGAGACTGGAGCAGTGGGTTAAGCACGGATCCTTGAGATGTGCCAGTGTTGATCGTCAGTGAGGGGGATGTGTTATTTCTGATCGACAGTCTGTTCGGATCGGAAGTTAGGATCTATTTGCAGAGGTAGGCACAGAGACAGAGCTTGCTGATTAGAACTGAGGGTATGATTATGTCGAACTAGACATCCCTAGGCATCATCCCTGAAGAAGATGCCAGATCTTGTCATCGAAATATCAGCTAAAGTCAATACCTGTACCTGGCTGGAAGCCCAAGAAGAGTTTCTTTATTATTGGAGTTGCTCTTAGGTGGTGAAAAAAAAATCTTTTGAAGGAGAATCCTCCAACAATCTCTTTGGCCCTCCATCATCAGGCAGGAGGAAGTGTAGCATCAGGACAAGGAACGTTAGAATGGGAAACAGCTTCTTACCTCAGGCTGTGAGACCACTGAACTCCCAGTCACCACCCAGATCTCACCACATATGAAGAGCCAGTAGCATTATAATGTTTATGTTTTAACTTGTGTCATAAATGCACCTCATTACTTATTTCATTTGTGTTTATGTTGTTGAAGCCTA
The DNA here is from genome assembly GCF_963921235.1 of Mobula hypostoma. Lineage (NCBI taxonomy): Eukaryota > Metazoa > Chordata > Chondrichthyes > Myliobatiformes > Myliobatidae > Mobula > Mobula hypostoma. Next base: position 10,367,198 of record NC_086097.1, read on the forward strand.
CGTCATCAAGAAGCAACTAAGATGGAGCGGTCATGTTGTTCAGATGAAAGACGAACGAACGTCTGCCAAAACAGATCCTCTACTCCCAACTTAAAGAAGGCAAACGTAAAAGAGGTGGACAACAGAAGAGATTCAAAGACGTCTTAAAAGCCAACATGAAGAAATGTAACATTGACATCAACAATTGAGAAACCAATACCAAGGACAGGAAACTCTGGCAAGCCATCATCTGAGAAGGAACAGCAACTTTCGAAGCCAACAGATGTGCAGAATTAGAAGAAAAGAGAAGAAAATGGAAAGAGAGGCAGCAACAACCAAAGCCCGATCTGCCATCTGGAACTACCTGTCCTGAATGCAGAAGAACTTTCAAAGCCAAGATTGGACTCATAAGCCATTTGAGAGCCCATAAGTAGATCAACAGAACGAAGACCATCATCCTCGACCTCGAGGGATAGCCATGACGATGACGAATGTTATTTTAAGTGTTGTGTGTGTGTGAGTGGTATGTACTGTGTTCTGTAACTTGGTCCGGAGGAATGTTAATTCATTTGGTGGGCTACAGATATTCAATTAAATGACAATAACTGAACTTCACATGGAACTTGATGCCCCCAGATATTTTGTGGAAAATACTATTTTCAAATCATGACCATATTGATGCTAGTGGAAGCTTTCCATGTGCATTTCTTAATTCCAAAATAATTTATTAATTATTAAATACTTTAGGAAAACCTCAATGTGGTGCATAAGTGTAGACTTTTTTTAAAAGTAGTATTATTCTTGCATTTAAATAAGATAAATGCCATGCTTCACACCAATTTTATAGTTAAAAATAGTGCCATGCTTCACACTCATTTTATAGTTAAAAATAGATCAGGCGACAGGGAGGAATTGAAACATGTGTAGAGGGAGCTAAGGGAGAAGATCAAGATGTCTAAAGAGGAATACAGGAAAGAGCTATGTGACTGTGTGAAGAACATCATGTGCGGTCCCAGTACACCAGAAGGGCGAACTGAATGTCTTGAATGACTTCTGTCCAGTGGCCCTGACCTCACGCATCATGAAGACCCTAAAGAGGCTGGTCTTGGCCCACCTCCAACCATTGGTCAGATCAGCCTTCGATCCCCCACAGTTTGCCTTCCAGGAGCACATTGGAGTTGACAGTGCTATCATCTACCTGCTGAACAGAGCCTACTCCCATTTGGATAAGCAGGGCAGCCCTGTGAGGATCATGTTTTTTTGATTTCTCAGGTGCCTTCAATACCACCATTGCTGCGGGGAGAAGCTCCATTCTGGACAATAGACTTGACTGACCGAACACAGTTTGTGCAGCTTCATAGCTGTGTGTCAGACATGGCTATAAACAGATTGGGGCCCCACAGAGGACTTTATTGGCACCCTTCCTGTTTACCCTGTATACCTTGAACTTCAGATACAACACTTTGGAGTTATGTCATCTGCAGAAATTCTCTGATGAGTCAGCAATAGTTGGGTGTATAAAGAGAGGACGGGAGGATGAATACAGGACCCTGGTGGAGGACTTTGTTAAATGGTGCAAGCTGAATCATCTGCAGCTCAACATCAGTAAGACAAAAGAAATGGTGATGGACCTTAGGAAGACTAAGCCTACTCTGCTTTCTGTTACTATTGTTGGTGAGGACATGGAAGTACCTTGGGGTGCACCTGGAATGACAGACTTGAGTGGAGCACCAACAAGAAAGGCTAGAGTCGCCTCTACTTCCTGAAGAGGCTGAGGTCCTTTGGAATATGCAGGCCTCTCCTTCACATGTTGTCACCAGTTCAGCCTTCTATACGGTGGTGTGCTGGTAAAAGAGCATCAACACAGGGGATACCAACAGGCTCAATAAGCTGATTAGAAAGGCCAGCTATGTTATAAAAGTCAAACTGGACACACTGGAGGCTGTGGTAGAACAAAGGACCCTATGGAAAATCCTGGCAATTCTGGACAATATTTCTCACCCTCTGCATGCCACCTTAGCTAAACAGAGAACTTTTAGTAACAAACTAAGACAACAGCACTGCTCCAAAGAGCACTATATGATAACATTCTTACCTTTGGCCATTAGGCTCTATGATGAGTCAACCTATAGCCAGGGAAGTGATGGCCCTCCTCCTGTTAGACCGTTTATGGTAACTTATTTATTTTTTCTATTTCCCTTGTAATATTTATATCTGTGCACTTGTAATGTAACTGTAATACTATAGTTTCCTTTATCAATAAAGTATCTATCTATCTATCTCTAAAAATAATACAGAGTAAATCAAATTCTACCACAATCCACATGTTATGAAGACTATATGATAATGATAATAATGGGGAGGTATGGTATCATAGCAGTTAGCGTAACATTATTACAGCACCATTCTACTGGGTTCAATTTCCACCGCTGTTTGTAAAGAATTTGTACATTCTCCCTGTTACCCACATGGGTTTCCTTGGGGTGCTCTGGTGTCCTTTCACATTCCAAAGACGTACCAGTTAGTAGATTAATTGGTCGCATCGGTGTAATTAGCATTGTGGGCTCATTGGGTCAGAAGGACCTGTTACTGTGCTGTTTCTCTAAATAAAAATAAGTAAATAATTATTTCCGGTCCTACGCATGAGTACCTTAATACTCTTAAGCATGTTTCTTTTCAACAAATAGTGAAACTTCTATAGATATGTGCTGGAGAATATATTCACTGGCTGCATCACAGCCTGGTATGGAAACACCAATGCCTTTGAATGGAAAATCCCCCAAAAAAGTAGTACATCATGGATAAAGCCCTCCCAAGCACTGAGCGCATCTGCATGAAACACAGTCATAGGAAAGCAGCATCCATCATCAGGAATCCCCAACACCCAGGTCATGCTCTTTTCTCATTACTGCCATCAGGTAGTAGGTATAAGAGCCTTAGGACTCATAACTACCAGGTTCAAGAACAGTTTTTTTTGTGTGCCATACTCTGCCAGAGCCTCGGCGACCACTTTTTCAAGTGGTTGTCTTGGAGGAAAGATTCTGTGAGTGGTCCCCCACGTCTTTCTCAAAAGTGCAGTTTTTTTTTACGAGGCTGAGTTGCAAACTCGACTCTCAACCCGGCACGGATGGAAAGCATGCCCAGGAATGGCCTGACTGGGTTCGAACTCGGGAACCTTCATTCCGGAGTCCGGCGCTGATGTCTCTGCGTCACCAGCTGGCCTATCAAGAACAGTTAGCGGTTAGATGACCCTCATTCATCAGGGTCTTGAACAAAAGGTGACAGCTACACTCAACTTCACTTGGCCGATCACTGAAATGTTTCAAGGACTCTTTATCTCATTATCTTATGTTCTCATTATTTATTGCTATTTACTTATAATTGAATTTGCACAGTTTGTTGTCTTCTACACTCTGGTTGTTCTTTCATGTTGCTGTTATAGTTACTATTCTATAAACTTGCTGAGTATGCCCACAAGAAAATGAATCACAGGGTTGTATATGATGACATACATATATATACACTTTGATAATAAAATTTACTTCAAACTTTGAACTTTGAAATGGCTTTAATGGTTCCATATTATCTTTGTTTGACCATAGAGGAATACTTTCTGATGAGTATGTTTAAAGCTGCCCATCTCAAAATGTTAGTGTGCTTTCCTGTTAGCTTCTCGAAATATGGATCAATCAATGAGCCTTAATTGTAAAATGTATTACAGGCCCATCACTAAGGGATAGGGCAATTTGTAAAAGATTTAAGGCCCTGTGATTCAGTAATGTTGAGCTCTTATTTCTTAATGTTAATCCACCTTGACTCGAGTGTGGTCATCACTTTCTATACAGCCATGCTGATTATTCACAGTTGATGTTCTGTGCCAGCCTTCCAAGCCTGTAAATTCTATAAAGTGGTAAGTAATATGAAATGCACGATCTCCCTAGCAAAGATGAAAATGTGATGGAAAATAAACTGACTTGCTGTATGAACTTGCCAAGAACTGCAAAAATGTTCTTTCTCCTTCTTTATATGCGTAGATTGAGATTCGAATGCCACAGAGGCTCTGCACGTGCGGAGAGTGTTTGTAATCTGTCTTCAAATCCCAGGAGTGAACAGTTAAATCCAAAATATCTTTAATGCGACGATGCAAAGATTAAAATTCACCCGAATGTTTCAGTGCAATACAAGATGTGTGCATCATTGAAGTAAACTATGATTTCAAACCTTTGACATCCGTGCATGATTTCAAGGCAAAATAATGTAAAATTACTTTTAAATCTTAAGTGCTGCTGCATGGAATTGAAAGATATAATTATCACTTCCAATTCCATACAGTGGCTGAAGCCCAAATTGTCAGTCTTTTTACTAAGTCATGTATCTCAATTCTACAACTCATTCTTCAATTACGTTCTATTTGACCTTTTGAATTGCATGAATTATTAATAACGTTGGGAACTTGCCCATATTTAAGTAGTCCGAGATGTCCGATCTCACTTGGGACAATAAAAATGCTATGGCTACAGTTGCTTGCAAAGGCCTTGTAGAAACATTAATTCATCAAATTAAAAAAAAATGGAATGGTATATTCATAATGTTGCACCGCTCAAATGCCACCATGTGGCCTTCCGGATTTGGTGCTCGAAACCATGAAGAAGTCAACTTCTGTAATACGCTGCTTGAATGGCTGGTGAACTGGGTACTCTCACATTTAACAAGCCTCCACACTTGAACTGCCAAAGTATAGAATGCTGTGGACCAAGTTCCAGTGACTGGGAATGAGAGTCATGTTCCATAGCACTGAAAGAAGCTGTTCCTGAATTGTTGAGTGTGTGCCTCAAGGCTTCTGTACCTCTATCCTGTTGAGGCTTTCTAAAGCACTGGTGAGGCCTCACTTGGAGTGTTGTGAGCAGTTTTGTACTCCTTATCTTAGAAAGGATGTGCTGAAACAGGAGAGGGTTCAAAGGAGGTTCACAAAAGTGATTCCAGGATAGAATGTTTTGTCATATGAAGAGCATTTGACGGCTCTGGACCTGATTTCACTAGAATCCAGAAGGAAGAGGGGTGACCTCATTGAAACTTATTGAATGTTGAAAGGCCTCGATAGATTGGATGTGGAAAGAATGAGTCCTATTGTGGGGGGAGTCTAAGACCAGAGGTCACAGCCTCAGAATGCAGGAGCGCCCTTTTCGCACGGAGATGAAGAGGAATTTCTTTAGCTGGAGAATGGTGGATCTGAGGAACTCGTTGTCACAGGCGGCTGATTATGTATATGGACGAGAATGGTAGATTTATCTTTCATCAGGGCATGAAGGGATAATAAGGAGAAGGCAGGAAATTGGAGCTGAGAGGGAAAAGGGATCAGCCAGGTTGAAATGGCAGAGAATACTTGATGCTCCTATACCTAATGGTCTTACATTCTGCCTGATTGTAGAGGATCAAAGAGATTAGATATATGGAAGAGATATGTTAGACATATGGAAGAGATCATTGATAATGCTAATGGCCCTGATAAATATAAGGAAGAGAGAGCCCGATGATTATCTTAGCGGGCCTTATAATCCTTTGCAGGGACTTGTAGTCAATGCCTTGCAATTCCCATACCAGAATGTTGACTTAGCCGATGAGGACACTGTCTATAGTGCTCCTGTAAAAATTGGTTAGAATGGGGTAGGGATGGGGGGAGCTTCAGTCACTTCAATCTCCTCAGGAAGTAGAGACACTGCTGTGTTTTCTTCACTAAAGAGATTTGGTTGAGTGACCAGGTGAGATCGTCCATTATGTGCTCTCCAGGAAACTTGGTGCTTCTAAGTTAATATTTATATTTTTTTCTCAAATTTTACTTGAATTTCTATTTGCAGAAGCAAATATCTCAACCTGGAGGAGAGATTGAAGTTTAATTTCAAGAAACAGTGAGTACCACCATTTCACAGACAGTTGTCAACTTTCAATGCTGGAAATGCATCAACTGTACTGTGACAAATCAGATTTGCTTTAGGTAGAAGCATCTCAATACCCCTTCACTAGAGAATAAAACTTAAATCTTGAACATTGGTCTTTCCCTAAGGCTATCATCTGTTTGCTCCTCTCTCTGATACAACTGAAGGAATATTTAAGTGTATTTGCAGCTTAAATTACTTCAGCCTTAGTGTATTGATGCATTCTCAATGTAATTACTTGTTATCTCATAGAGCAGGCTTATTACAGAGGTCTGTTCCCCATTGTCAGATTTTGTTGGGTAGTAGCTGGCTTTGAAGCTGGTTGCTTTTGCTCATTTTCCACTTGAGTAAGTGCATGAGCCTTTTAGTCTGTTTAAGACAAATACATTTTCAACTGATTCTCTTCTGTCGTCCTCCAAGCAGACAGCACTTCCTCATGTTTCACCTAGAAAACGACACCAGCATGTTGTTTATCGACTTCAGCTCGGCATTTAACATGATTCTATTTCAGAGGTTGGTGGGTAAACTGTCCTCGTTGGGACTCACCACCCCTCTCCGTGACTGGAAGTACCCCACTCAGTCCCTGTTGGCTGCAACATCTCAAGCTCCATCATGCGGAGCTCTTCTGTCCCCCAGGGCTGTGTGCTCAGTCTGCTGCTGACTGATGACTGCATGACCATATCCAGCTCAAATTGTATCATCAAGTTCACTGATGATACCACAGTAGTTGGGCTCATCACCAAAAATGATGGATCGGCATTTGGAGAAGAGGTAGAGGGGCTTGTCATATGTCAAAGTGATTCTCATTGTGGACAAGATAAAAGAGATAATTGTGGACTTCACGAAGGAATGCAAGTTGATCACTCTCCATTGCACGTCAGTGCTTCTGCTGTGGAGAGTGAAGAGCATCAAGTTCTTTGGTGCACACATAGCAGACAATCTAACATGGAACCACAACATTTCAGTACTCAAGAAGCAACACAGCTTGCAGCAGCCACTCTGGTGAATCATATCTGTTATTTGTCAAGTAGGGTGCCGTGCACAATCCTGATTTGATAGAGACAGACGTGAGAGCACGGAGGAACATCTGGTGAAACTTCTGAAATGCCTGTTTCACTGCCGCTGCTATTGTGTGATCCAGAATCTCCGGAGGGGAAGGCCCCGAGTCCTCGGCTTTGCTTGTTGCTCGGCTGCCGCTGCCGGGGTCGAAGCGCTCGGCAGAGATGATGCTCGGTGTCGAAGGGTGGTCGGAGGCTCGAAGTTTTCAGATGGACTCAGAGTCGGCTACGGTCGGGTGGGCAGGGAGAGTTTCTCCCTTCTACTGTCTGCATGAGATGATGGGGCTATCGGGACTTGAGACTTTTTTTTACCGTGCCCATGGTCTGTTCTTTATCAAATTACGGTTATGCTTTGCACTGTTGTAACTATATGTTATAATTATGTGGTTTTGTCAGTTTCAGTCTTGGTTTGTCCTGTGTTTCTGTGATCTCTCTCTGGAGGAACATTGTATCATTTTTTAATGCATGCATTTCTAAATGACAATAAACGAGGACTGAGTGTCCTTATAATCTAATCTAATCTACACTTTCTGAGAAGATTAAAGCGTGCATGCAAGACTCTGCCCCCATTCTGACAACTTTCTACTGGAGCACCAGTGAGAGTGTCCTGTCTGGCTGGGTAAATGTGCGGTACCGAAGATGCAAGGCATCAGACCGCTAAACCTTACAGAGGACAGTAAAAACTGAAGAGAGGATCATTGGTGTCTCCCCTCTCCCTATTTCTGACATTTACTGGGAATGTTGCATATGAAGGGCCCAAAGCATCACTGAGGATCCTTACTCACCCATCCCACAATCTCTTCGACACATCAGCAGCGGGAAGGACGTACAGGAGCTTCAGGACTAGGACTGCCAGACTGGGTAATGGCTTCTTCCCTCAGTGTCTGAGATTAATGAATACCCTGCCACCACCAAGGTCTCATCACTAGGATTGCAATCTGTTTACTGCTTACCTGTGCTGCTCATTACTAGATGCGTTTTGAATTATACTTTTCTATCTTATTTATAGTATAATATTTTGGTTTATGTGCTATTTTTGATGTATGTTGTGTGACTGCACCATGGCCCAGAGGAAAGTTGTTTTGTTTGGTTGTATGTGCATACAGACTATAACACCATAAGATATTGGAACAGAATTAGGCCATTTGGCCCATTGAGTCTGCTCTGCCATTTTGCCCTCAGCCCCAATCTCCTGTGTTCCACCAATAAAAAAGGTCTAAAGGTTCATTTTATTGTCAAAGTATGCATGTATAATACAACTCTGATATTTGTCTGCTCCAGATAGCCATCATGGGTGTTATTGAAAGAAAAGACAACAACTCCCCCCCAACTGGTATGGAAAGGAAAGAAACAAAACTCGCAGATCCCAAAATTCACAAGCCCCCCTCACCGCCAGCATAAAACAACCACAGTAACAATCGACGTCCCTCTACACATAACAATCCCCAATTCCTTCATCTGCAGAAAAGAACAGTGACAGTAATAGCAAACTCCCAACACCCTCTGTCACACAGAAAAAAACTAACAGGTCACCCATCCACCAGTCGAACACAAGAAAACACCAAAAAACTGAAGGAAGCCAATATAAAGTACAGTCCAATAATCACATAAATCTCAGAATATGGGAAACGTCTTTCCACTGCATATGTAGAGAAGAGCTGCAAGAACTCAGTCCTTCTGTAAAGAGTGATCGCCAACCCAGGTCGAATGCGCTGATCAGGGGTCGAACGCCACCGATCTGATGGTACTTGTGCAAGAAACTTCAAGGTCATCTGTTCATCTGCAACTTCAAGGTCATCTGTTGATCTGCACCTGTGAGTGCTTTATCAGTGCGATCACTACTGGGAAATATAGAGTGAGAGTCAATGGTTATTCCCTTGAGTGATGACTCCTAATCTGATCTTGCAGAGATTTTGAAAAGCATTATGAGTCTCATTGGCTTACTGTGATGCAGCTAAGCTTAATAAAAATATGCCTTTGAATCATTAACGGCATTAACTGATCTGAGGTGTGCTATATTCTGGTGCTCAGGAATTTGCTTTATGCACAATAATGCCATCTATTAATGAAGCCATTCAAAGGGTATATTCATCTTGTATAAACAGTCACCTAAATGCTTTCAGTTTTTGAGAAGAGAACATTGAAACTAGAGAATCGATGAACATTCTCATATTTTTTTACATTAAAGAGCAAGTGAAGCAAAATCCTATTTTAAGTCAAGATTTTGAGTATTTTGAGTACGCTCTTAAACTTTTCTATGATTTTAAGTTCCCAGGCCCACACCGCTTTATTTTCACCATGGATGTCCAGTCCCTATATACTTCCATCCCCCATCAGTAAGGTCTCAAAGCTCTACACTTCTTTTTGGATTCCAGACCTAATCAGTTCCCCTCTACCACCACTCTGCTCCGTCTAGCGGAATTAGTCCTTACTCTTAATAATTTCTCCTTTGGCTCCTCCCACTTCCTCCAAACTAAAGGTGTAGCTATAGGCACCCGTATGGGTCCTAGCTATGCCTACTTTTTTGTTGGCTTTGTGAAACAATCTATGTTCCGTGCCTATTCTGGTATCTGTCTCCCACTTTTCCTTCGCTACATCGACGACTGCATTGGCGCTGCTTCCTGCACGCATGCAGAGCTCGTTGACTTTATTAACTTTGCCTCCAACTTTCACCCTGCCCTCAAGTTTACCTGGTCCATTTCCGACACCTCCCTCCCCTTTCTAGATCTTTCTGTCTCTGTCTCGGGAGACAGCTTATCTACTGATGTCTACTATAAGCCTACTGACTCTCACAGCTATCTGGACTATTCCTCTTCTCACCCTGTCTCTTGCAAAAACGCCATCCCCTTCTCGCAATTCCTCCATCTCCGCCGCATCTGCTTTCAGGATGAGGCTTTTCATTCCAGGACGAGGGAGATGTCTTCCTTTTTTAAAGAAAGGGGCTTCCCTTCCTCCACTATCAACTCTGCTCTTAAACACATCTCTCCCATTTCACGTACATCTGCTCTCACTCCATCCTCCCACCACCCCGCTAGGAATAGGGTTCCCCTGGTCCTCACCTACCACCCCACCGGCCTCCGGGTCCAACATATTATTCTCCGTAACTTCCGCCACCTCCAACGGGATCCCACCACTAAGCACATCTTTCCCTCCCCCCCCCTCTGCATTCCGCAGGGATCGCTCCCTACGCAACTCCCTTGTCCATTCGTCCCCCCCATCCCTCCCCACTGATCTCCCTGCTGGCACTTATCCGTGTAAGCGGAACAAGTGCTACACATGCCCTTACACTTCCTCCCTTACCACCATTCAGGGCCCCAAACAGTCCTTCCAGGTGAGGCAAAACTTCACCTGTGAGTCGGCTGGGGTGATATACTGCGTCCGGTGCTCCCGATGTGGCCTTTTATATATTGGCGAGACCCGACGCAGACTGGGAGACCGCTTTGCTGAACACCTACGCTCTGTCTGCTAGAGAAAGCAGGATCTCCCAGTGGCCATACATTTTAATTCCACATCCCATTCCCATTCTGACATGTCTATCCACGGCCTTCTCTACTGTAAAGATGAAGCCACACTCAGGTTGGAGGAACAACACCTTATATTCCGTCTGGGTAGCCTCCAACCTGATGGCATGAACATCGACTTCTCTAACTTCCGCTAATGCCTCACCTCCCCCTCATACCCCATTAGTTATTTATTTTTATACACACATTCTTTCTCTCACTCTCCTTTTTCTCCCTCTGTCCCTCTGACTATACCCCTTGCCTATCCTCTGGGCCCCCCCACCCCTTGTCTTTCTTCCCAGACCTCCTGTCCTATGATCCTCTCTTATCCCTTTTGCCTATCACCTGTCCAGCTCTTGGCTCCATCCCTCCCCCTCCTGTCTTCTCCTATCATTTTGGATCTCCCCCTCCCCCTCCAACTTTCAAATCCCTTACTCACTCTTCCTTCAGTTAGTCCTGACGAAGGGTCTCTGCCTGAAACGTCGACTGTACCTCTTCCTAGAGATGCTGCCTGGCCTGCTGCATTCACCAGCAACTTTTATGTGTATTTTGAGTATGTGCTTTGTTACAAGGATTTACTCCTTAATAACAAGGATCAGAGAGGTATAGGGAGAATCTGTGTTTACTGACAACTAACTTTATTGCCTGAACTGAAGAGTATGTGAATCTACACAACCCAATACCTGTGTGCACATCTGCTACTTTTTCCTTACCTTCCATGAACAAAGAATAGACAAGGTAATAGCCAAGAGAAGAGTCTACGCTGGCCAGATGTCCGCTGTGGTACTGATCTAATCTCCACCTGTCCCCACCCGAGATCGTTGGTCTCTGGAGGGTTGGTGCTGCTTTATCTTTTTATCTGCTGTCATCTTCTTTCCTTACCAGTTCAAATGCTGCATTTCAGTGTCATTGGCTATGGTCATCTGACTGACCTATAACACCTTCTCCTTGGATATACTTCAAGGGTGACACAACTTCATGCCTGAGGTGACTTCTTTTGTTCTCTTTGACTGGTCCAAACCAGTCAAACCGCATCACTCAGAGACTGGGCCAAAATAACAAGATTACTTCTGAAAACCTGCCATTCTACAAAATACACAGCTTCTCTGAGAATGATCTCAGGCTTAGCAGGTCGATAACAGAAACTTCTTGTGTTCAGATTCAATTGTTCTGATTAGATTATCCCGGAGCAAGAATCAGATCTCAATCATTTCACAAAATGGAGGTTACAGAGCAGCTTCACAAAATGGCGACCTCCGTTCCTTCAAGCACATTGCAAGATAAAAGGCAATTGGTTTGCTTACTTCCACTGAACTTGATTCATTCAAATTCACTGTTTTGTGGACTGTAATTCTTTCTCCCAACAGTCTAAAGGCTCAAATTTACTCAAGCTATTTTCAAATCAAAATTGAATAACAAGTAATTATAGATTATAGATAATAATAGGGTGACACTATTACAGCTCAGAGCAATGGAGTTCAGAATTTGTACATTCTTCCTATGACCACAGATTCCTCCAGATACTGTGATTTCCTCCCACAGACCAAAGACGTACTGGTTAGTAGGTTAATTAGTCATTGTAAACTGCCCTGTGATTTGATTTGGCTTGGATTAAATAGGTGGGTTTCTGGATGATGCAACACAATGGGCCGGAAGGACCTGTTCCACGCTGTATCTCTAAATCAACAAGGGGTGTGTGTGTGAGAGTGTGTGTCTGTGAGTGTGTGTGTTGTGTGTGCGTGTGTGAGAGTGTGTGTCTGTGAGTGTGTGTATTGTGTGTGTGTGTGTGCGTGAGTCAGTGAGTGAGGGAGAAGGAAGGAGAGAGAGAGAGTCTGCCACTTGAGGAACTCGACAAAACTACCACATAATGTGGAGAAATTGAAACTAATGTGCAGCTTATTGCCAGGGAGGGACAATTTCAAAGAATCGTCTATTAGATTTTTGATGGGATTCACAAAGGAATTTAATGAACATGACATTGCATCAAGACATATCAAAGAAAATGGTTCAAACAGCTATTGAAGATGAGTGAGAATTAATTGAGCATTTAATCAAAGGAGGTGTGCAAAAAGACAAAACCAGAAAAGTAATGGGTTTGATTCTGCTGAGTTTTACCTGTGTATTCCAAATGGACTGCCAATGTTCAACATTTTGAAACAGCCAGGATTTCTGTGCTTGTGCTGTGAAGCTTTGGGGATGTAATGATAGATTCTATAGGCCAGGTTCATCAGTTGAGAAGACTATCTGGGTTCCCTGTTTAACTGGAGGTTGAAATGGTGAATATGTTATTCAGAAACTTCAATTAACATGAGGTATTGATTATAACATTGGCTCCTCCAAACCGTCTGTATAGAGGGATTGATTATAACAATGGTTACCTCAAACCATCTCTACAGAGGGATTGATTATAACAATGGTTACCTCAAACCGTCTCTATAGAGGGATTGATTATAACAATGGTTACCTCAAACCGTCTCTATAGAGGGATTGATTATAACAATGGTTACCTCAAACTGTCTCTATAGAGGGATTGATTATAACAATGGTTACCTCAAACTGTCTCTATAGAGGGATTGATTATAACAATGGTTACCTCAAACTGTCTCTATAGAGGGATTGATTATAACATTGGCTCCTCCAAACTGTCTCTATAGAGGGATCGATTATAACAATGGATACCTCAACCCCTCTCTATAGAGGGATTGATTATAACAATGGTTACCTCAAACCATCTCTATAGAGGGATTGATTATAACAATACTTCCCTCAAACCATCTCTAGTATGGGAATTATTATAACTTTAGTTCACCCAAATCATCTCTAGTGAGGGACTGATTATCAAATTTCAACTAATTATCAGAGTAAATACATGTCACCACATACAACCCTGAGATCCTTTTTCTGTGGGCATACTTAGCAAATCTATAAAACAGTAACTGTAAACAGAATCAATTGACAATAAACTGTGCAAATGCAAATATGTTGATTGGCCTAATCTCAAATAATAACGATACAGCCTACAGAGAAGAAGTCATCTCTCTGACACAGTGGTGTCAAGAAAACAACCCCTCCCTTGATGTCGCAAAAACAAAGGAGCTGGTTGTGGACTACAGGAGGAACAGGGACAGTCTCACTCCTATTGACATCAATGGAACTGGAGTTGACAGGGTAAGCAGCTTTAAGTTGCTCGTCACTGAGGATCTCACGTGGTCTGTACATACATGACATTGTGTACATACGGTGACATTGTGGCCATCTCTGAAACTTGGCTGCTAGCTCTGAAGGATGGCTGCTATTGGGAGGTGAACGTCCAAGGATATACGTTGAATCGGAAAGATAGGTTAGTTGGCAGAGGGGGTGGTGTGGCCCTGTGTGTAAGAAATAATATTAAATCACTGGAAAGAGATGACATAGGATGAGAAGTTCTAGAGTGTCTATGGGTTGAGTTAAAAAATGGCAAGGGTAAAAGGACCCTAGTGGCAGTTGTACACAGGCCTCCAAACAGCAGCCGGGATGTGGATTACAGATTATAGCAGGAGATAGAAAAGGCATATCAGAAAAGCAATGTCATGATAATCATTGGAGATTTTAACATGAAAGTGGATTGGGAAAACCAGGCCAGTACTGGATCTCAAGAGAGAGAATTTGCAGAATGTCTAAGGGATGGCTTTTTAGAACAGCTTGTTGTTGAGCCTATGAGGGGATCAGCTGTGCTGAATTGGGTGCTGTGCAATGATCCGGAGGTGATAAGAGAGCTTAAGGTTAAGGAACCCTTAGGGAACAGTGATCACAATATGATTGAGTTCACTTTGAAATTAGAGAAGGAAAAAATAAAATCTAATGTGTCAGTATTTCAGTGGAATAAAGGAAATTACAATGGCATGAGGGAAACTGACCAAAGTCGACTGGAACGGGATATTTGCAGGAAGGACAGCAGAGCAGCAATGGCTGAAGTTTCTGTGAAAAATGACAGAAGGGCAAGACAGATATATTCCAAATAAGAAGAAATTTTCAAAGGGAAGACACTACCGTGTCTGACAAGTGAAGACAGAGCCAAAGTAAAAGCAAAGAGAGGGCATACAAGGAAGCCAGAACTAGTGGGAAGATAGAGGACTGGGGAGCTTTTAAAAACTTGCAGAAGGAAACTAAGAGGGTCATTCAGAAGGTAAAGATGAATTATGAGAGGAAACTGGCGACTAACATCAAAGAAGATACTAAAAGCTTTTTTAAGTATATAAAGGGTAAAAGAGAGTCGAGGGTAGATATAAGACCAATACAAAATGACGCTGGAGATATTGTAATGAGAGATGCAGAGATGGCAGAGGAACCAAAAGCGTATTTTTCATCAGTCTTCACGGTGGAAGATGTCTGCAGTATAGAAACATAGAAACATAGAAAATAGGTGCAGGAGTAGGCTATTCGGCCCTTCGAGCCTGCACCACCATTTATTATGATCATGGCTGATCATCCAACTCAGAACCCCGCCCCAGCCTTCCCTCCATACCCCCTGACCCCCATAGCCACAAGGGCCATATCTAACTCCCTCTTAAACATAGCCAATGAACTGGCCTCAACAGTTTCCTGTGGCAGAGAATTCCAAAGATTCACCACTCTCTGTGTGAAGAAGTTTTTCCTAATCTCGGTCCTAAAAGGCTTCCCCTCTATCCTCAAACTGTGAGCCCTCGTTCTGGACTTCCCCAACATCGGGAACAATCTTCCTGCATCTAGCCTGTCCAATCCCTTTAGGATCTAATACGTTTCAATCAGATCCCCCCTCAATCTTCTAAATTCCAACGAGTACAAGCCCAGTTCATCCAGTCTTTCTTCATATGAAAGTCCTGCCATCCCAGGAATCAATCTGGTGAACCTTCTTTGTACTCCCTCTATGGCAAAGATGTCTTTCCTCAGATTAGGGGACCAAAACTGCACACAATACTCCAGGTGTGGTCTCACCAAGGCCTTGTACAACTGCAGTAGTACCTCCCTGCTCCTGTACTCGAATCCTCTCGCTATAAATGCCAGCATACCATTCGCCTTTTTCACCGCCTGCTGTACCTGCATGCCCACTTTCAATGACTGGTGTATAATGACACCCAGGTCTCGTTGCACCTCCCCTTTTCCTAATTGGCCACCATTCAGATAATAATCTGTTTTCCTATTTTTGCCACCAAAGTGGATAACTTCACATTTATCCACATTAAATTGCATCTGCCATGAGTTTGCCCACTCACCCAACCTATCCAAGTCACCCTGCATCCTCTTAGCATCCTCCTCACTGCTAACACTGCCACCCAGCTTCGTGTCATCCGCAAACTTGGAGATGCTGCATTTAATTCCCTCATCCAAGTCATTAATATATATTGTAAACAACTGGGGTCCCAGCACTGAGCCTTGCGGTACCCCACTACTCACCGCCTGCCATTCTGAAAAGGTCCCGTTTATTCCCACTCTTTGCTTCCTGTCTGCTAACCAATTCTCCACCCACACCAATACCTTACCCCCAATACCGTGTGCTTTAAGTTTCCACACTAATCTCCTGTGTGGGACCTTGTCAAAAGCCTTTTGAAAATCCAAATATACTACATCCACTGGTTCTCCCCTATCCACTCTACTAGTTACATCCTCAAAAAATTCTATGAGATTCGTCAGACATGATTTTCCTTTCACAAATCCATGCTGACTTTGTCCGATCATTTCACTGCTTTCCAAATGTGCTGTTATCACATCCTTGATAACTGACTCCAGCAGTTTCTCCACCACCGACGTTAGGCTAACCGGTCTATAATACCCCGGTTTCTCTCTCCCTCCTTTTTTAAAAAGTGGGGTTACATTAGCCACCCTCCAATCCTGATATACTGGACATTCAAGAGTGTCAGGGAAGTGAGGTTTGTGCAGTGAAAATTACAATTGAGAAGGTGCTCAGGAAGCTTAATGATATGCGGGTGGATAAATCTCCTGGACCTGATGGAATGCACCCTTGGGTTCTAAAGGACGTAGCTGCAGAGATTGCGGAGGTGTTAACGATGATCTTTCAAGAATTGATAGATTCTGGCATTGTACCGGATGACTGGAAAATTGCAAATGTTACTCCACTATTTAAGAAGGGTGGGAGGCAGCAGAAAGGAAACTATAGACCCGTTACCCTGACATCAGTGGTTGGGAAGTTGTTGGAATCGATTTTTAGGGATGAGATTACAGCATACCTGGAGGCAGATGACAAGATAGGCCAAAGCCAGCATGGTTTCCTGAAAGGAAAATCCTGCCTGATTAACCTACTGCAATTCTTTGAGAAAATTACAAATAGGGTAGACAAAGGAGATGCAGTAGACATAGTGTACTTGGATTTTCAGCGGATCTTTGACAATGTGCTGCACCTGAGGCTGCTTTGCAAGATAAGAGCCCATGGAAATACTGGGAAGTTACTAGCATGGGTGGAGCATTGGCTAGTCGGCAGAAAACAGAGAGTGTGTATAAAGGGATCCTATTCTGGCTGGCTGCCGGTTACCAGTGGAGTTCCTCAGAGGTTGGTGTTGGGACCATTACTTTTTACGATGTATGTCAATGACTTGGACTACAGTATTAAGGGATTTGTGGCTAAATTTACCGATGATACAAAGATAGGTGGAGGAGCGGGTAATGTTGAGGAAACAAAGAGCCTGCAGAGAGACTTAGATAGTTTAGGGGAATGGGCAAAAAAGTGGCAAATGAAATACAATGTTGGAAAGTGTCTGGTCATGCACTTTGGTGGAAGAAATAAATGGGCAGACTATTATTTAGATGGGGAGGGAATTCAAAATACAGAGATGCAAAAGGACTTGGAAGTCATTGTGCAAGATACCCTAAAGGTTAACCTGCAGGTTGAGTCGGTTGTGAATGCTGGCATTCATTTGTAGAGGTATAGAATATAAGAACCAGGATATGATGTTGAGGTTCTATAAGGCACTCGTGAGACCACGCTTGGAGTATTGTGTGCAGTTTTGGGCTCCTTATTTTAGAAAAGATATACTGACATTGGAGAGGGTTCAGAGAATGATTCCAGGAATGAGAGGGTTACTGTATGAGGAACGTCTGGCAGCTCTTGGACTGTATTCCCTGGAGTTCAGGAGAATAAGGGGGAATCTCATAGAAACATTCCAAATGTTAAAAGGCCTGAACAGATTAGATATGCAAAGTTATTTCCCATGGTAGGGGATTTTAGAACAAGAGGGCACAACTTCAGGATTGAAGGACGTCCTTTTAGAACTGAGATGCGGAGAAATTACTTTAGTCAGAAGGTGGTAAATCTGTGGAATTTCTTGCCACAAGCGGCTGTGGAGGCCAAGTCATTGGGTGTATTTAAGGCAGAGATGGATAGGTTCTTGATTAGCCAGGGCATGAAAGTGTATGGGGTGAAAGCAGGGGAGTGGGGATGACTGGATGAAGTGGATCAGCCCATGATTGAATGGCGGAGCAGGCTCGATGGGCCGAATTGCCTACTTCTGCCCGTAAATATTATGGTCTTATGGTCTTATACCAGTTGTGTGGTGAAAAAAGCATAACGGTGCCTCTTTCACCTCAGATGGTTGAAGAAGTTTGGTATGGGTCCCCAAATCCGAAGGACTTTCTACAGGGGCACAATTGGAAGCATCCTGACTGGCTGCATCACTGCCTGGTATGGGAACTGTACTTCCCTCAATCACAGGACTCTGCAGGGAGTGGTGTGGATGGCTCAGCGCATCTGTAGATGTGAAGTTCCCACTATTCAGGATATTTACAAAGATAGGTCTGTAAAAAGGGCCTGAAGGATCACTGGGGACCCGAGTCACCCCAACGACAAACTGTTCCAGCTGCTACCATCCAGGAAACGGTACCACAGCATAAAAGCCAGGACCAACAGGCTCCGGGACAGCTTCTTCCATCAGGGCATCGGACTGGTTAATTCACACTAATAAAATTATATTTCTATGTTATATTGACTGTCCTGTTGTATATACTATTTATTACAAATTACTATAAGTTTCACATTGCACATTTAGACAGAGACATAACATAAAGATTTTTACTCTTCATGTATGTGAAGGATGTAAGAAATAAAGGCAATTCCATAAATAAGTAGCAATAAATAATGGGCATGAAATAACAAAATAAAGAGCTCTTAAAGTGAGACCATTGGCTGTGGGAACACTGGTAGAAAGAGTGTTCAACAGCCTGATGGTTCAGGGTTAGTTACTGTTCATGAACTTGGTAATGTGAGTCCTGAGTCACTTGTACCTTCTACCTGATGATAACAGCGAGAAAAGATCATGGCCTGGGTGGAGAGGACCTTTGATGATGGATGCTGCTTTCCTATGATAGCGTTTCATGTAGATGTGGTCTATGGTTGGGAGGGTATTACCCATCATGTACAGGGCCAAATCCACTACCTTTTGTAGTATTTTCTGCTTAAAGGCATTGGTGTGATGCAGCTGGTCAGCACACTTGCCACCACAGATCTAGAGATGTTTGTCAAGTTATTTGATGTCACACCTTATCTCTGCAGACTCCTGAGGAAGTAGAGGCGCTGTTGTGCTTTCTTTGCAGTTATGTTTAGACAATGGGTCTGGGACAGGTCCTCTGAGATAGCAACACCCAGGAATTTAAAGTTACTCATCCGCTCCACCTCTGATCCTCTGGCTCTTGGACCTCTGGCTTCCCTCTTCTGAGGCCTGCAATCATCTCCTTGGCCTTATTGACACAGAGTGCGAGGCTGTTGTTATTACACCTCTCAGGTGAATTTTCAATCTCCCTCCTGCATGCTGATTCATCATGACTTTTGATGCAGCCCCCAACAATGGTGTGATCAGCCAACTTGGATATGGTGTTGAAGATGTACTTTCCACACAGTCATAGGTGTAAAGTGAGCACAGCAGGAAGCTAAGCACACATCCGCGGGTGCTCCTGTGCTGATTGCTGATGGAGATTGTGGAGGGGATGTTATTGACAATCCTAACTGACTGGGGTCTACAAGTAAGGAAATCCAGAATCCAATTGCATAAAGGGAGTATTGAGTCCCAGGTTTTGGAGTTTATTGATTAGTTTTGAGGGAATGATGGTATTAAATGCTGAACTATAATCGATAAAAGAGCATCCTGATGTATGCACCTTTGCTGTCCAGATGTTCCAGAGTTGTGTAAAGAGCCAATAACATGGTATCTGTTGTGGACCTATTGACTCAATAAGCAAATTGGAGCGGATCCAAGTCGCCACTCAGACCAGAGCTAATATGCTTCAATACCAGCCTCACAAAACACTTTGTCATTGTGGATGTTAAGTGCCACAGGATGATAGTCATTGAGACAGGAAGCAATGCTCTTCTTGAGCACCGATATGATTGAAGCCTGCTTGAAGCAGCTGGGTACCAGAACGAGAGGTTAAAGATATCTGTGAATACACCACCAGCTGGTTGGCACAGGTCTTCAGTCCTTGCCCTGGTCCTTTGTCCGGACTGGATGCTTTCCTTGGTTTCACTCTCTTGAAGGAAGTCCACATGTCATCTTCAGATACTGATACCAAACGATTATTGGGAGACATGGGGGTACACGATAGTTCCTTTCTGTTCTGGTGGTCAATGTGAGCCTTGAAGGCATTGAGCTTACCTGGAAGCAAAGCTCTGCTGTCCTCTATGTCACAAGATTTAACTTTGTAGGAGGTTATGCTATTTAAAGCCTGCCACAACTATCGAGCGACTCTAATTGATTCCGGTCTAGCCTGGAATCTTCACTTCATCCTAGAGATGGCTTCCCAAACTATCTTTAGTGAGGGATTGATTATAACAATGGCATCTCCAAACCAGCTCTAGAAGCTTCCATACACAATGTTGGAACCCAGAGTGCTGTGCTAAATGGGGCAGCAGCCTTTAAACAGCAATTATCCTTTTATAGCCAAAAGTATATATACTACAGCTGGATTCCCTGTGTCCAGCGACAGAGCCATTTAGATTCTGCGGCACATCTGACCCATTGATTCTGTTGAGAATTTCAGGGTAATATTCATTTAGGAAACAGAGAGAAGCCAACTTACTTTATAAAATTATTTTGCTTTAATTTATTGTTCTGATTACTGATACAGTATGCTCATATGTTAAAATTAAACATTTTGTTTTTAAAAATCTTAATATTTTCTAATATTTTACATTTGCTTATTTCAATTTGATTAGTTTTTAAATGACTAAATGATTCTGAAGGTTTCTAAATGACTTTTAGTGACTGGGATGTTTAAAAATTATTAAAATGATTCACAGCTTTTACAGCTGGCAGATCTCAGCTTTCAGCTGATTCCGGGAATGATCTCCAGGCATAGCCCATTCACAGTGCAGTTTTCAGTTTAGGCAAGATGGGCATTGTGCATACTGTTGGGCTGAGTGCACTGTATATGCAGGCAAACTGCAGACAATAATCATGTTGGCTGAAGCCACTTAGCACTGTTTGTTCAATAAGGACAGGATTTTTTTTTAACCTTCCAACAAGCAATGGACCTCCAGGTGGACTACAAGATTGTCACAAGGTTTGGAGGCATGTGTTCCTCAGTAACCCAGACAGCCATGTTGGCTGGAGTCAGGGCTTTGTGCTTTGGCTCTTGGTGGGGTCATCCTGGCCAAACAGGTCAAATGTTAGAGGCCAGGCCAAGGGTGGTTCACCGTTCCTCTAGGTTCAGAGGTTCTGCTCATGGCTAACATAGAAACATAGAAACATAGAAAATAGGTGCAGGAGTAGGCCATTCGGCCCTTCGAGCCTGCACCGCCATTTATTATGATCATGGCTGATCATCCAACTCAGAACCCCACCCCAGCCTTCCCTCCATACCCCCTGACCCCTGTAGCCACAAGGGCCATATCTAACTCCCTCTTAAACATAGCCAATGAACTGGCCTCAACAGTTTCCTGTGGCAGAGAATTCCACAGATTCACCACTCTCTGTGTGAAGAAGTTCTTCCTAATCTCGGTCCTAAAAGGCTTCCCCTCTATCCTCAAACTGTGAACTCCCGTTCTGGACCTCCCCAACATCAGGAACAATCTTCCTGCATCTAGCCTGTCCAATCCCTTTAGGATCTTATACGTTTCAATCAGATCCCCCCTCAATCTTCTAAATTCCAATGAGTACAAGCTCAGTTCATCCAGTCTTTCTTCATATGAAAGACCTGCCATCCCAGGAATCAATCTGGTGAACCTTCTTTGTACTCCCTCTATGGCAAAGATGTCTTTCCTCAGATTAGGGGACCAAAACTGCACACAATACTCCAGGTGTGGTCTCACCAAGGCCTTGTACAACTGCAGTAGTACCTCCCTGCTCCTGTACTCGAATCCTCTCGCTATAAATGCCAGCATACCATTCGCCTTTTTCACCGCCTGCTGTACCTGCATGCCCACTTTCAATGACTGGTGTATAATGACACCCAGGTCTCGTTGCACCTCCCCGTTTCCTAATCAGCCACCATTCAGATAATAATCTGTTTTCCTATTTTTGCCACCAAAGTGGATAACTTCACATTTATCCACATTAAATTGCATCTGCCATGAGTTTGCTCACTCACCCAACCTATCCAAGTCACCCTGCATCCTCTTAGCATCCTCCTCACTGCTAACACTGCCACCCAGCTTCGTGTCATCCGCAAACTTGGAGATGCTGCATTTAATTCCCTCATCCAAGTCAGTAATATATATTGTAAACAACTGGGGTCCCAGCACTGAGCCTTGCGGTACCCCACTAGTTACCGCCTGCCATTCTGAAAAGGTCCCGTTTATTCCCACTCTTTGCTTCCTGTCTGCTAACCAATTCTCCACCCACGCCAATACCTTACCCCCAATACCGTGTGCTTTAAGTTTCCACACTAATCTCCTGTGTGGGACCTTGTCAAAAGCCTTTTGAAAATCCAAATATACTACATCCACTGGTTCTCCCCTATCCACTCTACTAGTTACATCCTCAAAAAATTCTATGAGATTCGTCAGACATGATTTTCCTTTCACAAATCCATGCTGACTTTGTCCGATCATTTCACCGCTTTCCAAATGTGCTGTTATCACATCCTTGATAACTGACTCCAGCAGTTTCCCCACCACCGACGTTAGGCTAACCGGCCTATAATTCCCCGGTTTCTCTCTCCCTCCTTTTTTAAAAAGTGGGGTTACATTAGCCACCCTCCAATCCTCAGGAACTAGTCCAGAATCTAACGAGTTTTGAAAAATTATCACTAATGCATCCACTATTTCTTGGGCTACTTCCTTAAGCACTCTTGGATACAGACCTGACTGGTCAAAGAAAAGGTTATGGAAACAGTAATGAAGATTACCTCTATATGGACAGACAGAGATGGAGGACCTTCATTGCTGCCCTAAATGCCAGTGGCATAAAAGGCATTTTAAAAAATAAGCGATGACTCAGTAGTATTTAAAGTTCGAAGTTCAAAAATTACTTACAACAAGCAATGGCACAGTACTGTAGCATTTAGTGTTACAAGTACCAGGGACTCGGGTTCAATTCTTCCACTCTCTATAAGGAGCTTGGACTTTCCCCCTGTGACTGCAGAGGTTTCCTCTAGGTGCTCCGGTTTCTTCCCACATTGCAAAGACATAGAGGTTAGTAGGTTGATTGGTCACATGTATGTAATTGGCTGGCCTGGGTTCGTTGAGCCACAAGGGCCTGTTCGTTATCGTGCTGTATCTCTAAATCTAAATATGTGACCAATGATTGAGAATCAATCCAATAGGGCAGTGCCTTCAGTAACGAGGACTGCTGTTAAATAAATTGAGCTGGCGTTACTGAATCGGACACATAGCTCCTGGTGGAAATGGGAAAATGCCAAGCTATAATGATAAATAGGCGCAGAAAGTTTTAACACAATTTGCAATTAAGCCGCTAAATTAAGACAGCGACACGTGCATTTTTTTGTGATTTATTAAATTGGCAAAGGCTCGTACAGCTGCCGCAACAGCTGCAGATGAAGCATTTTCACTGTCTCTGCCTTCTCCGAGAGGCTAGTGGGATTCCACTCTGACAGAGGCAGGCACATCTGGTGTAGAAGCGAAAACTGACCATGCATAGCTTGTTGGCATCTGGTGTGTGCTACACAGGTGATAGTTCAATCATTTATTTAAGGAAATGATGCAGGCGGCCAAGTCTGCTCATTGATATTAAAATTCATCTGAAATTAAGACTCAATCCTGTAGGAGGTTTGGATGCAAAATGAGCTAATTGCGTTTGACCCTGGTTGGCAGATACTTGAGTGATTATATTTTGCATAACACACATTCTGAATATTTATAGCTGTGGTCTTTGTGATTCATGCATTATGCTCATCTACATGGATAGAGAAAAATCTACTTAGAACAAGTCATCCTCCCATAGATTTCCAAATTTTGTATATATATATATTCCTTCTTTAAAATTTTCCTCTGTAATTTCGGTTGGCTTCATTTAATCAGAATCAGGTCTGCCTCTGTGGCGATTTTAAACGCTGCTCTGCCCATTGCACACTAATCACCGTAGATCTGCTTAATTCACTGGAGAAAACACTGCAAGAATTGTGTTACAATGTATACCCAGCTGAAATGAAGTTGTAGCCAGTGGCTCTAAAGGAACTTGTTCATTCGTTATGTGTGTTGACGAGGGCGATCATAGTCATAATTCTATGCTGTACTTTTCTGTGACTCTATAGGGAGCAGGCCATTTAAATAGCTTAGTACAGACTAGATGGGCTCATTGGCCTATTTCTGTGTTGTACTTTTCATTGACTCTATGATCACTCTTGGCAATTTTTTCTACAGAACTGGTTTGCCATTGCTTTCTTCTGAGCAGTGCCTTTACCAGACAGATGACCCCAGCCATTATCAATTTTCTTCAGAGATTGTCTGCCTGACAACAGTTGTCGCATAACCAGGACTTGTGACGTGCACCAGCTGCTCATGCAACCATCCACCACCCGCTCCCTGATTTGGGGGGTAGTGGGTTTCTAGCAGAGGGAAGGAGCGCTTTACACCTCACCCCTCCACCCTACTAAAGGGAACTACTATATCCCATATCTTCTAAAATGGTTCGAATATGTCCTATGAACGCTGGAATTAGACTGCAAGACCATAAGACATAGCACCAACTCACCTCCCCCCCACAACCCTCATTCTTCTAAATTCCATTGAGTGCAGGCCGAAGCCATTGAATGCTCCTCATGTGTTAAGCCTTTCATTCCTGGAATCATTCTCGCAAACTTCCTCTGGACCTTCTCCAATGCTATCATCTCTTCTGCCTCCCTCCCTTCTGAAAGAGTGGAATGACATTTGCAATTTTCAAGTCCTCCAGAACCTAGTGAATCTTGAAAGGTCATTACTAATGCCTCCACAATCTCTTTAGCTACCTGCTTCAGAACCCTGGGGTGTACCCCATGTGGTCCAGATGACCTAGGTAATTTCAGTTCTTTCAGCTTCCGTAGCACGTTCTCTTTAGTAATAGCAATAACACTGACTTTCGTCCACTCACACTCTTGGATTTCTGGCACACTGCTAACGTCTTCCACAGTGAACTTCTCATATATCTGCTTTCAATCCATTGGCTGAAAAGAGCCTGCCAGCTGTGTAAGCTCTGAATAATTTTAATGATTTTAGCATCCCAGTCACTGAGGGTCATGAAGAATAGTCACAGTCTTCTCCAGATATGCAGTGGAGAGCATCCTAACATGCTGTATCACTGTGTGGTACAGAAACTGCACTGCAGTTAACAGAAGGTCTCTCAAACCAGTAGTTAAAACAGCCCAAAGTATCTTCAGTACCAGCTATCAAGGAAAAATAAACAGAAATGTGCCAGAAAATATTCAAGTTCAAGTTTAATTGCCCTTAATCATATGTGAATACCCATGAATACTGCCAAACCAAATGATGTTACTGTCATGGTCCGATCCGTGGGGTCCATGTTCCGGTTCACGGTCCGGTCTGTGGTTCCTTGTTCCAGGGTTTTTGGTTTTCCCCAGTTTCTGTTGTAGGCACATGATTCTCGTTTTGGGGCTGACACATAAATACCTCTGCAAAGCAGGGATTCCCTGCTGGACTGTTCTGTTCCCTTCCCTGTCTTTTACCCCTCGCCTGACTCTCTGCCTGGATACCTCATTTGTATACCCTGCCTGTATCGCTGAAGTTTTACTGCTGGAGCAAGACCAGAGCCTTGTTAGGTCAAGATAAGGAACTGTCTTTCGTTGTGTGGAATTGTCTCTCTGTGTCCATGCCTTCGCTAGGTAGGTCTGGCCGTTTACCGCTACCTAGTGTTGGGAACTGTCTCTGCGTCCTTGCCTTCGCTAGGTGGGTCCGGTTGTTTGCTGCCACCTTGTGTTGGGATCTGTCTCTTTATGTTCAGCATTCTGTGTATGAGTCCCGGCCCCACGTCCTGTTCCCAAGGAGGGGTCCCGGCTCTGTGTTCTGTGTTCCCATCTCTTCTAGTCCAAGGCTCCGTGCTCCTGAAGGCCCTTGTCCAGTCCGTGCCTAGCCCAGTCCTATCTGAGTCCTGTCCATGTGCCTTTACCTGTCCTTGCGTCTCGCCCTACCCAGGAGTTCCTCACCCAAGCCATGTCCAGTCCTGCAGCCTCGTCTTGTGTCCTCGCCTAGTTCTGGAGTCCAAGCCCGAGTCAAGTCCCAGGCTCGGGGTCTTGCCCAGACTCTGGCTTGGAGTCCATACCCAAGCCTCAAAGTACCCTAGACCCCAAGCCTATCCTCAAGCCTCAAGACCTAAAGCCTGTCTCCAAGCCTCAAGCCTCTAGACCCCAGCCTCCAGTCCTGCAGTCATGTCATATCCTTTCTTGGTTCTGGGGCCTGAGCCCAAGACAAGACCCAGGTTCTGGGTCCTTGTCCAGTCTCTGGCTCGGGGTCCAAGCCCAAGTCTGCGTTCTTGTCCCTGCTCCTTGTCTGTATCCTGTCACGTCCCTACTCCGGTCAAGTCCTGTTCCTAGTACTTCAGTGTCTGTGTCTTGCATTTGTGTCCAACTACCAGAGCCCCCTTTGTGACAGTTACTCTGGGACCAAGGTGCAAAACAAGTACCAACAGTCACACACAACACAATGTACATATAAAATACAGTTAAACAAAAAAAAACCAAGCCACTGAGCATATGAATGTTTGCAGTAAAACACAATACAGCTTGTCTTCTGCTGAATGAAGACTGGGGACAGCACTGACTCCAGCTTGGACATCGCCCCACGCTGGCTCGAGTGGAGCACACCGACTCAGACACCTGTGGGCTGCTGTAAATAGGCAAACAGGCAACTTGAGGCCTGGTCCTCACTCATACTAAGGTACACAGCTCCCTCACCTTTCACCAACTGCAATTGTGAAGAAAGCACAGCAGCACCACGTCTTCCTTGGGAGCCTGCAAAGGTTCAGCATGACATCAAAAACTTCGACAATCTCCTACAGAGGTGTAGTGGAGAGTGTCTTGACCGCTACTGGACGATGCTGAGGATGTTCTACGACTCTGTGGTGGCCAGTGCTATCATGTTTGCTGTTGTGTACTAGGGCAGCAGGCTGAGGGTAGCAGACACCAACAGAATCAACTAACTCATTCGTAAGGCCAGTGATGTTGTGGGGATGGAACTGGACTCTCTGACGCTGGTGTCTGAAAAGAGGATGCTGTCCAAGTTGCATGCCATCTTGGACAATGTCTCCCATCCACTACATAATGTACTGGGTGGGCACAGGAGTACATTCAGCCAGAGACTCATTCCACTGAGATGCAACACAGAGCGTCATAGGAAGTCATTCCTGCCTGTGGCCATCAAACTTTACAACTCCTCCTTGGAGGGTCAGACACCCTGAGCCGATAGGCTGGTCCTGGACTTAGTTCATAATTTACTGGCATAATTTACATATTACTATTTATGGTTCTATGACTATTTATTATTTATGGTGCAAAACTAATTTCCCCCTGGGATCAATAAAGTATGACTATGACTATGACTAGATCACGGCATGGTATGGAATCACCAATACCTTTGAATGGAAAATCCTACAAAGTGTAGTGGATTCAGCCCAGTACATCACAAATAAAACCCTCCCAAACATTGTGCACCTCTACATGAAACACTGTCATAAGAAACCAGCATCCATCATCAGAGATCCTCACCAGCCAGGCCATGCTGTTTTCTCACTGCTGCCATCAGGTAGAAGGTACAAGAACATCAGGACTCACACCACCAGGTTCAAGAACAGTTATTACTCCTCAACCATCAGGCTCTTGAACAAAAGGGGATAACTACACTCACTTGCCTATTCATTGAGATGTTCCCACAACCAAATATTTCATTTTAAGGACACTTTATGGTGCTATTTCATGTTCTTATTACTTATTGCTACTTGTATTTGCTTTTGCAAAGTTTGTTGTCTTCTGCACTCCGATTGATCTTTCACTGAATCTCATTATAGTCACTATCCTATTGATTTGTTGAGTATGCCCGCAGGAAAAAGAATTTCAAGGTTGTATGTGGTATTAAAATTTACTTTGAACCTTGTACTTTTGAACTTTGAATAAATCAGTGAATTGGACTAACAGCATTCCATATTAATAATGTTCAACGTGGTATTGCATTCACAAGAAAGGTGATGAACACAATCAGACGCTATTACACCTCACGCTGGCTTCGCGCCCTGACTCTTCCAATGCCTCTCGGATTCAGGCAGTCCACTCCTTCAGCTCAACTGAGTGATGGGGCAGACCTGCAGTACTTCAAGTTCTTGATGTCCAGCAGGGTCTTGCAATCATAAAAAAATGTTTATATATAAAGACAATAACGTCTTTTGTTGACCTTATAGAAGCGCTGGAAAATGTTCCAGGAAAAAGCCAATAATACCATGAAGGATCCCACCCACCATTCTCATGGACTGTTCGTCCCACTCCCATCAGGGAAGAGGCCTCATAATATCCTCACCAGGACCACACACTCAAAAACAGTTACTTCACCCAAGGTGTCAGACTGATCAACAACTTCAGAGTTAACCCACCACACCACATCCCCCCAGCACTACCTCATCATTGCCTGTCAGAGTCACTGTATATACAGATACTCCTGTACCTACAATCTCTTTATGTACAGTATACAGTACTTTATGTTTAATGTGTTTTTTTCATTTTTCTTCAAATCCAGAATAATAATCATTTAGTTCTCCTTTACACCTGTGTACTGAAGACTAACAGTAAGCCATCTTGAATCGTGAATCTTGGAAGTCCTTCAAGGTGAGTTGATTTCACTCTCATTCTTCAGCTTCTGAGCTGACTGATGAGGCTCTGTTCTGAGATTCAGGGATACAGGACAGCACCAGGCCCTTCCGGCCTAACGAGCCCATGTTGCCCGATTACAGAAATAATCAATTAACCTACTAACCTGCGCATCTTGGGAATGTGGGAGGACACAGAAGCACCCAGAGGAAACCCATACAGTCATGTGGAGAACATGCAAACCCCTTACAAATGGTACTGGAATTTAACCCATGTTGTTGATGTTGTAACAGTATTATGCTAACCATAAGACCATTAGATATAGGAACAAAATAAGGTCTTTGGCCCATCAAGTCTACTCCACTATTTCATCACATCCGATCTATTTTCTCTCAGCTCCAATCTTCTGACTTCTCCCTGTATCTCTTCATGTCCTGATTCATTAACAACCTAGCAATCTCTGCCATAAATATACCCAATGACTTGGCTTCCACAGCCACATGTGGCAATAAATTCCACAGGTTAACCACTCTGTGGCTAAAGTAGCCACTGCTTATCTCCGTTCTAAAAAGACACCCCTCTATTCTGAGGCTGTGTCCTTTGATCTTAGATCCCCCACTGGAGGAAACATCCTCTCCACATCCACTCTGCAAGCCTCTATGCCACCGAATTGTAGGAGGTCTTAATGCTCCTGTGTACTCCCAGTGACACAAAAGTAAAGAGCGCTGTTCTGTGTCTCCAAATGAAAAACAGGAAACATGATGGGGAAGGACTAGGCATTTGCCCAAATCGGTTATGAAGTGTTCTCCTTGAAGCCAACATATTCTTTCCTGAATGAAGAATCCATTTGCTGTTGCATTCACCGAGACAGAGTCAGTGGTCTGAAACTTATTTAGAAATTGTTCTAATGTGAAAGAAGTGGACTGCTTGCCCACATAGACCTTGAAATTATATTGCGAAAAGATAGCTTCGCCATGCTCATATACTTCAAAATTCCATTCACCAAGCATGTGAGGAATTTTAAAAATATAATAATTGCATTACTATGCTATTGTTCCACATCATAATTTGAAGTCTGCAATAGTTTTAAGAGTTTAAATTTTAATACATAGCCATTGTCCTTGTTGCCCAGCACAAATTCCATTCCCTTGCAACAGATTCAATTATCCTCACAGATTGCTGATTCATACCGAAATGAACAGATATTTAACCTTGAGTTAAGCCTCTGGCACCATAACTCTCAGTCTCAATGAATGCTAACTTTCTCTTCTTTCTCTCTATCCAAAATCCCCATCCATCTTTTCAATTAACTCTGGCTTTGATGATTCAAATTCTCTCCTGTCCAGTTTTCCATCTTCTCACCTCGGTGAGCTTTCCCAAAACTCCACTCTCCATATCACTCATTTGCCAGTCAATGGCTACTCCTCACACTTCACTTGCTGAACTATCTACTGTAGATGCATTATTGTTAGAGCATTCAAACTTGCATTCTGCAGGCTTGCCTCTTCTGTGAAGAATTACACTCTTCAAACTCTAAACTCAGATGCATTCCTAATTTCAATCCATTTCCCATTTCACATCTGCAAACCTTCTGCCTTTCGATCCCCTCTTCCTTGTCGATCCTTCAAGACAAACATTATGTAAATGAAGTTGGGAAGCCCTGATTCTAGGGATTGTAGCACTGATGAAACCATAGCAGACTCTCTGAAATGGATTGAGTGTTATCAAAACACATGCCAGTCCCTGGATGAGCTGTCAGGTAAGTACTTTAGCGCCTGAGCATGGTCACTTTGACATCTCCCACCTGCTCCCACCAGCTACTGGGCACGCTGGTATTTCAAAGGTTTCAAAGGTACATTTAATGTCAGAGAAGTGTATACAATATACATCCTGAAATGCTTTTTCTTCACAAGCATCCATGAAAATAGAGACGTGCTCCCAAAGAGTGAATGACAGTTAAATGTTAGAACCCCAAAGTCCCCCTAGCTCCCCCCCCCATGTGTAAGCGGCAGCAAGCAACAGCAAAGACACAGACTTGCAGTACCCCAAAGACTACTCATTCACCCGGTATTTGACATACCACAGACTCTCTTTCTCTCCCCCTAATAAAGGAGAAAGAGGTATCTCCGTTTCACAGTGAGAGGGGAGACAGAACAATCAACTCAATAATTTATGTTGTTATAAGTCCGTTGTGTTGCTTTTTCCGAGCTCTGTGCCCAAAGATTTCGGGTCTCTGCGTACACAGCCAGAGATCTTCTGACTCCCATGACACACCGATTTCCTGCCAGGACACCGACCTTTGATCCACCTGTCACCAGAGTCATGAGATCCTGGGCCTCCAAAGGCGAGCTAAGCTCCTAGGCCGCATCCTTGGCATACCGAATAATGGCCAGTAGTGGAACCCCGAGAGCGGGTTCCATCCCCACAAAGAACCAAAGTCAGCGTGTAACTCCAAGTCAGGGTCTTCAAAAGAACCCTGAATGGGAAAAATAGAGATATTGAAGATGGAAATAGAGCTGTTTCCGAAGGTGCAAGCAAAGGAGTCCCCATTTAGTGCCATCATGACTAAGATTCCATTCCAGAATTACCATTCCAGGACATTAACTTTGTTGTTTTTAAGCTATTCATGTTTAGCTTTGGCTTTATACTTGGGGTTGTTGTCTTGCTGGAAAACAAATCTCCCAAGTACCAGTTTTCTTGCCGATTGCATCGCATTTTCCTCCAGGATTTCCCTGTATTTTGCTTCATTCATTTTACCCTCTACTTTCACAAACCTTCCAGGGCCTGCTGCAGTGAAGCATCCCCACAGCATGATGCAGCCAGTGCCATGCTTCACGATAGGGACACTGTGTTTTTGATGATGTGCGGTGTTTGGCCTACATCAAACATAGCATTTAGTCCGATGGCAAATAATTTCAATTTTGCTTTCATCAGACCATAGGACCTTCTGGCTGACTTCAGAATCTCCAACATGCCTTTTGGCAAACTCTAGCCAAGATTTCATGTGAGTTATTTTCAACAGTGGCTTTCTCTTTACCAGTTTCCCATGAAGATATAACTGGTGAAGCACCCAGACAACAGTTGTTGTAGGTGCACTCTCTCCCATCTCAGCCACAGAAGCTCGTAGCCTCTCCAGTGTTGTCATAGGTCTCTTAGTGGTCTTCCTCATTAATCCCCATCTTGCACTGTCACTCAGTTTTTGAGGATAGCCTGTTCTAGGCAGATTTACAGCTGTGCTATGTTGTTTCCATTTTTTGATGATTCACTTAGCTGTACTCCAAGGGATAATTAGTGACTTGGAAATTTTCTTGTATCCATCTCCTGATTTGTGCTTTTCAATAACCTTTTCACAGAGTTGTTTGGAGTGTCCTTTTGTCTTCATGGTGTAGTTTTTGCCAGCATACTGACCCACCAACAGTTGGACCTTCCTGATACAGGGGTATTTTTACTACAATCAGTAGAAACACCTTGACTGCACACAGGTCTCCAAAAACAGATCTCAATTTAACTAATTATGTAACTTCTAAAACCAATTAACTGCACCAGTGATGATTTAGTCTGAAAGGGGTGAATACTTACACAATCAATTATTTTGTGTTTTATATTTGTAATTAATTTAAATAATTTTGTAGAGATTTGTTTTCACTTTGACACAAAAAGTCTTTATCCGTTGATCAGTGGCAAAAAGGCCAAATTAAATAGATTGTGATTCAATGTTGTAAAACAATAAAACATGAAAACTTCCAGGGAGGGGTGAATACTTTTTATAGGCACTATACATTAAAGAGCTGTATGCCACTCTGAGATACTAGGACCATGATCCTTGTGTAGTTCATATGTCTATGATCCTGATGCAGGTCAATGGAGGTAGGCAATTTAAATGGTTTCAGCACGGAATAGATGGATCAAAGGGCCTGTTTTGGTGCTGTACTTCTCTAAGAGGATCTCAACCTTGTCATTGGGTTTGAAAGCTTGCGTGCCTCCATGAGACTGAAGAGCTATGTTGGCTGCAATCAGGGTCTTGTGTGTTGGCTCTTGGTAGGATCACCTATACCAAATAGGTCAAAGAGTAGAGGCCAGACTAAGAGTGGTCTAACCATCCTCCAGGTTCTGCAATCCAGCTCAGAGTTAACAATCCTAACTGGTCAAAGGAAAGTTGTTACTGAAACATCAGTGAAGAATCCTTCTCTATCTGTGTGACTGAGGAACCTGAACCACACCTGGAGCACAATAGAGAAGATGGCCAAGGACACACAGGGATAGAGGAACTTCACTGCTGCCCTAATAGCTAGTGATATAATGGGCAGTAAGTAAGTAAGTTCCTTATCAATGAACCTTTTCAAACCGCATCTCTTAGACAAATCTATCATCTATGTTTCCTAACTGTTCATTCTTTGCCTTAGTTTCTTTTCTTTTGTCTTCAAGGTCTCAGTAAATTTTTCTGATTGGAAGTTGCAATGTAAATGCAACACATTGAGCTGGTGACTTTAAGTTACCTGTAAGGTATTGTTAAAGTGTTCAAACAACCCTTCCCACTGCATTTGGCCAAGGATATGGGATTGGTTTTATTCCTGTCAAACTCGGACTTTTTTCCTTGCAGAGATAAGTGCTATTTTGAGTATTGTGAGCCTGCAGATACTTGTCCCACCTAGTTTTGTCCAAAATAACCCCTATTTCTTAAATTTAAAACATTACTTTCAAGCCTACTGCATTTCTCCTCCTCAGTGGTGGGGAGGGTTGATCAAAGTAAATGTTATTATCAAAATACATATATGTCAGCATATGCAACCCTGTCCGTGATGGAGCTGCATGAGTCTACAACCTCTGTAGCCTCTTGTGATCCTTTAAACTGAAGCTCCATGCCAGGCTTTGGATGCAACCAGCCAGAAAGTTCTCTGTTAGACACCCATGGAAATTTTCTAGACTTTTTGGTGACATATTGAATCTCTTC
This sequence comes from Mobula hypostoma, assembly GCF_963921235.1. Taxonomy (NCBI): domain Eukaryota; kingdom Metazoa; phylum Chordata; class Chondrichthyes; order Myliobatiformes; family Myliobatidae; genus Mobula; species Mobula hypostoma. The sequence continues at coordinate 10,400,820 of NC_086097.1, forward strand.
AAACTCCTAATGAAGTAAAATCACTGATACGTTGGGCCCAAGATGTTCCAAATCATCTCAGTTCCAAACTACTAGATCTGGGACATGAGTCCCAAAATTTCACTGATTTTGTTTCTGAGCAAGGTAAACTGCTCTCTCTTCATCAAGAAAAAAAAATAGAAACACTGAGATATATGAGTGGACTGGGTTTGGTTAAAGAATGGTTTAAGATAATATTATTAGACCTGTCAATAGATCCTCAGTCACTTGAAGTTCTCTAAGTTGTTGGTTGAGGCCTAATTTGGAGTATTGTGCACAATTTTGGTCACTTACCTACAGGAAAGATGTAAATAAGCTTGAAAAAGTACAGACTACAACCAGAGGTCATGGATTAAGTGTGAAACGTGAAAAGTTTAAGGGAACATGAGGGGAAGCCTCTTCATTCAGAGGATCATTACAGTGTGGAATGAGCTGCCAGCATAAGTGGTCCATGCAAGCTGGATTTCATCACCTAACAGAAGTTTGGGTAGATATATGAATGGTAAGGCTTTGGAGGGCTATATGCTCGGTGCAGGTCAATGGAAGTAGGCAGTTTACATGGTTTTAGCATGGACTCAATGAGCCTAAATGCCTGCTTCTGTGCAATACTTTTCTATGAATTCATTGAAAACTGGAGTTGAATAATTTTGAAAGGAAACTCATTAATTTACACAACCTCTTGCTGATGCAACTAATCTAATACACATAGCTCTAAAAATAATCAAAATCTGTTTGATTCCTATGCAGTGTTGTCTTCGAATTTAAAAAAAAAATCTATTGCTTTAGCAGAAGAGGGTGGAAGTACATGTCAGAGCCAGCATAATCAAATACCTCACCCACAGGACATTCTCTCTTCACTCCCTTCTCATCAGGCAGAAGATACAAAACTCTGAAAGCATGTACCATCAGAGTCAAGGACAGCTTCTATTTTGCTGGTAAAAACCTGTCAATCTACCTCATTATTTCTTGAGTAATGTGGGCCTGTTCACCTGCACAGTATATGTTAATTATTGTCTTATTAAATCATTAAACACTTGCCCTTTCTGTTTAATCCTGTTAAGTTTATTTTGACTGATACGGGTTTTCCGCACTTTGTGTTTATTTAATGTGGACTCCTTATTAGTGTTTTTGCCAGTCCTTGTGTTTTGAGAATGATTCACCTCACCTCAGTGTCGCTCAGTTAAGCCACTGATGTTCTGTTGGAATTCCAATGAATAAAAAAAATACTAGAAATACTGAAGATGCTGGTAATCCAAAGCAACACACACAAAATGCTGGAGGACCTCAGCAGTTAGAAGTGTATAGGGACAGGAGATCTGTAGTGAAAATGAAACAACCGGGGCCAGGGAACTTGAAGTCATTGAAAAGGTCGAGAGCGTGTGAACTTCCACAGATGTAGGTAGGAAGGGACTGTACTGGCGGTATAAAATAGAGTCAAGGTATGCAAACACAAGTTCTGTGGGACAGGAGCAAGCAGAAATAATGAATCTACCTGGACAGTCAGTTTTGTGGGAACTGAGAGATGTGGGGTAAGGGAACTATGAGGTTGGTGACAGTGGATAGGAGATACCCGGAGTCGATGAGGTCGGTGATGGTGTGGGAGAGAACAGAAGCTGAGTTCCTCCAGATTTTTGAGCGTGTGTCTATGAATAAACTCTTATTTGTGACTCTACACAGGAACCTGTCATTCCTTCACACCGGGGTTCAGTCGTCTGTCAGCGCTTGCCATGACACATTATGACTTTGCACCTTATTGTCTGCCTGCACTTCCACTTCCTCTGCAACTGTTGCACTTCATTCTGCAATCTGTTATTGTCTTAACTTGTACTACCTCAGTGCACTGTGTAATGAATTGATCTGTATGCAAGTCAAGATTTTCACTGTACATGTGACAACAATAAACCAACTTGTATAGATAACTGATTCAGCAGTCAAGCACTTGCCTTTTAAGTGACATGTGCTTCCACTCTCTAATGCTCAAGCATAGTTTCTTTCTAATTCTGAGAGCTATGCTGCATAGGAAACTGAGATTTCCATTATTTTTAGAGCTATATATGTATTAGATCAATTGCATCTGAGAAAAGTTTTGCAATATAATTAGGTTTCATTCAAAATTATTCAATTCCACTTTTCATTCGAGTGATTGTGGACTTAGTCTGATAGCAGCTCAATCATTCTACAAGACACAGTCCCCGTCACTCCAATACTGTAATGAGTTCTTTGGACCTGTGGGGGGCGCCAGAGAGCACTGGGCCTCGAGGTTTTTAGACCACCTGAATTGGTTAATTGGTTGTTCAATGAGAGTCGTTAATCGTTTAGAGTTCCTTGAGTTTGGTGCTTGTTCTTTAAGATTGTTAAATTTTGTCTGATCCGATCTTGCATTCCGTGTTTCTTGTATTATTTCAGCTGCTTAGCTCTGATCACGGGGTCCTAGATTTGAGAATGTTACTTCTCTCAGTGTTGCTCAGTCGAGCCATCAATACCCTTTTAGAATTATTATGAATAAATTATCATCGCCATCTTTACATTGGAGTCTGTCTTTCCTCCATTTTTGGGTTCCGATATTGTCAGCGCAGATCATGACATATATAACTTAGTAGGCCAGTGTTTCCTAATAACTGAAGAGCACATGACATTGTGAGGCTATGAAATCATCGTGATTTTGTGATTTAACTCTAAAATGTGGGAAATGGCCGTAACATGGAGTGAAAGTTAACAGAAAAATATTTTAATGTAAAGAAACAAAGTTCAAAGTAAATGTTATTATCAAAGTAGTTATATGTCACTATATACAAACCTGAGATTTATTTTCTTGTGGGCATACTCAATAAATCCATAGAGCAATAACCATAACAGAATGGTTGGGAATGGAGGAGTGTGGTAGAACAAAGGGATCTGGGAATACAGGTCCACAATTCATTGAAAGTGGTGTCACAAGTGAATAGGCCCATAAAGAATCCTTTTGGCATATTGACCTTCATAAGTCACAGTATGGAGTACAGGAAATGGGATCTTATGTTGAAGTCGCATAAGATGTTACTAAGATAATTTAAGATAAGACAAAACTTTATTTATCCCGAAATAAATTATTGTTGCAAGGTTGCTCAGTCAGAAATATATACTTAAAAATACAAAATGTAAACATTGAGGTACGAAGAAATAAAAAATGTGCCTTTGAAAAGTAATAGTGCAAGATACAGATGAGCAATGAAACCATATACTTATATATTTGAGGAGGAGGAGTTGTAGAGTTTTATAGCCATCAGGAGAGGGGATCTCCTGTGGCATTCAGTGGTGCACCTCGGTCGAGTCAGTCTGTTACTGAAGATGCCCCTCTGTTTGTCCAGTATGTGATGGAGGGGGTGGAAGAGTTTGTCCATCCTGTTCCATAGCTTCTTCTGCACCCTCCTCTCAGATACAACCACCAGGGAATCCAGTTCTGCCTCCAGAACAGAACCGGCCCTCTGGATAAGCTTACCAATCTTCTTGCTCTCAGCCTGCTACCCCAGCAGACTACAGCGTAGAATACAACGCTGGACACCACTGAGTGTAGAATATCTGCAGCATTGCACTGCAGATGTTGAATGACCACAGCCTCCTTGGGAAGTACAGTCAGCTCTGTTTCTTCTTGTACAGAGACCCTGGGTTTTAATCCAGTCCAGTTTATTGTCCAGGTGTGTTCCCAGGTATTTGTAGTCCCAGATGACTTCCACATCTGTTCCCTTGATAAAGATAGGAAGGCAGGGTGTTTCTACTTTCTTGAATTTGGAACATTGTGTGCAGCTTGGGTCACCTACCTACAGGAAATACGTAAATAAGGTTGAGAGAGCACAGAGAAAACTTACAAGGATGTTGCCTGGTCTGGAGCACCTGAGTTATAAGGGAAGATAGAATAAGTTATGAGGAATTTATTCCTTGGAACATAAAAGATTGAATAGAAATTTCATAGTGGTATACAAAATTATGTGGGTATAGACAGGGTAAATGCAAGCAGGCTTTTTCCACTGAGGTTGGTTGGGACTACGAGTGTTGCTCCTCCACCCTGAGGAAACCCCATCATGGCACAAGAGGATATTAGAGACTGACATGTCAGAAGGGGGAATGGGAATGGGAAGTTAAAAATTTAGCCACCGGGAAGTTCTGCATTTTTTACCTGAAGGAAGTACGTGAAGTGAAGTGAAAATCTGGTGATGCAAGGCTGAGATCTACTCAGGCTGGAGATAGTGGAAGTGGATGGACCTTTGTGAACAACTCTCTGATGACACCTCAGTGATGTCAGAACAGCAATCGCTAAAGAGTAACTGTGACGATGAGGGGTGGCAGTGATGGTGGTGGTGGTGGTGGGCTGGCGCAGTGGTGGGGACGGTGATGGTGGGGTGGTGTATGGTAGTGATGGTGGGGTGGGGGTTGGGGCTTATGGTAGAATGGGGGTGACAGTGCTGGTGGGGTGGGGAGGTAACAGTGGAGGTGGGGTGGGGTTGGGGAGGTGGCGGTGATGGAGATGGTGGGACAGATGTGACAGTGGTGCTGGGGACAAAGGTGGTGGGGTGGGAGATGACAGTGGTGGTGGGGTGGGGAGGTGGCTGTAATGGTGGTGGTGGACTAGGGGTATGGCGGTGGTGGTGGGGTGAGGTGGCGGTGGAGGTGATGACAGTGACAGTAAAGGTGGTGGGTGTTTGGTGGGCTGGTGATGGTGATGTGAAGGATTTGGAAGAAGTACTTCAGGCAAGGTAAATCTTCAATGTTATGAAATGGGAACAGGCAGGAATTTAATGAGACATTGCTGCTCACTTACATAAAACATAGAATAGTACAACACATTACAGGCCCTTCGGCCCACAATGTTGTGCTGACCCTCAAACCCTGCCTCCCATATAACCCCCACCTTAAATTCCTCCATATACCTGTCTAGTAGTCTCTTAAACTTCACTACTGTATCTGCCTCTACCACTGACTCAGACAGTGCAGTCCATGCACCAACCACTCTCTGAGTAAAAAACCTTCCTCTAATATCCCCCTTGAACTCCCCACCCTTTATCTTAAAGCCATGTCCTCTTGTAGTGGTGCCCTGGGGAAGAGGTGCTGGCTATCCACTCTGTCTATTCCTCTTAATATCTTGTACACCTCTATCATGTCTCCTCTCATCCTCCTTCTCTCCAAAGAGTAAAGCCCTAGCTCCCTTAATCTCTGATTGTAATCCATACTCTCCAAACCAGGCAGCATCCTGGTAAATCTCTTCTATACCCTTTCCAACGCTTCCACATCCTTCCTATAGTGAGGTGACCAGAACTGGACACAGTACTCCAAGTGTGGCCTAACCAAAGTTTTATAGAGCTGCATCATTACATCGTGACTCTTAAACTCTATCCCTCGTCTTATGAAAGCTAACACCCCATAAGCTTTCTTAACTACACTATCCACCTGTGAGGCAACTTTCAGGGATCTGTGGACATGTACCCCCAGATCCCTCTGCCTCTCCACACTACCAGGTATCCTGCCATTTACTTTGTACTCTGCCTTGGAGTTTGTCCTTCAAAGTGTACCACCTCACTCTTCTCTGGGTTGAAATCCATCTGCCACTTCTCAGCCCACTTCTGAATCCTATCAATGTCTCTCTGCAATCTTCGACAATCCTCTACACTATCTACAACACCACCAACCTTTGTGTCATCTGCAAACTTGCCAACCCACCCTTCTACCCCCACATACAGGTCGTTAATAAAAATCACGAAAAGTAGAGGTCCCAGAACAGATTCTCGTGGGACACCACTAGTTACAACCCTCCAATCTGAATGTACTCCCTCCACCACCACCCTCTGCCTTCTGCAGGCAAGCCAATTCTGAATCCACCTAGCCAAACTTCCCTGGATCCCATGCCTTCTGACTTTCTGAATAACCCTGCCATGTGGAACCTTGTGGATTGTCAAATGCCTTGTCAAATTACTGGTGGATAGAGCCTGAACACCTATGAAATTGGAGGAAGGTAACCAAGAAAATCCCCAAAGTAAATAAACTTGGAAACATCTGGGAATGATGATTATATTTTTTTAATTTTTAAACTTTAGAGCAGGAGTTTCCAACTGCCATGGACCACTAGGATTCACCAAGGGCTCCACAGACCCAGTCTTGGAATGCCTGATTTAAAAATACTGCATAATAACAGGCCCTTTTGACCCAAAAAAAACCCATACCCCCAATTATTCCCATGTGACCAATTAACCTACTGAAAGATAACTTAATACTGACCAAGTGCCAAAATGCACATCTTCTGTGCAAATGATGATATATGCTCAAGGAAATCCTATAATTCATCCTCAAAAAAATAAGAAAACACTGTTTTATTTCACGGTGAAGCTCATCAAGCCTACTGCTAATCTGTATTATCTGGGTTGCTGCAGAACACTGCAGAATTTGCTCTAGCCTATAAGACATTGGAGTAGAATTTGGCCATTCAGTCCATTGAGTCTGCTCTGCTATTCCACCATGGATGATACTAGATCCCACTCAACCCCATACATCTGCCTTCTCGTCATATCCTTTTTGCCCTGACCAATCAGGAAACTATTAACCTGCCTTTAACATACTCACGAACCTGGCCTCCATTGCAGTCTGTGGCAGAGCATTCCACAGATTCACTACTTTCTGACTAAAAAAATTCCTCCTTATCTCTGTTCTAAAAGGTCGCCTTGCAATTTTGAGTCTGTGCTCTTTAGTTCTGGATACCCCTACCAGAGAAAACATCCCCTCCACATCCCCTTTCAAATCCTTTCAACATTTGGAAGGTTTCAATGAGGACATAGAACATAGAACATAGAATAGTACAGCACAGTACAGGCCCTTCGGCTCACAATGTTGTGCCGACCCTCAAACCCTGCCTTCCATATAAGCCCCCACCTTAGATTCCTCCATATACCTGTCTAGTAATCTCTTAAACTTCACTAGTGTATCTGCCTCTACCACTGACTCAGGCAGTGCATTCCATGCACCAACCGCTCTCTGAGTAAAAAACCTTCCTCTAATATCCCCCTTGAATTTCCTACCCCTTACCTTAAACCCATGTCCTCTTGTATTGAGCAGTGGTGCCCTGGGGAAGAGGCGCTGGCTATCCACTCTATCTATTCCTCTTATTATCTTGTATACCTCTATCATGTCTCCTCTCATCCTCCTTCTCTCCAAAGAGTAAAGCCCTAGCTCCCTTAATCTCTGATCATAATGCATACTTTCTAAACCAGGCAGCATCCTGGTAAATCTCCTCTGTACCCTTTCCAATGCTTCCACATCCTTCCTATAGTGAGGTGACCGGAATTGGACACAGTACTCCGTGTGGCCTAACCGGAGTTTTATAGAGCTGCATCATTACATCGTGACTCTTAAACTCTGTCCCTCGACTTATGAAAGCTAACACCCCATAAGCTTTCTTAACTACCCTATCCACCTGTGAGGCAACTTTCAGGGATCTGTGGACATGTACCCCCAGATCCCTCTGCTCCTCCACACTACCAAGTATCCTGCCATTTACTTTGTACTCTGCCTCGGAGTTCGTCCTTCCAATGTGTACCACCTCACACTTCTCTGGGTTGAACTCCATCTGCCACTTCTCAGCCCACTCCTGCATCCTATCAATGTTTCTCTGCAATCTTTGACAATCCTCTACACTATCTACAACACCACCAACCTTTGTGTCATCTGCAAGCTTGCCAACCCACCCTTCTACCTCCGCATCCAGATCCCCCGCATTCTTCTAAATTCCAGTGAGAACAGGACCAAAGCTTCCAAACACTCCTCATATGTTAACCCCTTTATTCGCAGAATCATCCTGGTGAACCATCTCTGTACTTTCTCCAATGACATCACATCCTGTCAGAGAAATAGGGCCAAAACTTTTAACAGTACTCCAAGTGCAGCCTGACTAATGTCTTATAAAGCCTCAGCATTATCTTCTTGCTTTTAGATTCTATTCCTCTTGAAATAAACGCCAACATTTCATTTGCCCTCTTTACCACAAACTCAGCCTGTAAATTTACCTTCTGGGAGTCTTGCACGAGGACTCCTTAAGTCCCTCGGCACCGCTGATGTGTGAAACTTTGCCCTATTTAGGTAATAGCCCACACTATTGTTCCTTTTACTAAAATGCATTATCACACATTTCCCAACACTGTATTCCATCTGCAATATTTTGACCCACTCTTCTAATTTGTCTGATTCCTGCTGCAATCACAATGTTTTCTCAGCACTACCTACATCTCCACCTAGCTTTGTCTCATCTGCAAACTTTGCCACAAAGTCCCACCAAATCATTGAGAAACAATTTGAAAAGTAGTGGTCCCAATACTGACCCCTGAGGATCACCACTAGTCACTGGCAGCCAACCAGAAAAGGCCCCCTTTATTCCCACTCACTGCCTCCTGCCTGTCAGCCATTCCTTTATCCATGCCAGTATCATTTCTGTAACACCAAAGGATTTTATTTTGTTAAGCAGCCTCATATGTGGCACCTTGTCAAATGCCTTCTGAAATCCAAGCAAATGACATCCACTGCCTCTCCTTTGTCCACCTTGCTGGTTGCTTCCTCATAGAACTCTAACAGATTAGTTAGGCAAGATTTCCCTTTACAGAAACCATGCTGAATTTGACTTATCATTAGTCTCAAAGTTCTCTGAAACCTCATCCTTAATAATAGATTCCAACACTTTCCCAACCACTGAGGTTAGGCTAACTGTCCTCTAATTTCCTTCCTTTTGTCTGCCTCCTTTCTTAAAGAGTGGACTGATATTTGCCACCTTCCAGTCTTCCTGGACCATGCCAGAACTAAGTGATTCTTGACAGATCTTGACCAATGCATCCATTTTCTCTTTAGCAAACCCTGTCAGGACTCTGAGATATATTCCATCTGAGCCAGGTGACTTATCCACTTAAGACCTTTCAGTTTGCCTAGCACATTTTCTTTTGCAATATCAATGGCATTCACCCCTGCTCCCTGACACTCATGGACCTCTGGCACACTGCTAGTGTCTTCCACAGTGAAGACTGATGCAAAGTACCCATTGAGTTTATCTGCCATTTCTTTGTCTCCCATTACTATCTCACCAGCATCATTTTCAAGTGGTCCAATATCAACTCCTACCTCCTTTTTGGTTTTTATATCACTGAAAAACCTAGTATCCTGCTTTATATTATTGGCTAGTCTGCTATCATATTTCATCTTTTCCCTTCTGATGGCTTTCTTTAGCTGTCTTTCGTTGGATTTTAAAAGCTTCCCAATCATCCAAGTTCCCACTCACTTTTGCTCCCTTATATTACCGTATATGTCGTTTCCTTGGCTTTTTTGCAATCCTTAACTTTGCTTGTCAGCAACAGTTGCCTACCCTTGCTACTTGAAAACCTCTTCCTCTGTAGGACATATCTATCCCGTGCCTTGTGAACTATTCTCAGATACTTCAATCATCTCTGCTCTGTCATCATCCCCAACAGTATCCCTCTCCAATCCGCCTGAGCAAGCTCCTCTCTCATGCATTGATGCACTGATGCTTTGAAAGTTTAACCTTCAATACGGAAGAAATATCAGCTCAGCTGAAATATACTTTTGGATTTGTTTTTGAGGCTATGGTTCGGTGGAAATGGAAATTGCAACCTTGGCATGATAATGGTCCCTCTGCTATTTATTGGTTCTTTCATGTCAGTCGTCTTGATAATGATGCCAGCAATTGACCTGTAACAGAGGGAATTGAGTGAAAGTGTCACAGTGTTTGCTACAAAAAGTAGACTGAGCTGTAAAGGAACTGCAGACTCTGTCAGGGTGAGCACTGACTCAGCCCAGGTGCGGAGGAACATCAGGCTCCCCATGAAGAGACGGAAAGAAGAGTAAACAACAGGAATTCTGCAGATGCTGGAAATTCAAGCAACATACATCAAAGTTGCTGGTGAACGCAGCAGGCCAAGCAGCATCTATAGGAAGAGGCGCAGTCAACGTTTCAGGCCGAGACCCTTCGTCAGGACTAACTGAAAGAAGAGGTTAGGTAACGAAGCTTCAGAGACATTAACAAGCGACTCTATGAGACAAATCATTCTCCCCAAACACACAAGGACTCTGCTCCAGTGCTAAACAAGTGTCCCCTTCAAAATGGAGAGCAGGACAAAGAGGATGAATAATGCAGTCTCATGTAATGTCAGCTGGTGCTGAAACCACAAATCCCTCCTGTTTGATCTCCTCCAAATCACAGGCCTTCCAGCACCAGTGGTTATCCAAGGCATGGAATGTTTGCAGGAGTTCCCATGCAGCACAAGATGTGTTTTCCACAGTCCGGCCTGTCAGGCCATGCCTCTATTAATTGGATTAGATCACAATGCAGAAATATCAGAGCAACATTGAAATGCCAAATCACCAAAATGTTCAAATTACTTCAGGCCAATGGATGATATGGTGGCTTAGCACTTAGCACATAGTTTTACAAAACTAGCTTTCACCATTCGGGGTTCAATTCCCACCGGCATTAAGTAGAAGTTTGTACATTCTCCACCAGACAGCATGGGATTCATTCAAATGCCCCGGATCCTCACACATTCCAAAAATGTATGAGATAGTGTTAGTGAGTTGTGGGCATGCTATGTTGGCACTGGAAACACAATGGCACCTGGGGGTTGCCCCCCACAATCCTCACTGATTTGATTTGATGCAAATTATTCATTTTATTTTTATTTAGAAATATTGCATGGACAAATCATTCCGGTTTACCAAACCTTTCACCTACCCACCGATTTAACCCTAGCCTAAGCACAGGATACCTTACAATGACCGATTAACCTACTAATTGTGGGAGGAAACTGGAGCACCCAGAGGAAACACAGACCCGCAGGAAAGAACATACAAACTTGTTTTTAGAGGGTGCTGGAATCAAACTCCAATGCCCCAAGCTGTAATAGAGTCACAATAACCTCTCTGCCACCCTGGCACCTGTGAAATGTACCTGTGACAAATAAATGAAGCCTTCTGTACTCACTCCCGCTAGAATTCCAAAAAGATGTGCCGGACTCCATCGAACAGAATATTTTATTAATTTTTATTATTTATTTAAAAACTGTGTGAAACAGGCCCTTCCAGCCCTTCGAGCTGCACCCAGCAATCCCCCAGTCCAATCCTAGCCTAATCATGGGACAATTTATAATGACCAATGAACCCTACCAACCAGTACATCTTTGGATTGTGGAGGAATACAGAACACCCAGAAGAAACCCACACAATGACAGGAGAATGTACAAATTCCTTTCAGGCAGCAATGGGAACTGACCTGGGTTTCTGGTACTGTAAAGCATTGTGCTAATCACTACACTACTGTGATGCCCTAATTAATTCTTTTGAGTAAAATTTAGAAAAATTTAATCTGTGATGTTTTGAGTAATCTTGCCTGATGCTAGGATGAGCGGATAATTCCTTAAAGCAGATTACAATTTTAGCATTCTGTCCAAGAATCTGACAATCTGGCCTTGGGTTGGATTGTGAAGAAAATTCTGTGGTTTTTGATTGGCTGGATCTTGCTATTCAATCAATTAAAATAAATTTAGTTTCAGAAAGCATACTATTCTCCACCGTAGAAAATTTCATCTGTATGAATATTAAGATCCTCAAAACATTGGGACCCAAAGGCAATTTTACTTCCTAACAGGAGCAAAGGCATTGACACAGCAAGCAGAAATTCCAAAGTATGTTGTGCTGAAAGCAGATTATTGGTAGGTGTTTTGTAATGGAGATAGTAAGGTGCTCGAGATTATTCTAAGAACCTGATCTTGACATACACAAGAAGGGAATATAGATCAAAGCAGCCAGCTAAGACAAGAACATAACTGCCTCACCAATGATTCCTCCAGCAGTGTTTTATTTTCTTCTTGCTCATTGAGGAGACAGATTTTTCTGCTTTTAGAAGTATAAAAGTCATCCAGGGGTATTTGATTATTATTCTCTCCAAATTCCATTGTGTCCTGAGCACACTGAAACCTTGCTTGTCTGACAAACAACCTGACATCATTGTTTTGTGCATTCGCTTTCTTAGCCAGTCTCGTATCCATGCCAACAGTGTCCCTTCTGTCCCTCAGGCTTCAATTTTGCTAACAGGTCTATTATGTGATACTTCATCAAAAGCCTTTTGAATACCCACAACACCGACCACACGATTCACGTCAACCCTTTGCTGCTTTTCAAAATCTCAATCATGTTTGACAAACACAAATTGACTTCAACAAATCCCAACTGGCAGTTGCTCATTGACCCATACTTTTCAGAGCGCCAGCTAGTTTTATCTCATATTTTGCTTACTTAGAGATAGAGCGCAGATCAAGTCCTTCTGACCCAATGAGATACGCCACTTTGCAACCCACTGATTTAACCCCAACCTAACACCAGGACAATTTACAATGACCAATCAACCTACTGGCCATAGAATCCAGGACATCTCCAAGGAGCAATACCTTAAAAAGGCAGTGTCCATCATTAAGAAACCCCGTAACCCTCTTCCCATTAGTACCATCAGGAAGGAGGTACAGAAGTCTGAAAGCACACACTCAGCTTCTTCCCCTCTGCCATCAGATTTCTGGACGGATATAAAACCCATGAACACTACTTCAGTATTTTTTTATTTCTGTTTTTGCACTACTTATTTCATTTAACTATTTTATATATATATACACACACACATATACACACCACACGGTGTAATTCACAGGTTTTTTTCTATTATTATGTATTACAATGTACTGCTGCCACAAGGACAAAAAATTTCACGAGATATCCCGACATTAAACCTGATTCTGATTCTAACCAGTACACCTTTGGACTGAGGGAGGAAACTGGAGCACCTGGAGGAAACCTACCTCCTCCAGCACCCAGAGGAGTTTGCATGTTCTCTTTGAGTTCACCAATATGGCTTACTTCTGATTCTTGTTTAAATGGATTTGAGTTAGCAGATTGATGTTTTTCTTTTATGCAAGCTTGTATGGCGTATAGCTCCGGGGTTGTGCTCCCAATGGTTTTTTTTTTCGTTTTTTTTGTTAGCAGGGGTTTTTCTTTGTTTTAATTAGTAGGGGTTCTTTTTTTTCTTCTTTCCTTTTTCCAAAAAAATATTCTTAACACTTTATTTTTTCTTATTATTGATATATTGTTTAGCTTTGTTAATCAGTTATTTGGTAATTTAATTCCTCATTGTACATATTGACATGTTGACTTGATTAATATATTTATTTTGTTGATCTTCAATAATATTTAATAAAAAAGATTTTAAAATAAAAATGAGTTTGCAGGTTCTGAAGGGGAAAACATAGAAACTCCTTACAGATGGTGCTGGAATTGAACTCTGAACTCTGATGCCCCGAGGCTGTAATAGCATCACGATAACCACTATGCCCTTGTCTTTAAAAAAAATATTTGTCTGGTTCAAAAATGGCCTGTCATTCAAATATTCAAAGCACATTTATTTAAAAAAGATGTATAAATTATACATCATGAAATTTCTCTGCTGACAGACAGCCATAAAGCAAGAAAGCCAAATAACTTTATGAAAAAAAGACCAAAAATCATTGCGCAGAGAAAGAGAGGGAAAAAAGCACACATCTTGCAAACAATAGAAGCAAGCCAACAGCATCCTGAACCAGATGGAGTCCCATATCCGCTCCTGGAGCCGCCAGAGTAGGCCCAAGCCAAGACTTAGTCCTCAGTATGTCACAGCAGCAGGGCAGAAATGCACACCGGCCAGATTAGTTCACAGCTTCGGTGCTGTGGAGAAAGGAATAAACATTCACTCGACCCTCACACCCAACCCTTGGGTTTCCAGTCTATCTGGGCTGATGTTTAAATTGTCCAAGCACCAGATAGTGCCATGCTCCAGGACCCGAATCCAGGCGCCTCAGCCCGAAACCATTCTCGATCTCGCCAAATTGGCTTGGCATTTGAAGCAATCCAACCTCGCACCTGGGTTAGGTCGACTGGCATTGAAACTGTTCTGCATCGACGCCTCTCCACATCGCTCACTCCATCTCCAGCAGTGATATGAACTCCGTCTCCATCTAAAGCTCGACGACGTTGAGCCTCGCACGGCTCATCCCCCAAACCAGCCTCTCCTCACTGTCTGCAGCGATTATTCACCACCATTTGTGTCAGAAAATATGTTATAAGTAACGTTTTTAATCAAATCTTTTGCCTTATGATTTACCAGTAAGCTTCCGCACATCTTCAGTCGCACCATCTTAAACCAGAAACCAATAGGTATTTAGGGGTTTTAATCAATTTCCTTGAAACATGGATGTAACATTGGAATCCCAGTCCTCTAAAATTTATTCTGAGATCAGTGGAGAGGGTTGGAGGAAGCCAGAAGCTTTGAACTTTCCAATCAATCTAAGACATGCACCATCTGCAATGTCTTCCTTCTCTGAGCACTGCTAATTTATTAAACACTTTATTTTTATTCTATCCCTTTCCTGTACCAGCTCCTAGTTTTACAGTGACAATAATCTCATTATTTTCTTTTTGGTGACTACAAAAGCTAAACCTCTACAAGCCAATATCCTTTTTATCTTTTTGAAAACTCAATCAGTTATTGCATTCTCTATTATGTGATTTAATATTCTATTCCCATATCGTCTCAGTGGCCCTCACATCCTTTGCCAGTTCTTACAGTCAAAAACAATAGAGAATTGCGAACTGTGATCCAAAAACTGTCATTATCTCTTTTTCGGTTTCATTTTAAGTTCGACTTCTAAAAAGCTCATATCTGAACCCGCTATACAGTAACAACACTGAGTCCTCCACTTCAATATTCATTCTAAATGGAAATGAACTTCAGAAGCAGAGTATAATGCACAGCTATTGAGACTTCGTGTGACAACTCTAGATCTATTTCCATGCAGATGCCTTTAGTTACCTAGGGATCTTTATATACTGGTATGACAATTTGTACAAAGTTTAGCTACAACATCTTGGAAAGGCATTTCAGTGCTGTGCTCTCTGTCAAACTGAACCAGAACCTTTTATCATAGAAACCATATAAACCATAGAAAAACTACAGCACAGAAACAGGCCTTTTGGCCCTTCTTGGCTGTGCCAAACCATTTTCTGCCTAGTCCCACTGACCTGCACACGGACCATATCCCTCCATACACCTCCCATCCATGTATCTGTCCAATTTATTCTTAAATGTTAAAAAAGAACCCACATTTACCACCTCGTCTGGCAGCTCATTCCACACTCCCACCACTCTCTGTGTGAAGAAGCCCCCCCCAATGTTCCCTTTAAACTTTTCCCCCCTCACCCTAAACCCATGTCCTCTGGTTTTTTTCTCCCCTTGCCTCAGGGGAAAAAGCCTGCTTGCATTCACTCTATCTATACTCATCATAATTTTATATACCTCTATCAAATCTCCCCTCATTCTTCCACGCTCGGAATAAAGTCCTAACCTATTCAACCTTTCTCTGTAACTGAGTTTTTCAAGTCCTGGCAACATCCTTGTAAACCTTCTCTGCACTTTTTCAACCTTATTAATATCCTTCCTGTAATTTGGTGACCAAAACTGAACACAATACTCCAGATGTGGCCTCACCAATGCCTTATACAACCTCATCATTACATTCCAGCTTTTATACTCAATACTTTAATTAATAAATGCCAATGTACAAAGAGCTCTCTTTACGACTCTATCTACCTGTGACACCACTTTTAGGGAATTTTGTATCTGTATTCCCAGATCCCGCTGTTCTACTGCGCTCCTCAGTGCCTTACCATTTACCCTGTATGTTTGTATGTTACCTTGGTTTGTCCTTCCAAAGTGCAATACCTCACACTTATCTGTATTAAACTCCATCTGCCATTCCTCAACCCATTTTCAAGCTGGTCATTCAAAACTACTTTGTCATTTTTTTCATAAATACCTTAAACCTAATAATAACAACAATAATGATAATAATAGTTTTGTAGCCTGGGGAAAAGTACACACTCAGGACAACAAATACTTTTTCGGGTTTTAATTCCTTTATCTGTTTTAGACATTTAAGTGCCAGAAGAGGGTCGCAAAAGAAAACAACAACGTTCCAACCTTACTCCTTCCGAACGCTCTGCTCTCCACTCCCTCTGCACTAATCCTAACCTTACTATTAAACCCGCCGATAAGGGGGGTGCTATTGTAGTCTGGCTTACTGACCTCTACCTTGCCGAGGCACAGCGACAACTCGCGGATACCTCCTCTTATTTACTGCTCGGTCGTGATCCCACGAAGGAGCACCAGGCCATTGTCTCCCACACCATCAGCAACTTTATCCGCTCAGGGGATCTCCCATCCACTGCTACCAACCTTATAGTTCCCACACCCCGCACTTCCCGTTTCTACCTCCTACCCAAGATCCACAAACCTGCCTGTCCTGGCCGACCTATTGTCTCAGCTTGCTCCTGCCCCACCAAACTCGTTTCTGCATACCTCGACACGGTTTTATCCCCCCTTGTTCAATCCCTTCCTACCTATGTTCGTGACACTTCTCACGCTCTTAAGCTTTTCGATAATTTTAAGTTCCCTGGCCCCCACTGCTTTATTTTCACCATGGATGTCCAGTCCCTATATACTTGATCCCCCATCAGGAAGGTCTCAAAGCTCTCCGTTTCTTTTTGGATTCCAGACCTAATGAGTTCCCCTCTATCACCACTCTGCTCTGTCTCGCGGAATTAGTCCTTACTCTTAATAATTTCTCCTTTGGCTCCTCCCACTTCCTCCAAACTAAAGGTGTAGCTATGGGCACCCGTATGGGTCCTAGCTATGCCTGCCTTTTTGTTGGGTTTGTGGAACAATCTGTGTTCCAAACTTATTCTGATATCCATCCCCCACTTTTCCTTCGCTAC
This sequence comes from Mobula hypostoma, assembly GCF_963921235.1. Taxonomy (NCBI): domain Eukaryota; kingdom Metazoa; phylum Chordata; class Chondrichthyes; order Myliobatiformes; family Myliobatidae; genus Mobula; species Mobula hypostoma. The sequence goes on from NC_086097.1 coordinate 10,417,701, forward strand.
ATCGACGACTGCATTGGCGCTGCTTCCTGCACGCGTGCTGAGCTCGTTGACTTTATTAACTTTGCCTCCAACTTTCACCCTGCCCACAAGTTTACCTGGTCCATTTCCAACACCTCCCTCCCCTTTCTAGATCTTTCTGTCTCTATCTCGGGAGACAGCTTATCCACTGATGTCTACTATAAGCCTACGGACTCTCACAGCTATCTGGACTATTCCTGTTCTCACCCTGTCTCTTGCAAAAATGCCAAACCCTTCTCGCAATTCCTCTGTCTCTGCCGCATCTGCTCTCAGGATGAGGCTTTTCATTCCAGGACGAGGGAGATGTCCTCCTTTTTTAAAGAAAGGGGCTTCCCTTCCTCCACCATCAACTCTGCTCTCAAACGCATCTCCCCCATTTCACGCACATCTGCTCTCACTCCATCCTCCCGCCACCCCACTAGGAATAGGGTTCCCCTGGTCCTCACCTACCACCCCACCAGCCTCCGGGTCCAACATATTATTCTCTGTAACTTCCGCCACCTCCAACGGGATCCCACCACTAAGCACATCTTTCCATCCACCCCCACCCCGCTTTCTGCAGGGATCGCTCCCTACACGACTCCCTTGTCCATTCGTCCCCCCCATCCCTCCCCACTGATCTCCCTCCTGGCACTTATCCGTGTAAGCGGAACAAGTGCTACACATGCCCTTACACTTCCTCCCTTACCACCATTCAGGTCCCCAGACAGTCCTTCCAGGTGAGGTGACACTTCACCTGTGAGTCGGCTGGGGTGATATACTGCGTCTGGTGCTCCCGATGTGGCCTTCTATATATTGGCGAGACCTGATGCAGACTGGGAGATCGTTTTGCTGAACACCTACACTCTGTCCGCCAGAGAAAGCAAGATCTCCCAGTGGCCACACATTTTAATTCCACATCCCATTCCCATTCTGAGTTGTCTATCCGCGGCCTCCTCTACTGTAAAGAGGAAGCCACACTCAGGTTGGAGGAACAACACCTTATATTCCATCTGGGTAGCCTCCAACCTGATGGTATGAACATTGACTTCTCTAACTTCCGCTAATGCCCCACCTCCCCCTTGTACCCCATCTGTTATTTATTTATATACACACATTCTTTCTCTCACTCTCCTTTTTCACCCTCAGTCCCTCTGTCCCTCTGACTATACCCCTTGCCCATCCTCTGGGTTTCCCCCCCCTCCCCCTTTTCCTTCTCCCTGGGCCTCCTGTCCCATGATCCTCTCATATCCCTTTTGCCAATCACCTATCCAGCTCTTGGCTCCATCCCTCCCCCTCCTGTCTTCTCCTATCATTTTGGATCTCCCCCTCCCCCTTCCACTTTCAAATCTCTTACTAGCTCTTCCTTCAGTTAGTCCTGACGAAGGGACTCGACCTGAAACGTCGACTGTACCTCTTCCTAGAGATACTGCCTGGCCTGCTGCATTCACCAGCAACTTTGATGTGTGTTGCTTGAATTTCCAGCATCTGCAGAATTCCTCGTGTTTGCGAACAAATTTACAGCCAGTTCTTGCCGTTTCAATCACAGTTTAACTTTTGATTCACATCCTTGGGTATGGACAGAATTGTGTAAGAAGTATAAAAAAGAACACCAGAACTAATACAGTTCTAATACGGTAGTGGCAATCCTACTTGGATGATGAGGAACTTTGTATAAGCCACACTACCCAGTGTCGATTTCTTCACTTGTGGAAATCTTTCCTCTCCATGCCCAGTCTCTGGGAGGAACTCAATTCCAACGCCCCAACAGCGTCTTCAGCAGAAACAAAATGGTCTCCCCACTATCCCGTGTGCGCGTAATGACATCACCATCTCCCTTAAAGGCACAGACAACTATTCTGCATTACCCGGATGGATGCCTAAGTACATTTTAAATGATACTGAATAAGATCTGACGGTCACCCGGTGACAATAGTAATAGATGAATATGGAACATATCACTATCTTGGATCATATAAGATTCAACAAGCAAAGAAAATAGATCATAGTGTGATGAAGGTAAAACTTCCAAGAGAATTTACTTAAAGGTTTAAGAAAACCTGCCAAACAGAGCTCAATGGTAAAAACATAGCAAAGGCAATAAATATTTTCATTATACCCTTATTAACATGTTCTTCTGGCATCCAAAACTGATCAGGAATATTTACAAAGAAAAGTAAGAACTGAAATGACAAATTTTAGAAAACACCATGTACACTCAACACACTTAGATTAACGCTACCTGGGATAGAAGGAGGAAGAGAAATAACAGGCATTAAAAAATTACACAACACTCAGATAAAGTTTCTAAGGGTATATTTTCATCAAGGAAAACAGGATTCAGCATTCCATGTGAGCATATGCACTTCTGATAAGAAGTACACATCACTAAACTTAAATGGAAGCACAACCCAGAAAAATGAAGATGTTATCACTAATGAAGAAAATGTTAAGCAATGGAAAATTATGACATTCCATGGGAGACATCCCCATGACCTGAGCAGAATAGATGTTGACAAGGAAATGCTGAATGTCTGGCTCAGAGTTGAAGACCTCTTCCCAGAAACAGGATGGTTCCTTGTGGCAGTACAGGACCAAGTAGTTAACACAAAAAAATTATCAAAAATTCATAATAAAAGACCAACAAATTCAAGGTCATAAATGCAGAAAATTCCAAGAGAAACCAGAGACAATTCAACATATTATAAGATCCCACAGAAATTTAACTTAACCTGATTACTTACAAAGGCACAGTTACTATAAATACAAGCCTGATCCGGTTTTAGAGTCAGAGTCCTACAAATTATGTTACGACTGATCCATTATTACAAACAGGACAATCCATAATAACAATCTGGATATAATATTACAGGATAATGTAATGTAGGTCGCATCTGGAATTTTTCCGGGTAGCGGATGACTTCCTCCCACGCCGTTCTGACGTAGTTGGAATTCGCGTACGAGGCAAGTTACAGCAGCGGTTTGCCATTGCCTTCTGCCAGGTGAGTTTTTTTTTCAAAGAGATCACCAGCTCTTAACTCCTCATGGATGGATATTACAGGATAAATAAGCAAAAACAACCTACTTAACAGATTGTTGGGTGGTTCTTTGCTAGCGAAGATCAGGAGGGAAAATTCCTTCACTGTAGGACTTTTCAATTCCACCTGCACCACTGTGACAACTGTGGCGACCGTGAGGCTGGAGACTGAGTACCGGAGTTTTCCTTCTCCTAGATAGACTGCCTAGCAAGACTAACAAGTCCCATCTACCCAGGTTTGGAATCGGAGTTGTCCTTCTCCTGGGTTGCCTGACAACAAAGGCTGCTGAGCCCAGCCTACCACTGGACATTTGATTGTGCCATGACATTGCAAACTCAGTAAGAACAGCAATGCCACGTGAAGGCGTTGCTATGGGGACAGTAGTGTAGGAGAGGCTGTAAGCAAGAGATCCCCTGCATGGCAAGCCAAACAGTGGTCCTGCGGAAGGGGAGGATATGGAAGACGCTGGACCTTCCTTAAGTGAGCAGGATGTCCAGCCCAGGCCTCACCCGAACCTACTTAATAGATATAGCCATTCCAAGTACGCATAACATACAGAAATTAAATAAGTGAATAACATCATAAATATGATGAATTACAAGAGGAAACTGAAAGACAACAGAACATGAACAGGGTATACATTGTCCCAATATTAATAGCTACAACTGACATCAATCAAAAGTCACGACACAATAGCATTTAACAATAAGGCCGACACAGCAATATTTAGGTAAAGACACAGAACTGAACGCCACTAGAATAGTCCAAAAGTTCCTAGCAGTTGAGAAATGAATGTGCTTGGCTATGCCCGTACCTCAGGATTTACCAGCTTGAGCTGATAAAAAGTAAATAAACAGTAATATATGCAGAGGGATTCCTTGTGGAAATACAGGACCAGATGGGTAACATAAAAAAAATACCAAAAATACATAATAAAAGACCAACAAGTTCAAGATGATAAATGTCAAAAATTCCAAGCGAAACCAGAAACGATCCAACACATTACAGAATCCTGCAGCGGTTTAACTCAATCTGATTATTTACACAAGCACAATCAAGTGGCAAATATCATTCACAAAAATCTTGCTTGAAAATACAAATTCATAAGAGACACCACACCTCACTATAAATATGAGCCTGACCCAGTTTTAGAGTCAGAATCCAACTAACTATATGAAAACTGATCCATTATTATAGTTAGGCCAATCCATAATAACCATCTGGATATAATAATACAGGACAATCAAGAACAATTTACTCTATAGATATAGCTATTCCAAACACACATAACTTACAGAAATCAATAAGTGAAAAACACCAGAAACAAAGATATTGTAGCGATGTGCTACACACAGCGCTAGAATAACCACACGGAGTCGGTGAGTTGGAGTTGCGATCAAAGGTTTATTCAAACTTCGCGGCCCGCTTTAAAGCCTTCCCGTTCCCCCCCTTTTTGCTGCCGGCCCTCTGCCTGCGCGCTGTTTCGTGAGCCGGTTCGTGGGTGTCAGAAAGTGGGTCGCCACATAACCCCACCCCCCAGAACCGGCGATACCTCCCCCAATGTCCACAGTCTGGATCGGCCTCTGTTTGGGAGGTCTCCCTGCGCCGCAGTGCCTGAGCCTGGACCGGTTGCGCCAAGTCCACATGGGCCGGTTTGAGTCGGTCCACCATGAAAACCTCCTCTCTCCCCTCAATGTCCAGCACGAACGTGGACCCGTTGTTCCTGATCACCTTAAACGGCCCCTCGTAGGGCCGCTGTAGCGGTGCCCGGTGTCCGCCCCGTCGTACAAAAAGAAACTTACAGTTCTGCAGGTCTTTGAGTACGCAGGTCGGGCTCTGTCCGTGCTGTGAAGTGGGGATGGGGGCCAGGTTACCGAGCCTCTCCCGTAGTCTGTCCAGGACTGCTGTGGGTTCTTCCTCTTGCCCCCTTGGGGCTGGTATGAACTCTCCTGGGACAACCAGGGGTGCGCCGTACGCCAACTCGGCCGGCAAGGTGTGCAGATCCTCTTTGGGCGCTGTGCGGATTCCGAGCAGGACCCAGGGAAGTTCGTCCACCCAGTTAGGCCCCTCCAGGTGGGCCATGAGAGCCGATTTCAGGTGACGGTGGAAGCGCTCCACTAGTCCGTTCCACTGTGGGTGGTAGGCAGTTGTGTGGTGTAGCTGTGTTGGATGCGTCCACCGTGAGGGCAGTAGGAACGTCCGTTCTGGGGTGCACTAGCATCGCGGCGTTTGCCAAGGCTTCTTTGGTTTTAACGAAAGCGGTTGTGGCCTCTTCGTTCCAGGTAATGTCCTTGCCCTTACCCGACATTAGAGTGAACAAGGGACGCATGGTTCGGGCTGCTGAGGGGAGGAAACGGTGGTAGAAATTCACCATACCCACAAATTCCTGCAAGCCTTTGATTGTGTTGGGTCGGGGGAAGTTGCGGACCGCGTCTACCTTGGCGGGCAGCGGGGTTGCCCCGTCTTTAGTAATCCTGTGGCCCAGGAAGTCGATGGTGTCGAGTCCGAACTGGCATTTGGCTGGATTGATTGTAAGGCCGAATTCAGTCAGGCGGGAGTAGAACTGGCGGAGGTGGGACAGATGCTCCTGCCGACTACTGCTGGCTATGAGGATGTCCTCCAAATAGATGAATGCAAAGTCCAGGTCGCGTCCATTAGCCGCTGGAAAGTCTGTGCGGCATTCTTTAGACCAAACGGCATTCGGAGGAATTCGAAAAGTCCGAACGGGGTGATAAGTGCTGTTTTGGGGATGCCGTCCGGATGTACAGGGATTTGACGGTATCCCCGGACGAGGTCTACCTTGGAAAAGATCCTTGCGCCGTGTAGGTTTGCTGCGAAGTCTTGAATGTGCGGCACAGGGTAGCGGTCTGGCATTGTAGCCTCGTTCAGTCTGCGGTAGTCACCGCATGGTCTCCAGCCCCCTGTTGCCTTGGGCACCATGTGAAGGGGGGAGGCCCATGGGCTGTCGGACCGTCGTATGATCCCTAATTCCTCCATCTTCTTGAACTCCTCCTTCGCCAGTCGGAGCTTGTCCGGGGAAAGCCTTCGAGCATGGGCGTGGAGGGGTGGTCCCTGGGTCGGGATGTGGTGCTGTACTCCGTGTCTGGGCATGGCTGCCGTGAACTGCGGTGTCAGTACTGATGGGAAATCCGCCAGGACCCTGGTGAATTCATCGTCGGACAGCGTGATGGAGTCCAGGTGTGGGGCTGACAACTGTGCTTCACCCAGGAAGAACGTTTGAAAAATCTTGGAGTGGACTAATCGCTTCCCTTGCAAGTCGACCAGCTGGCTGTGGGCTCGTAGAAAATCTGCCCCCAGCAGTGGTTGGGCCACGGCGGCCAGTGTGAAGTCTCACGTGAACCGGCTGGAGCTGAACTGTAGCCGCACCGTGCGGGTGCCGTAGGTTCGTATTGTGCTGCCATTAGTGGCCCTCAGGGTGGGTCCCGGTTCTCTGTTGCGGGTGTCGTAACTCGTTGGAGGTAAGACGCTGATCTCCGCTCCGGTGTCGACCAAAAAGCGGCGTCCCGACTGCTTGTCCCAGACGTACAGGAGGCTGTCCTGATGGCCAGCCGCCGTAGCGATCGGCGGCGGCTGGCCCTGGCGTTTCCCGGGAATTTGCAGGGCGGTCTGCAGCGGTGGGCCTCCGTGCCCCACCGCTGGTGGTAGAAGCACCATTGTCCGCTAGGCTCCTCACTCCCGTCGCCGGGTTTTGTAGGCTCTGCTGCCGGGCCTGGTCTGGTCTGTCGTTGGGCATGCGGCTTGGTGATCTGTGCGACGGATGCCCCTCTCTCTTTCCTGGCATTCCACAGCACATCTGCTCGGGCCGCCACCTCCCGGGGGTTGCTGAAATCTGCGTCGGACAGCAGCAGGCATATGTCCTCGGGCAGTTGCTCTAGGAACGCCTGCTCAAACATGAGGCAGGGTTTGTGTCCTTCAGCCAGGGCCAGCATCTCGTTCATTAATGCTGACGGCGGCCTGTCTCCCAAACCATCCAGGTGCATTAAGCGGCGTGCTCGTTCGCGCCGTGAGAGTCCGAAAGTCCTTATGAGCAGGGCTTTGAATGCTGTGTATTTGCCGTCCTCCGGGGGCGACTGTATAAACTCCTCAACTTGTGCAGCAGTCTCCCGGTCGAGGGAGCTCAGCACGTAGTAGTAGCGAGTGGACTCCGAGGTTATCTGCCGAATGTGGAATTGTGCTTCTGCTTGTTCGAACCATAAATGGAGTCGCAGCGTCCAGAAGCTTGGCAGTTTTAACGAAACTGCGTGAACAGATGCAGTGTCGGTCATCTCTGGTCCAAATATCGTTTGGGCCGTCGGGGTCACCAATTGTAGCGATATGCTACACACAGGGCTAGAATAACCACACGGAGTCGGTGAGTTGGAGTTGAGATGAAAGAGGTTTATTCAAACTTCGCGGCCCACTTTAAAGCCTTCCTGTTCCCGCCGTTTTTGCTGCCCGCCCTCTGCCTGCGCGCGCTGTTTCGTGAGCCGGTTCGTGGGTGTCAGAAAGTGGGTCGCCACAATATCAAGAAAATCAATCGACCTATTTGTGGACTGAAAAATGAGGTAAGGTTGAGATTTGTCCCAAGCAGCTGAAAAAAGAACTCTTAGATCTGCAGCATGTTCACAGGGTTGGATATCAAGACAACTATCAAGTACTGCTAGACGATCAGCTGGAAGATATGAAATTTCCTACAGAATCAGTTCATGTGCAGCTAATGTCATCCCCCCACCCCACCCTTCTTACCAACCTCTTCCTATCTCCCTGTCGCTGAAGCTCTTCCTCCTGACATGTATCTTGTTAACCAGAACGTATATGTCCTTTACGCATCTGAGGGAGCTGTCTTTCTTCCTTTATTGAATTGAATTGAATGATCTTTATTGTCATTATACATAGGTACAATGAAACTCTGTTTGGCTTCCTCTCAGGCAATTAAATAAAGCGATAGATAAAAACAAGACAGTAACACAAAAACAGTATTAAATAGATAAGCAGCAGAAAATAAGTTGCAGCAGCACCAGAATATCACAGTAATGCCCAAAGTGCCGTTAGTGCAAGTATTTGAGTCCCTGTGTGTGGATGTGTGTGCTCACAGTTTCAGTCATTGTTCTGTGGGAGTGGTGTGATGGAGGCCACAGCTCTGGGATAGAAGCTGTTTCTCAATCTACTTGTTCTGGCTTTTAGTGTCCTGAACCTTTTGCTGGACGGCAGAGGGTCAAACAGGGAGTGGCCGGGGTGTGTGGTGTCTCTGGTTATGCTGATTGCTTTCCTCCTGAGTCTGCTGGAATAGATGGTGTCCAGTCCTGGGAGCTCCACCCTGACAATTCACTGGGCCGCCTTCACCACGCGATGCAGGTCTTTTCGCTCCGCAGCTGTGCAGCTGGCAGACCACACTGTGGCGTTGTCGGTCAGGGTGGTTTCAATTGTGCTTCTGTAGAAGTTAAGCAACAGCTTTTGTGGCAGTTTGGCCCACTTCAGCTTTCTGAGGAAGACGACTCTTTGTTGTGCCTTTTTTACAAGCAATGAGGTGTTGGTGGTCCAGGTCGGCTGTTTTGACAACATAACTCCAAGGAACTTTATCAACACCTGCCTCCTCCGTGGCAATTAAAAAGTGTGTTGCTGCTCTGTGGTTGCCATGGGAAATGTGCCTTTTAAGGGCCGGCATACTTCTCTTATTGCTTTGCAACCATCTGTCCAGAGGTGCCTGAAACTGAGTGAGGTCCTGTTAGATTTCAATCACAGGAGATTCAATTTGTCATTGGTGTTAAATAAAGCAATGCTTCATAGAGTCAGCAGAACTCCAGGATAGAAACAGGCTCTTCAGCTCATCGACTCTCTGCCAAAGTATTTATCAGCCTAGTCCCACGGACCTGCATCCAGACCATAAGTCTACATACCCCTCCCATCCATATTCATTTGTTCATTATGTGTCATGTTGTATGACGTGGGAGATCATGATTAAATGACCATACCCACATCCAGCACCTCGACTGGAAGCTCACTCCACAGTCTCACCACCTTCTGCGTGAAAATAAATCCACCCTCATGATCCCCTTAAACGATTCACCTTTCACCTGCAACCCATGACCTGAAGTTCTAATCTCACTCAACCTTAATGAAAAAAGTCTGCTTGCATTTAACCTGTCTATACCCCTCATAATTTTGTTTATCAAATCTCTCCTCATTCCTCTATGCTCCAGCAAATAAAGTTTCAGTGTATCAAAAATGTACAGCTTCTAGAAAGTTGTCTCTGAAACCTAAGATTTTGGATGCTTTTGGAGAAGTTAAGATCTGTATTGTCTTGCCATTGTCTGATTCCAGTACAGATTTTCATTGTCTTGGTGCAGGAATATGCATAATAGATGTTGTTATTGTTACTGTGTGTGCTCACAGGACTGGAGCCAAGTGCAGAGGATTCTCCCTGTCATGGTGGGTGCAGGCACCGGCTTAACTCAGGAGCGGTGGATGGCAGGCTCACAACTCAACCCAAGAGCAGAGGAATGGCAGAATCCTCATGAAGAGATGGAAATAAGAGGGTAGGCATAGGAATGCCAACAGAGCCTCAGAGGGACAACTGAGTAACACCACAACACTAATCATTCTCTAAATACAGAAGGGCTCTGTAAAAGAATTAACTACAGACCCCTTTAAATAATCACAGAATGCAGAAAACAAGTCAGTCTCAATTAACTTGACAAGATTAAACTGAAAGCACAAGGGCTTAGCGGCTCTAGTTAAGATAACAATTAGTAAATACAGATGCTCAAGAATCCAGAAGATCAATGTTGAACAGCAAGCCACAGGCATCCACAGGGCTATGACATAAGACATTTGGCAGATGCTGGAAATCCTGGAGGAAATGCTGGAGGAACTGAGCAAGTCAGGCAGCATCTATGGAAAAGAATAAACAGCCAACGTTATAGACTGAGGCTGTTTATCAGCATACTAGCATATTGTTAAGAATGCCAAACAGTTTCTGGTGCATGGAATGTTGTCCTGCAGCCATGTTTCTGCAAGAACAAGCCTGCAACAGTTCCTCATCATTTGCTGGTGCAGCTAGTGCAGATCGCAGTAACATTAACTCAACTTAGTTTGTTCAGGCTCTCCCATGCATTGTTCAAATCATCAGTCTACTGCGTGTTCTTAACATCAATATTGCGTTTCTTGTACATTTGTCTTTCACAAAACCACATTGTTCTTTGCCTATTTCAGCTTGTATCTTACTTTTAGATCTGGTCATGAAAATTAAAGGTACCAGAATCACAATATTAATGTTAAGGATACTATCAGAAAGAGCTATTCAAGTGCAAAAAGATCTGTTTGTTTGTTTTATCGACTACACAAAAGCATTTGATAAAGTGAAGCACAATAAGTTATTTGAAATATTACAGAAAACTCTAGATCTAGATTCCAAAGACCTCCGCCTAATCAGAAATCTGTACTGAAAACAAACTGCCGCTGTAAGAATAGATGGAGAAGTGATTCAGTTTACAAAAATCAAGAGAGGCGTTAGACAAGGGTGTGTTTTCTCCCCTGATTTACTTAATGTGAACAGTGAAACAATATTACAAAAAATAAGAGACATCTTGGGAATCAAAGTTGGCGGTGAAAACATCAATAATTTAAGATTTGTAGATGACACTATTAATTGCAAGTATGGAAGAACTACAAAACAATTGATATAATTGTTGAAGAAAGTGCAAAAATGGGTCTATCTATCAATTGGAAAATGACAGAATGTACGGTGATATCCAAAAAGGAGAATCCTATCTGCAGGCTGAGAATAAACGGGGAAGACATAAAACAAGTACAGAACTTTTGCTACTTAGGAAGCTGGGTGACATTAGATGGCAGGTGTGACTTGGACACCAAAAGAAGAATAGGGATAGCAAAAGACACCTTTACGAGAATGAAGAGTATACTGACCAATACTAAACTAGGCATGACAACCCGCCTCAGAGTACAGAAATGTTACATTTATCTAGTTATGTTATATGGCTCAGAATGTTGGACAATATCTAGTAACATGAGGAAATGGTTTGTAGCAGTAGAGATGTGGGTTTTGTGGAGGATGCAAAGAATATCATGGATGAAACGAATATCGAATGAGGATGTTATGAACAGAGCAAACACAAAAAGAGAAATAATGTATGAGATCATGAAAAGGCAACGTAACTTCATTGGACATGTGATTAGGAAAGAGGAGTTAGAATGCACAGTAATTATGGGAAAGATTGAAGGGAAGAAAGCAAGAGGAAGACAAAGACAAATGATGATGGAGACAGCAGCCAGAGAACTGGAAATGAATATCAATGAATTGATCCACTTGACCCGAAACAGGAGTGTGTGGGTCATGGCAGTTAAAGCTCAAACTGGGCTGGCACCTGATGATGATGACTGCGTGTCCAAAAGAGAAGGATCTGTTAGGTGGGTGATTTAGCATCTCTAGACCAAGTCCCTAAGTAGCTTTTTGGACTATAAGATCATGAGACTAGATTTTGCTGCACTTTCACCACAAATCCCACCTCCATCTTTTTCCTCTAATCTGTGCAGGTGATCTTTGCACTCTTGTTAGCTAAAATGAGGTTTCTTCTGGCTTCTCTGAGAGCTGTTCTATCTCCAGGCCACTAGACTCAAAAACAGTTATTTTTTTTCCAAGCAGTAAAGCTGATCAACACCTCCACCACAAACCAACCCCTCCACCAACATTATGTGCTCATTTCCTATTAGAGTCACTATTACGTACTGAGACTCCTGTACCTAGCGTCACTTTATGGGCTTACTTTACAATCAATATGTGTATATAAACTATCTTATGTATTCATATTTATTGTGTTTTTTTATTATTGTGTTATCTATCTTCTTGTGTTTTTAGTTGTCTGGAGTAATGTTAAGCAATCTTAAGATTGTAGTGTACTGGTCCCGGTGCAGATTGATGGGACTAGGCGGTTTAAATGGTTTCAGCATAGACTAGATAGGCCGAAGGGCCTGTTTCTGTGTTGTACTTCTCTATGACTGTATGACTTGACTGTCCCGGTTGTCAGTATGGAATGGCTCAGAGTGTAGATTTGCATTCAAGGTTGCAATCTGCATTCAAGGTTGGATCAGGCTGCTTGTCAGAATAACTGTGCCCAACATCGCTACCTCATTAAGCCCCTCTCTCTTTGGATTCATCCTTCCTATTGTGTATCACTCTGCCCTCCGTAGCAGTTTGTATGTTTGCAACGGAGGGTTCACTATAGCAGTACCATTCTATTTCCTTGCTGCAAACTCAACAGGCGACTTCCAGCTGTGAAAACGTAACTTAGTTTTAATGGCTCTTCAGCGGTATCAATCATGATAACAATTCTTAAAGCAGCTTTCTTCTTTCACAATATAGTTTCATTTGCTTTTAGCTCAACGTTAAGGCAAAATGTATTACCCATTTATTGCACCAAAAATTGATTAAATATTATTTCTCAGGATGTGAATGGATTTTAAAGAGATTCCCATTTACTTTCCCCCATTAACAGTTACTTTCCCCAAGTAGGAAGGCTGATCAAAACCTGCACCCACCACAAAATGCCCCACCACTGCTTTATCATACCCCCCATCAGAGAGGAGGCTATGTAGTTTCCACGCCAGGCCACCAGACTCAAAAACAGTTATCTTCCCCAAGCAGTGAGGTTGACAACACCTCTACCCAATAACTTACTCCTCCACATCCCCAACCACCACTACATTATACAGTCACTGTATGTTACGACACTTCTCTGGACACAATTATGGAGATACAATCAATCTATGTATATAAGATCATAAGATGTAGGAGCAGAATGAGGCCATCTGGCCCATCAACATTGCTCTGCCATTTCATCATGGCAGACGAAATTTTGCTCTCAGCTCCAAACTTCTGCCTTCTCCCCATGTCCCTTAATACCCTGCCCAATCAAGAATCTATCAACCTCTGCAACACACACAAAATGCTGGAGGAACTCAGCAGGCCAAGCAGCATCTATGAAAAAGTGGATAGTCGACGTTTTTGGCCGAGACCTTTCACACTACAGTTTGAGAGGGGGAAGCATAAACCACATATACCAGTATCAAATGGAATGAAAGCAATTACAGAGGCATAAAAAAAGAGCTTGCCCAGGTGGATTAGAGGAGGATTCAGGCAGGGCTGATGACAGAGCAGAGATGGTGGAAGTTTCTAGGAATAGTTCACAAGGTGCAGGACAGATAGGTCCCATAGAAGAAGTTGTTCTAAACTGGCAGGTGTTGGCATTTGTTGCTGATAAAGGAAGTTAATGGCAGGATAAAAAACAAGGCAAGGATGTACAAGGTTGCAAAAGTGAGTGGGAAGTTGGATGATTGGGAAGCTTTTAAAATCTAACAAAAGGCAACTGAAGAGCTATAAGAAGGGGAAAGATTAAATATGAGGGCAAACTAGCCAATAATATAAAGCAAGATACTAGAAGTTTTTTCAGTTATATAAAGAGTAAAAGGGAAGTGAGAGTTTATATTGGACCACTGGAAAATGACACTGGTGTGGTAGTAATGGAGGACAAAGAAATGGCAGATGAACTTAATGGGTACTTTGCATCAGTGCTCACTGCACAATACACGAGCAGTGTCCGTGAGTGTCAGCAAGCAGGAGTGAGTGCCATTGCTATTACAAAGGAAAAATCGCTAGGCAATCTCAAAGGTCTTAAGGAGGATAAGTCACCTGGATCAGATGGACTACATCCCAGAATCCTGAGAAGGTTTGCTGAGGAGGTAACGGATACATTGTTCATGATCTTTCAAGAATTACTTGATTCCGGCATGGTACCGGAGAACTGGAAAATTGCAAATGTCACTCCACTCTTTAAGAAGGGAGGAAGAGAAAAATGAGGAAATTATAGGCTGGTTAGACTAAGGACAGTGGTTGAGACTACTATTAAGGATGAGGTGTCGAGGTACTAGGAGACTAATGATAAAATACATCAAAGTCAACATAGAGTCTCTAAAGGGAAATCTTGCCTGACAAATCTGTTAGTTCTTTGAGAAAGTAACCAGCAAGGTGGACAAAGGAGAGGGAGTGAATGTCATTTACTTGTATTTTCAGGAGACACTTAATAAGATGCCACACATGAAGCTGCTTAACAAGATGAAATCCTATGGTGTTACAGGAAAGATACTGGCATGTATCGAGGAAAGGCTGACAGGCAGGAGGCAGAGAGTGGGAATAAACAGAGCCTTTTCTGGTTGGCTGCCAGAGACTAGTGGTGTTCTTCAGGGGTCAGCATTGGGACTGTTACTTTTCAAATTGTTTGTCGATAATTTAGATAGTGGAACTGTGGCTTTGTGTCAACATTTGCAGATGATAGGAAGATGGGCAGAGGGGTGGGATGTGCTCAGAATGCAATGTGATTACAGCAGGACTTAGCCAAGTTGGAAGAATGTGCAAAAAAGTGGCAGATGTAATACAGTATTGGAAAATGTATGGTAATGCATTTTAGTAAAAGGAACAATAATATGGACTATTATCTAAATTGGCAGAAGGTTCAAACATCAGATATGTAGAAGGACTTAAGAGTCCTCGTAAGATTCCCAGAATGTTAATTTACAGGTTGAGTCTGTGCTAAACAAGGAAAATGCAACGTTGGTATTTATTTCAAGAGGAATAGAATATAAAAGCAGGGAGGTAATGCTGAGACATTATAAGGCACTAGTTAGGCTGCATTTGGAATATCGTCAACAGTTTTTGAGCCTTATTTCTCAGAAAGAAAGTGTTGTCATTGGAGAGAGTCCAGAGCAGGTTCATGTGGATAATTCCAGGAATGAAGGGGTTAACATATGAGGAGCATTTGGCAGCTTTGGACCTCTACTAATTGGAAATTAGAGGAATGCAGGGGGACCTCATTGAAACCTACTGAATGTTGAAATAGGGTGGATGTGGAGAGGATGTTTCCTCTGGTGGAAGTATCCAGAAAATGGAGGGCACAGCCTCAAAATTGTGGGGCGGCCTTTTCAAACAGAGATAAGGATTTTTTTTTTCTAGCCAGAGAGTGGTGAATCTGTGGAATGCTCTTCCCTATGCTGCAGTGGAAGCCAAGACCGTGGGTATATTTAAGGCAGAAGTTGATAGTTTACTGATTGGTCAGGGCATCAAAAGATATGGCAAGAAGGCAGGTGATTGTGGCAGAGTGGGATCCGGGATCATCATGATGGAAGGACAGAGTAAATTCATTTGGCTGAAAGACCTAATTCTGCTCCTAATATCTTATGTTCTTCTGGTCTTATGGTCATAGGAATCAATCTCTCCACATCCACTTTGTCGAGGCCTCTCACCATTCAATATGTTTCAATGAAGTCTTCCGAATTCTTGTGAATACATACCCAGAACCATCAAATGCTCTTCATATGACAATGCCGGAATTATTTTGATGAACCTCCTATGAACCCTCTCCAGTTTTAGCACACCTGTTCAAAGATAAGGAACCCAATTCTGCTCACAGTACTCCCAGTGAGGCCTCACCAGTGCTTTATAAAGTTTCAACATTAAAGCTATCTTTCATGTTAATATTTATTGCATTTTTTTTATTATTGTGTTCTTTATCTTTTTTGCACTGCATTGGATCTGGAGTAACAATTATTTCATCTCCTTTACACGTGTAAAGGCTCTTCATCATCAACAATACCTGCGGTTGATGCCAAAGACTAAGGATAGGCTATTACAGCTCAGGGTTTGGAGTTTAAGGAGTAAGGAGTTTGTATGAACCTGTGGGATTCCTCCAGGTGCTTTGCTTTTTTACCACTATCCAAAAATAACAGTTAGTAGGCTAATTGGTCATTGTAAATTGTCAGGCAACACACACAAAATGCTGGAGGAAGTCAGAAAGCCAGACAGCATCGATGGAAAAGAGTAAATAGTGGAGTTTCAGGCCGAGATCCTTCATCAGGACTGGAGAAAAAAGATGAGAAGACAGAGTAAGAAAGTGGGGGGAAGGGAGAATTTCCCAGTGGCCACCCATTTTAATTTCACTTCCCATTCCTTTTCTGACATGCCAGTCCATGGGCGACTCCACTGCCATGGTGAGGCCACATTCATGTTGGAGGAAAAACCCCTTATCTCCCGTCCGACTAGCCTCCAACCTGATGGCATGAACATCAATTTCTCAAACTTCCAGTAATGCCCCACCCTTTCATTCACCATTCCCCATTTCTCTTTCCCTCTCTCACTTTATCACTTTACCTGCCCATCACCTCAATCTGGTGTTCCAACTACTTCCCGTTCTTCCATAGCTTTCTGTCCTCTCCTATCAAACTCCCCCTTCATTAGCCCCTTTATCTCTTTCACAAATTGACTTCCAAGTCCCCTCCCCCCTGCTGGTTTTACTAATTATCTACGACCTTATATTTCTTCCTCCCCTCCACCCACCTTCTTACTCTGACTTCTCATTTATTTCTCCACTCTGATGAAGAGTCTTGGTCCAAAACATCGACTGTTTATTTTTTTATATAGATGCTGCCTAGTCTGCTGAGTTCCTCCAGTGTTTTGTGTGTTTTGCTTGGATTTCCAGCATTTGCAGATTTTCTCTTGTTTGTGATTGTAAAGTGTCATGCGATTGGGCTCGGGTTAAGAAGGTGGGTTACTGGCTGGACTAGCTCGTGGGGCCAGAAGGACCAGTTCTGTACAGTATCTCTAAATAAAATAAATAAATAAACAAACAAATAAATAAATAAAAACCCGAGGTTGATCGGAATCTTGGAAGTCAAGGCCTAAAGATCGATCAGAAGTCCGAATTCAATGCCTGATGTCTAGAAGTCCAGAAGTCAAGGCCAGATGGCTGGAAGTCCTGGGTCTGCAATTCTATGGGGGAAAATTGAATCCCGATGTCTGTGAGTCCACTGGAGGCTGAAAGCTGAAGACGGCCTGTCCTGGAGTTAGAGCCCTATGTATGCGTGTGTGTGGGAGGGAGGTTGTACCCAGACATCCCACCTCTCCCGGCAGTTCCGGGCGTCTCCAGCATATGAATAGTGGCTTCCTGATGCCCGCAAATTATATACAGTATCACGGAAATCAATTTTTTTGAGAGAAAGCAAGAGAGAGTATGAGAGCGACCACGAGAGAGAGTGTGCGTGCGAGAGAGAGCGAGAGCAAGCAAGCAAGATCACGCGAGTGAGAGCGAGAGAGAAAGAAAGCAAGAGCACTTGAGAGTGCGCGCGCGCACGACCATGAGAGATAGAGCGCGAGCGTGAGAGAGAGCGAGAGCAAGCAAGCAAGAGCGCGCCGTGGCAGAGTGTTCCAAAAAATATATAAAATGTACGTCACCCCAGACTACAGTAAAGTGTATCCCTGCCTAATAGGGGTCAAAATAATGACAGTGTTGCTCGCTGCGCTGTTTGCAACAGTGACTTTTCTATTGCCCATGGAGGGTTAAGACTGTAAAAGACATGTTGAGGTGAGTTTAACAGGTGTCGTTCGTTCATTAGCATAGCTAACATTATTTAAACTAGCTGGCTAGCTGCTAGAGCTACTCTATTGCAGACATCCCATCTCCCGGGAGTGTCCTGCAAATTGATGGTGCTACCTTCCTGAAATTTTGCAGGGTGGGCTGTCTGTTTACCTTTGTTGTTTGTTGTGCTCTGTTTTATTGTGTTCTGTGTTGTTCTGGCAGAAATTGTGGGCATGCTATGTTGCCGCCAGAAGCCCCCAGCACTTCATTAGGTTAAGTTGGTTATTACTACAAACACATTTCATTGTATGCTTTGATGCACTATACTGTGGAAAAAGTCTTAGGCACATATATGCAGCTAGGGTGCCTAAGACAATTGCACAATACTCTCTAATATGTCTTTCCAATGATCAAATAGCACTTAATACTACTGAACTAATATAAAACTAAGTACTCTTATTACTGTTTCCTGACCACCTTCCTATTTTAACCAATGTACTATACTGTGCAAAAGTCATAGGTACCCTAGCTATATATATTTTATAAACCACAAGTAACCCACTTTACTTCCTTTGAACTTCAAGTAGCAGTTCTTTTACATTTTCTTTTTATTTTGGATATGGTTCTGCTACCCATACTCTGGCGGTGTTTTTTGAGCCGATCCGGTGATCTGCACTTTGCTGTCTCTGAGTCTGTGAGCAAAGCGTGGGGATGGAGGCCAGGAAACCTGAAGATGGGGTGCGAGCCCATGATCGACTCCATCTCTCACTAATTAAAGCACTGAGGAAGATTGAAATCGTCTAGGCGGGGGTGGATGTCGAGCAAGTTTCAGCGCCAGCTACCAACCTCTCACTCACTGCTGCCAGAGGAGGGTGTCCGCAGGTGGCAGTCTCTCCCTCTCCCTCTCCCTCTCCCTGTCCCTGTCCCTGTCCCTCTCCCTCTCCCTGTCCCTGTCCCTGTCCCTGTCCCTCTCCCCCTCTCCCTCTCCCCCTCCCTCTCTCCCTCTCCCTCTCTCTCTCCCTCTCCCCCTCCCTCTCTCCCTCTCTCCCTCTCTCTCCCTCTCCCTCTCTCCCCCTCCCTCTCTCCCTCTCTCCCTCTCTCCCTCTCTCTCCCTCTCCCTCTCTCCCTCTCCCTCTCTCCCTCTCCCTCTCTCCCTCTCTCTCTCCCCCTCTCTCTCCCTCTCCCTCTCTCCCCCTCTCTCTCCCTCTCCCTCTCCCCACCTCTCTCCCTCTCTCTCTCTCTCTCTCTCTCTCCCTCCCTCTCTCTTTCTTTCTTTCCCTCTCCCCCTCCCTGCCCCCGCTTGCTGCTCCTGAGGGAAGGTCTCTGCGTTCAAATGATCTCTCTCTCTCTCCTTCGATCCTGTCGGAGGAAGGTGCCAGAGCAAAGTTTAATCGACAAAGTTTTGGATTGTGGACTCTAATTCACATATGAGGTGTCTCTAAGTTTTCTTGCCACTCTTTTTTTGTGGCTAGTTTTGGGTGACTTTATATTGGGGTGGCCTGCAGAATACAAACACTGAGCTGAGATGAATATGCCTCTTAATTTTGAGTTTTAAATTCTGTGTTTTGCTCATTTATTTTGTTGCCATTTGTGCAATTTGTTTTTCCTTTGCTCATGGGAGATTGATTTTCTTAAATGGGTTCCATAGTTATTTTTGTTTCATGGCTCTCTGTGGGAAGATGAAGCTCAGAGCTGTACACTGCATACAAACTCTGACAATAAATGTACCTTAAATCCATTTGAACTAGCCTTCTTAGGGATGGGTATGGTTTTGAGTGGTTGTCCATCTGCCATCTGTCTTGGAGGTACCAGGAAGTAGTTGTTGGCAACAATTTAATTCCCAGTGCTCGTCCCTGGCAAGCTCCTCAGGTATATCCTGAGGAGATTAACCTCCTCAGTCCCCACAGGATCAATAAAGTATGACTATGACTATGACTATATCATCGATGCCTTCTCATTTCAGATAAAAATTGCAGATTGCCAACACCATTGAGTGTATTAAGTAGGTAGAGCGGACCGAGCCACACATTTCAGCTGTTTTAGCAGCGGTCATGGCTCGACACAGTCAAATGAAACGAGGGACTGATACATTGCGATTTATTTATCTATGCCAAGAGGTTCATATCATAAATATCGTATCACCTAAAATGCACATCTTTCATAAAGGTATGGTTATACGTTTCAGGTAGTCCACCAACTTAACTTCAAAGGTCAAATTAAATTTATTATCAAAGTATGTATATGTCTCCATATACCACCCTGAGATTCATTTTCATGCAAGCATTCACAATAGAATAATGGAATGCAATAGAATCAATGAAAAACTAGACACAAAGACAAACAATGTGCAATGTGTAACTTCTTCCTCTTTCTTCCTCTTTCCCATACCTTCCTCTCACCAAGTTCCAACTGGCCATCATTCCTTCCCAATATGGTTCCACCAATCACCTATCAGCCTCTATTCCAGCCATAAGACGCCTTCCCCTCTTACTACCTCACCTGCCCCCATATTGGGATTTCTTGAGAAACTTTCTTCTTATGTTCAAATGGATCTGTTTATTATCAGAGAATATATACAGTATACAACCTGAAATACTTGTCTTCACAGACATCCGCAAAAAGCAGAACCCCAAAAGAGTGACTGACAGAAAAATGTTAGAACCCCAAAGCCCCGTCACCCGCTTCCCCATGCAAGCATCAACGCATCAACCTCCCCTTCCCCCACGCATTTCAGCAAAAAGCCTCAGCGTCCACCACACACCAAGCAACAGCGAAGCGCCCAAAGAGAGACCGGAATCTGCAGTCAACAAAAATTATAGTTTACCTGATAGCATGACATGTCACAGGCTCTCTCTCTCACTAGCAGAGTATAGAGGGATATCACCCAATTTTACAGTGATAGAGGAGATTTACAGTCACTGTTA
This sequence comes from Mobula hypostoma, assembly GCF_963921235.1. NCBI lineage: Eukaryota > Metazoa > Chordata > Chondrichthyes > Myliobatiformes > Myliobatidae > Mobula > Mobula hypostoma. Next base: position 10,438,080 of record NC_086097.1, read on the forward strand.
CAATATTACAGTCTGCCACATCGCTTTCCCATGCATCCACCGCAGTGAAATCCTGATGTTCCATCTCCCATGGTGCCTCAGTCAGCAACGCCGGCCTGGATTTGGTCACCCACAGGGCCGCACCCTGGAAACACCATCTTCCAAGCCGCGCCTAGAAAATGTCGGAAAATGATCGGCTGACGAGCTCCTGGAACAGGAACTTATCCACCATAAAGAACACAGTTTGAGTGGCACTTGCAGATCAGGACCTCAATAGAACCCCAACCACCTTGAAAAGGGGAAAAAGAGAAGAATTAAGCTGTTTCCGCAGACGAGCTCAAAGAGGCAGCCATTAGATGTCATCTTAAATCTGCCCTCCACTGTTTCAGTCATGATACAGAGTCTCCACCCAAAGCATGGACTCTTTGGCATCTACAGACACCGATTTCCTCCAATGTTCTATTTTATTTCCCCAAAAGCCAGGATGTAGGGACCAGAGGCAAGAGTCAGGGTGGCTCTGCTCGCTGTTCCACAACATTAACTCTACTCTGTACTGAACTGATTTTGAGGCTGTGGCCTGCTCTGCCTTTGTGTCTGTGGGATCCACGACATTTGCTGGTCTCTGAGCTGAACTAGGGCTGAGGCTGTGCGCTGCTCTTTACTTCATGTGTGAGGACTCACTTTCATGCTCAATGCTATTTGCTTAATCTAAATGTTTGCATGATTTGTTTTTCTCTCCACATATTGGGTGTTTGACAGTCGTTTTTAAAAGGGGTTCTTTAGGGATTCTTTGTTCTGTGGTTCCCTTTAAGGAGACAAATCTCAAGGTTGTATAAATGTATACATATTTTGATAATAAATGTACCTTAAGCTTTGAACTGAACTGTTCCACAACCTATTGACCCACTTTCAAAGACTCTTCATCTCATGTTCTTTATATTTATTGCTTGTTTTTTTAATATCATTATTTTGCTTTTTTATTATTATTTTGCTGTATATTGGTTAAAACAGGAAAATGGTTGGAAACAAATAAGAGTATTTAGCTTTGTATTCATTTGTTTGTTATGTCCCATGTTATATGATGTGAGTGTTAGCACGTGGCCAAGTGGTTAAGGCATTCGTCTAGTGATCTGAAGGTCGCTAGTTCGAGCCTTAGCTGAGACAGCATGTTGTGTCCTTGAGTAAGGCACCTAACCACACATTGCTCTGCGATGACACTGGTGCCAAGCTGTATGGGTCCTAATGCCCTTCCCTTGGGCAACATCAGTGGCTTGGAGAGGGGAGACTTGCAGCATGGGCAACTGCTGGTCTTCCATACAACCCTGCCCAGGCCTACGCCCTGGAAACCTTCCAAGGCACAAATCCATGGTCTCATGAGACTAACAGATGCCGATTAAAATATATCACGTGGGCAATCTTTCCATGACCATGATTGTTCTTGGCAATTTTTTCTGCAAAAGTGGTTTGCCATTGTCTTCTTTTGGGCGGTGTCTTTACAAGATGGGTGACACCAGACATTGTCAATACTCTTCAGAGATTGTCTGCCTGCAGTGGTCGCATAACCAGCACTTGTGATATGCACCAGCTGCTCACATGACCATCCACCACCTGCTCCCATGGCTTCATGTGACCCTGATCAGGGTGGGTGGGGGGGGGGGGGGCGCTAACCGGATTCTACACCTTGGCCACTGGTGAGCTGCAGGTTAGCAGAGCGACTTTGGTAGAGACATATCTCCACCCTGCCACTCAAGCTTTGTACTAGCTCAGTAGTATTAAGTGTTATTTGGTAACTGGAAAGACACAACGTGCACACTAGCTATATCTATCTACCTGATGATTTTGCAGAGTACTGTCACCAACTGTAAAAAAACACAAATGTATGGTGATATCAAAACAGCAGGATACTCCCAACTCCCAATTGTACATTGGTAACCAAGAGATTGAACAAATGACCAGCTTTAATTACCTTGGTAGTTTTATATCACAAGATGCTAGAAGTAAAGTAGAAATAAATAGAAGAATTGCCATTGCCAAAACCAACTTCCAAAAAGTGAAACCCATTTTTACCAACAGACACATTTCTATGACAACAAGCCTTAGGCTACTAAAATGTTAAATCTTGCTGTATGCTTCCGAAACGTGGACTGTAACACCAGAACTCCAAAGAAACTTAGAAGCAACAGAAATGAGGTTTCTTAGAAGAATGCTGAAAATATCATATAGAGATAGAGTAACTAATGAGACAGTACTTCAACATGCCCATACAAAAAGATCTTTAATGAGAACTTTAAATGAGAGGAAACTTAAATTCCTAGGCAATGTCATCAGAAAGGGATTAATAGAATGCCTTACTTTACAAGGCTGTATGCCTGGGAAATGCGGAAGAGGATGGCAAAGAAGAAAATATATGGACACTGTGAAAAAACTAACAGATCTAAGTGTGCGAGATATCATTGACGCTGCATGGGATCGTTCGATGTGGAGAGCCATGATCTCCCAAGCGTGTAACACGCAAGGCACGTGAAGAAGAAGAACTGTATGTACTTTCATAATAAATTTACTTTGAATTTTGAACTTTTTGAACTGTATTTTATTCCAGAGTCCAGCATCTCCTTAGTCTCTATGAAAAATTGATTTCTGCAGGAGCCAATTTGCCATTCATGTCAACCGGAGTGTTCTATGTATTCACATTGTACCTCTGTGTTGTATTGCCTGTACTATACAGAAACAAAACAAAGCTACCTGGAATGAAAAAATACTAATCTGAGCTTGCCATTGAAATGTAAGAGTTCATGCCAGAATCTGCAGTTGCCCATTCATCTACCTAGTTACAGCCAACCTGTCGGTGGTTTAAAAGGTTGTTCCTGGCCCAATACCAGGAGAGCTGTTAGTGTTTATCCAGACCTCCATGCTTCTGGCAGGAACACAAACCCAGTGCAGCTGTTTCTCAGTGATTTACTGCATCAATTCAAAAGCTCTGCATAGAATTGAGAAAAAAAAGAGTTTCAGGAACTGTTTTATCTTTCCCATGGAGTTCCTCAGAAAATAGAAATAGGACAGAAAGTAGTACAGAGCAGGAACAGACACTCTGGCCCAAGGTATCCATAAGATATAGGAGTAGAATTAGGCCATTCAGCCCATCGAGTCTGCTCTGTCATTCCATCTTGGCTGATCTATTATCCTCCTGAACCCCATTCTCCTGCCTTCTCCCTGTAACCTTTGATGCACTGACTAATTAATAACCAATCAGCCTCTGTTTTAAATATACAGTACTCAATGATTTGGCCACACTATCTGTGGCAATAATTCCACAGATTCACCACCATCTAGCTAGGTAAATTCCTCCTCGTCTTTGTTCTAAATGAGATGACCCTCTATTCTGAGGCTGTTCCCTCTGATCCTAGACTCCTCCACTATAGGAAACTTTCTCTGCACATCCACTTTATCTAGACCTTTCAATATTCGATAGACTTCTGTGCCAAATTAGAGTAATCCATAAGCCCATAAGACCATAAGACAAAGGAGCAGAAGTCGGCCATCCGGCCCATCGAGTCTGCTCCACCATTTTACCATGAGCTGATCCATTCTCCCATTTAGTGCCACTCCCCCGCCTTCTCACCATAACCTTTGATGCCTTGGCTACTCAGATACCTGTCAATCTCTGCCTTAAATACACCCAATGACTTGGCCTCCACTGCTGCCCGTAGCAACAAATTCCATAGATTCACCACCCTCTGGCTAAAAAAATATCTTCGTATCTCTGTTCTGAATGGGTGCCCTTCAATCCTTAAGTCATGCCCTCTCATACTAGACTCCCCCATCATGGGAAGCAACTTTGCCACATCCACTTTGACCATGCCTTTCAACATTCGAAATGTTTCTATGAGGTCCCCCCTCATTCTTCTAAATCCCATCTGCTGTACATAGGCTATGTCTCCCTGTTCACGTATCTACCTACATACCTCTTAAAGGATATAATTGTATAATTGCCTTTTCTTCCACCACCCCCTCTGGCAGCAAGTTCTGTAATTGATTATGGGGAGCAAGGACATGGCAGACCAATTGAATAATTACTTTGGTTCTTTCTTCACTAAGGAGGACATAAATAATCTTCCAGAAATAGTAGGGGACAGAGGGTCCAGTGAGATGGAGGAACTGAACGAAATACATGTTAGTAGGGAAGTGGTGTTAGGTAAATTGAAGGGATTGAAGGCAGATAAATCCCCAGGGCCAGGTGGTCTGCGTCCTAGAGTGCTTAAGGAAGTAGCCCAAGAAATTGTGGATACGTTAGCGATAATTTTTCAAAACTCGTTAGATTCTGGACTAGTTCCTGAGGATTGGAGGGTGGCTAATGTAACCCCGCTTTTTAAAAAAGGAGGGAGAGAGAAACCAGGGAATTATAGACCGGTTAGCCTAACATCGGTGGTGGGGAAACTGCTAGAGTCAGTTATCAAAGATGTAATATCAGCTCATTTGGAAAGCGGTGAAATCATCGGACAAAGTCAGCATGGATTTGTGAAAGGAAAATCATGTCTGACGAATCTCATAGAATTTTTTGAGGATGTATCTAGTAGAGTGGATAGGGGAGAACCAGTGGATGTGGTATATTTGGATTTTCAAAAGGCTTTTGACAAGGTCCCACACAGGAGATTAGTGTGCAAACTTAAAGCACACAGTATTGGGGGTAAGGTATTGATGTGGATGGAGAATTGGTTAGCAGACAGGAAGCAAAGAGTGGGAATAAACGGGACCTTTTCAGAATGGCAGGCGGTGACTAGTGGGGTACCGCAAGGCTCAGTGCTGGGACCCCAGTTGTTTACAATATATATTAATGACTTGGATGAGGGAATTAAATGCAGCATCTCCAAGTTTGCGGATGACACGAAGCTGGGTGGCAGTGTTGGCTGTGAGGAGGATGCTAAGAGGATGCAGAGTGACTTGGATAGGTTGGGTGAGTGGGCAAATTCATGGCAGATGCAATTTAATGTGGATAAATGTGAAGATATCCACTTTGGTGGCAAAAATAGGAAAACAGATTATTATCTGAATGGTGGCCGATTAGGAAAAGGGGAGGTGCAACGAGACCTGGGTGTCATTATACACCAGTCATTGAAAGTGGGCATGCAGGTACAGCAGGCGGTGAAAAAGGCGAATGGCATGCTGGCATTTATAGCGAGAGGATTCGAGTACAGGAGCAGGGAGGTACTACTGCAGTTGTACAAGGCCTTGGTGAGACCACACCTGGAGTATTGTGTGCAGTTTTGGTCACCTAAACTGAGGAAAGACATCCTTGCCACAGAGGGAGTACAAAGAAGGTTCACCAGATTGATTCCTGGGATGGCAGGACTTTCATATGAAGAAAGACTGGATGAACTGGGCTTGTACTCGTTGGAATTTAGAAGATTGAGGGGGGATCTGATTGAAACGTATAAAATCCTAAAGGGATTGGACAGGCTAGATGCAGGAAGATTGTTCCCGATGTTGGGGAAGTCCAGAATGAGGGGTCACAGTTTGAGGATAAAGGGGAAGCCTTTTAGGACCGAGATTAGGAAAAACTTCACACAGAGAGTGGTGAATCTGTGGAATTCTCTGCCACAGGAAACAGTTGAGGCCAGTTCATTGACTATATTTAAGAGGGAGTTAGATATGGCCCTTGTGGCTACGGGGATCAGGGGGTATGGAGGGAAGGCTGGGGCGGGGTTCTGAGTTGGATGATCTGCCATGATCATAATAAATGGCGGTGCAGGCTCGAAGGGCCGAATGGCCTACTCCTGCACCTATTTTCTATGTTTCTATGTTTCTATAAGCATATAGCACTCTCTGTCAAAAAAAAAGACTTGCAACCTCCTTTTAATTTTCCCTCTATCCCCTTAAAGATATGGTCTCTATTATTTGACACTTCCACACTGAAATTCGAAAAAGACTCTGACTTTCCATCCTATTTCCCTCATAATGTTATACATGTTGTATTAGGTCATCACCTCACTCTCTGACACTCCAAAGAAAACAATTCAAGTTTATCCAAACTTTTTTTCTTATGACTGGTGTTCTCTAATCCAGGGAGCACCTGGATGAAGCCTCTTAGATCTTTCTCCAAAGACTCCACAACCTTTTAGTACTGTGGCAACCAGAACTGCATGCAATACTACAAATGTGGAATAAAGAAAGTTTTACCCAGCTGTAACATGACTTGCTGACTTTTATGCCCAATGCTCCAAATGTTCAATGCCATTTGAATGGGAAATCCTACAGAAAGAAATGGATACAGCCCAGTCCGTCACGGGTAAATCCCTTCCCATCCTTGAGCACAGTTACATGGAGCTCAGCATCTGTCAACAGAGAACCTCACCATCCAGTCCGTGTTTTCTTCTCACTGGTCTCACCAGGAAGAAGGTGCAGGAGCCTGAGGACTCACACCACTTGGTTCAGGAACAGTTATTAACCCTCAATCATCTGGCTCTTGAGTGGAAGTTTCACTCAACGTCACTTATCCCAGCATTGAACTGCTCCCACAACCTACGAACTCACTTTCAAGATCTCTTGATCTCAAGTTCTTAACAGTTATTGTTAATTAATTTATTATTATTATTCTTTTTTTTAAGTTAAACAGTTTGTTGCCTTTCACATATTGGTTGTTTGTCCGCCCTGTTGGGTGCAGTATTCAATTGATTCTATTGTATTTCTCAGTTCTACAGTGAATGCCTGTAAGAAAAAGAGTCTCAGGTTTGTATATGTGACATATATGTACTTTGATAATAAATTTACTTTGAAGTATGCCTCGGGCAATGCCATCTGTTCCAGCTTAACAGGCTGGATGCAGGAAATTTGTTTTCCGTGGCTGGGAGTCTGGAACGAGGATTTGTAAATGTCCATAAATGAGACAAGGCAATTAGGACCGAAATGAGCAGACATTTCCAAGGATGTTGCCAGGACTTGGGGACCTGTGTTATCGTGAAAGATTGAATAGTTCTGGACTATATTCTCTAAAGCACAGAAGATTGAGAGGAGATTTGACAGAAGTACACAAATTTATGAGAGGTAAATTCAGGCAGGCTTTTTCCATTGAGGTTGAGTGGGACTACAAGCAGATGTCATGGGTTAAGATTGAAAGGTGAGAAGTTTAAGGGAACATGAGGGGGAACTTCTTAATTCAGAGGATCATTAGAGTGTGGAATGAGCTGCCAGTATAAATGGTCCATACAAGCTGGATTTCATCACCTAACAGAAGTTTGGGTATATACATGAATGGTAAGACTTTGGGGGGCTATGTTTTTGGTGCAGGTCAATGGGAGTAAGCAGTTTACATGATTTCAGCATGGATTAAATGAGCCTAAATGCCTGTTTCTGTGCTGTACTTTTCTATGATTTAATTGAAAACTGGAGTTGAATAATTTTGAAAGAAACCTCATTAGTTTACAAAACCCCTTGCAGATGCAATTTATCTAATACACAAAGCTCTAAAAGTAATAGAAATCTGTTTGATTCATATGCAGTGCTGTCTTCGAATTTAAAAATTATCTATTGCTTTAGCAGAAGAGGATGGAAGTACATGTCACAGCCAGCATAATCAAATACCTCACCCACAGGACATTCTCTCTTCACTCCCCTTTCATCAGGCAGAAGATACAAAACCCTGAAAGCACGTACCATCAGAATCAAGGGCAGCTTCTATCATGCTGTTAAAAAACTATTGAATGGTATCTTAGTATGATAAGATGAGCTCTTGCCCTATGAACAACTTTAAATTGAATTAGGGAGTGTTTAGAACAGATAGAGGAAATATTAACTAGTTGTGAAATATGCGCCCAGTCATCCACCGGAATAATAAAACCCAATTCCTTTTCCTAATCTGACCTAATCTTATCAAATGGAGCTTTCCTAAGTTTCATAATAGTATTATAAATAATAGCCGTTACACCTTTCTGACATGGATTAAGGTTAATTATAGTATCTAAAATATATGTAGGAAGTAACGTTGGAAAGGAAGAGAGTATAGCGCTTGGGAAATTTCTAACTTGGAGATATCTAAAAAAATGTATTCTTGGTAAGTTATATTTGTTGGATAATTGCTCAAAAGACATAAGGGAACCATCTAAAAATAAATCAAAAAACCGTGAAATACCATTAGTCTTCCAAATTTGAAAGGCACGGTCAGTGGAAGAGAGAGGGAAGAATATGTTACCTAAAATAGGAATCGCAAGCCCAAATTGATTAAGATCGAAAAATATGTCTAAAGATTAATTAGCTCATTTTTATTCTCATATTAACCCTTTGTGTGACAGGTGTCATGGGGAGATAGCTTCCTTAACTCATATGTTTTGGGCCTGTCCTACTCTGGAAACTTTTTGGAAGGATATTTTTAATATTATTTCAAAGGTATTGAATATAGATATTTCTCCCCATCCTATTACTGCTATCTTTGGATTACCTAAAATTTCCAGTAATCTTTCCGCTTCAGCCCGTAGATTGATTGCATTTCTTACTTTAATGGTGAAAAGATATATTTTACAGCATTGGAAGGAGATTAATGCTCCAACTACATTCTTTTGGTTTTCCCAGATGATACTATGTTTAAATCTGGAGAAAATTAGAAGTAATCTTTATGATTCTTCAGTTAAATTTGAACAGACTTGGAGATCTTTTATTCAACATTTTCATTTAATGTAACTTTTTTTTTCTTTCTCTGGCCATATTTACATTCCCTTCTTGCTTTTTAACTGTTTTTAATGGAGGTCGGGTTTGAGGACGTGATTGTTTTAAGTTGTTTAACTCTACTTGATACCTAGTTAGCCCATTGTTTTGCTTTGCTTTTTAGTTTAGTTACACGGTGGGTTTTTTTTTGGGTTTTTTTTCCTTATTGACATATTTGAAAATTAGTATACTATTATATTACCTGGTTATCTTATATCTAAACTGCACTGTTTGTACTAACTTTTTTTTTGTGTATTAATATCTCTTGTAAAGTTATATTGCAACTGTGTATCAGTGCCTATATGGTTTACCTTTTGTGTACTAATTCAATAAAAAGATTTAAAAAGAAAGGTGGGCTCTTGCCCTCACAATCTACCTCATTATGTCATGAGCCGTGTGGGCCTGTTCACCTATACAGTATATGTTAATTGTTGTCTTATCTAGAGTCATTATACACTTGTCCTTTCTGTTTAATCCTATTGAGTTTATTTTGACTGACACGGGTTTTCTGCGCTTTGTGATTATTTAATGTGGACTCCTTATTAGTGTTTTTGCCGGTCCTTGTGTTTTGAGAATGATTTGCCTCACCTCACAGTGTCGCTCAGTTAAACCACTGATGTTCTGTTGGAATTATTATGAATTAAAAATACTAGAAATTCTGAAGATGCTAGAAATCCAAAGCAACACACACAAAATGCTGGAGGACCTCAGCAGGTAGAAGTGTATAGGGACAGGAGATCTGTAGTGAAAATGAAACAATCGGGGCCAAGAAGTCATTGAAAAGATCGAGGGTGTGTGAACTGTCACGGATGTAGGTAGGAAGGGACTGTACTGGCGGTATAAAACAGAGTCAAGGTATGCAAACAGATGTTCTGTGGGACAGGAGCAAAGAGAAGTAATGAATCTACCTGGACAGTCAGTTTTGTGGATTTCAGGTAGTAGATAGAACTGAGGGATGTGGGGTAAGGAAACTATGAGGTTGATGACAGTGGATGGGAGATACCTGGAGTCGATGAGCTCAGTGACGGTGTGGGAGAGTCCCTCCAGCTTTTTGAGCGTGTGTCTATGAATAAACTCTTATTTCTGACTCTACATGGGATTCTGTCATTCGTTCACACCTGGGTTCAGTTGTCTGTCACTAGGACTAGAGGTCATGGGTTAAGTGTGAAAGATGAAATGTTTAAGGCGAACATAAGCAGGAACTTCTTCACACAGAGACTGATGAGAGTGTCGAATGAGCTGCCAGCAGAAGTGGTGGATGTAGGTTTGACTTCAACATTTAAGAAAAATTTGGGTACGGTATTGTGCAAAAGTCTTAGGCAAATTTATATATAGCTAGGATAGAATAATAGTTCAACAGGACTAGTTGGAGCAAAGGGCCTGTTTCTGTGCTGCCATGTTCTAGGACTCTGGGACTCTTACATAGGATATAGAACACCACAGCACTGACCTTTCTCTTCACCTACTCTAAGATCAATCTAACTCTTCCCTCCCACATAGCCCACCATTTTTCTATCATCCATGTATTTATCTAAGAGCTTGTTAAATTCCTTTAATATATCAGCCTTTACTACCATCCCTGGCAGGGGCTTCCATGTACACCCCACACTCTGTGTAAAAAAACTTACATCTGACATTCCACTATACTTCCCTCCAATTGTTTAATCATTTTAAAAGTATGCCCCCCTGGTATTAGGCATTTCAGCCCTGGGAAAAAAATCTCTGGTTATCCTCTCAATCTATGCCTCTTATACCTTTGTCCATTCACCCCTTATCTTCCTTCACTTCAAAGCGAGAAGCCCTAGGTCATTCAACCTATCCTCCTAAGGCATGCTCACTTATCCTGGCAGCATCCAAGTAAAGCTCCTCTGCACCCTCTCTAAAACTTTACCTTCTTCCTATAATGATGCAACCGGAATTGAACACAATATTCCAATGTGGTCTACCGATGTTTTTATAGAGGTGCAATGTTATCTCTTGAACTCAATCCCACCGACTAATGAACACCAACACGCCATATGCCTTCTTAACCACCCTATCAATGTGCATAGCAACTCTGAAGGATCTATGGACATGGACCCCAAGGTCCCTCTGACCCTCCACGCTGCTAAAAATCAATAAGAATTTCTTCAACAACATTGTGAGGAACATGTGGAATTCTCCACCTCAGATGCAGAGGCCATTAATGAGTGTATTACATAGAAGGTAGCGAGATTCCTTGTTATAATCCACCTAACCATGCCAGCTTCTGGGGTGTAGTTGCTCCAACTCTCTGGAATATAGATAGCTGCTGCAGTGCCTTTAAAGAGTCAGGCCTGCCCCACTAATTAGTGGCCATGTTCTTGCATCAGAATTTTAATATTTTAAAAGCACCTGAACTGAGTTTCAGTGCTTAATCGTCAGCTCTACTTTTGATTCTCGTCTAGCATTTAGTTTAGAACCCTGTCCTCGTTTCAGTCTTGTGTCGTGTCTTGGTTCTAGTCTCGGATACTCCGCACTTGGTCCTAACCATTCTCACCAAGGTCTCTCATCATATTCCCCACACAAAAGGCTTAGACAGAGTGTGTGTGAACATATAATAGAAACAGAAGATCATCCTTGAATGTACTGTAGAGTGCAGCAGGCTTAGGAGGCTAAAAGGGCTGCTCCTTATCCTATTTTTTTCTCAATGAATCTATGCAGCATTCACTTTGTATGTAAAAGTTCACAAACAGCTAAAGTGTTTGTTAACCAAACTTTCTAAAGTATGGCTAAAGATTTCTGGAAGCTTATAGTTTTATTTACCTGTGTCAATCATCACTGCTCAGTACAGAAACTGATGGAGAGGAAGGCTCTACAATGGGTAGTCAAAACTGCCCAAAGCATCACTGGCACCAGCCTACCCAACATCAGGGACATAAACACAGGAGCCATAAAAAACCCAGTAACATCATGAAGGATCCTACCCACCCTGCTCATGGTCTGTTTGTCCCACACACATCAGAGATGAGGCTATGTAGCATCCATGTGATGACCACCAGACTCAAAAATAGTTATATTTTCCAAGCAGGAAGGCTGATTAACACTTCTACTATTAACCCACCCCTCCATTCCAGTCACCCTCGTCACACCACTACTACTTTATCATCTCCTGTCAGTCACTTTATGTACAGACACTCCTGTGCATAGTGTCACTTTATGTACATGCAATCAATCTCTGTATATAAGATAAATACTTTATTGATCCCAAAGGAAATTACAGTGTCACAGTAACATTACAAGTACACAGATATACAAATATAAGAAGAGAAGTAAGAAAGAATAAAAACAAGTTATCACAAGCAATCTAACAGGAGCGGGAGTCATCATTTCTCCAGCTATAGGTTGACTCATTATAGAGCCTAATGGCCGAGGGTAAGAATGACATCATATAGCGCTCTTTGGAGCAGCGCTGTTGTCTGAAAGTGTTCTTCTGTTCAGCCAAGGTGGCATACAGAGGCTGAGAAACATTGCCCAGACTTTCCAGGATTTTCCTGTTCCACCACAGCCTCTAGTGCATCCAGTTCTCTCCTATCACAGAGTCGCCTTTCTAATCAGTTTATTGAGCTGGTTGACATCACCCATTAGTTACCTCCAGTGTCCCCTCAATTTAATCATCTAATGAATAAAATAAAGGATATGGACATAATATTTACCAGAGTGAAATGCCTCTTATGGAAATTCACCTCTAGAAACTATATTTTATTCTGTCATATTATGTGGACATCGCTGTCTTTATTATCATACTGAATTGAATAGCTTGTTGGTTATCTCAGAAATAATTTATAGTCAACAACTTTGACCAGAAAAAGAATTAGGTTTATTATCACTGACATCTTGTATGTCATGACATTTGTTTTGTGTCAGTGACACAGTGCAATACGTTAAAAATACCTTTAAGTTTCATTAAGAAATATATAAAAGTAGTGAAAAGGACAAAACAGTGAGGTAGTTTTCATCAACTGCTGAGAAATCTGATGGCAGAGGAGAAGTAGTTCTTTGTAAGACATGGAGCGTGCATAGTCAGGCTCCTGTACCTGCTCCCTGATACTGGAAATGATAAGTGGACAGGTTCTGGATGGTAGAGTTTGACGGAGTATGGAACTTCCGTGAATGGACAAAGACTGCAGAATGCCTACCTTGAAGGATCAAACAGGCAATTTTTTGAAATAATGTGGTAATTTCTTGGTCACCATTAACGACATTGGTCTTTTGCTTCAATGTTTATTTATTTATTTGTTTAGAGTGGGTCCTTCCTGTGCTTCAAGCCACACCTCTCAGCAAGACCTGACAAACCTAACTAACCCTAATCCAATTGCGGGACAATTTATAATGACCATTTAACCTACCCAGTATGTCTTTGGACTGTGGGAGGAAAATGGAGGACCTGGAGAAAACCCACACAATACAGAGTTATTTATGCTTTAGGTGAATTTACGATCCTCTGCTACCCAGGTGGGCTTTGTGCTTGTGACTGAGTTAGTAATCAAGGCTTCAACCCTCTAGTCAGGTAATTTAACTGCAGTACTGCTGTGTCCTTGTAACTCCTACGCAGCCAACTGTGCCTGGTTATGCTGAGGAGCGTGCGTACTGCTGAACAGAACAAAACACCCGGCCTTTGGAGCAATGTTATGCTATTGTACGAGTACAAACAGTTGGGCAGCAGATGCTTAACATTAATGAATCAACTTTTTAAATGTCAATTAGGCAAAATTTAAACCTAGTTTGAAGAGGACATCTTCCAAAGGTGATACCTCAAAGAGACAGCATCTGTCATCCCCATTACGCAGGACATGCCCTTCAGGTATAGGAGCTTGAAGAGATGCACTCAATGCTTTCAGAACAGCCTTTTCCACTCCACCATCAGATTTCTGAATGGACAATGAGCCCATGTACACTACCTCACTATTTTTTCCCTTTATGAACTAATTAAATTTATTATATACATATAGGAATTCAGAAGAATGAGGGGTGACCTTATTGAAATCTACTGAATGTTGAAAGGCCTCAGCAGAGTGGGTGTTTCCTATAGTGAGGGAGTCTAAGAGCAGAGGGCACAGATTCATCTCCTTTTATTTCACAGATGAGGAAGAATTCCTTTCAGCCAGAGAGTGGCGAATCTGTGGAATTCTTTGCCACAGGTGGTTGTGGAGGCCAAGTTAGTGTGTATAATTAAGGCAGAAGTTGATAGTTAGTCAGGGCATGAAGGGATATGTGAACAAGGCGGGAGTTTGGAACTGAGAGGGAAAATGAATCAGCCATGATGAAATGGGGGAGCAGACTCAATGGGTCAAATAGTCTAATTCGGCTTCGATATTTTATGGTTTATAGTCTTATTTCTTATTGTAATTTATAATTTTCTTATGTATTGCAATGCCTTGCTGCCACAGAACAACAATTTTCACAACATACGCCAGTGATATTAAATCCAATTCTGATTCCTTTGAGTATTGTCTGCAATTCTGTTCATCTCATCTCACGAAAAGTGTGGACGCTTGGAGAGGGTGCAGAAGAGGTTCATCAGAAGATTACTTGGATTGGAGAGTATCAGCTACAAGAGAAGGTTAACAACCTTAGATTGTTTTTTTTTGGAGGATTGGAGGCTGTGGGGTGACCTGACTGAAATACATAAAACTGAGAGGGTATTATAGATTAACAATCATCGTGTTCCTCAATGGAAAATAATAGGCAATACGTTAGCAGACAAAGAATACAAATTCTATCATTTTAAACAGGGAAGTAAAATCAATACTCAGATACTATTTAGGAACATAAATTAGTTATTTTTTTCCCCAGGGTGAAAAGTATTAAGGGAAAGTAATACAAAGATCCGTCAATGCCTTGGATGACCCAAGCAAATGAACACATTGTACTCTGACTGTACAAGAAGAGAGAAGAGAAGACTTAATGCTCGCAATTAAATTAAAAAAGAACACCTTAAAATATGAAGAGTAGCAACCTCACCTCTGGGGTCTGGTCCAGTTTAAGTTTCACTGTTGTGAATTATCATGTTATTTGACAGCAAAATTATTATTCATCCTTGCGGAATTATTAAGTGCTGACAAGTTTTTCATTATTAATGATGGAAAACTCTTGAGACTAATTACGCTTTTTATAGCCCATTAACAGCTCTCACAGAGTTGTTAAATCATGAAAGGAATTCTTCATTTTTTCAGCTAAACAAGTGACTATTATGCTTTTAAAATAGAACCACATTTTTTAAGTTTGCTGTATTTTTTTAAAAAGCAGCAACTTTCTTTCAACTGATTTTTTTCATGATTATATCTTCCCCTTTCTCTTTTCATTGCACGCCTAATATTGTCTATATGAACTTGCTGCCACCTACTGACCATTTTCAATGTGAAATTAGTATCAAAACCTGCCTTTCAAGTCATTTTAATCTTAGTGATTTGTTAGTAAGATGTAGTCCTGATTCATCGATCTCTGATGCAGGTGAAAAATGTTTGGGATATAATCATGTTCTGAAATAATAATCTGAAGCATTGATTTTATTCTCCTGTTTAAAATGATACAATTTTTATTCTTCCTCTGCTAATGTATTGACTTTGTAATTTCCCAGTGAGGAACAAAGTGGCTGTTAATCAATAAACCTGTAAGGAGTTGTCAAGTAGTTGCATCAGTGTGTTAGTTGCAGTGAATACACAGAACAACACAGGGTGCAATATAGACACAAGGGGTTCTGCAGGTGTTGGAAATCCAGAGCAGCACACACAAGATGCTGGAGGAATTCAGCTGGTCAGGCAGCCTCTATGGAAATGAATGAACGGTCGATGTTTTGTGCCAAGACCCTTCATTGGGACTGGATAAGAAGGAGGAAGGTGACAGAAAAAGGAAGAAGGGGAAGGAGTGGAGTGACATTTGCAATTTTTGAGTACTTTGGAACCCTTCCAGAATCTTGAAAGATCATTACTAATGCCTCCACAATCTCTTCAGCCACCTCAGTTGAGAACCCTGAGGAGTCATCCATCTGTCCAGGTGACTTATCTAACTTTAGACCTTCCAGTTTTGCAAGCGCCTCTTCCTTAGTAATAGCAACTGCACCCACTTCTGCCTCCTGACACTCTTGAATTTCTGGCTAGTTGCTAGTGTCTTCCATGGTGAAGACTTGACATAAAATGCTGCCAAGTTCGTCTGTCATTTCTTTGTGGTCATCCTGCTTTAGCAAGGTCTTTCCCATGGAGAAAGTTCACGGCAGGCAGGAGTTTCAAGGTCCACTGTGAGCACAAAGAAGTGGGCAAAGTTAATGTTGAGAAATGTAGTGATTGGCTACAGAAACTGACTGTAGCAGACATGAGGAACATCATACTGATGTCCCTTCTAAATCGGAAGAATCCAGCACTGCTATCAGCTCTGAGTTTGTAACCACTTCTGCAATCTGGAGAAATCTCATCAAAAGTGGTCTTCATCGAAGAGTTGCTGCCAAAAAAACAATCCTCTGAAGTGGAAACAAAGCCAATAGATTTACATACACATAAAGACACAGGGACTGGGGTGCTGTCCAATGGCAGCAGGTGCTCTGGACTGATGAACCAAAGTTTGAAATTTTTGGCTCAAGCAGGAAGCAGTTTGTCCGTAAAAGAGCTGGAGAGCGCTACATGGACGAGTGTCTGCAGTAAACAATGAAGCATAGTGGAGGGTCCCTGCAGAGATGGGGCTGCATTTCTGCAAATGAAGTTGATGAAGTGGTCAGTATTAATGGAATCCTCAACGCTGAGAACTACAAGCTGATTCTAATCCACTACATGATACTATCAGGGAGGCATCTGATCAGTTCCAATTTCATTCTGAAGCGCGACAATAACACTAAACACATGGCCAAGGTCATAATAAACTACCTTCAGTAAAAAGAATAACAAGCATTTCTGCAACAGTTCTGTAAAGAAAGGGGGAAGAAGGTGCAACAAGCAACGTAAATGTCCTTTATTTATAGTATGTAACTCCAAGGTTTAGCTTTATTTGTCACATTTACATAGAAACTTGCAGCGTCAAATTAAATCAGTGAGGAATGTGCTGGGCAGCCTGCAAATGTCACCATACTTCCAGCCTTAATGTAGTATGCCTACAACTTAGTTACTCTAAACCCGTACATCTTTGGAATGTGGGAGTAAACTGGGGCATCTGGAGGAAATCTAAATAGTCACGGGCAGAATGTACAAATTCCTTACAGACAGCAGCAGGAATCGAAACCCCATCTTACAGATGGTGCTGTAAAGCATTGTGTTAGCCAGTACACTACCTTAACTGTCTACTAGAATTCTGATTTCCATCCTGAAGTTTTGGACTTAGATTCGAGAATTGTATGAAGGTATCTACCAGTGTAGGTTGAGATCAGAAGAGGCTATGCCATTATCTGAACACTAATCTCAATTGTACGCAGTATAATTTTGCACTTCAAATGTGTTTCCTGGTAAAATAAAGTTAATCCGTGTTCAAACTTTGTTATTCACAGTTCAGAAACGAAGTCACTCCAACCTCAAGTACTGAGCTGCAGTGCACAATGATTGCATATACGTGTGATTGGAGGGCATGGTCCAAATGATCAACTAATTCACCAAAACATACAAGAAAATGGGCCTTACACTAAAGGGTAAGGGCGTGGCATGGTTAGCATAGTGCATTTACCGTGACGGAAACCCGCATTCAATTCCTGCCACTGCCTGTAAGGAGTCTGCATGTACTCCCCGTGATTGTGTGATTGTCTCTGGGTGCTCCCATTTCCTCCCACATTCCAAAGCTGTATGGGTTAGTTGGTTAATTGGTCACATGGGTGTAACTGGATGGTGTGGACTGGTTGGTCCAGAAGGGCTGTTTACTTGCTAAGGGCATATCTAAATACAAAAAATATATTGGCATAAAGAGGCCTGCTATCAAACTGCTCTCACTTCAATACTTCGCCCTCTGACAATAAAGATCTGCGACAAGATTATGGAGGAGTTTATGTATTTCAGAACCCTTCCCTCAATGCCGACAATCATTGTTAATAAAACTCCTTGTTGCCTTCAGTGCTCTAGTAGCCTATGGTCATCTGCAGAAAAGAAACATTAATGACGAAGAATTCAAACCCAGCACAACAGTAATCGCTGCCTTTCCACATCCTTCAAAGACCTGGTTTACTTACTGCAGGCACCTCAGACTGTTGGAGAGCTCAAAGCTCAGTGTGTTCACAAACTCTTCCAAATCCACTGATAGGGTAAGTGAACCAGCAGCAGCATCTCGTAGAACATGGAACATTACAGCACAGTACAGGCCCTTCAGCCCACAATGTTGTGTTGCCCTTTTAAGCTACTCTTAGATTAATCCAACATTCCTTCCTATATAGCCCTACATTTTTCTATCCTCCAAGAGTTTTTCAAATGCCCCTAATGTACTTGCCTCTACCACCACTGTTGGCAGGGCATTTCATTCCACGCACTCGGCATCCTCTGTCTAAAAAAAAATACTCACCTCTCCTTCAAGGTTTTAGTCATGTTCAGCTTCACTGGGCAGACTACATCCTCCAAAAGTTGGACAATAAAATACCAAAACAGGGACCCCACTCCAAGTTGCTGGTGAACGCAGCAGGCCAGGCAGCATCTCTAGGAAGAGGTACAGTCGCCGTTTCGGGCCAAGACCCTCCAACCTTACTCCTTCCGAACGCTCTGCTCTCCACTCCCTCCGCACTAATCCTTGCGTTCACCAGCAACTTTGATGTGTGTTGCTTGAATTTCCAGCATCTGCAGAATTCCTCGTGTTTGCGTTTTTAAACCCCACTCCAAGTTACGTTTTTGCAAGAGGTGACCAGTAGCACAGAGGAAGCAACTAAATTAGACACAAGAGCCATAAAGTGATACAGCACAGAAACTGATCCTTCAGTCAACTGGTCTGCAGTGACCAGGATGGCCAACCAAACTAATAGCATTTACCCACGTTTGGGCCATATCCTTCTAAAGCTTTCCTATCTATGTACCTGTACAACTGCCTTGAAAGTTTTTACTAAAATATTCTTAGGAAGTTCTAAACTCATTGTTGCAAAATCCAATGATATCCTAGACGCATGAGAATCCCTGGCAGAAGACTCAAAATAGGAAAGAAACATTTTGCGTGTCACTAAGAATATTATCTCCTTAGTGAACACGGCAGTGTAGCAGTCAGTGCGACCATATTACAGCTTGGGGTGTTGGAGTTCAGAGTTTCATTTCCAACGCTGTCTGTAAGGAGTCTGTATGTTCCTCCCGTGAATGTGTGGGTTTCTACCGGGTGCTCTATTTTCTTCCCACATTCCAAAGATGTACCAGTTAGTAAGTTAATTGTTTATTGTAAATTGTTCTGTGATTAGGCTAGGGTTAAATAGGAAGGATACTGGGCTGTGCTTCTTGCTGGGCCGGAAGGGACTGTTTCAGTTTGTATCAATAAATAAAATATAAAATATTGGAAGGAAAGTATCGCATATCAGACATCATGGCCAGCAGCTGTATCAAGTTCCTCCTGTTTCACTTGTGGCACAGACTGTGCATCTGATCAATCACTTCAGAATCCGCAGAAGTGAACTGGAAACAAATCATCCTTGACACCAAGGATCTACATAAAAGCAACAGAACGGACTTTCACGATGAACTATTTGCTCTTGGATTCCAAGCCTTTTTATGAAGTTCAAGAGTTTGCTCATCATTTTAATTGCTTTCATATCCTGCCTCTCCTTTCTGAGTGAAACACGTGCCTGAAATGTTAAATGTTTGTTCCCCTCCATACATGCTGCCTGAACTTTAGTATTGTAATACTAATTATTAAGTCATATTCTTTTTAGAGACCCCCAGTAGTCCGGAAAACCATATCTGCAGCAGGTTTACCGAGCTGCAGCTCCTTAGAGAGCATGTTAAGGAACTGGAGATGCAGCTCGATAACCTTTGGCTGATACAGTAAACTGAAGAGGTGATAGATAGGAACTACAGGGATATAGTCACAGGCTGCAGGAGGCAGGTACCTAGGTGACTGTCAGGAGAGGGAAAGGAAATCGGTAGCTAGAGCAGAATACTTCTGTGGCCGTTTCCCTTAATAATAAGTATACCGCTTTAGATTCTTTGTGGGGGACAACCTACTTCAGCAACCAGGTCTCTGGTATTGAGTCTGGCACAGTGGCTCAGAAGGGAAGGAGTTTGAAGAGGAGTGCAGTCGTGGTAGGGAATTATATAGCAAGAGGAGTAGGCACAAGATTCTGTGGATGGGAAAGAAAGACCTGGATGGTATGCTACCTCACACGTGCCAGGATCAGGGATGTCTCGAATCGGGTGCACATCATTCTAAAGAGGGAGGGTGCGGAGCCAGAAATCTTGGTGCACATTGACAACAATAACACAGGTGGGAAAATGGAGGAGGTCCTGAAGAGAGGATTTGGAGAGTTAGGTAGAAAGCTGGAAAGCACGGCCTCCACGGTAGTAATCTATTGATTGCT
Source organism: Mobula hypostoma (assembly GCF_963921235.1). NCBI lineage: Eukaryota > Metazoa > Chordata > Chondrichthyes > Myliobatiformes > Myliobatidae > Mobula > Mobula hypostoma. Next base: position 10,458,217 of record NC_086097.1, read on the forward strand.
GCCGGGGAGGGTAAGAATAGGATGATCTGGCTTATGAATGCACAGCTGAGGATCCTGTGGCGGGGCAGGGGTTCAGACTTCTGGATTATTGAGATCACTTTAAAATGTGACCTGGATAAAAGGAACAGATTACCCCTGGAACTAAGGGGGTCCAAAATCCCTGGGGCAGGTTTGCTAGAGCTGTTGCGAAGGGTTTAAACTAATTTGGCAAGGAGATGGGAACCAGAGTGATAGGGCTGAGGAATAGGCGGTTGGTATACAAGTAGATGCATGGTGACGAATACAGGACTGAAGGTGTAATACTTGAATGTATCCAGTATATGGAATAAGGTAGATGATCCTGTAGCACAATTAGAGATTGGTAGGTGTGATGTTGTGGGCGTCACTGAAGTTGTTGCTGAAAGAAGATCCTAGTTGGCAGCTTAACATCCAAAGATATAACTTGTATCAAAAGGACAGGTAAGTAGGCAGGGGGAGGGGTGGTTCTGGGGGGATGGGGTTGGGTGGCTCTGGTGGTTAAAAAAATTAAATCAAATTCTTAGAAAGAGGTGACATAGGATAATAGTCTTCTGAGAGAAGTTAGTCTTGTGAGACCATGGATTTGTGCCTTGGTTTCCAGGGCACAGGCCTGGGCAAGGTTGTATGGAAGAGCAGCAGTAGCCCATGCAGCAAGTCTCCCCTCTCCACGCCACCGATGTTGTCCAAGGGAAGGGCATTAGGACCCGTGTAGCTTGGCACCAGTGTCGTTGCAGAGCAATGTGTGGTTAAGTGCCTTGCTCAAGGACACAACACGCTGCCTCAGCCAAGGCTTGAACTAGCAACCTTCAGATCACTAGACGAACGCCTTAACCACTTGGCCATGTGCCAACATAGGATAAAAAGATGTGGAATCCTGGTGGTTAGACTAAAGAAACTGCAAAGGTATGGAGCAGACTTAATGGGCTGAATAGCCTAATTCTGCTCCTATGTCTTATCGTCTAAAAAGATACGGATGGGAGTTATGTACAGGGCTCCAAACACTAGCCAGGGTGTGGACTACAGGATTTAATGGGAGGTAGAAAATGCATGTCAAAGGGCAATGTTACAATAGTCATGGGAAAATCAGGTTGGTGCTGGATCCCAAGAAAGAGGATTTGTAAAATGCCTACAAGATGGCTTTTTAGAGCAGTTTTTTGTTTGAGCCCACTAGAGGAAAAGATATTTTGGATTGAGTGTTGTGTAATTAACCAGATTCGATTAGGGAGTTTAAGGTAAAGGAACCCTTAAAAGACAGTGATCATAATATGATAGAATTCACCCTGCAGTTTGAGAGGCAGAAGCTAAAGTCAGATCTATCAGTATTACAATCGAGTGAAAAGGGAATTATACAGGCATGAGAAAGGAACTGGCCAAAATTCATTGGAAGGGAATACTAGGAAGGATGAAGGCAGAACATCAATGGCTGAAGTTTCTGAGAGAAGTTTGGAAAGCACAGGATAGATACATCCCAAAGAAGAAGAAGAATTCTAAAGGGAAGATGATGTAACTGAGACTGACAAGAGAAGTCAAAAACAACATAAAGGGAAAAGATACGGCATATAATAAAGCAAAAAATAGTGGGAAGTTAGAGGATTGGGAAGGTTTTAAAATCCAACAGAAAGCAACAAAAAAAGTAAAAAGGAGGGAACAGATGAAATATGAAGGTAAGCTAGCCAATAATATCAAAGAGGAGCAAAAAGTTTTTCAGATATATAAAGAGTAAAATAGAGGCAACAATAGATATCAGACTGCTTTAAAATGGCAAACAAACTAAATAAGTATATTGCATCCATCTTCACTGTAGAATACTGGATGCATGCTGGAAGTTTGAGTGTCAGTGGGCAGAAGTGAGTGCAATTGCTATTACTAAGAGAAGGAGCTTGGGAAACTGAAAGGCCTGAAGATGGAGAAGTCACCTGGACCAGATGCAATACATCTCTGGGTTCTGAAGGAATTAGCCAAAGGGACTGTGGAGGCATTAACAATGATCTTTCAAGAATCACCAGATTCTGGCATGGTTCCAAAGGACCGGAAAATTGCAAATGTCACTCCACTCCAAGAAGGGAGGAAGGCAGAAGAAAGGAAATGATAGGCCAGTTAGCCTGATCTCAGTGGTTGGGAAGACATTGCAATCGATTATTAAGGATGAGGTCTCAAAATACTTTGAGGTACATGATAAAATAGGCCAAAGTCAGCATGGAAAATCTTGCCTGGTACTAATACTACTACGTCGACTCAGGCCTAGGAGGCCAGCGTCGGGCACAATGACGGACTCTCCACTTCTCCCTCTCCCTCATCAGTGTGTTCAGTTCATCTACATAAGCCGCGCTGCTGTCTTCTCGGAGCGTGTTGACCATAGTCTTGGGAGGGTGCCCAGGGTTCATCCTCCTGTGCTTGGGCTCCCATATGATGACTAGGCTGGCAGGTAGCTCGGGGTGGTGTAGACAGTGCCCCGCTAGTTGCAGTCTTCTCGCCTCGATTTTAGTGGTGAGCATCAGTAGGCTGTTATAGAGCTCAACGTTCAACATGTGCTATTGCCAACTCACGTCAAGAGCCATCCGGAGCATTCGTGTATAGCAACCATCTAGAGACTTTCACATCGTCTTGGTGAATGTCCACGTCTCGCATCCGTACGTGAGGATGGACTCTATGACTGCTATGAAAATCCTCTTTTAAAGCCCTCTGGTCAGGTTCAACTTCTAGATTTCCTTCATGTCGTTCATAGCCCTTCACGCCAGCGCCTTCCGTACCTTTATGTCCTTCCCTGAACTCATCACTCTTGACCCGAGGTACTTGTAGTCAAAGACTTTCTTAATGGTATCATTCTCTATGGTCTTGAGAGTACCTTTGTCGCAGTTAAACACCATGTACTCTGTCTTTTTAGCGTTTAGGTGAAGTCCAACTTAATTGCACTCAATTTCCACTTTTGTCAGTAGATGCTGTGCTTCCTCCATCTGGTCAGAGAGCAGGACTATGTCATCTTCAAAATCGAGATCTGTGAGCGTAACTGGTCTGACCCTTTTGGTTTGCCCTGGTTTTAAGGTAAAACAAGGCATGTCATGATCTTCGGTAGCTTGACGTAGAGCGTAATCAGGACGATTATAAAGATGTAGGGTGCCGGAGTGTCTCCTTGCAGCACACCAGCTAGGAGCTCGAACACTGCTGTTTCTCTGTCTGCTGATAGAACTTTCACCATGGTTTTGGTATAGCTAGACTGGTAAGTCTGTTGGAATTCTTTGAAAAAATATCAAGCAGGTTAGACAAAGGAGAATCAGTTAATGTTGTGTACTTGGAATTTCAAATGGTCTTTGACAAGATGCAACATATGAGGCTGCTTAGCAAGATAAGAGCCCATGATATTACAGTAAAGATACTAACATGGATAGAGCATTGGATAAATGGCGGGAAGCAAAGAGTGGGAATAAAGGCAGCCTTTTCCAGTTGGATGGTGATGACTATTGTGTTCCACAGGAGTCAATATTAGGACCGCTTCTTCTTTTTTGGATGACACAATTGATGGCTTCGTTACAAAATTGCAGATGATACAAAGATACGGAGGCGGTATTGAGAAAACACGGGGGCTGCAGAAGGAATTAGACACTTTAGAAGAAAGGTCCAAAGAAGTTGCAGATAGAACACAATGTTGGAAATGTGTGATCATGCATATTGGTAGACTATTTTCTAATTGGACAGAAAATTCAAAATCTGTGGTGCAAAGTGACTTGGGTGTCCTCATATATGTTTCTCTAAAGGTTAACTTGTCGTTTGCGTCGGTGGTGAGAAAGGTAAGTGCCTTGTTCGCATTTATTTCAAGAGCACTAGAATAAAATAAAAACTAGGATGGAATGCTGAGGCTTTGTAAGCCACCGGTGAGGCCTCACTTGGAATATTGTGAAAAGCTTGGGCTAAGGATGTGCTGACATGGGAGAGGGTTTAGAGGAACTGCACGAGAATGATTCCAGGAATGGAAGGGTTATTGCTTGAGGAGTGTTTGATGGCCTATAAGGTTTTATAAGGCATTGGTCAGTTTTGGTCAGAAAAGATATGCTGGCATTGGAAAGTGTCCGGAGGAAGTTTATGAGAATGCGTTCAGGAATGATAGGATCAAAATATCAGGAGTGCTTGATGACTCCGCGCCTGTACTCACTGGAACTTAGAAGAATCGAAACCATTTGAATATTGAAATGCCAAGATAGAGTGGATGGGAGAGGATCTTTCCCGTAATGGAGGCATCTAGGATTAAGGGGCATATCTCATAATCCTATTTAGAATGGAGATGAGGAAGAATTTCTTTCACCAGATGGTGGTGAATTTGTAGAATTTGTTGCCACAGGCAGCTGTGAAGGGCAAATCATTGGATATTTTTAAAGCAGAGGTTGATAGATTTTTGATTAGTCAGGGTATCAAAGAGTACTTGGAGTTGGCAGAAGAATGGGATGAGAGGAAAATTGGATCAGCCATGATGAAGTGACAGTACAGACGCGACATCCAAGTGGTATAATTTTGCTCCTATCTCTTATGGTCTTATGGCCTTATTGGATTTAAATGATAATACTCCTATGTAACTGGAACATTTGATGTTATGCTCTAGGGGCATAGCTGTAATATTATTGAAGAAGGCTCTAAAACTACAAACAAAATGCCAGAGCTGACCAGAAGTGCACTGAGAGCAGTAAGCGTAAAGGAGTTGGGGTCTTGCTGTTCTGGTTAACAACGGATGGTGCAATCCTGGTCATATTACGATCGAGGAACGTGTTTGTAGCCCGGATATTGAACTTTTTGCTGTTGGACTCCAGCCATATTCCACCGAGATACAACACTGGGCGTCATGGGAGATTGTTCCTGCCTGTGGCTATTGAACTTTGCAGTTCCTCCAGTGGAGAGTCAGACAGACTGAGCCAAAAGGCTGGTCCTGGACTTATTTCCATCTGGCATAGTTTGCATATTGTTGTTTGATTGTTTGTGGTTTTTGTATTGCTATATTTATGCTCTATTCTTAGTTGGTGCAGCTGAAACAAAACTCAATTTCCCTCGGGATCAATAAGGTATGTCTATGTCTATGTCTATGTCTATGTCTATGTCTATGTCTATGTCTATGTCTATGTCAGAGGGACTCAGTAGTTCAGACAGCATCTGCAGGATCTTTAGATGAATGTCTTGGCTCTCCATAGATGCTGCCTGACCTGCTGAGCTCCTCCAGCATATACAGTATCTGCAGATTTTCTTGTGTTTATTATTTCCTTTTTGAGTGTTTTGTGAGCAATTATCCCAGGCCCCTTACTATCTTTGGAGTTGCTAGTTTATGTTCAGAGCTGTCTGACAAAGTTCCAGCACAAGTAAAAAATGATTGGGACCAACTTTCTTCTCACATTTTATTTTTATTATATCAGTGACTACATTTAATAATATTTCTTTGTTTTTACAAACAAACTTATGTTTACAAATATAAGTCTTTCTTAAAAAGTTTGTTGCATTCTCAGTTGATTAATGTAGACACTAGAGATTCTGCAGATGCTGGAAGTCTTGAGCAACACACACAAATTGCTGGAGGAACTCAGCAGGTCAGGCAGCATCTATGGAGAGGAATAAACAGTCAGCATTTTGGACTGAGATTTCTTAGATGCTGCCTGACCTGATGAGGTCCTCCAGTTTTTTACGTGTGAAGTTCATGAATGTTGCTGTTTCAATCTTTGAAACAAAATTCGTGTGAACTATGCTTTGATGAAAGCCTTCTGGCGAAGAATTGAACATTTTAATCATCCTTTGTGAGAAGAATTTTATTTTTTACAAAGCAATTCTCGTTGTGTTTACGTTCAATTTTGTTTTCAGTTTCCAGCTCCCACACTCTCCACTGCTGGTAAAACTAAAATGCCCAATGTCGATGAAAGATCTCCCTTGTGAAGGTTGTATTGTAAAAATAGTAGCCAGAGAGGAATAATGTCTAGACAGTAATATCACTTTGGTTTACATGACTATTATATGAAATTTCTCTGTTCTGATTTATAGTTTCATCTCAACACCCTAATGAGACTACTGCCTTGGAGTGACTCGCATGAACACATAGCTATAAATGTGATTGGTGGGATAGATTTATAGGAAGTTCCGCAAATAAAGCAAAACAGTCTTGCAGACTTTCATATTTCTTTTCAATAGCTTGCCTGGTGGTGGGGTGGAGATATGTCTTTACCAAAGGAGGACTAAGGTGCTTCTTCCCCTCCGCTAATCTGCAGGTAACCATTATGCAAGGTATAGCATCTGCTTAGCCCCCAATCAGGGCCATGTGAAGCCAAGGAAGCAGCTGGTGGTTGGTCGTATGAGTAGCCGATGCACATTACAAGTTCTGAATATGTGTCCATTGACGCCAGGCAATCTCTGAAGAGTATTGGTAATGGCTGGGATCACGCGTCTTATAAAGACACTGCCCAGAAGAAGGCAATAGCAAACCACTTCTATATAAAAATTTGCCAAGAGCAATGGTGGTCATGGAAGGACCACGATCGCTTGTGTCGTACGACATAGTACATAGTAAACAAATGATTGTGGTAGTACAAGGTAAAACAATAACAGAGTGGAGAATAAAGTGTTACAGTTACAGAGTTAGGTACAATAACTGATGAAGAAGCAGCTGAGGGGAAAGTTTGGGCTGATTGAAATTCATTGTTTTCTGTAGAAATCTGCACAGTGATGAATGGTTTGATCTAATCCCCAGAGGAGAGTCTACAATCTAAAACGTTGGAATGACATCAAAATTATTTCATTCTAATGTATGCTATTTCATCATTGGCATCCTACTCTTCAGATGCCTAACCTCTGGCACTGAAATTCTTCCCTAATCCTTTTGTATCTGATGCTGATGTAACACGCGAGGGTCCGAGGGTCAGCGACGCTTGGAGGAGGACGATGGGGACCGAATGGACGGAACCGTGAGCTCCAATGTGCACATCAGACTGTTTCATTAAAATGGGCCCTTTCTCTTTTTATTTTCTTTACTAACCCTCACTCAGATTAAGATTTATAAAGTTCAATCGTTTAATTGCATATGGTGTACTGTCAGGTATTTTGTGGTGCGGATTTGTAACCAGGCAACACATCACGCAGCATCCACACAAACGAGATTTCTCAGTTTGGGCGAGCCAGAGGCTGTCTTCCCCAGACAAACGCATGCTGGCCGAACCTGAGGGTTACAATGAGATGCATCCTAGGATGCTCTGGAACATATCATCAGTGATGTAACCTGGGATCATTGGGTGTTTTAGGCATTCCCGTATCTGACGCAGACCCAGGTTGATCAGGCCATGGCTTGTATCCAGCAGACCTCTTGATCCATAGCCCTCTGCATGCTCACTCAGCCGCCTCTGTGACGGTCCTGATAGCTCTTTTATTTCCTGCTGTTGTAATGCCAAGCAGAGAATAGGTTCTGCAGAACCACCAACCAGAAAAGACCTCTACACCCCACCTCTATAGGCTGGCGTTGTGCCCTCCACCCCTGTCTCTGGCACTGCTCTACCAGCTCCTGGTATTTAGCTTTCTTACATTCAAACGCCTCCTCAGTCCAATCTTCCCAAGGCACTGGTAGTTTTACCAAGACCATCTGGTTCGAGGCTTCTGACAGAATGACCACGCCAGGCCTCAGTGGTGGTGATGCAATGAAGTCAAGGAACTTTAAATTACTTGCTAACGTCAACTTTCAATAGTCAGTCAGACACTGTGACAAGCAAGCCTGCTGATGATCTCGGCTGAGGCTATGGTTGGTCTCCACCTTTGACAAAGGCGATAGGCTTTCTGGGTTGGTGGAGGTGCTTACTGTTGTTAATAACCGAGAAGATATTTTCTTCCAATGCCTTCAGCACCTGGTCATGGTGACAGTGGTAGCATCCTTCTCCCAAGGCTTTTGAGTAGCCACTGCTAACGTGTTCCAGGGTCTGTCTGCCATGGCGAGAGAAAGTGTTGTTGCTTCGCTGGACTAGGCAGGATGTTGTACACAGCCTGGATCATGAACTTGATGTGCCAGATATTGGATCAGGAAATCTTCTGCTTCAGTGCACCCTTCCACCTTGTTCAAGCTCCCTGCTGCGTGAGCAACACACACAAAAGGTATGCATTCCCTTGACAGCTGCCCGCACCTCTTCCTGGACCAATTTGTGTCTGCCCCTGCCCTGGGCCCTGTCTAAGCAGGCTGAAGGGAAGTTGCCCCACCTGATCAGATGCCTCTGTTCTTATCTGGTCCCTGTGCCTCCAACACAACTCAGTCATCTCCACTACATGCTGAGCCTTCCACCTCCTGCCTATCCAGACCTCAATGCATGCTGTTGAGTCTTTGCGGTGACTGGAATATCTGTACAGCAGCAATTGTCTTACACAGGAGACCATGAACTCCTCTTTCGGGCTGCTAGAGGGAAGCCACAGTTTATTCCTCTTCCTGTTCTCTCACTGTTCCCCGGCTATGAACTCTGCTGCCCTCTGACTCCTTGAACATGTATTCCCCCAGCTAGCCTCCTTCCCATCCCCCCACCTTTTTATTCTGGCATCTTCCCCTTTCCTTTCCAGTCCTGAAGAAGGGTCTTGGCTTGAAATGTCAGCTGGTTATTCATTTCCAAAGATGCTGCGTGACCTGCTGAATTCCTCCAACGTTTTGTGTGTGTTGCTTTGGATTTCCAGCATCTGCAGAATTTCTTGTGTTTACCGCATGCAAAGACCCTCAGCCTGTGATCCCTAGGAAGTGACTGCAAGGCTTGTGCACAAGATGTACGAGATCTTCATGTCAATATGATAAGGGATTTTAATGACATCCTGAAGTAATTTCCCATTTCTTTAAAATAGATTGTGCTGTGCACTGTGCTAACCATTTGATGAAACAGAATAATTTAGGTAGGAGGGGATTCTTAAAGACACAGACATGATTGCCTTTTTGTTTTAATTTTTTTCCATGAAGTTCTCATGGCTGTGGTCCTTTCCACTTTATTAGATTTTTTGGGAGGGATCTGATATCTGAGCATGAAGGGTTTGAGTAAATAGCTGAAGTGAATCAACATAATTGAAGCTACAGAGCAACACACACAAAATGCTGGAGGAACTCAGTAAGCCAGGCAGCATCTATGGAAAAGAGTACAGTCGAGTTTTTGGGCCAAAACCCTACAGCGGGACTGGAGAAAAAACGGTGAGGAGTCAGAGGTAGAAGGTGGGGGGAGGGGGAAGAAGAAACACAAGATGATAGGTGAAACTGGAAGGGGGTGGTGAGAGGTGAAGTAAAGAGCTGGGAAGTTGCTGTTGAAAGAGATATGGGAGTGAAGAAGGTGGAACCTGACAGGAGAGGACAGAAGGGCGTGGAAGAAAGAAAGGGCGATGAGCACCAGAGGGAGGTGATGGGCAGGTAAGGAGATAGGGTGAGAGAGGGAAATAGGAATGGGGGATGGTGAAGGGAGGGGGGTGGCATTAGATTATGAAGACACGTAGTCCTCTTTTATTGTCATTTAGTAATGCATGCATTAAGAAATGATACATTATTTCCTCCGGTGTGATATCACAAAACACAGGACAGACCAAGACTGAAAAAACTGACAAAACCACATAATTATAACATATAGTTACAACAGCGCAACAATACCATAACTTGATGAAGAAGTCCACGAGCACAGTAAAGTTCAAAGTTTCTCAAATTTCCCACATCTCACGCAGACGGGAGAAGGAAAAAAAACTCTCCCTGCCATGCCGACCACAATCCGACTCTGAGTCATCTGAAAACTTCGAGCTCTGATCAGCCCTCCGACACCGAGTACTGAGCGCCATCTCTGTCCGAACGATTCGACCTCTTTCTTGGTCGCCAAAAGCAGGCAAGGCCAGGGATTTTGAGGCCTACCCTCCGAAAGATTCCTGACCACACAGTAACGACAGCAGCGAACGGGCGTTTCAGAAATTTCTCCAGATGTTCCTCTGTGCTTTCACGTCCATTCTCCATCAAATCAGAATTGTTCACGCGCGCCGCCATCTTTTCCTCCCATCGACTGGAAGTTCGAGAAATCGATATTCATGCCATCAGGTTGGAGGCTACCCAGACAGAATATAAGGTGTTGTTTCTCCATCCTGAGTGTGGCCTCATCGCGACAGTAGTGAAGTTGACATGTCGGAATAGGAATGGGGAAATAAAATGGGTGGCCACTGGAAGATCACATTTTTTCAGGCGAGCGGAGCATGGGTGCTCAGCAAAGTGGTCTCCCAGCCTACGTCAGGTCCCACAGGAGGCCACACTAGGAGCATCAGATACAGTAGATGACCCAAACAGACTCAGAATCAGAGATCAGAATCAGGTTTATTATCACCGGCATGTGACGTGAAAGTTGTTCACTCACAGGTAAAGTGTCACGTCACCTGAAAGGATTATTTAGGACCCTGAATGGTACTGAGGGAGGAGGTGTAGGGGCAGGTGTAGCACTTGTTCTGCTTGCAAGGATAAGTGCCAGGAGGGAGATCAGTGGAGAGAGAAGAATGGTTAAGAGAGTTGTGTAGGGAGTGATACCTGCGGAAATCAGAAAGCGGGGAGTAGGAAAAGATGTGCTTGGTGGTGGGATCCCGTTTGAAATGGCGGAAATTACGGAGAATTATGTTCCGGACGCAGAGGTTGGTGGGGTGGTAAGTGAGGACAAAAGGAACCCTATCCCTGGTGGGGTGGAATGAGGATAGGGTGAGGGCACATGCAAAAGAGAAGTGATACGGTTGAGGGCAGCATTGATGGTGGAGGAATGGAAGACTCTTTCTTTGAAGAAGGAGGACTTCTCAGTAGTTCAGGAATGAAAAGCCTCATCCTGAGAGCAGTTGCGGTGGAGATGGAGGAATTGAGAGAAGGGGATGGCAGTTTTACAAGTAACAGGTTGGGAAGCAGTATAGTCCAGGTAGCTGTAAGATTGAGTGGATTTATAATAAACATCAGTAGATAAGCTGTCTCCAGAGATAGTGACAGAGAGATTGAAAAAGAGGAGGGAGGTGTTGGTAATTAACCAGGTCAATTTGAGAACAGCCTGGAAGTTGGATGCAAAGTTGATGAAGCCGACGAGCTCAATGGGTGCAGGAAGAAGCACCAATGCAGTCGTGGATGTACCATAGGAAAAGTTGGGGAGTGACTCCAGTGCGGGCGTGGAACATGGACTGTTCCTTGTAACCAATAAAAGAGCAGCCATAGCTCGGACCCTTGCGAGAGCCCATGGCTACGACCTTTGTTTGAAGGATGTGGGAGGAGCCAAAGACGAAATCATTGAGAGTAAGGAAAGGTCTCGGCCCAAAACATCGACGGTACTCTTTTCCATAAATTCGGCCTGCCCTGCTGAGTTCCTGCAGTATTTTGTGTGTGTTGCTTGGATTTCCAGCAAATGCAGATTTTCTCTTGTTTGTGATTGAAGACACAGAGACAAGTTTCAGCGCCAGAGTCAAACACACTGACTTGACGACACAGCATGCTTAACAATGCTTAAAAAAGATGAATTTACAGGAAAAACATCTAACCACAAAATGAGTCATATGATCAAATAAAGCTGAAAAGCCCAAATAAATTAAAATAGGAGTTACAAAGAAACATAGAAGCATAGAAAACCTACAGCACAATACAGGCCCTTCAGCCCACAGAGTTGCGCCGGACATGTCCCTACCTTAGAAATTACTAGGCTTACCTATAGCCCTCTGTTTTACTGAGCTCCAAAAGACTCTTAAAAGACCCTATCGTATCTGCCTCCACCACTGTTGCCAGCAGCCCATTCCATGCACTCACCACTCTCTGAGTAAAAAACTTCCCCCTGATATCTCCTCTGTACCTACTCCCCAGCACCTTAAACCTGTGTCCTCTTGTGGCAACCATTTCAGCCCCGGGAAAAAGCCTCTGACTATCCACACAATCGATGCTTCTCATCATCTTATACACCTCTATTAGGTCACCTCTCATCGTTTGTCGCTCCAAGGAGAAAAGGCCAAGTTCACTCAACCTATTCTCATAAGGCATGCTCCCCAATCCAGGCAACGTCCTTGTAAGTCTCCTCTGCACCCTTTCTATGGCTTCCACATCTTTCCTGTAGTGAATTGACCAGAACTGAGCACAGTACTCCAAGCGGGGTCTGACCAGGGTCCTATATAGCTGCAACATTACCTCTCGGCTCCTAAATTCAATAACATAATTGATGAAGGCCAATATACCGTATGCCTTCTTAACCACAGAGTCAACCTGCACAGCTGCTTTGAGCATCCTATGGACTCGGACCCCAAGATCCCTCTGATCCTCCACGCTGCCAAGAGTCTTACCATTAATACTATATTCTGCCATCCTATCTGACCTACCAAAATGAACCACTTCACACTTATCTGTGTTCAACTCCATCTGCCACTTCTCAGCCCAGTTTTGCATCCAATCAATGTCCTGTTGTAACTTCAGACAGCCCTCCACACTATCCACAACACCTCCAACCTTTGTGTCATCAACAAACTCACTAACCCATCTCTTCACTTCCTTATCCAGGTCACTTTAAAAATCACGAAGTGTATGGGTCCCAGAGCAGATCCCTGAGGCACACCACTGGTCACCGACCTCCATGCAGAGTATGACGCACCTACAACCACTCTTTGCCTTCTGTGGGGAAGCCAGTTCTGGATCCACAAAGCAAAATGTGCCATTGGTTCCCATGCCTCCTTACTTTCTCAATAAGCCTTGCATAGGGTACCTTATCAAATGCCTTGTTGAAATCCATATACACTACATCTACTGCTCTTCCTTCATCAATGTGCTTAGTCACATCCTCAAAAAATTCAATTAGGCTCGTAAGGCATGGCCTGCCCATGACAAAGCCATGCTGACTAATACGAATCATATTATATCTTTCCAAATGTTCATAAATGCTGCCTCTCAGGATCTTCTCCAACAACTTACCAACCACTGAAGTAACACTCACTGGTCTATAATTTCCTGGGCTATCCCTAATCCCTTTCTTAAATAAAGGAACAACATCCGCAACCATCCAATCTTCCGGAACTTTTCCCATCCCCATTGATGATGCAAAGATCATTGCCAGAGGCTCAATAATCTCCTTCCTCGCCTCCCACAGTAGCCTTGGGTACATCTCATCCGGTCCCGGTGACTTATCCAAGTTGATACTTTCCAAAAGCTCCAGCATATCCTCTTCCTTGATATCTACATGCTCAAGCTTTTCAGTCTGCTGCAAGTCATCACTACAATCACCAAGATCCTTTTCCATAGTGAATACTGAAGTAAAGTATTCATTAAGTACCTCTGCTATTTCCTCCGGTTCCATACATACTTTCCCACTGTCACACTTGATTCTTTCACATCTTATCCTCTTGCTCTTCACATTCTTGTAGAATGCCTTGGGGTTTTCCTTAATCCTGCCCACCAAGGCCTTCTTATGGCCTCTTCTGGCTCTCTTAATTTCTTTCTTAAGCTCCTTCCTATTAACCTTATAATCTTCTAGATCTCTAACATTTCTGAACATCTCTGAACCTTTTGTAAGCTTTTCTTTTCTTCTTGACTAGATTTATTACAGCCTTTGTACACCACGGTTCCTGTACCCTACCATAACTTTCCTGTCTCATTGGAACGTATCTAGGCAGAACTCCACACAAATATCCCCTGAATATTTCCCACATTTCTTCCATACTTTTCCCTGAGAACATCCGTTCCCAATTTAAGCTTCCAATTTCCTGCCTGATAGTCTCATAATTCCTCTTACTTCAATTAAGCTCCTTTCTGACTTGTCTGTTCCTATCTCTCTCCAATGCTATTGTAAAGGAAATAGAATTATGATCACTATCTCCAAAATGCTCTCCCACTGAGAGATCTGACACCTGACCAGGTTCATTTCCCAATACCAAGTACAGACCCTCCTCTTGTAGGCTTGTCTACATATTGTGTAAAGACACCTTCCTGAACACCTAACAAACTCCACCCCATCTAAACCCCTTGCTCTAGGGAGATGCCAATCAATATTTGGGAAATTTAAATCTCCCATCATGACAACTCTGTTATTATTACACTTTTCCAGGATCTGTTTCCCTATCTGCTCCTCTCTATCCCTGTTACTATTGGGCAGCCTATAAAAAAGTTATTGACCCCTTCTTGTTCCTAACCTCCACCCACAGAGACTCAGTGGGCAATCCCTCCATGGCGTCCACCTTTTCTGAAGCCATGACACTATCTCTGATCAACAGTGCCATGCCCCTACCTCTTTTACCTCCCTCTCTGTCCTTTCTGAAACGTCTAAGACCCGGCACTTGAAGTAAGCCATCCAAATCTCTGTGATGGCCACCACATCATATCTTCAAGTACTGATTCACACTCTAAGCTCATCCACTTTGTTCACAACACTCCTTGCGTTAAAATAGACACATCTCAAACCTTCGGTCTGAGCATGTCCCTTCTCTATCACCTGCCTATCCTCCCTCTTGCACTGGCTACAAGCTTTCTCTATTTGTGAGCCAATCCCCTCTTCCCCAGTCTCTTCAGTTCGGTTCCCATCACCCAACAATTCTAGTTTAAACTCTCCCCAGTAGCCTTAGCAAATCTCCCCACCAGGATATTAGTGCCCCTGGGATTCAAGTGCAACCTGTCCTTTTTGTACAGGTCACACCTGCCCCAAAAGAGGTCCCAATGATCCATAAATCTGAATCCCTGCCCCCTGCTCCAATCCCTCAGCCACACATTTATCCTCCACCTCACTCTATTCCTATTCTCACCGTCACGTGGCGCAGGCTGTAATCCTGAGATTACTACCTTTGGGGTCCTGTTTCACAATTCCCTTCCTAACTCCTTGTAGTCTTTTTTCAGGACCTCTTCCCTTTTCCTACCTATGTCATTGGTACCAATATGTACCACGACCTCTGGCTGTTCTCCCTCCCACTGCAGGATATCTTGGAGTTGCCCAAATAAAGTCAAAGAGGAGTTCACTGTAAGTCTGATGGGAAACACAGTAGATCAAAGTCAAGGTCAAGATTATTGTCATATCCAAAAGTACATCTGTGCACAGGTGCACTGAAAAAGTTACTTACAGCAGAATTACAAGCGCATAGTGCCATATAAAGTTCAAAGTGAGGTAAACTTTGTTATGAAAGTACATATATCCATCCCTGAGATTCATTTTCCTGTGGGCATCTCAGTAAATCTATGGAATATTAACTATAACAGGATCAATGAAAGATCAACCACAGTGCAGAAGACAATAAGCTGTGTACGTGCAAGTATCAATAATTAGCAATAAATAACGAGAACATGAGATAATGAGATAAAGAGTCCTTAAAGTGAGATCATTGGTGGTTGGAAAGTTTCAATGATAAGCAAGTGAGTGTAGTTATCCCCTTTTGTTCAAGAGCCTGATAGTTGAGGGGTAGTAACCGTTCTTGAGCCTGGAGTTGTAAGTCCTGAGGCTCCTGTACATTCTACCTGATTGCAGCAGTGAGAAAAGAGCATGGCCTGGGTGATGGGGGTCCCTGATGATGGATGCTGCTTTCCTAGAACAGTGTTTCTTGGAGATGTGCTCAATGGTTAGGAGGGCTTTACCCTTGATGTACTGGTCCGAATCCACTACCTTTTCCAGGATTTTCAATTCAAAGGCATTGGTGTTTCCATACCAGGCCATTATGCAGCCAGTTAATATACTCTCCATTACACATCTACAGAAGTTTGTCAAAGTTTTGGATGTCATGCTGAATCTCCATAGATTCCTAAGGAAATAGAACCACTAATCTTCTCAATTGCACTTACATGCTGGGTCCAGGACAGGGCATCTGGAATAGTAATACCCAGGAATTTAAAGTTGCTAACCTTCTCCACCTCCGATCCTCTGTTGTGGACTGGGTCAGGGGCCTTTGGTTTCTCTCTCTTGAAGGCCTTGGTCTAACTGACATTGAGTAAGAGGTTGTCAGCCAAATTTTCAATCTCCCTCCTGTATGCTGATTCATCAGCACCTTTGATTTGGCCGCATAAATTAAACATCAGCGTATGTGTCCTGCAGGATCTGTGAGAGTAGAAGTATTGTTGATGTTTCAGTACACCGCTGGTCACAGATTTCCAATCAGATTAGCATCCTTGCACTGCTGTCGTCTTCCTCCATTCACCAAGCCAGTCTTGAATCTAGTTAGTCAGCCCAGTTAGACCACTCTACCATGCAGGACCTTGTCAAATGCCTTGCTAAAGTCCACACAGATAACATCATTCATCCTGCCTTCATCAACCTTTATAGCTACCTCTTCAAAAAATTGAAACGTTATTGAAGCAGGATTTCCCCTCATTAAGCCTTTCCAAATGTACCTATCCTAAGTCCTATCTCTTAAGATTTTCTCCAGGATTTTTCCTACAGCTGATAAAAAGGTAAGATATCAAGCTATTGTCTAGACTTCTGGCACCTTAACTGTGGTTACAGAAGATGCAAAAAACTCCGATAGGGCACAAGCTATCTCCTCCCTTCCCAACCATGACATCTTCAGACAGATGTCAGCCATCCCTAGGGACTTATTAATGCTTATCCATGCTTATCCATGCAAAAACCAACACATTCCTATTACCCGTACTGACCTGAGCTGGATTATCTATGCACCCTCTCTGATCTCATTATCTCCCATGTCATTTCCTTGGTGAAAACAAATGAAATTAGGACTTTGTCCTAATTGCCTGGCTCCACACATAGGTTATGACTTCAGTCCCTAAGGGAAACTCTCTTTCCCTAGCTCGTCTCTTGCTCCTAATATCTTTAATATCTTGTGATTTTCCTTAATCTTTTTTGCCAAGCATATTGTATGGTCCTTCTCTGTTCTCCTGTCGGCAAGCCAACTCAAAATCCACCCAACCAAGTCCCCATTCCTCAGGAATTTCTGGAGAATCTTGTTAAATACCTTATTAACATCCATGAACACTAATCCACAACACTAACCTCTTCTATTTGTTTGTCAACCCTCAAAAACATCTCAATTAGAGTCATGAGGCAGGACCTGCCCTTCACAAAACCATGCCAGCTCGTGGTTATGCTTCTCAAGATGCCTGTAAATTCTGTCACTAAAAATCTCCCCTAATAGTCTGCCAACCATGGACGTAAAACTCACTGTTTTATAATCCCCAACAGTAGTACATTTGCAATCATCCAATCTGCTTACACAACTCCTGTAATCAGGGAGGACACAAATATCATCAGCAATTTCTTCCTTTGATTTCAAAAGTAGCTTGGAGTATACCTTTTCATTCCCTGGTGATATATCTAGTTCAAGTTCAGGTTCAAGGTTAAATATCATTCGACCATATATGAATACACAGGAATACAGCCAAATGAAACAGCATTACTCTGGGGCCAAGGTGCAAAACATAGTACCAACAGTTATACACAGCACAAGGCACATAGAGCGAAAATAAGATCGCAGCAAAATACAGCCACATTAAAAAATATAGCCCAGGTCCCTGAATCCAATTGGATTAAATTATTAGATTATGAGGACACTCAGTCCTCGTTTCTTGTCATTTTTAAATGCATGCATACATTAAGAAATGATACAATATTCCTCCAGAGTGATATCACAAAAAAAACAGGACAAACCAAAGACTAACACTGACAAGACCACATAATTATAACATATAGTTACAGCAGTGCAAAGCAATACCATAATTTGATAAAAAGCAGACCATGGGAACGGTTAAAAAAAAGTCTCTAAGTCCCCGAGTCGATTGACTCCCGAGTCCCTGATAGCAGGCAGCAAAAGGGAGAAACTCCCTGCTATTAATCTCCAGGCAGCGACAACTGTCGATGCATTGGAAGCACCCGACCACAGCCGACTCTGAGTCCGTCCGAAAACTTCGAGCCTCCGACCAGCCCTCCGACACCGAGCACCGAGCACCATCTCTGCTGAGCACTTCGACCCCATCCCGGCCGCTGAGCAACAAGCAAAGCCAAGGACTCAGGGCCTTCCCCTCCGGAGATTCTGGATCACACAGTAGCAGCGGCAGTGAAAAAGGCATTTCAGATGTTCCTCCGTTCTCTCACGTCTGTCTCCATCAAATCAGGATTGTGCACGGCACCCTACTTGACAGATAACAGATATCATTCACCGGAGTGGCCGTGCAAGCTGCATCGTGTTGCCATCTTCTCCTCCTCCTCCAATCCAATAATGTAGCAACAGTCTGCAGTTGAACACAATACAACTTGACTTCTGCGAAGTGAACGCTGGAGGACAGCACCACCTCCAGTATTCCAGTGGAGCACCCAACTTCAACACTTCCCGCAGCGTGGCTGCAAACAGGTAACAAATCAGCCTGAGGCCTAGTCCTAGCTATGGCCAAGGCCATGCAACTCCCCAGCTGTTCACCAATAAACTGATGAATTGGACTGTCCTGTAATTTTTCAGAAACTCCAACACTCTAATAGCATTACACTAACTGATTTGCTACTGTGTCACCCCTTCCACTTTTTTAAAACACAGAACATAGAAACCTACAGCACATTACAGGCCCTTCGGCCCACAGTGTAGTGCCGACCATGTAATCTATTCTAGAAATTGCCTAGCATTTCTCTACCACATAGCCCTCTAGTTTTCTAAGCTCCATGTACCCATCTATGAGTCTCTTAAAGGACCCTTGTGTATCTGGCTCTACCACCGTCGCCAGCAGTGCACTCCACGCACCCACCACTCTCTGTATGAAAAACTTACCTCTGACATCCCCCTTGTACCCACTTCCAAGCACCTTAAAGTATACCCTCTCATGTTAGCCACTTCAGCCCTTGGAAAAAGCCCCTGGCTATCCAGATGATCAATACTTCTCATCATCTTATACACCTCTATCAGGTCACCTGTTATCCTCTGGCACTCCAAGGAGAACAGGCAAAGTTCACTCAACCTATCTTCATATGGCATGCTTTCTAATCGAGGCAACTTCCTTGTAATACACACAAAATACTGAAGGAACTCAGCATCTATGGAAAAAAAGTACAGTCAATGTTTCAGGCTGAAATTCTTCGGTTAGACAGATTTTCTCTTGCTTGTGTTTGCAGCATCTGCAGATTTTCTCTGGTTTATGAATGTCATTGTAAATCTCCTCTGCACACTTTCTATAGAATCCACATCCTTCCTCAAGTGAGGTGACCAGAACTGAACACAATACACCAAGTGAGGTCTAACTATGATCTTATATAACTTTACCTCACAGTTCTAGAACTCAATCTCATGGTTGATGAAGGCCAAAACACCATATGCCTTCTTAACAAAACTCTCAACCTGCACAGCAGCTTTGAGTGTTCTATGGACATGGACTCCAAGATCTTGCTGATCCTCCTCACTGCCAAGAGTCTTACCGTTAATATTATATTATGTCTTCAAATTTGACCTACTGAAATTAACCACTTCACACTTATGTGGGTTGAACTCCATCTGCCACTTCTCAGCCCAGTTTGCATCCTATCGATGTCCCGCTGTAACCTCTGACAACCCTCCAGATTAATCACAACACCCCTAACTTTCGTGTCATCAGCAAAGTTACTAACCCACCCTTCTACTTCTTCATCCAGGTCATTTATGAAAATCACAGAGAGAAGGAGTCCCAGAACAGATCCCTGCAGAACACCATCAGGCAAAATACAAACCATCTACAACCAACTTTTGCCTTTTGTGGGAAAACCAATTCTGGATCCACAAAGCAAGGTTTCCTTGGATCCCATGCCTCCCTACTTTTTGAATGAGCCTGGCATGGGGAACCTTATCAAATGCCTTACTGAAAGCCATATACACTACATGAACTACTCTACTTTCATCAAGTGTTTTGTTACATCTTCAAAGAATTCAGTCAGGCCTGTAAGGCAACGATCTGCCCTTGACAAAGCCACACTGACTACCCCTAATCAGACTATATCTCTCCAAAGGCTCAGCAATCTTCTCCCTTGCTTCCCACAGCAGCCTGTAGTATATCTCATTCGGTCCTGGCGACATCTAAATTAATACCTTTCAAAAGCTCCAGAACATCCTTTTTCTTAATGCCTATATGCTCCAGCTTTTCAGAACACTGTAAGTCATCCCCACAATTGCCAAGCTCCTTTTTACTGGTGAATACTGAAGCAAAGTACTGAAGTACATTCAGCCAGAGACTCATTCCACCGAGATGCAGCACAGAGCGTCATAGGAAGTCATTCTTGCCTGTGGCCATCAAACTTTACAACTTCTCCCTTGGAGGGTCAGACACCCTGAGCCAATAGGCTGGTCCTGGACTTATTTCATAATTTACTGGCATAATTTACATATTACTATTTAACTATCTATGGTTCTATTACTATTTATTATTTATGGTGAAACTGTAATGAAAACCAATTTCCCCCAGGATCAATAAAGTGTGACTATGACTAAGTACATCCACTATCTCCTCCGACTCCGTGCACATGTTTCCAGTATCGCTCCTGATTGATTCTATTCTCGCACAGCTCATCCTCTTACTCTTTTTTCCAGCTCTTTCCACTCCATTTTTCTGAGTACTGATGTGGTTGATTGAAACAATATGGATAGGAGAGACTCGTCTAAAGACGGAGCTGGATAGGTTGAGAGATAAGTTAAGGAGGTAATGCTCTCTTCCTGCCATTTGCACTGTGCCATCAGTACACAGACTCAAAGATCTCAATACCATTTCAAATGTTCCCTCTGCACCTTGAACAGTTGTGGGCCGGGGACTCCCAAGAGTTAATGAGGCTGTCACACTTTTTCACAAGGCTTCGGGAACACCTTTGAATCTTTTCCTGTGTCTGTCTGCTTGTGATAATAATCCAAGCAGACGGCCTGCTTCAGAAATCTCATGTCATGAATGTTAATTACATGGCCAGGGAAACAAAGCTGTGGATGCTGGTTTTGTAAAGCACTCATGTTAGTTTGTTTATTCTTCCATGGATTTAGTGAAATTTACAGAGGAAATTTAGGTAATATCTTTCCAGTGATGACTATAAGTAGCTCAGATCTCAGAAACGTGTTGGAGTTCAGGGACAGCAGCTGCAGAGCGGACTATGAGTTTTGCTACAGGTCTACAACATTGACCTTCAAATATTCTATCTCTCTTATAATAAAAGTCTGTGCATGCACATTGATGGTGATGGCAAAATTCATCATTGTTACTTGACATGGTCCACTTATTTATTTATTTGGAGATATAACATGGTAACAGGCCCTTCTGGCCCACAAGCCCATGCTGCCCCATTGCACACATGTGATCAATGAATCTACTAACCCGCATGTGTTTGGACTATGGGAGGAAACGCACACAGTCGCAGGGAGAATGTACAAACTCCTTACAAACAGTGCTGGGAACTGAATCCAGGTCACTGTAATAGATTTACATTAATCACTACACTGTCTGCCACCCTTTTCATAGTCATACTTGGTGAGACGTTTTCCCAGGATTCATCATGGAACCTCATTGTTGGAAGGCGGTGTCAAGTAACAGTGATAGGTTGGTACTCCTGTGGCACAGAGCAGGGAGACCTCACTGCAGCTATTACAGTCGTACTGTCTGCTTTCTTACAGATGGTCAGGATGACAGCACCTCTGATTGTCGTCTGCTCTTTCCGATTATGGCGTGGCGATTGTGCAAATCAGAGAGAACTTGCACTCCTCCTGCTTTTACAGGAGGAAGGTTTTCTTTTAGTTGCTCGAGCTAAGCTTCATTGGTATTCGAGTGACCCAATATTCAAATCATTTTGGAACTGTCCAAACATGAAAGACTTTCACCTAAGACCCAATCAAGTTACTGTCTGCCTTACCATTCAACAGTATCATGGCTGACCTTCAACAGCAACAGCATTTTCCAGCACCATCCCCATTTTTCATGATTCCATTAATGCTCAGTAACCAGCTTTGATGGCCGAATCCCAAGAATAAAGTCAAACTTGCACATTAATATGATGCATAGGAATGCAGGTTATTAATTATGAATGATATTAATTTTTTGCAATTAGACTGGAATGAGAGGGATAATATTTCAATGCTATATAGATGTATTAAGCTCATACTGTGTTTTGATGTATTATATTAAGGAAAGATAAATGGGAAGTCCATATTTCTGCTGGGACATATTAGTGAGAACGTGAGGATAAGGGAAAATTGTGACTGTTGTTGAGTACTTAAATATTAGTCATCTCAAAATCATTAGTATTGGGACCTGTAGATACTGCCTGGCACCTGATATACTAATAAGCATGTGACATATCTTTAGAGAATCACAACTGGTGAAAGTGCTGGAATCAGAAAGGCATATTGGAAGAAAATTATAGTAAAATTGAAATGCTATTTTTTTTAATTTGGAAATTAAATTTTGTTTATAATGAGAAATATATACAAAAGAATAAACAGTGTAAAATTCTTTACATTTTTAGTCATTTGGTCAAGATGTTGGTCAATACATGAAACACTTTTGTAGGAAAGCAGTATCCATCATCAGAGATCGCCACCACATAGGTCACGCTCTCTTCTCAGTGCTACCATCAGGTAGAAGATACAAGAGCCTTGGGATTCACATCACCAGGTTCAAAAACGCTTACTAGCCCTCAACCATCAGGCTTTTGAGCAAAAAAGGATAACTACACTTGTGCGTTCATTCATTGAGATGTTCCCACAACCAATGAGCTCGTTTTAAGGATGGTTTATCTTGTTATTTCATGTTCTAATTATTTATTTATGTTTGGATTTGCACCGTTTGTTGCCATCTGCATTCTGGTTGATCTTTCATTGATTCTGTTAAAGTTACCATTCCATAGATTTGCTGAGTATACCCACAGGAAAATGAACCTCAGGGCTTTATATGGTTTCATACATGTACTTTGATCATTTACTTTGAATACTTTGAGGACTTTGAATGCTCAGTAGTGTTAACATTTTTAGAGCACCATTTTCATCCATGGGGGAGGATACACCACATGGGAGGAGAGTGGACCACAGGAGCAGATCTGGGTGAGAATATGATCAAAGAGTCAGAGGGCAGCAGCGATTACAAAGGGGGAGCAGCGAGCGAGGGTTTCACTGAACTCCCATCGAAGAGAATATTTGGTCCACTCTCGTTCCCTATCATATTCTTTCTTTTCCTGTTCTTGATCTTTCCCACCCCACTGGTTCACCTATCACCTTCTAGCCAGCCTCCTTCCTCTCCCCCCACCCTTTTATTCTGGCATCTACCCTTATCTTTCTCATCCAGAATAAGGGTCTTGGACTGAAGCATTGATTGTCTATCCATTTCCATAGACGCTGTCTAACCTGCTGAGTTCCTCCAGCATTCTGTGAGTGTGGCTTTGGATTTCCAGCATCTGCAGATGTTCTTATGCTTATGATTACAAGGAATAGATGTCATTGTATTCCTCATGCATATTCAAATCTTAGGATCTATTTCCATACAAAGAGTCACTTTCAATGTAAATTTTGAGGTGAGAGGATAACAGTACTCTGGAAATATGGAACGGTATTGCACAAGAGCAGGATCTAGGGTGCAATGTACAGCATCTATAGCAACCATAATGCCAATTAAATCGAATCCCATCTGCCTGTGCATGACTTTTATCTTCCTTTCTCTGCCTGTTCATATTCCTGTCTAAATATCTCTTAACTTTTGCTGTCATCCCTGATCCTAGCACTTCACCCGGTAGTGCGTTCCAAACACCTACCACTCTGTGTAAAATCTTGCCTTTCAATTCCCCTTTAAAATACCACGCACCAACCACATTCTCCTCTCTTCCTTTCACCTTAAAGCTACACCCTCTAGTATTTCTCATTTTTATCTTCGGAAAAAGACTCTGACTATCTTCCCAAAGTAACACCCACAAAATGCTGGAGGAACTCAGCAGGTCAGGCATAAATAAGCATTTGATGTTTTGGATCAAGACCCTTCATCACTCCTGGATTGACTGTTTATTAATTTCCATAGATGCTGCCTGACCCACTGAGTTCCTCCAGCATTTGTGTGTGTTGCTCTGGATTCCCAGCATCTGCAGAATCTCTGATGTTGCTGACTATTTATCCTGTCTTTATCCTTCCTCCCATAATTTTATATACTTTTATCAGGTTATCTCTCAGCCTCCAGATAGAGACAGAGAGAGAGAGAGAGAGAGAGAGAGAGAGAGAGAGAGAGAGAGGGAGAAATAAAATAAACACATGGAGAAAATAAATAGAAGCATTCAGCTGTACAAGCTTACAACCTCATTTATATTGTGCTCACATTGAGATAGCTTAGCCTTCTGTGGTGTTAGATTGTACTGGAGGAACTTACTGCATGCTCTGCTCACATCTATTTCTCCCATGATTTTCTTGTATCCCCATCCTGGCACTGGTCCAGGGTGTCTATAAAAGAAGATTTTGTTTAATTCATGGCTTTCACAAATTAATTCACCAGCTCAAAACACAAACCACTTCCAGATCACTACAAACTCTATCTGGTATAAATTGTTACCTCAAGATTCCAGTAATCATCCTGACATAATCCTATCATATCAGTGGCAAGGTCCAATGAAGCCAAGAGTAGAATTTCTGTCAATTATTCATCCTGCTTTCACCTAAGATGAATTGTGACTCCTGAGAGTGCACATCTTGCACATCCTTGCATGGGCTCAGGACACTTCCAACACAATCAAAAACGGTCACCAATACCTCTACTGTCTAAGGAGGCTGATGAGAACTGGACTATGCACATCAATACGCATGACTGTCTACAGGTGTGCAGAAGAGAGCATCCTAACATGTTACATCTTTGTATGGTACATAAATTGCACTGCGGCAGACAGGAAGACTTTACAACAGGTAATCAAAACTGCCAAACACCCAACCAGCACCAGCCTATCCACCAACAAAGACATATATACAGAAAGGTGGTGAAGAAAGAGCAGAAATACCACAAAATATTTCACTTACTCTGTTCATGAGCTGTTTGGGAAGGAAGAAACATAGCATCAATCTCAGGACCACCAGACTCAAAAACAGGTACTTTCCCCAAGCAGTAAGGCTGATCAACACCTCCACCCACGAACACACCCCTCCACATCCCCAATGTGCACTACTTTATCATTTCCTTTCAGAGTCACCTTTTGAACAGACACTGCTCACTAGCACCACTTTATGGACATACAATCAATCTATGTACATAAGCTATCTTATGCATTTATATTTATTGTGTATTTATTATTAGTGTGTTCTTTTATATTCTCCATTGGGACCCGAGTAACAATTATCTTGGTCTCCATTACACTTGTGTACTGGAAATGACAGTAAAAAATCTTCAATTTTGAAACCAAAGCACACAGGAAGTTATAATTTTGGTATTCCACACGCAATGTGTGGAATACATATACTGTATACTTATTCCCAAATATTACGAAATATACAAAATAAAAATTGTTCAAATCAAACGGCTGTGGAAAAGAAGTTACTGTTATCATAGCGTGGAATGGAAGACGAAAGGTTCAATTATTGTGTCTAGAGGGCAAAAGTCTTTGACAACCAAATACAAAAAATGCTTGTTCTTTGGAGCATGGACCTTCATAAATCAAAATATTGAGTACTGAAGTCGGGATGTTTTGCTGAAGTTATTTAAATAAGAGATTGTTGAGGCCTAATTTGGAGTATTGTATGCAGTTTTAATCTCCTACCTACTGGAAAGATGTAAATAAGATTGAAAGAGCGCAGAGAAAATTTACAAGAATGTTGCTGGGACTTGAGGACCTGAATTATAAGGAAAGGTTAAAACTTGATTCCCCAGAACGTAAAAGATTAAGGATAGATTTGAAAGAGCTATACAAAATTATAAGAGGTACAGATAGGGTAAATGCAAGCAGTCTTTTTCATCTGAGATTGGGTGAGACTAGAACTAGAGGTTATGGGTTAAGGGTGAAAGGTGAAATGTTTAAAGGGAACATCATGGGAAATGTCTTCACTCAGAGGATTGTGAGAGTGTGGAACAAGCCACAAGTGCAAGAAATGCACGCGAACTTGATTTCAACATTTAAGAGAAGTTTGGATAGGTAGATGGCTGATCGGGGTATGGAGGGCTATGGGCCCACTGCAGGTTAGTACAGGGAGTAGGAAGTTTAATTGGTTGGTATGAACTAGATGGGCCAGTTTCTGTGTTGTAATTTTCTATATGACTCTATGATGACCTGAGTTATCAGGTGAGCCTGCAGGTCGGGCA
Source organism: Mobula hypostoma (assembly GCF_963921235.1). NCBI lineage: Eukaryota > Metazoa > Chordata > Chondrichthyes > Myliobatiformes > Myliobatidae > Mobula > Mobula hypostoma. The sequence continues at coordinate 10,484,390 of NC_086097.1, forward strand.
CGTTACGGCCATCGAAGGGTCAGGTCATCTCTCAATAGACAATAGACGATAGGTGCAGGAGTAGGCCATTTGGCCCTTCAAGTCAGCACCGTCATTCACTGTGATCATGGCTGATCATCCACAATCAGTATCCAGTTCCTGCCTTATCCCCATAACCTTTGATTCCGCTATCTTTAAGAGCTCTATCCATCCCTTTTTTGAAAGCATCCAGAGTCTTGGCCTCCACTGCCTTCTGGGGCAGAGCATTCCACATATCCACCACTCTCTGGGTGAAAAAGTTTTTCTTCAACTCCGTTCTAAATGGCTTACCCCTTATTCTTAAACTGTGGCCTCTGGTTCTGGACTCACCCATCAGCGGGAACATGCTTCCTGCCTCCAGAGTGTCCAATCCCTTAATAATCTTATATGTTTCAATAAGATCCCCTCTCAGCCTTCTAAATTCCAGAGTATATAAGCCCAGTCGCTCCAATCTTTCAACATATGACAGTCCCGCCATCCTGGGAATTAACCTTGTGAACCTACGCTGCACTCCCTCATTAGCAAGAATGTCCTTCCTCAAATTTGGAGACCAAAGCTGCACACAGTATTCCAGGTGTGGTCTCACCAGGGCCCTGTACAGCTACAGAAGGACCTCTTTGCTCCTATACTCAATTCCCCTTGTTATGAAGGCCAGCATGCCATTAGCTTTCTTCACTGCCTGCCGTACCTGCATGCTTGCTTTCAGTGACTGATGTACAAGAACACCTAGATCTCCTTGTACTTCCCCTTTTCCTAACTTGACTTCATTTTGATATTAATCTGCCTTCCTGTTCTTACCACCAAAGTGGATAAGCTCACATTTATCTGCATTATCCACATTAAACTGCATCTGCCATGCACCCGCCCACTCACCCAGCCTGCGGACGTCTCCTTGCGGTCCTGGTGCTTTGATGAAGGTCCTTCAGCTGCTGCCCTTCAAATGTGCTGATGCCTTTGCAGACTGCCGGGAGTCAGACATTGCTGTGTTTGGCCAAGGCCTCCCAAAAAGTCACAGGTATATTGCATGCCATCAAGGACTCTTCCATGCAGTTTTTATAGTGCTCTGTTGGGCCTCCCTGCTTTCTGGTGCCATGTACCAGCTCGGAAAAGAATCCCATCTTTGGAAGGAGGTTGTCTTCCATCCGAACCACATGTCCGACCCATTGAAGTTGGGCCTTCATGATCAGTGTCTCTGTGCCAAAGCTCTCAACCCTTTGTAGCACTTCTGTGCTGGGGGACTCTGTCTTGCCGCGAGGTCCCATGATCTTGTAAAGGTATTGCAGGTGGAACTGGTCAAGCATCTTGATCTGCCTGCAGTATGGGGTCTATGTTTCACAGCCATACAGTAGAGAAGTCAGGACGACTGCTCTCTAGACTGCCATCTTGGTCTTCAGCTTAATGTCACTTTCTCCTCACACACATGTTCATAGCCTGTCAAAGAATGCCTCAGCTTTTGCAAGTCTGTTTGAGATGTCTCAACCTAGTCTGCAGGAGGAGCTGAGGCAGCTTCCCAGGTAGGTGGAGGCATCAATGTTGTTGAGCTGAGTGCCTTCAATCTCAATTCGTGGTCCCACAGGATTGATATGGCGTGTGGGCTGAAGTAGAACTTCTGTCTTCTGCATGCTGATGGTTAGGCCGAATTTCCTTGTTGCCAGAGTGAGGCAATTAGCAAGCTCCTGCAGGTCCGTTTCAGTGTGCGCTGCAAGGGCGCAGTCATCTGCAAAGAGGAAGTCTGGTACTATTGCTTCCAGCACTTTGGTCTTGACCTTGAGGCGTCACAGATCAAAGAAGTGTATCAGTCCTATAGCGAATTGTTATTCCTGCATCAGATGTGAAAGCAGAGAGCAGCATTGTGACAAACAGCTGCTGAACATACTAGGTCCAAGGACAGAGCCTTGCTTGACACCATTATTTACTAGGAAGGGGTTAGAGGTCTAGCTGTTTTTGATGACTCTGGCCATTATGCTATTGTGGAATGACCTGATAATGCTAACCAACCTTGGGTGGGGGCATCCTAAATTGGTAAGGATGTGCTGAAGGCCTGTGTGACTGATGGTATCAAATGCCTTAGTCAGGTCCACAAAGTGGAGGTAGAGATTCTGGTTCTGTTCCTGGCATTTCTCCTAGATCTGCCTGACAGCGAAGATCATGTCCATTATCCCTCTGTTAGATATGAAACCACACTGGCTCTCTGACACAATGTCATGAAGGAGGTGAGAGGTAATCTTGTTCAGTATAATACAGGCTGTGATCTTCCAGGCTATACTCAGGAGAGATATGCCTCTGTAGTTGTCACAGGATCCCCTGCCCCCCTTGTTCTTGTACAGGTGGATAATTTTTGCATCCCTAAAGCCCTGTGGTACACAGGCTTTCTCCCAGAATTGCTGCATGAGCTCTGTCAGCCTCTGAAGAAGGGTTTTGCTACCCTCCTTTGAAGACTTCTGGTGGGATCCCATCCCAGCCAGGGGCCTTACTTGGCTGCAGCTGGTTGACTGCCTTCCTAGCTTCTACCAGTGTGGGGGAATCATCAAGGGCCTCCAAGTCTGGGTGCTGGGTCATGTCTTCTATGGCCTGGTCATCTGTCTGGGATGGCTTGTTCAGCAGCTGGACAATGATCTGCCCAGCGTTGGACAATGTCACCTTTGTTAGTGAGGAGCACTCAATCCAAGAAGCGGACTGGTGCCATGATGTTGGAGGAAGGTCTGTACACTGCCTTTAGACCATCAAAAAACTTCTTTGTGTTGTTCTGGTCAGTGCAGTGCCGAAGCTCTTCTGCTTTGGCCTCCCACCACTGATCTTTCACCTTCCACAGCTCAGCCTGGACCTTACTATGGAGGTGCTTCAAGTGGCTATGTTTGGAGGTTGACTGCTTGTCACTGAGCCAGCTTGCGGAGGCTTCCTGCTTCTGCTTGAGAAGGGTGATGATATCAGAGATGTTCTCATTGAACCATTCCTGATGCTTCCTCTTGGAGTGCCCAAGAACAGCACTTGCAGCACAGTACAGGGCGTCTCTGAAGACAGCCCATGCTGTTTCTGGGTCTGCTTCCTCAGGCAGTTCCTCAAGTTGTTCCTCCAGTTTGCTGATCAGCATTTCTTCGATGCTGGGGTCAGCAAGCTGTTCCACGTTCAGCTTCCACTTAGTGTCAGCCTGCTGGTGCCTGTGCACCCTGACGATCTGAAAGAGCAGCTTGCTTCTCAGCAGTCTGCACCCCTCATCACTCTGGTGATGATCACATCGCAGATGTCCCGCCACCTTGTGATCACGTAATCAATCAGGTGCCAGTTCTTGGAGCGCGGGTGCATCCAGGTTGCCTTGTGGATGCCTGGAAGCTGGAAGAGGGTGTTGGTGATTGTCAGCCCATTTTCTGTGCAGAAGGTGAGTAGAAGCTACCCATTTGAATTCTCCTTTCCAAGGCCATGCTTGCCAGTGATTTCCGGCAAATACAGTTGATCACTGCCTACTCAGGCATTAAAGTCGCCAATTAGCAAGATCTTGTTGTCTTTGGGGACAGAGCATAGTAGCTGGCCGAGTTTCTGTTAAAAAAGTTACTTCTTTTCAGAGGTGTAGGCCATGGTGGGTGCGTAGGCACTAATCAGAGTCAGGTGAGTCCTGGCTTCTAGAAGCAGCCTCATTACCATGAGGTGATTGTTGATGTCTCCAGGTCCCTGACGGTAGTGAGCCACGTGGCAAAGTCAGCTCTGGTTTCTCTAGCCTCATCCTTTTCCTTTCCACTCCAGAAAAAAAAGCCCCCACTTCTGCAATTCTCCGATGTAAAATGATATTATATCTGTTAAATAGGGGACGTGGACAATCTGATTTGATGGAGAATGGATGTGAAAGCACAGAAGAACATGGGGAAAAAAATTCTGAAATGCTCGTTCGCTGCTGTCGTTACTGCACGGTCGGGAATCTTTCGGAGGGTAGGCCTCAAAATCCCCGGCTTTGCCTGCTGTTGGCGACCGAGAAGGAGGTCGAATCGTTCGGATAATGATGGCACTCAGTACTTGGTGTCAGAGAGCTGATCACAGCTCAAAGTTTTCAGATGACTCAGATTCGGACCGTGGTCGGGTATGGCAGGGAGAGTTTTTCTTCCTTCTCTCTGTCTGCGTGAGATGTGGGACACTTGAGAGACTTTGAACTTTATTGTGCTCATGGACTTCTTCATCAAGTTATGGTATTGTTGCACTGTTGTAACTATATGTTATAATTATGTGGTTTTGTTAGTTTTTTTCAGTCTTGGTCTGTCCTGTGTTTTGTGATATCACGTCGGAGGTAATATTGTATCATTTCTTAATACATGCATTACTAAATGACAATAAAAGAGGACTGTGTGTCTTCATAATCTAATCTAAATTTCACCAGTCTCAGCCGTGTGTGTCTCACTGAGTGCTGCAATGTTGATGTTCTACTTCTGAAGCATGTGTCCTACGAGTGCAGTTCACCTCTCTGGTCTGTTACTGGTCTTGCTGTCCATGATTGTCCTGATGTTCCAGGCTCCAACACAATGTTTTCTCAGCTTTCTGGTGGTTCTTCTTTCTTTTGTGGCTTTTGAGGTAGTTCAACCGCAAAATAGATGTCTAATCCACTGCGGTATGCTGAAAGGACAGGATAAGGCTAACTTTCTTTAGGTCACCTTTTCCAGACTCTTTCCCACGAGTGGTGAGCAGTGCCGTCCCTGAAGAGGGCTGCTCCATCACTAAGATGGCTGCTGAACACTGCCCTTCCCTCGTGAGAAGTGAGCGATCAACCTGCCTTGGCCACCTGAGTGCAGGTCCGTGACTAGTGGCTCCCAGCACCAACTTGTGCCTGCAACCATCACCATTTGCCCGTTGCCCGCGGTCTTGGGTTGGTTCTGGAGATTGGTGTCACCAAATCCTGGGCAGGAGGTGTATGAAGACAATGAGTTGCCCAAGCATCACGATCCCCCTCTTGGTCCAGATGCTGATGTCAAAAAGAACACCAGGTGTAATGTTTTGTTAACAGCTGAACTGCAGGAGCTGCTAGAATGACGTTGAATCAATAACAGACTGCCTTAGGGGCTCAGACACTGGATTTCTTCCTCACGGTTTACTCGCAAAGTCTTTCCCATGTGTGGGTATAGCCACAAGGCATGGAGGTTTTAGATCAGAGTTTTCCTTCTCCTAGGTGTGCTGCCTTCAAGGCTAACGTGCCCTACCTGCCCAAAGCAACTGACTTTAAGGCATCAGTGACCGGCATTTGCCCCATCTCCTGTCAGTGTAAACAATTCCAACACGTGAAGGCCAGGAGTTGGACTTGGTTATCAGAGGCTAATTTCAGACACGCGCCATTAGGAGCACTTTATAGGTAGTGGGGGTTTATCCCCACTACCACCCTGGCTATCGCAGCCTGAGTCATGGAGAAAGGTTGAATAGATTAGGGCTTTATTTCTAATGTAGAAGCAAAAAAGAGGGCATACAACAAAGAAAATATTAGTGGGAAGACAGAGGACTGGGAAGCTTTTAAAAACCTACAGAGAGCAACTAAAAGAGTCACTATGAGGGAAAAGATGAAATATGAAAGCAAGCTTGCAAACAATATCAAAGTGGATAGTAAAAACTTTTTCAAGAATGTAAAAAATAAAAGAGAGATGAGAATGGATATAGGACCACTAGAAAATGAGGCTGGAAAAATAATAATGGAGGACAAGGAGATGGCAGATGAACTAAATGAATATTTTGCATCAGTGTTCACTGTGGAAGACAATAGCAGTGTGCCAGATGTTGAAGGCTGTGAAGGAAGAGAAGTGAGTGCAGTTACTATTGCAAAGGAGCAAGTGCTTACAAAGCTGAATGACCTAAGGGTACATGAGTCACCAAGGCCAGATGAACAGCATCCTAAGGTTCTGAAAGAGGTAGCGGTAGAGATTGCAGAGGCATTAGTAATGATCTTTCAAAAATCATTGAACTTTGGCATGGTGGACTGGAAAATTACAAATGTCACTCCACTCTAAGAAAGGAGAAAGGCAGCAGAAAGGAAATTATAGACCAGTTAGCCTGAATTCAGTGGTTGGGAAGATGTTGGAGTCAATTGTTAAGCATGAGGTTATGGAGTACTTGGTGACACAGTACAAGATAGGACAGAGTCAGCCTGGTTTCCTTGAGGGAAAATCTTGCCTGACGAATCTTTTGGAATTCTTTGAGGAGATTACAAGTGGGATAGATAAAGGGGATGCCGTGGATATTGTATATTTGGACTTTCAGAAGGCCTTTAACAAAGTGCCACACATGAGACTGTTTACCATTTTAAGAGCCTATGGTATTACAGGGGAGTTACTAGCATGGTTAAAGCATTGGCCGATTTGTAGGAGGCAGCATGTGGGAACTAAAGGATTCTTTTCTGGTTGGCAGCCAGTGGCTAGTGGTGTTCCTCAGGGGTCAGAGTTGGGACCACTTCTTTTATGCTGTATATCAATAATTCAGATGATTGAATAGATAGCTTTGTTGCCAAGTTTGCAGATGATATGAAGATTGGTGGAGGGGCAGGTAGTGTTAAGGAGGCATGTAGGCTGCAGAAGGACTTAAACGGATTCGGATAATGTGCAAGAAAGTGGTAAATGAAATACGATGTTGGAAACTGCATGGGCATGCACTATGGTAGTAAAAATTAATGCCCAGACTATTTTCTCAATGGAGAGAAAATTCAAAAATCTGAGATGCAAAGGGACTTGGGACTCTGTAGAACAACCTAAAGATTAGCTTGCATGTAGAGTCGGTGATAAGGAAGGCAAATACAATGTCAGCATTCGTTTCAAGAGGTGTAGAATACAAGAGCAGGGATATGATGCTGAGGCATTATAAGGCACTGGTGAGGCCTCACCTTGAGAATTGTGAACAACTTTGTGTTTCTCATCTAAAAAAAGATGTGCTGGCATTGGAGAGTGTTCAGAGGAAGTTCACAAGGATGATTGTGGGAATGAAGGGGTTATCATATGAGGAACTTTTGATAGCTCTGGGTCTGTACTTGCTGGAATTTAGAAGGATGAGGGGTGATCTCATTGAAATCTTTCAAATGTTCAAAGACTTAGACATGGTAGATGTGGAAAGGATGTTTCCCATGGCGGGCAAGTCTAGGACAAGAGGGCACAGCCTCATGACAGAGGGGCATCCAGTTAAAATAGAGATGTGGAAAAAATCTTCAGCCAGCGGGTGGTGAACTTGTGGAACTTACTACCACAGACAGCTGTGGAGGTCAAGTCATTGGGTATATTTAAGACAGAGCTTGATAGGTTCTAGTTTGGACATAGCTCCATAGGTTATGGGGAGAAGGCCAGGGAGAGAGTCTGAGGAGGGGAAAATAAAGATTCAGCCATGGTTAAATAGTGGAGCAGACTCAGTGGGCCAAATGGCCTACTTCTGCTCCTTCGTCTTATGGTCTTATGGTCTTATTTCTTAGAGGCAGAAGAATGAGGGAAGATTTGATAAAGGTATACAAAATTATGAAGGGTATATATAGGATAAGTGAGCAGGCTGAGTAGAACTAGAGATCATGGTTTAAGGATGAAAGCTGGAAAGTTTAAGGAGATTATGAGGGGGAACCTCTTCACTCATAAGGTAGTGAGAATGTGGAATGAACTGCCAGTGGAGCTGGTAGATGAAGATTCAATTTCAACATTTAAGAGATATTTTGATAGGTAAATGAACGGGAGGGATATGGAGGGCAATGGTCTGGGTGCATGTTGATGGGACTACGCAGAGTAATAGTTTGGCTGAAGGCCTGTTTCTGTGTTGTAGTATTCTATGATTCTATGTCTCTAACACTATTCGAACGTGTGCATAAATGCAGAATTAAATTTGCTTAATAGAAGAAAAGGCTATCATATTGAGAGAAAAAAAAATTAGGAACTCAGAAAACTTTCTAAATGGAGTGGCACTTTCTTACCTGAAGGGCAAGGTAAATTATCAGGAGAGTCAACAGCTCTGATGCAGTTTGATTGGAATGCTCTATCTGCCCCCACACATGCTCTCTGATCAGATGAATATTTCCTGCATTCTCTCTTTCAGTGTAATTGGGTATGAGTAAACTTGATAGATGAGAGATGGGAAGAAACGGGGGAAAGTTAATTTCAGGCTTAATTCAGCCAAAAGAAGTGCAGCCTTTTGTGATCCCAACAGCCCTCCGTCCCCCGTTCATTTCGTATCCTCGCTCATTCCAGTTTCCCTAACCTGTAGTTTATTATTTTAAATGTACACCTTATATACTCATCAAGCATTTAGCTCAATTGTGGTTATATTGGCAAAGAGTCAAGATAATATTACTTACCCTTGCTCTGTATTTAGACTGGCATGTTGCCTTATGTTTCAGAGACCAATTAGCAGAGATACCCATTAAGCAATGATTTGTATTCACAGAAAATAACATCAATTTTATTTTGGCAAAGAAATATTATTATCATCTTCATGCAGGGGATAGATATAATATTTACCAGAAACTCTCCTGAAACATAAACCTCAAGTAACTGTAGGAGGTTTATGTTCATTTTCAGTTCAATATGGATTTCTTTAAATTAACACATATGTTGGTCATGTTTTCAATAGTACAGACCCATTTATACACACCAGAAAAAAATTGTGTTTTCAATTTAGACAGAATCAGATTCAGAATCAGAATTAGGTGTAATATCAATGGAATATGTCATGAAATTTGCTGTCAATGGCAGCAGTACAAGACAATAAATAATAATAGAAAAATCATGAATTACAGCAAGTATATATACATATTAAATAAGTAGTGCAAAATGGAAATAAAAAAATAGTGAGGTAATGTTCATTCAGAAATCGGATGGCAGAGGGGAAGAAGCTGTTCCTGAATCATTGAGTGTGTGCCTTCAGGCTCCTGTACCTCCTTCCTGATGGTAGCAATGAGAACAAGGCATGACCTGGGTGATGAGGGTCCTTAATGATGGACGCCAGCTTTTTGAGGCATTGTTCCTTGAAGGTGTCCAGGATATTATGGAGGATAGTGCCCATGATGGAGCTGAATGTTTACAACTTTCTGCAGCTTATTTTGATCCTGTGCAGTACTTCCACCCCTCACTGATGCAGCCAGTTAGAATGCTCTCCATGCTACAACTGTAGAAGTTTTTGAGTGTTTTTGGTGACATACATACCAAATTTAGAAAAAAAAGAAACCATAGAAAAAAACTACAGCACAGAAACAGGCCTTTTGGCCCTTCTTGGCTGTTCCGAACCATTTTCTGCCTAGTCCCACTGACCTGCACACGGACCATATCCCTCCATACACCTTCCATCCATGTATCTGTCCAATTTATTCTTAAATGTTAAAAAAGAACCCACATTTACCACCTCGTCTGGCAGCTCATTCCATACTCCCACCACTCTGTGTGAAGAAGCCCCCCCCAATGTTCCCATTAAACTTTTCCCCCCTCACCCTAAACCCATGTCCTCTGATTTTTTTCTCCCATTGCCTCAGTGGAAAAAGCCTGCTTGCATTCACTCTATCTATACCCATCATAATTTTATATACCTCTATCAAATCTCCCCTCGTTCTTCTACGCTCCAGGGAATAAAGTCCTAACCTACTCAACCTTTCCTTGTAACTGAGTTTCTCAAGTCCCGGTAACATCCTTGTAAACCTTCTCTGCACTCTTTCAACCTTATTTATATCCTTCCTGAATTGGTGACCAAAACTGAACACAATACTCCAGATTCAGCCTCACCAATGCCTTATACAACCTCATCATAACATTCCAGCTCTTATACTCAATACTTTGATTAATAAAGGCCAATGTACCAAAAGCTCTCTTTACGACCCTATCTACCTGTGACGCCACTTTTAGGGAATTTTGTATCTGTATTCCCAGATCCATCTGTTCTATTGCACTCCTCAGTGCCTTACCATTAACCCTGTATGTTCCACCTTGGTTTGTCCTTCCAACGTGCAATACCTCACACTTGTCTGTATTAAACTCCATCTGCCATTTTTCAGCCCATTTTTCCAGCTGGTCCAAGTCCCTCTGCAGGCTCTGAAAACCTTCCTCACTGTCTACTACACCTCCAATCTTTGTATCATCAGCAAACTTGCTGATCCAATTTACCACATTATCATCCAGATCATTGATATAGATGACATTTAACAATGGACCCAGCACTGATCCCTGTGGCACACCACTAGTCACAGGCCTCCACTCGGAGAAGCAATTCTCTACTACCACTCTTTGGCTTCTTCCATTGAGCCAATGTCTAATCCAATTTACCACCTCTCCATGTATACCTAGCGACTGAATTTTCCTAACTAACCTCCCATGCGGGACCTTGTCAAAGGCCTTACTGAAGTCCATGTAGGCAATATCCACTGCCTTCCCTTCATCCACTTTCCTGGTAACCTCCCCGAAAAACTCCAATAGATTGGTCAAACATGACCTACCACGCACAAAGCCATGTTGACTCTCCCTAATAAGTCCCTGTCTATCCAAATGCTTGTAGATTCTGTCTCTTAGTACTCCCTCCAATAACTTACCTACTACCGACGTTAAACTTACTGGCCTATAATTTCCCGGATTACTTTTCGATCCTTTTTTAAACAACGGAACAACATGAGCCACTCTCCAATCCTCCGGCACCTCACCTGTAGACAGCGACATTTTAAATATTTCTGCCAGGGCCCCTGCAATTTCAACACTAGTCTCCTTCAAGGTCCGAGGGAACACCCTGTCAGGTCCCGGGGATTTATCCACTTTAATTTTCCTCAAGACAGCAAGCACCTCCTCCTTTTCAATCTGTACGGTTTCCATGATCTCACTACTTGTTTCCCTTAATTCTATAGACTTCATGCCGGTTTCCTTAGTAAATACAGATGCTTCAAACTCCTAATGAAATATAGCCACTGTCATGCTTTCTTTGTAGCTGCATTGACATGTTGGATCAGGTTAGATCCTCAAAGATGTTGACACCCAGGAATTTGAAATTGCTCACAATCTCACTCTGTGGTTAAAGTTCTTCAGTGTTTGGTTATTGATAGTGCATCTGCTCTGCAAGTAGCAAATATGATTATTTTCCAAATACAGAGTTAGTAACTGCAGTACATTTTGTAAATGTGTGCTGCAGCTATTAAGTGCAGGTGATATCAGTAATAAAGGCTTCTAGGATGCTGACTGGGGAGCCAGTTAGTGGGTTATGTTGCCTTAGATTATATCTGGCTTCTTTAGCAGCACTGATCCAGGCTATCACACTCCTAACTGTGGCTTGGAATTGCTGGATTGGTTTTAGAGGGTCAGGAGTTATTTACGGAATATCCAGATTCTGATCTGCAGTGGTAGCCATGGTATTTATAGGTTGGTCCATTTTAATTTCTGGTTAATGGTGACCGCAATTGTTATTGGTGGAGTGCAATGCAGCAATCATGATACCAATTAATGTGAAAAGGTGACTAGAATCTCATATTAGTTATTATCTGACTCTTTTGTGATGCAAATGTCACTTGCCTCTTTAAAGAGGTTAAAAAAGATTGGCTTTCTTTGCCACATGCACATCAGAACATCAAAACATACGCAGAAGGAGTCATTTGCATCAATGACTAACACATTCAGAGGCTGTGCTGAGAGCAGCCTGCAAGTGCCACCATGCTTCTGGCACCAACATAGCATGCCCAGAGTCCACTAACAATTGAACACTAATTACTGCACTGTAAAGCATTACACCAAACACCATGCTAACAGACCGCAGTAGTGTAGCGGTTAGTATAGTGCTTTACAGCAACAGCAGTTCAGGTTTAATTTCTGCTGCCCTCTGTAACGAGTTGGTACGTTCTTCTCGTGACTGCTTGGGTTTCCTCCAGGTGCTCTGGTTTCCTCCCATATTCCAAAGTTGATAGGTTAATTGGTCATTGTATATTGTCCCATGATTAGGCTAGGGGTAAATCTGGGGTTGCTGATCAGCGCAGCTCAAAGGCCCAGAAGGAGAGATTATAACAATGTCCTGGAGGTGGTATGATTGAACTTCAACAAGCACAACAGCCATCTACCTTTTTACAGTCTACCACTGTAACCATCAGAGTGATGCCTGTTTACATCGGTTTCATCAAAGCTCCTCAGTGCCTGACTCTGGTTGCTGTGTTAAATGTCAAGGTCAGCCACTTCTCAGCAACACATCTGAAAATTTGGTTATCTTTGGACCAAAGCCATAATAATGATCTAGATCTGGACCTGAGCGTTCCCATTGAAACCCAAATTGTCATCGGGGATTAGCTTACAAGTGAGTAAATATGGCGATACAACGCCGTTAATGATAGCTTCTATCATTTTGCTAATGGATGAGAGAGGATTCAGTAGGAGGTATTAGCTGGAGGCAATTTTTTGTAAAGGGACAAAGTTCCATGTTAGTGCTTCAGACTAGAGGAAAGGAAATGAGAAAATTAATCAAGAAAATTTAATATACAGTACTGTGCAAAAGTTTTATACACATATATTGCTAGGATGCCTAAGAATTTTGCAGTCGTGTAATTGTCAAAGTGGAACGGAAAACATGTTTGTAAATTCGGTGGGAGAAAAGGATGTTGGGAATAGTGAGGGTGGAGCACTGTGGGATGGATATAGGGCCAGGAGTGAGGGTTGGTGTGGTTGCAGAAACACCCAGCCCTGAGACACGAGGAACGGTCATTTGCTTCTGAACAATTGGTTTATTGATCATTACAGAATGTCTCTCTGATCCTTCCCTCTCCCTTTCCCTTTTCCCAACCATGATTCCCCTCTCCCTGCCCCCTTCCCACTTTTAATCCACAAAAGAGACCCATATCAGAATCAGGTTTATCTTCACTCACGTATGTCATGAAATTTGTTTTTATTTTGCAGCAATAGTATAGTGCAATATGTAAACTTACTACAGTACTGTGCAAAAGTCTCAGGCACCCTTGCTATATAGACTATATGTGCCTAAGACTTTTGCAAGGTCTTGTACTTCTGGCATTAATTAGAGCCATGGAATTGAGCAGTACAGAAACAATCTTCTCAGCCCATTACATCCACACCAGAGCCACACACACAAAATGCTGGAGGAAATCAGCAGATTGGGCAGCATTCATGGAAATGAATAAACAGCTGGCATTTTGCGCCAAGAACCTTTATCAGGACTGGAAGGGGCCTGACCTGCTGAGTTCCTCCAGCATTTTGTGTGTATTGCTCTGAATTTCCAGCATTTGCAGAATCTCGTGTTTACGTCCATATCAACCTGTTTGCCCCTCTCCACAATTCTCAACTGCCTGTACAGGTCTGTATCCTTCAAAGTTTTGCCCATTCAAGTGTCTGTCTAAATTTCTCTTTAAAAAAATAAATGATTGTATACAATCAACCACCTCCTCTGGCAATAAGTTGCAGATATTAACCAGTCTCAGAAAATCCCCCTTAAAGTTCCTCTTTTTTTTGATATTGTGAAAATGGGAAAAAAAATCTTGCTATCTATCTTATTTTTTGCATCTTATTATTTCACATGCACCTATCAATAACAACCATCACACCACTCATATCTCTTTCACTTCAGGAAAACAAGCCCAGTCCTTACAATTTTTCCCTTTAACTAAAGACTTCCAATCCACACAACATCCATATCAATTTTCTCAATACTGTCTTTGGTGCAGCAAAATCCTTCCCAGGAAGGTGAGACCTGCACAGAGTGGATGGTTTGCACCTGAACTGGAGGGGGACTCATATCCAGCAGGAGGGCTTGTTAATGCTACATAGTGGGGTTTAAACTAGAGATTCGGGGGGATGGGAACCAGAATACCAGAACAATTAGTGGAGAGGTTGTGGAGGCTGACGCTGGTAAGACCTCAGACAAAGTTAGAAATCAAAAGGTTGGGCATGGTGTGACAAAACTGAAAAGAGTGAATACAGGACTGAAAGTGCAAACACGAGGAAATCTGCAGATGCTGGAAATTCAAGCAGGACTGCAAGTGTTGTAAGCTGAATGTGCACAGTATACAGAATAAGGTAGGTGAACTTACAGCACAGTTGCAGATTGGCAGCTATGATGTTGTAGGCATCACTGAATCATGGCTAAAAGATTATAGCTGGGAGCCTATTGTCCAAGGATAAATATTGTGTCAAAAGGGAGGGCAGGAAGGCAGAGGGGGTGGCATTGCTTTGTTGGTAAAAAATGAAATCAAATCATTAGAAGGAGGTGACATAAGGTTGGAAGGTGTTGAATCATTGTGCATAGAGCTAAGGAACTGCAAGGGTAAAAAGACCCTGATGGGAGTTGTGTACAAACTCACAAAGAGTAGTAAGGGTGTGGCCTACAAATTACAATGGGAGATAGAAAATGCATTCCAAATGGACAATGTTACAATAGTCATGGGGGACTTCAATATGCAGGTAGGTTGGAAAAATCAGGTTGGTGCTGGATTACAGGAGGAGGAATTTATAGAGTGCCTACAAGGTGGGTTTATAGAGCAGCCCATAATTGAGCACACTAGAGGATCAGCTATTCTGGATTAGGTATTGTACAATGTATCAGAATTTGTTAGAGAGCTTAAAGAAAAAGAACCCTGAGTAGACAGTGATCATAATGACTGAATTCACTCTGCACTTTGAGAAGGAGATGTTAAAGTCGGATACATCAGTATTACACTGGAGTAAAGAGAATTACAAAAGCATGAGAGAGGAGTAGGTCAGAATTGATCGGAAAAGATCACTGGCAGGGATGACAGCAGAGCAACAACGCTGAAATCTCTGAAAGCAATTCAGAAGACACAGGATATATACATCCCAAAGAGGAAGAATTATTCTAAAGGAAAGATGACACAACCATGGCTAAGAAGAGAAGTCAAAGCCAATATAAAAGCCAAAGAGAGGGCATATAATAGACCAAAAATTAGTGGAAAGTTAGAGGATTGAGAAGCTTTTAAAAACCAACAGAAGACAACTAAAAAAGTAACTAAGAAGGTAACTATGGAATACAAAAGTAAGGTAGCCAATAATATTAAAGAGGATACCAAAAGTTTCTTCAGATGCATAAAGTGTAAAAGTGGGGCAAGAGTGGATATTGGAACACTGGAAAACAATGCTGGAGAGATAGTAATAGGGGATCAACTGAATAAGTATTTTGCATCAGTCTTCAATGTGGAAGACAGTAGCAGTACTTTGGAAGTTCCAGGTATCAGGATGCAGGAAATGTATAAAGTTAGCATAACTAGATAGAAGTTTCTTAGGAAACTGAAAAGTCTGCAGTAGATAAGTCACCTGGACCAGATGGTGTACACCCCAGAGTTCTGAAAGAGGTGGCTGAAGGGACTGTGGAGGCAGTAGTAATGATCTTCAAAGAATCACTAGATTCTGGAATGTTTCTGGAAGACAGAGAAAATGCTAATGTCACTCCACTCTTCGAGAAAGGAAGGAGGCAGGAGAAAGGAAGCTATAGGCCAGTTAGTCTGACTTCTGTGGTTGGGAAGATGTTGGAGTCGATTATTAAGGATGAGTTCTCAGGGTACTTGGAAGCACATGATAAAAGAGTCTATAGTCAGCATGGTTTCCTTAAGGGAAAATCTTGCCTGACAAATCTTGGAATTCTTTGAAGAAATAACAAGCAGGATAGACTAAAGAGAATCGCTTGATGTTGTGTACTGGAATTTTTAGAAAGTCTTTGACAAGGCTACTTAATAAGCTATGAGCCCATGGTATTACAGGAAATATTCTAGCATGGATAAAGCAGTGTCTGATTGGCAGGAGGCAAGGAGTGGGAATGAAGTGAACTTTTTCTGGCTGACTGCTGGTGACTAGTAGTGTTCCACAGGGGTGTGTGTTGGGACTGATTATTTTTTCATTATATGTCAATGATTTGGATGATGGAATTGATGGCTTTGTTGCAAAATTTGCAGATGATATTAAGATAGCTGGAGGGGCAAGTAGTTTAGACGAAGTAGAGAGGCTACAGAAGGATTTAGACAGATTAGCAGAATGGGCAAAGAAATGGCAGATGGAATACAATGTTGCAAAGCGTTTGGTCATGCACTTTGATAGAAATGTTGACTATTTTCTTTTTTTCTTTCAATATTTTCATTAAATTTCATATAGAAGAACAAAATTCATGAGGATACATATTATGAATCAAAAAAATAGAATAGTACAGAATGCACTATATTTAAATCATAATATTGCAATCACAATACCCCATATTCATAATCAAACAAATGAATTAAATTAAATCATAATAGTTTTATTATAAAAAAAAATCTAAACCCACTACCAAGATTGAAGCCGTTTGGTAAAGAAAAGAAAGACAAAAAAAAAATCCTTGTCACATAGTGATTTATGTTATCAGCCAACATCTGTACTTTAATACCAAATCAAAGGTTTTGAAAATAGTTCAGAAAAGGTCCCCACAGTGTTTGAAAGTCTTGTTTAGAATCAGAAATTGAACAACTGAACTTCTCTAAATTTAAGCATGACATAACATCAGGTAACCATTGAGAGTGAGTAGGCAGAGCAATATCGTTCCATTTAAGCAGCACCGCCCTCCTAGCCACGAGAGAAATAAAGGCTAATACATGCAAATCAGATGTCTCCAAAGTTCTGCCTCTTTCTCCAACAATATGAAACATGGCAGTCAAAGGATTAGGCTTAAAATTTACTGTAAAAAGTACAGAAAAAGTTTGGAATACTTCCTTCCAGTATTTTTCAAGACTCAGACATTTTCAAAACATATAAATTAATGAAGCCTCTCCATTGTTACATCTGTCACAACAGGGAGATATATCCGCATAAAAATGAGATAGCTTGTCTTTGGACATGTAAGCCCTGTGGACCACTTTAAATTGTAGGAGGGAGTGACAAGCACATTGTGATGAGGTATTAACCAATTTAAAAATTACATTCCAGGTCTCTTCAGAAATTGAAATCTGTAAATCCTGTTCCCAGGCTTTTTAAAATTTTGTCTAAAGGAGCCTCTCTCATTCCCAACAGCATGCCATAAATATTGGATATTGAGCCATTATGAAAAGGTTTCAAAGTGAAAATTACATCATCAGGACTCATCGGAAATGTACGTAATTGAGATTGCAGAAAGTCTCTAGTCTGTAGATATCGAAAAAAGTATTTGGTAAGTTATATTTAACTGGCAATTGCTCAAAGGAAGAGAGACTCCCTCCAACAAATAAATCTTGGAAGTGACTATTTTCTAAATGGAGAGAAAATTCAAAAAAACTAAGGTGTTAAGAGACTTTGTTTCCCTAAAGGTTAATTTCCAGTTTAAGTGTGTCGTGCGGTGTGTGGTGAGGAAGGTGAATGCAATCTTAGCATTCATTTCAAGAGGACTAGAATATTAAAGCAAGGATGTAATGGTGAGACTTTATAAAGCACTGGAAAGGCCTCATGTGGGCTATTGTGAGCAGTTTTGACTCCTTAGCTTAGAAAGGATGTGCTGAAACTGGCGAGGGTTCAGAGAAGGTTCCAGAAAATGTCTAGGATTGAATGGCGTCACATATAGAGCATCGGATGGCTTTGGGCCTGTATTTACTAGAATTCTGAAGAATGAAGGGTGACCTCATTGGATGGTTAAAGGCCTTGATAGAGTGGATGTGGAAAGGATGTTTCCTATGGTGGGAGAGTCTAAGAACAGAGGACACAGCCTCAGAATAGAGGGTCATCCTATTATGATGGAGATGAGGAGGAATTTCTAAAGCCAGAGACTGATGAGTATGTGGAATTCTTTCCCACAGGCAGCTGTGGAGGCCAAGTCTTTATGTATATTTAAAACAGAAGTTGATAGATTCTTGATTGGTCAAAGCATGAAGGGATATGGGGAAAAATCAGATCAGCCATGATGAAAGGGCAAAGCAGATGCGATGGTCCACGTGGCTTAATTCTGCTCCTATATATTATGGTTTTATGGTCTTCCAATATTATGATGAACAGAGTTGCACACAATAATCCAGATACAGTCTAAGGGGTGTTTTGTAAGACAATTTTCTGAAAATACAACTTTTGATTCTCAATATTATTACAGAGATTAATAATAGAGCATCCTGCAGGTGTAATGAATCATTGGGCTTTGCTGGTATATATTTTACTAATTGAAGTTCACTTCATCGAAGGAAAGGTTTACATGTGCAAAATGTTTCTGACCATCTAAAACTTTGACAAACTTCTATAGATGTGAGGTGGAGAATATATTGACTGGTCATCACGGCCTGGCATGGGAACACCAATGCCCTTGAGTAGAAAATCTGACAAAACTAGTGGATAAGGCACAGTCCATCATGGGTAAAGCCCTGCTCTCCACTGAGAACATTTACACAGAGCGCCTTTGCAAGAAAGCAGGATTCATTATTCAGGATCCAACTATCTTCTCATTGCTGCCATTAAGAAAAAGGTACAGGAGCCTCAGGACATATACCACCAGGTTCAGGAACAGTTACTACCCCTCAATCATCAGGCTCCTGAACAAAAGGGAATAACTTCCCTGAACTTCACTTGCCCCATCACTGAACTATTTTAACAACATATGGACTGTGTCAAGGACCCTTCATCTCATGTTCTCAATATTTACTGATCCTTTTTCTTTTGTATTTGCACAGTTTGATGTCGTTTGCCCATTGGTTGTGTGTGTCTGTCCTGTTGACTGGGGTTTTTCATTGATTCTATTGTGTTTCTTGGATTTACTCTACATGCCTGCAAGAAAATTAATTTCAGGGCTGTATATGGTGACGTATATGTACTTTGATAATAAATTCACTTTGAACTTTGAGCAACAACACAATTTCAGGTCACTTTCAAATAAAAAGCATGCATTTTAGGAAGAGCTGTTGTTAGGAAGCCTTTACTTATACATTTCAGATAGAGGCAGAAACATTATGGACATTGTAGATGGGCACATGGATGATAGAAAATGGGTCACTATGTAGGAGGGAAGGATTACATTGATTTTAGAGTAGGTTAAGAGATCACCACACATTGTGGGCCAAAGAGATTTTACAGTACTCTAATGCTCCATGTTCTATGTTCTTTGTAGAAGAGAGATTCAGCAACAAATAGACACCTTTCCAATTATTAGCACTTTCTGCACAAAAAGACATCAAACTCCAGAGGTGTGATTGATTTGTCATTGGGAAGTTTAAAATTTTATAGATCACTAGAACTGCCTGTGATTTGTTCTTTCAAATAAATACCTTATAGTGTGAGTAATTGCTGCTATTTAGTGTCTATGAAATCCATCTGGGAAAGAAACCTGATAAATAATGTGATTTGAGTATACAAAGTTCCACATTTAAGCATCACGCTCCCTTTATGGCGATATAAACAGCTTTGCTTACTTTATGATTGACTGGATAAAAAGAAATTGGAGCTATTAACATTATATTGCCAATTCTTTATTGTACTTGAAAGTCAACTAAATGGTAGTTTTATTTTGTAGCTAGAATCATTTTAGAGCAATGAGTAGGGCAATAACCATGAGATCAAAAGACACAGGAGCAGAATTAGGCCATTCAGACCATCCAGTTTGTTCCACAATTTCATCATGGCTGATTTATTATCCTTCCTTCAGCCAATAACTTTTACCACACAGATTAATCAAGAATATACCAACCCCCACCTTAAATATACCCAATGGCTTGGCTTGCACAGCCATCTGAGACAACATATGCAGATTCACCACTCTCTGGCTAAAGAAATTTTTCGTCGTCTCTGTTCTAAATAGACGTCCCTCTATTATGTGGCTGTGTGCTCTGTTCCTACATTCCCCTGCTATAGGAATCATCCTTGATGTCTAGGCTTTTCAATATTCATAGGTTTCAATGAGATCCGCCATCATTCTTTTAAACTCCAATGAGTACAGGCCCAGAGCCATCAAACACTCCTCATATATTAACCTTTCATTCCCGAAATCATCCTCCTGAACTTCCTCTGGGCGCTTTCCAATGCCAGCACATCTTTTCTTAGATAAGGTGCTAAAACTGACCAATGCCTTATAAAGCCTCAGCACTACATCCTTGTTTTTGTATTCTAGTCCTCTCAGATTGCTAACATTGTGTTTGGCCTCAAACTGCAAGTTAACCTTCAGGGAATCCTGCCCAAGGGCTTCCAAGTCCCTTTGCACCTCTGAATTTTGAGCTTTCTCCACATTTAGAAATTAGTTGATGCCTTTAGTCCTTCTACTAAAGTGCATGTGCATTCAATTCCCCACACAATATTCCATTTGCCACTTCTTTGCACATCCCCCTATCTGTCAACATCCTCCTGCAGACACCTTGCTTCCTCAGCACTTCCTACCCCTCCACCTGTCTTTGCACCATCCACAAACTTGGCCACAAAGCTTTCAATTATTTCATCCAAATCATTGATATATGAAGTAAAAAGAAGTGGTCCCAGTACAGATCCTGTGTCACACCACTGTCAGCAGCAGCCAACTAGAAAAGGTCCTCTTTATTCCCACTCTTTTTCTTCTACCAGTCAGCTAATCTTCTATTCATGCTAGTACCTTTCCTGTAATAACATGGGTTCTTAGCCTGTTAAGCCACCTCATTTGCAGCACCTTGTCAAAAGCTTTCTGAAAATTCAGTTAAACAACATCCATTGACTCCTTTGTCTATCCTGCCTGCCTTTTCCTCAAGGAATTCAAAAAGATCTGTCAGGTAAGATTTCCCCTTTTGAAGTCATGCTGATTTACAACGAAATATAGAAAGTCTACAGTACAATACAGGCCTTTCATCCCACAAAGCTGTGCTGAACATGTCCTTACGATAGAAATTACCTAGGATTACCATAGCCCTCTATCCTTCTAAGCTCCAGGTAGCTATCCAGGAGTCTCGTAAAAGATCCTATTGTATCTTCTTCCATCACCGTTGCCGGCAGCCCATTCCATGCACTCACCACTCTCTGCATAAAAAACTTACCCCTGACATCTCCTCTGTATCTACTTCCAAGCACCTTAAAGCTGTGCTCTCTTGTGTTAACCATTTCAGCCCTGGGAAAAAGCCTCTGACTATCCACACGACCAATTTCTCTCATCATGTTATACACCTCTATCAGGTCACCTCTCATCCTCCGTCACTCCAAGGAGTAAAGGCCAAGTTCACTCAACCTATTCTCATAAGGCATGCTCCCCAATCCAGGCAACATCCTTGTAAATCTCCTCTATATCCTTTCTATGGTTTCCACATCCTTCCTGTAGTGAGGCGACCAGAACTAGCCTTATAATCTTCTAGATCTCTATCATTACCTAGTTTTTTGAACCTTTCGTAAGCTTTTCTTTGCTTCTGGACTACATTTACAACAGCCTTTGTACACCACGGTTATTGCATCTTTCCACCCTTTCCTTGTCTCACTGGAACATACCTATGCAGAACTCCACACAAATATCCTCAGAACATTCGCCACATTTCTGCTGTACATTTCCCTGAGAACATCTGTTCCCAATTTATGCTTCCAAGTTCCTGCCTGATAGTCTCATATTTTCCCTTACTCCAATTAAACACTTCCCTAAATTGTCTGCTCCTATCCCTCTCCAATGCTATGGTAAAGGAGACAGAATTGTGATCACTATCTCCAAATGCTCTCCCACTGTGAGATCTGATATCTGACCATGTTCATTTCCCAATACCAGATCAAGTACAGCCTCTCCTCTTGTAGACTTATCTATGTATTGTCTCAAGAAACCTTCCTGAACACACCTAAAAAACTTCACGCCATCTAAACCACTTGCTCTAGGGAGATGCCAATCAATATTTGGGAAATTGAAATCTCCCACCACAACAACCCTGTTATTATTACACCTTTCCAAAATCTGTCTCCTTATCTGCTCCTCGATGTCCCTGTTACTATTGGGTGATCTATATAAAACACCCAGTAGAGTTATTGACCCCTTCCTGTTCCTAACTTCCACCCACAGAGACTCTGTAGACAATCCCTCCATTACTTCCTCCTTTTCTGCAGCTGTGACACTATTTCTGATCAGCAGTGCCATGCCCCTACCTCTTTTACCTCCCTCCCTGTCCTTTCTGAAACATCTAAAGTCTGGCACTCGAAGTAACCATTCCTGCCCTGAGTCATCCTAGTCTCTGTAATGGCCACAACATCACATCTCCAAGTACTGATCCATGCTCTAAGCTTATCCGCTTTTTTCGTAATACTCCTTGCGTTAAAATAGACACATCTCAAACCATCACTCTGAGCGCATCCCTTCTCTATGACTTGACTATCCTCCTTCTCGCACCGTCTCCAAGCTTTCTCTATTTGTGAGCCAACCATCTCTCCAGTTCGGTTCCCACCCCACGGCAATTCTAGTTTAAACTCTCCCCAATGGCTGTAGCAAGCCTCCCCGCCAGGATATTGGACCCCTCAGATTCAAGTGCAACCTGTTCATTTTGTACAGGTCACACCTGCCCCAAAAGAGGTCTCAATGATCCAGATATTGGAATCCCTGCCCCCTGCTCCAATCACTCAGGCACGCATTTATCCTTCCCCTCATTCTATACCTATACTCACTGTCACGTGGCACAGGCAGTAATCCCGAGATTACTGCCTTTGAGATCCTGCTTTTCAACTTCCTTCCTAACTTCTTGTAGCCTGTTTTCAGGACCTCCTACCTATGTCGTTGATACCAATATGTACTACGACCTCTGGCTGTTCTCCATCCTAGTTCAGGATATCGTGGATGCGATCAGAAACATCCCGGACCCTGGCACCTGGAGGCAAATTACCATCCGCTTTTCTTTCCTACATCCACAGAATCACCTGTCTGACCCCCTAACTATAGAGTCCCCTATCACTGCTGCCATCCTCTTCCTTTCCCTATCCTTCTGAGCCACAGGACCAGACTCTGTGCCAGAGGCACTGTTGCTTCCCCCAGGTAGGCCTTCCCCCGCAACAGTACTCAAATTGGAGTACCTATGGTTAAGGGGGAGAGCCACAAGGGTACTCTCTAGCATCTGACTCTTGCCCTTCCCTTTCCTGACTGTTACTCACTGATCTATCTCCCAAGGCACCGTTGTGACTACTTGCATATAGCTCCTATCTATCACCTCCTCACTCTTCCTGACCAGATGAAGGTCATCGAGTTGCATCTCCAGTTCCCTAATGCGGTCCCTAAGGAATTGCAGCTCGAAGCACCTGGCAGAAATGTGACCGTCCTGAAAGCTGGGAGTCTCCCAGACTTCCCACATCTGACACCGAGCACAGAACACCGGCCTCACATACATGCTTCCGGTCTGTATTCTACACAGGTAACCTACCTTGCCTTGACCCGTTATCACCTAAGCCCTGTTGAGCCAAAGCCCTCCTATTCTGTCTACCTCTACTTGGATGTCCACGCGTTTGTGCAGTCGTGCTTCAATTAAACCACTGAAAAAATAACTGTCTCCTTTTAAACTCTTCTTGCAGTTCTAACTGGCTGACGTCCATGCGCTTGCACAGTCGTGCGTTGATTTAGGCCTATTTTCTCCTGTATCTCCAAGTATTCTAAAACCTCATTCTTAATAATAGGCTCTTGACATCTTTCCAGTCGCTGCACTGGCCTCTAATCTCCTTTGTTTTGCCTCCCTCCCTTCCTAGAGAGTGGAGTGATATTTTCAAATTTCCAATCGTCAGGAACCAATATCCTTGAATGATCTTGAAAGATCATTATTAATGCCTCCACAATCTCTTCAGAACCATGGTGTATAGTCTATCTGGTTCAGGTGATTTATCTACCTTCAGACTTTTCAGCTTCCCA
Source organism: Mobula hypostoma (assembly GCF_963921235.1). Classification (NCBI taxonomy): domain Eukaryota; kingdom Metazoa; phylum Chordata; class Chondrichthyes; order Myliobatiformes; family Myliobatidae; genus Mobula; species Mobula hypostoma. The sequence continues at coordinate 10,508,084 of NC_086097.1, forward strand.
AGTATCTTCTCCTTAGTAGTAGCAATGACGCTCATTTCTGCCCCTGTAAACTCTGGTGTTTCTGGCATTCCGCTAGCAATCTTAACAAGGAAGATTGATGCAAGATACTTATTCAGTTCATCCACCATTTCTTTGTTCCACTTTACTACTTCTCAATCTATAGGTATTCTATAAATTCCCTTTCTTGGGATCCAGTAACAACCTGATTTTCCCACTCTTACAGCATATTGAAATCTTCCATGATTATCACAATTTTGCACTTTCTATATGTCTTTTCTATCTTCCATTGTAATTTGTAGCCTACATCCTCACTACCGTTTGAAGGCCTGTATATAACTCCCTTCTGGGTCTTTTTACCATGCAGTTTCTTAACTCTACCCAAAAGGATTCTGCATCTTCAAATTTTATGTCACCTCTTTCTTAGGATTTGATTTCATTTTTTAATCAACAGAGTCATACCACCTCCTGTGCCTGCCTGACTGTCCTTTCGATACAATATGCATCTTGGGATGTTAAGCTTTCAACTATAATCTTCAGTCAGCCACGACTCAGAGGTGCCCACAACATCATACCTGCCAATCTCTAACTGCACTACAAGATCATCTCCTCATTCCTCAATAAACAAGATAGGAATTGAACCAGCATAACAACTTGAGAACTTAAAAAATTAAACTGCTGAAAACCATCTGCAGGTGAAGCAACATCCTTGGAGCCAGAAGAAGAGTTAAAATTGCAGGTCAAACACAACTAGAATTGATGAAGAGAATACAAATTGGTTTTAAGATGCATGGAAGGTGGGGGAAGGATAGATAGAACAAATAGAATATCTGTGAAAAGCTGAGGTCAGTTTTTTCCTTTCGATTAGCACAGGATATATCACACATCAAAGAGAACCACCACCTTGTCTTGGTTTGGAAGTTTGTGTGCCTCAATGATCCAGTGAGCTATGCTGGCTTTGTGCTTTGGCTCTTGATAGGTCACCCATGCCAAAGAGGTCAAATGGTAGAGGCCAGACTAAGAGTGGTCCACTGGTCCTTCTGGTTTGGGGGTTCAGCTCAGAGCTAACGACCATGACTGGTCAAACAAAACTCTTCGGGAAACTGCAATGAAGAATCCTTCAACATCTGAGTGTGATGGTATTCCTGAGACTTCACTTGGGACTGGCATAGCTGACAGTAGTCTGAAAGGAAGTTACTGGCATGATGAAGGAAGTCCTGAACGCCACCAGAAAGGTAGGACCTTCATTGCTGCTCTAAACGCCAGCAGCATATCGGGCAGTAACAGAGAAACTTCATTTCACAATTATTTATTGCATTATCTGTGTTTCCATTTCTAATTTTCCTCCATCTGTCCATTAATCAGATGACCTCTACAACTATTTCTGAAACAATCCTGACATCACTCTGTCAGAGATGTTTCCTTAATTCATCCTTCGCTTCCCATCCTTCTAGAACCTTAAATCCCTTCTACAATGCGGAACAAAAATCTTCAACCCAATACGTTAGTTCAATCTCTCTTTCCTCAACTGAATCTTTCCAGAATTTCAGCATTGATTTCAGATTTTCAGGCACCTGCAGCTTGTTTGTTTGTTTTTTCCAATACCAGTGTGGGGTTGAGAGATTGGAGAGAAATAGTTATCAGACTTCAACAGAATTACAGTTCATTTTAGTGCTGTGTCATTATCAATAAAGGGTCGTAATAAGGCTCAAGAGAAAGAAATTGCAAATCGAATAAGTTTCTGATTTAATGCAGTCACAGCTAACAATGCAACTTCTAAAATCTTCTCCAACCCATTCAATGTTAGATGTACACAAAGAAATTAGAAAAAAAGAGCCATAAGCATTGTGTAATATTCAATAAAACAATATTATGGAAGATCACTTTGTCAGCGACAACAGTAATGCCTTTCTCTTTTTACAACACCAGACATCTAGGAAATCCATCTTTCATAAACACATTCAAAATCCCTTTATTTATTTAACCAGAACAAATAGGTTATTGAATCAACCACCCTGAAAGTACAGCTGCTAAATGGTAGATTAAAATTGAGAACTATGTTCTCAAATAAACACTGGTGAAGACAGACTACCCAGTAAAATGAAACACAGAGTATAACAGGCTACATACATCAAAGTTGCTGGTGAACGCAGCAGGCCAAGCAGCATCTATAGGCAGAGGTGCAGTCGACGTTTCAGGCCGAGACCCTTCGTCAGGACTAACTGAAGGAAGAGTGAGTAAGGGATTTGAAAGCTGGAGGGGGAGGGGGAGATGCAAAATGATAGGAGAAGACAGGAGGGGGAGGGATAGAGCCGAGAGCTGGACAGGTGATAGGCAAAAGGGGATACGAGAGGATCATGGGACAGGAGGTCCGGGAAAAAGACAAGGGGGTGGGGGGGGTGACCCAGAGGATGGGCAAGAGGTATATTCAGAGGGACAGAGGGAGAAAAAGGAGAGTGAGAGAAAGAATGTGTGCATAAAAATGAGTAACAGATGGGGTACGAGGGGGAGGTGGGGCCTTAGCAGAAGTTAGAGAAGTCAATGTTCATGCCATCAGGTTGGAGGCTACCCAGACGGAATATAAGGTATTGTTCCTCCAACCTGAGTGTGGCTTCATCTTTACAGTAGAGGAGGCCGTGGATAGACATGTCAGAATGGGAATGGGATGTGGAATTAAAATGTGTGGCCACTGGGAGATCCTGCTTTCTCTGGCAGACAGAGCGTAGATGTTCAGCAAAGCGGTCTCCCAGTCTGCGTCGGGTCTCACCAATATATAAAAGGCCACATCGGGAGCACCGGACACAGTATATCACCCCAGTCGACTCACAGGTGAAGTGATGCCTCACCTGGAAGGACTGTTTGGGGCCCTGAATGGTGGTAAGGGAGGAAGTGTAAGGGCATGTGTAGCACTTGTTCCGCTTACACGGATAAGTGCCAGGAGGGAGATCAGTGGGGAGGGATGGGGGGGACGAATGGACAAGGGAGTTGTGTAGGGAGCGATCCCTGCGGAATGCAGAGAGAGGGGGGAAGGGAAAGATGTGCTTAGTGGTGGGATCCCGTTGGAGGTGGCGGAAGTTAAGGAGAATAATATGTTGGACCCGGAGGCTGGTGGGGTGGTAGGTGAGGACCAGGGGAACCCTATTCCTAGTGGGGTGGTGGGAGGATGGAGTGAGAGCAGATGTACGTGAAATGGGGGAGATGCGTTTAAGAGCAGAGTTGATAGTGGAGGAAGGGAAGCCCCTTTCTTTAAAAAATGAAGACATCTCCCTCGTCCTAGAATGAAAAGCCTCATCCTGAGAGCAGATGCGGTGGAGACGGAGGAATTGCGAGAAGGGGATGGCGTTTTTGCAAGAGACAGGGTGAGAAGAGGAATAGTCCAGATAGCTGTGAGAGTCAGTAGGCTTATAGTAGACATCAGTGGATAAGCTGTCTCCAGAGACAGAGACGGAAAGATCTAGAAAGGGGAGGGAGGTGTCGGAAATGGACCAGGTAAACTTGAGGGCAGGGTGAAAGTTGGAGGCAAAGTTAATAAAGTCAACGAGTTCTGCATGCGTGCAGGAAGCAGCACCAATGCAGTCGTCGATGTAGCGAAGGAAAAGTGGGGGACAGATACCAGAATAGGCACGGAACATAGATTGTTCCACAAACCCAACAAAAAGGCAGGCATAGCTAGGACCCATACGGGTGCCCATAGCTACACCTTTAGTTTGGAGGAAATGGGAGGAGCAAAAGGAGAAATTATTAAGAGTAAGGACTAATTCCGCTAGACGGAGCAGAGTGGTGGTAGAGGGGAACTGATTAGGTCTGGAATCCAAAAAGAAGCGTAGAGCTTTGAGACCTTCCTGATGGGGGATGGAAGTATATAAGGACTGGACATCCATGGTGAAAATAAAGCGGTGGGGGCCAGGGAACTTAAAATCATCGAAAAGTTTAAGAGCGTGAGAAGTGTCACGAACATAGGTCAGAAGGGATTGAACAAGGGGGGATAAAACAGTGTCGAGGTATGCAGAAACGAGTTCGGTGGGGCAGGAGCAAGCTGAGACAATAGGTCGGCCAGGACAGGCAGGTTTGTGGATCTTGGGTAGGAGGTAGAAACGGGAAGTGCAGGGTGTGGGAACTATAAGGTTGGTAGCAGTGGATGGGAGATCCCCTGAGCGGATAAAATCGGTGATAGGCTCCTATCTTTATTCAATTTCAACTTCCCATCTGCACATTGGGCTCCCCATGAGAGCTTCCACAAAGATAAAGAGAATGTGGTTAACTTGTCACTGTAATTTGAAAGATTCAGTAGGGCAAGTCCCTTAATTGTTTCAAAAGTAGAGCTGCCCACACACCAAGTTTATGGATGAGGGGGACACAAAGGAAAACCCCACAAAAAAAGTCAGGATGGAGATCTGAAATGGAATGTGGATTGCACAGGGAAGGTTAACATAGAACATAGAACAGTACAGCCCTTTGTCCCACAGTATTGTGCCGAACCAATTAAATTAATTATCAAATGGCTGACTAAACTAATCTTTTCTGCCTATACAATGTCCATATCCTCACATTCATGTGCCTGTCTAAACATCTCTTAAAAGACCTGATGAGGGGTCTCTGCCCGAAACATCAGCTGTTTACACGTTTCCATCGATGCTGCCTGGCCTTCTGGGATCCTCCAACGTTTTGTGTGTGTTGCTCAGATTTCCAGCATCTGCAGATTTCCTCTTGTTTATGAAGTAATGATTAGTTATTTTTTAATCTTTATATCTGATCACTATTAAGCAATGATTTGGAATAAGTGTAATAAATTGTCTGTAGGTGTTTGTTATCTGTCATATCCAACAATAACAGGAAACCTGTGTGGGAGTTTTTAAATGTGGAAAAGCCATTGCACTGGGGCAGCTCCACTTTCCTAACCGAGGTCTTCCTTGGTTGCAGGAGACGACAATGACTTCATGCCCTTCGCTCTCCACAAGGCATTGCAGAACCGCCCTTCTGACGGGTGGATCTCACCCTGGCCACCCAGTCTGCAAGGAGCTGACTTCACAGGCTAGGACAGGCGTGTGTCTCTATCTCACTGAAGTATGTGGTCTGCCAACCACCCTGACCTGGTTGAGCCTGCCTGCTGAAGCGGTTTACTGGGGTACGGCCACCGTTGCGTGCAGACAGGTACTTGGAGCCACAGGTGAGAGCTGAGTGTCCAGTGGGGACCAAAGGTGAGTGAGCTGCCCCAGAATGGATGCACCAAGCCTGTCACCAGAAGTGCTACCCCTCCCTGGACAACCCATACACCCCAAATTGTCTATATCGTGTTAATAAAAATAACATGGGGGGGGGTAACTATAGAAAGTGGCTTTCCTCCTTATACTGCATGTTCCCTGAATCTGAAATAAGTGAATATAAAAGGCTAATTCTGAACCATTCTCCTACTTTTCCTTCTATAATTTTGCATGTTATCAGTTATTATTTGTGTATATCCAATTTCAACTGTCGTCACTGATTGCAGAACTTCCTACCAATTACAATCATTTCATGCTCATTATAGCAATCATTCTTTGAAAATTAATTATATTGTAGTTTCAGGAATGGAGTAGTTGGCCATAATTTCTCATTACTCTGTCAGACGGTGGCACCCTTGGATGCTGCAGCTTCTATGGGAATTACAAATAAATGCAAAGGAATCAACAAAAATCCACATACGGAGATGGACAAACGACCAATGGGCAGAGGACAACAAACTGCACAAGTACAAAAAAAAGAAACAACGATAATAATAATAATAATAATAAATATTGCGACCATGAGTTATAGAGTCCTTAAAAGTGAGTCCTTAGGTCGTGGAATAAGTTCAGTGTCAGAGTGAGTGAAGTTAACTCCTCTTGTTCAAGAGCCGTCTTTTGTTGAGGTGCAGAACAAAATTCTTACATCACCTCAGGTGACAAGGCAGCCCTAACAACAGCGAGGGCCAAACTGTCCCGGGCCATAAGAGAGGCGAAGCGTGCACACTCCCAGCGAATCGACAGCCACTTCCAGGACAGCTGCGACACGCAGCACATGTGGAAGGACATTCAGGACATCACCATCTACAAGACAACACCCACCTGCCTGTGCTGGTGATGCCTCCCTCCCAGATGCTTTGCATAACTTGTACACTCGTTTTGAGACAGAAAATGACGTGCCGGCAAGGAAGACCACCCCTCCTCCAAACGACCAGGTGCTGTGTCTTACCGTGGCCGATGTGAGGAGAACCCTGTGCAGGGTCAACCCACGGAAGGCTGCTGGACCAGACAATATTCCTGGCAGAGTGCTTAGAGGATGTGCAGACCAGCTAGCTGAAATTCTCACTGACATCTTCAAATCTCCCTGAGCAGCGCCGTCGTTCCAACGTGCTTCAAGGCCGCCACCATCGTTCCTGTGCCGAAGAAGTCTTCAGTAGCCTCAACGACTACCGTCCCATCGCACTCACATCCATCATCATGAAGTGTTTCGAGAGGCTCATCATGAAGCACATCAAGACCCTGCTGCCCCCCTCACTGGACCCCCTGCAGTTCGCGTACCGTCCCAACCGTTCAACAGACAATCCCATTGCCATCACCCTCCACCTGGCCCTAACCCACCTGGACAAAAAGACACGTACGTTCGAATGCTGTTCATAGACTTCATTTCAGCATTCAACACAATCATTCCTCAGAAACTGATTGGTAAGCTGAGCCTACTGGGCCTGAACACCTCCCTCTGCAACTGGATCTTAGACTTCCCGACTGGGAGACCTCAGTCAGTCCGGAGTGGAAGCAGCATCTCCGACACCATCACACTGAGCACAGGGGCCCCCCAGAGCTGTGTGCTCAGTCCACTGCTGTTCACTCTGCTGACCCACGACTGTGCTGCAACACACAGCTCGAACCACATCATCAAGTTCGCCGATGACATGACCGTGGTGGGTCTCATCAGCAAGAACGATGATCAGCATACAGAGAGGAGGTGCAGCGGCTAACGGACTGGTGCAGAGCCAACAACCTGTCTCTGAATATGAACAAAAAAAAAGAGATGGTTGTTGACTTCAGGAGGACACGGAGCGACCACTCTCCACTGAACATCGACAACTTCTCTGCAGAGATCGTTAAGATCAACAAATTTTTTGGTGTTCACCTGGCAGAGAATCTCACTTGATCCCTCAACACCAGCTCCATAGCAAAGAAAGCCCAGCAGCATCTCTACTTTCTGCGAAGGCTGAGAAAAGTCCATCTCCCACCCCCCATCCTCACCACATTCTACAGAGGCTGTAGTGAGAGCATCCTGAGCAGCTGCATCACTGCCTGGTTCAGAAATTGCACCATCTCAGATCGCAAGACCCTGCAGTGGATAGTGAGGTCAGCTGAGAAGATCATTGGGGTCTCTTTTCCCGCTATTACAGACATTTACACCACACGCTGCATCCATAAATCAAACAGCATTATGAAGGACCCTACGCACCCCTCATACAAACTCTTCTCCCTCCTGCCATCTGGCAAAAGGCACCAAAGTATTCGGGCTCTCACAACCAGACTAACAGTTTCTTCCCCCAAGCCATCAGACTCCTCAATACCCAGACCCTGGACTGACACCAACCTACTGTGCCTATTGTCTTTTTTTTTATTTATTGTAATGCCTGCACTGTTTTGTGCACTTTATGCAGTCCTGGGTAGGTCTGTAGTCTAGTGTAGTTTTGTGTTGTTTTACATAGTTCAGTGTAGTTTTTGAATTATTCATGTTGCACCATGGTCCTGAAAAATATTGTCTCATTTTAACTGTGTACTATACCAGCAGTTATGGTCGAAATGACAATAAGAAGTGACTTGACTTGATATAATTGATATATAAAATTATTGTATGTTCCTAAATTAATATGAAAATGTTTCAAAGTATTTCTTCATTGTTGTAAATGTTGCTGATATTCATTAGTAAGAACGTCCTTCATCCCATCTTGCCTATTTTAGAATAGATATACAGGTACATTGTGCTTTAAAGTTACAGTAAATATATTCTGTCAGCAGGCTATCCAAGTATCTTCAGGAAGGATAGTAAAGCATTGCAAATCAGGAAGTGGCACCATAAGCTAGGTTTACATCCAACTCTTCTTCCTGTGGCTACTCATATTCGTAGGGTGCAAGATCATCTGAATGCTGGACAGCAACATTTTAATATTACACCAGCCTCAATGGAATATGGGCTCTATACTGAACCAGTGCTGACTTTGTTGAAGTACATCCTAATTTCTTCCTTTTGGCTAGTTAGTAAAGCAAATTGTCAACCTGACCAGGGCCAACATAACAGAGATATGCCAGGTTGCAATAATCTACATGCCCTACTACTTTTCAGTAAGCTCTCATTTCAATGTCGTAAACACTCAAAATTGTAGCTATATTTGAATTCATCAGGAAGAGGAAATAGTCTAAATTTGCATCTATGGGAGAATAAACAAATAAGCATTTCAGACTCAGACAACAGCGTCCAGTCAGGAGTTAACTACAACCATCTTCAACATAGCAATATGTCCTAAGGAAATTGTCATAGTAGTTTCTTTGAACAAAATTTGTTGCCAGCCCACAATACAGAGGTAGTATTAAAGCATACAACCAAATCTTGGTTAAATAGATAGAGTTTAGTTGAGTATAAATAGCAAACAGAGAGCTGGGATAAAATTACCAAGCCCCTTGCTGAGACCTTGGCACTAGAGTCATTGTAGAAATGGACGGCATTAGTGGAAAGCTGTCACGTTAGCACCCTGACAGGGTGAGATCAAGGGAGTTTTTCATCTGAATGTATCTTGTGATCTTCTGAAAAGAAATTTCCATAAACAAACATCTTTCATCTGTCACTTTGTAAAATATCATAGCATCTTTAAAAACCAATTAATGGAAATTCTATACAAAGTAATTATAAAACTATATCTTTTTTATGAGAATTTTAATTCATTGACACCTGCTTACCAAAGTACACCATTTTATCATTGGGAAGGCTGTATCCTGAATGCCAATAAGATTTTTAATCAGACTTAAATGTATTAATATGAAGATAAGTTTGCTTCATTTGTCACATGTACATCAAAACATCGAAATGTACATTGAAATGTGTCATTTGCATCAATATCCAGCACAGTCTGAGAAATTGCTGGAGGTAGCTATCAGGTGTCACTATGCTTCCAGCACCAAGATAGTCTGCACACAACTTACCAACCCCTATTTCTTTGGAAAGCAGGGCACGAGGAGAATCTACAAACTCCTTATAGACAGCAGTAGGAATTAAACCCTGATCACTGGAGCTGTACTGCATTATGCCAACTGCTGTGCTGCCATGCTGTAAAATAAATTAGTCGATCACTGTTTAAATTAGTGGGCCCATTAAAGGATTCACTGTTAATGCTATGTTTAGCTATGTGTTAGAATTAAGCCATACATATGTTGTGTGTTAGTGTTCATTGTTATCCTTATTTAATATCATTAACCTTGGAAATAAAAACACAGTTTATTAAAATATATTAGATTAGCAATCAAAGGCAATCTTACCAATCAAAGGCAAGGCTGAATTTACTAATAGATCGTTGAAGTGAAATATCATCTCTCTGTTTGCTGATGCTGTCAGACCACTCGTTTCCCAATATATCATATTTTGATCATGGACTACAGTACTATGCAAAATTCTTTGGCACATATATATAGCTAGGGTACCTCAAACCTTTCCACAGTAGGGTATATTATGTCTTTCCTGTTTCCAAATAACACTTAATAATACTGAGCGAAATCAAAGCTAAGTACTCTTTAACAATTGCATTCTTATTTTAATCAATATACTGTGAAGGAGTCTTAGGTACATATGGAAAGCTAAGGTGATTCAGGCTTCTGCACAGTATTGTATTTGTCAATGTGGAGCAGAAAGCGAGTTTGTAAATCTGATGGGAGCAAAGGAATGGCGAGAATGGAATGTTGCAGGAGTTAACACAGTACTATAGTAACTTCATGCATTGCATTGAACTGCCATGCAAAAAAATAAACTAATTTCATGACATATGTGAGTGCTGATAAACCTGGTTCTGATACAGGTCTGTATTAAGGGTTGAGATTGGGAAGAGGGGCAGGGAGATGGGAATGATGGTTGGAAAAAGGGAAGGGGAGGGAGAGAGTGGGAAGCACCAAAAAGGCATTCTGTAATGATTAATAAACCAATTCTTTGGAATCAAGTGACTTTGCCTGGTGTCTCAGGGCTGGGTGTGTCTGCACCTGTGTCACCATCACCCACCCCGGCACTCTTTTGCCACCTGTCCCACACCCCTCGCCCCTCACACTGCACTCTGCCCTCACCATTCCAAACTTCCTTTGCTCCTACCAAATTTACAGACTCACTCTCCACTCCATGCTGACAAAGACCATACTGTGCAAAAGTCTTAGCTGCCCTCACTATAGACAGTGCCTATAAAAAGTATTCATCCCCATAGGAAGTTTCCATGTTTTATTGTTTTACAAAACTGAATCACAGTAGATTTAATTTGGCTGTTTTTGACACTGATATAGAACATGGAACATAGAATAGTACAGCACATTACAGGCCCTTCGGCCCACAATGTTGAGCCGACCCTCAAACCCTGCTTCCCATATAACCCCCCACCTTAAATTCCTCCATATACCTGTCTAGTAGTCTCTTAAACTTCACGAGTGTATTTCCCTCCACCATTGATTCAGGCAGTGCATTCCACGCACTAACCACTCACTGAGTCAAAAACCTTCCTCTAATATCCCCCTTGAACTTCCCACCCCTTACCTTAAAGCCACGTCCTCTTGTATTGAGCAGTGGTGCCATGGGGAAGAGGCGCTGGCTATCCACTCTATCTATTCCTCTTATTATCTTGTACACCTCTATCATGTCTCCTCCCATCCTCCTTCTCTCCAAAGAGTAAAGCCCTAGCTCCCTTAATCTCTGATCATAATGCATACTCTCTAAACCAGGCAGCATCCTGGTAAATCTCCTCTGTACCTTTTCCAATGCTTCCACATCCTTCCTATAGTGAGGTGACCAGAACTGGACACAGTACTCCAATTGTGGCCTAACCAGAGTTTTATAGAGCTGCATCATTACATCATGACTCTTAAACTCTATCCCTCGACTTATGAAAGCTAAAACCCCATAAACTTTCTTAACTACCCCATCTACCTGTGAGGGATCTATGGACATGTACCCCCAGATCCCTCTGCTCCTCCACACTACCAAGTATCCTGCCATTTACCTTGTACTCTGTCTTGGAGTTTGTCCTTCCAAAGTGTACCACCTCACACTTCTCCGGGTTGAACTCTATCTGCCACTTCTCAGCCCACTTCTGCATCCTATCAATGTCTCTCTGCAATCTTCAACAATCCTCTACACTATCTACAACACCACCAACCTTTGTGTCATCTGCAAACTTGCCAACCCACCCTTCTACCCCCACATCCAGGTCATTAATAAAAATCACGAAAAGTAGAGGTCCCAGAACAGATCCTTGTGGGACACCACTAGTCACAATCCTCCAATCTGAATGTACTCCCTCCACCACCACCCTCTGCCTTCTGCAGGCCAGCCAATTCTGAATCCACCTGGCCAAACTTCCCATGCCTTCTGACTTTCTGAATAAGCCTACCATGTGGAACTTTGGCAAATGTCTTACTAAAATCCATATAGATCACACCTACTGCACTATCCTCATCTATATGCCTGGTCACCTCCTCAAACCTTCTGATCAACAGAAAAAGACTTATATCAACATGAAAAAGATCTGTACAAAGTGATCTAAATTAATAACAAATATAAAACACAAAATAAATGATTGCATAGATATTCACCCCTTTTAATATGACACACCAAATCATCACTGGTGCATCCAATTGGTTTTAGAAGTCACATAGTTAGTTAAATGGAGATCTGTTCTGGGACACCTGCATGCAGTCAAGGTGTTTCAATTGATTGTAGTATAAGTACACCTGCATCTGGAAGTTCCAACTGCTGCTGAGTCAGTATCCTGGCAAGAACTGCACCATGAAGATAAAAGAACACTCCAAGCAATTCTGCGAAAATGTTATTGAAAAGCACAAGTCAGGAGATGGATAGAAGAATATTTCCAAGTCACTGAATATCCATCGGGTACAGTTAAGTTAATTAGCAAGAAATAGAAAGGATATGGCACAGCTGTAAATATGCCGAGAGCAGGCCGTCCTCAAAGACTGAGTGACTGTGCAAAAGAGACCTATGACAACTCAGGAGGAGCCACAAGCTTCAGTGACTGAGATGGGAGAAATTGCGTTTACAACTTTTGCCTGGGAGCTTCACCATCTGTAGCTTTATTTGGAGAATGGCAAAGAGAAACCACTGTTGGAAAAAACTCACGTGAAATCTCAGCTAGAATTTACCGAAATGCATATTGGTGACTCTGAAGCCAGCTGGAAGAAGGTTCTATGGTCTGATGAAACCAAAATTGAGCTTTTTGACCATCAGACTAACTGCTGCGTTCACTCATGATCCCCATGTAATCTGACAGAGCTTGAGCAGTTTTGTAAAGAAGAATGGGGGGAAATTGCAGTGTCCAGATGTAGAAAGAGACGTATCCATACAGTCTAAATTGCTGTAATTGCTGCCAAGGTGCATCTACTAAATACTGACTTGAAGAGGGTGAGTAATTATGCAATCAATTATTTTGTGTTTAATAATTTTGCTATATATTTAGACTAATTTGTAGAGATTTGTTTTCACTTCGACACAAATTAGTCTTTTCTGCTGATCAGTGTGAAAAAAGCCAAATTAAACCCACTGTGATTCAATGTTGTAAATTCTAAGGGGGGGTAAATACTTTTTAAAGGCACTGTATAACAGATATGTTTAGAGTCATAAGCAGCTTCAGGTGACAAAGGGCTTTCTTTGAATTAAAGCTAGATATTTTAGAAGAGATTTTTCATAGCCTTTTACCTCTGATGTTCCGATGTGCTTAAATTATGAGGTAATATGTGTTCGAGTCAGCAATCTAGGGCTCTGTTCTTGTAGCAGAGAAAAAAATGCACGTGGAAAGCCCAAAGTGCTTTCATCACTGATAGCTGATTATACCTTGAGTACCTCAAGGAAATTATACCTTGAACAGTAGAGAGCTCTGAGGATAAATTTCTCCTTGGGTACTCGGGCTCCATGGAAAGAGGTTCCATGCAAGAAATGTGAGATGGCCTTTGGAAGTTGGTATCCAGGCCAGGATAGTGAGAGTCAAATTCCTAGGAAGAACAAAAGCATACAATCTCAAGACCAGCTTATAGGATCTCCAGCACCAGAGGCCGAGCTGACTCTTCTAGACTAGGAAACAACAAAATGCAAAAGCAGAGCCTCACCATTGGAGAATGGCATGCTCTTGCAATCGAGATTCACGCTCTTCCCAGTTCAAGAATTTGAGATTGTAACGGGGTGGGTTGATCAGAATCGAACCAATTTGAGTGTCCAGGAAATGTGGTAATGAGAGCACAAGCACAACAAAGTAACAAGCCTAATTTATTATCATAAAACAGAAAGCAAAAATAGACCACACTAAATACCAAGTAGTAAGTTGCAAAGGTTTCTAAGATTCCAGGATTCGTGATTCTCAGCCACCAGTTGGTTCATTGTGGCGAAACTCCAAATTCTGACTTGTGAAATCACCCTGGGTGCATCCTAGGTAGCTATCAATTGTGATGACTCGTCTGGGCAAAGTCCCAAGAACTAAGCAAAAGGTACCTCAATAAATAGGGGTTCAATCCACAAGCATTGAGAGACAGGCAGAGACAGATAAACTCTTTGGTCTTTTGCTCTCATACCACTAGTGCCTGAGGCGAAAACAGAATCCAAAGCCTATTAACAAATATTTTACAAACCTACAGCGTAAGAATACAGCCACTATTATCAAGCAGTTAACAAACCTAGTTTTAACTTGTACAGCCACCTTGCATGCTGCAAGTTCATAAAGAACTAAAGTGCCACTTGAAATTGTTCAGACTTTCATCTAAAAGTTTTACAAAATTTAATGCACCACACACAGAGATAGAAAAACAAGAATAATTCCCGTTGCACACTGATTCATATCAGTTAAGCATGCTGAGTATGGCTTTATGTGTTAATATAATCTAATGAAAACTCAAAACTTAGTTGGAAAAGCACAGAATTTCCAGTCAAGTTTTGTGATTACATTTTATGTAAAAATGCATTGTATGCACATATTAATGTTTCCCTCTAGAATTTCTAACTCAATCATTCAATATTAAGCCATTAACATTGGACAATTTAAGGTCTAATTCCATAAAAATACTAACTGTAATATGTGTTAAATTGGATCTCCAAGGCTCTTGTCAAAGGTTTATATCAAGGGCAAAATTTCCTTCCAGAAGTCTATGAAGGTGAGACAGCATGTTGTGAAGGATATTTGGAATACTCTCTATGGAGTCTCATCTTTATGGTAGAGACACTGACTGACCACTTTATTTAATTAGGTCAGTAAATTGTGCAGTTATTACACAATACTTCACTTCCGCATTGTAACAGAATTAAGGGAGCATTCATGAACTTGGTGCACTCTTCTTTTACCCTGGTATTCAGAAGTGCCTTCTTAATAGAAAATGCATGTGTTTCATGGACTAGCCATTTTAAGTGTTGAACTGATGCCCCATAAAGCGTAATAGGCCATAGCATTACATTAAATTCAAATACTGTATGCATAAAACTGTGGAAGTCATGGGCATTGATAAGTTTCTCTAGTAAGTTCTCACATAATATTTGTTAAATAGAAAAGATCTATAAATGTGTTCAAATGTTTTTAGAAGGCACAACAAAAGATATGAACTGTATGCAAGCACGTTCTAGGTTATTTTCTATAGATTTTGTATTGTCCAGATTACGATTTATACTGCTATGCTGTAGGTATTTCATTTCATCAGTTTTCTACAAAAGCAGTGTGTCCTGCTGGTAGAATGTTTTAGTTTTGGCTAAAGATAAGAGCCTTGCTGTTCATATTGGCCTCTTTCAATTCTATGCTTTTTTCATGTCCTTGCCCAGTCTTTCTTGTTGCCAATTGGTGGATTGGGGGTTTAGGTGCTCTGTTAGTTTTTGTGTGAGGGAGGGGTTGGGGTTGGTGAGTTAAGGGATGTTAGGAGTGCATTGGGAGAAAGTTCTAGAGAGAGTTTGGTGACAGCAGTGTGGTTCGCAAGTCTTTTTGTGAGAGCAGACAGGAGGGAAGATGGCTGAACATGCTTTGGGAGGCATCGTCCCCGTTGCATGATGTGCTTTATACTGATGAATGGCTTCAAGGAGGAAGAGCCAATACTCCCAAGAGTAACACTCTCAAAAAATGCTGGTGAACGCAGCAGGCCAGGCAGCATCTATAGGAAGAGGTACAGTTGACGTTTCAGGCCGAGACCCTTCGTCAGGACTAACTGAAAGACTCCCAAGAGTGAGCCTATTTTTTTTGAGATGTATTTCAATTGAAGATCAGTGGGTCCAACATGTGAGTAAAATGACAACTCCAGGATAAGCTCCAAGTTATGTGTGACATTTTGACATCAATTCTCACTCCCCTTGCACAAAAAGAAAAATAAACTAAAGCTCACCAACCCCAACCCCTCCCTCACACAAAAACTAACAGAGCACCCAAACCCCCAATCCACCAATTGGCAACAAGAAAGACTGGGCAAGGACATGAAAAAAAGCATTGAATTGAAAGAGGCCAATATGAACTACAGTCCAATCCATAAATCTCAGAATTTCAATAACATTTCCAAGAACATCAGGAGCCAGCAGCTTCTCTGAGGAAAGCGACATGAACCAGTGGCCTCTCCAGGAACGGTTGCTGTCTTCCACATTTGCTTAGGTGTTTAAATCTTCCTCAATGCTTTAATTGGTGAGAATTGTAGTCGATCATGGCCCCTTGTCTCACCCCTGAGCTTCCCCTAATGGTAGCTCATGCTCTCATTTCTCTTCTGCAGTTTTCTCACGGACAGCAGAGTGCTAGCTCACTCAGTCAAACAAACCGTAGAATTTAAACACCCATTTACCATGGTGTGATTTGAACTTAATTTTCTGGGTTATCAATCTGTCTATTAGCTCTGCAAACCAGTAAAATACTTGCTAAGCCATTGAGTCCTCTGAGGACACGAGGAAATGTTTGAGAGTTAATCCACAAAGTGGCTTGCAGAATAAAATTTGGAGAGCAAAATATTTTGAGATTCAATTCTATTGTGAGATTTTTTCTGTCCTGCTATGATTCCATTGCAAGCTTTCGGTACTTGAAGAATGATGAACTCTTTTCATCTTAGACTCTCAGCCTGGATCCAAATGTGGAATTTTATTGTGACAATTTGATTATACACCCAGTGGCTACTTTATTAGATACATATTAAGAGGCCACTGTCCACACTGGTGGTCTTCCGCTGGTATAGCCCAACCATGTGTTTTGCATTCAGAAATGCTGTTCTGCACAACACTGTTTAACACATGGTTATTTGAGTTCTTGTTGCCTGCCTGTCAGCTTGAAACAGACTGGACATTCTCCTCTGAGCTCTCTCATTAACTAAGCACTGCAGCTCACTGGATGTTGTTGTTTCTTGCACCAATCTCTGTGAACTCTAGAGACTTGTGTGAGAAAATCCCAGGACATCAGCAGTTTCTGAGATACTCTAGCCACTCTGTCTCATACCAACAATCATTCCATGATTAAAGTCATTTCTTCCCCATTCTGATGTTTACTCTGAACAACAATTGAACCTCTTCAACATGTCTGCATGCTTTGAGTTGCTGCCACATGATTGAATATCTAGATATTTATATTAATGAGCAGGTATACAAGGTGTACGTAATAAAGTGGTGTAGGTAGGTGTTACTTGGGGAAAGAAAATTCTGGGAAAATTTATCCATTTTGTTCAACGTGTGTTTTTTGACTCCAAAAATGGAGACAATAGGCTTAATTATCCATTGAAGAGAATACCAGTGCAGTAGCCATTTTCACTCAATGCTATTCCTCAGCAGCTGAACCTCCAGCCTATTTCATTCAGTGATTATCTGACCACTGGGATTGATTAATGTTAACACTAGGTTACGAAACTGGAAAATTGCTTCTTTCTGCAGTATTGGCATTTTTCACTTTGATCAATACAGTACCTTTGCAGGTACAACTTTACACAAATGCAAAAACATTGTACTGTACTCCAGAGCAATATGTCTTTGGTGTCATTGTACCCTATTGAGAAAGACCTGTGATGACAACCAAGAGGACAGGTTTCCCTTGAACAGTTAGGATCATAGAGAAGTATAGCATAGAAACTGGCCCTTTGGCCCATCTAGTTCATGCCAAAACAATTTAAACTACCTACTCTTATTGACCTCCACTAGGACCATATCGTTCCATACCCATACCATCCATGTATCTCTTCAAACTTCTCTTAGGTGCTTAAATCAAGCTCGCATGCATCACTTGTGCTGGGAGGTCGTTCCATACTCTCGCAAACCTCTGACTGAAGAAGTTTCCCCTCATATTCCCATTAAACCTTTTGCCTTTTGCCTTTCACCTTTGTTCCACCCAACCTCAGTGGAAAAAGTCTGCTTGCTTTTATGCTATCTATAGCCCTCACCATTTGTATACCTCCATCAAATCTCCTCTCAATCTTCCACATTCCAAGGAATACAGACCTAACCTGTTCAACCTACCCTATAACTCAGGTCATCCAGACCCAGCAATATCCTTCTAAATTTTCTCTATCCTTTGAACCTTGTTTACATCTTTCCTGTAGGTAGGTGACCAAAACTGCACCCAATACTCCAAATTAGGCCTCACCAAAAACCTGTACAACTTCAGCGTAACATTCTATCTCCTATACTCAATACATTGATTGATGAAGGCCAATGTGTCAAAAGCTTTCTTTACAGCCCCGTCTACCAGTGACACCACTTACAATGAATTATGGATCTGTACTCCCAGACCCCTTTGTTCGACCACATTCCTCAGTGCCCTGTCATTCACTGTGTAAGACCTACCCTGGTTAGTCCTACTGAAGTGCAACATCTCGCACTTGACTTTATTAAATTCCATCTGCAATTTTTCAGCCCATTTTTCCAGCTGAGGCAAATCCCTCTGCAAGCCATGATACCCTTCCTCACTGTCCACTACACCTCCGATCTTGGTGTCATCCACAAATTTGCTGATCCAGTTAACTACCTTGTCATCCAGATCATTGATACAGATGAGAATCAACAACGCTCCCAGCACTGATCCCTGCGGCACACCACTAGTCACAGGCCTCCAGTCAGACGGGCAATCTTCTATGACCACTCTCTGACTTGTCCCACAAAGCCAATGTGCAATCCAATTTACTACCTCATCTTCAACGCCAAGTGACTGAACCTTTTTGACCATTGTCCCATGTGGGCGGGGCCTTGTTAAATGCATTGCTAAAGTCCATGTAGACAACATCCACTGCCTTGCCTTCATTCACTTTCCAGGTAACTTGCTCAAAAAGCTCCATAATGTTAGGTAGACATGTCCACTCATGCACAAAGCCATGCTGACTATCCTTAATCAGTCCATGTCTATCCAAATACTTGTATATCAAGTTGCTTAGAATACCTTCCAATAACGTTCCCACATTTGATGTCAGGCTCGCCAACCTATAACTTCTTGAATTCTACTTATAGCATTTTCTAAATGTCAGAACAACGTTGGCTATTCTTCAATTCTCTCATACCTCTCCTGTCACTAATGATGATTTAAAGATCTCTGCTAGGGCCCCAGCAGTTTCTGCACTTGCCTCTCATAGGATCCAAAGGAACACCTTGTCAGGCCCTGGGGACTAAGCCATCTTGATTTGTTCACAGAATATCAAACACTTTCTCCTCTGTAGTCTGTACAGGGTCCATTAAGTTGATGCTACTTTGCCTCACTTCTAGAGACTGTGTCCATCTCCTGAGCAAATACCAATACGAAAATACTTTTTAAGATCTCTCTGATCTGTTTTGGCTCCATACATGGATTACCATTCTGGTCTTCCAGAGGAACAATTTTGTCCCTTGCAATCCTTTTGCTCTTGACATATCTGTAGAACCCCTTAATTAGGTGAATCTCATTCACCTTGTCTGTTAGAGCAACTTCATGCCTTCTTTTAGCCCTCTTGGTTTCTTTTTTAAGTGTTCTTTCGCATTTCTTAAACTCCATAAGCACCTCATTTGTTCCTACCTGCCCATACCTGCTATACACCTCCTTTTTTTCTCTTAACCAGAGGCTCAATATCTCTTGAAAGCCAAGGTTTCCTACACTTGTTATATTTACTTTTTATGCTGATGGGTGCATACAAGCTTTGTACTCTCAACATTTTGTTTTTGAATGCCTCCCACTTACCAAGTATACCTTTGCCAGAAAACAGCTTGCTCCAATCTATACTTTCCAGATCATTTTTTGAATCCATCAAAATTGGCCTTACTCCAATTTAGAATCTCAACCTGCTAATCAGGCTTATCTTTTTGCATATTTACTTTGAAATTAATGGCTCCAATCCTCCGGTACCATTCCCGTGGACGACGAGGACATAAAGATCCTAGCCAGAGGCTCAGCAATCACTTCTCTCGCCTCATGGAGCAGCCTGGAGAATATTCCGTCAGGCCCCGGGACTTATCTGTCCTAATGTATTTTAACAACTCCAACATCTCCTCTCCCTTAATATCAGCATGCTCCAGAACATCAACCTCACTCATATTGTCCTCACCATCATCAAGTTCCCTCTCATTGGTGAATACCGAAGAGAAGTATTCATTGAGGACCTCGCTCACTTCCACAGCCTCCAGGCACATCTTCCCACCTTTATCTCTAATCAGTCCTACCTTCACTCCTGTCATCCTTTTTTTCTTCACATAATTGAAGAATGCCTTGGGGTTTTCCTTTGCCCTACTCACCAAGGCCTTCTCATGCCCCCTTCTTGCTCCTCTCAGCCCCTTCTTAAGCTCCTTTCTTGCTTCCCTATATTCCTCAATAGACCCATCTGATCCTTGCTTCCTAAACCTCATGTATGCTGCCTTCTTCGTCCTGACTAGATTTTCCACCTCACTTGTCATCCATGGTTCCTTCACCCTACCATTCTTTATCTTCCTCACTGGGACAAATTTATCCCTAACATCCCGCAAGAGACCTCTAATCATCGACCTCATGTCCATAGTATATTTCCCTGCAAAAACATCATCCCAATTCACACCCGCCAGTTCTAGCCTTATAGCCTCATAATTTGCCTTTCCCCAATTAAAAATTTTCCTGTCCTCTTTGATTCTATCCTTTTCCATGATAATTATAAAGGCCAGGGAGCGGTGGTCACTGTCCCCCAGATGCTCACCCACTGAGGGATCTGTGACCTGACCCGGTTCATTACCTAGTACTAGATCTAGTATGGCATTCCCCCTAGTCGGCCTGTCCACATACTGTGACAGGAATCCATCCTGGAGACACTTAACAAATTCTGCCCCATCTAAACCCTTGGAACTAATCAGGTGCCAATCAATATTAGGGAAGTTAAAGTCACCCATGATAACAACCCTGTTATTTTTGCACCTTTCCAAAATCTGCCTCCCAATTCGCTCCTCTGTATCTCTGCTGCTACCAGGGGGCCTATAGAGTACCCCCAGTAGAGTAACTGCTCCCTTCCTGTTCCTGACTTCCACCCATATTGACTCAAAAGAGGATCCTGCTACATTGCCCACCCTTTCTGTAGCTGTAATAGTATCCCTGACCAGTAATGCCATCCCTCCTCCCCTTTTTCCGCCCCCTCTATCCCTTTTAAAGCACTGAAATCCAGGAATATTGAGAATCCATTCCTGCCCTGGTGCCAGCCAAGTCTCTGTAATGGCCACTACATCATAATTCCATGTATGTATCCAAGCTCTCAGTTCATCACCTTTGTTCCTGATGCTTCTTGCATTGAGGTACACACATTTCAGCCCTTCTACCTTACTGTCTTTACACCGTTTATTCTGCTTCTCTTTCCTCAAAGCCTCTCTGTATGTTAGATCTGGCTTTACTCCATGCACTTCTTTCACTGCTCTATCGCTCTGGGTCCCATCCCCCTCACAAATTAGTTTAAACCCTCCCGAACCATGCTAGCAAACCTACCTGCAAGGATATTACTCCTCCTCGAGTTCAGGTGCAACCCATCCAATCTGTACAGGTCCCACCTTCCACAGAAGAGATCCCAATGATCCAAAAATCTAAAACCCTGCTCCCTGCACCAACTCCTCAGCCACGCATTCAACTGCCATCTCCTCCAATTCTTACCATCTCTGTCAAGTAGCACTGGCAGCAATCCTGAGAACGTCACCCTTGAGGTCCTGTTCTTCAGCCTTCTGCCTAATTCCCGAAACTCACACTTCAGGACCTCATCCCTCTTCCTGCCTATGTTGTTGGTCCCAACATGTATCACGACTTCTGGTTGCTTTCCCTTTCGTACCAGGATGTCGTGCACCCGGTCAGAGACATCCCGGACCCTGGCACCCAGGAGAAAGATCTTTGAAAGATCACTACTAATGCCACTACAATCCTTTCAGAGCCCTGGCATGTTGTCCATCTGGTCCAGGTGACTTATCTACCTTCAGGCCTTTCAGCTTCCCAATCACCTTCTCCTTAGCAATAGCAACTATACTCACTTCTACTCCCCAAAACTCTTGCATTTGTGACATTCTACTAGTGGCTTCCCTAAATGCAAAATACTTATGAATTTCATTAAGTTAAAATGCAGCTCATGATTTTCATGCTCAGAGAGAGAGAAATATATAATTGTCTCCTTAGTTTTCTCAACAAATTGTATATCCTGGCGGTGTTCAGCTTTATATTAATAGCAATGTAATTGAAATTGCAGTAGGGTAACTTATCTTTCTACATGCCTCAGTTAAGAATATACTTGAGGTGAAAAATGTGACTGAAAACTCTTTGATGGCATTGAATTCTAGGTCAGTCATTATTCTGAATAACCCTGATATGAAATCTCCACATTGTCTTTCACTGGCAAAATATTTCTGATCTTTTATTTATGAAGTGTATTAAAATGACTGGCAACCCTTTATACTACTAGATCAAATGCATTTTTAAAATCTTCAACTCAACTTGTAGTTGTCACCCTTTAGTCCTACTTGGCAACTATTAAAATATTTATATGTTATTTGTCTCACAATGAAAAGTTTGTCTTTGATTTGTGAAGTTCATAAAATGTAGTTGCTTCAGATGTTTTTGTCATGATACTGGGTTATGAATACCAGATGGACTATGCAAGATGAGTTTTCCACTTGCCCTAGCAAGTACAGCTATGTCTATTGTTGCCTTCATCAATAGACTTGGCAACACCTTTGTTCTTGGACACAGGGCAGCGTGGTAGCGTAGTGGTTAGTGCAATGCTTTACAGTGCCAACTGTAAGATCGAGGGTCAATTCCTGCCACTGTCTGTAAAGAGTTTGTATATTCTCTCTTGCTTGGTGAGTGTGTGAGTGGGGGGTCAGGGTGGTCAGTGCTTCTGTGCATGGGAGCGGGGAGAGGGGCTTTGGGATTCTGTTGTTTCTATCATTCATTCTATGGTGTTTCTTGTTTCACAGGTATTTGTGAAGAGTAAAAATTTCAGGTTGTATACTATATACATTCTCTGATAGTAAATTGGAACATTTGACCATGTTGATTTCCTTCGGCTGCTCCGATTTCCAACCATATTCCAAAGATGTACCCGGTTAGAGGTGGTAAGCTGTAGCCATGTGGTAGTGGGAGCATGGTGACACTCGCGAGCTGCCTCCAGCTCATCCTTGGGTTGTGTTGGTCATTGATGCAAACGATGTATTTTGCTGTATCTTTTGAAGTGTCAATGTACATGTGACAAAATAAAGCATTTGTTGACTGTCCGCAGGAGATGGTTGTGGACTTTAGGAAGGTGCAGTTCTGACAAAGGAGCGTTGACCTGAAACATTAGTCCTGTTTATGTTTTCACTAATATTACCTGACATGCTGAGTGCATTGAGCACTTTATTTTCATCCCTGTGTGAAGCAACCTGTCTCAGGTACACAGGCTGGCTATCTGCTCTCAATAAACAACAGTGGCTTGGTTGAGGAATGAAACAAAAACATTCAACCTGATCAATCCCAGGGAGTTGTGTCTTGAATGATTGAAAGCTGTTGGGAGGGGGGGAGGGGGTTGTGGGTAGAGTTGCCAATTTCACCTGTATGTCATTAGGAAAATTATATTTCAAATTTTGAGATTCAAGTTTGTTTTTTTGTCATTTCCAGATCACAAGTATAAAGGAAAACAAAATAAATGTTACTTCAGATCAAATGCAGCACAAAGAAAACTCAGTAAGCCAGAGAACACAATAAATATAATTACATAAGATAACTTATGGTTATGCATAGATTGGTTGTGAAGATAAAGCATTTCAGGATGTATATTGCATCCCTTTCTCTGACATTAAATGTACCTTTGAAACCTTTGGAAGTGACACAAGGCACAGATGCGTCTGTACATAGTGTCTCTGACAGGAAATGATAAAGCAGTGGTGGTGGGGTGTGTGGAAGGTTAGCTTAGTGGGTGGAGGTGTTCAGCAGCCTTTCTGCTTGGGGAAAGTAACTGTTTTTGAGTCTTGTGGTTCTGGCATAGACGCTACATAGCCTCCTCCCTGATGGGAGTGGCAAGCACTCCATGAGTAGGATGGGTGGGATCCTTTAAGATGTTACTGGCCAAAGAGTATTGGAAGAAAACCAAAGAATCTACAGATCCTGGAAATCCAAAACAAAAGCAAAAAGTATTGGAAACACTCAGCCGAACAAGCAGCAGCCATAAAATGAGAACCAGAGCCAATATTTTCGGCTGAAGGCACTTCAACAGAATTGGGAGAACATGTGTATTGGGAAAAATGGCATACTTCTCCGCTAACACGAAGAATTCTGCAGATGCCTCCAACCTGATGGCATGAACATTGACTTCTCTAACTTCCGCTAATGCCCCACCTCCCCCTCATACCCCATCCGTTATTTATTTATATACACACATTCTTTCTCTCTCTCCTTTTTCTCCCTCTGTCCCTCTGACTATACCCCTTGCCCATCCTCTGGGTTTCCCCCCCTCCCCCTTTTCCTTCTCCCTGGGCCTCCTGTCCCATGATCCTCTCATATCCCTTTTGCCAATCACCTGTCCAGCTCTTGGCTCCATCCCTCCCCCTCCTGTCTTCTCCCATCATTTTGGATCTCCCCCTCCCCCTCCCACTTTCAAATCTCTTACTAGCTCTTCCTTCAGTTAGTCCTGACGAAGGGTCCCGACCCGAAACGTCAACTGTACCTCTTCCTAGAGATGCTGCCTGGCCTGCTGCGTTCCCCAGCAACTTTAATGAGTGTATACTTCTCTGCTGATTGCTTGCCTTTTTAACAGGACATGAATGATCCGAGTTGAAGTCAATTTGAGACAGGGTAGAAATACTTCCTTAAATGGTGTTATTTAATGACACTGTGAGATGAGAATAGTAATTAGAGGCAACACGGCAGGAGATTGAAACAAAATCAAACAAGAGAAAGTTGCCCCACTGTGCAGTTGATTAACGTGCCAGTATAAACAAGTCCCACTGAACGACTGAATAGATTGAAGTAAGTGATTTCTAACCAGCAAAACTGAACTGTGTTCAATATTAATGTGATGGCTCCCCTTTCAAAATTCATACATTTCTTCTGCATTCAGTGATGTTTTACAACTGTGAAAAACACGACACATTAGGGGCACTGTAAGGGTAATATGCAGATTAGGTTGCTTTCATTACAGAAGAACTAGATTAGATCATAATTTTATTATTTGCAAGTTGTGAGATCTAATCAAGCTCTTGGTTGCATCAAGGTACTTTAAATTGGCAAACTGATAAATTGGCTTATTATTCTCACATGTAGCAAGGTCTAGTAAAAATAAACATTGTGTTGCATGCCATCCATACAGATCATTACACCACATCAAGTAGCCCCAGGCAGCACAAGGAAAGGCAATAAAAGTGCAGAATAAAGTCTTGCAGTTAAAGAGAAAGTGTGGTGCAGGCAGACAATAAAGAGAAGGAAGATTTAAGGCACATTTGAAACATGGAAAAAGAAAAGAACTGGGCAATATATTGGTCCTTGAACCTCAACTTGTGCTTGAAGGATCAAATGTCACAGTGCACACTCGCTGCACTGGACCCTTGTGAGGAGGAACGACAGACTCTCTGTCGTGGTGGTCACTGGCATGAACTGAACCCAGGAGCGGAGGACTGCAGACTCTGTCGTGGTGGTCGCTGGCAATGACTGAACCCAGGAGCAAAGCAACGGCAGACTCCCCATGAAGAGATGGCAGCACAAGGTTAGACATGGGAATACCAACAGATCATCTGGGGAATGACAACAAAAGTCCTCATCATAAAAAGCAGGAAATACTTGCCGGTCACAATTAACTAGAGAAGATTAAACTGAAAGCACCTGGGTTAATGGCTCTAACAATTAGTACATACAGGTTCTTGAGAAAGCCAGAAACCCAATGCTGTAGGGCAGGCTGCGAAGGACCGTATCAGGTGAGGAGAGGTTAGGATGTGCTTTATACCTTGCTCTTCCAATTGACCATGAGCATGTGTCAAAGGACATTTCTCATTCACTGTAATTTACCACAAGGTCCCTGTTGTTGAAAGGAAATGGTGATAGCTACAAGGTTTCAGCATCTTTATTAGGTGGCAACCAATGTAACAACAGGATTAAAAGAATGGTTTGGGCAGAGACCAAGGATTTTGGACATCAGGAAGAGGGAAGACTGCTAAAAAAAAATAATCTTCATACAGATGGAAATCGAGAGTAGCAGCTGCTCTGATTACATGGGAAGGTGATCATTTAGAATTCAATATTCAAAGGATTCAAAGTACATTTATTATCAAAGTATATATGTAGTATTCAACCCTGAGATTTTCTTCCTACAAACAATCATGCAACAAAGGAGAACCATGGAACCCATTCAAAGTAAAAAAAAAAATCATCAAACCCCCAAGTGCAAAAAAAAGTCACCCAAACAGCAAAAAGAAATGAACAAAAATACAGAATATAGCACAAAATCAAAAGGCATATTTCTGTTCAGTTCAGTATTCGTTATCTGCAGACTTTTTTGAATTTATCCAATTCAAAAATCTCCCAAAAATAGCAGCAGGAAAAGGAGCCACCAGAAAAACTACAAACCCATGAATTAGAGTTCACAATCCACAAAGCACATTGGTTAAACCTTGCTTCAGCACCATCCTCCGACAACATCAAGAAGAGAGAGAGATCGTTCAAATGCAGAAGCAGTAAGCAAGAGGGAGAGAGAGACTGTCACACACAGACACCTTCCTCCAGCAGCAGCGAGCGAGAGGCTGGTAGACAGTGCAGAATACCCATTCAATCTCCATGCCCAGCTCAATGATTTCAATCTTCCTTGGCACTCTATTCAGTGAGATTGGTGAGAACTGGAGTTGATCCGGGCTTCCCAGCCTCCGTACAACACGCTTTGCCCACAGCCTCGCAGAACCCTCTCGGAAACCGCAGAGATCCAGATTGCCCAATCAGCCCGAAAACACACCACCAGAATGTAGATAACTGGCTCCAACAGTAGCAGAACCACATCTGAAATAAAAAGAAGACGTGATGGAAGTGAAAAGAGTTGCTTTGTGACCCGTCTTGAGGATGTCGCTTTTAGTAGCATTGTTGACCAGCACCACCATCAATGTAGCAGCAATATTTGAGTGGACATTTGGATAGTTGACAAAAAAGTTTGGTCAAAGAGTAGGTTTTCAGAATCGGCTCAACACAAGCAAGAAGGAAGGTTGAAGAATGTAATAGCAGAATTTCATTTCTTGGCAACAGAAATTAGGGTTTCCAAGGTAACGCAAGTTGATGTAGAGTGGTCAAGACAGCAGAAATAGAGGTGTGTAGAAATGTAAGTCTTGGGGCTGGAGGTGAAAAAAGTTTGCTTTTGCTTACCTGATGCGTTTATGTGGAGTATTGCTCTACGTTGTAGGAGTAATTTGAAAAATGCCCTGTTACAAATGAGTATGAGGCCCTTCATTGGTCACCCAGTGCATCCAACCATCCTCACATACACTGAGCGTGTTTTGGTCCAGACCTTAATTAATCCCAGAGAGCATCAGCTACTATAGAATAAAGGTATTGTGCTCAACCTGGAATATTTCAAGGCTAAGTATGTTGGCTTTTAATTAACTTTGAAACTACCCTCTGTTGGAGCAACACTGAACACTTGAATTCTCTGTCAAATGTATCCAAAGGGAAGGTAACTGCCCCAAGTCCCATCACACTGAGTCTTTGGGATCACGTGACCATTGTACTTCACAGTTACAGACTCTACGGTCATGTCACAGAAAGCTAATAGGCAACCAATGATGTTGTCCGCAACCTTGTCCCCCATATTTTAGCACAAAAGCTCTTTGCTGTGATGTAATGTCTTTAACACATATGAAGTCCTCTGCTGGTTGGGGTCAACCATAGATATTGAGTCCTAGCCTGGGCAGTACACTATGGAGAGCAAGCTGTTCATACTGAGACCATACTGTAGGCTCCCGCTTTGAAGGTCAAGAGGGTCAAGAGCTATTTGAGATGCACACCATTAGGAATATTTAATAGGTAATGGGAGATTACACCCACTACTGCCCCGGCCATAAAATTCTTAAGGAGCATTTGAATTTCCAATCAAGGTGGTGCTGGCAAGACACAATGATGTTTTGTGGGCAGCTCACAAAATTACCAGCTATTTTACTAAATATACTTTCCCTACAATTACTGCAATCTGCAGCCTCTAACTTCCCTTTAAGAAATGTATTTTTGAACCATCTAAATGACCTAGTGATTTTACAGTCTCCTGAAGGATTCGATGAACCTGAGGCTTGAGAATACATGTACAGTTACATCGCCGGAGCAGGCTTTAAGCGAGATTAGAGTGCCAAGGTCAGAGAACAGAAGGCAAAGCAATAGTCAGCCTCACTGCTCTGCGCCGACTGAAAACATCAAACTAGACTAAAGCGGTGTTTAGCTCACTTCTCCATTTCAGCCTGGAATATTTATTTATTTATTGTATTTAGAGATACAGTGTGGAATAGGTCCTTCTGGCCCTTGAACAGTGCCCCTCAGCAACCTCTCAATTCAAAACTGGCCTAATCATGGACAATTTACATTGATCAATTAACCTAATAACTGGTCTGTCTTGAACTGAGAAGAAACTGGGGTCCCCAGCGGAAACCCATGTGTTCACGGGAAGACATTAAAACTCCTTGCAGATAACATTGAAGTTGAACTCTGAATGCCGACACCTCAAGTTGACATAGCATCATGTTAACTGCTGCGTTACCATGAGCTCCCCCCATCCACCTGTGCTTGACCGGTCTCACTCTCTCCTTGCTGTTACCATTGGGTGGGAGGTGCAGGAAGTTCAGGTCCCACACCACCAGTTGTTGCCCTGGAGCCATCAGGTTCCTGGACTGACTTCACTCGCCTCAACACTGAACTGTCTCTGGAGATGGTGAACTAACTTTCGGGAACTCTGCAGTTCAGGTTCTATGTATTATTTATTTATGTTTTTATTATTTGCACGAAGAGAAGAGAAGATGGCGGAGCAACACAGCGCACAGCAGCCACTCCGGAATGAATATCTGTTATTTGTTAAGTAGGATGTCGTGCACAATCCTGATTTGATGGAGATGGACGTGAGAAGCACGGAGGAGCATCTGGAGAAACTTCTGAAATGCCTGTTTCGCTGCCACTGCTACTGTGCAATCCAGAATCTCTGGAGGGGAAGAGCCCGAATCCTCGGCTTTGCCTGTTGCTCAGCGGCTGGGGCCGGGGTCGAAGACTTCGGCAGAGATGGTGCTCGGTGTTCGGTGTCGGAGGGCTGGTCGGAGGCTCGAAGTTTTCGGACGGACTCAGACGGCTGTGGTTGAGTGCTGCATTGGCAAGTTTGCGGCGCTGGAGGTTCATGGCAGGGAGAGTCTTTCTTCCTTCTACCGTCTGCATGAGATGATGGGGCTATCGGGACTTTGAGACTTTTTTTACCGTTTCCATGGTCTGTTCTTTATCAAATTACGGTATTGCTTTGCACTGTTGTATCTATATGTTATAATTATGTGGTTTTTGTCAGTTTTAGTCTTGGTCTGTCCTGTGTTTCTGTGATATCACACTGGAGAAACATTGTATCATTTCTTAATGCATGCATTACTAAATGACAATAAACGAGAACTGAGTGTCCTCATAATCTAATCTAATCTAAAAAATTGTTCTTTATTCGCACATTAGATATTTGTTGATCTTTGGGGTGTGGGGTTTTTCATGGATTCTATTCTGGTTCTTTGTTTTGTGGATGCCTACAAGTAGATGAATCTCAAGTTGGCATATATTCAAATTCGGTTTGTTGTCGTTCAACCATACAAACATATACCGCCAAATGAAACAATGTTCCTCCAGACTAAGGTACACATCAGTGTACATATAACATACACACAATACATAAAGTAACATTACCACAAATAATTTAACAAACAGTAAGGTGCATTTATGTTACATGTACAGTACTTTGATAAATATACTTTGTATGTACAGTACTGTTCCAAAGTCTCAGGCACACATATATAGATATAGGGTGCCTCAGACTTATGCACAGTACTGTATTTGTCACTGTGGAGCGGAGAGCAAGTCTGTAAATCTGGCAGGAGCAAAGGATGCTGGGAATGGCAAGGGTGGAGTGCCGCGAGAGGGGTTATGACAGGTGACAGAGAAGGAGAACCAGAGGCAAGGAGTGGCATACGTGCAGACACCTGGCAAAGGTCATTTGAATCCAAACAATAGGTGTATTGATCATTACAGAATGTCTCTCAGATGCTTTCCTCTCCCTTCCCTGTTTCCCAACCAGGACTCCCCTCTCCTTGCCCCCTTCTCACTCTCAGTTCACAATAGAGACCTGTATGAGAAGCAGGTTTATCATCACTCACATACTTCATGAAATTTGTTTTCTTTTGTAGTAGTAGTACAGTGCAATATATATATTTGCTACAGTACTGTGCAAAAGTCTCGGGCTCCCTACCTGTAGTTATGTGTCCAAGATATTTGCACAGTACTGTATGTACTTTGTACAACTTTTAATATAGATTCACTTAGCACATAGTAAAAAGCTGGAGGAAGAAATATGTTTTTAACCATATGCAGTATCTTCATCTTAAAGTCAAATTGCCAAACTATGTCCTGGAATACATACATGACCTAACATAAATGTAGTGCAACTCGAAGGAAGTGATATTCCAAGACACATAATCACTTCTGTCTCTGTGCTGACAATGAAGAACTATAAGCGATCACAAATCAGGCAAGGGGAAAATATCCATGGCAGTAATAAAGTAAGAGAATTCCTCTGTGCAACACTAACTGAACTTAAATAAACACAAACTAAACTTTAATAAACTTTAACGGCAATAAAGTAACAGAATGCCTTTGTGCAACACTAACTAAACTTCCTATTATCTTGTGCAAAAAAGATGCACATTTCTTTCAATATATTGAATAAATCTGGTAACTTATCCTCCAATTCAGGACCTGAATTCCAAAATAAATTTAGGTGCAGATGTTTGAGGAACATCTGCTTTCCTCTGTCGTGAGATTCCTGAGAATTCCATGATCCTGTAACACGTACATTATTTGTTGTTTGCACTACTTATTCACCATTTATTTATTTTTATTTATGTTATAGCTTATCATTTAGTATGTTTTGCACTGTATTGATACCACAAATTAACAAATTTCATGACATACTGTATGTCTGTGATAACACGATTGATTCTGGTTCTGATTTGATTTAACTATTTCAACTGTGATATTTATTGAAATTGGTCTCATCCTGTAAGTGGCCATTATAAAATTCCTTCACAAACAGGATATGGAACATAGAGCACAGACAGTACAACACAGCAACAGGTCCTTTGGCCCACAATCTTATGCAACTGAACTAATTCCTGCTGTCTGGACAATGTCCTTATCCTTCCGTTTTCCCTCACATTCATGTGCCTACCTAAATATCTCTTAAAAGACTCTAATGTTTCTACATCTACCACCTCTCTGGGCAGGGCATTCCAGGCACCCACCACTTTCTGTGTAAAAAAAACTTGCCCATTACATCTCCTTTGAAACTACTCCCTCTCACCTTAAATACATGCCTTCTGGTATTAGACATTTCAACCCTGGGAGAAAGGTACTGTCCATCTCCTCTATCTATGCCTCTCATAATCATATAAACCCCTCACAGGTCTCCCCTCAGCCTCCGACGCTCCAGAGATAGCAATCCAAGTTTGCCCAGCCTCTCGATATAGCACATGCCTTCTAATCCAGGCAAAATCCTGGTAACCCTCATCTGCACTCTCTCTAAGTTCTCAATATCTTCCCTATAATGAGGAGGCCAGAACTATTATGTGTCCATCTGAAATGATGAGTTCAAACAAAGCAATTATTTGAATCAGTCATAGAAAATACCTGCTGCAGACATTTCCAGATCTTTCTTCAATAACGTTAATATTATAGGTAATAATTAATGCTTCCTTAAAGTTGTCATAGCTGGGGGTGGGGATGGGGACAAGCTGCCACTACCTATTAAATGGTCCCAATGGCGTGCAACTCAGATAGCCTCTGACAACTAAGTCCAGCTCCTGGCCTTCACATGGGGCTTAGCTATTAAACCCAGCAGAACTATTTCTACTGACAGGAGAAGGGGCAATAGTGGGTTACGGGTGCCATAAAACTAGTCACTTCAGGCAGATGGGGCTTATCGGCTGTGATTGGCAGCTTATCAGGGAAAAGGAAAACTCTGATCTCAAACCTCCGCTGCCTTGCATCTATACCCACTTATGGGGAAGGCTTCGGGAGTAAACCCCGAGGAGCTGGAGTCTCTAAGGCAGTCCTGCATTGATTTCAAAGCTGACTGGTACCAAACTGTATTGGTCTCTGCCGTTCCTTTGGGTTCATCAAATGCCAGGAGAGGGGGACTTGCTACATATGCAACAGCTTGCTCTCCATAATGCACTGCCCAGGCTTGCATATCTAGAGAGCTGGGATGCAACATCCATTATGTCAACCCTAACCAACGGAGGCCTTACTCACTCACTCACTGATTAGCCACAAAAAGGTCTGAGAAAATTTACTATGATAATGCTGGGACATGCAGACCTAAGTTATAGGGAAAGGTTGCATAGGTTTACTCCCTGGAGCACAGAAGAATGACAGGTTCAAAAGATTCAGATATCTCAAAGTACATTTACTATCAAAGTATGTATGCAGTGTACAACCCTGAGATTCATCTTCCCCACAGACAGCCGAGAAACAAAGCGGAAGCCATTCAAAGAAAAATCATCAGCACCCCCTCGTAGTAAAAGCAAATCATGCAAGTGGCAACAAGAAAGAACAAGTGCAAACACAGAAAATAAAATGCAAAATCGAAAGAGTGCATATTTTTCAGCTCAATGTTCATACCTGCAGGCCATCTGGATCTTAGGTAGACAAAACTATGAGGCTTTTTCCCTTAGGTTTGGTGAGACTAAAACTACAGGTGATGGAATAATGGTGAAAGGTAAAATATTCAAGAAAAATCTAAGGGGGAGGTTCTTCACTCAGAAGGTGGTGCAAGGGTAGAATGAGCTGCCAGTGGAAATGATGGATGTTGCTTCAATTTCAAATTCAGGAAAAGTTTCCAGAGGTATATGGATGGCATGGGTTTGGAGGAATATGGTCCATGTGCTAGCAGATGGGCCTAAACAGAATATCAGATCAGCATAGTCTAGATGGGCCAAAGGGTCTGTTTCTGTGCTGTAGTACTATATGAGTCTATAAATAAGAGCCATCTCACGTAAAGTTCTCTTGCATCTTGTGAGGTGTTTATTTAAGAAAAATATCATGATACAATGTACAGTACTTGTGCAGATTTGTTACCTTAAGCATAAAATCTAAGAACAAAACCTTAGACATCTTAATTTAATTACATTCTTCAGCAATTATGTAACATTTCAGTTATTTTTTTTGGGTGGCGGGGTGGAGATACGTCTCAAGTGAGGTGCAAGGTACTCCTTCCCTCCGCTAGCCTGCAGGTCACCATTGGACAAGGTGTAGCACCTGCTTAGCTTCCCCCATCCTCCCCCCAGCTCCCAGCATCCACACTGAAGCCATGGGAGCAGCTGCTGCATATCACAAGTCCTGGTTACGCAACCGTTGACACCAGACAGACTACCTCTGAAGAGTATTGATAACGGCTGGGGTCACCTGTCTTGTAGAGTCAATGCCCAGAAGAAGCCAATGGCAAACAACTTCTGTAGAATTTGCCAAGAACAATCATGGTCATAGATAGACCATGATAACCCATGTCATACAACACAGCATATGAAGATGATCAGTCATTTTGAATCCTAACTTACAAGCTACAAGACGACCACGGTAGTTTTTTTTTCATTGAAACGCTGTTGTTTTCAAAAGAAAATAAACAACAAAAACCAAGAAGTAGTGAAGCTTTTAGTTTAATAGTCAGTTGAACTATCTTGTGCATATTTGCAAACTGTGTGCAAACTGAAGTCTAAATGATAGGGATCTATTGAGCAAAGTTTTTGCAAAAGGAAAAGCAGAATATATTGGACCGCACAGTGTGAACATCAATGTCTTAGTGCTCAGTTTGGTAATAAATGTACAATGAAAATGAAAAAGTTACCAAGTTAGAGTTTTAATTTACTTCAAAGGGCTCATTGTTGAAAATGCAAAAGAAATTCCAATGTTTCCTTTTAATTTCCTCTGTGCTTTTGTTTTGAAAAAAATGCACCATTGAATTCAATATTACTAGTGAAGAGTCAATCCAACTACGGAAAGCACTGCCAATTTGTCATTTCCCAAGCAGAATAGAGAGGGAAAATGGATGGACATCCATTGAGACAAGACTTCTCCCTTACATTCATTTGCACAGATCAGTGCCACTGCTGCAAAGGCCACATGCGATTGTGAGGCTGCTAAATGATCTGAAAATGAGCACCACCCCCTATCTAATAAGAAGAAAATGTTTTTTATATGCCATTTGTGCATTAAAATCATGTACAAACAAGTCCAATTTCCAAACAATAATCATCTCATTCATTTTACTGGCAATTATAGGACACTTCATATTTTGAATAGCAGCTCTGTTTCAAAAGTATCTCATTGACTATAAGTTTTCTGGGAAGTTCTCTTATAAGAGAACGTTTTAGTTTTTTCCTCTTTTTTGATGAGGACTATTTGATTCATGATCATAACTGTTAAATAACCTGAATTATTTTCAAATACTTTCGTGGCTTCATACTTCCTTAACCTTATTAATCTCTGCTAATATTATAACTCCTTGTTCCTCTAACCTTACCTTCCTTCATTCCATACACCACAAAAATGAAGTTTATAACTGCACAGACTTGGATCTTTGTGTTTTGGAATTCCTATGATGTATGGCTATATCTTTTTTATTTCACTCTTTATCTAAACCAGGGCTTACAAACCTTTTTTATGCTATGGAGCCCTACGATTAACTGAGGGGTCCATGGACCCCAGGTTGGGAACCCCTTCTTTACATTCAACCACCCTTAAATCAAACCTTCTAAAATCTGTTTCTGTAGCTTGATGTATATTTTTGTCTGATTATCTTCTAAGATCAATATGTAATGGATTGGAATCTGAATCAAGTTTAATATCACCAGCATATGTTGTTCAATTTGTTAACTTTGTGTCAGCAGTACAATGCAATGCATGATAAATATAGAAAAAATGAATTACAGTATGTACAGTATATATATAAAATAGTTAAATTAACTAGGGTGGAAATGGAAATAAAAAAGTAGTGATGTAATATTCACGTCTTCAATGTCCATTTAGAAATTAGATGGCAAAGGGAAGAAGCCATTCCTGAATCACTGAGTATGTGCCTTCAGGCTTCTGTATCTCCTTCCTGATGATAACAATGAGATGAGGGCATGTCCTACATAAATTATTGTTGTCATTGGTCGTGTATTTAATATTTTAGTAATAATGGAGTTAATATATTGTAAGTATATTGTTTGAGTCAACATTATCATTATATGCCATGTTATATGACATAGGTGATCATTGTGACCATGATTATTCTTAGCAAATTTTTCTACAGAAGGTGTTCACCATTGCCTTCTCCTGGGCAATGTCTTTACAAGATGGCTGACTCCAACCATTGTTAGTACTCTTCAGAGGTTGTCTGCCTGGCATAACCATACCCAGGACTTGTGATATGCACCAGATGCTCATACGACCATCTACCACTTACTCCCATGGCTTTATGTGACCCTGATTGGGATGCTAAGCAGGTACTACATCTTGCCTAACAGTCACCTGCAGGCTAGCGGAGGGAAGGAGCACCTTACTTTTCCATTAGTAGAGGTATATCTCCACCCTGCCATCCAAATATTGCAGCAGCATCTGGTGTGTGTTGCTTGGATTTCCAACATCTGCAGATTTTCTCACATTTGTCATCTATATATTGTTTAAGTAAGCATTTCTTGTTCAAATAAGTCAATATGGGTTACATGAAAAATACATCAATTGCCTTCATGATGCTACCACGTGATACATGTGCACTTTGCTTAAAGTAAAAACAAAACCAAGATATCACTCCAAGCTCTGCCTTTCCCCTTTAATTAATTTAATGTTTTGGAGTTAAAGGACATAACATTTAAATGAACCCGAGACAGCTCCTAACTGTTGAAGTGCAGTAAAACGTTTGAATAAAAATAAAGCACAGAACAAAATAGCACAGAGCGCACGTGATTTTTTGGGAGTGGATGGAGAGTGTTGAGTTTTTAAAAAAGGCAGAAAGATTTTATGGGTTCATAAAAATAACAGCAGAAATAGCTGGCTACTTCGGAAAGATTGATGCAGTTGATTACATAACAGATAACTGGCTCGTGTGTACTAAGATAATTGAACAGTATTTTGAAGCAAATGATATATCCAATAAGAAGCGAGTGCCAGTTTTGCTGAGTGCATTGGGTTTAAAGGCATACAGTTTGCTTCGCAGTTTAACTGCTCCAACCAAACCAGCCAAAGTGAGGATTGCTCATATCATGAAAGTAATGCAAGAATATTTAGAACCAAAACTGTTGTTGATTACAGAACACATTAGGTTTCATAAGTGGAATCAAAAGAAAGAGGAGTCAATTTCAGCATACATGGCTGAATTGAAGAGATTGTTCAAGCATTGTCAGTTCAATAATGGGCTTAATGATGCAATGAAATATAGTTTAGTTTATGGAATCCTGAAAGAAAGCATACAAAAATGGCTCCTAATTTAAACACAACTTACATTTAAAAGAGCAGGCACTTCGTTTGAATTATTCTCCCTGACATAAATTGAGAGTCTCCTTATTACAGCACAGATGATCAAAAGGAAAACTAGAAAAGACCCTACACTGTCACAGGTCAACATAGCTACCAAAATGGCTGGAATGTGCAGCAAAAATTCTGGTTCTCCCATTTATACCAGCACCAGGATGAACTTGCCCTTGACTGGGTTGCCTTATGTGGGGATTGAGAGTTGCCGTACCATCCAAGCTGAAAGCTGAAATGTTGGAGGATCTACTGTTCATGCTGGTCATTTTGGCATGGTTAAAATGAAAGCATTGGCTTGAAGCACGTGGCTGAAGACATGGTGCAGGAGGGAGGGCTTCATATTTATAGATAATTGGGCAGTTTTCCAGGGAAGGTGGAACCTGTTCTGGCGGGATGGTATACATCTGAATTGGAGGGGGACAAATATTCTTGCAGGTAGGTTTGCTTGAGAGGCTCCAGTGGATTTAAACTAGATACAAGGGGGGAGGGGAACAAGGGTGTAGGAACAGATGTAGGGGAGAAGGAAGAAAAAAAATAGTAAAGTTGTTTGCACCGTTAGTGATAAACACAGAGTAAGAAGTGGAAAATTTCTTAAGTGCATTTATTTTAATGCTAGAAGCATTATAAGAAAGGTGGATGAGCTTAAAGCATGCATTGATACCTGGAAGTATGTGGTAGATATTAGTGAAACATGGTAACAGGAGGGGTGTGATTGGCAACTAAATATTCCTGGATTTCATTGCTTCAGGTGTGATACAATCAGAGGGACAAGAGGGGGAGGTGTTGCATTGCTTGTCAGAGAAAATATTACAGTGGTGCTCTGGCAGGATAGATTAGAGGGCTCATCTAGGGAGGCTATTTGTGTGGAATTGAGGAATGGGAAAGATGTAGTAATACTTATGGGGGTGTATTATAGACCACCAAATAGGGAGCAAGAATTGGAGGAGCAAATTTGTAAGGAGATAGCAGATATTTGTAGTAAGCACAAGGTTGTGATTGTGGGAGATTTTAATTTTCCCCACATAAACTGGGAAGCCCATACTGTGAAAGGGCTGGATGGTTTGGAGTTTGTAAAATATGTACAGGTTAGTTTTTTGCAGAAATACATAGGGATGCCAACTATAGAAGGGGCAGCGTTGAATCTCCTGTTAGGGAATGAGATAGGTCAGGTGATGGAGGTTTGTGTTGGGGAAGCACTTCGGGTCCAGTGATCACAATGCCATTAGCTTCAATATAATTATGGAGAAGGATAGGTCTGGACCCAGGGTTGAAATTTTTGATTGGAGAGAGTCTAACTTTAAGGCGATGCGAAAGGATTTAGAAGGAGTGGATTGGGACAATTTGTTTTATGGGACGGATGTAACAGAGAAATGGAGGTCATTTAAAGGTGAAATTCTGAGTGTACAGAATCTTTATGTTCCCGTTAGGTTGAAAGGAAAGGTTAAAAGTTTGAGTGAGCCATGGTTTTCAAAGGATATAAGAAACTTGGTTCAGAAAAAGAGAGATATCTACAATATATATAGGCAGCATGGAGTAAATAAGGTGCTCGAGGAATATAAAGAATGTAAAAAGAATCTTAAGAAAGAAATTAAAAAAGCTAAAAGAAGATGTGAGGTTGCTTTGGCAAGTAAGGTGAAAATAAATCAAAGGGTTTCTGCAGTTATATTAATAGCAAAAGGATAGTGAGGGATAAAATTGGTCCCTTAGAGAATCAGAGTGGACGGCTATGTGTGGAGCCAAAAGAGATGGGGGAGATTTTGAACAATTTCTTTTCTTCGGTATTCACTAAGGAGAAGGATATTGAATTGTGTAAGGTAAGGGAAACAGATAGGGAAGTTATGGAAACTATGATGATTAAAGAAGAGTAAATACTGGAGCTTTTAAGGAATATAAAAGTGGATAAGTCTCCATGTCCTGACAGGATATTCCCTAGGACCTTGAGGGAAGTTTGTGTGGAAATAACAGGACTCTGACAGAAATATTTCAAATCTCATTAGAAGTGGGGATGGTGCCGAAGGCATCTGATGGAGAATCTCACCTGGTCCCTCAACACCAGCTCCATAGCAAAGAAAGCCCAGCAGCATCTCTACTTTCTGTGAAGGCTGAGAAAAGTCTATCTCCCACCCCCCATCCTCACCACATTCTACAGAGGTTGTACTGAGAGCATCCTGAGCAGCTGCATCATGGCCTGGTTCGGAAATTGCACCATCTCAGATTGCAAGACCCTGCAGCGGATAGTAAGGTCAGCTGAGATCATCGGGGTCTCTCTTCCCGCCATCACAGACATTTACACCACACGCTGCATCCGCAAAGTAAACAGCATTATGAAGGACCCCACACACCCTTCATATAAACTCTTCTCCCTTCTGCCATCTGGAAAAAGGCACCGAAGCATTCGGGCTCTCACGACCAGACGATTTAACTGTTTCTTCCCCCAAGACATCAGACTCCTCAATACCCAGAGCCTGGCTTGACACCAACCTACTGCACTCTACTGTGCCTATTGTCTTGTTTATTATTTATTGTAATGCCTGCACTGTTATGTGCACTTTATGCAGTCCTGGATAGGACTGTAGTCTAGTGTAGCTTTTGTGTTTTTTCTTACATAGTTCAGTGTAGTTTTTGTATTGTTTCATGTAGCACCATGGTCCTGGAAAATGTTGTCTCATTGTTACTATGTTCTGTACCAGCAGTTATGGTTGAAATGACAATAAAAAGTGACTTGACTTGCTCATGTTGTTCCATTGTTTAAAAAGGGTTCTAAGAGTAAACCTAGCAATTATCAGCCTGTGAGTTTGACGTCAGTGGTGGGTAAATTGATGGGAAGTATTCTTAGAGATGGTATATATAATTATCTGGATAGACAGGGTCTGATTAGGAACAGTCTACATGAATTTGTGCGTGGAAGGTCATGTTTGACAAATCTTATT
This sequence comes from Mobula hypostoma, assembly GCF_963921235.1. Classification (NCBI taxonomy): domain Eukaryota; kingdom Metazoa; phylum Chordata; class Chondrichthyes; order Myliobatiformes; family Myliobatidae; genus Mobula; species Mobula hypostoma. The sequence goes on from NC_086097.1 coordinate 10,547,420, forward strand.
GAATTTTTTGAAGAGGTTACTAGGAAAGTTGTCGAGGGTAAAGCGGCGGATGTTGTCTATATGGACTTCAGTAAGGCCTTTGACAAGGTTTCACACGGAAGGTTAGTTAGGAAGGTTCAATCGTTAGGTATTAATATTGAAGTAGTAAAATGGATTCAGCAGTGGCTGGATGGGAGATGCCAGAGAGTAGTGGTGGATAAATGTTTGTCAGATTGGAGGCCGGTGACTATGGTGTGCCTCAGGGATCTGTACTGGGTCCAATGTTGTTTGTCATATACATTAATGATCTGGATGATGGGGTGGTAAATTGGATTAGTAAGTATGCAGACAATACTAAGATAGGTGGAGTTGTGGATAATGAAGTAGGTTTTCGAAGCTTCCAGAGATTTAGACCAGTTAGAAGATTGGGCTGAAAAATGGCAGATGGACTTTAATGCTGATAAATGTGCTATATTTTGGTAGGACTAATCAAAATAGGATATACATGGTAAATTAGATTATGAGGACATGCAGTAATGTCATTTAGTAATGCACGCATTCAGAAATGACACAATGATTTTCCAGAATGATATCATGGAAACAAATGACAAACCGACTTAAAAACTAACAAAAACCACATAATTATAACATATAGTTACAACAGTGCAAAGCAATACCATAATTCAATAAGAACAGACCATGGCATGGTAAAAGTCTCAAAGTCTCTCAAAAGTCCCATCATCTCACGCAGACGGTGAACCTCCAGCGCCACCAACTTGCCGATGCAGCATCCTGGAAGCATCCGACCACAGTCCGACTCCAAGTCCGTCCGAAAACTCCGAGCCTCCGACCAGCTCTCTGACACCGAGCACCGAGCACCATCTCTGCCCAGCGCTTTGACCACTGCCCCAGCAACAGACAATAGGCAAAGCCGAGGATTTGGGGCCTTCATCTCCAGAGATGCTTGATTGCACAGTAGCAGCGGCAGCGAAGCAGGCATTTCAGAAGTTACTCCAGGTGTTCCTCCATGCTTCTCACAGCTGTCTCCATCAAATCCGGATTGTGCACAGCCCCCTAGTTAACACATACGACATCATTCGGAATGGCCATGCATGCAGTGTCACGCTGCCATCTTCTCCTCCCTCCTTTTGAATGGTAGGGCATTGAAGAATGCAGTAGAACAGGGGGATCTAGGAATAATGGGGCATAGTTCCCTGAAGGTGGAATCTCATGTGGATAGGGTAGTGAAGAAAGCTTTTGGTATGGTAGCCTTTATAAATCAGAGCATTGAGGATAGGAGTTGGGATGTAATGTTGAAATTGTACAAGGCATTGGTAAGGCTAAATCTGGAGTATTGTGTACAGTTCTGATCACCGAATTATAGGAAAGATGTCAACAAAATAGAGAGAGTACAGAGAAGATTTACTAGAATGTTACCTGGGTTTCATCTCCTAAGTTACAGAGAAAGGTTGAACAAGTTGGGACTTCATTCTTTGGAGCGTAGAAGGTTGAGGGAGGACTTGATAGAGGTATTTAAAATTATGAGGGGGATAGATAGAGTTGACGTGGATAGGCTTTTCCCATTGAGAGTAGGGAGGATTCAAACAAGAGGACATGAGTTGAGACTTAGGGGGCAAAAGTTTAGGGGTAACATGAGGGGGAACTTCTTTACTCAGAGAGTGGTAACTGTGTGGAATGAGCTTGCAGCAGAAGTGGTTGAGGCACGTTCGATGTTGTCACTTAGAGTTAAATTGGATAGCTATATGGACGGGAAAGGAATGGAGGGTTATGGGCTGAGTGCAGGTTGGTGGGACTAGGTGAGAGTAAGTGTTCGGCACAGACTAGAAGGGCCGAGATGGCCTGTTTCTCTGCTGTAATTGTTATATGGTTATATGATTATAAGCTTTGTCTGGTGGCCTGGGAGAGATCAACAGAATGAGCAACTTGCCATACACTATGCAAGATGCAAAAACAACCAGAAGCTGCCAAGAGCAGTACCTCTTCATCCCTGGGATTGGCTTACATTGCCCATGGCCTGGATTCATGTAGATTTTGCTGGACCATTCATGGGCACAAATTTCTTATTAGTAATGGATAGAGCTACAAAGTGCCAGAAGTGTTCCCAATAGCCTCTACTACAGCCGTGAGCACTTTTGGTGTGTAGAGAAGCCGCTTCTCAAAGACTGGTGTTTCAGAAGACTTAGTCAGTGATAATGAACCACAGCTTGTAACAGAACAGTTTGCTCTATAGATTCAGGATCAGTTCCTGTGGATTGGAGGGTGGCTAATGTTGTCCCTGTCTTCAAGAAGGGAGGAAGAGAGAAAACAGGGAATTATAGACCGGTTAGCCCGACGTCGGTGGTGGGAAAGATGCTAGAGTCAATTATAAAAGATGAAATTACGACACATCTGGATAGTAGTAACAGGAATCATCCGAGTCAGCATGGATTTATGAAGGGGAAATCGTGCTTGACTAATCTTCTGGAATTTCTTGAGGATGTAACTGTGAAAATGGACAAGGGCGAGCCAGTGGATGTAGTGTACCTGGACCTTCAGAAAGCCTTTGATAAAGTCCCACATAGGAGATTAGTGGGCAAAATTAGGGCACATAGTATTGGGGGCAGAGTACTGACATGGATTGAAAATTGGCTGGCTGACAGAAAACAAAGAGTATCGACTAACGGGTCCCTTTCGGAATGGCAGGCGGTGACCAGTGGGGTACCGCAGGGTTCAGTACTGGGACCGCAGCTGTTTACAATATATATTAATGATTTAGATGAGGGAAATAAAAGTACCGTTAGCAAATTTGCCGATGACACAAAGCTGGGTGACAGTGTGAAATGTGAGGAGGATGTTATAAGAATGCAGGTTGACTTGGACAGGCTGGGTGAGTGGACAGATGCATGGCTTTATGTGGATAAATGTGAGGTTGTCCACTTTGGTGGTAAGAAGGGGAAGGCAGATTATTATCTAAATGGAGTCAAGTTAGGAAAACGGGAAGCACAACGAGATCTAGGTGTTCTTGTACATCAGTCACTGAAAGCAAGCATGCAGGTACAGCAGGCTGTGAAGAAAGCTAATGGCATGCTGGCCTTCATAACAAGGAAAATTGAGTACAAGAGCAAAGAGGTCCTTCTGCAGCTGTACAGGGCCCTGGTGAGACCACACCTGGAGTACTGTGTGCAGCTTTGGTCTCCAAATTTGAGGAAGGACAGTCTTGCTATTGAGGGAGTGCAGCGTAGGTTCACAAAGTTAATTCCCGGGATGGCGGGACTGTCATATGTCGAAAGATTGGAGTGACTGGGCTTGTATACTCTGGAATTTAGAAAGCTGAGAGGGGATCTTATTGAAACATATAAGATTATTAAGGGATTGGACACGCTGGAGGCAGGAAGCATGTTCCGCTGATGGGTGAGTCCAGAACCAGAGGCCACAGTTTAAGAATAAGGGGTAGGCCATTTAGAATGGAGTTGAGGTAAAACTTTTTCACCCAGAGAGTGGTGGATATATGGAATGTTCTGCCCCAGAAAGCTGTGGAGGCCAAGTCTCTGGATGCTTTCAAGAAAGAGATGGATAGAGTTCTTAAAGATAGCGGAATCAAAGGTTATGGGGATAAGGCAGGAACTGGATACTGATTGTGGATGATCAGCCATGATCACAGTGAATGGCGGTGCTGGCTCAAAGGGCCGAATGGCATACTCCTGCACCTATTGTCTATTGTCTATTGTCTAGAACAGTTTCAGTCATTCCTGAAAATGAATGGAGTAAGACATATTGCATCGGCACCTTATCACCTAGCTGCAAGTGGCTTGGCGGAAAGATTTGTCCAGTGTCTAAAGAATGCACTGTGAGCAATGTCAGTAGGACACACTACACTGACGCTGAATCAAAAGCTTGCCAATTTCCACCTTGCATATTATAATGCAGCACACTCCCCAGCCAACAACTCACCAGTTATGCTGTTCCTGGGTTGCCCTTGCATTCACACTTGGATCTCCTCAAACCCAATCTCAGAAGGTGTATGCAGATCAAGCAGCTGGGGCAAATTGAAGGCTCCTCAAACAAGGAGGTTCTGTGTTTCACTCCTGGACAAACAGTTCTGGGAAAGGACTATGGATGTGATCAAAAATGGGTACTCAGAAAGATTAAGGAGAGAAATGAACCATTCTCCTACACAGTGGAGATTGTGTTTGATGTCCCCTGGAGACGATGCATCGATCAGTTGAGGACGGCAGAGTCAATTGTTTGAGAATAAAGATGTCCTGAGCTGTCAGAACCACTTCCTGCAGTCCCAGAGTTAACTCATACAACCACTATGAAGGAGGACTCAGAACCTGAGATGGTTTCAGAGCCGCAAGTCTCACCTTCCAAGCATAATGATCCTTGTCAGGAAAAACGTTATCCCACCAGAGTAAGAAGGTGTCCACAGTGATTAAACCTTTAGGTCTGAATGGGACAACTTAAAATTTACTAAGCTGTGGATGTCTGTATATTATATACAATAGTATACTGTGCATATGGTTAATGTACAGTATTCTATATTGAGATGGAATTTGTAGCTAAGCAGAGAGGTTATGTACTTAATATTTCAGTAATACTTGAATAATATTATAGATACATTGTTTGAGTAAGCATTCATTATAGGTTATATGTAAAAACCACATCAACTGCATAACTCTTGAAACTGCATGCCTCACTTAGAGTAAAACAAAAATAAGACGTTATTCCCGACTCCTCTTTCTCCTTTCCATTAGTTTAGCGTATTAGAGTTACAAAAGATAAAATCATCCAATCTAACAAAACAGACAAATGTACTAAGATTGCAATCAGATTTACACTAAGCTTAACCAAGGAAGAATTTGGAATACAAACAATTTATTGCACACCACGATCTCATGAAAGCTCCTAAATAGATGAAGATAATAAATCTATCAGACATATGACAGAATTAGGCCGTTCAGCAAATAGACTCTGCTCCACATTCCAAAAGGGCTGATTTATTATCCCTCTCAACTCCATTAGAGTCGTGGAGTAATAGAAAACTACACAGAAATAGACCTTTTGACACATCCAGTCCATACTAAAACATTCAAGTTGCCTAATCCCATCAACCTGCATGAGGACCATAGCCCTCCAAACCCATTCCATCCAAGTGCCTATCTAATTTTCCCTTAAATGTTGAAATCAAAATCTCATTCACCACTTGCGCTGGCAGCTCATTCCACACTCTTACCACCTTCTGAGTGAGGAAGTTTCCCTTCATGTTCCCTTTAAAAATTTCACCTTTCACCCATAATCCATAACCTAGTTCAATCCTCTGCCAATCTCAGTGGAAAAAGCCTGCTTGCATTTACCCCTCATAATTTTTGTATACCTCTGTCAAATCTTCCCTCTCTCTTCCTTAGGTCCAAGGGATAAACTCCCAACCTATTCAATCTTTCCTTATAACCCAGGTCCTTCAGACCTGGCAACATCCTGGTAAATTTTCTCCGTACATCTTTCCTGTGGATAGGTGACAAAAACTGTACACAATACTCTGAATTAGGCCTCATCAACATCTTATGCAACTTTAACATTCCAACTCCTGTACTCAGTACTTTAATTTATGAAATCCAATGTGTTAAGAGCTTTCTTAATAACCCGATCTACTTGTGATGCCGGGCTTGGTGTCATCCGCAAATTAGCTGATCCCGTTAACAACATTATCATTCAGATTGTTGATATAGATGACAAACAACAATGGACCCAGCACCGACACCTACGACACTCTACTAGTCACAGTCCTCCAGTCAGGGAGATAACCATCCACTACGTCTCTCTGGCTTCTCCCAGAAAGCCAATGTCTAATCCAATTTACTACTTCATCTTGAATGCTAAATGACTGAACCTTCTTGACCAACCTCCCATGCAGCACCTTGTCAAATGCTTTGTTGAAGTCCATGTAGACAAAATGCACTGCTGTGCCTTCATCAACTTTCCTGGTAACATACTCGAAAACCTCTATCAGCTTGATGACCTACCATGCACAAAGCAATGCTGACTATCACAAATCAATCGCTGTCTTTCTAAATACTCCTATATCCAGTCTGTTAGAATACTTTTCAACAACTTTCCCACTACCAATGTCAGGCTCACAGGCCTATAAGTTCCGAATTTATTCTTAGAGCCTTTCTTAAAGAGTAGAAAAATATTAGCTATTTTCTAAACTTCCTGTACCTTACCTGTCATTAAGGATGATTCAAATATCTCTGCTGGGGCCCCTGCAATTTTTGCATTTGGCTCTCATAGGGTTTGAGGGAACACCTTTTCAGGTGCTGGGGTCTTGTCAAACCTGATTTCCCTCAAGAGAGTAAACACCACCTCCTCTGTAATCCGTATAGGGTTCATGATTTCACTGCCGCTTTGCTTCAATTGTATACACTCTGTGTCTATCTCCTGAGTAAATACAGAGGCAAGAAATCCATTTAAGATCTCCCCCATCTCTTTTGGCTCCACACGTAGATTGCCATACTGATGCCCTCTCACTGTAACGTTTGACAGCATTACTCATGAAGAACCTGTCAACCACCACTTTAAATATACTGAATGACTTAGCCTCCACTGCCATCTGTAGCAATGAATTCAACAGAATTACTACCCTATGGCTAAAGAAATTCCTTCTCAGAGTTCTTAATAACTCCCAGTAATTCCTTCCTGGGGCTGTGCCCTCTGGTCATAGAGTCCCCCACTATCAGAAGCATCCTCTCCACATCCAGTCCAGCTCAATATTTGGTACGGTTCAATATGATCCCCCCTCATTCTTCTAAACTCCAGCGAGTACAGGCCCAGAGAAGAGAAGCAGAATAAAGGGTGTAAAGGTAGTAAGGGAGAAGGGCTAAAGTGCGTGTACTTCAATGCAAGAAGCATCAGGTACAAAGGCGATTAACTGAGAGTTTGGATACATACATGGAATTATGATCAATGCAACACTCACAACACGCTGGAGGAACTCAGCAGGTCGGGCAGCATCCGTGGAAACGATGAGTCGACGTTTCGGGCCGGAACCCTTCGTCCGGACTGTAGGGGGAAGGGGCAGAGGCCCTATAAAGAAGGTGGGGGGAGGGTGGGAAAGAGAAGGCTGGTAGGTTCCGGGTGGAAAAACCAGTAAGGGGAAAGATAAAGGGGTGGGGAAAGGGAAGCAGGGAGGTGATAGGCAGGAAAGGTGAAGCAGGAATAGGGGAAAACACAATGGGTAGTAGAAGGAGGTGGAACCATGAGGGAGGTGATAGGCAGCTGGGGGAGGGGCAGAGTGAAATAGGGATAGAGGAAGGGAGGGGGAGGGAATTACCGGAAGTTGGAGAATTCTATGTTCATACCAAGGGGCTGGAGACTACCTAGACAGTATATGAGCTGTTGCTCCTCCAGCCTGAGTTTAGCCTCATCATGGCAGTAGAGGAGGCCATGTATGGACATATCTGAATGGGAATGGGAAGCAGAGTTGAAGTAGGTGGCTACTGGGAGATCCTGTCTGCTGTGGCAGACGGAGCAGAGGTGCTCGACGAAGCGGTCTCCCAATCTGCGTCAGGTTTCACCGATGTAGAGGAGGCTGCACTGGGAGCACCGAATGCGATAGATGACCCCAACAGACTCACAAGTGAAGTGGAATTATGATGTAGTGGCCATTACAGAGGCTTGGCTGGCACCAGGGCAGGAATGGATTCTCAATATTCCTGGATTTCAGTGCTTTAAAAGGGATGGGGGGTAGGGAAGGGGAGGAGGGGTGGCATTACTGGTCAGGGATACTATTACAGCTACAGAAAGTGTGGGTAATGTAGCAGGATCCTCTTTTGAGTCAGTATCTGCGGAAGTCAGGAACCGGAAGAGAGCAGTTACTCTATTGGGGGTATTCTATAGGACCCCTGGTAGCAGCAGAGATACTGAGGAGCAGATTGGGAGGCAGATTTTGGAAAGTTGCAAAAATAACAGGGTTGTTATCATGGGTGACTTTAACTTCCCTAATATTGATTGGCAACTGATTAGTTCCAATGGTTTAGACGGGGCAGAGTTTGTTATGTGTGTCCAGGATGGACTCCTAACACAGTATGTTGACAGGCCGACCAGGGGGAATGCCATACTAGAACTAGTATTAGGTAACGAACCGGGTCAGGTCACAGATCTCTCAGTGAGTGAGCATCTGGGGGACAGTGACCACCACTCCCTGGCCTTTAGCATTATCATGGAAAAGGATAGAATCAGAGACGACAGGAAAATTTTTAATTGGGGAAGGGCAAATTATGAGGCTATAAGACTAGAACTTGCGGGTGTGAATTGGGATGATGTTTTTGCAGGGAAATGTACTATGGACATGTGGTCAATGTCTAGGGATCTCTTGCAGGATGTTAGGGATATATTTGTCCCAGTGAGGAAGATAAAGAATGGTAGGGTGAAGGAACCATGGGTGACAAGTGAGGTGGAAGAAGGCAGCATACATGAGATTTAGGAAGCAAGGATCACTTGGGTCTATTGAGGAATATAGGGTAGCAAGAAAGGAGCTTAAGAAGGGGCTGAGGAGAGCAAGAAGGGGGCATGAGAAGGCCTTGGCAAGTAGGGTAAAGGAAAACCCCAAGGCATTCTTCAATTATGTAAAGAACAAAAGTATGACAGGAGTGAAGGTAGGACCGATTAGAGATAAAGGTGGGAAGATGTGCCTGGAGGCTATGGAAGTGAGCGAGGTCCTCAATGAATACTTCTCTTCGGTATTCACCAATGAGAGGGAAATTGATGACGGTGAGGACAATATGAGTGAGGTTGATGTCCTGGAGCATGTTGATATTAAGGGAGAGGAGGTATTGTTGTTAAAATACATTAGGACGGATAAGTCCCCGGGGCCTGATGGAATATTCCCCAGGCTGCTCCACAAGGTGAGGGAAGAGATTGCTGAGCCTCTGGCTAGGATCTTTATGCCCTCGTTGTCCATGGGAATGGTACCGGAGGATTGAAGGGAGGCAAATGTTGTCCCCTTGTTCAAAAAGGGTAGTAGGGATAGTTCAGGTAATTATAGACCAGTGAGCCTTACTTCTGCGGTGGGAAAACTGTTGGAAAAGATTCTTAGAGATAGGATCTATGGGCATTTAGAGAATCATGGTCTGATCAGGGACAGTCAGCATGGCTTTGTGAAGGGCAGATCGTGTCTAACAAGCCTGATAGAGTTCTTTGAGGAGGTGACCAGGCATATAGATGAGGGTAGTGCAGTGGATGTGATCTATATGGATTTTAGTAAGGCATTTGACAAAGTTCCACATGGTAGGCTTATTCAGAAAGTCAGAAGGCATGGGATCCAGGGAAGTTTGGCCAGGTGGATTCAGAATTGGCTTGCCTGCAGAAAGCAGAGGGTCGTGGTGGAGGGAGTACATTCAGATTGGAGGGTTGTAACTAGTGGTGTCCCACAAGGATCAGTTCTGGGACCTCTACTTTTCGTGATTTTTATTAACGACCTGGATGTGGGGGTAGAAGGGTGGGTTGGCACGTTTGCAGATGACACAAATGTTAGTGGTGTTGTAGATAGTGTAGAGGATTGTCAAAGATTGCAGAGAAACATTGATAGGATGCAGAAGTGGGCTGAGAAGTGGCAGATGGAGTTCATCCCGGAGAAGTGTGATGTGGTACACTTTGGAAGGACAAACTCCAAGGCAGAGTACAAAGTAAATGGCAGGATACCTGGTAGTGTGGAGAAGCAGAGGGATCTGGGGATACATGTCCACAGATTCTTGAAAGTTGCCTCACAGGTAGATAGAGTAGTTAAAAAAGCTTATGGGGTTTTAGCTTTCATAAGTCGAGGGATAGAGTTTAAGAGTCGTGAGGTAATGATGCAGCTCTATAAAACTCTGGTTAGGCCACACTTGGAGTACTGTGTCCAGTTCTCATCGCCTCACTATAGGAAGGATGTGGAAGCATTGGAAAGGGTTCAGAGGAGATTTACCAGGATGCTGCCTGGTTTAAAGAGTATACATTATGATCAGAGATTAAGGGAGCTAGGGCTTTACTCTTTGGAGAGAAGGAGGATGAGAGGAGCCATGATAGAAGTGTACAAGATAATAAGAGGAATAGATAGAGTGGACAAGCAGCTCCTCTTCCCCAGGGCACCACTGCTGAATACAAGAGGACATGGCTTTTAGGTAAGAGATGGTAAGTTCAAGGGGGATGTTAGAGGAATGTTTTTTACTCAGAGAGTGGTTGGTGCGTGGAATGCACTGCCTGAGTCAGTGGTGGATGTAGATACACTAGTGAAGTTTAAGAGACTACTAGACAGGTATATGGAGGAATTTAAGGTGGGGGTGTTATAGGGGATGCAGGGTTTAAGGGTCAGCACAACATTGTGGGCCGAAGGGCCTGAACTGTGTTGTACTGTTCAATGTTGTATGTTCTATGTACTATAGTGCTGTACAAACCATAACAGTTAGCTCAAATCACAAATACAAGAAACACAGATATAAACAACAAGGCACACGGTTTATAGGCACAATATAAACAACACATGAGCCTAGGCACAAGCCAAAAATCAACGACATCAGGAAGATTCAAATGCTAGTGAATAAAGGTAAGTTTTGAGCCTGGACTTAAAAGAGTCAATGGAGGGGGGCAGATTTGATAGGGAGGGGAATGCTGTTCCACAGTCTGGGGGCTACAACAGCAAAGGCGCGGTCACCCCTAAACTTAAATTTAGATTGTGGGACAGCCAGGAGACCCAAGTCAGCCGACCTGAGGGGCCTGGAGGTAGAATAAAGGATTAAAAGGTCTGTGATATAAGATGGGGCCCTGCCCATTTAGGGCTTTATAAACAAACAGGAGGACCGTAAAATCAATTCTAAACCATATGGTAGCCAGTGGAGAGAGGCCAGGATAGAAGTAATATGGTCCCTCTTCCGGGCACCTGTCAGGAGCCTGGCTGTGGTGTTCTGGACCAGTTGCAGGTGGGACAGGGGCAACTGACTAATTCCAGTATACAGGGAGTTGGAGTAGTCCAAGCAGGAGGATATAAGGGCTTGGATGACTTTCTCGAGATCTTTGAAAGAGAGAAACGACTTGATTTTGACAATAGTACGAAGCTGGAATTATCTGGCTTTTACTACTGCGTTAACTTGCTTGTCGATCTTAAAGGCGGAATCAAATATCACACCAAGGTTTTTGACAAGGGTGGACAGGTTACCAAGACTGTTGGTAATCACTTCGATGGAGTCGGGGGGCCGAATAGGACAACTTCAGACTTGCCTTCATTCGGCTGTAGGAAGTTTTGTGCCATCCAACACTTTATGTTCGCAAGGCAGTTCACGAGACTGACTAGATTTGACTGGTCGTTTGTTTTCAAGGGGAGATAAAACTGTGTGTTGTCAGCATAACAATGGAAGGAAATGTCATGCTTTTGAATGATTTGACCGAGGGGGAGCATGTATATAGAGAAAAGAATGGGACCTGTGATGGAACCTCGTGGGACCCCACGGGTGAAACTAGCTGGAGAAGAGGAAAATTTGCCTATGCTGACGGAGAAGCTTCTATTTTTGAGGTAGGATGTGAACCAGTTCAAGGCAGTGATTTGGAGTGATTTAGATCCGCTCCAATTCACCCATCAAGACAGCAGATGCTATCTTGTTGGCTCTCCACACAACCCTGGAACATCTGGACAGCAAAGATCATACATCAGGATGCTCTTCATTGATTACAGCTCAACATTTAATACCATCATCCCCACAGGACAAATCAGTAAACTCTAAGCCCGGGGCCTCAGTACTCCCTTGTGCAATTGGATCTTGGAATTCCTCACTTGCAAACTCCAGTCAGATCAGATTGGCAAAGACATCTCCTCCACAATCTCCATTAGCAGAGAAGCACTGCAAGGATGTGTACCCGTCCCCCTACTCTACTCACTCTACGCCTATGACTGTGTAAGTGCAACACCATATACAAGTTTGCTGATAACACCACTGTTGTGGGCTGTATCAAAGGGGGTGATGAACCAGCATACAGGAGGGAGATTGAAAACTTGGCTGAGTGGTGTCATAACAACAACCTCTCAATCAATGTCAATAAGACCAAGGAATTGATTGTAAGCTTCAGGAGAGGTATATCAGAGGTCCATGAGCCAGTAATCATCGGAGGATCGGAGGTGGAGAGGGTCAGTAACTTTAAATTTCTGGGTGTCACTATCTCAGAGGACCTGTCCTGGACACATCATATAAATATTATTGCGAAGAAAGCATGATAGCACCTCTACTTCCTCAGGAGTCTGCGGAGGTTCAGCAGGTCATCAAAGACCTTGGAAAACTTCTATAGATGTGTGGTGGAAAGTGTGCTGACTGGCTGCATCACAGCCTTGTATGGGTACTCTGATGCCTTTGAGTGGAAAGTCCTACAAAAGGTAGTGGATTCAGCTCAGTACATCACAGGTAAAACCCTCCCAATCATTGAGCACTTCTACAAGAAATATTGCCATAAAAAAGCAACATCCATCAAAGATTCTCACCACCCAGGCCGTGCTCTTTTCTCACTATTGCCATCAGGTAGAAGGTACAGGAGCCTCAGGACTTGCACCACCAGGTTCAAGAACAGTTACTACCCCTCAACTATCAGGCTCTTGCACAAAAGGGGATAACTACACTTATTCAAAGTCTCAGTTACACTATTTCATACACGTTATTTATTTATATCTGCATTTTCCCAGTTTGTTTACAGTTAACAGTTCCTGATGTCTGTAGTTTACAGTTACTGTTCTATAGATTTGCTAATTCTGCCCACAGAAAAAGAATCTGTGTTGTATGTGGTGACGTGTATGTACTCTGATAATAAATCTTTCTTTGAACTTCACAGTATTTTCTAGTCCTCCGGAAATGAATGCTAACATTGCCTTTGACTTCCTTATCTCTGACTCAACCTCCGAGTTAACCGTTAGGGAATTCTGCACAAGGGCTCCCATATCCCTTTGAACCTCTGATTTCTGAATTTGCTCTCGTTTTAGAAAATCATCTCCAGTCACCTTTTTGGTTAAAATTCAACTCCTAAAATAAGCCTATAGCTCCCCCTAATGTTGGAAAGTAGTTATTTTATGAAAAATTTGGAGAAAAATAAATCTGCTCAAACTCTCTACAGCTTACAAATGGTTTTGCCATTGAAACTTCTTTAACAAGAAACGTGCAAAATCATTCACATTAGTATTAATTCATATGAACACCTTATTGGCATGCTCCCTAATGGCTCACCTCTCGATAATGCCTAGCTTTGTTTGACCAATGTGATCAGTTGAATTATTATCTATCTTTCAACACCATTTTCATGGTACTGTATGTTACTCTGGGAAAAAAAGGATCTCAACCAGCTTTTGGAAAGAGAAGCTATTGTATGACATCAATCCACCAAATGTCATTTATGGAAGAGATGAGGAGGTAATGCTGGGAAAATCTTTCATGGTATTTTTATCATGAGTTCAAAAAGCAAAGGAGAATGTTTTTTTTTGGTGTATGCCAGTGACTGAGCAATGTAACGGAATGAATGTAAATTGTAAATTGTCCTGTGATTGGGCCAGGATCAAATCGGTGGGTTGTTGGTGGTGTAGCTTGTTGGGCCAACAGGGCCTGTTCCACACTGCATCTCTAAATAAAATAATTCCTCAGAAAATGTCTCCAATTTCAAGGTTCCCCACCAGACTGTCAGACCTCCTTAAATAAATGGATCCCAATTAGATCACTAAATTTTTGTACACTCCAGAGAACCTTGGCCAGATCTAGTCCGTCTTACATTATGAGAGAACCCATTGTTCCCAGACATTAATCTGATGAATATAAAACATATGAACTGAAGAACAATGTAAGTCTAGGATTTCTTACTTCACATAAAATGTCATTCAAGGTAGGTCAATTAAAGGCAAGGATAACATGTTCAGAGAACCTTGGTTTTCAAGAGATATTGAGACCCTTCTTAAGAAAAAGAAAGAGGTGCATTGCAGGTATAGGCAGGCAGGAACAAATGAGGTACTTGAGAAGTGTATGAAATACAAGAGAATATTTAAGCAGGAAATCAGGAGGTGTAAAAGAAAACATAAGGTTGCTCCAGCAATGTGAAGGAGAATAGTAAGGACTTCTACAGATATATTAAGACCAAAGGGATAGAAAGGGACAAAACTGGTCCTCTGCAATATCAAGGTGGTAGTCTATGCATGAAGTCAAAAGAGATCTTAAATAGATATTTTGCATCTGTATTTACCAGGGGGACAGACGCAGAGTCTACAGCTGCGAGGCAATGCTGCAGCCAGGTCATGGACCCTATACAGGTTACAGAGGGGGAGGTGTTTTCTATCTTGAGGCTACTTAATGTGGATAAATCAGCTTAAGTGAGTTAGAAGTGAGCTAGGTGGATTTTTGAGAGTCAGACACAGGAAAGGAAATAGAAGGTGTGTTGATGAATGGAAATGGGCCACAGAGCAGCTGTAAAACTAAATTATGTAGTAGGCTTTTTAGGGCTGAATGGCCTCACAGTTCTTCAATAGTCTTACTTTAAATCACACGTAAAGGTCATTGAGGCCCTTGTTCAAACTGGAAAGTAAAACTTCAAGACAGATATCAGGAAAAAGCCCTTTGCCAAAAAAACTGACTGAGAAATGGATGGATTCCAGACTTCGTGAAGGGAAAAAAAAGCTATGAATGATTTAAGAAGAAATTAAATGTCTAAAGGATAGAATTTCAGCATCTTTTGACTGATGAGCAAAGGCAGACTGAAACATTCTCTTCATTTGCATCTGTGACAAACAGTTTCACATTTCCAGCCTTGATTTAAGATAGATCATTTGGCTACTGAAGCAATACCCTTACAGACGAGCATGCATTACTGAAATTGTAGACAGATTTTTTTTGCCAACATTCATACACATTTAAAAGCAAAATATTGCAGTTGCATGACTTTGAAAATAAAATAACAAATTCCAAAAATACTCTAACTGCTACACAACAGGGCATACAGGTGGTGTAGCAGTCAGCGTGACGCCATTAATAGCTTGGGGAGTTGGAATTCAGAGTTCAATTCTGGCATCCTCTGTAAGCGAGTTTGTATGTTCCTTCATGTGTGAGTGTGTGTTTCCTCTGGGTGCTCCAGTTTCCTCCCACAGTCCAAAGACGTACAGGGTAGTAGGTTAATTGGTCATTGTAAATTGCCCTGTGATTTGGATAGGGATAAGTAGCTGGGCAGCTGGCCGGCCTTGCTTGGTGGGCTGGAAGAGACTGTTCCACACTCTATTTCTAATAAATAAAAATATGTGCTCATGGGGAGTGGTTGTCAGGCAGCAACTGATAACAAAGAGAATTAAAATTTCAGGTCAGTGACCTTTCATTACAACAGCTAAATATATCTTGATTATTCAGTAAGGAAAAGACTACATTACCAAGCAGTCCACAGGCAGTCATGGTATCAAAGTAATATGGGATAGTGTGTATAAACGTTCCATTCTAGTCATTAGATTTCAGATTGTTATAATCCCCACAGGGGAAACTAAATGTTTAATGTTATAACAATTCTTCCTTAATGTTTAGATTTAACTAAGGGCTCAAGAGCCTGTTAACATTTACCAAATACAAAATGGAACATAGAATCTAGCATTGTTGATATCAATTTAGATCATGCACAGAGGAAAGCAGTAAGTAAAATATCTTGTAGTCCATTGTTAGTGAAAAAATATGAATTATAAATGAGGAGCAAGAAAAGGCCATTTGTTTCCCCCAGACTATTATTTAATGAGATCGTGGTCAATCTGATCGCAACATTAACACTGCTTTCCTGTTTGCCTGCTCTCACTTGTCAGCAGCATGCTTATCAATATCACCCATATAAAATTCAGACTTGTTACTAGCACCCTTCGAGGAAAAGAGTTCCAAAACCACTTCACCTCACTTCAGTCTGTGATGAATATTCACTGTCCAGAGCTTGGGGTCCTTTTTTTTGCCAAACTCAGCTTTCTAACACAACAGCTGACACCTTCAGAGATTAAGGAGTTGTTTCTCAGTAAGTTAAACTTCCAACCAATATACTTTGTTCAGCTTTCTGTCATAAACAAGAAGCAGTCCTCAGCTCTTAATGTAAATGACAAGCGATAATCAATCTGACAAAAGGACAGCTTTGTAAACAAACAACACTGTCACACTGGTCCACGGCATAGGGCTGGCTGTTCAAGGGTTGTATGCAATACAATGGGTTTTTATTAATTGGCTTGTATCAAACCAAACAACACTGGCTAAAACTGATACTACCACTTAGCATATCAAATTGCTGATCTATCAATAGTTGGAAAATTTGTGCATTTGTGCACTCAAAGAGTCTCCTCTCAGGGTGCATTGATTTTGGGTGTTTGGGAACTCTGTCCCCAGAAACTTTTAGACCATTTGCGTGAAAAGGTATCTGAAAAATAATCATCTGTCTGTGAAGTCACCCAAGTGGCAAAATAAATTTGTAAATGGAAGAGAACAGTCAGGCTTATTAGGAATGGTTAAGGGAAGTCATGAAGAATTGCAGAAAGACAGGGTGACTAGAATCCGTTCTTTGATTTCGGCAATAGACAGCTCATTCTTTTGCAACTCATTGGCATATGTTTTTACCTTATAGGGAACATACCCATATTTTGGAAATTTTTTATGTATTACTAGTCATTTGTAATATGTAAATATTTCATAAGCTAGAAATCCTCTGTGAGTTTTAAAAGTGTTTTAAGAATATCTAATTTTAAATGTGTATCAATAAAAATAAATGAACTGCGTTTAAACTATTTAAATTCCACATCCCATTCCCATTCTGATATGACTGTCCACGGCCTCCTCTACTGTAAAGATGAAGCCACACTCAGGTTGGAGGAACAACACCTTATATTCCGTCTGGGCAGCCTCCAACCTGATGGCATGAACATTGACTTCTCTAACTTCCGTTAATGCCCCATCTCCCCCTCGTACCCCATCCGTTATTTATTTATATACACACATTCTTTTTCTCTCTCTCTTTTTTCTCCCTCTGTCCCTCTGACTGTACCCCTTGCCCATCCTCTGGGTTTCCCCCCCACCTTTTTCTTCTCCCTGGGCCTCCTGTCCCATGATCCTCTCATATCCCTTTTGCCAATCACCTATCCAGCTCTTGGCTCCCCCTCCTGTCTTCTCCTATCATTTTGGACCTCCCCCTCCCCCTCCCACTTCCAAATCTCTTACTAGCTCTTCCTTCAGTTAGTCCTGACCAAGGGTCTCGGCCGGAAACGTCGACTGTACCTCTTCCTAGAGATGCTGCCTGGCCTGCTGTGTTCACCAGCATTTCTTGTGTGTGTTGCTTGAATTCCAAGCATCTGCAGAATTCCTCCTGTTTGCATTTAAACTACTTTGTTAGCTGAAGGTATCTACTTGGAAGGGAGGAGACCCACCACTCAAATAGACCATAAGAGCATAAGACCTAGGGCAGAATTACGCATTTGGCCCATCAAGTCTGCTCTGCCATTCAATCATGGCTGATCATTTTTTCCTCTCTCAGCCCTGCTTCCCAGGTGAGTGGATATTGGCAGCTAAAGTCACTGTGGAGGATAAATAGGGAAGTGATGTAGACAGCGAAGAGTAGTATAACCTCCATTTAGTGAAAGTACCTGTAGCTTTCTATTCCGATAGGGCTTAAGATCTTCAGCTGAGTTTAGAACTTAGTTGTCAGCAAACCTAATACCATCGAAAATTTAGGTAGATGACTACTTATTTTTAAACAGTGACCTCTGTTTTCTGTTTCCTTGTTAAGATGAACCATCCTTTCAAAATCCATCCAGTCAAGATAGCTCCAGATCCGACATGTTTCAATTAGGTCCCATGTTGCTCTTCTTAATATCAGTGGCTGCAAGGCTAGTCTATCCACTTTTTTCATAAAACAACCTGTATGTTCCAGATATTAATCTATTTACCTTCTTTGAATTGCTTTCAGCAGATGAATACCTTTATTTAAATTGGAAATTCAAAATCTAAAGTTCAAAGTAAATTTATTATCAAGGTACTTAAATGTCACAGTACACTACAATGAACTTCATTTTCTTGCAGGTATTTACAGAGAAGAGATAAGACCATAGGAGATAGAAGCAGAATTAGGCCATTCAGCCTATCAATTCTGATCTGCCGCTTGATCATGGCTGATCTATTTTCCCTTTCAACCCCATTTTCCTGCCTTCTTCCTGTAACCTTTGATGCCCTTGCAAATCAAGAACCTATCAACGTCCGCTTTAAATGTACCCAGTGACTTGGCTTCCACAGCCACCTGTGACGATGAATTACAAGATTCACCTTTCTGGTTAAATAAATTCCTCCTCATCTCTGGTCTAAAGGGATGTCTTACCATTCTGACGCTGTGCCCTCTGGTCCTAGGTTCTCCCGTTACCGGAACCATCCTCTGCACATCCATTCTTTCTAGGCCTTTCAATATTTGGAAGGACAAACTCCAAGGCAGAGTACAAAGTAAATGGCAGGATACTTGGTAGTGTGGAGGAGCAGAGGGATCTTGGGGTACATGTCCACAGATCCCTGAAAGTTGCCTCACAGGTGGATAGGGTAGTTAAGAAAGCTTATGGGGTGTTAGCTTTCATAAGTCGAGGGATAGAGTTTAAGAGTCGTGATGCAATGATGCAGCTCTATAAAACTCTGGTTAGGCCACATTTGGAGTACTGTGTCCAGTTCTGGTCACCTCACTACAGGAAGGATGTGAAAGCATTGGAAAGGGTACAGAGAAGACTTACCAGGACGCTGCCTGGTTTAGAAAGTATGCATTATGATTGGAGATTAAGGGAGCTAGGGCTTTACTCTTTGGAGAGAAGGAGGATGAGAGGAGACGTGATAGAGGTGTACAAGATAATAAGAGGAATAGATAAGAGTGAATAGCCAGCGCCTCTTCCCCAGGGCACCACTGCTCAATACAAGAGGACATGGCTTTAAGGTAAGAGGTGGGAAGTTCAAGGGGGATATTAGAGGAAGGTTTTTCACTCAGAGAGTGGTTGGTGCGTGGAATGCACTGCCTGAGTCAGTGGTGGAGGCAGATACACTAGTGAAGTTTAAGAGACTACTAGACAGGTATATGGAGGAATTTAAGATGGGGGCTTATATGGGAGGCAGGGTTTGAGGGTCGGCACAACATTGTGGGCCGAAGGGCCTGTACTGTGCTGTACTATTCTATGTTCTATGTTCTATTTAACAGTTTTAATATAGATCTCAGTCTTCTAAACTCCAACGAGTATAGGTCCCGAGCTCCTCATACACTCCTCATACATTAGCCCTTTTATTGCTGGGATCATTCTCGTAAACTTCCTCTGAACTCTGTCCAATGCCTGCACATCCTTTCTTAAACATGAGGCCCAAAACTGCTCACTGTATTCCGAACGTGGCCTGACCAAATAAAATACAATTTCTGAAAAACCATATGAAAACAGAGAGTGAACAACAACCAATGTGCAAAAGAAGTCCAACTGCAAATAAAGCAAAACACAAGATGTAAAAGGTCATTGAAAGTGAGTCTCTAGGAGTGGTGGTGATTGCAGTTATGCATGATGGTTCAGTTGTTTGAAGCTTGATGAAACTGGTGGCGTGGGACCTAAAGCTTTTGTGCCTCCTGTCCAACGGTAGATGATAGATTTCAAAAATGTACACCAAGTGATCTCACTATCTTTAATATACTGGAAGTGAAGGCATAAACGTACTCCTTTTGTACGTCACTCCTTTGGCAATATACACTATTGTCCCATAGGTTTTCCTAATAACATCTTCTTACCTGTATTTGCCTCTTACAAATCATGCATGAAGATACCTAGATTTAAAAGGTCTGCAATTTCACACCATGTAGATAGATATTTCATTTTTTTCTCTTCCTAAAGTGCTTAAGTTCATATTTTACATGATCTGAATCTAAATTACTCCTTTTACTTCTAGAGTGAAGAAAGATATGACCCATTCCATTTTTTGACATTAAGTTTTTGACATTGGCTTTCATTGACTTTTTAAAGTGTAGGCAGCTCAGGAAGAGATAGGAAATGTTCGCCCACTTATGACGGTTTTGATCAATATTACAGCATCATTAAACTTGTGAGCTGACAGAGGACACACAACTATTCAAAGTTCTTATTAAAAGAAAATTTGTTGTCAAAGCATTTACTGACATATGTATAATGACAGGTCAGTGAAACTAGTCTTAACAACCCATCCAGCGACTGCACTACCTCTGGACTAATGAGTACTATTTCAACTTGTCTTTATAGAGCACATTAAATCATTTTCAAAAATGTTCAATCACGGACAAATTTGCTCAGAATATTGTAGGTGAATTTAGCTTTAGCTAAACATGTTAGCTGACTAAATGAATATCAGGGCAACCTCCCATTCAGATTATGCTGAATTAACAGTTGGTGACACCTTTGCCCAGTTAAATGGAATGTGCTGTTCTGGCTTATACATCATGCTGCTGATCTATAAGAAGTCTGATCTTAGCAGCAGAAAGAACCCTCAAAATTAGATTCTGATTCAGATTACAGTCTTAAAAAGACCTTCTTTGATTTATAATCTTGGTGAAGACAAGCTGAATGGTCCATAGTTCAAAAAAAAACTGTGTTGAGTGTTGGTTTTAAATAATTGCAGAGATCACAGTTTGCCTGTCATGATGCAGAAGGTATAAAATGGAGACAAATTTCTGTTGGATGAATTCTGCTCCTGGATTAGAGATCATCTCATTGGAGGATAGGTTGAGGTTAAGGCTTTTCTCTTTAGAGAGAAAGTGGATGAGGGATGACTTGATAGAGGTGTACAAGATGATAAGAGGCATACACTGTCAGAGACATTTTTTTGCCAGAACAGAAATGGCTAATACAATTAAGGTGTTTGGAAGAAAGTATAGGGGGGTGTGATTGACAAATCTTTAAACAGAGATTGGTGAATGTATTGAATGCAGTATCAGGGGTGTTGCTAGAGGCAGATACATTAGGGACAGTTAAAAGATTCTTCGGTAGGCACATGGATGAAAGAAATATTGGGGGCTATGAAGAGGAGAAAGATTAGACTGATCTCAGTGCAGGTTAAAGAGTCAACACAATGTTGTAGGCTGAGATGCTGGTTCTGCGTTGTACTGCTGTATGCACTGCGTTCTACGTTCTATTCAGAGGTGCATGTAAACATTAGGATGTTTGCTCTCTTATGTTATCTTCCATGGCCTTGTCTCATTTTATAAGATCTTTGAAATGACTTATGATGACAATGAACGGCTCTTCTTCAAAACGTGTGTGTGCACATCATCACTCAGACTCAGTTGATGAAAGAAATTCCTGAAATGACAGCTTGCTGATTTATTTTAATACAGCAATCAATATGATTAATATTTGCTGGAGATTCCTATTGTGATTACGTTCAAAGTTCAAAGTAAATTTATTATCAAAGCAAATATATGTCACTATATACAACCCTGAGATTTGCTTTCTTGTGAGCATACTCAGTGAATCCAAAGAAATACAATAGAATCATTGAAAGACTGCACCCTACAGGATGGACAAACAACCGACGTGCAAGAAGCAGCAAACTCTGCACAGACAAAAGAGAACATAAATAATAATAATAGATAAATAAGCAATAACTATTGAATACATGAGATGAACAGTCCTTGAAAGTGAGTCCATAGGTTATAGGAACAGTTCAGTAATGGGTTGAGTGAGGTTATCCCCACTGGTTCAGGAGCCTGGTAGTTAACAAGCGGTAACTGCTCCTGAACCTGGTGGTGTGAGTCCTGATGCTCCTGTACCTTCTTCCGTTAGGATTGCCTTGGTGTGGGAGGCCTTGACGATGGATGTTGTTTTCCTGCAACAGCACTCCTTGTAGATGTGCTCATTGCCAGGAAGGGCTTTACCTACGATAAATAAATAAACAATAAATATTGAGAACATGAGATGAAGGAACCTTGAAAGAGAGTCCATAGGTTGTGGGAATTCAAACATCAGAGGAGCAGAGGGACTTAGGAGTCCTCATGCAAGACTTCTAGAAGGTTAATTGACAGGTTGAATCTGTGGTAAAGACATTAATTTCAAGGGGTATAGAGTATAAAATCAAGATAATGCTGAGCTTTTATAAGAGGCTAGTCAGGACACACCTGAGTATTATCAACAGTTTTTGTCCCATATCTCAGAAAGGATGTGTTGTCATTGGAGAGAGTCCTGAGGAGGTTCATGAGTTTGATTCTAGGAATGAAGAGGTTAATATATGAGGAGCATTTGGCAGCTTTGGGCTTCTACTAACTGGAATTTAGATGAATGCATGGGGATCCCATTGAAACCTACTGAATGTTGAAAGAGATAAAGTGGATGTAGAGAGGATGTTTCCTGTGGCAGAGGCACAGCCTCAAAAATGAGGGGCGACCTTTCAGAACAGAAGTAAGGAGGAATTTTTATAGCCAGAGAGAAGTGGGTCTGTGGAATGCTCTGCCACAGACTTCAGTGGAGGCCAAGTCCATGGAAATATTTGAGCAAAAGTTGATAAGTTTCCTGATTGGTCAGGACATCAAAGGATATGGCGAGAAGGCAGGTGTATGGGGTTGAGTGGGATCTGGGATCAACCACAATGGAATGGTGGAACATATTTGATGGACCAAATGGCCTAATTCTTCTCTATATATTTTATGGTGTTATGATCTAATGTTTTATGAGCTGCATTTCTGATGTGCAACTGACTACTATGCTGTAAATTTGGAAAAACCTCAACATAACAGTTTTATGAGTAGAAGTACAATGAGTAATGTACAATGCTGTGCAAAAGTCTGATACACATAGCTAAGGTCCCTAGGACTTCTGCACAGCACTGCATTTGTCAACGTGGAGGATGGGAGCTGACCTAACAGAGGTGTATAAGATGATGAAGGTTATTGATCTTATCAATAATCAAAGGCTTTTTCCCAGGGCTGAAATGGCTAACACAAGGGGCCTTAGTTTACAGGTGCTTGGAAATAGGTACTGAGGAGATATCAGGTGTAAGTTTTTCACACAGAGAGTAGTGGGTGCGTGGAATGCACTGCCGGTGGCTGTGGTGGAAGCGGATACAGTAGGATCTTTTAAGCACATCTTAGATAGGTACATGGAGGTTAGAGAAATAGAGGGCCATGCAGTAGGGAAATTTTAGGTAATCTCTAGAGTAAGTTACATGGTTGGCATAACATTGTGGGTCGAAGGGCCTGTAATGTGCTGTAGATTTCTATGTCTATATCATATGTCTATGTCTATGTTCTATGTGGAGCAGAGAGCGAGTTTGTAAATCTGGTGGGACCAAAGGATTTTGGGAATGGTGAGGGTGGAACGCAGTGGGAGGGATTTGGGATAGGTGGCAGAGAAGCAGTGCTAGGGCAGGGCATGAGGTGTGAGATGGCTGTGGACTGGGTGCAGTCACACCCAGCCCGGAGACACCAGGCAGTCAATTGATTCCAAACAATCGGTTTATTGATCATTACAGAATAGGTTTCTGGTACTTCCTGCACCCACCCCTCTCTCTTCCCCTTTTCCCAACCATGATTTCCCTCTTTCTGCCCTCTTCCCACTTTCAGTCCACAACAAAGACCTATATCAGAATCAGTTTGTCATGACATTTAGATTAGATTAGATTATGAGGACACACAGTCCTCTTTTATTGTTATTTAGTAATGCACACATTAAGAAATGATACAATATTCCTCCAGAAATGATATCACAGAAACACAAGACAAACCGACTGAAAAACTGACAAAAACCACATAATTATAACATATAGTTACAACAGTGCAAAGCAATACCGTAATTTGATGAAGAACAGACCATGGGCATGGTAAAAAAAAGTCTCAAAGTCTCTCGAAAGTCCTATCATCTCACGCAGACGGTAGGAGGAAGAAAAAAAACTCTCCCTGCCATGAGCTTCCAGCGCCGCAAACTTGCCGATGCAGCATCCTGGAAGCACCCGACCACAGCCGACGCTTGAGTCCGTCCGAAAACTTTGAGTCTCCGACACTGAGCACCGAGCACCATCTCTGCTGAGCGCTTCGACCCCGGCCCCGGGAACAGACAATAGGCAAAGCCAAGGATTTGGGGCCTTCCCCTCCGGAGATTCTCAATCGCACAGTAGCAGCGGCAGCAAAGCAGGCATTTCAGAAGTTTCTCCAGGTGTTCCTCCGTGCTTCTCACATCTGTCTCCATCAAATCAGGATTGTGCACGGCCCCTAGTTAACGCATACGATATCATTCGGAGCGGCCGCGCGCTCTGCTTTGCACCGCCATCTTCTCCTCCCCTCCTGATTTTGTTTTTGCAATAAATTTGTTTTTATTTTTCCATAGCAGTACAGTGCAATACATAAAATTACCATAGTTTTGTGCAAAAGTCTTAGGCATCCTAGCGGTATACAGTATACAATATATGTACCTAATAGTTTTGCACAGTGCTGTATTTATTACAAGTACAATTCTTTTCATATCTTTGTATATTCAGAATATGTATCTTAAAATAGCTCACATAGAGTCTGTGATCCACCTGATTTCAAATTACAAACAAAGCCACTATTTTAAAAGGTATGCAGCACGTTTTCACAAAATGCACAATATCTATGATCAGAACATGGACAGGGTGGAAATGATAATTTCAGCACAGTCAGTGAAGCTCATTCTATGTCTGAGAAAATGAACAAAGTGACAGAGCCAGGGGAGTAGCTGTGTCACTGGTCTAGTGAGACTGAAACTCACAGAGAAGACTTGGAGTCATATTTAGAGCAGATACCCTACCCAGAAGAACATTGAGGAACTGGAGATAATCCATTCATAAGATCATGAGATACAGGAGTAGAAGTAGGCCTGTTGTCCCATTCAGTCTGCTCGGCATTCCATTATGGCTGATTTACTATCTGTCTTAACCATATTCTCTGCCTTCTCCATGTAACCTTTAAAGCTCTGACTACCCAAGAACCTATTAAATTCTCAATGCCATAGCCTCCACAGCAGTCCATGGCAGTGAATTCCACAGTGAATTTCACCACCCTATAACTAAAGAAATTCCTCCTCAGCTCTGTTCTACCATGGGCAGCACAGTAACATAGTCGTTAGCACAAAGCTTTACAGTACAGGCAACCTGGGTTCAATTCCTGGCACTGCCTATAAGGAGTTTGTATGTTCTCATTGTGACTGCATAGGTTTCCTCCGGGTGCTCTTGTTTCCTCCCACTGTCCAAAGACATAGCGGTTAGTAGGTTAATTGGTCATTGTAAATTGTCCCATGATTACGCGAGGGTTAAATTGGGGGATTGCTGGGTGGTGTGGCTCGAAGGGCCAGAAATGTCTACTCCGTGCTGTATGTCAATCAATTAATCAATGAATATCAGGTTAATGAGGTTTATTTGCTGCATCACTGCAAGTTGAGTGATTGCCAAGAAGGGATTAGGGTGGTCTCCATGGATTGTCACCTTGTCATGGTGGAGAAGCTTGTGTGGTCCTGAGATCCCGAGAGCGATGCCGTCTGGAGCTATGCTCCTGGTAGGGTCACCCATGGTGGTAAGGTCGAGGGTGAGGTCCCTGACAAAGAACATTCCAACCAAGACCTCAACGGTGGAACAGGCGGACAAAGTTACTTCAAACTCAACGGCTGTGAAGGCGGATGAAGGCTGCAACAAATCCATCAGCTCCAATCGTCGTGGTTTCCGTGCCATTGGAATCAGTTGGTTGATTTGTGAAGTATTGTGTGCTTCTTGGAGTGCAACACCAAGTACATGTTAAACAAATACACGCACAGGCATCTTCACTCTGTGGGCCACTTCTTCAGAACGAAGACCATCATCCTCGACCTTGGGGGATAGCCACGACGACGACGGGGGAATAATAGAAATGTACTGCCTACCTACAGATTTCATTTGATGGGTCCATCAATGACCACTCATCTAGTGCTCCGAAAAAACCTCCCTAACTCTAGCTCCTACTGAGGAACAAACACAAGCCCGTTCCCACTGACACCATGTGCAGTCTCCACCCAGCTAATAGGGTTCACCGGTCGTTCATCACCTGCGGCCTATCTGACCCCAGTTCTCATCCACAGTCCTTGTTCACTCCTCATGTCTTTTTATTTTGCAACCTTTTGTTAAAAGTTTGGGTAGCAGGGTGGAGATATATCTCTACCAAAGGAGACGTAAAGCACTCTTTACCTCCACTAGCCTGCGGGTCACACCTGGGCAAGGTGTAGCACCTACCTCTCCCCCCAATCAGGGTCATGTGAAGCTGTAGGAACAGGAGGTGGATGGTTGTATGAGCAGCTGGTGCATATCACAAGTTCTGGTTATGCAACCACTGACACCAGGCAGATGATTTTTGAAGAGTATTGATGATGGCTGGGGTCACCCATCATGTAAAGACACTGCCCAGAAGAAAGCAATGGAAAACTACTCCTGAAGTAAAATTTGCCAAGAACAATCATGGTCATGAGACCATGATCGCCCACGATGTCGGGCAATGCACATAATGATGATGATTATTAAAGTTATCATTGAATTGTCTCAGCTTCTCGGTCAACCTGCTCTACATTTCCTGACACAAAACGCTCACCACTTTCCTAAATCCTATCCAGTGATCTGTTCCTGAGGAAACTGTGTGCATAATGAAGCTTCAATTATTTCTCTCAATACCACAATATACAATAAATACTGAGCATCAGCAAAGGAAGAGTAAACACTCAACTCATCGACAGAGATGCACTTGCCACGCCTATTTTATCAGGACATTCTAGGCACTACTTCGATATTCTAAATGTAGTGTGTCATGATGACCAGTTCAAATTAGCCTCTTAATGATTAAGGACCCCACAGGGGTGGACATTATGAGCTACAGGCTCTTTCCGGTTATATTATGATGCACACAATACATCTGGCACTTGGAAGACCTCAGCAACCCGCTAAATGGCCAGCTGTTCTATGAATTGCTGCAGTGCTGCGGGCACGAAAGGCTGTATCATCAGTCCCTTTGTGAGCTCTTTGCCACATCCCCAAGTGTCAGAATTTTGATTTATATGTTGCCTCTATGTAAGGACAACGCTAAATTTCTGCAGGTTAATTGTTAAGGTGCCATGAGATATTTTATGAGTAATTCAATCTCTTGTATGGTCTAATAATGAGTTTGTAATGGTTTGCTGGGCATTCCTTCCTGGCCAGTTGTTCCGAGCACAGTGCTTAAATGCTTGTTGCTTACATGTCCTCACAAAGATGAAGGACATTGTGCAATTCTTTTATTAAAAAAAGACCAGGCAATTAGATAATAGTTCAATTAACTATCAACTCCCCAAGAGTTACGCTACGATTTCAGTCTCCCGCTGTTAATGTGATAAGGTTAGCATTTCATGAGCTGAAATATTCAGTATCTATTAAACTGCAATACATTATAATAAAGAGTTATTGACTGGTAGAAATATTTCATTGGCACAATGCCAAAAATCCACACCGAGTCATAAATCATCGCTCCCTGGTACAGATGCAGGCAGACAAACTCATTAGGAGATTCTACCAAGTTTCACTGGATTGAACTGCATTGGCATCACTCCATTCTTTGACCAAATAGGTTTGTCTCTAATTTGAAACTGGCTGGCATGTGTGCCTCAAAAAGGTGGGATCAATCATTACGGACCTCCATCAACTAGGACATGCCCTCTTCTCATTGCTATCATCAAGGGGGAGGTGCAGGAGCCTAAAGACAAACACTCAACCTTTCAGGAGCAGCTTCTTTTCTGGTGCTGTGAGAGAGCAAAAAAAAAATCATAGTATTTATTGTTGTTTTTGTTGAGTGCTATCAAGTCACCATCGACTCATTGCGACCCTATGGATAGGGCTTCCGTGGCAAGATACAGAAGTAGGTTGCCATGCTTTTCTTCTGCACAGATACTGCCGCTGCCCAGGTTGGGAACTGCCTGGATTCAAACTCACGACCAACCATCTTAAAGCCCAGTGCAGATGCTACTACCACATTAGCCTTTATTGTAATCTTTAGTTTTTTTACTATTATGTATTACAGTGTACTGCTGCCACCAAATAATAAGTTTCATAACATATGCCAGCGATATTAAAGCTGATTCTAAGTCTGATTTATTAGATTGGCTACTGGTGAACTTCCTTAATTCTATGTTATTGTCATGGCATAACTGGCCAAAATAGAACTGTCCTGGTGATTCTATGAAAGGCTTTGATCTTGCAATTACAGATTAACACCTTCAGCAAAACTCTGAAAATAGAAAAGTTTTATCTACATAAGATTTTAAATCTTGAGCTGTCAAGCACACACGACTAATGAATATGATAAAAGCCGAATGTGTTATATGAGCATCGTGGTAGTTAGCGGTTAGCTCAAAGCGTTGGAGTTTGGAGTTCAATTCCAGTGCCATATGTAAGGAGTTTGCACATGGTCCCCGTGACCGTATGGGTTTCTTCTGGGTGCTCTCACAGTCCAAAGACATACAGGCTAATAGGTTAATTGGGCATTGTAAGTTGTCCTGTGATTAGGCTGGGGTTAACTAGGTGGGTTGCTTGGTGACGCTGCTTGTTGGTTGGGAAAGGTCTGCTTGTGCTGTATCTCTGATAAAATAAATAAATTAACACCAGGAGCAAGAAGTTGTAATGGGCCACAAAAAATAGCAAGGATTCATCTAAATAAAAGTTTAAATCTCAACCTGGCCAGCAGGCACGACTAATGAATATGATCAAAGCAGGATGGGTTATAAATAAGCTGAGAGCCTTAGACAGACAAATTGATCTTGATTTTTTCTGTCAGGTATGGAAAACCATTTCAGGTCAAAAAACTTCTGAATCCAGAAATAAAGTTGAAGTTCAAATTCAAATTTATTGCCATTAAACTGTACACATGTATACCACCAAATGAAACAATGTTCCTCTGAAGCGAAGTGCATAACACAGTACATATAGCTCACACACACACCGCATATAAAGTAATATTACCACAAATAATAAGGTGCCTTTATAACACAAGTCAAAAGGTGAACAGTGTGACACTACTAGTGCTTTATACGTGATAAGTCCTGTGCAGTGTCCGGGAGCTCAGTAGTGAAGAGTACATAAATACATATCTGGGATTTTGTATTCTGGTGTATTAAACTGTTTGAAAGTTTGACATTCAAGTCAAGTCAAGTTTATTGTCATTTAACTATATACATGTATACTGCCAAATGAGACAACATTTCTTCAGAGCAGGATGTAAAGCACAATAGTATACATAACACACAATAACTTAGGTAAGTAAGAATTAAATCTACAAATGAATTATACATAGAGAAACAAAGTAAAGTGCATAAATTAAATATTGTAGGGTACAATACAAATTATCTGCTGACACTTCGAATGCGATGTGGCAGGGAGTTCAGTAGTCTAATGGCCTGAGGGAAGAAGCAGTCTGCCATCCTGACTGTTCTTGTCTTTATGCATCGGAGTCTGCTATTTGATGTTAATAGTCAAAGAGGCTGCAGGATCCTTGATAATACTAAAGTCCCTGCATATACAGTGCTCCTGGTAGATGTCCCTCATGGATGGTAAGGAGACCCCTATGGTCCCCTCAGCCATTTTCACAGTGCATTGGAGGGACTCCTAGTTTGATGCTCTGCTGCTCCCATACCAGGTAGAGATGTAGCCTGTCTGGATGCTCTCCTGTAAAATTCAGTTAAGATAGGGGAGGTGTGCTCACTTATCTCATAGCATCCTGGGAAAGCAATTACAATTACATTTTGGTTACATAGTCCACAAAATGACTACTCTAATGATCTGTTACAACCTATTTAGTAAGGGTAAGATAAGGAACACACACCAGAGGGATCAAAAGTGGAAAAATGGGAAATTTCAAGTTCCTGGGTGTCAATATCTCTGGGGATATAACCAGACCCAAGATATTGATGTAGCTACAAAGCATGAAGGCAGCTCTATTTCATTAGAAGTTTGAGGAGATTTGGTATGCCACGTAAAGCACTCGCAAATTTCTGCAGATGTACCGTGGAGAGCATTTGAACTGTCTACATCACCATCTTGTCTGGGGTGGGGGAAGGGGGCTACTGCACAGGACTAAAATTAGCTGCAGAGCTGTAAACTTAGTCAGATCCATCATGGGCACTAGCTGCCATAGTATCCAGGACATCTTCAAGGAGCAATGCTTCAAAAAACATGGAGTCCATCATTAATGACCCTCATCACCCAGGACATGCCCCCTGCTTACAGCAACCATCAGGAAGGAGGGACAGAAGCCTGAAAGCACACACGCTCAATGGTTCAGGAACAGCTTCTTCTCTTGTGCCATCGAATTTTTGAGTGGACATTCAATCCATGAACACAGCCCCACCACTTTTTTATTATCTCTATTTTTGCATTACTTATTTAATTTAACTATTATATATATATATATATATATATATATATATAAGTGTAATTCACAATTGTTTTCTATTATTATGTATTGCATTGTACTATTGCTGCAGAGTTAACAAATTTCATGACATATGTCAGTGATATTAAACTTGATTCTGATTCCCCCTTCCCTTCCTTGATGAATCAAAGTAGCATTCATTTGTCATTTGCTTCATTTTCCTCTGCCATCACTGGTCCTGTATTACTGGTACATATGGTTAGTGGTTGCTAACGACCTGCAGAGAACTCATTATTCTTGCCCAGGTGCGCATCTCATCTGTCATCCAATGCCCAAGGTGCTGCCATTTGATGATTTGGGTATCTAAATCAGCGTCTCTTTGGAGGCTTTGCTACTGCTTGTACTGTGGGGGGAGTGGGCCATTGTTTTTGCTGGTGCAAGTAGGGGGATGGAGAGGGTCACTGCTTTTGCTGCTGTTTGTGTGTGGTGAGGGGAAGGGGGAGCTTAGGAGTTCTGATGTTTCTGTCATTCGTTCTTTGGGTTTTATCTGTTTTGTGGATGTCTGTAAAGAGTAAAAGTTTCAGGTTATACAAGGGGTGATTGATAATTTTGTGGCCTAGGGTAGAAGGAGTCAATTTTAGAAAACCTAGCTCATCTATTTTTCAACATAGTCCCCTCCTACATTTACACACTTAGTCCAGCCGTTGTGGAGCATATGGATCTTGGACCTCCAGAAAGTGTCCACAGCATGGATGATTGATAGGTTTGTGGCCTAAGGTAGAAGGGGATGAGTTATACAGCTCTCGTTACATGCACATGCAGTTCAATTCCTTGAGTGATTATGCAGAAAGTTTGAAGTTAATAACTCATCTCCTTCTACCTTAGGCCACAAACTTATCAATCACCCCTGCTGTGGACCACTTTCTGGAGGTCCAAGCTGCAACTTCTACAAAGCTAGACTAAGTGTGTAAATGTAGGAAAAATAAATGTGCTAGCTTTTCTAAAATAGACTCCTTTTACCTTGGGCCACGAACTTATCAATCACCCCTCGTATACTGTAAACATTCTCTGTTATTAAATTGAACCATTAAACTATTGCTCTTGTCCTTCAAGAGGAAAATTAAATAAAAAGCTGCAGATGTCAAAAAATCTGAAAGAAAAACAAAAAATGTTGAAACTACTCAGCAGTTCAGTCATCATCTGCAGAAACTAGCATATCTGTCTTGAGCTCTGTTGGTCTCTGTGACTTGCCAGAAAGTGTTAAGCTTCCGGGGTTCTTGAGCACTGGTGGTTACCAGTTGTTAGAGACATTAAGCCCAGGTACTTTCTGTTTGGTCTTGTCAGGGTGGTTGTGACTGATATGTGTTTCTCCTGTTTCTATGGATTTTGGGCTGCTGATTATGAAAATCACCATGAACTTTCCCTATTACACACAATTTTTAAAAAATTGTCTTTATTTGTTATTTTAATTCATAATTTGAGTCAGAATAACTGATGCCGAGATTAAGGAAGGCAGTGCTGTTGGTCCACAAATCAAACAGGTCAACAATGAAGGGCAATTCAAAGAACTGCTAGTGGGACAAGAGAAAATCACCTGGAGGGCAGCCAAGGATGTTACTGAAATCTTCTTGGCAACTACGGAGCACCAACTATGTGCAACTGGTTGACAAGATGCTTCAAGCATACAAAACAATGAAGTGCAACATGTCACCAAGGATTCATTTTCTGCATTCTCATCTAGACCTCTTCCCTGCAAATCTTGGTGTGGTCAGTGACAAGCATGGTAAAAGGTTTCACCTGAACATTGTGCTCATGGAGAAACAGTATCAGGGCAACAGGAATCCATCAATGCTGTGCGATTATTGTTGAACACTTCAGCAAGAAGCCTCAGACATTGAGTACAAACAAAAGTCACACACAAAACATTTTTAGCTAAGTTGAATTATTGCAAAGTGTCAGAACTGTAATGGAATTAAAAGCATTATATTCAATAAAAGTTAATTTCTTGGTTCTCCAAATTTCTATGTGATACAAGTAGTCTGAAATTATATTTGTGTTCAGCTTCAAGGGTCTATCATAAACAAAAGAAATGCTGAGAAAGCAACACTTTTGAAACAAATTTGATGTCTGGTGTTATTTAGAGAGGACACTCATTGTGCTATGAAGGCAGAGTCCCACTGTGTGTTTGAGGAGCATGATTTGTCTCGTGGCTCAATTGTGCCTTGGATACTCTATAGGTATTCCTATGTCTAACCCCTTCTTTCCGTTGCTTCAAGGGGAGACCGCTGTTCTTCCACTCCGGGGTTGAGATGTCACCAGAGCTCACCATGACTGACGCTGCCATTCGCTGCACCTGGGATGAGTCAGTGCCAGCAACCAGCGTGACAGAGAGAGTCTGCTGGCCCTCCACACTTGGGTCCAGTCCTGCGATATCAGATGGAAGGTCATTAATCTAGAGCGAAGACTATTTTCTATTCACAGATGGTGCCTCATCTATTGGATTTTCTGTTTTTTGATTAATTTTCCTATCTCTACTTAGAATCTGTTTCAGAGTGAACGTTTTACTTTCTGTATTAATATAATGTCGCTTTCCTGCATTACAACTGGGGTCGCTTAAAGAAATGACTCTCATACCAGTGTGGTTTTTGCTATGCAACTATTGTTGCTGTAAAAACTGAGTGATCCAACAATTTGATTATCAGGTCATATGGCCCCAGTAACATTATCAATTCTCGAGTCAGAAAACTCGGAAAAAAAGTGACACTTCAGACTGTGACTGTAACATTGAAACAGCAACTGTCTGTCTCCCCTCCCACTGTGGAAGGAGTGATACATGTCCCTCCCTTGTCAGTGAGAAAGAGAGCCTGAGGGATGTCAGATTGCTGGAATACACAGTTAGCTTTTGGTCTACTGCAAATCATGGTCTTTCTTTGGGAGATTTGCAGTTGCTTGCATCGTGGATGTTGGGAGTGTTGATGCTTAATGCGAGAATAAAATGGCAAATGGAACACAATATTGGAAAATGCATGGTCATGTAATTTGGTAGTATAAGTAACTGTGCAGACTATTCTCTAAACAGGGAGAAATTCCAAAAATCTGAGATGCAAAGGGACTGAGAGACCTTGTGCAGAACACCTAAAGGTTAACTTACAGGTTGAGTCAGTGGTGAAGAAGGCAAATGCAATGTTAGTATTCGTTTCAAGAGGTCTAGAATACAAGAGAAGGGATGTGATGCTGAGGCTTTATAAGGCACTGATGAGGCCGCACCTTGTTAACAATCTGGGGCTCCTCATCTAAGAAATGATGTGCTGGCATTGGAGAGGATTCAGAGGAGGTTAACAAGGATGATTGTAGGAATGAAAGGTTTATCATATGAAGAATATTTGATGGCTGTGGGCCTTTACTCACTGGAATTTAGAAGGATGAGGGGGGATCTCATTGAAACCATTGAAATGTTGAAAGGACTAAACACAGAAGATATGGAAAGGATGTTTCCCATGGTGGGGGAGTTTAGGACAGGAGGGCAGAGCCTCGGGATAGAGGGGCATCCATTTAAAACAGATACACGGAGAAATTTCTTTAGCCAGAGAATGGTGAATTTGTGGGATTTGTCACTGCAGGCAGCTGTGGAGGCCAGGTCGTTGGGTATATATAGGCAGAGGTTGATAGGTTCTTGATTGGATACGGCATCAAAGGTCATGGGAAAAAGACCAGGGAGTGGGGCTCTAGAGGGGAATAAAGGATCAGCCATGTTTGAATGGCAAAGGAAACTTGATGGGCCAGGTGGCCGAATTCTGCTCCTATGTCTTAAGGTCTTACGGTATAATAAGTGAGGGGAGGGAGAGGGTTAATGCTGCTTGTGCATGGGAGGGGGCAGGGGACTTTGGGTTTCTGACGTTCTTTTCTGTCATTCACTCTTTGTGTTTTTTTTCTGTTTCAAGGATGTCTGTGGAGAGTAACATTTAAGATTGTATATAGTATATATTCTCCGATAGAAAATGAAACCATTGATTGAACATTGAAAAGTTAAATCCAATCTGTCTCATTGAAAAATGTAAATAGTTCCCCATGTTCATCTTTATTTTATTCTCTTTCAAACTAACTTTTATTCATAAAACAGTCTGAAAATGCTGATTACTCTTAACTAATCTCAGTTATGACAATGGCAAAGAAGTGGAGGGTGGAATATAGTGTCATCAGTGTATGGCCATGCACTTTGGTAGAAGAAATGAAAGGCAACACTATTTTGTAAATGGAGAGAAAATTCAAAAATCTGAGGTGCAAAGAGACTCGGGAGTCCTTGTGCAGGATGTCCTAAAGTTTAGTTTGCAGGGTGAGTTGGTGATGAGGAAGGCAAAGGCAATGTTTGCATACACTTCAAGTGGACTAGAATATAAAAGCAAGGATGTAATGCTGAGGCTTTATAAGGAACTGGTGAGGCCTCACTAGGAGTATTGTGAGCATCTTGGGCCCCTTGTCTAAGAAATGATGTGCTGATATTGGACAGGGTTCAAAGGAGGCTCACAAAAATGATTCCGGGATTGAAAGGCTTATCATATGAGGAAATCTGATGGCTCTGGCTCTCTACTTAC
Source organism: Mobula hypostoma (assembly GCF_963921235.1). Classification (NCBI taxonomy): domain Eukaryota; kingdom Metazoa; phylum Chordata; class Chondrichthyes; order Myliobatiformes; family Myliobatidae; genus Mobula; species Mobula hypostoma. The sequence continues at coordinate 10,582,366 of NC_086097.1, forward strand.
TGGAATCGGGAAGAATGAGGGGGCTCTCATTGAAACCCATTGAATGTTAAAAGGCCTCAAGAAAGTGGATGTAGAGAGGATGTTTCGTATGGTGGGGGATTCTAAGACCAGAGGGCACAGCCTCAGAATAGAGGGACATCGATTTAGAATGGAGATGAGGAGGAATTTCTTCAGCCAAAGAATGATGAATCTGTGGAATTCATTATCACAGGTTGCTGTGAAGGCTAAATCACTCAGTATACTTAAGCCAGAGGTTGATAGATTCTTGATTAGTCAGGGCATGAAAGGATACAGGGAGAAGGCAAAAGAATGGGGCTGAGAGGGAAATGAATTAGCCATGATGAAATGGTGGAGCAGAGTTGATGGGCCAAATGGCCTAATACTGCTCCTATATCTTATGGTCTTATGGACCTTTCCAACTTAAGTGAATTTGCAAAATATTATGATTTGTATTAAGCAGAACTCCTCTGTTGTGTTTAACAAGATCAATACACTGTTTCATTACAAATTTGCACTCATGTCAACAGGAAGTTTAGTGCTAACTGGACATAAAGGAACTGGAGGAACTCTGTCAGGCAGCATCTATGGAGAGAAATGAACTGACATTGTTTCAGGCCAAAGCCCTACATCAGGACCAGTCTTACTGAGTTCCTCCAGCTTCTTGGGTCTTGCTCCAGCATCTCCAATAGATTTCCAGCATTTGCAGTTTCTTCTGTCTGCTCAACCCTAGCTACAGGCATCTATTTACAATGTTGAGGTCAAAAGCACTGGATTAAAATCAAAATAAATAAGTTTTTCAAAATCAGTGTGCCAAAGCTTATGAGGAATGATGAGCATGGTAGAATCTCATCAGTCCGTGGCATTGTGTGAACTTTCAAACTTGCTTCAATATCAATCTAAACCTTCCCTCTCACATAGACATTAAATTTTCGTTCCATAAGACCATAAGATAAGACCGCTTTGAAAGGTAGAATATACTACAGCTGTACCGAGTGACCCAGTGATCTGTCTCGGAGGCCAATGTCGGGCTGTCTTTAACCCTCACAAGGCGGATGGTCCCATTGGAGTACCCAGTAAGGCTCTGAAAACTTGTGCCAACCAACTGGTGGGAGTATTAAAAGGACATTTCCAACTTCTCACTGCTAAGGGAGATACTGTCCAGCCAAAGTTTCTGAAGCTGTCCCTGTGGTTATACACTCCATGCAGAAATTCTCCATTGGGTTTATCTTCCACAGGCCCAAATATATCTGCAACTTTCCTTAAGAGTGCAGATAATTTTCTCATATTCCTCTGTGCTTTCACATTGAGCTGACTTTCATATTTATGCATACAACAACCTAGTTCTATCATCATGATCCTCTATAAACTCATGGCTGTGAGTGCCAGAAATTACCTTGAGACTGAAATACCCTCAGATGTTAGTAGCTCCTAGACTGTTTTGCTTTTTTGTCCTTCTCATACTTCACTTCCCTGGTCTTAATGTGACCTCAAAAATGTCACTTCCCTCTGAGGATACGGCTTTCTGAGACTTTATAGAGACTTTATAGACTTTAGCCACATTATAAGAGGAATTACAACAACCATTGCAGTTACATTCTGAGATGCTCACTCATGTCTAAGAGAGGAATTGTCATCCACATACTGTATCATACTCTCCGTTCAGGAGAACCCATTTAGGCGTTTAATAATGGTATACAGATACCCTACTGAAGCACTCTTGTGACCAACATGAAAAGGTGTACTGCTATTTGCTAAATATAAATGTACAATTAGCACAAGAGGTTCTGGAAATCCAGAACAACACACATCAAATGCTGGAGGAACTCAGCAGGTCAGGCAGCATCTATGGAGAAAAATAAACAGTCAACATTTCAGGCCGAGACCCTTCTTCAGGACAGAAAGGGAAAGGAGAGGTGCCAGAATAAGAAGGTGAGGAGAGGGGAAGGAGTACAAGATGGCTCCTTAGATGTAGCCCGATGAAGGAGAAGGTGGGTGGGTGGAGGAGGGTTTATGAAGACAGAAGCTTGGAGGTGATAGGTGGAAAAGTTAAAGGAATGAAGAAGATGGAATCTGATAGGAGGGGAGCGTGAACCATGGGGGAAAGGGAAGGATGTACATTAAATATACACTGATCATCTTTTCTTATCTGAGTAAACTAAAACCCATTAGAGATCTCCAATTCATTACACTGGCCCCCTCAAAATAACACGTCAAGCCTGTGCACCACAATGAGTTAATTCTAAAGCATACTCCACCTCATTTGCCTTTAAAATATGAGCTGTCCTGTCTTTATGGTGAATCCGTCTATCATAGGAACCCTTGATCTAAGAGTTTCTTAACTGCGTCTAATATATTTGCCTCTACCATCACTTCTAGCAGCGAGTTCCACACACCTATCAATCTATGTGTAAAAAACCTACCTCTGACACCCGTCCTATACTTCCCTCCATTCACTTAAAATTATACCCCTGATATTTCTGCTCTGCGAAAACACCTCAGGCTATCCACTTGATCAATGCCTCTTATCATCATGTACACCTCTATTAAGACAGCTCTCAACCTCCTTCACTTCAAAGATAAAAGCCCAACCGCACTTAACCTATAGATAAGATTTGCTGACCAGTCCAGTCAGTGTCCTAAGAAATCTCCGCTGTATCATCTCTAAAGCTTCCAAATCCTTTCTATAATGAGATGACAAGAAATGAACACAATATTTCTAGTGTGGCCTAACCGTCTTTTATAGAGCTGCACATTACCTCGAGCTCAATCCCTGACTAACAAATGTCAACATACTGTTCACCTTCTTAACTACACTATTAATGTGTGCAGCAACTTTGTGGGATCTATGGACAAGGATCCCAAGATTCTTCTGTTGCTCCATACTGCTAGGAATTGTGCTGTTAACCCAATATTCTGCCTTCAAGTTCAACTTTCCAAAGTGACTCACTTCACTTTTCTCTGGGTTGAATTCCATCTGCTACCTTTCAGCCCAACTCTGTATCCTGTCAATATACCATCGTATGTACTGACTCTCTCCAACACTAATTCCCCAATCTAGACTGGGGCAGGTACTCCCTCCTTCTCTTTCCTGAAGTCAACATTTAGCTTGTGGTGGTACTCAACCAGATGTCCTATCTTGGTCCTACGTTCAAAGACATTCTTTTACAACCATCTCGAATCCCAGTTGAGGCTCTACTTTGGTCAAAATTGACCATGGATGTGTTGTCCCAGCTGCCTACATGATATGCAAGCCAGGATGGTACATTACGGAGAGCAGGTTGTTGCCCATGCAGTTGGCTCCCCCTATCCACACAGCTGATGAATCCAAAGGAATGGTAGGGACTGACACAGTTTGGCACCAGTGGCATCACAGGAGCTCCCAGTCAGCGTTGAACTCAACATTGGATTGCTTTAGGGATTCCAGCTTCAGATTTTTTCTCAGAGTTTACTCCAAAAGTCTTCTCCATGACTACAGATGCAAGAAGGTGAAGGTTTGAGATTTTCCTCCTCTTAGCTGAGCTGCCAACCACAGCTGATGAGCCCGTTTGTTCGAAGTGACTGGTTTTAAGGCACCAGTAACTTGCCTTTGCCCCTTCTCCTGTCAGTGGAAATGGTTCTGCTTGGTTCTGTAAAGAAAGCCAGGAGCTGGACTTGATTGTCAGAGACTATTTGAGGCACATACTACTGGGATCATTTAATAGTTCGTGGGAGCTTAACCTCTCCACCACACCTGGCTATAACAACCTTAAGGAACCTCAGTATGTTCTTTATTTTTCTACGTTGTATTGGTGCAGAGTCAATGCCCCTCTCCACTGCTTTGAAATGGCTTTAACCCGCTCTCACTCTTACTTTCCCTTTCCTGACAAGATACTCACCTTCCTCACCCATCCAATAGAAAACATTGCCCTTCACAATGTCCTTCCATAAGCAATGATTGACTAAACCAATCACAAAACAATTTGGTTCTATCTAAAGTGATTCCAGTACACTTTGTTCTTGTTCCAGTTCATTTATATGCATATCAACTTGGTCTCAAGTGGCCGTACTTTTATGAGATGGTTTTGATACCATGCCAGCCAGCATATTTCCTATAAATCTACCCAGCTATAGATGAATTACATTTCTGTGGGCCCATTTCTGAATCACATACATGACTCTACTAGACCATAAAACCATAAGACTTTAGCCTTTCGGCCCATCACACCTGCTCGTCCATTCCATCGTGGCTCTCTCAACCTCATTCTCCTGTCTTTCCCCATAACCTTTGTCATCCTTATTAATCAAGAACCTATCAACCCCTGCTTTAAATATACTCAATAACTTGGTCTCCACAGCCACCTGTGCTAATGAATTCCACACATTCCCCACCCTCTGGCTAAAGAAATTCCTCTTTATCTCTGTTTTAAATGGATATCTCTCTATTCTGAGTCTATGTCTTCTAGTCCTAGATTCCCCCACTAAAAGAAAGATCCACTCCACCACCACTCTATCTAGACCTTTCAATATTTAGTAGCTTTCAATGAAATCCCCCCCCAGCCAAATTATTCTTCTAAACTCCATCAAGTACAGGCCCAGAGCCACCAAATGCTCCTTATACTCTAACCCTTTCATTCCTGGAATTATTCTTTTGAACCTTCTCTGGACTCTCTCCAGCACCAGCACATTTTTTTTCCTAGATAAGGGCCCCAAAACTATTCACAATACTCTGAGTGCAGTCTGACCAATGCCTATAACACCTCAGCATTCCATCCTTGCTCTCATATTCTCGTCTTCCTCATCTTTCTTCTAAATGAATGTCCGTCTGTTTGTGAGGCTGCCTGTACAAATAGCCCTCTTTCTCAGCTTATTGAGTCATAGCATTATATAATAGAAAAACAGGACTTTTGGCCCAAATTGTCCATGTCAACTAAGTTGCCTATTTGCGCTGATCCCATGGCAACATTAATAACAGAATTTGTGCAAACAAGAAGATTTAAGGAGATACAAGTGACTGCAGATGCTAGAATCTAGAGCAACAAACAATCTGCTGGAGGAGCTCATTGGGTTGAGCAGAATCTGTGGGGCAAAAGAAATGATAATGTATCAAGTTGACATTCATAACTAACTACAGCAGTTGCCAGTCTGTTGCTGGACTAATGTTCCTTCTTGTATTTCACTGGAAGTAGGTCACGATATATTATTTATATCCTGGTCTATTCTCCTCTCCTAAACAATTCTTTCATCTTCAGCTGTTCACCTCTTCCACCTATCATCTCCCAGCTTCCCATTTCATCCCACTCACCCACCTTCTCCTTCACTGTGTCTCACTTCTCACCTGTCAGGTTGTGCACTTTCCTCTCCTCCCACTATCTTATTCTGGCTTCTTCCCCCTTCCTTTTCAGTCAGGATGAAGCAACTTGGCCTGATACGTTGACTGCTTAGTTCCCTCCGCTGATGCTCCTGACTTGCTGAGTTCCTCCAGCATGTTGTGTGTGTTGCTCCAGATTTCCAGCATCTGCTAAGTGTCCTGTGTTCATAGCCTATTAGCAAATGGTTCTGTGTGTTTCTCTTTTTCCAAGATTTTAAAATGATCATATAGCATACCTAATATGTTGCTTAGTCTCCTCCTGCATTACCCAAGGCCAGGCACTTTCAAGTCTTGGTTAATCCAACCAACACATCTCATCAAATCGCAAATACATTTTCCTTTCATCTTTACATTATATTGCAGTCATTATTTTTAAAATGAAAAGGTAACCACTCATACCACAGTCTGTTCCTGTGCTGCACTCCATTCTTCAAATTTTGACCCCATCTGAGGGTTTCCAGATGTGCACTGATCTCTTTTAACTGTGAGGGAATATCATCATCCTAAATACTCCTGGGTCTTGCTCATCCACAGATAATGGGTGTTTGTGTCTAATTGGACACATTAATCCTTGCTCTGCCTTTCGATGCCTATCCCTTCTTGCCTTTTACCTTCTTCTCTAGCACCTTTCGATTCAATTCAATTCAGGTTTAATTGTTATGCAACTATACATAAATACTAATGCATACAGCCAAACGAGACAGCGTTACTCGGGGTAAAGGTGCAAAATACAGTTATTAACAGTCACACACAGCACAAAGCACACATAGCATGTATGAGATAGAAAGATACAGCCATGCAATAAAAGACTCGAGCCGTCCGACACTGCCAAAATCTGCAGACGACCACTATAGATGGCAATAGAACTTGTCTTCTGCTGAGTGAACACCGGGGGGGAGGGGCCTGGAAGTCTCACCACATTGCCCCTGGTAGAGCACACTGACTCTAATGCCTCTCTCCTAGCGGCTGTAAGCAGGCGACACCACAACTTGAGAGCTACTCTTCGCACATGCAAGATGCCAAGCACATATTGGATATCAGTAAAATACAACCATACAAAAAAATAGATATTTATATTTCACTACCCAAATTACTTCTCACTCTCTCCTGAATTCTGTTGCCTCTGCTAAACATCTCCCTTGCTGTGACTGCAGACGCTGGAAATCCAGAGCAATGTACATAAAATGCTGAACAAACTCAAACTCAACAGGCCAGACAACAAATATGGACAAAAATAAAGAGTCAATGTTTTAGGCCAAGACCCTTCATCAGCTCCTGATGAAGGCTTTTGCACCTTCACATCCTTTTGCTGCTTTTTTTGTCACCTCCTTCCCAAAAGATACAAATATTTTTCTTTATGTCCCCTCAACAACTGTTGTGTTTTCACCCACAGAACTGCTGGTCACTGGATATTGTTCTGTTTTCCACAACATTTTCTGTCAACTCCAGAGACAGAAAGTCTCATGGAAATCTCAGGAGATCAGCAGTCTCTGAGATACTCAAACCACCCCATCTGGCACCAACAATCACTGCACGGTCAAAGTCACTTATATCATATTTCTTCCTCATTCAGATGTTTGATCTGAACAACAATTGAACCTCTTGACCATGTTTGCATTCTTTTATGCACTGAGTTGCTGCCACATGATTGGCTGATAAGATATTTGATTTAAGGAGAGATTTTCAGATGTACCTAATAAAGTGGTCGCTGAGTGTATGTCACTGTTCAGTAAGGTCAGTATTTTCAAAAGATGTCACCAAGTCTATTACACTGATTGTAAATTCTTCCACTTTATGTCCCAAATGTCTCCTTCAAAGAACTCGACTGACAGGTTAGATACTTTAAATAGAGTGCCAAGCTCTGGAAGTTATGCTGAAGTATCTTCATTATTCTATACATCAAGCAGAGGTGACCTTCATGGACTGTGCTTTTAGTTTGTCTCACAGCAGAACTGATTTCTTTTCAGAGCTGTCGTTTGACTATCAGACACAGTGTCCTACCATGTAATTGTAAAGTCAATGCAGTGAACAACATGTAATTTAGGACCATAAGACCATAAGACATAGACATAAAACATAGGAGCAGAATTAAACATTCGGCCTATCAAATCTGCTCTGCCTTTCCAGCATGACTGATTTATTATCCCTCTCAACACCATTCTCCCTCCTTCTCCCCATTACCTTTGAACCCCTGATTAATTAACCTATCAACCTTTGCCTTAAATATATCCAATTACTTGGCCTCCACAGCCTTCTGTGGCAATGAATTGCACAGACTCATCACCCTCTGGCAAAACAAATATTTCCTCATCTCTGTTCTAAATGAATATACCTCTGTTCTGAGGCTGAGGCTGTGTCCTCTGGTCCTCGACTCCCCCACTATATGAAACATCCTCTCCACATCTAGGCTTTTCCATATTTGATGGATTTCAATAAGCACCCCCCCCCCATTCTTCTAAACTCCAGCGAGTACATGCCCAGAGCCATCAAATGTTCTTCATATTTTAACTCTTTCATTCCTGGAATCATTCTCATGAACCTCATCTAGATACTCTCCTAAACCAGCACATCTTTTCCAGATAAGAAGCCCAAAACTACTGTCAAATCTCCAAGTGGGATCTGACCAATGCCTTATAAAGTCTCAGTTTACCCTTTTCTATTCTAGTTCTCTCGAAATGAATGCTAACATTATATTTGCCATCCTTACCGCTGACTCAACCTATAAGTTAACCTTTAGGAAATCTGCCACGAGGATTCTTAAGTCCCTTTGCACCTATGATTTTTGAATTTTCACTCCATTTAGAAAATATTAGCTGCTTTTTTTTCCTTCTACCAAAGTGCATGACCATGTACTTCCCTGCACTAAATCAGCCATGATTGAATGATAGAGCAGACTCGATGGGTTAAATGGCCACTTCTTTGCCCGTTGCCCAATCTGTCCAAGTCCTTCTGCAGACACCCTGCTTCCTCAACACTGCCTGCCCCTTTGCTTATCTTTGTATTGTTCACGAACTTAGCCACAAAGCAATCAATTCTTTTATCCAAATCATTGGCCTATAACATGAAAAGAAGCAGTCCCAACATCAACCCCTGTGGCACACCAATAGTCACCAGCAGCCAACCAGAGAAGGTCTCCTTTATTTCCGATATTGATTCAAGGGGGACCAATACCAACACAAGTATATTGATCGAAAGAAAACAAAGACTGTGACTTTGTAGTGTCACAAGCCGAGAAATCTGCAGATATTGAAAATCCGAAGCAACACACACAAAATGCTGGAGGAACTCAGCAGGCCAGGTAGCTTCAGTGGAAAACAGTCAACGTCTCAGCCCGAAATGTTGATTGTTTGCTCTTTACCATAGATGCTGTCGACCTGCTGAGTTCCTCCAGAATTTTGTGTGTGTGACTTTGCAGGAAGTTTTGGGTTTCTGCCTTTGTCAGTTCACTTGTCTCATGTCTAGTGCTCCATAAAACTAATGAGCTGTGTAACATTTAGATAGATTTGTGCTGTAATGTACTGAGTTACCTACTTGCATGTCAAAGATCTCCAGTGTTGATAAAGTTGGAGTAATTTGTTGCTTTTATTTATTCTCATTTAAAATATAATTAATTTCTGTGAGATTTAGTCCTGATAAACTGACAAAGGGAGATGCGTTACGGAGTAAATACCTTAAAGTAAGGATACTTACTGGCAGGCAATGTGTTTCCTAAGATACAAAGAGCCTGACTAACTGGGAATGGATGGAACATGGAGCATTGTTTTACCAATGGGAACTAGAAATATGGAGTGGAAGTTGGTTCAGTTGGACTTTAGATTCATGGCCCTTTTAGTACTGAGGGGAGGAGCTGGACAGTGGTGATGCATGATCGTATGAGGAAATGCAAGCTGCTCATGCTTTTCTCTGTTCCATTTAGGATAATTACCCTGAGCTACTCTAAGAGATGCCACAGGAATTGCAGCATTGAAAAAACTCCTTGGTAGGCACATGCATGTAAGAAAATAAGGGACCAAGAGCGGTACACGAGGGAAATGTTAGACCGATCATGAAATAGGTTTATATTTGTTGGCACAACTTTGTGGACCGAAGGGGCCATATTGTTCTGTATTGTTCTATAGTCAGTAGATATTTTATTAGATACCTCTTGTACCTAATCAAGGGGCCACTGAGTGTATGTTCATGGTGTGCTGCTGCTGTAGACCATTCACTTCAAGGTTCAATGTCGTGTGAATTCAGAGATGCTCTTCTGCACACCACTGTTGTAACATGAGGATATTTGAGTCACTGTTGCCTTCCTGTCAGCGTGAACCAGATCGGCCGTTCTCCTCCGACTTCTCTCATTAAAAAGGCATTTTTGCCCACAGAACTGCAGCTCACTGGATGCTTTTGTTTTTTTGCATCATGCTCTTTAAATTCTAGAGACTGTTGTGTGAGAAAATACCAGGAGATCAGCAGTTTCTGCAATACTCAAACAACCCCATCCGGCACTAACAATCATTCCACAGTCAAAGTTACTTAGATCGCATATCTTTCCCTTTCTGATGCTTGGTCTGAACAACAAATGAATTTCTTGAACATGTCTGCATGCTTTTTTTTGCATTGAGGTGCTGCCACAGGATTGGCTGAGTAGATATTTGCACTATCTAATCAGGTGTACCTGACATAATGGCCACGGAGTGTATGTTCTATGTTCTGTGAATTCTCTGATTTACTCTCTTAGAATGGATGCTCTTTTGGAACGAAAGATATGAAGATGAAACTTTCAGTTGGCTCCTGTCAAATCTACTACTCATGCCATTTTGCATGTCTTAGTTTTAATTAAATCCCCACTAACTGTAACCAGTTGTAAATGTAGATTCTGTCCTTGCTCTTTCATTCTGTTTGACATTTTCCTCATCTCTGGTCTGAACCACAGGGATGCGGAAGAACCAATCCTTTTTGTTCCCTCCTGGCATGCTGCAGTATTATAGCTTGATCCTATTTTATCACTGTGGGCCATAAAATATTTTTTATTGCAAGACCATAAACCATAAGATATAGGAGCAGAAGTAGGCCATTCAACCCATCAAGTCTGCTCCATCATTCAATCATGGTTGATTTATGACCCTCTCAACCTATTCTCCGACCTTCTCCCCATAACCTTTGATGCCTTCACTAATCAAGAACCTATTAACCTCTACCTTGAATATACCCAATAAACTGGTCTGCACATCCATCTGTGGCAATGAATTCCACAGGTTCACCACTCTCTGGCTGAAGAAATTCCTCCTCAGCTCTGTTCTAAAGGAACATTATTTTATTCTGACGTTGTACCTTCTGGTCCTAGACTCCTCCATGGTAGGAAACATCCTCTCCACATCCACTCTATCTAAGCCAGGGGTTCCCAACCTGAGGTCTACAGATCCCTCAATTGAAGATAGGGGTCCATGGCATAAAAAAGATTGGGAACTCCTAATCCCGGCCGTTCAATGTTTGATAGGTTTCAATGAGATTCCCCCTTATGTTTCTAAACTCCAGTGAGTATTATAATTTGCACAGAGTTCAGTCACAAAGGGTTTGAAGAAGCACATGAGCATTGTTAACCTGGATCAACCAATCTTGTCTAGAATTAGAGTACTCTGGTGCACATTTCCCTGATGACTTCCAAGTTTGCACACACATTATTTGAATTTATTACATCTGAGCTGGAAAAATACTGAGCTGGGTGAAAGACAACACACATATGTTGAAAAAGAAATCAATTATTTAAAAGTTCATCTCACAAGAATAAAAGGTTGTGCCACATGATGAACACCATATGCAAGTCTTTCTCCTCCTCTCCCTGCACATACTACCACGTACGTTAATCATTACGCTAAGTATTGACTTTAATTAAGATATCGTGATGTTGCATTTTATGTTTAAAAGTTTAATAAGTTTGCCCAAAAGATAACAAAACAATGTTAAGACTATAAGATCATAAGATATAGGAACAGAATTAGGCCATTTGGCCCATCAAGTTTGCTCCGCCATTTCATCATAGCTGATCCATTTTCCCCCTCAGCCCCACTCTCCTGCCTCCCCCCGTATCCCCTCATGTCCTGACTAATAAAAAATCTATCAACCTCTGCCTTAAAAATACCCAATAACTTGGCCTCCAGTGCCACCTAATGATTTGATTTGATTTCATTTCACTTCATATCAACAGGACAACACCACTCCATCTGCTAACCTGTCTGTTCTTTCAATACACTGTGTATCCTTGAACATTAAGTTCCCAGCCATAATCTTCTTTCAAACACGATTCAGTGATGCCCACAATGTGATACTTGCCAATCTGTAACTGGGCTACAAGTTCATCTACCTTTTTCCATCAATCTACCAATCGGTATATCTTTGGACTGTGGGATGAAAGTGAAGTATCCGGAGAAGTCACGGGGAAAGCATACAAACTTCTTGCAGGCAGCAGCAGGAATTGAACCCAGGTTGCTAGCACTGTAAAGCATTGTGCTAACCACTAAACGACCTATCGAATGGACAGTTGCTGGGCATAGATACAAGATAGGTGAAGAGAGATTTTAAAGCTTTTAAGATTATAGATAAAGATTAGCTTTATTTCTCACATGTACAGAGAAACATGGAAACATACGTACGATGAAATGCAACATCAGCAACCTATACAGTCCAAGGATAAAGCTGGAGGCAGCACCACACATCCTGTGCCAACTTAGCAAGCCACAACTCACAGATCCTAACCTGAACCCATACGTCTTTGGCATGGAGAAAGGTGGAGTTCCTGCAACAATCACACTCAGTCACAATGAGAACATACCAACTCCTTACAGACGGCTGTGGGAATTGAACTATGATTTCCATATACTGTGTGCATTCAAATACAACTCCCTCAGTCCTGTATTCACCCTTCTCGATTCTGACCACCTTTTGCATTGCAACTCCCTATGATCAGTTTCTCCAAGTGAAGAAGTTTCTTTTGCCAAGGAGTGTTGGATTTGTTACCACTTGCAGCTGTGGAGGCTATGTCGTTGGGTGAGATTGATAGGTTCTTGATCGGACATGGCATCAAAGGTTACGGGGAGAAGGCCAGGAACTAGGGTTGAGGAAGAAGGATCAGCCAATCAGCCATGATTGAATGGTGGAGCAGACTCGATGGGCCAGATGGCCTAATTCTGCTCCTATGTCTTATGGTATTATGTTTGGTGTTTGCAGACAATGTAACACATTATGCTAGCTCCTACACTATCATGTTGTGCAATGTCGTACCTGATTAAAGCCAAACCACACAGAAGCGGTGACTGTGAAACATAAAAGTCTTTATTCACACAATAAACATCCAGAAGAGTCCAAAAAAATCTCATTCTATTCACATGATGTTTATGCTTCTTCAATATAAAGATAACAAAAACTGATTCACTACAATTTCAATAGGTATAATTAACTTCAATATTTGGAATATAGTCAGGTAAATTTACAGCATTACTTAGTTATAAAGCTGGCAATGTGGAGATACCTGGAGAAGTAAGGCGCTCCTTTCCCTCCGCTAGCCTGCAGGTCACCCTTGGGCAAGGTGTAGCACCTGCTTAGCCCCTCCCTGATGAAGCCATGGGAGCAGGTGGTGGATGGTCGTCTGAGCAGCTGGTGTTAGCAAAGTTCTGGTTATGCAACCACTGATGCCAGGCAAACAATCCCTGAAGAGTATTGATAATGGCTGGGGTCACCCATCTTGTAAAGACACTGCCCAGAAGAAGGCAATGGCAAACCACTTCTGTAGAAAAATATGCCAAGAACAATTATGGTCATGGAAAGACCATGATCACCCATCTCATATGACATGGCACATAATGAAATGACATGAAATGCTGGAGGAGCTCAGCAGGCCAGGCAGCATCTATGGGAAAGAGTAAACAGTCAACACTTTGGTCCAAGACCCTTCATTAGGACTGAAAAGGAAGAGTTCTCCTCTTTCTTTCCAGTGCTCATGAAGGGTCTTGGTTCAAAATATCAACTGTTTACTCTTTTCCATAGATGCTGCGTGACCTGCAGAGTTCCTCCAGCATTTTGTACACATCGCTTTGGATTTTCAGCATCAGCAGATTTTCTCGTGTTTGTGATATAATGAATGAACATATTTACAATGGCTACACATCCCAACCAGCATAAGATCTTTGAAAATTCAGTACTGGAGTCTGTTCAAATAGCCAGACATACAAGATATACCCCTTTTATTACCGTGTTGAGCAATGGTTCCATGAATATACGAATAACCAGAAATTTAAGTAAAGAAACAGATGAGCAGCATGCATGGAAAAGAATAAACAGTTGATGTTTCCAGTCAAAGCCCTTCATCAGGATTGGAAACGAAAGGGATGATGCCAGATTATAAATGTGGGAGGAGGGGAAGCAGGACCAGCTGGAAGGTGATAGGTGAAGCCAGATGGGTGAGAAAGATAAAGGGCTGGAGAAGAAGAAATTTAATAGGAGAGGAAAGTGGACCAGAGGAGAAAGGGGAGAGGTGAGGCACCAGGTGGAGGTGATAGGCAGGTGAGGAGAAGTGGTAAGAGGCCAGAGTGGGGACAAGAAGAAGATTACGGGAGGGATAAAAATATACCAGAAGGAGAAACCAATGCACATACCATCATGTAGGAGACTAACCTAGCTGGACTAAGAGGTGTTACTACTCCACACTGAGAGTGGCCTCATTGTGGCAAAAAGGAGGCCATGGACTGACATATTGGAACAGGATTAGGAATTGGAATTAAGATGTTTGGCTGCTGGAGAATTCTGCTTTTGGTGGATGGAGTGGAGATGATCTACAGAGTGGTCCCCAATTGACAATGGGTCTCACCAGTATAGAGGAGGCCTCATTGGGAGCACTGGACACGGCAGGCAACCCCAACAGATTTGCAGGTGAAGTGTTGCCTCACATGGAAGGACTGTTTGGGGCCCTGAATGGAGGTGAGGGAGGAGGTGTAACATTTATGTCACCTGTAAGGCTGAATGCCAGGGGAGAGATTAGTGGGGAGGGATGAATGGACAAGGGAATCATAGTGATCCCTGTGGAAAGCGGAGTGGGGGCGAGGTGGTAGAATCCCTTTGAAGATAATGGAAGTTGCAAAGAATGATGGGTTGGATGCTGACGCTCATGGGGTGGTAGGTGAGGACACGGGGAACCTCACCCCTGGTAAGATGGTGGGAAGATGGGCTGAGCACGGATGTCCAGGAAATGGAGGAGATGCGGGTGAGAGTAGGATCAATGTGAAGGAAGGGAAACCTCATTCTTTGAAGAAAGAGGACATATGCGGTGGAAATGAAGGAACTGAGAAAAAGGAGTAACATTTTTACAGGGGATAGGGTAGGAAGAAATATAGTCAAGATCTTTCCTGAATTGCATGAAGTGTCAGTGATGTACATTTAACAATGTGCTAGTAGCAGGAACATCCGTCTATTCGCTTCTCCTCTGTAGTTTCAATGGGACAGAGTCAGAATGATTAAAAGAGACCTTCTTTCTACAGAGAGTTGTGAGTACTTGTAACGAGCTATCAGAGGAATTGTTTAAGGCAGATGTAATCGCAAAACATTTAAGAGACATTTAGAGAGGGTGGGTAGGGAAGGTGTGATTTAGAGAGGGTGGGTAGGGAAGGTGTGATTTAGAGAGGGTGGGTAGGGAAGGTGTGATCGCAGGCAACTGGGAGGATGCTCTGGCTGTCATTGAACAGCTGGGCCGAAGGGCCTGTTTTCCCGCTGTATTACTCAATGACTCTGTGACCTCTGTAACAGAAAGGATATAACCGGGGGGTCAACAGATGAATGAGAACACAATCATCACCGTAAGTTGTACAGCTAGTTTCTTCCAAAGCAACAACCTACTTTGGAAATGCACCACTGGCCATCCATTGCCACCGGATCTATGTGCTGGAACTTCATACCCAGTGTCACCATGACAGCCTTCCTTAGGAGGATTGCAGTGGCTCAGGGAGGCGGCTGGTTACCACCACTCAAGACCAATTAATAAATAAATAAACAAGCCAGCGAGTAAAGTGTAATGTAGTGTGGTCTTTAGCATGACACTATTACAGCTCAGGGTGTCAGAGTTTGGCGTTCAGCTCCACTGTCACTTGTAAGGAGTCTGTATATCCTCCCCGTGGAATACACAGGTTTCCTCCAGGTGCCCTGGTTTCTTCCCACTGTGCAAAGACAGGCCAAAGGGCCTCTTTCTATGAGATACCAGCTAGTAGGTGAATTGGTCGCTGTAAATCATCCTGTGACCAAGCTAGGGTTACGTCAGTGGCTTTCTGGGTGGTGCTGCTGGCAGGGCATAGTGTATCTCTAAACCAAATTAAAAGAATAAAAATGAACATTGGCTGAGTCAGAAATGGCCAGGTGCCAGATAATGAATTTTTTAAAAATCTTGCATCGTTGATGTTGCTTTACCAGGAGTACGGAAGAAACTCTGGATGAGCAGATCAGAATTTCTAATGGCCTACCAGGCAAAATGCCAATGGAACAGCAGCAGATCTGAGGAAGTTCCAGGCAACAAACCTATTCTGGATATTTAGGATCAGATGCTCTTGTTTATTGAATCAGCATCAGACACCTGCGCTGAATGTTTACCATTTGTGCTCAGATTTTAACATATTTTTGACAAAAGAGGGATTCAAAGCATTATTAAAGCCTAAACGTAGCTCATTTTGAGAAGAGATTGCCAAAATGCATAAATAAACATCTGCAGGTATTTGCCTAGAACACTGAGCATTAAGGTTTGTAAATATCTTTCAATCATCATTAAGCATTCAACATGTTCATAAGAATCGCAATCATCAGCCTTGCAGTGATTGTCCTGAAGAGATAAGAGATATGCAAAATACACAACACCTTTTTTTCTGCTTCTGGTATTGGGGTTTGAACTGATCCCAGAATAAAGGACCAAATTGCTCTCTCTGCTGTTTCTACAGGATTCACTACATCTACCAAATAAAATTGACTGATTTTTGCATGTAATACTATCACCCCCTAAAAACTAATCAATAAGCTTTCAGACCTTGGCCTTAATATCTTCTTATGCAGTTCGATCCTCAATTTCCTCACTTGTCAGTCAGTTTGGATTGGCAACATAATCTTCTTCAGAAGTGCCATCACAAGGCTGCAAGCTTAGCCCCCTGCTCTACTCGCTTTATACTTACGACTTGTTAGCAAGGCATAGCTCCAACGCCGTATTTAAGTTTGCTGATGACAGCATTGCCATAGGTTGAACCTAAGGTGGTGTCAGATCAGCATATAACGAGATTGAAAACCTGGCTGAGTCGTGCCACAACAACAACCTCTCACTCAATATCAGCAAGACCAAGGAGCTGACTATTGACTTCAGGGGAAGGAAGCCGGAGGTCCATGAGCCAGACATCATTGGAGGATCAGAGTTGGAGAGGGTCAGCAACTTTAAATTTCTCATATCAGAAGACCTCTCCTGGGTGCAACACATAAAGTGCAATTATGAAGAAAGCACAGCAGTGCCTCGACATCCTTAGTAGTTTGTGAAGATTCGGCTTGACATCTAAAACTTTGACAAAACTCCATAAATGTGTGGTGGAGAGAATATTGAGTGATTGTATCACTGCCTGGTATGGAAACATCAATGCCCTTGAATGGAAAATCCTACAAAACACAGTGGATACAATCATATTCATCACAGGTAAAGCACTCCCCACCATTGAACACATCCACACAGGGCATTTTGGCAGGAAAGCAGCATCCATCAACAGGGGCCCCCATCACCCTAATCATGCTCTCTTCTCACATCTGCCATGAAGAAGAAGGCACAGGAGCCTCAAGGTTCACACCAACTATTTGCAGTTTGTTATCTTTTGCACACTGGCTGTCCACCCTGTAGCTGCGGTATTTCATTGATTCGATTATGGCTATTGGACTTACTGAGTCTGTCTGAGGCCTCTGTCGGTCAGAGATGACGATGGATATCGCGTCCTGGCTGTCTGGATAAGAAAGCCTGGACAGTACAATATGCCCACGTAGCAAGCTCCCCCTCTCTACACATCTGATAAACCCAAAGGAAAGGCAGAGACCGATACAGTCTGGCCCCAGCAGTGTCACAGCGATTGCCAGTCAACATTGAACTCAATGTAGGACAGTCTTAGGAGCTCCAGCTTCAGATTTTTCCCTCGAGGTTTACTTCTGAAGTCCTTCCCCGTGAGTGGGCAAAGCCACAAGGCAGAGGAGGTTTGAGATCAGAGTTTTCCTTTTCCTAGATAAACTGCCAAATACAGCTGATGAGTCCCATCTGCCCAAATCAACTGGTTTTAAGGTAACCCAAATTTGCTCCTTTGCCTGTCAGTAGAAATGGTTCTGCCGGGCTTAGTAGTTAAGCCACACGTGAAGGCCAGGAGCTGGACTTGGTTGTTAGAAGACTATTTGAGGCACATGCCACTGGGAGAATTTAATGGGTAATGGGAACTTGTTCCCAATATCACTTGCAACTCTAACAATGTTAAGGAACCACTTATTGAATATGCCCGCAAGAAAACAATTCTCAGGGTTGTATGTGATGACATATATATACTTTAATAATAAATTTCATTTGAGCTTTGAACCTTGAATAGCTGGAACAGGAAAAGCACCGACCTTGAACATACTTTCTTTTTTCTCACCACTGCGGTCCTTTGTTACTGCCGGTACGCCGGGAGTAATTCTGCAGCTCATTAGTTACTTTTGAAAAGGAATGTAGGAACTCAAGCAGGTTATTTGTTCACAAGCTTACACAATGATAATTCCTCAGATATTCACCCTTTGATCAGTTGTGCTAAATGACAATACCAGTGCATCAGCACATTGTACTTTCCACTGATGTTCCTTCCATTGTCTTACTCAATGTATTGTACTCTTTCTAAAGATATCATAAAATAAACAGTAAGTCAAACTAACCAAAAGAGTATTTTATTAAGTATAATAAAATACAGTATCAAGGCAAAATTGACTTGTTGCTTTGCAACAGGAACAGGTGCAGTCAATGGCAGTGTCCAGTCTCAGCGTAAAGCTTCATTCAGGAGGAGGCTGAATTCTGGTACACTCTGTCAGATTCAGCACAGTTCTCATTCTCAAGTCTCCAGCGTGGAACTTGAACTGCAACCAGCCAACTTAAAGGAATGAACTGCGGCGCCACAGTAGCGTCACCGTCAGCACGACACTTTTAAGCTCAGAGCATCAGAGTTTGATGTTCAATCCGACATCATCTGTAAGGAGTTTGTATGTTTCTTCCCATGAATGCATGGGTTTCTCCCACTGTCCAAAGATACACTTGCTTGTTGATTAATTGGTTATTGAAAATTGTCCAGTCATTAGGCTAGGGTTAAAGAGATGGGTTGCTGGCCAGTGTGGTTCATTGGGCTGGAACAGACTGTGACACACAGCATCTCTAAATCCGGGCTAGCGTTGTCATTACACTGGAATTGAAGTTTTATTTTACTGCTAACTAAGCTGTAAAGTTGTCCTAGTAATGCTAGCTGGCTTCATTTGATACAGTTTCCCTGAACAATTCTTCTTCGCTGTAATAAGACACTCAGATGGCAAGGGCTCATATATTATCCTGGGTATTTATTCCATATTGCTGCTCTATGCTGTCCTCACCTTTGCTTTCAGCATAGAGCATGAAAGAATTTCCAAGCAAATTTGCACTTCAGACTTGGCAGCTTCATGAAGAGCTGCATGGAACTTAAAGGAATAATTGAACTGTGAACAAAAATGCCTACACACCACTGTAACTACTTTATCATTTTCTGTCAGATTCACCTTATATACAGACACCCCTATGCCCAGCGTCACTTTATGGACATACAATTGTGGGACAGTAAAGTAGTGTAGTGGTAAGCACAGCACTTTACAGTACGAGCAACAAAAGACCCAGGCTCAATTCCCAGCGCTGCATGTAAGGAGTTTGTATGTTTTCCTCTGACCGCATGGGTTTCCTCCAGCTGATCTGGTTTCCTCCCACAATCCAAAGAATTACCGATTGGTAGGTTAATTAGCCATTGTAAGTTTTCCTGTGATTCGGTTAGGATTAAATTGAGGGATTGCTGGGTGGCGTGACTCAAAGGCCACACTTCGTCTCAATAAATAAAAAATAAAAAGAATTGGTGTATGTATATAAGTTAATGTATCTTATGTATTTATATTTATTGTGTTTTATTTTTGTGTTCTTTATCTTTTTGTGTCTTTTTTTGGGCTGCATCAGATCCAGAGTACCAATTATTCTGTTCTCCTTAACACTTCTGTACTGGAAATGACATTAAACAATCTCGAATCATGAATGTTGAGAAAATACGTAATGTTGTGTCATAATACACCGTGAGGGAAAGATTTATTATTCATTAGGAGAACATTGAGCTGTAAATGACTTTCCAATTAGTTTTCATTCAATGATCAGTACCTTATCAGGTGAATATTTTGTACTGTCACGGTCCGTTACATAGCTCTCACACAATGTTAAATATTAATGTCTAGTGGTCAAAAGCAAAATCACTTATTTTGCTAAATGTGCATTAAGAAACACTATAGAAAATAATTATCTTATAATGTTAATATAGACTCCTAACATTAACAATTCCATGCAAATTTTCTGGGTTGGTATTGGAACAGTGAATGTTAGAAGTTTGCATATATAGTGGGGAAGATTTTTGTACTGGTGTAATTAATGGCATTTGCTCAGTAGTGTCAGAGACATGGAATATGAGAACACAGCTGTGACTACATCTGCTGTGGCTGCTGTTTATGAGTGGGCTGTTTTATGCACAAGATGAATGATAATCAGCATGCAGGTTGACAGCTATGTTGGAAGGGAGTATCTGGTGCATTGTAATGCACAACATATCTGCTGGGCTCTTTTTCAAATAGTATAAACTTTCGCTTGATAAAATGTTTACCCTTTCCAACTCCCAAAGAGTATAAACATAAAGAATGGTGCCTTGCAGATCTGTTCAAATGTGTACAATATGCATTCTTCCTAACCATGAGGGAGCTCTACTCAATAACAGTGGTACGGTCCACTACCTTAATGAGGCCTTTGCAATTGTATTGTCTGATTGGTTGAGGTCCAGTTGTCTTAACTCATTAATCCCAACATATGCACTCAGCATTCTTTAAGCACATTTGTGTGCTTTAAATTGATTTCTGTTTTGTGATAGACCGTTGAAAGCACTCTGAGGACTCATTTAAGTCAACCTCAGCATTCATCTCCAGTCCCAATATTGTGTTGAGGTGTCTACCTCTGGGGCTCTTTTGCTTTATGTAAAGACAGCACTTTGAATGTTTCAAACCATTGGGGAAGAAGACAGGCTTTAATTTATTTATGATATTAAAAGAAGTTTCAGATTTAGGGTGGTAGTTCTGAACACAGAGGAACATCCATTACTACATTTGTCAGTTGTCACATTTCATTTGCAGTGAAGTTTGTGATGCTAAAGTAAGAAAGAAGAAGAAAACAAATTGGAAAAAAAAAGCTAATGCAAAAGGTGAAAAAAGTGAAATGAAATAAAGCTAGAAAATACCAGGAAATGCATAATCAGGACAATAAGACCATAAGACATAGGAACAGAATTAGGCCATTCAGTCCATTGAGTCTACTCCAGCATTCCATCATGGGTGATTTATTAACCTCTCAACCCCATTATCCTGCCTTCTGTCCATAACCTTTGATGCCCTTACTAATCAAGAACTTGTCAGCCTCCACTCTAATTATACCTAATGGCTTGGGTACTACAGCCATCTGATTCACTACCCTCTAGCTAAGAAATTCCTCCTCATCTCTGTTCTAAATGGATATTCCTCCATACTGAGGTTGCGCCTCTAATCCAAGACTCCCCTACTATAGGAAACATCCTCTCCACATTCACTCTGTGTAGGCCTTTCGATATTCAATAGTTTTCAATAAAATTCTCCTTCATTCTTCTAAGCTCAAGCGAGTACAGGTCCAGAACCATCAAATGCTCCTCATACATTAAACCTTTCTGTCCCGGAAACATATGAAGCATGTTTGATGGTTCAGGGCCTGTATTCATTGGAATTCAGAAGAATGAGGGGTGATCTAATTGAAACCTGTTGAATGGTGAAAAGCCTTGATAGAGAGGATGTGGAGAGGATGTTTCCTGTGGTAGGAGAGTCTAAGATTAGAGGACACAGCCTCAGAATAGAGGGTTGTTCTTTTAGAATGGAGACGAGGAGGAATTTCTTTAGCCAAAGAGTGGTGAATCTGTGGAATTCATTGCCACAGACACCTGTGGAGGCCAAGTCATTAGGTGTATTCAAGGCAGAAGCTAATATATTCTTGATTTGGGGAATATCAGGGAGAAGGCAGAAGATTGGAGCTAAGAGGAATAATGAACCAGCCATGATAAAACGGCAGAGCAGGCTTGATGGACCAAATGGCCTAATTCTGCTCCTATATTTTATAGTCTTATGGTCTAAAGTTTGGTTGCTGAAATTAGTTGCTAATATGTTGCTATATATCCTAAGTCCAGAACATGCAATAACATTCACATCCACAATTTTTAATCTAATCTATGAATTCAACAACTTCATTACCACCATAATGAATTCATCCCTGGAATGAACAATGAAGTTGACTTGATATACTGAGAGAAATAAAAAAAAACTTTTCTGCAACCAAATTTGGACAGAACAATTATAAATAATTCACTTTTAAATTCCACTTTCACAGATAAAGTGGCAGGGCAGATGCAATTTTTAAAATGTTGATGATTATAAAACTTTTGAGAAATAATTCCAAAATTTTCAACCTAAAATATCATTCAAATGATTGTTTCTGCTAGAATTCAACATTCAAATAAAATCAATCTTGCTTTGTCTTTTTTAAATGTTATTCTTAAGTGTTGAAGTTTGGCTTAATTAACGATTAAATAATGACAACTTTACATCAATATCACAGTAAACAGAATTAACGTTGACAATAATATTAGCATTTTAGGATTATATTTTCACCCCATTAACAAATGCTATAATGAAACTTTGGAAAATGTAAAGCCCTCACAATTAAATAAACTAACAGAATTTAAAGCTGTGATTGCATTGGAAAGGTAGCAGAGAAGATTTTTAAGTAAGTTCATTAGCTATGTTTAAAAGGAAGTTAGATATGGCCCTTGTGGATACAGGGGTCAGGGGGTATGGAGGGAAGGCTGGGTTCTGAGTTGGATGATCAGCCATGATCATAATAAATGGCGGTGCAGGCTCGAAGGGCCGAATGGCCTACTCCTGCACCTATTTTCTATGTTTCTATGTTTCTATGTTGTCTAGATCAGAGCACATCAGTCATGTGGATAGGTAAGGTTCATTTTCCCTGCTGGAGAAGGCAGAATGGTGACTTTATCAAATTATGAGAGGGATAAGTAGGGTAAATATTTTTCTCCCCATGGTGATTGCATCTAAGAAAAGAGGGCATAAATTTAAGGTGGGAAGTCAGAGTTTACAGGGCATCTGAAGGGAACCTTTTTCGCACAGAGTGTGGTTGAAATCTGCAATGCTCTGCAGGAAGAAATGGTGAAGGCAGATACTCTCACAATCTTTAAGAAGCATGTAGCTGCAGAAAACTACAGATCTAACATTAGTAAACTCTACTAATATAGATTGATATTCACTTGCACCAGTTTAAGAAGGTGCTGCTGAATAGAACCATAGAACCATAGAACACTACGGCACAGAAACAAGCCTTTTGGCCCTTCTTGGCTGTGCCAAACCATTTTTCTGCCTAGTTCCACTGACCTGCACCTGGACCATATCCTTCCATACACCTCTCATCCATGTACCTGTCCAAGTTTTTTTTAAATGTTAAAAGTGAGCCCGCATTTACCACTTCATCTGGCAGCTCATTCTACACTCCCACCACTCTCTGTGTGAAGAAGCCCCCCCCAATGTTCCCTTTAAACTTTTCCCCCCTCACCCTTAACCAATGTCCTCTGGTTTTTTTCTCCCCTTGCCTCAGTGGAAAAAGCCTACTTGCAATCACTCTATCTAAACCCATCATAATTTTATATACTTCTATCAAATCTCCCCTCATTCTTCTACACTCCTGGGAATAAAGTCCTAACCTATTCAACCTTCCTCTATAACTCAGTTTCTCAAGTCCTGGCAACATCCTTGTAAACCTTCTCTGCACTCTTTCAACCTTATTAATATCCTTCCTGTAATTTGGTGACCAAAACTGCAGACAATACTCCAAATTCGGCCTCACCAATGCCTTATACCATAATATTCCAACTCTTATACTCAATACTTTGATTTATAAAGGTCAATGTACCGAAAGCTCTCTTTACAACCCTATCTACCTGTGACGCCACTTTTAGGGAATTTTGTATCTGTATTCCCAGATCCCTCTGTTCTACTGCACTCCTCGGTGCCCTACCATTTACCTTGTATGTTCTACCTTGGTTTGTCCTTCCAAAGTGCAATACCTCACACTTGTCTGTATTAAACTCCATCTGCCATTTTTCAGCCCATTTTTCCAGCTGGTCCAAATCCCTCTGCAAGCTTTGAAAACCTTCCTCACTGTCCACTACACCTCCAATCTTTGTATCATCAGCAAATTTGCTGATCCAACTTACCACATTATCATCCAGATCATTGATATAGGTGACAAATAACAATGAACAGAGCACTGATCTCTGTGGCACACCACCAGTCACAGGCCTCCACTCAGAGAAGCAATCTTCCACTACCACTCTCTGGCTTCTTCCATTGAGCCAATGTCCAATCCAATTTACTACCTCTCCATGTATACCTAGCGACTGAATCTTCCTAACTAACCTCCCATGCAGGACCTTGTCGAAGGCCTTACTGAAGTCCATGTAGACAACATCTACTACCTTCCCTTCATCCTCTTTCCTGGTAACCTCCTCGAAAAACCCTAATAGATTTGTTAAGCATGACCTACCACACGGAAAGCCATGTTAACTCTCCCTAATAAGTCCCTGTCTATCCAAATACTTGCAGATCCTATCTCTTGGTACTCCTTCCAATAATTTACCTACTACTGACGTCAAATTTACCGGCCTATAATTTCCTGGATTTCTTTTAGAGCCTTTTTTAAACAATCTCAATGATTTGCAGCTGGTGGCCAATGAAACAAAGAAAACAACTAAATACTTGGTTAATCACTCTTTTCCTGGCAAACGATCGTCAAAAACAATAGCACGTACATACAAACGTCATTCCTACAGGAGTTATCATTTCTTCAGTATAAGTTCTTAGTTGGATATCTACGGGCTTCAGTTCAGTATCTTTGAAATGTCACACAAACTCATTTTGTAGAATGACTGAAATAGATGAGCCAGTGTCCAATTCCACATTAAATATTTTGCCGTTTAGACGTGAATGGCAAATTGCTTGTCTATTGTTAGCTTTCACATTGTAAGTCTTCAGGCTACCTAGACTGCGTGACTCTCTTCACACATGTGGATTAGTACTCTTTTTGAAACTTGAACCTGAATTTGATCTTCCTTTTCTTCCTTGTGCAGCCAATTTATTTTTGTCTGCCCAACGCACTTTTTTATATGTGCTCTACTTTGTTGCCTTTGAATTGAATTGAACTGAATTGACTTTATTACTTATATCCTTCATATACATAAGGAGTAAAAGTCTTTGTGTTACATCTCCATCTAAATATGCAATGTGGAATTTATATTAATTTATAATAAATGGTATGTACAATGGGATGGTCAATATAACATAGAAATACAGTTGTGTCAGCAGGCTGATGGCCTGGAGGAAGATACTGTCCCAGAGCCTGTTGGTCCTGGCTTTTATGCTGCGGTACCATTTCCTGGATGGTAGCAGCTGGAACAGTTTGTGGTTGGGGTGACTCGGGTCCCCAATGATCCTTCAGGACCTTTTCACACACCTGTCTTTGTAAATGTCCTGAATAGTGGGAAGTTCACATCTACAGATTCCCTGGGCTGTCCGCGCCACAGTCTGTAGAGCCCTACGATTGAGGGAAGTACAGTTCCCATACCAGGCAGTAATGCAGCCAGTCAGGATGCTCTCAATTGTGTCCTTCTAGAAAGTTCTTAGGATTTGGGGGCCCATACCAAACGTCTTCAACTGTCTGAGGTGAAAGAGGCACTTTGTGCTTTTTTCACCACACAATCAGTATATATCTCGTGAGAACTTTGGTGACGTTTATGCCGAGGAATTTAAAACTGTTCACCCCTTCAACCCCCGATCCATTTATGTCATTAGGGGCTAGCCTGTCTTCATTCCTCCTGTAGTCCACAACTAGCTCTTTTATTTTTGCAAGTTTCCTGCATTGGTCTGGTGTATAAAGGGCCCTGACACAATGGTAACACAATTTGTTTGGCCAGACCAGTTTCTGTATAGACATTGCAATTTTGTTCATGTTCACCTTCATCCCTGGATGTAACAACAGTTGTGTCTCTCTATTCTGTTTCCATTGATACAGCTACTTCAACTGTTCTTTGATTGTGAGTTGTACTTTAGTGAGGAGCTTTTTTTGAATGCTTTCTTGGCAGATTCTGCAAATAAAGAATCTCTCATTGCAACATTAAGCCCATCTTTGAACTGACAATGCTCAGACAACTTCTTCAATTCACCAATGTATACAGAAATTGACTCCTCTTCCTTTTGATTCCACCTATGAAACCTAATCAGCAATGGTTTTGGTTATAGAGATCCTGTATTACTTTCATGACCTCAACAAAGCTCATTTCGGCTGGTTTGGTTGGAGCAGTTAAATTTCTAAGCAAACTATATATCTAGTTCGCTCAGCAAAACTGGCATTCACTTCTCATTGGCTATTTCATTTACTCCAAAATAGTGCTGAATTAGCTCAGTATACATGAGCCATTTGTCCACTGAGCAATCAAATGCATCTATCTTTCTGATGTTGCCAGCAATTTCCACTTAAAAAAAATATGATTATTATCCCCTATTACTTGTTGCTTATGAACCCATGATTTTGTCTGTTTCCTGCCTTTTGAACTTGACTGGGTCTTCCATTCTGGAGAAGATGTGTTCCAATTTTTTTTTAACTCTAAGGTCTTGACTTCGTATTTTCCTTTTCTTACCTGTGCAGTCCATTTGTTTTTGTCTGCCCAACACACTCTTTGTATGTACCCATAATATGACGCTAGGCACAGAATGTCTGTACATAAGGTGACTCTGATCGGAGTTGATAAAGTACTGGTGGTTAAAGTACTGGTTGTAGAGGCGTGGGTCAGTGGATAATGGTATTGATCTGCCTTACTGCTGGGGAAACTAACTGGTTTTGAGTCCGGTGGTCCTGATGTGGATGCTACATAATCCCCTCCTGATACGAGTGGGATAAAGAGTCCATGAGCAGGGTGGGTGGGCTCCTTCATAATGTTACTGGCCCTTTTCTGGTACCTTTCTGTATGTATGTCCTTGGTGGTGGGTAGGCATGTGCTGGTTATGTGTTGGCCAGTTTTGACTACCCGTTGTAGAGCCTTCCTGTCTATCGCAGTACAGTTTCCATACCATGCAGTGATGAAGCACTTTGGGATGCTCCCTACCGCTCATCTGTAGAATAACATAATTATTGAGATGCATAGTCCAGCTTACCACAGTGCATTACGTAAATACAGAACTTAGCAAAAATTTTAAGCATACACGTATACGTAGCTGGGTGCCTGAGACTTTTGCACAGTACGGTATTTGTCACTTGTAAATCTGGTGGGGGCAAGGAATGTTGGGACTGGTGAGGGTGGAGTGTCACAGGAAGAGTGTGGGACAGATAGCAAAGAAGAAATATGAGGGGCAGAGGATTCCACGTGTCAGTACCTCCATTTGAACTCTTGTCTTTTTGTGTGTTTCCCCCAGCCGTCATTCTGTGTTTTTGTCTTGTCATGTGCTCTTGTTTGTTTTCATGCCCCACTTGCTCGTGCTCCTGTCCCTGTCCCTGCCCCTGCTCTATTTCAGCCCTTGTATCACTGATACAAGGACTGATACAGCCCTTGTATCGTAGCCTCCAACCTGATGGCATGAACATTGACTTCTCAAACTTCCGCTAATGCCCCACCTCCCCCTCGTACCCCATCAGTTATTTATTTATATACACACATTCTTTTTCTCTCTCTCCTTTTTCTCCCTCTGTCCCTCTCACTATACTCCTTGCCCTTCCTCTGGGTTTTCCCCCCTCCCCCTTTTCTTTCTCCCTAGGCCTCTTGTCCCATGATCCTCTCATATCCCTTTTGCCAATCAACTGTCCAGCTCTTGGCTCCATCCCTCCCCCTCCTGTCTTCTCCTATCATTTTGGATCTCCCCCTCCCCCTCCCCCTCCCCCTCCCCCTCCCCCTCCCCCTCCCCCTCCCCCTCCCCCTCCCCCTCCCCCTCCCCCTCCCCCTCCCCCTCCCCCTCCCCCTCCCCCTCCCCCATTCAAATCTCTTACTAGCTCTTCTTTCAGTTAGTCCTGACGAAGGGTCTCGGCCCGAAATGTTGACTGTACCTCTTCCTAGAGATGTTGCGTTCACCAGCAATTTTTATGTGTGTTGCTTGAATTTCCAGCATCTGCAGATTTCCTCGTGTTTGCGTTAATCGGCCCCTCACCTGTTCCTCATTTTTTCCTGTATTGCTGCCACCTGTGTCTCATTGTGCTCCACCTATCACCTGCTTCTCTGTTCATTGCTCAGTGTATTTTAGTCCTGTATTTTTACCTGTGTTTTGCCAGATTGTGCCAGTGAGTTTTTCCAGCATTCATATCTAAACTCTGTTTTTCTGAATACCAACCCTGCCTGTTTGCTGACCCTGATTTCGCCGGTTTGTCAGGATTGTTCTGGTTTTTGACTCTGATTTTTGGATTTCTCTGGATTTTTTGATCCCCACCTGACTTTTGATGCTGACTTTGTTGCCCCTCTGGACTTGTTACTCAATAAATATTACAGTGTGCACAGTACTTGGTCTGCGATTGGGTCCCTGATCCAGTGCCCTGACAGCATGGGTGCAGGCACACCCAACCCTGAACACCAGGCAAGGTCATTTGATTCCAAATGATTGGTTTGTTGCTTCCTGTTCCCTTTCTTTCTCCCAAACCTGCTTCCACTCTCATTGCTTCCTTCCCATTCTCAGTCCACAACAGAGACCCATGTCAGGATCAGGTTCATCATCACTCACACGGGAGTTTGGTGGGTAATACCATTCCAGCTGACCGGAAGTGCACTGAGAGCAGTAAGCTTAGAGGAGTTAGGTGCTTACTGTTCTGGCTAACAACGGATGGTGTAATCTGGGGTATATTACGATCGAGGAACGTGTTTGCAGACCGGATATTGAACTTCTTACTGTTGGACTTTGGCCACATTCCATCGTGATACAACACTTGGCAACACGGGAGGTCGTTCCTGCCTGTGGCCATCGAACGTGCAGCTCCTCCCGTGGAGGGTCAGACACCCTGAGCCAATAGACTGGTCCTGGACTTATTTTCCATCTGGCATAGTTTGCATTTTGTTGTTTGATGGTTGGGGTTTTTTGTATTGCTATATTTACGCTCTATTCTTGGTTGGTGCGGCTGTAACGAAACCAAATTTCCCTTGGGATTAATAAAGTATATCTATCTATCTATCTATATGCAACAATGTTTTTTTTGCAGCATGACAGTGTAATACATAAAATTATTCAAGTACAAAAGTCTTAGGTACTATATTATATATTTATATATATATATAAGACTTTTGCACAGTACTGTACAAGGGAAACCAACAAGAGAATGCAGAATAAAGTTAGAGAGAAATGCAGCAGTGCAAGTAGACAGTAAGGTGCAAGGCCATAACAAAGTCGATTGTGAGGTCAAGGGTTCACCTTATTGCACTCTTGGTATTCAATCGTCTTCTTACCGTGGAACAGCACACTGATTGAAGTTATCCTTTTTTTGGTTTAAGCAGTTCCACAGATCAGACAGCATGTTGGAATCTGAGAGTGGGCTCAGCTGGTAGGAGACTCAGCTCAATCAAAAGAGTTGTGACAAAATTATATGATACAGTGAATGCTGGGTGTATAGAGTAAAAGAACATAAAATGCTTGAATTGCTTAGCAGATCAGAGAAAGAAACTGAGTGAATGCTTCAGGTCAGTGACCTGTCATGGAATGCTTAGAAAGGCATGGGTTCAAGTCCTGCACCGGAGACACAAACATAGATATCAAGGCTGATTCTTCAGAGTCCAAATAAATTCAGAAAGCTATGCAGACCTGTTTTCCAAAAGAAAAAGAGCCCACAGTGACTGAACTTGTTGATTTAGTATAATTGAGTTTTCAGGTCTGCAACTAATTCTGGCAAGACTTGATCATCATATTACCAATAAATGACAACCCCACTCTGAGAGTGTTGTTGGAAACCACTTTTTTAAAAAAATAATAATCTTTATAACCTTTGTGCTTTTTAATAAACTCATATATTTTTCACAGTATGTAGTTGTTTGTCCCTGCTAATTGGCAGGAAGCAGTATAGCAGTTAAACTAATGGTTTGTCACCTTTTTCATTTTTCATTGGCTTAGCATTAGCACGTGAAGTAATTGTTTTAATTATGTAGTCTATTAACTAGTTTACATCTATCTAAGGAATTTTCCTTATCTTAGCTATAAATGTGATGGATTTTTCAGATGCACCATCTTTTTGTCTTTGCACGTTTATTTACCTCAGCATCGTTTCTCAGCTCTTTATTTAGTTTTCTTAGTATTTGTATTTTTGTTTGTACTTTGAATTAAACAATCATTACAATTAAGGCTGTTCATCATTCCTGATTTCCAGAAGAACCCTAAGGATCAGAAACTAAACAGAGATCCAACAATATACATTACTGTTGGATATATTGATTCTAACTACAGCAGTGTGAGATTACACAAGCCTTTTAAAGTGGTGATATAGAATCTTTAAAATTCAAAACAAAAGGCAGACCATTTACACAATGGCACCCATGCCAGTAGTAGCTCATGAGCTGAAAGTAACAACTGGAATCCTACTTTTACTGAGCTGTCACCCGGTGTTAATTGAGGGAAACTTCTCGTACAAAACAAATCTTTTCCTTTGAATTTGTGCCCATTCCACGTTTGACTCGAGTTGGAAACATTGCATTCTCTGATAGAACCTACAGCTTGAAAATCACTCAGGAATAGAAGAGATTCCAACCTTAGTCACAATGATAACATAGCTATAAATAGAAATGCCAATGCTGCTTCAATCAATTTAGAAAATATATCCTACCATTAAAATAATCTGTTGAATTCAATAAGCAATTTATTCTGGATTGGGTTTTTTTGAGTAGAATTTTGCTAATCAGAAATTTAAATTAGGCATACTCACTTCTGGAATTACAACCTTTGACTTAGTTTTTTCAAAAGAAGCTTAAGTGCGTCATCATAATTTTCACAGATTTATAATAATAATAACTTATTTATAGAGCACTTTTCATACAGACAATGTAGTTCAATGTTCTTTACTGTGGGATAAAGTGCAATCATGAAAATAAAAGACAAAATGATGATGGTTAAAAACAAGATTAAATAAATAGATATTGAGCTGGCAATTAGAAATGTCAGCTGAGTCTGCATCCCTTATAGTTTTGGGTATGGATTTCCACAGTTTAGGAGTGCAGTTCAAAAAGCTGACCTGACAATTATCTTCTGATGGATATTGTTTAATTTTAAGAGACGAGTGGAAGAAGACCTGAGAGCTTGGAAATGATTATAAAACGAAAGCAATTCTGTAATGTACTCCAGTCCTGGACCATTAAGTGCTTTGAAGACAAGCAAGATAAGTTTAAAATCAATTCTAAAAGATACTGGAAGCCATTGCAGAAGAGTTAGGATGGAGTAATAAGCTTCCTCATCCTGGCTTTAGTTAAATCTAGCAGCTGTGTTCTGAATGAGCTGGATTGATTACTTTAGAATGCCATTAAGAAAATGCATTGCACTTTACTATCACTTCTGAAGTTCCTCAGCAGTGTTAAACATAGATCTGGCAATAGCCAATAAATTAGGATGCAAGGTCAAAATAACAATATGCAGTAAAGCTCCCATAATCTGGCATTTTGGGTAACTTGGTGGTGTTGAACTAACATATTTTCCTGTTATTTTTCAAGTAGCTGTCCAAATTAATGATTTTGTCTTGTTTCCTCTTACAGCTTTGCTCATTGACTCATGTACTTCTCACATGAATCCTCAATTGTTCAGGTACACCAAGAACTTAATATCTGGTCATGGTTCCAAATACTACCAATAGGGGAGATATTCAATGGAATGGTATTTAGTAGAGTAAAACATGCAACCCTAACCTACAGTATATAATGCACTTAGTAGTACAGATTAAAGATAAATTACTTGTCATTATGGGCACCATGGTAGCGCCACAATTAGCCAACACTATTACAGCTCGGGGATTCTAAAGTTCGGAGTTCAATATTGGCACTGTCTGTAAGGAGTTTGTATGTCATCCCCGTGAAACACACGGGTATCCTCTGGTTGCTCCAGTTTTTAACCACGGTCCAAAGATGAACTAATTAGAAAGTAATTGGTCATTGTAAATTGACCTGTGATTAAGCTAGTGTTAAATAGGTGGCTTGCTGGGTATTGTGGTTTACTGGGCTGAAAAGACTTGAGCTGCATTGCTTCTCTAAATAAATATAAAAATAATAAATAAATTATTAATGTCCCTCAAATTCCAACCTATGTCCTGGTCGAGAGAGGTGGAAACAGATATGGCTTACCAACAGGGCTCTGGTGAAGCTGTATAGGCCAATCCCATGTGCATTGGATACAATGGTTTGCAGGAACATTGATGAACTCCAAATTGGAGGTCTTCAATAGGCTATGCTCTACTGGGAGATAAGGGCCACAAAGAAGATGAAAGAAAGAAATTATTAATATTCACTCACTTAATTAAGCACTCTCAGCTCTTTCTAATCTTATTTCTTCTGAATCTGATAAGGTCGCTCATGGTAGGTTGATTCAGAAGATAAAGGTGCATGGGATGCAGGGTGAATTGCGAGTTGCATTCAGAACTGGCTTGTTGATAGAAGACAAAGTGTAGGGATGGAAGGCTGTTATTCTGGCTGGAAGTCCATGTCCTGTAGTGTTCCACAAGGATTAGTGCTGAGACTTTTGTTATTTATGACCTATATCAATGATTTAGGTCAAAATGTACTGTAGATGGATGGATGGGCAGGTCTGCAGATGACACAAGATTGGTGAACTTATAGACAGTGTAAAGGGGTATCAAACAATATGGCAGGATATAGACCAGTTTTCAGCCGAGAAATGGCAGATGGAATTTAATCCAGGGAAGTGTGAGTTGTTGCACTTTCATCATCATCATTATATGACCATAAGACCATAAGAGAAAGGAGCAGAAGTAGGCCACTTGGCCAATTGAGTCTGCTCCGCCATTTTATCATGAGCTGATCCATTTTCTCCTATTTAGTCCCACTCCCCTGCCTTCTCACCATAACCTTTGATGCCCTGGCTACTCAGATACCTATCAATCTCTGCCTTAATGACCCAATGACTTGGCCCCCACTGCTGCCTGTGGCAACAAGTTCCATAGATTCACAATCCTCTGACTAAAAAAATTTCTTCGCATTTCTGCCCTTCAATCCTTAAGTCATGCTCTCTCGTACTAGACTCCCCCATCATGGGAAACAACTTTGCCACATCCACTCTGTCCATGCCTTTTAACATTCGAAATGTTTCTATGAGGTCTCCCCTCATTCTTCTAAACTCCAAAGAATACAGTCCAAGAGCGGACAAACGTTCCTCATATGTTAACCCTCTCATTCCCGGAATCATTCTAGTGAATCTTCTCTGTACCCTCTCCAACGTCAGCACATCCTTTCTTAAATAAGGAGACCAAAACTGCCCACAGTACTCCAAGTGAGGTCTCACCAGTGCCTTATAGAGCCTCAACATCACATGCTGTGATGTGTCATATGATGTAGGCGATCATGGTGTCATGACCATGATTCTTCTTGGGCCATCAATGACTTCCCGTCTCCATCGTCCTCTGTTCTGAGTCAGTTTCTTGCCTTCAGTTCCCTGCTTTACTACCTGCCTTTCATTTTCTCTCCTCCCTCAATCCTTCTCCCCCTGTCCTTCTTGAAGTTTATTTATTTGTTACATGTCATTTTGTATGACATAGGCAATCTCATGGCCATGATTGATCTTGGCAAATTTTTCTCCAGAAGTGGTTTGCCATTGCCTTCATCTGGGCAGTGGCTTTACAAGACGGGTGACCCCAGCCATTATTAATACTCTTCAGAGATTGTCTGCCTGGCATCAGTGGTCGCATAGCCAGGACTTGCAACATGCATTAGCTGCTCATATGACCCTGATCAGGGGACTAGCAGGTGCTACATCTTGCCCAAGGGTGACCTGTGGGCTATCAGATGAAGGGAGCACCTTACACCTCCTATGGTAGAGATATATCTCCACCCTACCACCCAGGTTGCACTTTAGGAGGAGAATAAAAGGAGAAAGTATACAGTGAATGGAAGCAGCTGCACAACGTTGAGGAGCAGAAGTATCTTAGGTCAAGGTCCATAGATCCCTCAAAGTTGCCATGAAAGTGCTAGCGTGGTTAAGAAGACATATGGTATTCTGGCCTTCAGTAGTTGCGAGATTGATTTCAAAAGCCACAAGGTTAAGTTGCAGCTCTATAAAACTCTGGTTGGACCACAGTCAGAGATTTAAGTCCATTTTTAGTTGCCTCATTATAGGAAGGATGTGAAAGCTTTAGAGAGAGTGCAGAGGAGATTTGCCAGGATGTTGCTGAATTGGAGAGCATGTCTTATGAGGGAAGGTTGAGCAAGCTATGGCTTCTCTCTTTGGAGCAAAGGAGACTGAGAGGTGATTTGATAGAGGTGTATAAGATGATAAAAGGCATAGATAGAGAGCACAGGCAGTGCCACCTTCAAGGGTTGCAATGACTAATATGAGAGGACAAATCTTTAAGGTGATTGGAGGGGTGTATAGATGGATTGACAGATAGAAACTTCACTGATCCTAAAGGAAATTGCAGTGTCACAATAGCATTACAAGTGCACAGATATACAAATATTAGAAGGGAAATAAGAAGGAATTTAAAAAATAATTTACCTCAAACAGTCTAACAGGAGGGGGTCATCACTTCCCCGGCTGTAGATTGACTCATTAATGAGCCTAATGGCCGAGGGTAAGTATGACCTCATACAGCGCTCTTTGGAGCAAAGCAGTTGTCTCAGTCTATTACTGTTCAACCTCTATTCAACCAAGGTAGCATGCAGAGGGTGAGAAACATTGTCCAGAATTTTCTGTAGGGTGGTTAATAAGTCATGTAGTATGCTGGTCTTCGTGATAGGTGCATAGAAAGGGCCCAAAGGATCACTGGGACCCGAGTCTCCGCAAACACAAACTGTTCCAACTGCTACCATCCTGGAAATAGTACCACAGCATTAAAGTCAGGACCAATAGTCTCCGGGACAGCTTCTTCCACCAAGCCATCAGACTGATTAATTCAGGCTGACAAAATTGTATTTCTAATCTATATTAACTGTTCTGTTGTACATACTATTTATTACAATTACTATAAATTGCACATTGCACATTCAGACAGAGACATAACATAAAGATTTTTACTCCTTGTGTATGTGAAAGATGTAAGAAATAAAACCAATTCAATTCAATTCTTCAGAAGTAGGTTTTTTACACAGAGAGTGACAAGCGCATGGGACGCACTGTTGTGGGTGGTGGTAGACGTAGATACATAGACGTAGGGACATTTAAGAGACTCTGAGATAGGTATATGGATGAAAGAAAAATGGAGGAGTTTATGGGAGGGAATGGTTAGATTGATCTTGAAGTAGGTTAAAAGGTCGGCACAACTTTATGGCCTATACTGCGAGGTACTGTTCTATATCTGTCAATTCAGAAAGTATGTTATTTATAAAGCAGAGGTGCAAACTACAGTAATATCAACCAGTAAAAGCAGTGATTTTATCTGAAAAACACAACATAACAAATAGTTCTACTGAAATTATTTGCATAAAATTCAGTCACACCTTATTATCACTAAACTTGATTACCTGGGGAGTTACCCATTCAGTCTGCCTGTGTCGTGGTGCTTTTAACACATAAAGCCCTTTACAGTGTATTCCAAGCTCTGCTAGTGTATTACTGTTTTCACATAGTATAACAATGAAGAATTTAATTTCTAATTTGTTCAGGTAGCTAATTGTTGTCGAAGTACTTACTAATGATTATCACTGGTGTCCAATGATCAGATGTCCTCAGCATTCCTGTTAATTCCAGTTGCAATGTTTTAAAATATTCAGTGTTAATGACTCATTGATAAATGTCTATTGACACAAACAGACAATTGCCTCGAGGACCTTTCAATGAGATAGCCCAAACACAGAATTTCTACTCTTTCTGCATTTGCAATGAGAAAATAGAACATTCATCTGTATTAATAAATAAATATGGAGATTTTTTGTGATAAAGGTCTATTATTATTTCCAATTTATTTAGTAGGGCATCCATTAATTAACACCGGTGAATTGGTTGATTAATAGTAGTTTGACAGGAGTACATTAACTAAACTGAAGCAATTGTGGCCCCATACAAGCTAGGAATGCAAATTTTATAATTGCACTGCAATGGTAACTGTTTTACAGAACAATTTATTTAACTATGTCAGTGCCAGTGAGTGGCTTTGCACACCACAATGTCCTCTGACAGTAGGTATACATGACAAGACACCAGAAAACACAAACAGTTTCCATAATGTCAGCAGCCATCTCTTGGCAAAGGCAGATATCAAAGATAAAATTTATAATTCACTTTAATACGTCAGAACAGTCTTTGGTTGATTGAGAAAAAGAGTAACTGAAGTTCCAATTAAATTGGGAATTGCAGGACAGCGGGTCTTGAAGGGCTGGAAGGAGTTACTATACGTTGTATGTCAATAAATAACTAACTAATAAGCATTGGGAACAAAATATATAATCTACTCAGTATCTATAATCCCTGTTTTCCTCGTTGCATAGGCTGGATAAACTTGGATTGTAGTTTCTGAAGCGCAGAAGGCTGAGGAGAGATTTTATAGAGGGTTATAAGATTATGAGAGGCATAGATAGAGTAGTCAGAGGGTATCTGTTTCCCAGGGTTGAAATGTCTAAAACCAGAGGGCCTTGCATTAAAGGGGGGGGGGGGGGGGAGAGTGAGAGAGAGAGAGAGAGAGAGAGAGAGAGAGAGAGAGAGAGAGAGAGAGAGAGAGAGAGAGAGAGAGAGAGAGAGAGAGAGAGAGAGAGAGAGAGAGAGAGAGAGAGAGAGAGAGAGAGAGAGAGAGAGAGAGAGAGAGAGAGAGAGAGAGAGAGAAAAAAAAAAAAAAAAAAAAAGAAAAAATGAAAAAATGTCTTTTCACTCTCTGAGTGGTGGATGCCAGGAATATGCTGGCTGGTACGGTGGTAGAGGCAAATGCATTAGAGGCTTTTAAGGGATGTTTAGATAGGCTCATGAATGAGATGGAGGGATGGACATTATGTAGACAGGAGGGATTAGTTTTTTGGGTGCTTTTTGAGTTGTTTATTATCTGGTTCAGCACAACATTGTGGGTGGAAGGACCTGTTCCTGTGTTGTACTGTTCTATGTTTTTGTTATAACCCCATCTAGCACCAACAGTCATTAGCCGGTCAAAGTCACTTAGATCACATTTCATCCCCATTCTAGTGCTTAACCTGAACAACAATTGACCATGAGATGAAGCCACACTCAGGTTGGAGGAACAACACCTTATATTCCGTCAGGATAGACTCCAACCTGATGGCATGAACATTGACTTCTCTAACTTCCGCTAATGCCCCACCTCCCCCTCGAACCCCATCTGTTACTTATTTTTATACACACATTCTTTCTCTCACTCTCCTTTTTCTCCCTCTGTCCCTCTGACTATACCCCTTGCCCATCCTCTGGGTTTCCCCCCCTCCCCCTTTTCCTTCTCCTTGGGCCTCTTGTCCCATGATCCTCTCATATCCCTTTTGCCAATCACCTGTCCAGCTCTTGGCTCCATTCCTCCCCCTCCTGTCTTCTCCTATCATTTTGGATCTCCCCCTCCCCCTCCCACTTTCAAATCTCTTACTAGCTCTTCCTTCAGTTAGTCCTGACGAAGGGTCTCGGCCTG
The DNA here is from genome assembly GCF_963921235.1 of Mobula hypostoma. Lineage (NCBI taxonomy): Eukaryota > Metazoa > Chordata > Chondrichthyes > Myliobatiformes > Myliobatidae > Mobula > Mobula hypostoma. Next base: position 10,619,889 of record NC_086097.1, read on the forward strand.
AAACGTCAACTGTACCTCTTCCTAGAGATGCTGCCTGGCCTGCTGCCTTCACCAGCAACTTTGATGCGTGTTGCTTGAATTTCCAGCATCTGCAGAATTCCTGTTGTTTGAGTCTGATGGTCCTGGTTTGGATGCTATGTAACCTCCTCCCTGAAAGGGGTGGGACAAACCATCCCTGATGATGTTACTGGCCCTTTTCTGGTACCTTTCTTGATAGTGGGCAGGCTGGAGTCAGAGATGCATTGGGCAGTCTTGATTTCCCATTCAGAACCTTCCTGTCAGCTGCAGAGCAGCGTTGCCACCAAGCAGTGATGCTGCTCCCTATTGCACATCTGCAGAAGGACATAAGTAATGCTACATGAGTCTGTAATGTATAGCAAGCAGATAAAAAATATGAACATGGAGTAGGTCAGGGAGTGAAGAGCTTCTGCCATTATAAAGTCTCTTCTGGAGAAAAGGTAAGGAAGTTCAAATATGTATTTGAACATTTGACTGTGGATTTGAAATAGTCTCCGCCATCAGTTGAAGTTTGAAACTTTTAACTGTTAATAATTCTGAACTTTTTCAGAAGGAGAGCTTTCTCTTATTAATTTACAATAAGTGTTAGGATTCTTGTTTTCATGATAGCTCTGTATGAATGTTGAGTGGGATTTGGTGACTCTGTCAACTTTAATAGTTATCTCAGATTGCCATCAAAAGCTGCAACTGTGTTATTACCTCTCAAATCTTGTCAGAGGAATTGCTTAAGAATATTTTATTTTATGTGGCCCTACTCTTGCAGGAAAGTGCTGATTTTCAAATCAGTGACAACTGAACCTGACAGCCATCAGTTTGCAAAGTGAAGTAAGCGTTTTTTCATTTATGTAACTTTTAAAACGTGTTTGACATGTCAGCCAGGAACTTGCATTTGTTATAGTCATAGAAGCTAATGTAGAATCATAAAGTTATAGAACACTGCAGCACAGAAACAGGCTCTTTGGCCCATTTAGTCCGTGCAGAACTATTCATTTTCCTTGTCCCATCGATCTGCAGACAGACCATAGGTCTCTGTACCACTCCCATCCATGTATCTATCCAAATTTCTCTTAAATTTTGAAATCAAACCCACATCCACCACTCATTTCACAATCTCAACACCCTCCGATTGAAGAAATTCTGTTAGAAATCTGTTAGAATTCTTTGAGGAAATAACAAGCAGGATAAACAAAGGCGAATTGGTGAATGTTATCATCTTCAATTTTCAGAAGACCTTTGACACGGTGCCTCACATGAGTTTGCTTAATAAGATAAGAGCCCATGGTATTACAGGAAAGATGCGAGCATTGGTAAAGCAGTGGCTGATTGGCTGCCGGTGACTAATGGTGTTCCACAGGGATCTGTATTTGGACTGATTCTTTTTATGCTTCATGTCAATGATTGAAATGACAGAATTGATGCCTTTGTGGCCAGGTTTGCAAATGACACAAAGATAGGTGGAGGACAGGTAGTGCGGAGGAAGCAGGGAGGCTGCAGAAAGACTTAAACAGATTAGGACAGTGACAAAGAAGTGGCAAATGGAATACAGTGTCAGGAGTGTACAGTCATGCACTCTGATAGAAAGAATAAAAGCATTGAACATTTCCTAAATGGGGAGATAATTCAAAAGTCTGAGGTTGAAGAGACTTGAGAATCCTCATGCAGATTTCCTTTAAGGTTAATTTGCAGGTTGAGGCAGTTAAGAGGAAGTTAAATGCAATGTTTCATTTCAAGAGAACTAGAGTATAAATCAGGAATGTAATGCTGAGGCTTTATAAGACACTGGTGAGGATGCACTTGGACTATGGTGAAGAGTTTTTTATTTAAGAAAGAATATGCTGACATTGGAGAGCATTCAGAGAAGGCTCATGAGAATGATTCCAGTATGAAATGCTTATCATGTGGGGTGCTTGATGGCTCTGAGCCTGTATTCGCTAGAACTTAGAAGAATTAAAGAAGATTTCAAAGAAACCTGTTGAATATTAAAAGGCATAGATAGAGTGATGTGGAGAGGATATTTCCTATGGCCGGGATTCTAGGAATAGAGGCTCAGAAAGGAGGGAGATCCATTTAGAATGGAGATGAGGATGAATTTCTTTAGCCAGAGGGTGTTGAATCTGTGAAATTCATTGCCACAGGCAACTGTGGAGGTCAGCTCATTGGACGTCTTTAAGGCAGAGTTTGATAGGTTCTTGATTAGTCAAGGCATGAAAGGTTATGGGGAGAAAATAGGAGAATGGGGTTTAGAGGGAAATGGATCAGCCATCATGAAATAGCAGAGCATAGTCGATGGGCCGAATAGCCAAATTCTGCTCCTACTTCTTATGGAATTTTCCCCTCATGTTCTCTTTAAATATTTCATCTTTTGCACTTAACCCATGACCTCTAGTTCTAGCCTCACCCAACCTCAGTGGAAAAAGCCTACATGCATTTACACTGCCTATAACCCTCAATTTTTTATACCTGTGTCAACTCCCCCTCTTTCTCCTGTGTTCTGGGGAATAAAATCCAAACCCATTCAATGTTTCCCTATAATTCAGCTGCTCAAGTCCTGGCAATATCCTTGTAAATTTTCCCTGCACTCTTTCGATCTTATTGAACAAAATTGCACACCATACTCCAAAATATGCCTCACCAACATCTCATACAACTTTAAAAATAACATCACAACATCTGTACTCAATATGTTGATTTTTGAAGGCCAATGTGCCAAAAGCTTTCTCTGTGACCCTATCCACCTGTGGCGTGACTTTCAAGGAATTATAGATCTGTATTAGACCATAAAATATAGGAACAGAGTTCTGACATTTGGCCAATCGAGTCTGCTCTGCCATTTCATCATGGCTGATCAATTTTCATTCAGCCCAATCTCCTGCCTTTTCCCCAGACCCCTTCATGCCCTGATCAATCAAGAAACTATCAACCTCTGTATTCAACATATGTAAGCACTTGGTCTCCACAGCCACATGTTGCAGTGAATTCCACAGATTCACTGCTGTTTGGCTACTTTGCTCTCCTATTATATTCCTTCTTCTCCAGCCCTTTACCTCTTCCACCTACCCCCCTTTACCTCTTCCACCTACCCCCCTTTGCAACTTCTCACTCCATCCCACCTTTCCCCTCACTGCTCTCACATATTACCTGCCAGCTTCGTTTTATAATGAATGAGTTTGTTGACACCTATAGCATTAGACTTTTCCTGGCTTTGTTAGTTATGCTTGAATTTTAACAAAAATATCCAACTGGAGCATATGATTTTGGAAACTCATTTGCAAAGAGCAGGAAATGAAGTACAATATCTACATTTGAACAAAAATGTTGTTGCAAGATCTGAGAGTGTAATCTCTCACAGAGACATTTGCCCGCCTCAGTGGGTATGAAGATTTCTGAGACCATATTTTGATGAACAGGCAAGATTTATTGCTTATTTACTTATTATTATTATTATTTCTTTCTTTTTGTATTTGGACAGCTTGTCATCATTTGCACACTGGTCGAACACCCAGTTGGGGCAGTCTTTCATTGATTTTATTATGGATTTATTGAGTAAGCCTGCAAGAAAAGAAATCTCAGGTTTGTATCTGGTGACATATATGTACTTCGTTAACAAATTTACTTTGAACTTTGAACTTTGAACTTTGAAGAAAGAGGTGTAAAAATTTAAAGGAGATCTGAGTGTAAAGTTTTTTTGTGTAACAGTTGGTATTTATATAGGACAATCTGCTAGAAGAAATGGTTGACGCAGCTCCAGTTCCAGCACTTAAAAGGCATTTGAACCAGTACTTGTATCATAATAGAATAGAAGGATTCAAGCCTGATTTGGGAAACGGGAGCACCTGGAAGTAACCCACACGATCACTCCTTACAGACAGCGGTAGGATCTGAACCCAGGTCACTGGAGCTTCAATAACATTACAGTAACCACTACACTATGATGATGCTCCTATGGTACCATGCTGCCCCAGATATATCTGTCAACACCTTCAAACTCACAACCTCTATCAACAAGAAAGACAGGCTCATGGAAACACCACCATTCTCCTGGTTCTGCTCCAAGTCAGACACCATCCTGACTTGGAAATATGTCGACATTCCTTAAAAATTGCTTGTTTTAAATCATGGAACCTCTCACCCAACATTTTGGAAGGACCAGCACTAGAAGGAGTGGAATTATTCAACCACTTTTTCAAGTATTAGTAGGGACAGGCAATAAATTCTGGCTTGTCAGTGATACCCAGAATAAGAACATGAAAAACATGTGTACATCTTTTCTACATGTGTAGGACACATAAAACTACAGGATGAACAATATTATCCAATCCCAACTCCCACCATTTACATGGTATTGGTGGTAAGAACGAAGGGGGACAAAGGTGAGAACGTCCTGACGAAGGATCTCGGCCTGAAACGTCGACTGTATCTCTTCCTTGAGATGCTGCCTGGCCTGCTGCGTTCACCAGCAACTTTGATGTGTGTTGTTCCCACCATTTGCATTAGTCTGAATCAATCACCATTCATTCATACCAGCCAAAAGACCTAACGTAGAATTGAATAGAATGAGGGAGGAGCTCATTGAAACCTGCCAAATACAAAAATCCTATAGCATAGATTTTGACTGGATGCTTCCAATAGTGGGAGAGTCCAGAATCATAGGGCACAACATCAGAATAGAGGGACAATTCTTTAGAACAGAGATGAAGAAAAAAATTAATTTCTTTAAGTAGAGGGTGGTAAATCTGCGAGATTCATCACCACAGACAGCTGTGGAGGTCAAGTCATTGCATATATCTAAAACAGAGGTTGATAGGTTCCTGGTTAGTCAGGCTGCAAAAGTTATAGAGAAGGCAGGAGAATAAGGTTGAGAGGGAAAATAAGTTAGCCATGATTGAATGGTGGAGTAACCTCAATGGACCAAATGCCCTAATTCTGATTCTATGTCTTATAGTCTTAAAACCAGACTTCTGCCTTAGCAATGAATCTAATATGTATAATTTCCTGACACTTGACAACAGTTTTTCTGAAAAGAATAGAATAGAACTTCATTGCCATTGCTCAAGACAACGAAATTGCGGTGCTACTCAACTCCATGCAAAACAGGTATACATTGCATGTGGTATGGCTTAATTTTCAAAAATTCCCATGTTTACATGCAACAAATGACTTCAATAGTGCATAACACTCAAGGACCATTAGCAAGCTGGGAAGTAGCATTATTCAGCTGCACAATAGCCTTTGAGAAAAAGCTGTTTTTCAATCTTATTATCCTTGACTACGATGTTTCTGTCTCTCCTACCAGATGGCAGAAGATAGTACAGAAAATGTCCGGGATGGGATGGGTCTTTAATGATGTTATGAGCATGCAGTAGGCATCGAGAGCTGTAATTGTCTCCAATTCCAGTAGTTGAGTCCCAGTGATGTGCTGAGTTGTCCTATTCACCTGATGGAGTGCTTTGTAATCTGTCTTGCTGTAGCTGGAGTATCACACTGTCATTCCATATGTCAGTATGCTCTCAATAAAAGTTGGCCAGCAATTTTTGGTGCAAGTTAGCTCTCCTTAAGCACTTCAGGTAGTATAGTTACTGTTATGCCATCCCTAAGCCTTCTCAAATCATATCCTCCCATATTAAGTATTCTGCATTACAGGACCAAGTGCTAAGATCTGCCATCCCTGAACTGAGTTTGAATCCATATCATCATTTTAAATTTCAATTTGAGGCTTGAATCAATAATCTTTTGATCCAAATATAAAATGCTATTGCACTCAAATTTCATTCTAATATAAAAATTAATGCTTAATATCAAAAATAAAAAGACTCCCATTAACTTTTATGGTGTCTGACATTTTTTATTTGCAAGAAAGAAGGCATTAATTCTAATGGGAAATATTAGTATGTTTATCAAAAATTAACTAGGCACAATCTATGAAAATGTGACAGAATAGAGCCTGATTAAATACACATTATACTGTAATTGCTTTTAAGCTCAAAGGTAGTAGTGGACTGTTTAATCATTACAGATTGACATTTCCACTGTTTTGTTAAAATATGTTAATTCTGTTGCACTGGACAGCAATGTTTTTTCAAAAGGGTTGCTTGCTCCGAATTTTTTTTTTGTTTATGATAGACAGCTGGAAGCTGAACATAAATATAATTTCAGGTGACTTGTATCATATCGGAATTTGAAAAAACAAGAAAATACCTTTTATTGAATATAATGTGTTTAATTGCATAATGGTGCTGATGTCTTGCAATAGTTCAACTAAGGTAAAAATGTTTTGTTGATGATTTTCATTTGTACTCAGTGTCTGAGGTTTCTCACTTAAGTGTCTAACAATAATAAGCCAGATTTGATGAATTCCAGTTGTCCTGATACTATTTTTCCGTGACCAAAATGTCTAGGTGAAACCTTTCACCATGTTCATCACTGACAGTGCCAAAATTTGGGAATGCAGAAAATGAATCTTTAGTGACATGTTGCACTTCATGGTTTTGTAGCTTGAAGCATCTCGTCAACCAGCTGCATGTTTTTTGGTGCTCAATAATTGCCAAGAAAATTTTTTTTGAATAGCCTGTCACTGATGGCCTATTTGATTTTTGGAACAACAAAAATGTTTTCCTTAATCTTGTCATCTGACTTGAATTAGGAATTGAAATAACAAATATAGGCAATTTCAAAAACATGGTGCATGATAGAAAAATTTCATGGTGATTTTCATGATCAGAAACTCAAATTCCATAAGATACAACCAAAAATATTCAGGAAGCAAATTCATTGCTGTCCAATGTTGTTAGTATGTTGGACCAAATATTGCAAATTTAATCAAAAAGCTCCAAAACGTGGGCCTCTAATAAACGTGGGAACAACCTTGCACTCAGCATCAGTAAAACCAAAGAATTGATTGTGGAGACCAGAAAAGGTAAGACGAGGAAACACATGACAATCCTCACTGAGGGATCAGAAGTGAAAAGGATGAGTAATTTCAAGTTCCGAGGTGTCAACACTTCTGAGGATCTTTCCGAGGCCCAACATATCAGTGAAGGCATTTCAGCAGCTATATTTCATTAGGAGCTGAGGAGATTTGGTATGTATGTCACCAGAAACATTTGCAAATTTGTACATCTCTGTCTCGTTTGGGAAGGGGGCAATGCACAGGATTGAAAAGAGCTGCAGACAGTTGTAAACTCAGTCAACTCCATCATGGGCACCTGCCTCCCCAGCATCCAGGATATATTCAAGGAGCGATGCCTCAGAAAAGCTGCATCCATCATTAAGGACCCCATTACCCAGAACATGCCCTCTTCTCCTTGCAGCCATCAGGGAAGAGGTACAGTAGCCTGAAGGCCAGACTTTCAATTATTTCAGGAATAGCTTCTTCTCATCTGCCATCAGATTTCTGAATGGACATTGTACCCATGAACACTATTTCACTACTTTTTTCACTTTTTATACTAAATATTTAATTAAACTTTTAAAAATATATATCTTCTTACTGTAATTCAGTTTTTATTATTATGTATTGCAATGTACTGCTGCCACATAACAAATTTCACGACATTTCTTTTAGATTATGAGAACACTCAGTCCTCTTTTATTGTCATTTAGAAATGTATGCATGCATTAAGAAATGATACAATGTTCCTCCAGAGTGATATCACAGAAAACAGGACAAACCAAAGACTAACACTGACAGAACCACAGAATTATAACATATAGTTACAGCAGTGCAAAACAATACTATAATTTGATATAGAACAGACCATGGGCACGGTAAAAAAAAATTCTCAAGTCCCGATCGACTCCCAAGTCCCCGAAAGCAGGCGGCAAAAGGGAGAAACTCCCTGCCATAAACCTCCAAGGCACCGACAACTGCTGATGCCTTGAAAGCAGCCGACCACAGCCGACACTGAGTCCATCCGTCCGAAAACTTCGAGCCTCCGATCAGCCCCTCCGATACAGCCTCCTGAGCGCCATCCTCTGCTGAGCACCTTTGATCTAGCCCCGAAGCAAGCAAAGCCGAGGATTCAGGTCCTTCTGCTGCGGAGATTCCGGTTACCATACAGTAGCGGCAGCAGCGAAGCGGGCATTTCAGAAGTTTCTCCAGATGTTCCTCCATACTCTCACGTCTGTCTCCATCAAATCAGAATTGTGCACGGTCCCCTACTTGACAGATTACAGATATCATTCACCGGAGAGGCCACGTGCGCTGTGTCGCGCCGCCATCTTCTCCTCCTCCTCCATATGCCAGTGATATTAAACCTAATTTTGATTCTGAATTTTAACTGTTTTAAAATTGTCAATGAACTTGTCTCAGACACTCTTTCCTTATACATTTTATACTCTCTGAGCTTTAACTTGACTTTGAATCTGAGATCGACAAACAGTAATGCTTGTTGAAAACAATTTGAACTCGCCCATTGATAGATCCAAACTTTGAGTCATGAAGACCTTTTGGATTATTAACATTTAAATCTGTTTTTTTTTCCAGCCAGATAATGCTTGACAAATTTTCTCAGAATTATCATTGGTTTATCGAAGAAAGCATGCTAAATAATTCATTGTTTCCTCCTGTATTTATTTCAAATTATTCATAAATTCATTGTTGTTTTGAGCTTTGACATTTATGGCTGTAATGTATTCTTAATACTGACCGTGCTCTGTGAGTAGATAATTATCAATTTCCATGTTACAAGTGACAGCCTGAGGTATTAATTAACATTTTCATTGTGTTTACTTTAATAATACATCCTAAATCATCTTTGCTCAAAAACTACCCTTTAATTAAAAATATTGATTTCCAACCAATTCACAATCTTCCTTACATATCGTAGATCATGGTATTTAATGCACTTACATTGTTAAATATTTGACATTGAATGAATGTGTGAATAACTGAGAATGTTTATTTAACTGAGTGTCAGATGTATAAAATAATAGATTTATTCTTTAGCACATTATTTAAAATTTTGTGTGTGTTGCTCTGGATTTCCACCATCAGTAGATTTTTCTTGTGCCTCTGATAACAGTAACCCACATTCCAAACATGTACAGTTAGGGTTGCTGAAATGTGGGAATGCTAAATCGGAGCTGGAATTGTGGAGATACTTGCAGGCTTGATTTGGTTTGATTGGGTTTGATGTAAAATGTTGAATATCACTGTATGTGACAAGTAAAGATAACCTTCCTTTATCTTTATCTTTATGATAAACAAAGTATTTGCAAGATTCTTGTCTGAGTGACAGTGAAGGAATACATTCACCAAAGAATTTCAAGAGGATTTTGCTCCTGTGAAATTGCTTCCTTTGTCTTCTTACTGGCCTGCCGGTTCTGTTTGATGCATTGCTTTAGATCCTACAGATGATTCATTGCTGGAAGTAAACCTAACGACGTTCTGAGAGCATGTGCACCCTCCCCCGAACACTCAAGCATACCCCAAAGATTACTTGTTCACCTGGTATTAAAAAAAACCACAGGCTCTCTTGCTCCCTAATAAAGGAAAGAGAGGTGCCCCCATTTCACAGCGAGAGGGGAGACATAACAAAACAACTCACTGATTTATGTGTTAAAAGTCTGTTGCATTGCTTTTTCTGAGCTCTGTGCCCAAAGCATTTGGGTCTCTGGGCACACAGCCGGCAGCCAGCTTGCTGCTTACGATCTTCCGTCTCTCACGACACATCTGGCAGCGGCACCGACCTCAAATCTGCCTGCCTCCAGAGCCACGAAAATCCAGCCCTGAAGGCACACTAGTCTTTGAGGCCAGTGGTCCCCAACCTCCGGGCCGCGGACCGATACCAGACCGTGAAGAATGCAGCGGTACAGCAGTAGCTGGGACGCACCCGGCATATCTTTAAGAAAAAAACCGAAATAAACAAGCTAAGTAATTAGGTGCTGACATTTACGTGCTGTGCGACACCTAATTAATTAGCTTGTTTATTTCAGCTTTTTTCTTAAAGATGTGCTGGGTGCGTCCCAGCTACCGCTGCACCCCTGCATGCTTCACGGTCCGGTATCGGTCCGCGGCCCGGAGGTTGGGGACCACTGTTCTAGGCCACGTCCTTGGCATATCGAAAAGTGGCTGGTCCCAATTTAATGGAGAGAAGTGCAAGGAGTTGCATATTGGCTAGACCAACCAGGGTGGGTCTTATACAATGAACAGCAGGGCACAGAGGAGTACAGTAAACAAAGGGGTCTGGGAATACAGGTCCATAATTCATTGAAAGTGGTGGCATAGGTAGATAGGGTCATAAAGAAAGTTTTTTGCACATTGGCCTCCATAAATCAATGTATTGAGTACAGGAGAAGGAATGTTATGCTGAAGTTGTATAAGACATTGGTGAGGCCTAATTTGGAGTATTGTGTGCAGTTTTGGTCATCTACCTACAGCAAAGATGTAAATAATGTTGAAAGAGTACAGAGAAAGTTTACTCAGATGTTGCCACGACTGGAGGATCTGAGTTATAAGAGAAGGTTGAATAGGTTAGGACTTTATTCCTTGAAACATAGAAGATTAAGGAGAGATGTGATAGAGATGTTCAAAGTTATGAGGGGTATAGATAGGGTAAATGCAAGCAGGCTTTTTCCACTGAGGTTGTGTGGGACTGCAAGTATAGGTCATAGGTTAAAGGTGAAAGGTGAAAAGTTTAAGGGGAACATGAGGGGAAATTTCCTCACTCAGAGGGTTGTGAGTGTGGAATGAGCTGCCATTACAAGTGGTGCATGTGAACTCAATTTGAACATTTAAGAGAAGTTTGAATAGGTAATGGATGGTAGGGGCATAGAGGGCTGTGGTCCCAGTGCAGGTCGAAGAGAGTAGGTGGTTCATCATGGACTAGATGGGCCTTGGGGCCTATTTCTATGCTGTACTTCTCCGTATCTCTGACTCTATGAGTCCTTTCAATATTTTTTCATGGTTCCAGTCAGGCTACTGATGTCGCTGTGTTCAGCAATTGTGGAATCATCAAAGGCCGGTATGAGAAGACTAATCATTTCCTTGTTAGTTTTCAAGTTTAAGTTCAAGCTTATTATCATCTGTTTGTACATATATACAACCAAATGAAACAACCTTCCTCCAGCCCCTGGTTCACCTACAATACATACATCACCCACAATACAACAAAACAAAATATTACCACAGACAAGTTGATCGACAATGTTTTTACGATCATAGAAAAGGAAATTAAGATGGAAAATTGCACTGTTGACTGGAGTCAAAGACGTCACTGTGACTGTCTTTTGATATCAGTTGGTGTGTATCAGACATATATCTGATGCCAATGTTACTGGCCACTTGTCTTAGTTCTTTATAACATAAATGGAGTCCACTCAGTCCATCTTATGGTGGCTTTCAGAGATACTCCATCAATCCATCCTCCTGTCTATTCCTTTGCAACGTATTCTCTCTCAAGTTCCATCAACAATAGAGAATTTAACCTACTAACCTGGACCTCTTTGGATGTGGGAAGAAAAAGATATCGCAAATGGAGTGTGGAAACTCCATGCAAAGAGCAGATGTAAAATCACGATCGCTGGAGCTGTGAATGAGTGGTTCTACCTTCCACATCACTGTGCTAGTCACACTTAATGGTGCAGATCCAAATGCTGTGCAGGTACAATTGGTATTCTGCATTATTTTCTGAGTCATTGATACGGCTGACCACTCACATCATCAGCAAACAGCCATCACTGAACTTACAGTGAAATAAAGATCAGAGGTGAGCCAGCTGAAATATATGGACCAGGGACAATAATTCTTCATTTGTCTAAGGCAGCCCATTCAGCAGGTGCCAGTACATTCATTTTAGCCAGGGATTACTTCAGATACTTTGCTTGGCTCTTACTGGCCTCATTTCATGACATTATGTTTCCAATTTGAGCTGAAGGCTGCCTTAATGCAGAAAGAAGTAGCCACCAGCCCGATGGCATGAATATCAATTTCACTTCCTATAATTTCTCCCCACTCTCCCTTTTCTCTTTTACCATTCCCCATTCTAGCTCCCCTCTTAACATTTCTCTTCTCACAACCTGCCTGTAATCAGGCAACGCCTCCCCCCCGCCTTCCTTCCATGGTCCATTCCTCTCTCCTATCAGATTCCTTCTTCTCCAGCCCTCTACCTATTCCATCTATCACCTACCAGCATCTTGCATCTTCCCCCCACCCCCATTCCGTCATCTGGTTTCATCTATTACCTGACAGATTGTGCTCCTTTCCTCTCCCCCACCCCCGCCTCCACCTTCCTGTTCTGGCTTCTTCCTCCTTCCTTTCCAGTCATGATGAAGGGCCTCAGTTCAACACATCGACTGCTTATTCATTTCCATTGGTGCTGCCTGACCTGCTGAATCCCTCCAGTATTTTGTGTGTGTTGCTCTGGATTTCCAGCATCTGCAGAATCTCTCATGTTTAGGAGGTACAGGAGCCTGAAGACATACACTCAGTGTTTAGGAGCAACGTTCAGATTTCTTAATGGACGAAATGTCCAAAATTAGTACTCTTCCATGAGTAGCAAAGAAACAGCCTGCAAGCTGCCGTTCCTTGAGTGGCTCCAGTCGACAGTCTATTTTGGAAATAAGACCAATTAACCTGGAGGCGCCCTGCATGAATTCTAGTGTTATTACCCACTACTTGTCATCAGCCTCAGGAATGAAATGTCAGAAGCTCACTGATAAGCCCGTTTAAAAAAAAAAAATTTTAGCACTTGAACAGAAGTCATGTATTTTCAGATTGTATTTTCATCTGATTTAATTTGCTTTTTAACATCCTACTTTGCGTTACACTAATGGCTCGGTTTGAGTCGATTCATCAGCTCTGCACTGGTATGGTTTTGAGGATTGTGCGAGTTGGCAGGGCTAAGTTAGGCTGCCTGTTCACATCACACTCAACCAGGGAAGAGTTCAGTTCATATATCCGTCAACACATACATGGAGCTGTCTGGGTGCCAGTGAAATTTCAATTGATAATAGGACGATAATCACCTTGTCAGCTCACGGTGAGCATTGACGCTTCCAGGGAATAGCAGCAGATTGCCTTTAAAAAGTCAATTCTAAAAGTTAAAAGGAAGATTGCATCCAAGTTCCATTTATGTCTAAGTGGCACAGGCACTGTCGGAATAATGGATATTTGCGCTATCGGAGGAGATATTTGCCGTTGTGCCTATTCCAGCAAGTAAAAAAGCAATCAAGTTTAACACAGACGAAGTAAGAGTAAGGGTAGGCCTCTTGCACCCTTGCCCTCTAAGCTGTGCAGCAACTGAAACGCTTCCCTGCACATCATCTTTGTTGCCTGACAGTTGGAACAAGGGTAGACAACAAATGACATCATAAGATAAAGGAGCAGAATTAGGCCATTTGGTTCATCGACTCTACTCTACCATTTTCTCATGACGGAAAATGTTCATTTTCCATCTTTGCCCTAAGCTCTTCCCTCGTATTCCTTCCTATCCTGACCAATCAAGAATCTATCTACCTCTGCTTTAAATAGACCCAATGAATTGACCTCCACGGCCACTCTTTGGCTAAAGAAATTCCTGCTTCTCTCCATTCTAAGAGGATTCTCCTCTACTCTGAGGGCTGTGTCCCCTAGACTTAGACTCCCCCATCATAGGGAACACCTCTTCACATGTACTCTGTTGAGTTCTTTCAACATTCAATAGGTTTCAAATTAAGCTCCTTCAAATTCACCTGCATAAGAACTCCCAATCATTTTGCAACTCAGATCTTTGAATTTTCTCTCCATTTAGAAAGTAGTTTGCCCTTTCATTTCTTTAACCAAAGTGCATGACCATACAATCTCTAACAGTATATTCCATCTGTCACCTCCTTACCCATTCTTCCAATCTATCCAAGTCTTCCTGTAGCCTCTCTGCTTCCTCAAAACTACCTGCCCCTCCACCTATCTTCATATCATCCAAAAGCTCAACACTGTAGACATTAATTCTGTCATCCAAGTCACTGACAAATTATGTAAAAAGAGTTTGTCCTAACACAGACTTCTGTAGAACACTGTAGCCACTGGCAGCCAACCAGATTTGGCTCCCTTTTTTCCCCACTGTTCTTCTCCTGCCTCCTGGATAAAGTCAATGCTTTATCCATGCATGTATCTTTCCTTAATACCATGGGTTCTTAACTTGTTAAGCAGCCTCCTGTGTGGTACCTTGTCAAAGGCCTTGACACAGCATGAGATTGAATTGAACTGAACGTTCCAGGACTGTTTCGATGACTTTTTGGTTTGATGTTTGTATTCTGTGTTATCTTGCTTGTTTTTGCCATCTGAGTGACCTGTTCTCTTCTTTTGCGAGTTGAGGGTTTCATGATCTTGTTTTTGAATGGGTTCCATGGTTTTCTGTTTTGTGGTTTTCTGTGGGAAAATGAATCTCAGAGTTGCATACTGCATACATACTTCAACAGTAAATATACTTTGAATTGAAGAAATTTACATGAAAGATTTCTTTGTTGTACTGTATTTCATTATACCCTTCAATTAACAAATAAAATGAAAACTATGTGACTTTTCAATTTTCATTCTAAGTATTCATAGTCTGCATATTACCAAATAAAAAAATATTTAAAGTGCCATGCTGTTTTCAGGTGTGTAAAAATTTCCTGTTCAGAACAATGGTAGTCTGTGCAGCTGTAAAATGAAATTAGAGGAAACATTGGCCGCTGGACTCCTCTTGCCTTCTCCACTTTTTACAAGATCATGAATAATCTGATTGCTATCTCCTCTCCATATTCCCATTAATGTTCAATCACATCTTTATAGTGAGGCACCATGCTGGTTAGTGTTTTGTAATTACAGTTTAGGGCATTCATTCAATCCTGATGCCCTCTGTAAGGAGTTTGTTTGTTCTTCCCGTGATCACACAGGTTTCTTCTGGGTGCTCCAGTCTCCTCACACAATCCAAAAAGATACTAGTTCGAAGGTTAATTAGTCATTGTAAATTGCCCTGTGATTACAGTAAGGTGAAATCAATGCCGCTGGTATGGCTTGGAGGGCCAAAAGGGCCTATTCCATGCTGTATCTCTAAATAAATACCAATTTATTTACCTCTGCCTTAAAAAATATTCAAAGATACTGCTTCCATTGCCTTTTTATGGGAGAGTGGTTCATGGTTCCCAAAGCAAAAAATGAATTTTATCTTTTCATTGTCTAAAATGGGTGGCTGCTTATTTTTAAACAGTGACTCGTGGTTCTAGATTCTTTCGTTGCAGGAAATATCTTCTATACTTTAACACTGACAAGATCCCTTGCAATGCTATTTGTTTCATCACCCCATCACACTATCCTTTACTCCAGCCTCATCCGTCCAAACTTTCTCCACTACAAGGCCCACCCTGCTCATAGACTACTTGTCCTACTTCCATCAGGGAGGAGGCTACGTAGCATCCATACCAGCACTCCCAGACTCAAAAACAGTTACTTTCCCAAAGGAGTAAGGCTGATCAACACGTCCACCCACTAACACACCCTCAACCACCGCTACTTTATCATTTCCTGTTAGAATCACCTCATACACAAACACTCCTGCACCTCGTGCCATTTGATGGACATTCAATCAATCTATGTATATAAGCTATCTAACGTATTTATATATATTTTTTGCGCATGGCCAAGTGGTTAAGGCATCAGTCTGGTGATCTGCAGGTCGCTAGTTCAAGCCTCAGCTGAGGCAGTGTGTTGTGTCCTTGAGCAAGGCACTTAACCACACATTGCTTTGCGACGACACCGGTGCCAAGCTGTATCGGCCCTAATGCCCTTCCCTTGGACAACATCGGTGGCATGGAAAGGGGAGACTTGCAGCATGGGCAACTGCCAGTCTTCCATACAACCTTGCCCAGGCCTGCGCCCCGGAAACCTTCCAAGGTGCAAATCCATGGTCTCATGAGACTAACAGATGCCTATAATGTATTTATATTATTGTGTTTTTGTGCTGCATTGGATCCAGAGTGACAATTATGTTGTTCTGCTTTACACTTACGTACTGAAAATTACATCAAACAGCATTAAGAAACACACACAAAATGTTGGAGGAACTCAGAAGGTTATGCAGCATCTATGGAAAAGAATAAACAGTCGACATTCTAGGCTGAGACCCTTCTTCAGAACTTTCAGGGCAGTTCTCGGCCTGAAATATCGACTATTTATTCTTTTCCATAGATGCTGTCCGACCTGCTGAGGTTCCCCAGCATTTTGTGTGTGTTGCTCTGGATTTCCAGCATTTGATTTGCTCGTGTTTATGATTAAGTCTCGAATTCTTCAATTCTTGAATCTGTCAATTCCTGACATTAATTTCGTAAAACTCTCTGAACTGCTTCAAATATACAAATCTCCTGCCTTAAATAGGTAGACCAACACAATATGGAGTACTCCTTTGTGGTCTCACCAATGCTGTTTATAATTGCAATAACTCATAAGTCAACTCTCCAACAATAAAAATATTCTAATCGCTTTGTTAATCAGATCCATTGCCTGTATTTCAGCCTTGTAAACATCATTCACATGGACATTCAGAGCCTTCCACATCTTGGAGCTCTGCCAACAATTGGTCCATATTCTTATACAACCATATAACCATATAACAATTACAGCACAGAAACAGGCCATCTCGGCCCTTCTAGTCCCTGCCGAACTCATAATCTCACCTAGTCCCACCGACCTGCACTCAGCCCAGAACCCTCCATTCCTTTCCTGTCCATATATCTATCCAATCTAACTTTAGATGACAACATCGAACCTGCCTCAACCACTTCTGCTGGAAGCTCGTTCCACACAGCTACCACTCTCTGAGTAAAGAATTCCCCCTCATGTTACCCCTAAACTTTTGCCCTTTAGCTCTCAACTCATGTCCTCTTGTTTGAATCTCTCCCACTGTCAATGGAAAAAACCTATCCACGTCAACTCTGTCAATCCCCCTCATAATTTTAAATACCTCTATCAAGTCCCCCCTCAACCTTCTACATTCCAAAGAATGAAGACCCAACTTGTTCAACCTTTCTCTGTAACTTAGATGAAACCCAGGCAACATTCTAGTAAATCTCCTCTGTACTCAATTTTATTGACATCTTTCCTATAATTCGGTGATCAAAACTGTACACAATTCTTCTAGGTTAGTTTGTTTCAAAAGATATCCATAGAGACTTTAAATCTAATCATCTGCTTCTACCTCCACTATTCTTTCAGGGAGTTAAGTTCTCAATTCCCATCTAACTTTTCTGAAAGAAGTTGCCATCAATGACCCTCTAATCTTTCCACACGTTACTGCAGATCTGTGAATCTTTATTAATGAGATTAACTCTTTCAGAAGTTCTTGCACAAAGTGCTAACTGCTGAATTAATATTGCTTCTCCTTTTTGCTGCTTTGGTGAAGCTATTTCACAACTATACTGGATGAGAAGTGTAATTATATATAAAACATAATTAAATCAGTGGAGTTTGTTTTATTACTGGTCATTATTTATTTCTTTAGGGATACAGCATGGAATTGGCCCTTCCAACCCTTCGAGCACATCACCTAGCAATTCTTGACAACCCTGATTATCCCAAACCTAATCAGGGGACAATTTACAATGACCATTTAACCTACCCGGTATGTCTTTGGACTGTAGAAAGAAAACGGATCGTCTGGGAAAAACCTATGTATTCCATGGGAGGACACACAGAAACTCCTTCCAGAGGATGTCAAGATTGAACTCCAAACTCCAATGCCCCAAGATGTAATTGCGTTGTTCTAATTGCTACACTGTTGCATATTATGCAGCAAAATAAAAATCTCTGTCTTAAAAAAATTGCCAGATAAAAATTGCAGGGCATAATGGACAGGGTATATAGTCATTGTTAAATTTGAGCTGCTGGAGAAACTTAGCAGGTCATCATTTGTAGAAGGAAATGGACAGTCGATATTTCATAGGTCAAGACCTCCTAGCTCTCATATTTCTTTAATATGGCTCTTGCTCTTGTAAGATGACCAGGTTTTTCTTCAAAACTCAACAAAAACAGCCAAAGAGGATTAGGATGGGGATACTTCTTTAACTGAAGATAAAATACAGAATTATTTTATGGACTTTACAACATCATTCTATTATTGACAGAAAGTTATATTGCACCAGGGATAGGAGGAGGCCCTCTGATGGTCGGGCTCAACCATCGATATTGCACCCAAGCTGTCCGTGTGATAAGCAGTAGGGGGCAGTACGATATGGAGAGCACATTGTTGCACACGCAGCAAGCTCCTCCTCTCCACGCATCTGATAAATCCGAAGCAAAGGCAGAGACCGATACAGTTCGGAAGCAGCGGTGTTGCAGGAATTGCCTGTCAGTGTAGAACTGAGTTAAGGACTTCAGCTCTGGCATTTTCCTCAGGGTTTACTCCTGAAGTTTTCCCCATGAGTGGGTATAGCTGCGAGGCAGCAGAGATTTGAGATCAGAGTTTTTCTTCTCCTAGATATCCTGCCAACCAAGGCTGATGAGCCCCATCTGCCCGAAGCGGCTATCTTAAGGCACCAGTAACCTGCCTTTTCCCCTTCTGTCAGTAGAAATGGTTCCATCAGTCTTAGTAACTAAGCCACACATGAAGGCCAGGAGACTGGACTTGGTTGTCAGAGGTTATTTGATGTGCACACCTTTTGGAGCATTTAATAGGTAGTGGGGGCTTGCCCCCATTACCAACCCCAGTTATAACAGTCTTAAGGAAGCATCAGATATAGGCAACTTAATGTATTTCTGAAGAAGTAATCAAAACAATCAGCTGTTACCCAGATTTTTGTTAACTATTTACTTTTTAAATTAATGTATGCTTAATAGTAACAAGACATACACACCCTTGATAACATGAATCATGGGCCTTCTGTATAGCTTCAATTTGACCTTTCACCATCCATAACTTTGGAATGTCTACATAATGTTTGAGAGTTCCATCACACAACTCACGTGCATGAGAAATGTCTCCTAATACCTATTCCAATTTCACACATTTTTAAAAAACTGAGAATATATAGAGAAATCATCAGTAATTATTTCCTCATTTCAGCTGGAAAATCTGAATTTTAATTAGCATGTACCTAGCCAAATGGAAAGCATAATTTAGATTTTAGGCCTGTAATCTCCATATTCTAAAAATTATTTTTATGATTATCTCCATGAATATGCATTGTTGAGCAGATGAGAAATGAGCGTGTTAGTTATCATTAGGTTTTAACCTATAAGTGAGTGACATTTGTAATATGATTTATCTTTTTCATTACTTTAATTAGATAGCAAACTATTTATCTTTACCATTTACATGAAAAGAGTGATAGGAAAGAGATACTTCTCTACCAAAGGAGGTATAAGGCACTCCTTCCCTCTACTAGCCTGTAGCTCACCCTTGGGCAAGGTTTAGCACCTGTTTAGCCTCCAATCAGGGTCACGTGAAACCATGGGAGCTGCTGGTGGATGGTTGTACGAGCAGCCGGTGGATATCACAAGTCCTGGTTATGGGACCACTGACACCAGGCAGACAATCTCTGAAGAATAATGATAATAGCTGGGGTCACCCTTCTTGTAAAGACACTGCCCAGAGGAAGGCAATGGCAAACCACTTCTGGAGAAAAATTTGCCAAGAACAATCATGGTTACAGAAAGACCATGATTGCCCACGTCATACGACACAGCACACAAAGATGATGATCTACATGTAAGCAATGATCTGCTGTTTATTTTATTTAGGGATACAGGCCCTTCCGGCCCTATGTGCTGCATCAACCCATCAATTCAACCCTAGCCTAATTTATTTCGAAATACCACATGGAACAGGCCCGACTGGCCCAACAAGCCGCATAGCCCAGCCGAATCGAAGGAAAATTAACAATGACTAATGAATCTACACACTGGTGCATCTTCGGACGGTGGAAGGAAACCCACATGCTCCAGGAAGGAACATACAACTTCTCGCAGGTGGCAACACACAGAGACGGCGTTGGAATTGAACTCTGAGTTCCAATGTCCCAAGATGTAATAACATTGCGCTAACCACTATGCTGGCAAGGTTGATAAAAAGCAATAGGTCTGGGACATCCACACATTGATTGACAAATGCAGAAGCCCAAAAATCAATCAGCAAACC
Organism: Mobula hypostoma; assembly: GCF_963921235.1. Classification (NCBI taxonomy): domain Eukaryota; kingdom Metazoa; phylum Chordata; class Chondrichthyes; order Myliobatiformes; family Myliobatidae; genus Mobula; species Mobula hypostoma. The sequence goes on from NC_086097.1 coordinate 10,639,994, forward strand.
TTGGTAACATACGTTTCAATTTTCTGCGGTGTTGGCTTCTACCCTTGGCCCCTAACATTCCCCATGTCCTGAGCCTGTATTGACTCCTAAGGTTCTCCCACATTCAGTCAGAGGGAGGGGAGATGCAATCAACCTAGTCCAGATGAAGTGTCATGAACCAAAATATCAGTTGTCTATTTTCCTTCACAGATACAGCCTACCCTCTGAGTTCCACTAGCAGCTCTTTTTTTTTGTTAAAGTTTCCAGCACTTGAAAACTAATATCTTGTGATTGGTAATTACTAACTCAGTCAGGATGCGCTCAAGAAAATATTTCATCCGTGAGCAACATCAGGTTTAGTGAGTCCTAAATACCATCCAGTACCATCCAGAGAGGCCAGAAAGTATATTAACATCCCTCACATCTTCCTATGTCAGTCTGTCATCTTGTTCCATATGTGCACCACCCTCTGTGTGGAAATCTTGTCTCCCATGTCCTCTTTAAATCTTTCTTCCATCACCCTAAACTTCTTCTCTCTAGTTTCATTCCCCACTGCCTTCGGCAAAAACACTGCGACCATTAGCCTTATCTATGTTGCTCGGCCTCCTAAGCTCGAGGCTAAACAGCCTAGTCTCTCCTTAGAGCTCAAGCCCTCCAGTCCCAACAATATCCTTGTGAATCTTTCCTGCACCTGTCTAACTTAATTGTATATTTCTATAGTACTCCGACTAGATCTGTGCACAATACATCAAATGCGGCCTCACCAATATCTTGGACAACTATAATTTGATGTAACACAAACAAAATTCAGGAGGTGCTCATCAGCTTAGGCAGAATCTACGGAAAGGAATAAACAGTCAATGTTTTGGGCTGAGACCCTTCATCAGAGCTAGATGTTCCAAAACCTAGCGGCCTTATTTCTGGGTGGTAATGAGACAGCCTACAGAGGAGAGGTTGATACCCTGACACTGTGGTGTCAGAATAACAACCTCTCTCTCAATGTCCAAGAAACAAAGGAGCTGATCGTGGATTACAGGAGGAACAGAGACAGGCTGGACCCGAACTACGTCAATGGGTCTGCAGTTGAGAAGGTGAGTAGTATTAAGTTCCTTGGTATACACATCACTGATGATCTCACCTGAACTGCACACACAAGCTTTGTGTCGAGAAAAGCACAATGGTGTCTCTTCCACCTCAGGCAACTGAAGAAGTTCTGCATGGGCCCCCAGATCCTCAAAACCTTCAACAGGGGCACCATTGAGAACATCCTGACTGGCTGTATCACCACCAGGAACTGCACCAACCTTGATCGCTAGGCACTGCAGAGAGTGGTACGGACAGCCCAGCACATCTGTGGATGTGAACTTCCCTCCATTGAGGATATTTATAGCAACAAATGCAGAAAGAAGGCTTGGAAGATCATTGGGGACACCATTTACACCAACCATATATCATTTCAGCTTCCTCTGTCTGTCAAACGGTATCGCAGCATTAAAGCCAGGACTAACAGGCTATGGGGCAGCTTCTTTCTACAAGTCATTAGACTTTTAAATTCATGTCTGTACATTGCAATTGGAGTCACAATGCAAAGATTTTTACTCCCTCACATTGTGGGATGGATGTAAGATTTACATAAATTTTATAAACCAAGTACAGCATATGCCTTTTTCACTGCCCTCTTTAACTCTGATACCATTTGAAGGAGACATTGAGCTAGCTGTATTACATAAGATGGGATGAAAGGCTTAACACATGAGGAGCACTTGGCGTTTGTAGGCCGGTACTCAATGCAGTTCAGAAGAATGGGAGGGGGGGAATTTCATTGACCCCAAATGGATACTGAAAGGCCTGGATAAAATGGATGTGGAAAGGATGCTTCCATTAGGAGGAGAGTGTAGGGCCTGAAAGCACAGCCTCAGAACAAAAGCATGTCTGGATCTCAGTCACTGAGGTTGCGGGGGACTACAACCAGAGATCATGGGTTAAGGGTGAAAGGTGAGAAGTTTAAGGGGAAAATGAGGGTTGTGAGAGTGTGGAATGAGCTGCCAGCGCAAGTGGTACACGCAAGCTCAATTTCAAAATTTAAGAGGTTTGAATAGGTACATGGATAGTATGGGTACAGAGGGCTATGGTCCTGGTGCAGATCGATGGGAGTAGTCAATTTAAATGGTTTCAGCATGGACTAGATAGCCTGCAGGGCCTGTTTCTGTGCTGTTCTTCTCTATGACTATTTCCATGCATTCTTCAGAGAATGGGCTACCTTGACAAACTTCTCAAACATTGGATAGTTACCATCAATACGATCATTACAAGATCCTCCAAATACTCTGGAAGCACATGAATGAAAACAGTTTCTTCACCCTGACTGACATTCCCCACACTGAGACCACCGTTACGGTCTGCCAGCTATTGGCGGACCACATTATTTACAAGGATTTAAACACCTGAGTTCTGGGGAAAGTGTGAACAGGTTCGGACTTTATTCCCTAGAGCACAGGAGAATGAGGGGAGATTTGATGGAGGTAGACAAAATTATGAAGGGTATAAATAGGTTAAATGCAAGCAGTCTTTTTCCACCTAGGTTGGATGAGACTACAATTAGAACTCATGGGTTTAAGGGTGAAAAGTGAGATGAACATGAGGGGGAACTTCTTCACTCAGAGGATGGTGAGAATGTGGAATGAGCTGCCAGTGAAAGTGGTGATGCAGGGTCGATTTCAACATTTAAGAGAAAATTGGATAGGTATATGGATGGATGGGAGGGGTATGGAGGGTTGTGGTCTGGGTGCAGGTCGATGAGACTAGACAGATTAATAGTTTGGCATGGACTAGATGGGCTGAAGGGCTTGATTCTGTGCTGTAGTGTTCTATGACACTATTTGCATGCCTGATTCCTAAAACTGACACTCTGTCCCAAGTTGTACCATGGGAAAACATCATCAGCCAAATGTAAGAAAAGACTAGACAGTTTACTTGAAGCCTCCTCAAAGGAACACAACATCCCCTCTATCCTGGAATGAGCATTCGGAATATGAGTGAGAACTTTAAGTTTATTGATTAAGCACATACAGAAGCAGTGTAAGAGACTGTAGCTCCCATATTGCTCTCACTTGCCACCCACAGAATTCGGATGAAAGCAGGTCATCCCTGGCCCTAAGGCACTGCCAAGACAGATAACACTGTTAAATGCAGTGCTGGGAGATCAGCTGAAGTTAGGAATGAATGAGTGCCTGTCCCTGAACCAGATCTCACCAAAAAGATCTGACTAATCTTTGTTCAATCAAATTCTTTTGCAAAAGAATTATAAAAGTTCAAAGCAATAATGATATTCCTATGGATCAATTTGTAAACTTCTCATGCTTCAATGATTTTTCTTTTCAACCGAATGTTTCTCCCAACTATTTTTTTATATTGTTTGCTAACCTTTTAAGACATCAATTAGTAAAACTAATTAATGAATCCCAAAAATGACCATATGTTTTACTGCATAAATACGATGAACTACAATTGCTAAAATTATCCTGTGACATTTATTCTATGGCATTTTGTGTTATTGCCATACAGAAAATTTTCCCTAACAAGATCTTGTACCCAATTAGAGCCTGTTCGAATGACAGTCAGACAACAATTTAAATGCAATAGTTTTGGAAAACCATATGAATCAAATGATGTTTTGAGCCAAATGCCACTTTTTGTAAAGCCCAATTAAAATTTCAACTAATTACTGGAGCTATTAAATTCTTCCATTTTGACAGATTTTAGCATCTCTTTTAATTAAGTCTCTGGAGGTTTCGTTTGGTATATCATGGCCGGCAGTCTGCCAATGATAGAAATATTTCATCGGTGAAGATTAAATTAATCCCTTCTGTTGGAACCTGCACTGCAAGATCTGAATGCGGCAGTAATTTGTCTGCCTTAAGTTTGAACAATTTCTTTAGCAGGGAATCATTGAAACTTGCAGTCTGAAATTAGGTCATTCAACCTTCCAGATTCAGTTGTGATTTCAGCACATTTAAGTCACTCATTTACTTTGTATAGAAAAACTCGATAGTTCTTCTGTAAACCATCCATCAATAATATTGCCTCAGTTTTTCTTTCTTCACCTGCACAGCATGAACTGCTATGCACATCCTACAGTTCTGAGTTCCGAAACAGTTATGTTTTTTTTTGTTCTTGCTCGTTCTATAAAATCGCCCATTAACCTCTCATGCAGATAGCTTCATCACATCATATCCCCATGGCAACCCTGACTCACCTCACCAGAAGTATTTCCTTTGTTCTTCTATCCCTCTCCCAACCTCTCTGTAACTTAAAACTACAGTATATTGACATTTTTTGTTCTTGTGTTTTTTTTCAAAAGTACTAAAGTACATCCAGACAGTTTTTAAATGTTTTCAGAGTTTCTGCCTTTACCACTCTTTAAGGCAGTAAAAGATCAAAAGCTTTCATCATAAATATTTCACCAATGTTCTGATCATTATTCTAACCTGGAACCAATGATTAAGTCCCTTACTCATTGATTTTCTGAAGGAGAAAATAACTGTCATATTTATTCTAGGTCTTTCATAGTGTTGTAAACCTCAATGAGAGTCATTGAATCATGCAGACTGAAAGTCAGCATGGACACAGGTCCCTCAGCTCAATGACTCTATGTTGCCTACAGTGCCCACGCAGTATTCACTCTTTCCAGCATTGGGCCCCTATCTCTCTAAGCTCCGCCTCTCCATGTATTTATTCAGGTGTTTCTTAAATGATACTATAGTACCCACCTCCAACCCGAAGACAATTTTAGCCACTGGACAAGATTGCAAAGGTCAGGATGTGGGAACCTGAGGCAACTCAGCTCGTTGCTCTGCGATGCTTATTAGACTCTGTGCTGAAATGAGTCTGTGGAACGCTATTTGCTTGCTTCTATTGTTTCCACGTTTTTTTTCCCTCTGCACATTGGGTTTTTAATGATCTTTTATAATGGGTTCTTTTGCGGTTCTTTGTTTTGTGGCTGCCTGTAAAGTTGTATAATGTATGCATACTTTGATCATAAATATACTTTGAGTGTTGAATTAATTCCTCTGACACCTTGTCCTCTATACTAACACCCATCCACATGAAAATGTTGCCCCTCAGGTCCCCTTTAAATCTTTCCTTTCTCTACATGCTGTCCACTTTCTGCTTTCAATCTCCACTCCAACTTTGAATCCAACTGATTCTTCCTAACTTCCGTGGCACTTAACCTTCCAAACCAGCCCACTCTGTGGGACTAGTCAAAACCCTTGCTAAATTCCCCCTGCAGCTCAAGACAGTGGCAGCTCTACTGGTCTTGGATCTACTCTATCTGCCAGATCCATCTCATACCATCTCTTTGCCTCCTTATTTCCCTCTTAATCTTAATCTTTTTTTCCTCATAAACTTAATCTCTTAACCTTTTTCGTAGTCTGCAAGGGATTCACTCATCCGAACCTTAAAACCCAGTATATACGTAAACAACAGGAATTCTGCAGATGCTGGAAATTCAAGCAACGCACATCAAAGTTGCTGGTGAATGCAGCAGGCCAGGCAGCATCTCTAGGAAGAGGTACAATCGACGTTTCAGGCCAAGACCCTTCGTCAGGACTAACTGAAGGAAGAGCTAGTAAGAGATTTGAAAGTGGGAGGGGGAGGGGGAGATCCAAAACGATAGGAGAAGACAGGAGGGGGAGGGATGGAGCCAAGAGCTGGACAGGTGATTGGCAAAGGGGATATGAGAGGATCATGGGACAGGAGGTTCGGGGAGAAAGACAAGGGGGGGGGAACCCAGAGGATGGGCAAGGGGTATAGTCAGAGGGACAGAGGGAGAAAAAGGAGAGTGAGAGACCCGACGCAGACTGGGAGACCGCTTTGCTGAACATCTACGCTCTGTCCGCCAGAGAAAGCAGGATCTCCCAGTGGCCACACATTTTAATTCCACATCCCATTCCCATTCTGATATGTCTCTCCACGGCCTCCTCTACTGTAAAGATGAAGCCACACTCAGGTTGGAGGAACAGCACCTTATATTCCGTCTGGGTAGCCTCCAACCTGATGGCATGAACATCGACTTCTCTAACTTCCACTAATGCCCCACCTCCCCCTCGTATCCCATCCGTTATTTATTTTTATACACACATTCTTTCTCTCACTCTCCTTTTTCTCCCTCTGTCCCTCTGACTATACCCCTTGCCCATCCTCTTGGTTTCCCCCCCTCCCCTTTTTCCTTCTCCCTGGGCCTCCTGTCCCATGATCCTCTCATATCCCTTTTGCCAATCACCTGTCCAGCTCTTGACTCCATCCCTCCCCCTCCTGTCTTCTCCTATCATTTTGGATCTCCCCCTCCCCCTCCCACTTTCAATGAGATAGAAGAACTGAGCGAAATACATGTTAGTAGGGAAGTGGTGTTAGGTAAATTGAAGGGATTAAAGGCAGATAAATCCCCAGGGCCAGATGGTCTGCATCCTAGAGTGCTTAAGAAAGTAGCCCAAGAAATAGTGGATGCATTAGTGATAATTTTTCAAAACTCATTAGATTCTGGACTAGTTCCTGAGGATTGGAGGGTGGCTAATGTAACCCCACTTTTTAAAAAAGGAGGGAGAGAGAAACCGGGGAATTATAGACCGGTTAGCCTGACATCGGTGGTGGGGAAACTGCTGGAGTCAGTTATCAAAGATGTGATAACAGCACATTTGGAAAGCGGTGAAATCATTGGACAAAGTCAGCATGGATTTGTGAAAGGAAAATCATGTCTGACGAATCTCATAGAATTTTTTGAGGATGTAACTAGTAGAGTGGATAGGGGAGAACCAGTGGATGTGGTATATTTGGATTTTCAAAAGGCTTTTGACAGGGTCCCACACAGGAGATTAGTGTGCAAACTTAAAGCACACGGTATTGAGGGTAAGGTATTGATGTGGATAGAGAAGTGGTTAGCAGACAGGAAGCAAAGAGTGGGAATAAACGGGACCTTTTCAGAATGGCAGGCAGTGACTAGTGGGGTACCGCAAGGCTCAGCGCTGGAACCCCAGTTGTTTACAATATATATTAATGACTTGGATGAGGGAATTAAATGCAGCATCTCCAAGTTTGCGGATGACACGAAGCTGGGCGGCAGTGTTAGCTGTGAGGAGGATGCTAAGAGGATGCAGGGTGACTTGGATAGGTTGGGTGAGTGGGCAAATTCATGGCAGATGCAATTTAATGTGGATAAATGTGAAGTTATCCACTTTGGTGGCAAAAATAGGAAAACAGATTATTATCTGAATGGTGGCCGATTAGGATAAGGGGAGATGCAACGAGACCTGGGTGTCATTATACACCAGTCATTGAAAGTGGGCATGCAGGTACAGCAGGCGGTGAAAAAGGCGAATGGTATGCTGGCATTTATAGCAAGAGGATTTGAGTACAGGAGCAGGGAGGTACTACTGCAGTTGTACAAGGCCTTGGTGAGACCACACCTGGAGTATTGTGTGCAGTTTTGGTCCCCTAATCTGAGGAAAGACATCTTTGCCATAGAGGGAGTAGAAAGAAGGTTCACCAGATTGATTCCTGGGATGGCAGGACTTTCATATGAAGAAAGACTGGATGAACTAGGCTTGTACTCATTGGAATTTAGAAGATTGAGGGGGGATCTGATTGAAACGTATAAAATCCTAAAGGGATTGGACAGGCTAGATGCAGGAAGATTGTTCCCGATGTTGGGAAGTCCAGAACGAGGGGTCACAGTTTGAGGATAAGGGGGAAGCCTCTTAGGACTGAGATTAGGAAAAACTTCTTCACACGGAGAGTGGTGAATCTATGGAATTCTCTGCCACAGGAAACAGTTGAGGCCAGTTCATTGGCTATATTTAAGAGGGAGTTAGATGTGTCCCTTGTGGCTAAAGGGATCAGGGGGTATGGAGGGAAGGCTGGTGCAGGGTTCTGAGTTGGATGATCAGCCATGATCGTAATAAATGGCGGTGCAGGCTTGAAGGGCCGAATGGCCTACTCCTGCACCTATTTTCTATGTTTCTATGTTTCTAAATCTCTTACTAACTCTTCTTTCAGTTAGTCCTGACGAAGGGTCTCGGCCTGAAACGTCGACAGTACCTCTTCCTAGAAATGCTGCCTGGCCTGCTGCGTTCACCAGCAACTTTGATGTGTGGTCCAGTGTATACGTCCTTCTTTTTATCGACCGGAGCTTTCATAAGCAAAGGTTATCTAAATTTGTCAGGCTTACCTTTCAAAAGGTTCAAAGGTTCTAAGGTTCATTTATGATCAAAGTATGCAACTCTGAAATTCTTCTTCTCCAGATAGTCACAAAACCAAGAAAGAAAAGAACGGCAGCACGATCATCAACCTCCAATTCCCTCCACAAAAAAAACAAAAATGGAACAGGCACATCAATACCCAAATCTCCTTTCCTCACACACAAAAAAAGAGAAAAAGTGACAAAAAACACAGAATATAAAAAATCATAAGACTGGAAAAAAGTCTATAGCTCAAGCCCATATCCAAATCACCGATAACGTGAGTAACATTCTCCAGGAACTGCGGCAGGCCTTTCTCTCTCTGGCAACGAGTGATCTTCGAGTGATAAATGGCAGCCTCCTTCCTCTGTAGCAGAGCGATCCTCCAGTGACAAAAAGGCAGGCAGAGCGTGCTCAAATTCCAAATTCACCTCAATGTTTCTATCCCCTCCCCCCTTTGCTTTAATTGGCGAACAATGGCGGCTTTAATCATCAAAATGGAGTCGAACATCAGCTCCCAGCCTTCTCACTGCAAGGTTCCTTATACTGCCTCTGCTTTCCAGAATCATCTCGGAGTTAAGATGGCGCTAAGGCGGCATTGATGCTGCCTGACTCAGAATCAGAATCAGAATCAGGTTTATTATCACCGGCATGTGACGTGAAATGTGTTAACTTAGTAGCAGTAGTTCCAGGCAATACATAATCTAGCAGAGAGAGAGAAAAAATAACAATAATAAATAAAATAAAACGTATTAATAAATAAACAAGTAAATCAATTAAGTTTATTGAATAGATTATTATCTGATGACACAACAATTGTAGGCCGTATCTCGGGTAATGATGAGTTTGAGTACAGAGAGGAAATTAAGAACCTGGTGGCATGTTGCGAAGACAATAACCTATCCTTCAACATCAGCAAGACGAAGGAATTGGTTGTTGACTTCAGAAGGAGTAGCAGACCGCACGACCCAATTTACATCGGTGGTACGCAAGTGGAACAGGTCAAAAGCTTTAAGTTCCTCGGGGTCAATATCACAAATGATCTGACTTGGTCCAACCGAACAGAGTTCACGGCCAAGAAGGCCCACCAGCGCCTCTACTTCCTGAGAAAACTAAAGAAATTTGGTCTGTCCCCTAAAACCCTCACTAATTATTATAGATGCACCGTAGAAAGCATTCTTCTCAGGTGCATCACAACCTGGTATGGAAGTTGTCCTGTCCAAGACCGAAAGAAGCTTCAGAAGGTCATGAACACGGTGCAGCACATCACACAAACCAATCTTCTGTCCTTGGAACACACATCAAAGTTGCTGGTGAACGCAGCAGGCCAAGCAGCATCTATAGGAAGAGGTGCAGTCGATGTTTCAGGCCAAGACCCTTCGTCAGGACTAACTGAAGGAAGAGTGAGTAAGGGATTTGAAAGCTGGAGGGGGAGGGGGAGATGCAAAATGATAGGAGAAGACAGGAGGGGGAGGGATAGAGCCGAGAGCTGGACAGGTGATAGGCAAAAGGGGATACGAGAGGATCATGGGACAGGAGGTCCGGGAAGAAAGACGGGGGGGGGGTGACCCAGAGGATGGGCAAGAGGTATATTCAGAGGGACAGAGGGAGAAAAAGGAGAGTGAGAGAAAGAATGTGTGCATAAAAATGAGTAACAGCTGGGGTACGAGGGGGAGGTGGGGCCTAGCGGAAGTTAGAGAAGTCCGCTAGGCCCCACCTCCCCCGCGTACCCCAGCTGTTACTCATTTTTATGCACACATTCTTTCTCTCACTCTCCTTTTTCTCCCTCTGTCCCTCTGAATATACCTCTTGCCCATCCTCTGGGTCACCCCCCCCCCCGTCTTTCTTCCCGGACCTCCTGTCCCATGATCCTCTCGTATCCCCTTTTGCCTATCACCTGTCCAGCTCTCGGCTCTATCCCTCCCCCTCCTGTCTTCTCCTATCATTTTGCATCTCCCCCTCCCCCTCCAGCTTTCAAATCCCTTACTCACTCTTCCTTCAGTTAGTCCTGACGAAGGGTCTCGGCCTGAAACGTCGACTGCACCTCTTCCTATAGATGCTGCTTGGCCTGCTGCGTTCACCAGCAACTTTGATGTGTGTTGCTTGAATTTCCAGCATCTGCAGAATTCCTGTTGTTTCTGTCCTTGGACTCACTTTACACCGCACACTGTCGGAGCAGTGCTGCCAGGATAATCAAGGACACGACCTACCCAGCCAACACACTTTTCGTCCCTCTTCCCTCCGGGAGAAGGCCCAGGAACTTGAAGACCCGTACGGCCAGATTTGGGAACAGCTTCTCTCCAACTGTGATAAGACTGCTGAACGGATCTTGACCCGAATCTGGGCCATACCCTCCAAATATCCAGACCTGCCTCTCGGTTTTTTTGCACTACCTTACTTTCCTTTTTTCTATTTTCTATTTATGATTTATAATTTAAATTTTTAGTATTTACTAATTTTTACTAATTTTAATATTTTTAATATTTAATATTTGTAATCCAGGGAGCGGATAGCGCAGAATCAAATATCGCTGTGATGATTGTACTTTCTAGTTTCAATTGTTTGGTGACAATGAAGTATAAAGTATATTAAAAATGTGCAAAAACAGAAATACTATATATTAAAAAAGTGAGGTAGTGTCCAAAGCTTCAAAGTCCATTCAGAAACCAGATGGCGGAGGGGAAGAAGCTGTTCCTGAGTCGCTGAGTGTGTGCCTTCAGGCTTCTGTATCTCCTACCTGATGGTAACAGTGAGAAAAGGGCATGCCCTGGCTGCTGGAGGTCTTTAATAATGGAAGCTGCCTTTCTGAGACACCGCTCCCTGAAGATGTCCTGGGTACTCTGTAGGCTAGTGCCCAAGGTGGAGCTGACTAGATTTACAACCTCCTACAGCTTCTTTCGGTCCTGTGCAGTAGCCTCTCCATACCAGACAGTGATGCAGCCTGTCAGAATGCTCTCCACGGTACAACTATAGAAGTTTTTGAGAGTATTTGCTGACATGCCAAATCACTTCAAGCTCCTAATAAAGTATAGCCGCTGTCTTGCCTTCTTTATAACTACATCGATATGTTGGGACCAGGTTAGATCCTCAGAGATCTTGACACCCAGGAGCTTAAAGCTGCTCCCTCTCTCTACTTCTGATCCTTCTATGAGAATCGGTATGTGTTCCTTTGTCTTACCTTTCCTGAAGTCCACAATCAGCTCTTTCGTTTTAATGATGTTGCATGCATCTTTGGAAACAGCTCTATTTCAATCTTTAATATCTTTATCTTTCCCTTTCATGGTTCTTTTGAAGACCCTGACCTGGAATTACACGCAGACTTTGGTTCTTTGCGGGAATAGGACCCGTTCTTGGGGTTTCAGGACCAGCCGTTGTTCAGCACGCCAAGAGATCAGCCTGAGATGCAGCCTAGTGTTTGGAGGCCTAAGATCTCGGGGCTCTGGAGATAGGCGGATTGAGGGTCGATGTCATGGCAGGAGACTTGTGTGTGGTCAGGGAGGCCGGAAAATCTTTTGCTGTGGGCCCGAAGACCTGAGATCTTCGCAATCTTTGGGCACAGAGCTCGTAAAAAGCTACAAAATGGACTTTTTAACATCATAAACCAGCGGGTTGTTATTTTGTCTCCCACTCGCTGTGAAAATGGGGACACCTCCCTCTCCTTTTTAGGGAGAGAGAGAGAACCTGTAGGTTGCTGAATGCCAGATGAAATGCGATAGTCTTTGGGGTAACTGCAAGATCTGTGTCTTTGATATTGCTTAGCTCACACTTGTGCTCCGTGGTGGGTGTGCTTTTTTGGTCAGTGGGGGGAGGGGGTATTGTTGCTCGATGCTGCTTATGCATGGGAGGGGGGAGCCAGGGGAGGGGGAGGGCTTTCGGGTTCTCACGTTTAACTATCGTTCATTCTTTGGGGCACTTCTCCATTTTCGTGGATGTTTTGCGAAGAGAAAGCATTTCAGGATGTATATTGTATACATTTCTCTGACATTAAATTGAACCTTTGAGTCTGCAGAACACTGAAACACCCAAACAATCACCAAACTGCAAATCACAGTATCCAACAGTTCCAGAATCACATTCAAAATGAAAAACGAACGTAAAAAGACATAAAAGAAGTGAAATATATGGTTTCATGATCTACCCAGAAGATGTCGACCAAAGGAACATTGTACGAAGTTACCATCTTGACCAGAAAGCGAAAGACAACACCTATCAGAAACATGCTATCCCTAGACATCTGGAGAGATCTGAGGCCTCTGTTGGTCAGGGTCAACCATGGATATTGCATCCTAACTGTCTATGTGATACACAAGGCAGGGCAGTATGATATGGAGAGGAAGTCCATGTTGCCTATAATGCAAGCTCCCCCTCTCCAAGCATCTGATAAACCCAAAGGAACAGTAGAGACCGATACAGTTTGGCACCCGTAGTGCCGTAGGAGTTGCCAGTCTGCATGAACTCAACATAGGACTGCCTTAGGGATGGACCCCAACTCTGGATTTTTCCCTTGGGGTTTATTCCCAAAGGCTTTCCGAAAAGGGGGCATAGCTGCAAGGGAGCAGAGGTTTGAGATCAGAGTTTTCTTTCTCCTAGATGAGCAACCAAACACAGCTGATGAGCCCTATCTGCGTAAAGCAAATAGTTTTAAGGTGCCAGTAACCTGCCTTTGCCCATTCTCTTGTCAATAGAAATGTTTCCGCTGGGATTAGCAAATAGCCACACTTGAAAGCCAGGTGCTGGACTCGGTTGTCACAGGCTATTTGAGATGCATGCCATTGGGAGTATTCAATAACTAGTGGAAGCTTATCCCCGTTACCACCCCTTGGCTGTAACAACCTTAAGGAACCATCTAGAGAGATACAGCATGGAAAAAGCAGGACTTTTGGTCCATTGGGTCCTCACCAAATATTAAATGTCCACTTTCACACCTATCCCACCCTGAGCCATTTTATTCTTCTGCCAAATTCTACCATTCATCTACACACTCTACGATGACCCTATCAACTGAAATATTTTTAGGAATGGGCGGAATCTCACACAGCCACAAAAAGAATATGAAAACTGTCCACAAGCATTACAAGAGGTCTGCATCTGATTGTTGGTTGCCATGGTTCTGAGGTAACTTGTCAACTAGCTGCAACATCTCGCCAACCTTAAATCTTCCATCAGCCGTGTTTGTTCCAAAGGCAACAATCCCAGTCTACCCATTCAAATCTAATTCCACAGTGCTAGCAACAGCCCAAGGAATCTTTTCTGCACCTCTCTCCAATGCGGCCATATTGCTGTGACTGAGTAATGTTCAGGATTCAAAAAGAAAAAAATTGCACAAATAGCAAAAGATGAACAAGAAACACAGAATGCAAAAGAGCAAACCACAGAGTCGCTGAATAGTACACAAATATTCAGTATAGTTCAGTTCAATTTAGCGCTGTGTTGTTTGCTGACGGCAGGCTGCAGCCAGTCCACCCTAGTCAAAATCATACAAAATAGCAATTTTAAAAAAAAGAGTAATCTGTACTTTCTGAAGGATATCACCTTTGGTTGTGCTGTTCGCTGGTGCTATCTTCTTGAGACTGCATATAACTTTAAACTGGGCCATTATCCTCAAGAATCACCCTGAGTGATAATATCTTCTTCACCATTGAGAATGGGGAGAAAGCAGAAGAAATGTGGTTATCATTTCTATTGTGTCTGTGGCCTGGTTACACAACAACGCTGTTAATAAAAACGCTGGAGACGGGAGCTATGTTTCATGGTTCTCTACTGGCAGAAGCCAAACTTGACACACACGTACAGATCAAAACATACCTTATAGCACATGCTCAATATGCGCCTAATAGCGCATTCAACGACATGTTACTAAAACATAAAGTAGTCCCTTATTATACTGTAGGCTATCCTGTACACTCCTCCCCTTTTATTTTAATAGTGTATCAACTGTGTTTTTTTACTGGGGCACTATGCTAAACAAAATATGTTTACCCTTAACATACAAATGCCTACCATTTGTTTACTTAGTAACTTAATAATATCAAATTATAACAAAGTAACGTAATAATATCAAATTATAAAAAGCTTTTTTTTACTTTTGGTCTAAGACCCACTTATAACTCAAGTCTCTGGGGGGGGGTGGGGTGGTCTTCTCTACCTCTCCAGGTAACGTCTGTCAATAATCTTGTTTGTTTTAATACAGATATCCATATAAAAGTCATGAAAAGTTGACCTCTGAGCATAGGAGTTAAGAAGATGTGCGCCTCCGACTTGCTAAGAGTTCTATGCAGCAGATCGGCTCCACATAATGAAGACTCCTCTATGCAGCTGCACTAGATATATACACATCTTTGTGCTGGTGATTCAGCAGGAGTGCTGGGAAGATGCTCAGGAGAAGACGAAGAGGCTGTCACTTTTTGCGGGACACATCATTTTGGGAGTTAAAGAAATACAGGATAAATTGGAGAACAAAGTTGCATCCTATGCTGGTCAACTTGCAAAGAGTTTGAGCAGTAACTCTGATGTGAGATCCCGCGGGCTCTCTCGGGCTGTGATTCGGGTCTTCAGGGATTGTAAAAATAGTGCAGGATGTCCGTTCTTCGGGTAGGATCTGAAAGAATGTACAATTTGCTTAGGAGAACTCAACAATCCCATCCTGCTTCCATGTGATCATTTTTACTGTTTAAAATGTATAAAGCGGTGGCTTGAATCAGGACAGCGGCTCTGCCCACTGTGCCATACTTCTCTAGGTGATGATTATGTACCAGCGGTAACAGAAGAAATAAGTGAAGCTGTAGCAAAATTAGACATATTTCACAAAAGGTGTGAAGCATTTTTCATAGCTTCGGTTTCCATGGTCTGCTTCAAAGATGACTTGCCACCAACAAAGAAGTGGTTGGTGATCTGCTGTTTCTGCTATTTATTCGAAGGGTCTCGGCCCGAAACGTCAACTGTACCTCGTCCTAGAGATGCTGCCTGGCCTGCTGCGTTCACCAGCAACTTTGATGTGTGTTGCTTGAATTTCCAGCATCCGCAGAATTCCTGTTGCTTGAGTACTTTACCAGTAATCGTTCACCATTTGATGAAGCGGTTGATTGAAATCCTGTTGTTCGTCCCATCGTTTTTAAACTGCTGTTAAAGTACAGTTTTGCTGATATTAAGGATCACCTGCAGTGCTATCTGTCTGGCTCAGGAGGGAAAATTCCTTCAGGTGCACATTCAGCACGTGTGAAAATGCAACAATAGAAACCTTAAAGTTTGTTGCCAGAATTCGCCTCTGTTTGGCTGCTGTTTCCCAACTTCTTTGTGAAAAAACAAGACACATTGGCTGAGGATTCAAAATATGTACGTGCAAAAGGAACTTTCCTGCAAAGGATTAAGTGTATGATTCTTAACGGAGGAAATGATTAGTTTGAGATTTACCTTGTGCGAAAACTGTTCTGATTGAATGGAGACGCTGGTCTTTTCAGAGATTTAAGCTTATTGAGAGTTTGCAGATCTTCCATTATCTGTTCATCTGTTAACAAGTAATTTAACTTCACAGGTGCAGGTTTTCTTCTTTTGTCAGTAATTGGAACAGGGTCATTAGGTCTCCTCCTTAGTTTCCTCGTTGTTATTGACTTTACCTCCATAGAATCTCCTGTGATTTCCATTATTAGCCTCTCATTCTCAATCATCTTTTTCTTTCCTTCTAACTTAATCTTTTTATCTTCAAATTCCTTCACTGCTGCTTTCTTCTCTTTAATATAATTCCTTTCCACTTGTTCTGTCTCCAGTTGCAGAAAAAGCTCTGCATTTCGTATTCTTTCCTTGTATTGTTGATCTAGTTTCTTCATCCCTTTCTGATACTCCTGCAAATACCTTCCTGTAACTGCTGTAGCTTTCTTTTGAGAGATGTCAATTTCTCCTGGTACATCTGGTCTTTTACTTCCAGGTAGTCTTCATCATCTTGCCTATTGGCAATATCTGTCTCCCTTGCACCTCTGTATCTTCATCCGAGTCTCAGCCACGGATACTATGTTCATCCTCATCGTCGACGCTGTCTAGCTCCTCCTCGTCATTGTAATAGTCGTCAATGGATGAGAGGAGAGTTGCAGACATCTTCCACACCGAGCTTCCCTCCTTTGTTGACACATCTAGTGCCTTGATGGTGTGCCAATCCAACTGGATTTTCCTGAGCCATTCACAATGGTGGTCCTCCATTTTTCAGGACATAGAGTTTCAGCTGCTGTGTTTTGTCTTTGTAGGTCACTGTCACTTTAATTTTACCTTTGGGATGCACTTTCTGTCCTGTGAAAGTCTTTAGCCGTAGTTTAGTTCGTTTCAGAGGTATGTGAGAAAACAGTCATTTGTAGTCATGTACAGCTATCACTGTTAAAGCTGAGCCTGTGTCCAACTCCATTTTCAGTCTCACGCCTGCCACTCGTGGAGTGATCCTTATTACTCTTTGATTATCTGTCTCTTTCATGCTGTGAAGTTGCAGACAAGACAATTCACTTTCATCTCAGTCATTTTCATCAGAACTGCTTTCTTCCATTTTGTGTGCATTGTTGTATTTTCCTTTCTGGGGTTTCTTGTTTCTCCGTATTTTGTCTGTGCATACTCTGCCAGTGTGGCCCTGATTGCCGCAATTTCTGCATTCTTTGTCTTTAAACCCACAGTCATCAGGGTCATGTGTTCCCACTATGGTAACATTTCTTTCCTTCATTTCTGTTCAGTGACATTTTATTCACAGCATATTCCAGAGATTTTTGTTGTATCTCTGAAGCACCCCGTGCTGCTTTTTCCGTTCATATTGCAATGTTCAGCGCCTTCGCTAATGTAAGGTCTCTTTCACACACAAGCTTCTTCTGTGTGGTTTCACAGTGCATGCCACACACTAACCTGTCCCTCAATGTGTCCGATAGACCAGCTCCAAATTGACAATGTTCTGATCATTTGTGCGATTCAGCACAATATTCAGAAATGCTTTCATTTTTGCTCTGATTCTGTTTGTGAAATTTAAATCTTTCAGCAATGACCAGTGGTTTGGGGTTTAAATGCTGTTGGAGAGTGTCTAATATTTGCTTGAACGTTTTGTCAGCTGGCTTTTCAGGGGTTGTTTCTGTGCAGTAATGTGTTATGGTTCTATGGTTCTGCGTTAACAAGCTCCATAGCAACCCATATGTTTTTGCTCCCGTAATACTGAGTAAGACGCTGGCTTTCTTTTCATCATTAACACTGTTAGCCTCACAATATAACTCCACTCTCTTAGTCTTCAATGCCACTATCAAATGCTGTAATGATTCTAATCATTGCCATCTTTGTTATGTTAATTTAGCCCAGTTTTCCCCTTGCTTTCTTTTTGACTCACGTGTCCTTTTTGCTAGCGCCACGTGTGGACACCGTCTAGATGCGTGTGTCGCTCCTTTTTATCTCCCTTCTGGATCAGGCAGACCCTCAGCCCCCGGGGGTCAGCGCCGTCTGTGGTCTCACCTGGATGTGCTGCGGCTCCGACTGTGTCTCTTGGTTTCCCGACGTTCCCAACCCCGGCTGTGCTCCCACTTCCTTTCAGACTCATGGCCTCACTCTGCCTCCTTCTCCCGCTCCTTGGCTCATTCCTTGCGCTCTTCTTTCGAGTGTCGTTATCAATTAAAACACGGCGTTCTGATACAATGTAGGTTCATTAACCTCGTCGCCAATTTGTTGTGTATGTGGCCTGGTTACACAACAATGCTGTTAATAAAAACACTGGAGACGGGAGCTAAGTTTCATGGTTCTTTACTGGCAGAAACCGAATTCGACACACACGTAAGATCAATACGTGGCTAATAGCGCATGCTCAATATGTGCCTAATAGCGTATTCAACGACGAGTTACTAAAACATAGAATATTATTATACTGTAGGCTGCACTGTACAATTTCAAATAGTTTAGATTTTTTTTGGTCCAATTAAAAAGTAAGTATAAAACCACACGATCATACAAAAATATGATAGAGAAAACAGCTGTTTTTTGTTTGTTAAATTGAGGTGAATTTGAGGTAAATCCAAATGGAATAGAAGAGGGAGGAGGGAAATGGAGGCTGGGCTTTGGACTACAGACAAATACACTCAGTGGTCACTTAATTAGTTACATCTGTTCACCTGCTCATTAATGCAAATATCTAATCAGTCAATCATGTGGCAGCAACTCAATGCATAAAAGCATGCAAACATGGTCAAAAGATTCAGTTGTTGTTCAGACTAAGCCTCAGAATGGGGGAAGAAATATGATCTAAGTGACCTTGATCGTGGAATAATTGTTGGTGCCATATGGTGTGTTTTGAGTATCTTAGAATCTGCTGATCTCCTGGAATTTTCAAACCCGGCCGTGTCTAGAGTTTACAGAGTATAGTGTGAAAAACAGAAATATAAATTCCAGTGAGTGGCAGTTCTGTGGGTGAAAATACCTTGTTAATGAGGGACTCCAAAGGAGAATGACAACACTGGTTCAAGCTGACAAGAAGGTGAGATTAACTCAAATAACCATGCATTACAACAGTAGTGTGCAGAAGATCATCTCTGAATGTACAATTTGTCAAACCTTGAAGTGAATGAGCCACAGCAGCAGAAGATCGCATCAGGCTCTTCTCTGTACCCAATGAAGTGTAAATAGGAATGTATAGGCTGACAGGAGCACACGGCTTAAGTAAGAGGCCCAGATGAGAAAGGCTTGACCATATTTAATGACGTATTATTCCATGATTCCTTAGTTTTGTGCGGTCAAAAGTGAAGCAGAAGCCAAAATCATTGGGTATACAACTCAGATACTGGCTTAAGTTTTCTAATTACAGTGTCTCTAGTAATCTATATTTCATGAGAAGCAATTGTCAAGCAGACTGAAGAAAAGAAATCACATATGTGTTCCAAGACTCCTTGGAAATAAAAGGCAACATCCCCACTGAACTCCTGGGAATCACCGGCCCTTGATTGCACAGAATGGAGTGGGAGCTTTCAGTACTGTATTGAAAAACCTGAGCCCACACATTGGGAGCACACAAAAGCCCTAGACAGCTGCAGAAGGAATGCATCACCTGATAAATTACCACCTACCTGATCCTTTAAGAACCTCCTCTGCATTTTCCACACTGGTCCTGTTAGTCATCTTACAATCCATGAAACTGGAATGGAAGAAAGTCGTGCTCACTACCAAAGGTCTGCCTAAGAAGAAGAAGGAGAAGATGATGAATCTGTCCAACAGACTGTTAGCAATAAAACCTTAAGTCAATAAAACCTGCAATGTACATAAATCTATCAAAATTAATAATTAAATTGCAATTTACTTCTTCACTGTTCATTATCTTTACAATGAAAATGAATCAACATTTAAATTATTTGGAATGAAAATTAATTAATTTTGGGTTTATTTTAATACCACTTGTCGAAACATCATTTAGAAAAACTTTCAATATTAATTAAAAGATTACTGCAAAATGACACATTTTAATGAAGACAAATTAATATGCTTTTATTCAATCTGACTGTATCCATTTTTAATTCTATATTGTCAAAGTTATTGTGTGTAAATGCTTCCAAATATTATTTTCATTAGTTGCTTTTGTCGAGGAATTATCTAACAGATTCAGTTATTTTCTGCTCAAACAAATTTGTAAAAGTCTGTTAATCTTTCAGATGCAATTCTTCAAATTCTGAGAACTGGATTTTAAAAAAATTGGAAATCCTTAAAACCTCCAGGATTAAAATTATAAACCTCTATACATTCAATCAGGGCATCATAACGGTAGAGACATACAGCAGGAAAACTGGCACTTTGGCCCAACTGGGCCATGCCGAACAAGATGCCCCATCAAAGCCTTATCTATTTTCCAGTGTTTTTCCCATAAACTTCTAAGTCTTTCCTATCCATGTACCTGTCCAACTGCCTGTTAAAAGTTGTTTTTGCACCTTGTTGGATACATGGGTCAAAGATCAAAATGGCTGGAGTCACTTAAAACTTTTGTGCAAGTATGTATATTAGCTGCGTGAAGAGTCAAACTGGCCAACATTTATAAAAAGCTATTGACCGGAAACACAGGGCAGCATAGTAGCATAGTGGTTAGCACAACACTTTACAATGCAGATGACCAGTGTTCAATTCCTGCCACTGCCTGTAAGGAGTTTGTATGTTGAAGAATACAAAGAGGAACCGGTTGGTGGGTTAATTGGGTTAATTGGGTTAATTTGTCATTGTAAATTCTCCTGTAATTAGGCTGGGATTACATCAGGGATTGCTGGGTGGTGCGGCTTGAAGAGCTGGAAAGATCATGGATGCTGCCTTCTTGAAGAAATGCTTTTTGAAGGTGTCATGACGCGGGGGAGGCTAGTGTCCATGATAGAGCTGGCTGAGTTTAGAACTTCCTGCAGCTTTTTCCACTCCTATATAACTGTAAAGTTATATAGGAGTGGAAGACCTTAGTTAGACCCCACTTGGAGTATTGTGTACAATTCTGCTCACCACTGCAGGAAGGATGTGGATACTATAGAGAGAGCGCAGAGGAGATTTACAAGGATGTTGCCTGGATTGGAGAGCGTACCTTATGAGAATAGGTTGAGTGAACTTGGCTATTTCTCCTTGGAACAATAGAGGATGAGAAGTGACCTGATAGAGGTGTATAAGATGATGAGGCATTGATCGTGTGGGTAGCCAGAGGTTTTTTGCGAGGGTTGAAATGGCTAGCATGAGAGGGCATAGTTTTAAGATGCTTGGAAGTAGGTTCAAGTGGGATATCAGAGGTAAGATTTTTACATAGTGAGTGGTGGGTGCATGGAATGGTAGAGGTGGATACAATAGAGACTCTTAGATACATGGAGGTTCGAAAAATAG
The DNA here is from genome assembly GCF_963921235.1 of Mobula hypostoma. NCBI lineage: Eukaryota > Metazoa > Chordata > Chondrichthyes > Myliobatiformes > Myliobatidae > Mobula > Mobula hypostoma. Next base: position 10,661,038 of record NC_086097.1, read on the forward strand.
AGGGCTATGCGGTAGGGAAATTCAAGGCAGCTTCTAGAGTAGGTTACATGGTTGGCACCACATTGTGAGCCAAAGGGCCTGTAATGTGTTGTAGATTTTCTATGTTTCTATGTTTCCTTTGAGGTGGCAGTACAGTGGTATACAGGAACTGAGTGAACATGCAGGAATAGTGGTAACACTTCATCCAAAAGCTGGTTAACCTGACAATGGGGGGACTCTTCTAGGAACATGCTGAAGTGTGTGTGTGCGTGTGTGTGTGTGTGTGTAACTTTTAGTGCTCAAACCTCTGGAATGAGTTTCAAACCAAACCTTCTGATTGAGAAATGTTCCAGATTCAGAAAAAATTAAGGTACTGCAGAAACTGAGATTTATGTTTTTAACTTTAATTTTATTCTGGTAAGAACATATTTGAATTTCAACAAAGTAAATGTTGGATTAAGTGTTACTGGTTCTGAAGAATCTTCTCCATCAACAACCAGCCTCATGCAGTATCTTGGTAGTAGGAGTGACATTTTTACTTAACCTTACAACGTATCGCACATTGGATGTTTATTGTTCTTGTTACGTGAGGGTTTTCATGGATTCCACTGTGTTGCTTTGTTTTGTGGTTGGCTGCAAGAGGGTGAATCTCAAGGTTGTATATGCTATTGTAGGATTTTGTGAATAAAACACGCTTAACAAAAGCCGCAGCCCTTTACTTCCATTAGAAACAAACCAAAAGCAGCCACCTTACACTGATGTAATTATGTCAGACACCGTCTCTTACAGTGAACACAAGTCAATGGTGGTGGAGATCAGATTTTATTATGAACAATATATGTCATCTGTCACCTATTGCATTATGCTATAGTATATATACTTTGGTAATAAATGTACTTTGAATTTTGAACAATGTGGGAACAATATTTCTCCTACATTAATTGCATTTCAATATCTTTGTTTTTGATTTGGGAGCAAAGTAAAACTCACTACTATTCATGACATTTGAAACAGAATTTAGTTAAACATATTGGAGTGCACAGTTTAAATGGGCTGAAGGGACTGTTTCTGTGTTGTACGTTTCTATGATTATGACTCTATTTTCTGTTTTACCAATGTGGTCAAATGTTAGGATCAGAGGAACATTGGGGAAAACAGTTTCACCATAAGCCTTGTAGAGGTCTCAATCTTACTGTCTGATAGGGTGAAGGAGACCTAAATGTAAGGTCATTGACAAGAGGTGATATTTCAGGAAGACGACATCCATCATTAGGAATTAGACTGTACCACACACGGTTCCCCCTCCCCCCAATATCTGGGTGCTGCCCTGCTCTTGATGTTGTCTGCAGAAGGTACAGAAGCCTCAAGAAACTACACCTTAATGTTCAACAACTGCTTTTTCTCCACTGCCATCAGGTTCTTGAACTAGCCTGAGAAACCTTAACACTAACTTGGACTCTATTTATTTCTCTCTCTTTCAACTTGCACTTGTCTTTACAAGGGTAGGTTCAAAGGGGATGTGAGGGGGAAGTTTCTTACTTAGGGGAGTGTTGACTGCCTCAAATGTGCTGTCTTGGTATGGTGGTAGAAACAAGTATATTTAAGGGTCGTTTACATAGGCACATGGATGTAAGGAAAATGGTTAGAAATGGACATTGTGTAGACAGGAGGGATTAATGTTTGGCTGTTTTAGAATTACTTTTTAGCTGGTTCAGCACAACATTGTGGATAAGCAGCCTGTTTCTGTGCTGTACTGTTCTGCTCTGTGTTCTATGTTCTTGTCATGGTACGGTCCGTGAAGTCCACATTCCGGTTCACGGTCCAGTTCATCGATCCTTATTCCAGGTTTTCCTGTTTTCCCTTGTTCCATTAGGTGCCTTAATTGAGGCACCCGATTCTCATTTTGGGCTGGCACATAAATACTTCTGCAAACCAAGGATTCCCTGCTGGGCTGTTCCCTTCCCCTCCCCATCTGAATCCCTGACAGTTTCCTTGGCAATCGCTCTGGCCCTGCGTCCAAGAAAGGGTCTCGGCTCTGTTTGCAAGAAAGCATACCAGCCCTGCGCTCCAAGGAGGGTCCTGGCTCTGTACCCAATAGCCTAATCAAGCTGAATCCAAGAACTGAGCCTAGTCCCAGAGCCACATCCTGTGCTGGAGTTCCCTCGTCTAGTCCAAGCCACGTCCAAGTACCTTGTCTAGTCCAAGCCATTTCGAAGTACCTTGTCTGGACCAAGCCTAGTCCAAGAACTTCATCCTGTCCAAGGCAAGGCTTTGTGTTCTCGTCCTGTCGATGTGCCTTGTCCTGTGCAGGAGTTCCATGTCCAGTCCTGTAGCCACGTCTTGTCCTCGCCTAGATCCGGGGTCCGAGCCTGAGTCAAGATCCAGGTTCTGGGTCCCTGTCCAGTCTCTGGCTCAGAGTCATAGCCCAGGTTCCAAGTTCCAAGTTCCTTGTCCTGGTCCCACTTTCCTAGTCTTAGTCCTAGCCCAGGCCCGGCGTCCTTGTCTCGTCCATGGCCTGTGTCTATGTCTCGTCCAGGGCCTGTGTCCATCTCCAGTGTTGTTTTTTCCTGACTCCCCTTGCTTTCTTGATAAATCTTGTCCTGTTCCTAGTACTTCAGTGTCTGTGTCTTGCATTTGGGTCTGCTCCCAGCGCCCCCTTATGACAGTTCTATGTTCTAATCCACCTTGTCTTGGCCTTGCACATTATTTTCTGTCTTAATTGTATTTTCTCTGTAACCATAAATCTTTATTCTGTACAGTATTCTGTTTTGTTTTCCTTTTGTACTACCTGAATGGACTGATGTGAGGTAATCTGTTTGAATGAAATGTAAAGCAATTTTTTACAAAGTACCTTGGTATATGTGACAATACTTGGCACATGCAGTCAGCAAGCACGCAGATGACACCAAGATGGGGGGTATAGTGGACAGTAAGGAAGACTATTGAAGCTTGCAGGGGGATCTGGACCAGCCGGAAAAATCGGCTGAAAAATAGCAGATGGAATCATTTTGGTAAGACCATCCAGGGTGGGTCTTACACAGTGAGCTGTAGGGCACTGAGGAGTTCTGCAGAACAAAGGGGTCTGGGTATACAGGTCCATGATTTATTGAAAATGGTTTCACAGGTAAATAGGGTCATAAAGAAAGCTTTTGGCACATCAGCCTTCATAAGTCAAAGGACTAAATTCAGAAGTTGGGATGTTTTGTTGAAGTTGTTTAAGACATTGAGAAGGCCTAATTTAGAGCAAGCTGTGCAGTTTTGGTCACCCATCTACAGGAAAGATTGAAATCACGCAGAGAAAGGTTACAGGGATGTTGCCACAACTTGAGGAGCAAAGTTATAGGGAAAGGTTGAATAGGTCATTATTTCCTGGAGCACAGAAGATTGAGGAGAGACTTGATAGAAGTATACAAAATTATGGGGGAGGTAGGTAGGGTAAATGCAAGCAGGTTCTTTCCACTGAAGTTGGGTGAGACTAAAACTAGAGGTCATGGGTTAATGGTGAAATGAGCAATGTTTAAGAAAAGATAAGGGGGATCTTCTTCATTCAGAGGGTGGTGAGAGTGTGGAATGAACGGCCAGTGGAAGTTTTGGATGTTGGTTTGATTTCAACAGTTAAGAAAAAATTAGATGGGTAAATTGATGGGAGGGGCTGAAGGCTATGGTCCAGGTGCAGGTCGATGGAACTAGGCAGGATACAGAAACATTCCGAATATTGAAAGGCCTGAACAGATTAGAAATGGCAAAGTTATTTCCCATGGTAGGGGATTCTAGGACAAGAGGGCATGACTTCAGGATTGAAGGACGTCCTTTTAGAACTGAGATGCAGAGAAATTACTTTAATCAGAGGGTCATAAATCTGTGGAATTTGTTGCCAGGATCGGCTGTGGAGGCCAAGTCATTGAGTGTATTTAAGACAGAGATAGATAGGTTCTTGATTAGCCAGGACATCAAAGGATATGGGGTAAAGGCAGGGGAGTGGGGATGACTAGAAGAATTGGATCAGCCCATGATTGAATGTTGGAGCAGACCCAATGGGCTGAATAGCCTACTTCTGCTCCGATATCTTATGGTCTTATGGATTAATAGGTCTGTATGGACTAGGTGGGACAAAGGGTCTGTTTCTGTGCTGTAGTGTTCTTAGACTCTAATAATAAACCAAGTTGGGGTTTCTTCCTCCCTTTTCTACTTCTGCTATCCCCCCTCCTACTTTGTGTTCCCCACTTCCTTTTGCTTGTTTCCTCTTTTATCTCCTACTGTAGTGACCTTTCTGCTTTGAGGAAAATCTTGCACAAGTGCTGTGGGTGTGAGTCAGGAGCAGGGATTTGAAATTGCAGAGAATGGAAAGCCGTCGATGTTATGCAGTAGTGTTGCCAGCTGTTATGTGATCAATTCAAATGTCAAGTTTATTGTCAATACCAAACATACCTATAAATGCCATGAAATGTTGTTTATTGCACTGTACATTACACACATAACAAACATAAATTACATAGACTTAAATTAACATAAATTATGCAAAAACTACACAACAGAATAAACAAAAACTGACATATTGGAATTAGGGTGATGAAGAAAGCTTTTGGCATACAGGTCTTCAGACACTCATTGGCATTTACCTTGTGTCCTCCATAAATTAGCTACTGAGTGTAAGTTCATCGTCTTCTGCTGCTGTAGCCCATCCACTTCGAGGTTGAATGTGTTGTGCATTCAGAGATGCTCTTCTGCACACCACTGTTGTAATGTGTGGTTATTTGAGTTAATGTCAGCTGGAACCAGTCTGGCTATTCTCCTCTGACTTCTCTCATTAATAAGGCTTTTTGCCCATAGAACAGGCGTCACTGAAAGTTTTTTTTAATGCTTTTCACACCGTTATCTGTAAACTCCAGAGACCATTGTTCATGAAAATTCCAGGAGAAAATGAAAGAGGAAAGACCCAGGGGGAGGTGATAGGCAAGTGAGAGGAAGTTAAGAGGCCAGAGTGGGGAATAGAAGAAGGGATGAGGGGGAGGGAAAGTTTCTTTTTAACTGAAAGGAGAAATCGATATTCATGCCATCAGGTTGGAGGCTACCCAAACGGAATAGGAGGAAATAGCAATTGGTTCAATGGACTGAGCAACAAATACGTAACAGTCTTACCAACCCTCACAGAGCAAGATAGAAGGATTCACATGTCGGCCGCTTCATTTGAATAGAGGGATCAGAAGTGAATGAATGAGGAATTTCACATTCCTGGGTGTAAATATCTCTGAGGATCTACCCTGGATCTCCAAAGAAGGCATGGCGGTGGCTATATTTCATCAGGAGCTTGGAAAGATTTAATATGTCTCCAAAAACATAGAAACATAGAAAACCTACAGCTCAATACAAGCCCTTCGACCCACAAAGCTGTGCCGAACATGTCCTTACCTTAGAAATTACCGAGGGTTCACATAACCCTCTATTTTTCTGAGCTCCATGTACCTGTCCCGGAGTCTCTTAAAAGATCCTATCGTATACACCTCCACCACCACCGCTGGCAACCCATTCCACTCACTCACCACTCACTCTCTGCGTAAAAAACTTACCACTGATATCTCCTCTGTACCTACTTCCAAGCACCTTAAAACTGTACCCTCTCGCGTTAGCCATTTCAGCCCTGGGAAAAAGCCTCTGACTATCCACACGATCAATGCCTCTCATCATCTTGTACACCTCTATCAGGTCATCTCTCATCCTCTGTCGCTCCAAGGAAAGGAGGCTGAGTTCACCCAGCCTATTCTCATAAGGCATGCTCCACAATCGAGGCAACATCCTTGTAAATCTTCTCTGCACTCTTTCTATAGTTTCCACTTCCTTCCTATAGTGAGGCAACCAGAACTGAGCACAGTACTCCAAGTGAGGTTTGACCAGGGTCTGATATAGCTGCAACATTACCTCTTGGCTCCTAAACTCAATCCCATGATTGATGAAGCCTGATGCACCATATGCTTTCTTATTCACAGATTCAACTTGCACAGCAGCTTTGAGTGTCCTATGGACTCAGACCCCAAAATCCCTCCTTCACTTGAAAATTTCTACATATGTACTATGAAAAGCACTCTTACTGGTTGCATCGTCTGGTATGGGAGGGTGATTATTGCACAGGATCAAAGTAAGCTGCAGAGAGTTGTAAACTTAGTCATACCTGGCCTCTATAGTATCCAGGACATCTTCAAGGAGCAATGTCTCAAAAAGGCAGCATCCATCATTAAGGACCCTCATCGCCTAGGTCATGCCCTATTCGCATTGGGCATGGCTTCGGGCATTCGCATCGCTTCAGGAAGGAGGTACGGAAGCGTGAAGGCACGCACTCAATGATTCAGGAACAGCTTCTTCCCCCAGTCCCCCGCCCCCACTGTCCGATTTCTGAATGGACATTGAACCCATGAACACTATCTTACGACTTCTTTTAATTTATGTTTTTGCACTACTTATTTAATTTAACATATATATATATGTTAAATTAAATAAGTAGTGCAAAAAAATATATATACACACATACATACATACACACACACTTACTGCAATTCACAAGTTTTTTCTATTGTTATGCATTGCATTGTGCATTTCACGACATATGTCCATGTAATTAAACCGGATTTTGACTTTGATTCTGATACTCATTTGGATGATTAGTTTGAGGATATTTCACTTCAAATCTCTTAATTTCACCTGTATCAGACTGAAAGTTATTTGTTCACGTGGAGTTATTTTTTCTGCCTTGAAGTGCTGAAGACCCATCACTTTCTCTGTGATTCTTAATCAGGTTTTAAGCAAAACATGCCATTCTCAATTATCCATAGAAATGAACGAATGGATTCCTTAACAAAATACAGCATTGATGGAGCTGAACAGATACGCATTTGGACAAATAAATCAAGCTCAATCCACTTGAGATCTCCAGGGTCTTAAAGCAATTATTTATAATTTTCTACCAGTTGGAACTTCAAAGTTCAAAGTTCAAAGAACTTTATATGAAAGTACATATATGTCTCCATATACAACCCTCAGATTCATTTTCTTGCAAGCATACATAGGAAACATCATAGAATCAATCAAGGACCACACCCAACAGAATGGACAAACAACCCATGTGCAAAAGACAACTATGCAAATACAAAAGAGAAAAGAAAGAAAGAATAACAATAAGTAAATAAGCAATACCTATCGAGAACATCAAATCAAGCATCCTTGAAAGTGAGCCAGTAGGATTTAGGAAAAGTTTAGTGATGAGGTGAGTGAAGTTGAGTGACGTTAATCCCAGTGGTTCAAGAGCCTGATGGCTAAGGGTTAACAACAGATCTGGAACCAGGTAGGTGGGCTGGGTCCTGAGGTTCCAGTACCTCCTGCCTGATGGCAGCAATGAGAAGAGAGCATGATCTGTGTGGTAGGGGTCCTTGGTGATAGACGTTGCTTTCTTGCGACAGCGCTCCGTGGAGAAATGTTCAATGCTGGGGAGTGCTTCACCCATGCTGGACTGGTCTGTATGCATTACTTTGTTAGGATTTTCCATTCAATGACATTGGTATTTCCATATCAGACCACGGTGCAACCAGTCAAGATATATCTCTGCCGTTCATCTATAGAAATTGTCAAAGTTTTGGATGTCATGCCAAATCTTCGCAAACTTCTAATGAAGTAGAGGTGCTGCTATGCTTTTTTTCATAATTGTACATGTGTACTGTGCCCAGAACAGATCTTCTGAAAAGATAACACTGAGGGATTTAATGTTGCTTACCCTCTTCTCTTCTGCTCCCCCGATGAGGGCTGCCTCGTGGACCTCTGGGTGCCTCCTTCTGGTCGCTATTCAGTCTCTTGGTCTTGCTGACATTGAGGTGAGAAGTTGTTGTTATGACACCACTCAGCCATATTTCCACTCTTCCTCCTATATATATATAACCGATTTGTCACCTCCTTTGATTCAGACAACAACAGTGGTGTCATCAGCAAACTTACATTTGGCATTGAAGTTGTGCTTAGCCACATAGTCATAAGTATTGTATAAAGTGGGTAGAGCGACTAAAATCTACTACAGCATTAAACATGACAGAGGCATACAATGACATCAATGCTCAGGACTATGGTCAAACATACACCCAGTGGCCACTTTATTAGGTACACCTGCTCATTAATGCAAATATCTGATCAGCCAGTCATGTGCCAGCAACTCAATACATAAAAGCATGCAGACACGGTGAAGAGGTTGAGGAAGAAAGGTGATTTAAGTGACTTTGATCTTGAAATGTTTGTTGGTGCCAAACGGGATGGTTTGAGTACCTTAGAAACTGCTGATCTCATGGAGTGTTCATGCACAACAGTCTCTAGAGTTTACAGAGAATGATGCAAAAAACACAAAAAAAAACATCCAGTGAGTGAAAATACCTTGCTAGTGAGAGAGGTGAATCCGTGGAATCTGGTATCACAGGTGGCTGCGGAGGTCATCGTTGGGTGTATTTAAGGCAGAGGTTGATAGATCTGGATTAGTCAGGACATGAAGGGATATGAGGAGTAGGCAGGCGATTGGGACTGAGAGGGAAATGGACCAACCATGATGAAATGGCGGAACAGACTCCATGGGCCACATGACCTAATTCTGCTCCAATATCTTATTGTCTTCTGGAGAATGGCCCGGTCAGTTCAAGGTGACAGTCACTCAAATAATCAAGCATTACGGCAGTAGCCTGTAAAAGAGTGCTTCTGAGCCCTCAACACGCCAAACCTTGAAGTGGATGGACTCCTCAATACCCAGAGCCTGGACTGACACCAACCTACTGCCCTCTACTGTGCTTATGGTCTTGTTTATTATTTATTGTAATGCCTGCACTGTTTTGTGCACTTCATGCAGTCCCGGGTAGTGGGTAGTGGCTCCATATGTCACTACTACAGGGAGTGACAACCCTGCCTTACACGAGTCCCGGGCTCAGCTGGCTCCGGCTGACAGTACCCGGTATAGAACATAGAACATAGAATAGTACGGCACAGTACAGGCCCTTTGGCCCACAATGTTGTGCCGACCCTCAAACCCTGCCTCCCATATAAGCCCCCACCTTAAATTCCTCCATATACCGGTCTAGTAGTCTCTTAAATCTCACTAGTGTATCCGCCTCCACTACTGACTCAGGCAGTGCATTCCATGCACCAACCACTCTCTGAGTAAAAAACCTTCCTCTAATATCCCCCTTGAACTTCCCACCCCTTACCTTAAAGCCACGTCCTCTTGTATTGAGCAGTGGTGCCCTGGGGAAGAGGCACTGGCTGTCCACTCTATCTATTCCTCTTATTATCTTGTATACCTCTATCATGTCTCCTCTCATCCTCCTCCTCTCCAGAGAGTAAAGCCCTAGCTCCCCTATCCTCTATGGGCCCCTATCCAGGGTTACGGAGCCCACTGCCTTGTGGGTATCTTCAGGAGAAGAGAAGGCTAAGGAGTAAACCCTACACAAATCCGGAGTGGAGCCCCTAAGGTGGTCGGATGACGTATCACGTCACCTCCCGGCAGCTCCTGCAGCCAAGCTGATGCCAAATGCACTGCTTCGCATTCCTTTGGACCACATCCATGAGGCCGAGAGGGGAATCTCGATGTCTGGGCAGCCCAGAATCTCCATATTCATCGCCCAGGTCTGCGCCCGGGAGAGGCAATTGAGTCCTAAACCGGGCGCATCCATTGTCTACTTAGACAGACAGAATCATTATGCAGTCCTGGGTAGGTCTGTAGTCTAATGTAGTTTTTGTGTTGTTTTACGTAGTTCAGTGTAGTTTTTGTATTGTTTCATGTAGCACCATGGTCTTGAAAGACGTTGTCTCATTTTTACTGTGTACTGTACCAGCAGTTATGGTCGAAATGACAATAAAAAGTCACTTGACTTGACTTGATTACAGCAGCAGTATACCATGAACATATCCCCAGTAGTCACTACTTTAAGTATAGGATGTACCGAATAAAGTGGCCACTGAGTGTATATTGTGTCATAATATTGAGTTAATGAGACCAGGTACTTTTGGCAGGATCATAGACTCGTTGCAGGTTTGGGGACATGGTGAGGGGTTATGTTGCAGACATCAAGTTGCGAGATTATAAAACATTAAATTTGGAGGCGATGAAAATGTTATTTTTAGTATGAGTAAGGATTCAAAATTATTAAAGGCAGGCAATGCTGTGTATCTGGGTAATCTGTGCCAGCCATGTTCTAATCTCAGATCATGTTCATACTCTAAGCTTGTATCCCAGAATCAGATTTTTGGATGACATGAAATAGGGTGCAACAGTAGCATTGCAGCTAGTGCAACACTACTACTGCTTGTGCCGTTGGGGTTCAGAGTTCAATTCCGGCATCGTCTGTAAGAAAGTTTGAAAGCTCTTCCCATAAGCACATGGATTTCCTCCGGGTACTCCAGTTTACTCCCAGAGTCCAAAGATATAACAGTTAGTGGGTTAATTGTTTATTGTAAATTGTCCTGCTATTAGGCTAAGGTTATATAGTGGGATGCCGGGTGCTGGGCTAGAAGAGCCTGTTCTGCACTATGTCTAAATAAAATACCATCTAGGTAGTTTCCAGCCCCTTGGTATGAACATAGAATTCTCCAACTTCCGGTAATTCCCTCCCCCTCCCTTCCTCTATCCCTATTTCACTCTGCCCCCTCCCCACAGCTGCCTATCACCTCCCTCATGGTTCCGCCTCCTTCTACTACCTATTGTGTTTTCCCCTATTCCTGCTTCACCTTTCCTGCCTATCACCTCCCTGCCTCCCTTTCCCCACCCCTTTATCTTTCCCCTTACTGGTTTTTCTCCTGAAACTGACCAGCCTTCTCCTTCCCACCTTCCCCCCACCTTCTTTATAGGACCTCTGCCCCTTCCCTCTACAGTCCTGACGAAGGGTTCCGGCCCAAAACATCGACTCATTTTTCCCATAGATGCTGCCCGACCTGCTGAGTTCCTGCAGCGTGTTGTGAGTGTTAAAATAAAACTTTGTTGACTAGCTGCAGCAGTATAGTGAAAATATAAATCAATATGAATTACAAAAAGAAATAAATACGTCGAAGTAGAAGAATAACAAACTAGTGTTAATGAGTTCATGAACCATTCAGAAACTCGATGGGGAATAGTCGGTTTCTGAGTTGTCGAGTGTGAATCTTCAGGCTCCGGATAGTAGCTATGAGATGACGGATGTTGGCTTTTTGAGGCAACGCCTCTTTAAGATGTCCTTGATGGTGGGGAGGATTGTTCGTGTGATTCAGCTGGCTGAGGATTCCACAGCTGAGAATGAAAGGGATATTGATTGCAGTCTTGAAACGGGTATTGATTGCAGTATTGTCCATGTTGAAAGAGCAAGGTTTGACGACAGAATGTGTTTTGTGGAGCTGTTCTGCAAGCCTGACACCTCATGCACAGTTAAGCTGCACAGCTGAGTCATTGTTCATGAACTTGACATCACTAGAAACAGATATCCATACAAGACGCCTGCTGCAGGTGCAACACTTGCTCAAGAGAGCAGTCCGTGAATTTCTGTATTCTCACACCAACATTTTACTTTTCAGTCAGCTTCCGATTTTCCTACATGGTGGCTGTAATGTATCTTTTTTTTTCTCATTCCTCATGCAATTTTGCTGTCCCCTCCTTCATTGTGGAAATTCGTAGAATGACTTTTTTTAATCAAAATCTAAATATTTATTTATTTATTTTATCATTTTGGGATCCAGCACGGTAACAGGCCCTTCCTGGGCCCTCACTGCCCAGTTACCCTCCGTGTGATCTATTGACCTGGTAACCTATATGACTTTGGAACGTAGGAAGAAACCGGAGCACCCGGAGGAAACCCGTGAGGTCATTGGGTAAACATACAGGCAGCAGCAGAATTGAACCTGGGTCGCCAGTGCTGTAATAATGTTACGCTAACCGCACTCCAACCACGTCAAAGGTGTCTATTTCACCCCTGGAAGAACGTAAAGGTCGCAGCAACAGATGTTCCAAGTATATTTCGGTTAGATTCAATTATTTTTCAAAGTTTTCTGCAACTGAAAGACTGCAGTTCATTGTGTGTTAATCATAACTTACTGGAGAGCATTCACCTCGCCACTTTCCCAAAGGCATAATGAAAATTAGATTTCCATTAGACCTAATCAAAATGATAAACTGCACATAATTTCCTTTTAAATATTGAGAATGTTCATCAGGGTAGCATTTCATAAAAACAAGGAACATAATGTTCCCAGAACTGAATAACATACACATATGACAGTGCATAATCACGTGTATCAGGTCATGCATAAATTGCCATAACCCAGCAATTACATTGATTTGTCCAACTTCCGGTATTTGCCCCTCCCCTTCCCTTCCCTCTTCTTCAGTTCCCCACTTGGCCTCTCATCTCCCCGATGTGCCTCTTCCTTCCCTTTCTCCCATAGTCCACTGTCCTCTCCTTTCAGATTCCTTCTCCAGCTCTTTACCTTTTCCATCTATCACCTTTCAGCTTGTTACCTGCTCCCTCATTCTTATTCCGGCGTTCCCCCCCCCCCACCCCCTTTCCAGTCCTGATGACAGGTCTCGTAGAAACATTGACTGTTTATTCATTTCCATAGATGCTGCCTGTCCTACTGAGTTCCCCCAACATTTTGTGTGTATACCTCTGGATTTCCAGCATCTGCAGAATCTATTGTGTTTACTATAGCCCATGTGTTTATCTCTTGTACCAAGTTCACAACTCATTAGCTGTAAGTATGTATTCAAATAGAGGCCTATCACACTTAAGGTGAGAGCCAATAGTGAGGGATACAGAAGTTATCTCTAATTGAACTTAATTGCGACCAGAAACATGCTCCCACGATATGTAAGCACTTGACAGCTTGTTGAATTTCCAAATGAATACTTATGAAGATAATTCCTAGCTAAATTTTAAATTCCACAAAATAAATCTTCCCATCCCAAGATGTTGTCAATGTTTTGTGGTTACTCTTGAAACCATACTGTCAAATCAGTTAAGTAACTGGTATTTATGAGTATCTACAAGCATTTAGAGAAGCAGCATTTCATTTGAGATTGTCAACATGACTTTGTCAAGGGCAGGTTGTGCTTCACAAACCTAAAGGAGTTTTCCAAGGAGGTGCCAAAGCATGAGGTTTAGTAAGTTATTTGACAAGTTTCTCTATAACCTGTCCATAAGGTTATGAGGACTTAGTTGCCTGGATTAGTAGCTTTCCACCAGAAGGTGGAGGGTATTGTGCCTGAAGGTTGGTGACCAGTGGTGTTCTGCAGGAATGTGTTCTGAAACCCATGCTCTTGATGATTTTTATAATTAACCTGGGTGAAGATATGGAAAGGTGCGTTAATAAGTTTGAAGATGACTCGAAGATTGAAGGTTTGTTGTGGATAGTGTTGAAGGTTGTCGTACGTTGCAAAAGGATCTACAGTATATAGGCTGCGGTATTAGGCATAGAAGAGACAGATGGCGTTCAATCGAGAAAAGAGTGAAGTGATACATTTTGGAAGATCAAACCTGAAGGTGGAGTACAACATCAATGGCAAGATTCTAAGCAGCATGGATGAAAAGAAGGATCTTGGGATCAAAGTCAATTGTTCCTTCAATGTACCACACATGTTGAGAGGGTTGTTAAGAAGGTGTATGGTGACCTGACCTTCGTTAGCAGAGGGATTGTGTTCAGGAGCGAAAAAGTCATGTTGAGCTCTATAAAACTCTGGTTAGACCACACTTAGTGTTGTGTTCAGTTCCGGTCACCTCATTATAGGAAGGATGTGGAAGATTTAAAGGATGCAAAGGAGATTTACCAGGATGCAGCCTGGATTAGAGAACATGTCTTATGAGGAAAGGTTGTGCAAACTGGGGGGATTTCTCTGTTGAACGATAGAGGTGTATAAGATTTAAGGCATCTTGCGAGACCATGGATCTGCGCCTGGAAAGTCTTCACTCTCCAGGGCGCAGGCCTGAGCAAGGTTGTATGGAAGACTAGCAGTTGCCTATGCTGCAAGTCTCCCCTCTCCACGACACCAATGTTGTCCAAGGGAAGGGCATTAGGACCCATACAGCTTGGCACCAGTGTCGTCGCAGAACAACATGTGGTTAAGTGCCTTGCTCAAAGACACAACACGATGCCTCGGCTGGGGTTAGAAATCACGACCTTCAGATCGCTAGTCGAATGCCTTAACCACTTGGCCACGTGCCCACACGTATAAGATTATGACAGACATTATGAAAGGACATCCACCACATTTTTCCAAGAGTGGCAATGGACAATACAAGAGACATGTGTTTAAGGTAAGTGTAGGAAAATTCAGAGGATTTGACAAAGTTACCTTTTTTTAACATAAACGCACTACCAGGGACAGTGGTAGAGGCCGATAAAATACAAATACTTAAAAGGCACATGGACAAAATATAAATATACACAGGCACATTGATGTAAAAGAAAGGAAACATTTTAGAAACATAGAAAACCACCAGCGCGATACAGGCCCTTCAGCCCAAAAAGTTGTGCCGAACATGTCCCTACCTTAGAAGTTACCAGGCTTACCCATAGCCCACTATTTCTTTAAGCATGTACCTATCCAAAAGTCTCTTATTAAAAAGTCTCTCCCTATTGTATCCACCTCCACCACAATTGCCAGCAGCCCATTCCACACACTCACCACTCTCTGAGTAAAAAACTTACCCCTGACATCTCCTCTGTACCTACTCCCCAGCACCTTAAACCTGTGTCCTCTTGTGGCAACCATTTCAGCCCTGAGAAAAAGCCTCTGTCTATCCACACGATCAATGCCTCTCATCATCTTATACACCTCTATCAGGTCACCTCTCAACCTCTGTCGCTCCAAGGAGAAAAGGCCGAGTTCACTCAACCTATTCTCATAAGGCATGCTCCCCAGTCCAGGCAACATCCTTGTAAATCTCCTCTGCACCCTTTCTATGACTTCCACATCCTTCCTGTTGAGAGGCGAACGGAACTGAGCACAGTACTCCACGCGGGGTCTTACCAGGGTCCTATATAGCTGCAATATTATCTCTCTGTTCCAAAATTCAATTCCACGATTGATGAAGGCCAATACACCGTATGCCTTCTTAACCACAGAGTCAACCTGCGCAGCTGCTCTGAGCATCCAATGGACTTGGACTCCAAGATCCTTCTGATCCTCCACACAGCCATGAGTCTTACCATTAATACTATATTCTGCCATCGTATTTGACCTACCAAAATGAACCACTTCACACTTATCTGGGTTGAACTCCATCAGCCACCTCTCAACCCAGTTTTGCATCCTATCAATGTCCCACTGTAACCTCTGACAGCCCTCCACACTATTCACAGCACCTCCAACCTTTGTGTCATCAACAAACTTACTAACTCATCCCTCCACTTCCTCATCCAGGTCATTCATAAAAATCATGAAGAGTGAGGGTCCCAGAACAGATCCCTGAGGCAAACCACAGGCCACTGACCTCCATGCAGAAAGTGACCCGTCTACAACCACTCTTTGCCTTCTGTGGGCCGCCCGTTCTGGATCCACAAAGCAATATCCCCTTGGATCTCATGCCTCCTTACTTTCTCAATAAGCCTTCCATGGGGTACCTTATCAAATGCCTTGCTGAAATCCATATACACTACATCTACTGCTCTACCTTCATCAATGTGTTTAGTCACATCCTCAAAAAATTCAATCAGGCTCGTAAGGCACGACCTGCCCTTGACAAAGCCATGCTGACTATTCCTAATCATATTATACCTCTCCAAATTTTCATAAATTCTGTCTCTCAGGATCTTCTCCATCAACTTACCAACCACTGAAGTAAGACTCACTGGTCTATAATTTCCTGGGCTATCTCTACTCCCTTTATTGAATAAAAGAAAACATCTGCAACCCTCCAATCCTCTGGAACCTCCCCCCGTCCCCATTGATGATGCAAAGATCATTGCCAGAGGCTCAGCAATCTCCTCCCTTGCTCCCACAATAGCCTGGGGCACATCTCATCCGGTCCATGCAATTTATCCAATTTGTTGCTTCCCGAAGCTCCAGCACATCCTCTTTGTTAATATCTACATTCTCAAGCTTTTCAGTCTGCTGCAAGTCATCACTGCAATCACGAAGATTCTTTTCTATAGTGAATACTGAAGTAAAATATTCATTAAGTACCTCTGCTATTTCCTCCAGTTCCATACACACTTTCCCACTGTCACATTTGTTAGGTTCTATTCTTTCACGTCTTATCCTGTTGCTCTTCACATACTTTAGGATGCCTTGGGGTTCTACTTAATCCTGTCCACCAAGGCCTTCTCATGGCCTCTCCTAATTTCCTTCTTAAGCTCCTTCCTGTTAGCCTTATAATCTTCTAGATTTCTAATATTACCTAGCTCTCTGAACCTTTTGTACACTTTTCTTTTCTTCTTGACTAGATTTATTACAGCCTTTGTACACCACGGTTCCTGTACCCTACCATAACTTCCTTGTCTCCTTGGAATGTACCTATGCAGAAATACACACAAATATCCCTGAACATTTGCCACATTTCTTCCGTACTTTTCCCCGAGAACATCTGTTCCCAACTTAAGCTTCCAATTTCCTGCCTGATAGCCTTATAATTCCCCTTACTCCAATTAAATGGTTTTCTAACTTAGAAACATAGAAAGATAGAAAATAGGTGCAGGAGTAGGCCATTCGGCCCTTCAAGCCTGCACCACCATTCAGTATGATCATGGCTGACCATCCAACTCAGAACCCTGTAGCTGCCTTCTCTCCATACCCCCTGATCCCTTTAGCCACAAGTGCCATATCTAACTCTTAAATATAGCCAATGAACTGGCCTCAACTGTTTCCTGTGGCAGAGAATTCCACAGATTCACCACTCTCTGTGTGAAGAAGTTTTTCCTCATCTCGGTCCTAAAAGGCTTCCCCTTCATCCTCAAACTATGACCCCTCGTTCTGGACTTCCCCAACATCGGGAACAATCTTCCTGCATCTAGCCTGTCCAATCCATTTAGAATTTCATACGTTTGAATCAGATCCCCCCTCAAACTTCTAAATTCTAGAGAGTACAAAACTAGTCGATCCAGTCTTTCATCATGTGAAAGTCCTGCCATCCCAGGAATCAATCTGGTGAACCTTCTTTGTACTCCCTCTATGGCAAGGATGTCTTTCCTCAGATTAAGGGACCAAAACTGCACACAATACTCCAGGTGTGGTCTCACCAAGGCCTTGTACAACTGCAGTAGTACGTCCCTGCTCCTGCACTCAAATCCTCTGGCTATGAATGCCAGCATACCATTCGCCTTTTTCACCGCCTGCTGTACCTGCATGCCCACTTTCAATGACTGGTGTATAAAGACACCCAGGTCTCGTTGCACCTCCCCTTTTCCTAATCGACCACCATTCAGATAATAATCTGTTTTCCTGTTCTTGTCACCAAAGTAGATAACCTCACATTTATCCACATTAAATTGCATCTGCCATGAATTTGCCCACTCACCTAACCTATCCAAGTCACCCTGCATCCTCTTAGCATCCTCCTCACAGCTAACACTGCCGCCCAGCTTTGTGTCATCAGCAAACTTGGAGACGCTGCATTTAATTCCCTCGTCTAAGTCATTAATATATATTGTAAACAACTGGGGTCCCAGCACTGAGCCTTGCGGTACCCCACTAGTCACT
The DNA here is from genome assembly GCF_963921235.1 of Mobula hypostoma. NCBI lineage: Eukaryota > Metazoa > Chordata > Chondrichthyes > Myliobatiformes > Myliobatidae > Mobula > Mobula hypostoma. Next base: position 10,678,688 of record NC_086097.1, read on the forward strand.
GCCTGCCATTCTTGAAAGGTCCCGTTTATTCCCACTCTTTGCTTTCTGTCTGCCAACCAATTCTCTATCCACATCAATACCATACCCCCAATACTGTGTGCTTTAAGTTTGCACACTAATCTCCTGTGTGGGACCTTGTCAAAAGCCTTTTGAAAATCCAAATATACCACATCCACTGGTTCTCCCCTATCCACTCTACTAGTTACATCCTCAAAAAATTCTATGAGATTCGTCAGACGTGATTTTCCTTTCACAAATCCATGCTGACTTTGTCCTATGATTTCACTGCTTTCCAAATGTGCTGTTATCACATCTTTGATAACTGACTCTAGCATTTTCCCCACCACCGATGTCAGGCTTACCAGTCTATAATTCCCCGGTTTCTCTCTCCGTCCTTTTTCAAAAAGTGGGGTTACATTAGCCACCCTCCAATCCTCAGGAACTAATCCAGTATCTAAAGAGTTTTGAAAAATTATCACTAATGCATCTACTATCTGTTGGGCTACTTCCTTAAGCACTCTGGGATGCAGACTATCTGGCCCTGGGGATTTATCTGCCTTCAATCCCTTCAATTTACCTAACACCACTTCCCTACTAACATGTATTTCCCTCAGTTCCTCCGTCTCACTAGACCCTCGGTCCCCTACTATTTCCGGAAGATTATTTATGTCCTCCTTAGTGAAGACAGAACCAAAGTAGTTATTCAATTGGTCTGCCATGTCCTTGTTCCCCATGATCAATTCACCTTTTTCTGACTGTAAGGGACCTACCTTTGTCTTAACCAATCTTTTTCTTTTCACATATCTATAAAAGCTTTTACAGTCAGTTTTTATGTTCCCTGCCAGCTTTCTCTCATAATCTTTTTTTTCCCCTTTCCTAATTAAGCCCTTTGTCCTCCTCTGCTGGACTTTGAATTTCTCCCAGTCCTCAGGTGTGCCACCTTTTCTGGCTAATTTGTATGTTTCTTCTTTGGAATTGATACTATCCCCAATTTCCCTTGTCAGCCATGGGTTCACTACCTTCCCTGGTTTATTCTTTTGCCAAACTGGGATGAACAATTGTTGTAGTTCATTCATGCGATCTTTAAATGCTTGTCTGTTCATATCTCACTCTAATGCTATTGTAAAGGCGATAGAATTATGATCACTATCTCCAAAATGCTCTCTCACTGAGAGATCTGACACCTGACCAGGTTCATTTCCCAATACCAAATCAAGTGCAGACTCTCCTCTTGTAGGCTTATCTACATATTGTGTCAAGAAACCTTCCTGAACACACCTAACAAACTCTACCCCATCTAAGCCCCTTGCTCTTAGGAGATGCCAATCAATATTTGGGAAATTAAAATCTCCCATCACGACAACTCTGTTATTATTACACTTTTCCAGGATCTGTTTCCCTATCTGCTCCTCGATATCCCTGTTACTACTGTGCAGCCTAAAAAGAACACCTAGTAAAGTTATTGACCCCTTCCTGTTCCTAACCTCCACCCACAGAGACTCCGTAGATAATCCCTCCATGGCGTCCACCTTTTCTGCAGCCGTGACACTATCTCTGATCAACAGTGCCATGCCCCCACCTCTTTTGCCTCCCTCCCTGTCCTTTCTGAAACATCTAAAACCCGGCACTTGTAGTAACCGTTCCTGTCCCAGAGCCATCCAAGTCTCTGTAATGACCACCACATCATAGCTGCGAGTACTGATCCATGCTCTAAGCTCATCTGCTTTGTTCACAATACTCCTTGCGATAAATAGACACATCTCAAACCTTCATTCTGAGCACGTCCCTTCTCTATCACCTGCCTATCCTCCCTCTCGCACTGTCTACAAGCTTTCTTTATTTGTGAGCCAACCGCCTCTTCCCCAGTCTCTTCAGTTCGGTTCCCACCACCCAACAATTCTAGTTTAAACTCACCCCAGTAGCCTTAGCAAACTTTCCCGCCAGGATATTGATCCCCCTGGGATTCAAGTGCAACCCGTCCTTTTTGTACAGGTCACACCTGCTCCAAAAGAGGTCCCAATGATCCAGAAATCTGAATCCCTGCCCCCTGCTCCAATCCTTCAGCTACGTATTTATCCTCTACCTCACTCTAGTCCTACTCTCACTGTCACGTGGCACAGGCAGTAATCCCGAGATTACTACCTTTGTGGTCCTGCTTCTCAACTTCCTTCCTAACTCCCTGTAGTCTTTTTTCAGGACCTCTTCCCTTTTCCTACCTATGTCTCTGGTACCAATATGTACCACGACCTCTCGCTGTTCTCCCTCCCACTGCAGGATATCTTGGACGCGATCTGAAACATCCGGGACCCTGGCACCTGGGATGCAAACTACCATCCGAGTTTCTTTCCTGTGTCCACAGAATCGCCTGCTAACCCCCTAACTATAGAGTCCCCTATCACTGCAGCCATCCTCTTCTTTTCCCTACCCTTCTGAGCCACAGGGCCAGACTCTGTCCCAGAGGCACAGCCACTGTTACTTCCCCCAGGTAGGGTGTCCCCGCCAACAGTACTCAAACAGGAGTACTTATTGTCAAGGGGTACAGCCACAGGGGTACTCTCTAGTACCTGACTCTTCCCCTTCCCCCTCCTGACTGTGACCCACTCGTCTGTCTCCCATGGCCCCCAGTGTGACCACCTGCCTATAATTTCTTTCTATCACCAACTCGCTCTCCCTGACCAGATGAAGGTCATTATACTGCATCTCCAGTTCCTCAACGCAGTCCCTTAGGAGCTGCAGCTCGAAACACTGGGTGCCGATATGGCCATCCGGGAGGCTGGGAGACTCCAGGACCTCCCACATCTGACACTGAGCGCAGAAAACCGACCTCATACACATTCTACTTCCTTTCCGCAATTAACATAGATAGACCTACCTCGTCTCGTTACCGCCGCAGCCCATTGAGCCAAAGCCCTAACACTCAGCTACCTCTCACTCCGCTGTCCACTCTGAACACTGCCCACTGGATATGGCGGTCTTCTTTTAAAACTTTTCCTACTCCACTGGCTGACGTCACGCGCCTGCGCAGTCTCACTTCTCTTTCACCCCAAGTAGTAAAACTGCCTTCGCTCTGGAAATTCTTAGCCGTTGACCCGCAGCCTTCTTGCTCCGAATCAAACACCATTGAACATTTCTAAAAGGAGGGTTATGAGCTGTGCAGGAGGTAAGGGTTAGATTAATCATGAGTAGATTCATATAGAACGATGCAACATTGTGAGCCAAAAGGTTTGTACTGTGTGAATCAGTTCCATCTTTCTGACAAGCTTCATGCAGGAAACCAAAGGTTATTTCACTCCGACAGGAGCATCTAATTGATTTTAAATCAATTTCATGAAGTCTTCAGCAGGATAGGGCAAAAAAAATTGCAAGGATCAAATAGCTTCCAATCTTCAATATCGATTTATTGTTATTATAATGCACAGAATATTCAACTAATAACTACATACTATGACAGAGCAGATCTGCCACAAATAATTTCTTCCTTCCCACCCCCCCACCCCAGTAGCCCCCATAATTCTCCCTGCCCCTCACTGGCAGTGCTGACGTTAAGCTTCTTGGGTGCACACACTAGGCTAATGCGCAGCGCAGACACTTTTGTTTGTAGTTGCACACTCCAGGACAGCGACATTCTTTGATGCGTTCTGTTCGTTATTCATTCCAGTTTCAGGGAGGGGACCCGACTTCTTCTTCTTCTGATGTTTAATGGCAGTTGGCTGTCCAGTTTAAAGGTGAATTAGCACCACCAACTGGACTGGAATGTGGTGTAGCGAGTTGGGAAATATACCCCCTACTGGTTTTTTATCTGATGAAAACCTAATTACCTCAAAAAGCCGTACAGATTGTGAGTAATGAAAGACAATACTGTGAATTAAATTAAAATTACTTCAATATCATAATGAAGTTTTTAAGTGAAAACTATCAACCATCAAAAATAGTAGTGAAGCCTGCATTTTATTTCTTTCAACCTTATATGCTTCACACTGTAATAGAATATTCAACTGTTTCATAGTGATGACAAAACCTACACAACCCAGAGATATGAGTAAGTAATCATAGTATGCCCATTTAGACCATAAGACCATAAGACAGAGGAGCAGAATTAGGCCATCTGGCCCATGGATTCTGCTTCACTATTCATTCATGGTTGATCCTTTTTTCTATCTCCTCCTCAAGCCCAGTTCTCGGCCTTCTCCCCATACCTTTGATACCATATCCAATTAAGAACCTATCAATCTCTGCCTTAAATACACCCAATGACCTGGCTTCCACAGCTGCATATGGGAACAAATTCCACAAATTCACCACCCATTGGCTGAATAAATTTCTCCACATCTCTGTTTTGAAAGGGTGCACCTCTACCCAGAGGCTGTGCCCTCTTGTCCTAAACTATCTCACCATGTGAAACATCCTTTCCACATCTACTTTGTCTAGGTCTTTCAACACTCGAAAGGTTTCAATGAGATCCCCCTCATCCTTCTGAATTCTAGCAAGTACAGATCCAGAGCCATCAAATGTTCTGTGTATGATAAACTTTTTATTCCTGGAATTATTCTCTGGACCCTCTCCAATGTCAGCACATCTTTACTAAGATGAGGAGCCCAAAACAGTTCACAATACTCAGGTTAACCTTCACGGTATTCTGCACAAGGACTCCCAAGTCCCTCTGCATCTCAGATTCCTGGATTTTCTCCCTGTTTAGAAGATAGTCCACACATTTATTTCTAATACCAAAGTGCATGACCATGATGCACCCCCTTCTCTTTCTTCACACACTATAACATCAGGCATACTGCTAGTGCCCTCCACAGAGAAGACTAATGCAAAAATACTCATTTAATTCAGCAGCCATCTCCCTGTCCCTGTTATTATTTCTCCTGCCTCATTTTCTAGCAGTCCTATATACACTATCATTTCTCTGTCATTTTTTACATACTTGAAAAACCTTTTACTCTCCACTTTGATATTATTTGCTAGCCTGCTTTCATATTTTAACTTTTCCTTTCTAATGATTTTTTTAATTAGTCTCTGCAGGTTTTTAAAAACTTCCCAATCCTCTAGCTTCCCACTAATTATTGCTTTGTTGTATGCCCTTTCTTTTGGTTTTACAATAACTGACTTCCCTTGTCAACCATGGATGCACTATTTTCCATTTGAGTATTTCTTCATTTTTGGAATACAGATGTCCTGCACTTCCTCATTTTTCCCAGAAATGCACGCCATTGCTGCTCTGCTGACATCCCTGCCAGCAGCTCCTTCCGATTTACTTTGGCCAACTCCTTTCTCATACCACTGTAAATTCCCTTTTCTCCACGGAAATTCTGCTGTGTCAGATTTTACTTTCTCCCTATCAAATTTCAAGTTGAACACAAAGAACCAATGTTGGGAGGCCTGTATATAACTGCCATCATCGTCCTTTTACCCTTGCAGTTTCTTAACTCAACCCACAAGGATTCAACACCTTCCGATCCTATGTCACATCTTTCTACTTATTTGATGCCATTCTTCACCAGTAGAGCCACACCACCCCCTCTGCCTACCTTCCTATCCCTCCGATATAACATGTAACCTTGGACATTCAGCTCCCAAGTACAACCATCCTTCAGCCACGATTCAGTGATGGCCACAACATCGTACCTGGCAATCTGTAATAGTGCAACAAGTTCATCCATCTTATTTCTTATACTACGCGTATTTAGATACAACACCTTGAGTACCATATTTGCTGTCCTTTCTGACTCCGCATCCCTAATGATTTGATACTCAGCCTTTTGACTAAGTCCCATCACCTACCTGCCCTTCCTAACAATCTGACTACACACTATTTTTACCTTTTTACCATCTGTCCTATCCTGAGTCCCTTCACTCCAGTTTTCACCCCTCTGCCAAGTTAGTTTAAATCCTCTCCAACAGCTCTAACAAACCTGCCAGCGAGAATCTTGGTCTCCCTTGGGTTCAGGTGCAACCCATCACTTTTGAACAGGTCATACCTCCCCCAGAACTCCAGGTCAAAACAATATAATTTCTTCCCTTCTTGTTTTACCCCCTTCTCCCATAAACGCCACAGTTTTATATAGTCTGTAAAGGTCTCTCTGCTTATGCAACATTATCCGACAAGTCTTGCCATAAGTTCCTAAATCTTAACCCTACCAACCTCTTAGCTTCTGATTTGCTAATTGGAAGGTCTATATCCACAGATGAATTTTTACCAGCTTTTTTAGCTAAACAATCTACCCACTCATTCCCTTCAACACGTCAATGTGCAGGGACCCAGAAGAAGATGACATGTAAACCAATACTTTGAATATGAAGTAATGTTTGATGAGTTTCCAGCAGTAAATCTAACCGACTGCTAGAATAACCTGTTTCAAGACTCTCAAAACTGAAAAACAGAATCTGAACAATTTACAACTTTGCAAGGACAAATTTCCTCCACCATCCGTAAGCCCAAACTGATGGCAACCAAGTTTGCTGTATATACTGATAAATGGTTAGTAGGGGACCCGACTGATGGGTGGGTAAGATGTTTTAAAAAGGTGCCTGTTTGTGGAGGCATATGCCTTGTGCTGGCTCTGTAGAAGGGTTCATTTTGGGGAACAGGGAGAGTGCTCCCATGACGCATAAATGAATGTCTTGTACCTTGTATTTGTTTGTATTAGATCACGTCAACCAAAATTTTGTGCAATAGCAAACTTGAACTAACTCCTCATGCTGCTTCTTAGCTGTATGATCTAAGAAAAAGATTAAGGGAGATTAGATGGTGGTATACAGAATTATGAGGGGTAACGATAGGATGAATGCAAGCAGGGTTTTTTTCCACTGCCATTAGGTGAGATTACAACTACATGTCATGGGTTAAGGGTGAAAGGTGCAATGCTCAAGGGGAACATGAGGGGGAACATTTTCATTCTGAGGGTGGTGAGAGTGTGGAAGTGCCAGTGGAAGTGGTGGATGTGAATTCAATTACATCAATAAGAAAAAGTTGGATAGGTACGTGGATGTGAGGCATATGTAGGTTGATGTGTTTAGGCAGATTAATATGGGCATACTAGATAGGCTGAAGGGCCTGTAGTGCTCGATGACTCCATGTCAATTGCCTTGAATTTTGTATTGCCTGTACTCCCCCTATGTAGAAAAGCAATGTTCACTGACTGATTAAGGTCCAAAAATGCCTCTAATTACAATGGTTCCATCTAATTTTTATTAATATTAAAACTCAGAATAAAATGCAAAACCAAAGTGTAAAGTTGATCTTTGATAATCTGAATTCAAATGCTTATCTTATTCATTCACGCAAACTAAATTCCAATAGCTATACACCGTTAGCATTTTTCCTTAAATAAGGTGCACGAGTAAAGAGATAACTGTTTATTTACATGTACTGAATTATTTAATACCAATTTGCTTGATACCTGAATCTTTGAGTTGAGGCAATTTAATATGACATTAAGAACTGGACCTAGTAATAGTTGCTTAGAATCTGCAGTCTGCCAAAAACAGATAAATATCGTTAAGCTTCTGTCCCCAAGGTGAAATAACGGAAATAGTACTGTATTGCTATACCTCTTCAACAATATGACCATGTAGCAATCACAGCATGGAAACAGGCCATCTCGACTCTTCTAGTCCGTGCCGAACTCTTATTCTCACCTAGTCCCACCAACCTGCGCTCAGCCCATAACCCTCCATTCCTTTCCTGTCTATATACCTACCCAATTTAACTTTAAATGACAACATTGAACCTACATCAACCACTTCTGCTGGAAGCTCGTTCCACACAGCTACCACTCTTTGAGTAAAGAAGTTCCCCCTCATGTTACCCCTAAACTTTTGCCCTTTAACTCTCAACTCATGTCCTCTTGTTTGAATCTCCCCTACACTCAATGGAAAAAGCCTATCCATGTCTACTCTATCTATCCCCCTCATAATTTTAAATACCTCTATTAAGTCCCCTCTCAACCTTCTATGCTCCAAAGAATAAAGACCCAACTTATTCAACCTTTCTTTGTAACTTAGGTGATGAAACCCAGGTAGCATTCTGGTAAATCATCTCTGTACTCTCTCTATTTTCTTGACATCTTTCCTATAATTTGGTGACCAGAACTGTACATGATACTCCAAATTTGGCCTTACCAATGCCTTGTACAATTTCAACCTTACATCCCAAATCCTATACTCAATGCTCTGATTTATAAAGGCCACCATACCAAAAGCTTTCTTCACCACCCTATCCACATGAGATTCCACCTTCAGGGAACTATGCACCATTATTCCAAGATCCCCCTGTTCTACTGCATTCTTCAATGCCCTACCATTTACCATGTATGTCCTATTTTGCTTAGTTCCACCAAAATGTAGCACCTCACATTTATCAGCATTAAACTCCATCTGCCATCTTTCAGCCCACTCTTCTAACTGGCCTTAATCTCTCTGCAAGCTTTGAAAACCTACTTCATTATCCACAACACCTCCTGTCTTAGTATCATCTGCATACTTACTAATCCAATTTACCACCCCATCATCTAGATCATTAATGTATATGACAAACAACACTGGACCCAGTACAGATCCCTGAGGAACACCACTAGTCACTGGCCTCCAATCTGAGACATAGTTATCCACCACTACTCTCTGGTGTCTCACATCTAGCCACTACTGAACCCACTTTACTACTTCTATATTAATACCTAACGATTGAACTTTCCTAACTAACCTTTCATGTTGAACCTTGTCAAAGGCCTTACTGAAGTCCATATAGGCGACATCCACCACTTTACCCTGGTCGACTTTCCTAGTAACCTCTTCAAAAAATTCAATAAGATTTGTCAAACGTGACCTTTCACGCACAAATCCACATTGACCGTTCCTAAATAGACCTTGTCTGTCCAGATAATTATATATACCATCTCTAAGAATACTTTCCATCAATTTACCCACCACTGACGTCAAACTCACAGGCCGATAATTGCTAGGTTTACTCTTAGAACCCTTTTTGAACAATGGAACAATATGAGCAATACACCAATCCTCCGGCACCATCTCCGTTTCTAATGACATTTGAAATATTTCTGTCAGAGTCCCTGTTATTTCCACACTAGCTTCCCTCAAGGTCCTACGGGATATCCTGTCAGGGCCTGGAGACTTATCCACTTTTATATTCCTTAAAAGTGCCAGTACTTACTCTTCTTTAATCATCATAGTTTCCATAACTTCCCTACCTGTTTCCCTTACCTTACACAATTCAATATTCGTAGCCTTAGTGAATACCGAAGAAAAGAAATTGTTCAGAATCTCCCCCATCTCTTTTGGCTCCACACATATCTATCCACTCTGATTCTCTAAGGGACCACTTTCCTCACTGTCCTTTTGCTATTAATATAACTGTAGAAACCCTTTGGATTTATTTTCACCTTACTTGCCAAAGCAACCTCATATCTTCTTTCAGCTTCTCTAATTTCTTTCTTAAGATTCTTTTTACATTCTTTATATTCCTCAAGGAGTAATACCTCATTTACTCCATGCTGCCTGTATTTATTGTACATATCTCTCCTTTTCCGAACCAAGTTTCCAATATCCCTTGAAAACCTTGGCTCTCTCAAACTTTTAACCTTTCCTTTCAACCTAACAGGAATATAAAGATTCTGTACCCTCAAAATTTCACCTTTAAATGACCTCCATTTCTCTATTACATCCTTCCCATAAAACAAATTGTCCCAATCCACTCTTTCTAAATCCTTTCGCATCTCCTCAAAGTTGGCCTTTCTCCAATAAAAAATCTCAACCCTGGGTCCAGTCCTATCCTTCTCCATAATTATATTGAAACTAATGGCATTGTGATCACTAGACCCAAAGTGCTCCCCAACACATACCTCCGTCACCTGACCTATCTCATTCCCTAACAGGAGATCCAACACTGCCCCTTCTCTCGTTGGTACCTAGGGAAGTATTTTGCAGTATTGTGGCAAAAAACACACATTTTACAAACTCCAAACCATCCAGTCCTTTTACAGTATGGGCTTCCCAGTCTATGTGGAGAAAATTAAAATCTCCCACAATCACAACCTTGTGCTTACTACAAATATCTGCTATCTCCTTACAAATTTGCTCCTCCAATTCTTGCTCTCCATTTGGTGATTTATAATACACCCCCATAAGTATTACTACATCTTTCCCATTCCTCAATTCCACACAAATAGCCTCCCTAGATGAGCCCTCTAATCTATCCTGCCAGAGCACCACTGTAATATTTTCTCTGACAAGCAATGCAACACCTCCCCCTCTTGTCCCTCTGATTGTATCACACCTAAAGCAATTAAATCCAGGAATATTTAGTTACCAGTCACACCCCTCCTATAACCATGTTTCACTAATAGCTACTGCATCATACTTCCAGGTACCAATCCATGATTTAAGCTCATCTACCTTTCTTATAATGCTGCTAGCATTAAAATAAATATATAAACAATGGTTTATATATACCAAGACCAGACGTAATTTAACATATACTCTTTTTTTGATATTTAAGTTGTCACTGTTAGGATGGGAAACAGCATCTTCCCTTAGGCCGTAGAGCTACTGAAAGCCCTGCCACCGTTCAGATCTCATCATGTTTCCAGCGGCAGTAGCAATATACTGTTCACTTTTTAACTTGTGTTGTAAATGCACCCACTGTACTGCTCATCATCATCAGCATCATCAGGTGCCATGCCCAGTTTAAGCTTTGACTGCCATGGCCCACACACTCCTGTTTCAGGTCAAGTGGATCAATTTATTGGTATTCATTTCCAGTTCTCTGGCTGCTGTCTCCATCATTATTTGTCTTTGCCTTCCTCTTGCCTTCTACCCTTCAATCTTTCCCATAATTACCTTGCCTTCTAACTCCTCTTTCCTAATCACATGTCCAATGAAATCACGTTGCCTTTTCATGATCTATATATTATTTCTCTTTTTGTGTTTGCTCTGTTCATGACATCCTCATTAGATATTCGTTTTGTCCATGATATTCTTTGCATCCTCCTCAAAAACCACATCTCTGCTGCTTCAATCGGTTTCCTCATGTTACTAGATATTGTCCAACATTCTGAGCCATATAATATAACTGGATAAACATAACACTTTAATGCTCTGAGGCGGGTTGTCATGCCCAGTTTAGTGTTAGTCAGTACACTCTTGATTCTCGTAAAAGTGTCTTTTGTCATCGCTATTCTTCTTTAGATGTCCAAGTCGCACCTGCCATCTGATGTCACCCAGCTTCCTAAGTAGCAAAAGTTCTGTACTTGTTTTATGTCTTCCCTGTTTATTCTCAGCCTGCAGATAGGATTCTCCTTCTTTTTTATATCACCATACATTCTGTCATTTTGCAATTGATAGGTAGACCCATTTCTGCACTTTCTTCAACAACTGTATCAATTAAGTTTTGTAGTTCTTCCTCCGTACTTGCAATTAACACAGTGTCATCCGCATATCTGAAACTATTGATGTTTTCACCACCAACTTTAATTCCCAAGATGTCTCTTATTTTTTGTAATATTGTTTCACTGTACACGTTAAACAAATCAGGGGAGAAAACACACCCTTGTCGAACTCCTCTCTTGATTTTTCTAAACTGACTCACTTCTCCATCTATTCTTACAGCAGCAGTTTGTTCCCAGTACAGATTTCTGATTAGGCAGAGGTCTTTGGTATCTAGATCTAGAGTTTCCTGTAATATTTCGAATAACTTATTGTTCTTCACTGTACTACTACTGAAAAAAAAAACAAATTTTATAACATATGCAAGCGATGATACTCCTGATTCTGATATGAGTCTCTATTGCATTATCATACATTTCCAAACACTATATTCCATCTGCCACTTTATTGTCCATTCTTTCAATTTGTCTAAATCCTGCTGCAATTGCATTGCCTCCTCAGTATTACCTACCCCTCCAACTTTCTTCGTATCATCTGCAAACTTTGCCACAAAGCCATCAATTCTGTTATTTAAACCACTGACAAACATTGTGAAAAGTAGCGGTACCAAAACTGACCCCTCAGGAACACCACTACTCACTGTTAGCCAACCAGAAAAGCTCCCCTTTATTCCCACTTACTGCCTCCTGCCATTCGTCTACCCATGCCAGCATCTTTCCTGTAACAACCGTAGGATTTTATCTTGTTAAGCAGCCTCATGTGTGACACCTTATCAAATGCCTTTTGAAAATCCAAGTAAATAACATCTACTGTCTCTCCTTTGTCCACCCTGCTGGTTACTTACACAGAAACATAGAAAACTTCAGCACAATACAGGCCCTTCGGCCCACAATGCTGTGCCGAACTTGTACTTAATTTAGAAATTACCTAGGCTTACCCATAGCCCTCTATTTTTCTTAGCTCCATGTAAAAGACCCTATCGTTTCCTCCTCCACCACCATCACCGGCAGCCCATTCCATGCACTCACCACTCTCTGTGTAAAAATATTACCCCCGACATCCCCTCTGTACCTACTTCCAAGCACCTTAAAACTGTGCTCTCTTGTGTTAGCCATTTCAGTCCTGGAAAAAAGCCTCTGACTATCCACATGATCAGGACAGGTTGCACTTGAATCTGAGGGGGACAAATATCCTGCCGGGGAGGTTTGCAAAGGCTATTGGGGAGAGTTTAAACTAAGATTGCTGGGGGGTGGGAACCGAACTGAAGGGATGGATGGCTCACAAATAGAGAAAGCTTGGAGACAGTGTGAAAGGGAGGATAGGCAGGTGATAGAGGAGGGACACACTCAAACCGATGGGGTACCGCAAGGCTCAGTGCTGGGACCCCAATTGTTTACAATATATATTAATGACTTGGATGAGGGAATTAAATGCAGCATCTCCAAGTTTGCGGATGACACGAAGCTGGGTGGCAGTGTTAGCAGTGAGGAGGATGCTAAGAGGATGCAGGGTGACTTGGATAGGTTGGGTGAGTGGGCAAATTCATGGCAGATGCAATTTAATGTGGATAAATGTGAAGTTATTCACTTTGGTGGCAAAAATAGGAAAACAGATTATTATCTGAATGGTGGCCGATTAGGAAAAGGGGAGGTGCAACGAGACCTGGGTGTCATTATACACCAGTCATTGAAAGTGGGCATGCAGGTACAGCAGGCAGTGAAAAAGGCGAACGGTATGCTGGCATTTATAACGAGAGGATTCGAGTACAGGAGCAGGGAGGTGCTACTGCAGTTGTACAAGGCCTTGGTGAGACCACACCTGGAGTATTGTGTGCAGTTTTGGTCCCCTAATCTGAGGAAAGACATCCTTGCCATAGAGGGAGTACAAAGAAGGTTCACCAGATTGATTCCTGGGATGGCAGGACTTTCATATGAAGAAAGACTGGATGAACTGGGCTTGTACTCGTTGGAATTTAGAAGATTGAGGGGGGATCTGATTGAAATGTATAAGATCCTAAAGGGATTGGACAGGCTAGATGCAGGAAGATTGTTCCTGATGTTGGGGAAGTCCAGAACGAGGGGCGACAGTTTGAGGATAGGGGGGAAGCCTTTTAGGACCGAGATTAGGAAAAACTGCTTCACACAGAGAGTGGTGAATCTGTGGAATTCTCTGCCACAGGAAACTGTTGGGGCCAGTTCATTGGCTATATTTAAGAGGGAGTTAGATATGGCCCTTGTGGCTACGGGGGTCAGGGGGTATGGAGGGAAGGCTGGGGCGGGGTTCTGAGTTGGATGATCAGCCATGATCATAATAAATGGCGGTGCAGGCTCGAAGGGCCGAATGGCCTACTCCTGCACCTATTTTTTCTATGTTTCTATGTTTCTATTTTAATGAGAGGAGTATTATGAATAAAACGGATGAGCTTAGGGCATGGATCAGCACTTGGAGCTATGATGTTGTGGCCATTACAGAGACTTGGATGGTGCAGGGGCAGGAATGGTTACTTCGAGTGCCAGACTTTAGATGTTTCAGAAAGGACAGGGAGGGAGGCAAAAGAGATGGGGGCATGGCACTGTTGATCAGAGATAGTGTCACAGCTGTAGAAAAGGAGTAAGTCATGGAGGGGTTGTCTATGGAGTCTCTGTGGGTGGAAATTGGGAACAGGAAGGGGTCAATAACTCTACTGGGTGTTTTTTATAGACCACCCAATAGTAACAGGGACATGGAGGAGCAGATCGGGAGACAGATTCTGGACAGCAGTAATAATAACAGGGTTGTCGTGGTGGGAAATTTTAACTTCCCAAATGATTGGCATCTCCCTAGAGTGAGGGGGTTAGATGGGGTGGAGATTGTTAGGTGTGTTCAGGAAGGTTTCCTGACACAATATGTAGATAAGCCTACAAGAGGAGAGGCTGTATTTGATCTGGTATTGGGAAATGAACCTGTCAGGTGTTAGGTCTCTCCGTAGAAGAGCATTTTGGAGATAGTGATCACAATTCTATCTCCTTTACCATAGCATTGGAGAGGGATAGGAACAGACAAGTTAGAAAATGTTTAATTGGAGTAAGGGGAAATATCAGGCTATCAGGCAGGAAATTGGCAGCATAAATTGGAAACAGATGTCCTCAGGGAAACATACGGAAGAAACGTGGCAAATGTTCAGTGGATATTTGCATGGGGTTCTGCGCAGATATGTTCCAATGAGACAGGGAAAGGATGATAGGGTATGGGAACTGTAGTGTACAAAGGCTGTTGTAAATCTATTCAAGAAGGGAAAAAGAGCTTACGAAAGGTTCAAAAAACTAGGGAATGATAGAGATCTAGAAGATTATAAGGCTAGCAGGAAGGAGCTTAAGAATGAGATTAGGAGAGCAAGAAGGGGCCATGAGAAGGCCTTGGTGGACAGGATTAAGGAAAACCCCAAGAAATTCTATAAGTATGTGAAGAACAAAAGGATAAGACGTGAGAGAATAGAACCAATCAAGTGTGACAGTGGAAAAGTGTGTATGGAATCGGAAGAGATGGCAGAGGTACTTAATGAATACTTTGCTTCAGTATCCACTGTGGAAAAGGATCTTGGCAATTGTAGGAATGACTTGCAGTGAACTGAAAAGCTTGAGCATGCAGATATTAAGGAAGAGGATGTGCTGGGGCCTTTGGAAAACATCAAGTTGGATAAGTCACCAGGACCGGAAGGGTTGTACCCCAGGCTACTATGGGAAGTGAGAGAGGAGATTGCTGAGCCTCTGGCAATGATCTTTGCATCATCAATGAGTACGGGAGAGGTTCCGAAGGATTGGAAGGTTGCAAATGTTGTTCCCTTATTCAAGAAAGGGAGTAGGGATAGCCCAGGAAATTATGGACCAGTGAGTCTTACTTCAGTGGTTGGTAAGTTGATGGAGAAGATCCTGAGAGGCAGGATTTATGAGCATTTGAAGAGGCATAATATGATTAGGAATAGTCAGCATAGCTTTGCAAAGGCAGATCATGCCTCACAAGCCTGAGTGAAATTTTTTGAGGATGTGACTAAACACATTGATGAAGATAAAGCAGTAGATGTAGTGTATCTGCATTTTAGCAAAGCATTTGATAAGGTACCCCATGACAGGCTCATTGAGAAAGTAAAGAGGCATGTGATCTAAGGGGACATTGATTTGTGGATCCAGAATTGGCTTACCCACAGAAGGCAAAGAGTGGTTGTAGACGGGTCATATTCTGCATGAAGATTGGTCACCAGTGGTGTGCCTCAGGGATCTGTTCTGGGACCCCTTCTCTTCGTGATTTTTATAAATGACCAGGATAAGGAAGTGGAGGGATGGGTTAGTAAATTTGCTGATGCAACAAAGGTTGGGGGTGTTGTGGATAGTGTTGAGGGCTGTCAGAGGTTACAGCAGGACATCGATAGGATGCAAAACTGGACTGAGGAGTGGCAGATGGAATTCAACCCAGATAAGTGTGAGGTGGTTCATTTTGGTAGGTCAAATATGATAGCAGAATATAGTATTAATGGTAAGTCTCTTGGTAGTGTGGAGGATCAGAGAGACCTTGGGGTCCGAGTCCATAGGACATTCAAAGCTTCTGCGCAGGTTGACTCTGTGGTTAAGAAAGCATAGGGTGCATTGGCCTGCATCAACCGTGGTATTGAGTTTAAGAGCCAAGAGGTAATGTTACAGCCATATAGGACCCTGGTCAGACCCACCTGGAGTACTGTGCTCAGTTCTGGTCACCTCACTACAAGAAGGATGTGGAAATTATAGAAAGGGTGCAGAGGAGATTTACAAGGATGTTGCCTGGTTTGTGGAGCATGCCTGATGAGAATAGGTTGAGTGAACTCGGCCTTTTCTCCTTGTGGTTCCTCCAGGACCTCCCCCGTCCCCATTAATGATGCAAAGATCATTGCCAGAGGCTCAGCAATTTCCTCCCTTGTGTCCCTCAGTAGCCTGGGGTACATCTTGTCTGGTCCCAGAGACTTATCTAACTTGATGTTTTCCAAAAGCTCCAGCACATCCTCTTTCTTAATGTCTATATGCTCAAGCTTATAATGCGCTGTAAATCATTGCTGCAATCACCAAGATCCTTTTCCCTAGTGAACACTGAAGCAAAGTATTCATTAAAGTGCCTCAGCTATCTCCTTCGGTTCCATACACACTTTTCCACTGTCAGACTTGATTGGTCCTTTTCTCTCATATCTTATCCTCTTGTTTTTCATATACTTGTAGAATGTCTCGGGGTTTTCTTTAATCCTGTTTCTCAATGCCTTCTCATGGTCCCTTCTGGCTCGCCTAATTACATTCTTAAGTTCCTTCCTCGAAGAACTCTAACAGATTTGTCAGACAAAATTTCCCTGTACAGAAACCATGCTGACTTATTTTATCATTAGTCTCCAAATACCCTGATACCTCATCCTTAGTAATAGATTCCAATACTTTCCCAACCACTTGAGGTTAGGCTAAGTGGCCTATAATTTCCTTTCTTTTGCCTTCCTCCTTTCTTAAAGAGTGGAGTGACATTTGCAATATTCCAGTCCTTTGGGACCATGCCAGAATCAAGTGATACTTGAAAGATCATCACCAATGCATCCGTTATCTCCTCAGCAATCTCTCTAAGACTCTGGGTGGTAGTCCATCTGGTCCAGGCATGTGTTATAACAAATGTTTGGACAAACATGGGCTGTTTTCTCTGGAGTGGTGTTTGCTGAGTGGAGATCTGATGGAGGTTTATGGGATGATAAGGGACATAAATGGGAAAGAAAGACAGTATCTCTTTCCTGGGGTTGAAATATCTAATACCAGAGGGCATGAATTAAAGTTGAGAGATGTTAAGTTCAAAAGAGAAGTGAGGGGCAAGTTTTTACAGAGTGGTGGGTGCTTGGAATGCACTTCCTGAAGTGGTGGTAGAGGCAGATACATTGGGACTTTTAAGAGACATTTTGGAAAGGCACATGGTTATGAAGAAAATGGAAGGATATGGACATTGTGTAGGCAGAAGAATTCGTTTAGGTGGCCATTTGATCACTAATTTATTTGGTTCAGCACCACATTTGTGGACCAAAGGGCCTATTCCTGCACTGAACTGCTTGATGTTTAATGTTTTATGATGGGTGTGTGAGAGCTATTTGTTTGTGTATGTATAATAATGTATTTTTCGAACAAATAACTTGGAGAACATTGATAATAACAACAAGAATATGCCCAAAGAGCATGGTGCAGTTACAGGAATACAGGTGCAATGTACGATGAATTAAATGAGTTCCAAAGCATGCACTGTACTAGCAAATACTCTAACAGCATGGAATAGGCAAGATGTTTGATCATGCATCCAAAACTGTGGCATCGATTGGGAAAACGCTGAGGAACTCCTAAAGAATTTCATTCAAAGCTAGCTACAAGTATGACTGCATGAATAGTCTCCATCAGTTTGTAGTTTTTGTGTGTGAGCATAGCCTGGAGCTATTAAATAGAATCAAAAACATGTGGGTGAGTCAGGAATTATGAGTGAGGAGAAAACATTCATCATGGATGAGCTACTTCAAAATGCAACATATCACCAAAGGCAACTCTAAACCAAATATGGTGTTATTTCTTCATTGAAAGGAAGCTCTCGAAGAGCAAGTAGAGAAATATACCTCAGGCCTGCAGAGGTGAAGCAGTAAATGCATCTTTATAGACTTGGAAGGACTGAACAAGACCTTTCCAAAGACTGCATATTAATTACTGTGAGAAAACAATTGATGAGTCTTCTTACGCCTCCTGGACAGTGACTCAGTATTGATTGAGGTGAAACATATTGGGCCCTCTACAGTAACAGAACGTAGTACTGAGAAACTGAGATCTATCTCCCCATGACATGGGTTACCAGGAAAAACCTGTCACAGATAAGATCTTCAGTTTTGTCCAGTACCTCTTAAACACAAAATTCTGTCAAGCAGATTTTGTTCACTTTGTCGGCCTATATTAAATGGTCCATGGAGAAATCAGTGAGAACTGCTGAAGATTCAAAGTAGATTTATTACATTTATTGTCATAGGATGTATAAGTTATACAACCTTGAAGTTTGTCTACTTACAGGCGGCCACAAAGCAAGAAACCCGAAAGAACCAGTTAAAAAAATGAAGACCAACACCCAATGCACAGAGAAAGAGAAAAATTACAAATCATGCAAACAACAGAAGCAAGAAACCAGACCAAATTGAGTCCTTAGATCCAAATCCCTGGAGCAGCTTTAGTTCATCATATTAGCCAGGTGAATCACCACAAAGCTTGCAGACACAAAGTAAAGCACCTGGGGCGGTCTCACAGAACATTGTGGGAGAGTGAGCGAAATTGGCCTGACTTTCACCTCCAGTCCTGACACCCTGCATTTCCCGCCTATTTGGACCAGTGTTTAAATGATCCAGGTAGTGGATTGTGCCTCACATTAGGACCTGGGCTCTGCCACAGCGAAAAGCTCCAGGCCTAGATCTCTCCACCCAGCCCGAAGTTGGTCCAGAGCACTCCAAATTAGCTCACCGCATAGAATGATCCAACCTTACACCCAGGTTAGTTGGACACTAAGGAACAAGATTCTCAATATGGTGTAATTTTGCAAACTTCCTTCTACCAATAAAATAGCACACATGCTCTGCCAAGTTATAATCCAGCTGAATTAAAGTTGAGTAATTGACTCAGGGCTCTTGGTCCGTCCAGAGCTTCAGGAAAACATGGACGAAAACTATGTGAGACAGAAATTCAAGTGTGACTTAAACCTTGATGGGGAAAAGAAAATTAAATAATGTGGCAACGTTCATGTGTTAACAGCACTTAGCAAATTTGACAACTGGAAGTGGGAAATTGAAGGAGGCAGTACAAACAGATATCTCGTTAAAATAGAAGATTCACTCACTGGCCACTTTATTAAGTGCAACACCATAAGACCATAGACCATAAGACATAGGAGTAGAATTAGGACACTTGACCCATTGGATCTGCTTCGCCATGCAATCATGGCTGACCCTTCTTTTCCCCTCCTCAGCCCCACTCCCCAGACTTGTCCCAATAATCTTTGATGCCGTGTCCAATCAAGACCTATCAATTTCTGCCTTAAATACACGCAATTACCTGTCCTCCACAGCTGCACGTGGCAACAAATTCACCACCCTCTGGCTAAAGAAATTTCTCCACATCTCTGTTTCAAACAGATACGTCTCTATCCTGAGGCTATGCCTTCTTGTCCTAGACTCCCCCACTATGGGAAACGTCCTTTCAACATCTACTCTGTCTAGGCCTTTCAACAGTTGAAAGGCTTAAATGAGACCCTCCCTCATCTTTCTGAATTCTAGTGAGTACAGATCCAAAGCCATCAAATGTTTCTCATATGATAACCTTTTCATTCCCGGAATCATCATTGTGAACCTCATCTGAATCTTCCCCAGTGCCACATTTTCTCAGATGAGGAGCCCAGAACTATTCACAATACTCAAGGTGAGGCCTCACCAGTGCCTTCTAAAGCCTTGGCATCACACCTCTGTTCTTGACATGAATGTCAACATTGCATTTGCTTTCCTCACCACCGACTCAGCCTGCAAATTAACCTTTAGGGTGTTCTGCACAAGGACACCCAAGTTCCTTTGCATCTCAGATTGTCTGGACTTCCTCCCTGATCAGAAAATAGTCTGCACGTTTATTTCTGGTATGAAAGTGCCTGACCATGTATTTTCTGGCATTATATTTCACTTGTCACTCTCTCACTCATTCTGCTAATCTGTCTAAGTCCTTCTGCAGTCTACCTGTTTCCTCAACATTAACTGTCCCTCCATCAATCTTTATATCATCTGCAAACTTGGCAACAAAGCCATCTATTCCATCATCTTAAACAGTAATATACAGCTTATATTCCATCTGGGTAGCCTCCAAATACAAGGCATAAGGCATAAACATCAATTTCTTGAAATTCCAGTAATTGCCCTCCCTTCACCATTCCCCATTCCTGTTTCTGTCTTTCACTTTATCTATTTATTTGCTTATCACTCCCCTTTGATGCTACTCCCTCCCACTCCCCCACTTCCCTTTCTTCCATGGTCTTCTATCCTATCCTATCAGATTCCCCCCTTCTCCAGCCCTTTATCTCTTTCACCTTCCCAGCTTTTTACTTCACCAGCATCCCCCCTCCCAGTGTCACCTATAACCTACCACCTCGTACTTCTAACTGTCCCCTCACCTTCTTACTCTGACTTCTCCCTTTGTTTTCCAGTCCTGATAAAAGGTCTCAGGCTAAAACATCAACTGTTTAACTCTTTTCCTGAGATACTGCCTAGCCCGGTGATTTGCACCAGCATTTTGAGTGTGTTGCCCCACTTTATTAGACAGCTGCTTTACCTGATAAAGTGGCCACTGAGTGTGTATTCATGGTCTTCTGCTGCTGTAACACATCCACTTCAAGGTTCAATGCATTATGCAATCATAGATATTCTTCTGCACACCACTGCTGTCATACATGGTTATCTGAGTACCAATCTGGCCATTCTCCTCTGACCTCTCTCATTAACAAGATGATTTTGCCCACAGAACTACTGCTCATTGGATGTTTTTTGTTTGTTTTTAGCACCATTCTCTGTCAACTCTAGAAACAGTTGTATGTGAAAATCCCAGCAGATCAACATTTTCTGAGATACTCAAATGATCCTGGCACCAACAGTTATCAAAATCACTTAGATCATATTTTTCCCCATTCTGATACTTGGATTGAACAACAACTTAATCATGTCTGCATGCTTTTATGCCTTTAGTTGCTGCCACATGATTGACTGATCAGACATTTGAATTAATGAGCAGGAGGACAGGTGTACCTAATAAAGTGGCCACTGAGTGTTTGAAAGTATATGTATAAATCATCTAATTCCTGCAGGAGACATAGAACCGAAAATCAAAAAATTATATCATCAGTGCATCCCAAAAGTTGATACAGAGGAAGAATAGACAAAATGGTCTACTGATTTGCTGAATAGAATAAGTGACACATTTCCCAAGTGAAAAAGTAGATATAACACACATTCCTATGGGAAGAACAAAGAAATTTAGAAAAGCTTAATACCTTGAGCCAGACTTCTCTTCATACTCAACATTTTAGAAAAAGCTTCTTCCCCCTCCGCCACTGGATTTCTGATTAGACAATGAGCCATGAGCACCACCCCAGAATTTTTACTCTCATTTACATTACTTAAAAGTCTTAAGCATATACTGTAAATATATATATATAATTGGGGTGTCTAAGGCTTTTGCATAGTACTGTAGTAATTTTATTTATTGCACCATACTTGTTGTTGTTCCTCTTCACGTCTTGTGGCACATCAGACGGCAACCTTGCAGTTTCTTTAACATTTGTCTGTTTTTTTTATGAAGCTCAGTCACTGGCTCAATGCTCAACCCAGCACGGGTGGAAAGCGTGCAAGAAGATGGCCAGTTTTGAACCAAGGACCATTCACCTAAAGTCCGGTACTAATACCACTACACTACCGGCCGGCCATTGCCTTGTACAGCTGCCGTGAAAAAATAAAGCAAATCTCATGACATATGTGAGTGATGGTAAACCTGATTCTGAAATGGGTCCCTCTGATGGACTCAGAGTGGGAAAGGGAATCATGGTTGGGAAAGGGGGAAAGGAAGCACCAGAGAGACGTTCTGTAATGATCAATAAACCAATTGTTTGGAATCAAGTGATCTTGCCTGGTGTCTCAAGGCTGGGTTTGTCTGCACCCACACCATTCCCCTGCCCATAGCTCTCTTCCCTGCCACCTGTCCCACACTGATCGCATGGTGCTCCACCTTAACCATTCCCAACATCCTTTGCTCCCACCAGATCTACTTAGTTTCCACTTCACATTAAGAAATACAGTACTGTGCAAATGCTGTAGGCATTCTAGCTTTATACTGTATATGTGCCAAAGACTTTTGCACAGTACTGTAAATATATATATTTCTCATTGTAGTTTTGTCAGTACCTCCAGTTGAACTTTGCCTTTTTGTGTGTTTTCCCCCTAGCTGCCAGTCTATGGTTTTGTATTGCCATGTGCTCTTGTTTGTTTTCATGCCCCATGTGCTCCTGTCCCCGCTCCTGCTCTACTCCAGCCCCTGTATTACTGAGTACTGCGTCTCTCACCTGTTTCCCATTATTACCTGTTTTGCTGCCACCTGTGTCTCATTGTGCTCCACCTATCATCTGCCTCTCTGTTTATTGCTCAGTGTATTTCAGTCCTGTGTTTTCACCTCTTTGTTGCCAGATTGTGCCAGTGAATTTTCCTGAGCTTTTCCAACATTCACATCTGTACTCTGTCCGTCTGAATGTCGACTCTGCCTGTTTCCCTATTCTTGTGTTTGAAATTCTCTGGATGTTTTGATCTCTGCCTGAACTTTGACACCGACTTTGTTTGCACCTCGGGATTTGTTACTCAATTAATATCACTGTGTGCACAATACAGGCTCTGTGATTGGATCCCTGCTCCAGTGTCCTGACAAGTTTATTGTATTTTTTATGTATTGAACTGTACTGCTGCTGCAAAACAACAAGTTTCATGACATATGTCAGTAATAAACCTGATTCTGAGAAAAGGGGAGTTATATTGCACTTCAATAAAAGACATGCATGTTTGACACTGTAACGGTGATTTGATTTAATAACCTAGTTACACATGTTATCGTATTTCTTCATTTTTCCGTGCCTTTATCTGGACATCTAATTCAGGACGCAAGGGACACATGTTGCAGTGCTACTACATGATTTCTGATTAAATTATTTTGTGTTCCTGGATGTTCAAAGTTAAGCAGATGCGACTTCCCCTCAGATATTAGCAGTATCTCTGAAACCCCCAGCATCATCCACTCAGAAGCAGGGCAGCATCACACTTCCCACCAGAGCATTTTACACCTCTTTACCTGGACAACACATAGAGGTTTACAACCAAAGGAATGAGCGAAAAAGAAACACTGTGTTCAAACAAGTGATTTATTGAAAGCTGATGTGCATCAGGAGACATCCATTCCTCTGTTGCTATGGAAGGCTCTCCCAACCTGGATTATGCAGTCTTATTCCCTTCGGTTTTCCAGATGACTTGGAGGCATGCAAATTGTGAGGTGCCCACTGCCAACTCATTATAAGGTGTTGGAAAAGTATTATTGCAAATTCCAGAGCCATAACTTTCAGCAGCCGGAATGTTCTAATCTTCATCGTTTTCTGTGGGTGTTCTTCTTATCTTTCTCACTGGTGTCTGAAAACAGGTCAAATTTCTTTAGCCTTCTGAGGAAGAAGAGGCATTGGTGAGCTTTCATGGTTGTGATATCAACGCAGGCTGACCAGGAAAGGTGACGTTCACTCCTCAGAAATTGAAGCTGTCATTTCTGTTAACCACAACACCGTAGATGTAGAGAGGAGCATGCACTCCAAACCCCTCCTGGAAGTCAATAACCAGTTCTTGTGTTTTGGTGACATTGAAGGAACAGTTGTTGTCATGACACCATGTTACCAGGCTCTCTTCCTCCTTCCTGTACTCTGACTCATCACTATTTGAGCTACAACCCATTACTGTGGTACCATTTGTAAACTTGTTAATGTGTTAGAGCAGAATCACAGAATAGAGTAGGGGGCTGATGGCGTCATCTTGTGGACCACCAGTGTTTCAAATAATTGTGGCGAGGTGTTGCTGCCTAACCTTACTGATTGGAGTCTCGGTCAGTAAGTCAAGGATCCAGTTGCAGAAGGAGAATTGACTCACAAGGACCTGAGTTTAGTGATGAGTTTAACTTGAATTATAATATTGAAGGCAGAGATGAGTTTGCTTGGAAGTATTGTATTGAGAAGGAAAATAAGGAAAATTCCCTTGCTCTTCTTTGAAATAACATTATGTAACTGGGTCTTGGTTACACTGGCTGCTGAGGTGTCTAAAATGGCTTTGTATGTTATATAAAATGGCTTTTCTGTAGTAATAACTGTGATGTAAGGAGATCTCTCTCTCTCTCTGCTTGTTTGGGTTATATTATTGATAAGGGGAAGAGCAAACCAATGAGTGTTCATGTTATTCATTTTGCGGGTGATATTCTGTCTCATATGACTGGGGACCGTGTGGTTTGGCGGGCTTTTTGGGCGGAGAAGACGGAGGAAGGTTGTATTCGGAGGCGCTCTGTAGACCACTTAAGGAGTGGTCCCGTGCGGGTCGTTGGAGGCCGAGGACGGAGGGTCGAGGTTCTGCGGGATGTTGAGCTCCAACGAAACCTTAAGTGCGCCGACTTTTAAAACTCTGTTCGAACTTTGGCGCCTTCCTTTGTTTTATTCTTTTAGAGTGTATTCTTTGTTAACCGATATTCACAGTAAAATTTATAAAGTGTACGTATTTAACCGCTTATGGTGTTCTGTCTGATCTGTGAATTGTGCGTTTACACAGCCTCCACATAAACTGGCTTACGTAGTTGTCAGGTTGCGGGGTTGAGGAGCAGGGTTTGTCTATAGCCCCCACCATATAAAGTCATGTCCTCATGACATTGAAGGAGTTCACCAATCCTCCTTGCAAAACACAAAACCCAACCCAGATGCATAAAGCAGTGACATAACTTCCCAGGGCAGTAGAGATCCCACCCTGTTCTCCTGGCGCTACATAGGTCAACCTCTCCGAGGGGTTCCTACTTCTCTGAGACCTCCGTACCTCCTCTGGCAACTCTTCCGGCTCACGTACCACTGGAGACACCCCGGGTATACCTGTCGAACCCTCGCCCGCTCCCTCACCGGGACCCCTCGGCAACTCGGAGCCCTCTGTCTCGGGTTCTGGTTCCACCCTCTCTCCTTCCAAGGCCGGCTGTATCCTAGGCTGCCCCCCAACACTCTCCCTCCTTTCACCTAACTCAGTGGGGGAAGGGTCAGGAGCCTCTTCTTCCGGTACCGGGGAATTAACGAATGGAAGCAGGTACCACACTTCCGAATCATCATCTTCCAAATCAGTATCCTTCTTCAGGGCCGCGCACTTGTCAGCCTCCCCCGTCACCCTGCAGCTCTGTGGAATCCTCGTACTAGGCACAGGCTCCACATCGGGCGCTGGGTCCACCTGCACCTTCTGTCCCTGGGGCAACAGATGAGTGCAATGAAGAACCTTGACAAGCCCATTTCCATCCTTTGGTCTCACCCGCTAAACAGGTAGATTCGGCATCTGGTTCTCTACCACATGGGGGTGGCTGTCCAGCGATCCGACAACTTGTGCTTACCAGGTAGTCCTAAATTCCGTATGAGGACCTGGTGTCCCAGCATAAGTTGGGCAAACTTCACTTTCTGATCATACCTCCTCTTATTCCCTTGATTCTGCTTGGTTTACCTAGGTTTATCCATAGCCCTCTATTTTTCTGAGCTCCATGTACATATCAAGGAGTCTCTTGAAAGTCCCTATCATATCTGCCTCCACCACCACCACCGGCAGCCCATTCCACGCACTCACCACTCTCTGCATAAAAAACTTACTCCTGACATCTCCTCTGTACCTGCTTCCTAGCACCTTAAAGCTTCCTCTCGTGCTAGCGATTTCAGCCCTGGGAAAAAGCCTCTGACTATCCACACGTCAATGCCTCTCATCATCTTATACACCTCCATCAGGTCACCTCTCATCCTCTGCCGCTCCAAGGAGGAAAGGACGAGTTAACTCAACCTATTCTCATCAGACATGCTCCCCAATCCAGGCAACATCCTTGTAAATCTCCTCTGCGCCCTTTCTATGGCTTCCACATCCTTCCTGTAGTGAGGCGACCAGAACTGAGCATAGTACTCCAACTGGAGGCTGACCAGGGTCCTATATAGCTGCAACATTACCTCTCGAATCTTAAACTCAATTCCACGATTGATGAAGGCCAATGCACCATATGCCTTCTTAACCACAGAGTCAACTTGCGCAGCAGCTTTGAGTGTCCTATGGACTCAGACCCCAAGATCCCTCCAATCCTCCACACTGCCAAGAGTCTTACCATTAATACTATATTCTGCCATCATACTTGTCCTACCAAAATGAACCGCACACTTACCTAGACTGAACTCCATCTGTCACTTCTCAGCCTAGTTTTGCATCCTATTGATGTCCCGCTGTAACTTCTGACAGCCCTCCACACTATTCACAACACCCCCAACCTTTGTGTCATCAGCAAATTTACTAATCCATCCCTCCACTGCCTCATTTACAACACGCCGGAGGAACTCAGCAGGTCAGGCAGCATCCGTGGAAACAATCAGTCAATGTTTCGGGCCTGAACCCTTCACCAAAACATTAACTGATCGTTTGCACGGATGCTGCCCGACCTGCTGAGTTCCTCCAGCGTGGTGTAAGTGTTGCTTTGACCCCAGCATCTGCAGAGTATTTTGTGTTTACCTCCACTACCTCATCCAGATCATTTATAAAAATCACGAAGAGAAGGGGTCCCAGAACAGATCCCTGAAGCACACCACTGGTCACCAACTTCCATGCGGAATATGACCCGTCTACAACCACTCTTTGCCTTCTGTGGGCAAGCCACTTCTGGATCCACAAAGCAATGTTCCCTTGGATCCCATGCTTCCTTACTTTCTGAATAAGCCTTGCATGCGATACCTTATCAAATGTCTTGCTGAAATCTATATACACTACATTTACTGCTCTACCTTCATCAATGTATTCAGTCACATCCTCAAAAAGTTCAATCAGGCTCATAAGGCACGACCTGCCTTTGACAAAGCCATGCTGACTATTCCTAACCATATTATGCCTCTCCAAATGTTCATAAATCCTGCCTCTCAGGATCTTCTCCATCAATTTACCAACCAACCAATTGTTCTCCAAACATTTTGCTGAAGCTTTATTTTGCTAAAATATTGCAAAATTAAGATATTTCTCACTCTAACCGCTGCTGGGAGATGCATAACAATGAATTTGGGAGTCTATTGGCGTTTCTTTCTGCCTCCTAACATCTTTTAATAACCCATGTTATTAACAAAGTGTTCCTTGTGTTGTAATCTGGCTCATGGAAGAATATTGTGACTATAAAACATTTACATTACCCAAAAAAAAGATCATTGCCGAAGTTTGTGAATTTTATTGCATCACATGAAAGTTGGAAACATTAAATTGCTTGCTATAGGCTGTTCCCAGAAAATGAGCTTTTCAGTTTTCAGAGACATCGTAAGTCAATTTTGTCCGGAAGTTGAATTATACACAAAATCACTCAATTTGTAACCACAATATTTGAATGAATAGCGTCTAAAGTATGTAAGACTGAAAAGAAAGAACAATTGCTAAAAGTGGAGGGTTGGAGGAATCTATTTCTGTCACTGGTAGGAAAGAATAAGTACAAGGAATGAGTTATTACCCCTTAACCATCAGGCTTGAACCAGAGGGGAAAACTTCACTCAACTTCATTTGCCCCATCGCTGAAATGTTCCCACAACCTATTTATTATTATTATTTCTTTATTTCTTCTTTTGTTTTTTCACACTTTGTTTTCTTTTGCTCACTGGTTGTTCTCTCTGTTGAATGCGGTCTTTCACTGATGCTATTATGGTTATTGGATTTACTGAGTATGCCCGCAAGAAAACAGATCTCTGTGTTGTATATGGTAGTACAAATGTACTTTGATAATGAACTTACTTTGACTTTTATTGTTGACTGGCTGCAAATACAGTAATATACAACCAAAGGAAACATACATCTGACTTTTCAATTCAATAATATTCCATGAGCTTGCTCAAAAGTGTCATAAGTCAGGCATTTGTAATCCAGAGATACCCTGTATCTTTACAAAATACAAACCATGAAGCTTTACCCAGATCAGGTACTACCATGGTTGTGCTTAGGAAAAAACTATTTGATTTAGCTTGCTAGCTATCCTGTACAGAAGTTTCTTCTTCAGGTACCCACCAGTTGCTTTCAAAGTACAAAAATTGCTCACTGGGCAAGCATTTTTCACTTTGGTTTGTTTGAATCCAGCTTAACTTGTGATGGAGAAGGCGGCCAGCCCACAGCTGTACTGTTGGTGCTGTTCTCAAGCGCCCAATCCCACAAAGACAACCTGGATTGCCTTCAGCCGCAGAAGATGAGGAACTGCTGCGTGCTTGTTCTTGCAGGAACATGGCTCCTGGGCAGTGTCCAATGCACCATCAATCTACAGGCCATACCACTCAGTGACCAGTGCTAATTGTTTGTGGTATGACTCTATAACTCTAATATTATTTTGTTACTGTATGTGTTATTATGACTACATGTGCCACGTGTGACTGTTGGTACTGTGTTTTACATCTTGGCCCGGGAGGTACAGTTTCGGACCACACCACCCAGCAACCCACCTATTGAACACTAGCCTAATCACAGTACAATTTATAAAGACCAATTAACCTACTACTAAGCCATACGTCTTTGGAATGAGGAAGGAAACTGAAGCACCCAGAACAAACCCACTCAATCACGGGGAGAATATGCAAGTTCCTTGAACTCTGGTATGTCTTGAGCTATAATAGTGTTGCACTAACCGCTAAGCGGCAGTGGCCCCATAATAACCCTTTGCCAATTATGATTATGGTCCCTTTGCAATTAATGTTGAATTTCACTCTTCTAAAGCACTAACATACAGCAAATGCTTTGAATAGGGGCAAGGTACAATAATTAATCAGTAACATAACCCAACTAATATTCTGGTAAATTTTCATACTGATTAATAGATATTTTCCAAGTTAAGCATTCTAATTAAAACCTGTTTTTTTTTTCAAAGCATGACATTGTTCAGTACAATCAAATTAGCAAATTAGAGCTCGTACTGAAAAATATTAATTGTGACAGCAGGAGCAGAACTAAATAAAAAAGCTCAGAAACCAGGTTAAAAAATATAATTTCATGGGCTGCAAGGAAATTTCAGTAGCCTTGTAATCTTGTTGGAACCTGAAATATTTGTGTGAGCTATAAGAGAAGATTGGGTTATCTTTCCCATTGGACAGGTGTGTAACTTGTTTCAAGTGCTCTCATTTCCCACACAACCCTTTGGAAATGCTCAGCAGCAGGAGGTGGCGTGGAGACAGAAATGTATAAACAATCAGGATTTCAAAGTGAGCAAAGTAAAAATTCAAGGTGTGTTGTAAATTAGCTCCCATTAAAATCTGCACCACCTACTAAAATGTACTCACTGAATCTGAATCCGTTCCATTGAGCACATCTACATGAAAGGCTTTCAGAGGAAAGCAGCATCCATCTCCAGAGATCCCCACCACCCAGGCCACACCCTGTTCTCACTACTGGATCAGGCTGAAGGTACAAGAGCATCACAACGGCACCACCAGTAAGGAACAGGCTCTAACTCTCAACCATCAGGTGCTTGAATAAATGAAGATAACCACACTCACTTGCCTCATTATTGAAATATTCCCACAACCAGTGACCTCACTTTAAGGACTCATTATTTCACTATCTCATGCTCTTGTTATTTATTGCTATTTATTTGTATTTGTATCTGCACAGTTTGTTGTCTTCCACACTCTGGCTGATGTTTCATTTGTCCTGTTATAGTCAAGTCAAGTCAAGTCACCTGTTATTGTCATTTCGACCATAACTGCTGGTACAGTACACAGTAAAAACAACACAACATTTTTCAGGACTGTGGTGCTACATTAACTACACTGAACTACATAAAACTACACAAAACTACACTACCCTACAGACATCAAGGTTGCTGGTGAATGCAGCAGGCCAGGCAGCATCTCTAGGAAGAGGTACAGTCGACGTTTCAGACTGAGACCCTACATCAGGAGGAATTCTGCAGATGCTGGAAATTCAAGCAACACACATCAAAGTTGCTGGTGAACGCAGAAGGCCAGGCAGCATCTCTAGGAAGAGGTACAGTCGACGTTTCGGGACAAGACCAACCCAGACCACAGACCAACCCAGAACTGCATAAATTGCACAAAACAGTGCAGACATTACAATAAATAATAAACAAGACAATAGGCACAGTAGAGGGCAGTAGAGTCCAGGCTCTGGGTATTGAAGAGTCTGATTGCTTGGGGGAAGAAACTGTTACATAGTCTGGTCGTGAGAGCCCGAATACTTTGGTGCCTTTTGCCAGATGGCAGGAGGGAGAAGAGTTTGTATGAAGGGTGCGCGAGGTCCTTCATAATGCTGTTTGCTTTACGAATGCAGCGTGTAGTGTAAATGTCTGTAATGGCGGGAAGAGAGACCCCGATGATCTTCTCAGCTGACCTCACTATCCGCTGCAGGTTCTTGCGATCCAAGATGGTGCAATTTCCGAACCAGGCAGTGATGCAGCTGCTCAGGATGCTCTCAATACAACCTCTGTAGAGTAGTTACTACTCTATAGACTTGCTGAATATGCTGACAGGAAAATGAATGTCAGGGTTGTATACTGTGACATATATGTTCTTTGATAATAAAATGTACTTTGAACTTTGTAATTACTTCAGGCTATGTCAATCCACAGGCAGAGTGCATCTAATATTGTATTTCGAGAGTCATTGTTCGATCCATTGAGACTGAGCAAATTGGGCCACCACTTTGCATGTAAATAAGGCCATGAGCAAGTGCAGCAGAGTTGGTGTTTAGTTGGTTAAGTACCCTCAGGACAGTCACAGGCAAATTCAGGTGATGGTCTAGCATTTATAAAAGCCACACCCAGGGAGCTTTAACTATTGTCGTATACCATTTAGCTAGGTCTTCTAATCTACAGTAATAAACTACAACAAATTCAGAATGGTTCAAATTATAACCACTTTTATTACTTGCAGGGGAAGATCTACCTCCATATGTTAAATCATTGGAAGGTAGCTTCAACCTAACAGCTCAGAACAAACCATTTTTATACTTTTGCAGAGACATTAATTTTCATGTTTTTGAGGTCATTCCATCTCATAATCGCATTCCTTCCTCATCTGGATCCGTCTCTGGTTCCTGGCACCTGTTCTTTAATCAGTCCATTTGTCTTCTGAGGTTTCTTCCCCATGACAGCTGTGTCCTGTTTTTCTCTGTTCTCAAAATATAAATACACGCACTGTCATAAAACATACATAGACTCCTTGTAACCCTCCATCCAAACCAATAAAACATTCTGGGATTGCACAGGTCCCATTTTGTCACATTAGAGTTTACAACAGTTCATGAAGACTTCAGGGTAGATTTCACACTGTATTGTGTTTTGTAATACTACTCATGATGTAGTTAAACTTGTGTAATTGAGAAAAAGGAATATCACACAAATATTCTGAAGTTTACAGGTAATCGTCATTGTCATATTCTTTTCAAAGGCTAATATAATTTTTCTTTGGATATTCTTTACATATTACCTATAAAGCAGCTTTTTGCAAAATATTTCAGACAATACTTTTTCTTTACTAATTATATATGATTCATTCTGCTTTTAAAAACTTTTAGTCCTTGACGAGCTTTGAAAACTATATAGCATTTATGGTAACACACATCAACGAAGGTTAGTCCTGACGAAGGGTCTCGGCCTGAAACGTCGACTGCACCTCTTCCTACAGATGCTGCCCGGCCTGCTGCGTTCACCAGCAACTTTGATGTGTGTTGCTTGAATTTCCAGCATCTGCAGAATTCCTGTTGTTAGCATTTATGGTGTTTCTTTGAAAAATCTCTAAGCCAATTACATGGTGCATAATTGGAGAAAAAATAGAGAAAATTACTTGTTATTTTTACTTATGATTGCATTGTAATATTTATCATATTAATGCCCTCAAATTGCAACCTAAAGCAGATCAAAAAGATATTGAAAGAAAACTGTCGATTTGCTCTCTTATGTGGTGTTGGCTGACGAGTAATTTTCATAATCACCATTTAATGACTCAATTTACAAAGAGAATAATGGTGAGGATCTCAATGCTCAGTGCTATTATACAGAAAATCTGACAGGAGCTTCTGGAAAATGCACATGCATAGTTAACTTAAAAATGAACCATTGACTGAGAGTAATTCTTGCTTCTCTGTAAGACATATGGTTCTGCAGCCCTCTCCAGCAAAAACATGAGATGTCAGCACACTCACAAGAGCTTAAGATGTTTACAAGCAACTTTCACTGCAAAAGACCCTGAAAAATTGTATACTTTATTACATGAAGATGTGTCAAATTGCTCAAAACTGAAATGCTATGCTATAATTTATTTCCAAAAATATTTTGGTACTAAAATAAAATTGATTTTAGATGTATAGATTGCTATTGTCTGAAAAGAAATTAAATTACTTCAAAATTCAGTAATTGTTCAAGGTCATTGTGATAAATATATTAAAATGGGGAAACTGTGTGTCCTATACACAGATCAGTAAATAAACATTTCAGAAATGTGAAAATGATTGTAAATTAGGCTTAGCATAAGGATGTACAGAATACAACTCTTTTAGTTTAAGAGGAAACATAGGAGGCTTGATTTTCGTTTTCTCCTTTGAAAATTGATGGTAAGGTTTTTCGGATCTTCTTTGGAGGTACTATATACTTGGTTTGGTTTGGCCTCACCTTAGTATCTTTGCTGCCTGATCTGTCGAGTCACTCCAGAATTTTGTGTGTGTGGCTCTGGATTTCTAGCATTTGCAGAATTCCTTGTGTCTGGATCACAAAGATAAATGAAAAATTTGTAAACTGAGTTGCTGTGGGAGACTAGGTACAGCTTAAACAAGTTGGATGTAAATACCTGAGAGAAAGAACCAGGTTTAGTCAGATATCAAAGAAAGGCCTCAGATACTATGATGGAGGCTGTTTACAAAATATTTTTAGATGCTTCTGGTGGAACAGCGAGAACTTTGCTTATTAATCTCTTTTTGGCTAAATCTCAAAAACAAAATACAACTATCTTGACCATGGCATTTCCTGGCATTGCTTCAACACTTTTGATAAGGGGTACAATGACAGCATAGCAGTTAATGCAACATTATTACAGCCCAGGTCATTGGAGTTCAGAGTTCAATTCCAGAGTCTTCCGTAAGAAAGTTCATACGTTCTTCGCGTGTGCGCATGGGATTCCTCCATGTGCTCAAAGTTTCTTCCCACAGTCCAAAAACATACCAGTTAATAGGTTAAGTTGTCAGTGTAAATTGTCCTGTGATTGAGCTAGTGCTAAATCAGTGGTTTGCTGGGTGTCGTGGCTCGTTGGACCAGAAGGGCCTGTTTCACGTTGTGTCTCCAGATCAGGGGGTGGCATTTCTAGATGCGCGTCAGCAAATATGAAAACCAATGGTCAGCTAAACCACTCTAGCAATTCATCTTTATACCCCGATGAGTATAGCCTGGTCAGGAACTGATAGTGGGTGGCTACAAAGTCAACAAATCTACAAAGAGCAGAAGAGATAAGGGAGCAGGCACAGCCAATCACGCAATCATAGAATTGTTTGACTTCCTGCTAACTTCCATATTTCCATTAGAGTTGTAGTCATAGAAAAGTGCAGCACAGAAATGGGCCATTTGGTCCATCCAGTCCATGCTGGAACATTAAAACTGCCCAGTCCCATTGACTACTATCCATGTACCCATCCAAATTTCTCTTAATC
The DNA here is from genome assembly GCF_963921235.1 of Mobula hypostoma. NCBI lineage: Eukaryota > Metazoa > Chordata > Chondrichthyes > Myliobatiformes > Myliobatidae > Mobula > Mobula hypostoma. The sequence goes on from NC_086097.1 coordinate 10,712,610, forward strand.
GTTGAAATCGAGCTCACATGAACCACTTGCACTGGCTCTCATGTCCCTCTCATGACCCTCTGAGTGAAGAATTATCCCCCTCATGTTCCCCTTAAACTTTTCATCTTTAATCCTGGATTGACAGTATGCCCAGGTGCATGCAGGAAATATTTCTGTTCTTTACTGTGTGTCTGCTGCCCAAAGCTTGCAGTTGATAAAAGGATCTGTGTCAGTCAGCCTCAGGTGCTCTATTCAAAGCTTTATTTAACATACAGATGTCACTGTGAAGAAGAGCATTCAGTGGAGCAAATTCGTTGTTAATTAGGGAACTTAGTTTGTAAAAGGACATAATCGTACAGAAGGATATAATCGTGCATGTTATTTTCTTCTCAGCATTAATTTGTAGTAATTCTGGCACTTAATCAAATGGATCAAGAGTGACTTTTAAAGATTATAATCTTGACTGCTGCTATTGTGGAAATTCAGTATCGTGAGCGTGAGGGAAGTGTGTCTTTCGAACAAGCTGCCCAAGAAGTGCTCGATGCAGGTGCAGTAGTATCGTTTAAGAAAGATCTGGATAGGTACTAATAGATCAGAGCTTAGAGCAGGGGCTCCCAACTTTTTTGATGTCATGGACCAAGGGCTACGTGGACGCCGGGTTGGGAACTCCTGGCTTAGAGGGATATGAACCAAATGCAGGGAATTAGGACAAGAATGGTATACACCTTGATCCGCTTGGACATATTGGACTGACGGCTCATGTATATGCCACCTTCCTCTCTGGCTCTATCACCTAAAAACCTGTTAATTGGATGACGCTTAGCTGAAGTCCAGTGTAGATGCGAGGAGCTAATTGAATAATCTGACCAAGAGATTCTTGATCAATATTTCTGCACAAATAGAAGAAAAAATCCTAGGGCTGTCATCAATTTTTTGCTGTGTTTTCTTTACATTAACACAGTCATCCTACATTATTTCGTTATGTGCCATTTTGTACGTCGTCAGTGATCACAGTCTTTCCATGACCATGATTATTCTTTGCAATACATTCTGCAGAAGTAGTTTGCCATTGCTTTTTTCTGGGTAATGTCCTTACAAGACAGATGACCCCAGCCATTATCAACACTCATCAGAGATCGTCTGCTTTGCGTCAGTGGTTGCATAACCGGGGCTTGTGATCTGCACCGGCTGCTCATACAACTATCCACATGGCTTCACAGGTGGGAGGGGGTGGGGATAATCAGGTACTTCACATTGCCCAAGGGTGATTTGTCATGAAGGGGCCATGATCGTTGCCTGTAGGATAGTCTTCCAGTCTCTCTACATCCTCCATTATCAGAGTTCTTCCCATCCCCCATCTGCTACCTTCCCTGTCGGCTAGGCATTCTGGGTATAACTGTATCTCTCAAGTATCTTAGGTGGTAGTTAATAGTGTTTTCGGGTAGGTGGAGCTCATCAGCCTGGGAAGGTAGTCCATCTAAGAGAGGGAAAACTCTGATTTCAAACCTCCGCTGCCTTGTGGCCATACCCACTCATGGGAAAGGCTTCGGGAGTAAACTCTGAGGACAAATCCGGACCTGGAGTCCCTAAGGTAGTCCGACATTCCCCTCAACCTCATTCTGGCAACTCCTGCGACAACACTGGTGCCAAGCTGTATCGGCCCTTGCCCTTCCCTTCGACAACATCGGTGTCGTGGAGAGGGGAGACTTGCTGCATGGGCATCTGCCGGTCTTCCATAAAACCTTGCCCAAGGCTGCACCCTGGAGTGGACAAGACTTTCCAGGCACAGATCCATGGTCTCGCGAGACGAACGGATGACATCAATCAAGTTAATAGTGTTATCCCTATGCCACTCAGTTAGCCACTCCCACATGGGAGGAGTTCACATCCTGTACAAGAAGAGTTATCAGTAAAGTTCAGTTGAATATCCTGCAAGCTGGTGTACTGGTGTGCTCTGCACCCTCCCTCAATAATGAACACAGCATATTCCTTATCTTTACAAGCTCACGAGATCTGAATACCCCCAAGAACATGATTAGAGTCCTTCATTGCACTGCAAGAATTCTTCCCTGACAATGTAGTACCCTGCCTGAGCTACCACTCCTACACAAGCAGATGAACTTTCCATTATGTTTCTTGTTATCATATTTTTACCTTGTCCACTGTAAACTCCATCTCTCTATTCTGTTCCGACTATGATGAGGGTCAAACAGCCTGGACTCCCTAGGAACTCTCTTGCTTATAACTGGAGCATTTCTTTGACCAGCACTCTAAATCCAAAACCCTACGATATAGGAATGGAATTTGGCCATTTGAGTCTTCTTGACTATTCCATCATGGCTGGTTTACTATCCATTCTACTGCCTTCTTCCCTTAACCTTTGACACCCTTATTAATGAAGAACCTGTCAACCTCCACTTTAAATATACCCAAAGACTTGCCTCCATAGCAATGAATTCCACAGATTCACCATCCTCCTTCATATCTCCATTCCAAATGGAAGTCCCTCTATTCTGAGGCTGTGACCTCTGGTCATAGACTTCCCTACTAGTGGAAACACCATCTCTCTATCCACTCTATCAAAGTCTGACAATATCTGTATGGTTCAATAAGATCACCCCTCATTCCTCTAAACTGCAGCGACTACAGGCTCACAGCCATCAAATAAATGCACGTCCCACAGTAACACTCTTATTCCTGGAATCACCTCCTTGAACCTCCTCTGAAATCCGCATACATTTTCTTTACCATCCCCCGCCCCCCACCACACTCCAAAGAACTAAGTTGAGCTTCTCGAGTTTTCTCTTCCATCCCTTCAACATGTTCTAGGCCATCTCCAACACACCTCTCTGCACTCTAACTCACTTTAAATCATGCAATTGAAATATATCCTACACCTTCCTTCAGATGGATGAAATTTGTCCCTACCCACCTTGTTCGAGTTTTTCCTATTCCACAGACATTTGGCCTTGAAGTTGCCTAGTCCTCAAAGGACAGATGGAATAAAGTATCTCTGCCATTAAACCTGACAGAATATCTCCAGGCATGGCCATGTACTTTATTCATTTTATTTTAAAGGTACAGCATAGAACAGGCCCTTCTGGCTCAAAGAGCCACACCGCCCAGCCCATCGATCTAACGCTAGCCTAATCATGGGACAATTTACAATGACCAGCTAACTTACTAACCGGTGTATCTTTGGACAGTGGGAGTAAACGGAGCTCCTGGAGGAAACTCACACGGTCTTTGGGAGAATGTACAGACCCCAGACGAAAGAAAGAGATTAAAAAGGCAGAGTAAGAATGCTGGGGGAGGAGAGGAGAGGAAGAAGTAGGTAGTAGGTGGTAGGTGAAACTGGGAGAGGGGGAGTGGAGAAGTAAAGAGCTGGCAAGTCAAGCGGTGAAAGAGATAAAGGATTAGAGAAGTGGGTATCTGATGGGAGAAGACAGAAATCCATGGAAGAAAGAGAAGGGGAGGAGTACTAGGGCAGGTAAGGAGATAAGGTGAGAGAGGGAAATGGGAATGGGGAATGATGAAGGAGAAGGGCAATTACCAGAAGATAGAAAAATCAATTTTCACACCATCAGGCTGGAAGGTTACCCTGATGAAATATAAAGTGTTGCTCCTCCAACCTGAGTTTGGCCTCATCGCGACAGTATGTGAGGCCACAGACTGACATACTTGAACAGGAATGGGAAGCAGAATTGAATTTGGTAATTTTGCGATTACTTTGAATTTTAGCATCTGCAGATTTTTTCTTGTCTGTGATTAGGCTGGGTGGGTTGCAGGGCAGTGCAGCTCATTAGAAGGGCCTATTCCACACTGTATCTCTAAATTTAAAAAAAATAATATCAGCTTTACAGTTTAATAGTCCCCACTATATATTGCCCATTGATTGGAATGCAAATTGGGGAAATGATAATCTATAATTGGCATTAAAATCTCATTTTCAATCGCTCCTAAATTGCATGACCTGACATTGACAAATAATGCACTATAGTGTTTTGGCATTTAAAAGCAAACGGGGGGATTAGCATAACTGAGCAGATGTCCTGCTTTGCTGGTGTACCCCTAGGGGTGTTGTCTGTGTTATGTTTGTTGATGCTTAGTGCTTCACAGCTTTAATTAATGCATGCAACACACATTGCAAAAAAAAATCACTAAAAGCATTCCAAAATTTGGCATTACTTGCCATCTCAGAAGAAGAAAATAATGAACAATTTCAAGCCATAATTTGAGGTTATTGTGAATGTTCCCAATGAATTTCCTTCTTTAATTCTGCTACTTAAGTTTACCTCAGTAAATGTGGCAGTACAGGACATCTATCCTCATCTGTATGGATATGCTTCCTCCGCGATTGTGATGTTGACCAGATACTTGTGAAAGGCACTGACAATAAGCCTTAGAAAAGCACACGTGGTACTTTGGAGATATATTAATAGACCTGCCTATAACTCTTCCAGCATTCAAAGGTGACACATCATTACTGGTTGAAAAGAGAGTTTCTTCCCCCCATTCTGAACTTGACAGGGACCTGACTATCCCTGAGGATTAATGGCAGTATTGTTACAGAGGCATCAGTATGCTGAACTATTTTTTTTCCTAATTCAATCCTCAGCAAGCTTTTCAGTATTCCAGTCGTATATTGTTTTGCTAATTTGGAATCTAATCAGCATCAGTACAAATTGGGACTGTCAGCCCTCTTGAATCTTTATCTTAAGAGAACAAGAAAAGAAAGTACAATAATTATATTAGTCCAGTATGAAATCTTGCCTTTAGCCTCAATAAAAAATGACCACACTCTTGTGTTCATAACACATTTCATTGCATCTACCCTGTTCAATAATGGACAGTTATATTCTTCTATGAAGGAGCAGCATCATTCTGTTCATGATTTTCAATATCATAAGGGGATATTTATTTACATCCTTCTGAGCTTTGCAGTTCTCCATCGAACCATTGAAATGAGGTGTGTCAACACTTTTTTACAAGGTAAAATAGGTCATTGTGTAGCAGTTCAAATATTAAATGTGTTGGAGGTGCACAAGTGAGATGCAGAGTTCAGACAGAAATACACTGTTCTGGCTTTTTCATATTCCAGGCAGGTTTAAAAGCTCCACCATGAATCAATTGCTTCAAATGTATCAGCAATAAAAAGCAGACAAAGTCATTCTTATCTACAGTGTAGTTTAAATCCACTGTGGAAAAAGATCAGGAGACAGTAAATTAGATGTGTTTCATTCACAGGGTGGAGCACATGCAGAAATAATTAATAGTCTAACCAGTCCTCCATGCTAATAACGTGCGCTGAGAGATCACGCAATTAATACAAATTGACACATAAATCAACTGAGTTCTGACCACCCACTTAGATACCACATTTTTTTATTGTGCTGCCTTCTTTTTGTTTGTGTCAGTGGTGTAGTGGCATCTGCCCCAGATTTCAGAACGAAAGGTCCCGCGTTTGAATGCAGCCGGTTCCTTTCATGGGTTCTCCACTTGCAATGGGTTGAGCATCAAGCTAGCAACTTGGTTTCATAAAAGAGACGAATGTTAATGAAATGGCAAGGTTGCAACCCAATGCGCCAAATTGACGTTGGGAGGAACTACCACCTTTTCATGGGTACACAGCGGAGACCGTGAGATGCTATAAATTTTTACAACCCTGTGCACTTTTTTACTGTGCCTAATTGATAGATTGACCAGAGACATCTAATAAGTTATATTTTCAAATCTATCCTCTTCATTTGAAATACATCAAATGCAAGAAAGGTGCATCTTCCTTCTTTCTTCTCCAGCTTTGACCCCTCTCACACAACTGGTTTCAAGTATCACCTTCCAAATTAGCCTCTTTCCCCTTTCCTACATTCTTATTCTAGCATCTCAGTCCTGAAGAAGGGTGTCAGCCTGAAACGTTGACTGTTTACTCTTTTCCACAGGTGCTGCTTGAACTCTGAGTTCCTTCAGCATTTTGTATGAGTTGCTTTGGATTTCCAGCATCTGCAGATGTTCTCGTGTTTGTGTTCTCTTTAATTTAACTCCTTTCTTACTGGGTGGTTTCCTGCCACCAGGCAGGTTACACAGAGGACTCATTAGACTCCACCGACCCCTCGGTTAATGGTAGATGTCCATGGCATAAAAAAGGTTGGGAATCCGGCCGTAGAGCATGAGAAAAATATATTAATGATCCAGAGACATGTGTTTGAATTTCCCAATGTCAGCCTAGAAATGTAAATTGAATCGGTTGCATAGATAAACTAGAAACCAAATAGCAATTGAAAAAATATTAAATTGTTCCAAAAAAGGGACCACTTCACTAGTATCTTTTAGGGAGAGGTAACTAGATACATTAACTGTAACAGTTTTAGTCCTTCTGTGAAAATGGCGTTTTTGACTCCCAATACCAACTATCTTGTTGGCAAACATACAGTCTCTAGTAAATAAAATTGAAGATCTCAGAGCTAGAGTGCTGTATCAAAGGGGCATTAGGACCACCTGCATCCTTTTAATCCTGATTAACCCCTTCCATACCGGACGCAGCGATTCAGATTGATGGGTTCACTATACACCGTCAGGATAAGACTGTCGAGTCTCTCAAAAGCAGAGGTCAAGATGGTAGTGCTGTACAAATGTATCAGTGCTGTCCCAATTCTGCTCACCAGACTTGGAATATATCAAAATTAAGTACTGTCCATTTTATCTGCCATGGTAGATTTCTGCAATCATTTTAGTAGCGCTGTGCTCTCCACCTCAGGCCAACGTCAAACAGCACTGGAATTAACCTGCACAAAACAGCACACCCTGACAGCTTCACTATTATTTTGGTGGATTTTAACTAGGCCAGCTTGAAAAAGCCACTAAATACCTTTCTATCAATAAATCACTTGTAGTACCAAAGGAAACAACACGCTGGACTACTGTTACACCACCATCAAGAATGCTTACCATGCTATCCATACCCTCACTTCAGGAAGTCTGATCACCTGGCTGTACTTCTACTCCCTGAGCATAGGCAGAGACTGAAGACTGCAGCACCAATAGTGAGGTCCAAGAAGGTATGGACAAGGGAAGCACAGGAGTTCTTACAGGATTACTTTGAATCAGTAGACTGGACTATATTCAGGGATTAATCTTCAAATCTGGATGAGTATGCTACAGTTGTTACCAGCTTCATTAAAACCAGTGTGGATGAATGTGTGCCTACAAAGACTCACTGTACATTCCCAAACCAAAAGCTCTGGATGACTTAATAGGTTTCTCGCCTGCTGAGGGCTAGACCTGTGGCATTTAGGTCTGGTGACACAGGTCTGTACAAGAAGACCAGGTATGACTTGCGGAGAGCTACTTCAAGAGCAAAGAAACAATTCTGAGCAAGGTTGAATGCACATCAATTCTGGTAGGGTTTACAGGACATTTCTTTCTACAACATGAAACCCAATAGCACGAATGGCAGTGATGCTTCACTGCCAAATGAGATCAATGCTTCTATGCCTGTTTTGAAAGGTAGAATATAACTACTGCTGTGAAGATTCCTGCTGGACCCTGTAACTCTGTGATGTCTGTGTTGGAGGCCGATGTTAAGGAGCGTGAACCCTCGCAAGGTGGCAGGCCCCAATGGAATATGTGGTAAGGCTGTGAAATCTTATGCCAACCAACTGGCAGGAGTATTCAAGGACGTTTTCAACCTCTCACTGTTACGGCTAGAATTTCCCACATGCTTCGAAAAGGCAACAATTATACCAGTGCCAAAGAAGAGCAGTGTGAGCTGCCTTAATGACTATCACCAAGTAACACTCCCATCTACAGTGATGAAATGCTTTGAGATGTTGATCATGACTAAACTGAACTCCTGCCTCAGCAAGGACCGGACCCCACTGTAATTTGCCTATTGTCACAATAAGTCTATGGCAGATGCAATCTCAATGGATCTTCATGCGGCCTGAGACCACCTGGACAGAACAAGTACCTATGTCTGGATGTTGTTTGTTGACTATAATTCAGTGTGTAAAACCATTGATAAATCACAGAACCTGGACCTCTACACCTCCCTCTGAAAATGGATCCTCAACTTCTAACTGAAAGACCAAAATACTTGACTTCCAAACTGGAAAACCGCACTCTCTGTGGATTGAAGATAATATCTCCTCCTCACTGATGATCAACACTGGAGCACCTCAGGGATGTGTGCTTAGCCCACTACTCCACTGCTTCTGTACCCATGACTGTATGGCTAGGTATAGCTCAGATACCATTTATAAATTTGCTGATGATGCAACCATTGTTGCTGGAATTGCAGATGAAGATGAGAGGATGTACAGGAGCAGGATATACCAGCTAGTTGAGTGGTCTCGTAGCAACAACCTTGCACACAATGTCAGTAAGACGACAGAGCTGAGTGAGGACTTCAAGAAGGGTAAGACAAGGAAACATGAACCAATCTTCATAGAGAGATCAGAAGTGCAGAGAGTAAGCAATTTCAGGTTCCTTGGGGGGGCCAAGATCTCTGAGGATTTACCTGTTCCAAACGTATCATTGAAGCTATAAAGAAGGCAAGACAGCAGCTATATTTCATTAGGAGTCTGAAGAGATTTGGTCTGTCACCTAAACCACTTGAAAATTTCTATAGACGTACTGTGGAGAGCATTCTGACAAGCTGTATTACTGTCTGGTAAGGGGCGTGCGGGAGGGCAACTTCACAGGACCGAAAGAAGCTGTGGAAAGCTGTAAAATTAGGCAGATCCCTCTTGGGTACTAGCCTCTGTAGTTTCCAAGACATCTTCAAAGAGCAGTGCTTCAGAAAGGTGACATCCATTATTAAGGACACCCATCACCCAGAGAATGCCCTCTTCTCATTGTAACCATCAGGAAGGAGGTTCAGAAGCCTGAAGACACACACTCAGCGATTCAGGTATAACTTCTTGCCCTCTGCCATATGATTCCTCAAAGGATATTGAACCCATGGACACTACCTCACTTTTTTAAAATATATGTTACTCCTGTTTTTGCACTATTTTTAATCTATTTTACATGTATATATATACTTACTGTAATTGAATTACCTATTTATTTTTCTTTCTGTGCTATCATGTACTGCACTGAACTGCTGCTGTTAAGTTAACAATTTTCATATCACATGCCAGTGATAGTAAACCTGAGGAACACTCACAATGCACTGGAGGAACTCAGCAGGTCAGTCAGCATCAGTTGAAAAGATTAGTCGACATTTTGGGCCGAAACCCTTCGTCAGGACTGAAGGAAGAACTTTGGGGAGGGTTTGAAGAATGCTGGTAGTTGAAAAAAAACAGTAATTTGAAAGACAAAGGGGTGGGGGAGGGGAAGCAGGGAGGTGATTGGCAGGAGAACAATAGTAGAAGGAGGCAGAACTATGAGGGAGGTGATGTGAAATAGAGATAGAGGAAGGGAGGGGGAGGGAATTACCGGAAGTTGGAGAATTCTGTGTTCATACCAAGGGGCTGGAGACCACCTAGACGGTATATGAGGTGTTGCTCCTCCAACCTGAGTTTAGCCTTATCATGGCAGTAGTACTGAGGAAACTGAGATTCTGCAGAGAGACTTGGATAGATTGGAAGAATGGGCAAAGAAGTGGCAAATAAAGTATAATGTTGGAAAGTGTATGGTTATGCACTTTGGCAGAAAAAATAAACGGGCAGACTATTATTTAAATGGGGAAAGAATTCAAAGTTCGGAGATGCAACGGGACTTGGGAGTCCTCATACAGGATACCCTTAAAGCCAACCTCCAGGTTGAGTCAGTAGTGAAGAAGGCAAATGCAATGTTGGCATTCATTTCTAGAGGAATAGAGTATAGGAGCAGGGATGTGATGTTGAGGCTCTATAAGGCACTGGTGAGACCTCACTTGGAGTACTGTGGGCAGTTTTGGTCTCCTTATTTAAGAAAGGATGTGCTGACGTTGGACAGCGTACAGAGAAGATTCACTAGAATGATTCCGGGAATGAGAGGGTTAATATATGAGGAACGTTTGTCCGCTCTTGGACTGTATTCCTTTGGGTTTCGAAGAATGAGGGAGACCTCATAGAAACATTTCGAATGTTGAAAGACATGGACAAAGTGTATGTGGCAAAGTTGTTTCCCATGATGGCGGAGTCTAGTACGAGAGGGCATGACTTAAGGATTGAAGGGCGCCCTTTCAGAACAGAAATGCGAAGAAATTTTTTTAGTCAGAGGGTGGTGACTCTATGGAATTTGTTGTCATGGGCAGCAGTGGAGGCCAAGTCATTGGGTGTATTTACGGCAAAGATTGATAGGTATCTGAGTAGCCAGGGCATCAAAGGTTATGATGAGAAAGCGGGGGAGTGGGAGTGAGAATGGATCAGCTCATGATAAAATGGCAGAACAGATTCGATGGGCCAAATGGCCAACTTCTGCTCCTTTGTCCTATTGTCTTATGGTCTAAGCTGCTGATATGTGTGTACCTCACTTGTAGTAAACTAAGTTAGACTCGCACTTTGGACTCCTGTGTTTTCCTTTGCATTAGTTTAATATTTTGAAGTTACAGAACATAGCAGTAAGGCTGTCTGAAATGTTATGATGAGCTGTCAGGGTTGGAGCCGTTGTAGTACCTTAGCAGTGAATACCTCTTCAGAGACTCCTAAAGCGTATGCTCACCTTAGACCATCAGATGTCTAGTCAGAGTTGGTTGTAAGTGTCTCAGGCCCCTGAGGCAGTTGCTAGCCTGAGAATCAGAAATACAGAGCAATACCTGCCCCAGATTCTGAGTCTGCAGACGGGTAATTGGTCCTCTGACCTGCCGCCTGTGTGTTGTAGTGCAAGAATGGCTATGCTCCTGGCCTCTGATATCAGGAGCAGGTTGGCAGGAAGTCTGCAGCCTGAACACCTGAGAGCAGTGATAAGCAGCAAACTGTTGCTGGCAATAGGCATCTAGCGATCGTTCACATGACATTGTTATCATTAGCTTGGTTTGTTTGCTCCAGGTCTGCCTGCATTCAGAAGGTTCACAAGCAGAACCTTGGATAGGTACTTGGGAGGTGTATGGGGGGGTGGGGGGTGACTGCAGTCAGACAAGCAGATCAATAAGACGAAGCAGTTAAAGTGGTTTGGCAGAGACTAGATGGGCCGAATAACCTGTTTCTGTGCTGTAGTTTTCTGTGGTTCTATGCAATTGCCAAAACAACAGCATAAAATTTTAGGAATTTTGTACATGTGGTGATATCAGCATGGCAAAATATGAGGGCTCCTCTGCTAAAGGTGTAGATTGAAGTAAACTCACGATCTACAATCTGAGGGAGGCTAATGCTACATTTCAGAATCAGGTTTATTATCATCGGCATGTGTTGTGAAATTTGTTAACATAGCAGCAGCAGTTCAATGCAATACATGATATAGAAGAAAAAGAACAAAATAAAATAATAATAATAATAATAATAATAATAAATAAATGATCAGTTACAGTATACGTATATAGAATAGTTTAGTAATAAATATTTAAAAAGTGAAGTAGTATCCAAGGGTTCAATGTCCATTTAGGAATCGAATAGCAGAGGGGAAGGAACTGTTCCTGAATAGCTGAGTGTGTGCCTTCAGGTTTCTGTATCTCCTACCTGATGGTAACAGTGAGAAAAGGGCATGTCCTGGGTGCTGGAGGTCCTTAATAATGGACGCTGTCTTTCTGCTGCTGTGTTCAGACTGTTACCAGAAGCAGACTGCGGACTGAATACAAGGTCCCTGTGCCAAGTGTAGATCTCTACTGAGGCCAAATAACCCCACATTGTCTGTCCTTGTACAACTCACCTCCGAGGCACTGTTATCCTTTATTGCTGGTCAGAGGGCTGTTGGACAATGAGGAAGCTGGTCTGCATGTTAAGGGAACAGAATGAGAGAGGAAGACTGCAAGGCTTTTGTTGACTAGGGCATAGAATTCATGCTGGCCATCTCTAACAATAAAAGAAGTTAACCATGCCATTTTGGCTCTTATTGCCATTACCTCAATTATTGTGACTTTATGATTTCAAGGCTTAATACCCTGTGACTCACAAGGCCTGAGAGAGAGTGCAAGGTGAAGCATGGTTCTGTATTGTATTTTCATTCTCTGCGGGCACTCCCCTCCCAACTTCACTGAAATCCACATTATCATCTGTATTCCTCCCCTCTTATTCTGAAGTTTATTCATTTCCTACACTGCCCAATTCTGAGCAGCACACACAAAATGCATCAGGTCATGCAACCTCCAGAGAGGGAAAGAAACACTCCACATTTCAGTCTGATACCCTTGAACAGATGGTATATTGTTTCAAAACTGAAACGTTAATTCTTTTGCTCTTTTCACAGATGCCACTTGACCTTCTGAAAGTTTTCAACATTTTTGTTCAGGAATAAAAATTGTGTAGAAAACTCCAACTTCAATTTAGAATTTTAAATCACATAATTTTATTTTATTAATATATTCAAAGTACCACCAGATCAATGCTTATTATATTCAGTGTAATAACTTGGTATAGAAACATAGAAACATAGAAAATAGGTGCAGGAGTAGGCCATTCGGCCCTTCGAGCCTGCACCGCCATTTATTATGATCATGGCTGATCATCCAACTCAGAATCCCGCCCCAGCCTTCCCTCCATACCCCCTGACCCCCGTAGCCACAAGAGCCATATCTAACTCCCACTTAAATATAGCCAATGAACTGGCCTCAACTGTTTCCTGTGGCAGAGAATTCCACAGATTCACCACTCTCTGTGTGAAGAAGTTTTTCCTCATTTCGGTCCTAAAAGGCTTCCCCTCTATCCTCAAACTGTGGCCCCTCATTCTGGACTTCCCCAACATCGGGAACAATCTTCCTGCATCTAGCCTGTCCAATCCCTTTAGGATCTTATACGTTTCAATCAGATCCCCCCTCAATCTTCTAAATTCCAACGAGTACAAGTTCATCCAGTCTTTCTTCATATGAAAGTCCTGCCATCCCAGGAATCAATCTGGTGAACCTTCTTTGTACTCCCTCTATGGCAAGGATGTCTTTCCTCAGATTAGGGGACCAAAACTGCACACAATACTCCAGATGTGGTCTAACCAAGGCCTTGTACAACTGCAGAAGTCCCTCCCTGCTCCTGTACTCGAATCCTCTCGCTATAAATGCCAGCATATCATTCGTCTTTTTCACCGCCTGCTGTACCTGCATGCCCACTTTCAATGACTGGTGTATAATGACACCCAGGTCTCGTTGCACCTCCCCTTTTCCTAATCGGCCACCATTCAGATAATAATCTGTTTTCCTATTTTTGCCACCAAAGTGAATAACTTCACATTTATCCACATTAAATTGCATCTGCCATGAATTTGCCCACTCACCCAACCTATCCAAGTCACCCTGCATCCTCTTAGCATCCTCCTCACAGCTAACACTGCCACCCAGCTTTGTGTCATCAGCAAACTTGGAGATGCTGCATTTAATTCCCTCATCCAAGTCATTAATATATATTGTAAACGACTGTATGTATAACACTATGCTGAATGAGATATTAAATGGAATATAACCAATGCAAATAACATACAAGAGAAAATCTGCAGTTGCTGGAAATCCAAGCAACACACACAAAATGCTGGAGGAACTCAGCAGGCCAGGTAGCATTTATAGAAAGGAGTAGGTCAATTTTTCAGGCCAAGACCCTTAATCAGGACTGGAGAAAAAAAGATGAGGAGTCAAGTTAGAAGGTGCGGGGGGGGGGGCAGGGAGAGGGGAGGGAAAGAAGAAACAAAAGGTGAAGGGTGTAAATGGAGAGGGGGGAGGGATGAAGTAAAGAGCTGGGAAGTTGATTAGTGAAAGAGATACAGGGCTGGAGAAGGGGGAATCTGATAGGAGAGGACAGAAGGCCATGGAAGAAAGAAAAGGATCAGGAGCATCAGAGGGACGTGATCGGAAGGCAGGAGGATAAGGTGAGAGAAGGAAATGGGAATAGGATTGGTGAAGGGGGTGGGGCATTATCGGAAGGTTGAGAAATCAATGTTCTTGCCTTCAGGTTGGAGGCTACCCAGACGGAATGCAAGGTGTTGCTCCTCCAGCCTGAACGTGACCTCCATTCCAACATGTCAGTCCAGTGCCTCCTCTACCATCCTGATGAGACGATACTCAGGCAGGGGGAGCAACACCTTATATTCCGTCTGGTTAGCCTCCAACCCGGTGGCATTAGCATCGATTTCTTGAACTTCCAGTAATTCCCCCTCCCCTTCACCAGTCCCCATTCCCTTTTCCCTCTCTTTTTATCTCCTTATCTGCCCATCACCCCCCTCTGGTGCTCCTCCCCCCTTTTCTTTCTTCAATGGTCATCTGTCCTCTCTTACCAGATTCCCCTTCTCCAGTCCTGTATCTCTTTCACCAACCAACTTCCCAGCTCTTTACTTCACCCCTTCCCCACCACCTCCCGGTTTCACCTCTCACCTTGTGTTTCTCCCTCCCCTCCCCCACCTTCTAACTCTGACTCCTCATCTCTTATTCTTCAGTCCTGATGAAGGGTCTCAGCCCGAAACATCGACTGTTTACTCCTTTCTATGGACGCTACTTGGCTTGTGGAGTTCCTCCTGCATTTTGCGTGTGTTGGACGTAAATAATATATTATCATTTATTATTTAATTGAAGTTTATTAATCAGAATCACCGAAATATTTGTTTGTTAATTCATTTATTGATATACAGCACGGAACATGCCATTCCAGCCCTTCAAGCCACACCGCCTAGTAACCCTGATTTAATCCTACCCAATCACAGGACAATTTACAGTGACCAATCAACCTACCAACTGGTAAGCCTTTGGACTGTGGGAAGAAACGGGAGCGCCCATAGGAAGCCAATACGATCACGGGGAGAACATACAAGCTCCTTCCAGGCAGCTGTGAGAATTGAACCTGGGCCAGGGGGACTGTACCACATACTGCTAACCACTACACTACCATGCTGCCCCATATGGTAGGATATCATATGGAATTTGTTGTTTTGCAAGGCATAGAAATTTGCTTAAGTTTCTAAAATAAGTAGACAGTGAAAAAAAAACAGTGGAGTTCAAAGTTCAAAGTAAATGTATTATCACAGTACGTATATGTCACCATATACAATCCTGAGATTTGTATTCTCATGGGCACATTAAGTAAATTCAATAATTGTAACATATTGATTTAGTGTTCATGACAAAACTTAAGGAATACGAGGAGAGCCAACATCTTCAGATGTGTGAAACTCCATCCCCTTAATGGTGTTAATGCTGGAAGATTACTAATTTTAAGGAATGGGATAGTTTATTTTTAACTTGAGATTATCAAGTGATATAGGACTAATGTGGGGAATAGAGTTAAGGTGGAGGTCAGCCATGATTGACTTGGAAAGGAGAACAGGATAGCCTTCTCTTTTCCCTTAAGCTCTTGAAATAGATCCATGTTATTAAGATGACAAAATTTGCCTCTCGGTTGCAGTAAGCAAAGTGCAAAACAGTGTTAACATGTACAAAAGACGGAGATTCACAAACTACAAACCATTAAGGAGCAGAGTTTGGTATCTTGACTTGACTTTGGAGCATAAAAGATTTATTCTACAGCAAGGAATAAAAGAAAACTTATCAGGTAGAAATCTCTGGAGTCATCGAGTCAGAGAGATACAACGCTGATCTGATTATTGACTACAGCAGGAGGAAACTGGAGGTCCATGAGCCAGTTCCCTACAGGGGATCAGATGTGGAGACGGTCAGCGACTTTAAGTTCCTCAGCATTAACATTGCAGAGGATCTGTCCTGGTTCTAACACATAAGTGCTATTACAAAGAAGTCATGGCAGTGACTCTATTTACCTGGAAGTTTGTGCGAATTTGACATACCATCTAAAACTTTAACAAATTTCTGTAGATACGCAGTGGAGAGTATAGTGATTGGTTGCATTACAGCCTAGTATGGGGACACCAGGTACAAAGGTATAAGAAACACAATATTGATGTTAAGGATACTATCAGAATGAGCTATCCAAGTGCAAAAAGATTTGTTTGTTTTATTGACTACACAAAAGCATTTGATAAAGTGAAGCACAATAAGTTATTTGAAATATTACAGAAAACTCTAGATCTAAGTTCGAAAGACCTCCGCCTAATCAGAAATCTGTACTGGGAACAAACTGCCGTTGTAAGAATAGATGGAGAAGTGAGTCAGTTTACAAAAATCAAGAGAGGCGTTAGACAAGGCTGTGTTTTCTCCCCTGATTTATTTAATGTGTACAGTGAAACAATATTACAAAAAATAACAGACATCTTGGGAATCAAAGTTGGCGGTGAAAACATCAATAATTTCAGATATGCAGATGACATTGTGTTAATTGCAAGTACGGAGGAAGAACTACAAAACTTAATTGATATAATTGTTGAAGAAAGTGCAAAAATGGGTCTATCTATCAATTGCAAAAAGACAGAATGTATGGTGATATCCAAAAAGAAGGAGAATCCTATCTGCAGGCTGAGAATAAATGGGGAAGACATAAAAAAAGTAAAGAACCTTTCCTACTTAGTAAACTGAGTGGCATCAGATGGCAGGTGCGACTTGGACATCAAAAGAAGAATAGGGATAGCAAAAGACACCTTTACCAGAATGAAGAGTATACTGACCAATACTAAACTAGGCATGACAACCCACCTCAGAGTACTGAAATGTTATGTTTATCCAGTTATGTTATATGGCTCAGAATGTTGGACAATATTTAGTAACATGAGGAAATGAACTGTAGCAGCAAAAATGTGGTTTTTGAGGAGGATGCAAAGAATATCATGGACGAAAGGAATATCTAATGAGGATGTCATGAACAGAGCAAACGCAAAAAGAAAAATAATATATGAGATCATGAAAAGGCAACGTAACTTCATTGGACATGTAATTAGGAAAGAGGAGTTAGAATGCACAGTAATTATGTGAAAGATCGAAGGGAAGAAAGCAAGAGGAAGACAAAAACAAATGATGGTGGAGACAGCAGTCAGAGAATTTTGAAAATGAATACCAATGAATTGATCAACTTGACCCGAAACAGGAGTGTGTGGGCCATGGTAGTCAGAGCTCAAACTGGCCATGGCACCTGATGATGATGATGATGGGGACACCAATGCCCTTGAGCAGAAAAGCCTACAGAAAGTAGTGGATACAATGCAGTCCATCACAGGTAAAGCCCACCACAGGTAAGCACATCTACATGGAGCAGTATCACAGGAAAGCATCATCCATCATCATGGACACCCACTAACCAAACCATGCTTTCTCTTCATTGCTATCATCAGGAAGGAGGTGCAGGAGTCTCATATCCCACACCATGAGGTTCGGGAAAAATTATTGCCCCTGAACCATCAGGCTCTTGAACCAGAAGGGATAAATTCACTCACTGCAACGCTGAACTGACTCTACAATCTTAGGTTATAGGCTCACTTTTAAGAAATCTGCAACTTGTGTTCTCGATATTTGTTGCTTTTTTATTTACTATTATTATCATTATTTTCTTTGTTTGCATTTGCACAGTTTGATGGCTTTTGCACATTGGATGTTAGTTTGTCTTTGTATTGTGTATGGTTTTTCATTGATTCTATTGTGTTTCTTTGTTTGTATTTACTGTGAATACCTGAAGCAAAATGAATCTCAGGGTAGTATATAGTGACATAGATGTGCTTTGATAATAATTTCACTTTGAACTTTGAAACATACTCTTCATCCCACTAAGTCCGTGCTGACCATTGATCATCCATTTACACTGAATCTACCAGATTGTAGTGCTCACCCACACACTGGGACTGATTTACAGTGGCCAATCAACCTACAGAGCTGAGTACTTTTAGGTACGCTACTCAGTCTTTTCATGGTTATAAGATATGGATACTATCCACTCACAACCCCTCAGGCTCTTAAACTAAAGGGGTTAACCTTACTCAACTTTTCTTCGTCATTGAAATGTTCCCACAATCTATGGATTCACTTTCAAGGACTCTTCTCATGTTCTCGATATTTATTGCTTGTTTATTTGTTATTGTTATTTCTTATTTTATGTATTTGCGCAGTTTGCCTTTTGCACACTGGCTGAAAGCCCAAGTTGGTAAAATCTTTCATTGATTTGATTATGGTTACTATTCAATTATAGATATATTGAGTATCCCCGCAAGAAAATAAATTTCAGGGTTGTAGTCCAGTTCTGTGAAAGCACTTCAGATTTTCTCTCTCAAGTAACAGAGAACTTCCTCCACAAATGTTACAAGATATCACTTTTTAGAAATGTAAATTTTCTGAAAAGCACCAATGAAATATTGAATCACATTCAGGATGTAAGAGGAAGAATAAAACTTAAAAGGCTTAAACTGAATAAGATTAAATACTTCTATCTCAAACTATGCGAACTACAGACAAATGTATAAATCCTCAGACCAATGTGTTAAATATGTAATGTTATTGCTGACTGAACATTAAATCTATTGAAAATCAGTTTAAAATCTGAAGTTTTCTGGTAGGATAATGCCAACTTTACTGCTTCAACTGTTGGGATCCTGAGATTTTATTCATTTTGCAGAGAGATCCTGGTTTACATAGTTCCTTAAGGTTGTTATAGCTGGGGGTGGTAATGGGGATAAGTTTTCACTACCTATTAAATGCTCCCAAAGGCGTGTGTCTCAAATAGCCTCTGACAACCAAGTCCAGATCCCGGCCTTCACACGTGGCTTTACTGCTAGGCCCAGCAGAACCATTTCTACTGACAGAAGAAAGGGCAAAGGTGGGTTACTGGTGCCTTAAAACCAGTCACTTTGAGTAGATGGGGCTTGTCAATCATAGTTGGCAGCTCATCGAGGAGAGGAAAGACTCTGATCTCAAACCTCCACTGCCTTACTGCTATACCCAATCATGGGAAAGACTATGGGAGTAAGCCCAGAGCTGGAGTCCCTAAGGTAGTCCTGTGTTGAGTTCAACATAGACTGGCAACCCCTGCGACTCTGTTGATGCCAAACTGTGTCAGTCTCTGCCATTCCTTTGGGTTCATCAGCTGTGAGGAGAGGGGGAGACTGCAGCATGGTCTCCATATCATACTGTCCTGGCTTGCGTAATGTCTGGTGCATCACGTAGACAGCTAGGATGCAACATCCTTGATCGAACTCAACCAACAAAGGGCCTTCTCCTGGCATCCTCCTCCTCCCTAGTGTATGCAATGATGTTCGTGTGCTTGCTTTCATTCCCACAATCGCTTCCCACCTGCTGCTAATCTTTAGGTGTGTTGATTTTTTTAGTCTGATAAAAATTGAACCTGCAATTAGCTATCTGCCTAGTTGACACTTCAGTGGATGGCTGATACCAGAACCCAGCATCCTTACCCTCCCTCAATGCTCACAACCACTGATGTTCTCAATCCCGTTAATCCACAATACTATTGAGCACTCTAGTGCATTCCTGGCCTTCGACTTGGTTCTAAGGTACAGTGGAAATTCACAGCTATGAAACTATATACAGCACTCACACAGATTCCCCTTAATATCACCATTTTGATGCAGCTGTAGTAGTGTCCCACTAATGGCTACAGCATTCTGGCCCTTGTGATCCATCCAGAAAGTGACAACTGGGTTGTTGGGAGTAGGCAGTAGGTCAATGGAAGCAGACATTTTAAATGGTTTGGCATGGACTAGATGGGCCAATGGGCTTGTTTCTCTGCTGTACTTTTCTATAATTCTATGGGTTCCAACTAAAGTAGCGCCATTTTTTCCTCCAACTCACCTTTCATAGTGCCTCACATTGTTTATATAACTATATATTTATAATAAAACAGCTTTAGTTTTACAACATATTTTAGTCAGAACATTTGTCTCAACCTGAAATAAATCCTTTTTTTTTTATTGTACTCATAAACAGAGAGTCTCCTTTGAGTAGGAAGTGTAAACATTTATTGCTGTGGAGCATTTTAGTGCATTCAGTATGTAATCCCATTGGAGAGTTTGGTCTTTTAAGTACCAAACTTATTTGTAGAATAGCATTTGTATTGTCTATATAGGCTCTGAAAAACTTATAAAAGCTATTACTAGCCAAATGTACAAAAATTCATCTGGGAAATATTACAAAATCAGGACATTTCTCCTTTGGTTCAGTAGTTCTTATGAAATTGCTTTAAGATTATAAATTAAAGATTTATGTTTATTTTCCTCCAGAATCATTGTCTTGGGTAACATTGTGTACATATTCTTTAAGATTACAGATGATTTTGGCAACCTCTGTTATTTTCAGAGGTGATTTCTATAGTTCTGTATTTTCAGAATTTGTCAGAAATATATTAATGTTACAGATAACAAAAAATATGCATTCCTTTGGACATTTTAACATTTACAACATAGGTATTCATGGGATAAATGTACACAGGGTTCTACATCTCTTACTAAACTTTGACAGAAACCTCTTAGGAAAAGACAAATTTTCAACATTTATGCAATTTCTCTGATCTTGTGCTGCAGTCTGGCAAATAATCTGGAGAATCCCCACTGAACTAACAAGCAATCTTATATTCCATTTTAACTGGAACAGCATTTTTGAGGTTGGGAACTTGAAAGGACTCATGAGAAATCTTGAAATTAAACCGTGCGACGTTATTGGTACAACACATTTATGTGAGTTTTTGTACATGCTAATTAAAAATAAGCAAGCCAACATTTCTATTTGAAATTGTTTACAAAGAATTCATCAAAGAATTTATCAAGCATTCATAATAATAGCACTGCAGAGCATTACATTAAGGAATTTACTGCAGTTTACTATTGGGTAAATTCAATATATAGTCAAGATTAAAGTGTCGAGGATCAAAAGTGGAAAATAACCCTGTGTTCATACCACTTCTCCATGCCAGCCAAGATCCCCTACCTGAGCCCATCCTGTCTGCATTTGGCTGGTTTTCCTCCCTTCTCACTACTACCATTGGACGAGAGGTAAAGGAGTCCTGGGTCCAATACCTTCAGTTTCAGGAGCAGCGTAGCCCTGCAGCCAATGGGCTGATGGACCGGATTCACTCGCCTCAGCACCCAACTCTCTCCGCAACCTGTAGACTTACTACTGGGAACTCGGCAGTTCATGTTATAATATATTATTTATTTACATTTTTATTATTTGCACAGTTTGTTCTTTTTGAACATTGGATGTTTGTTATTCTTTGGTGTGTGTGGTTTGTTGTTGATTCCATTGCATTTTTTTGTTTTGTGGCTGCCTGCAAGAAGGTGAATTTCAAGTTTGTATATTGTATAAATATATTGATTATAAATGAACTCTCCAATGAGTTTTAAATTCAATGATATAGTCTTATTTGCACTGTTAATTTCATTGAATTGTTACCATTAGTTCTTAACAAAACTTATACTATTTGGGCTTGTGCTTCATATCATAGATTTAAAACTCAAAGACTAAATTTTATTCTGGTGTAACTTTATATTTACTGTGAATTCTCACAGAATACATGGATGGGATTTTTAACCAACCCCGGCCGGCTAAGCTGTTCGATCAATTAAATATAACGTGTACCCTTATTCTTGATGTGAATCTTGTGTTTATCGGAGTTATGCTACAACTGTGAAAGGATAATTTGGAATGATGATACAAGAAGTGGCCCTAATGCTGTAGATGCCAGTTCACCTGAAACTGATATTAGTATTTCAAATTGATTCCAAATTAAGTCAGTCCAGCAAAGAGGCATTTTCTCTACCTCAGTTTTACCTCAAGCCAGTTTTCAGAGTCGACTGCTTTCAGTCCGTGAAAATTGACTTTATTTCTAACATGTGGAAGTTAAATACCTGTAGCATAATTTTCTCTCATGTCCCAGACCCTTGGAAATACACTCTAACATTCCAATATCCTTTAAATTATTTTCTCTGTGCCTGCCTACTGATTTCTAATCATTCATGAATATGGATCTCTAATTCTTTCTTTCACCTTCCACGCTTCACAGTCTCTCAGCATTTGGAAAGCACTCCCAAGTGAAATACACAAATTCCTTATTGTCCATGAGGTATAGGGGCAAGGAACTTCCCAGATTGAGAAAAAGCACAAAAATTATGCTGAAGTGCTTCTCATTGGAATCAAATATATTCCTAATAAACAAAATTAAGTTCAAATTTATTGTCAATCAACCATACACATGTATACCTCCAAATGAAACATTGTTCCTTCGGACCAAGATGCGCAACAGAGGACATATAACTCATACACGTAACATGAAGTAATATTATCACACTTATGTTAACAAATAATAAGGTGCATTTACCACAGGAGAGCAGCCAACATAATTAAATACCCACATTTCTGTTCTAAAGGGAAGTCCTTCTATCCTGAGGAGGTGCCCACTGATCCTAGACTCTCCCACAATTAGAAACACCTACCCCACACACACTCTATCTAGGCCTTTCAATATTCAGTGGGTTTTAATGAGATCTTCCCCCCCCCCGCCCCCATTCTTCTTAACTCCATCAATTCAGTTCATTCACAAAATAATTATCATAAACCTTCTCTGGCCCCTCTGCAATACCAACACATCCCTATTTAGATAAGGGGCCCAAAGCGGCGCACAATACTCCAAATGTGGTCTGACCAATGCCTTATAAAGTCTCAGCTATTTCATTATCTTTCTCCAATAAAATCTATGTATTCAATAAATTTTCTTGGCTATAGGCTGTATCTTTATTTCATCAGTAATGCAGACCAGTTCCTTGAAGTCACTCAGCTTCAGTTCATAATGTTCTCCAACTTTCTTCTCAAACAATTTAATTATCGTTGTCTTTCTTTTAATCAATTATTGCTGTTTCTTTCCTTGGCAATTTGTGAGTTTCTGCCACACTTATGAAATCAATTTCTTCTTCTATTTGGCCAAGCTTTCATATCCCCTAATCTTTCCCAACTGCCATGGTCTGGTCTTTTAATCAATTTCTCCCATCGTTTTGCAAATAGTAGAGGCAAGGGGTTGTCTAAGAGTATATTGGAAGAGTTATTGCAGTATTTGTCTCAGTTATTGCCATCATATGGGAATAATATTTAATTCATGAGGTTTATAAAAATCATGCAGCATAGAGGGAAGGCAATTAACCTCCCTTGCCTGTATCGACTCTTTGAAAGATCTAACCAATTAATCTCAGTGTCCAGTTCTTGGCTCACAGTTCTGTTAGTTCTTTTTCATTCCAAGACCAATTGTTATTCACCTTGAAAAGTTGCTGTTAAGTTTGTTATCTTGATAGTTTATTGTCAAGATAGCTGAGTTATCTTGACTATATCTCTTCCCACCCCGTCTCCTGTAAAAATTTCTCCTTTTCTCAATTTCTTAGTCTCCATTTCATCTGTTCCCAGTATGAGGCTTTCCTTTCCAGAACATCAGAGATGTCTTCCTTCTTCAAAGAATGAGACGTTCCTTCCTCCACCATTAGTGCTGTGCTCACCCGCATCTCCGCCATTTCCTGGACATCCATGGTCACTCCATCTTTCCGTCACCTTTACATTGATAGAGTTTCTCTTGCCTTACCTACCTCTCCATGAGCCTCTGCATTTTACGCATCATTCTGCACAACTTCTGCCATCTCCAAAGGGATCCTACCACCAAACATATCTTCCCACCTTCCACAGGGATTGCTGTCTCAGTGACTCCCTTATCCAGTCGTCCCTCCCCGCTAATCTCTCTCCTGGCACATCCCTGCAAGCAGCCAAAATGCTACACCTGGCCATTCACCTCCTACTTCACCTCCGTTCAGAGCTCCAAACAGTCCTTCCAGGTGAGATGCACCTGTAAATCTTCTGAGGTCATCTATTGCATATGATGCCCCTGATGCGGCTACCTCTATATTGGTGAGAACAGTTGTAAATTGGGGGAGCCTTTTGTTGAGCATCTCCACTCCATTTGCCAAAAGCGGAACTTCCTTGTGCCTAAACATTTTAATTCCAATTCCTATTTCTGTTCTGAATGTTGGTCCATGGCCTCCTCATGCCCCTCAGGATGGGTAGTGTTTGGGTAGCTCCAATCTTTTGGAATAAATATTGATTTCTCCTTCTGGGAAATTTTTCCCTCCCCCTCCTCTCTTCTGTTCCCCATTCGGACCTTACCTTACCTTTTCTCACCTGCCTATCACCTCTCACCTCTCACTGGGTCCCCTCCTTCTTCCTTTCCTTCTATGGTCTACTCTCCTCTCCTATCAGATTCCTTCCCCTCCAGCCCTTGAACTTTCCCAACCAACTGGCTTCATCTATTCCATTCTTCTTCCCCTCTCTCACCCCCTCCACCTGCTTATTCTGGCATCTTCCCCTCTTGCTTTCCAGTCCTGAAAAAGGGTCTCAGCCCGAAACATCAACTGTTTGTTCATTTCCAGGGATGCGGACTGACCTGCTGAGCTCCTCCAGCATTTTGTGTATGTTGCTGTTGAGATCATTGTTACTTTTAGTTAGTGTATACCACATCTGTCCTAGAGGCTCTTTGACCTCCTGCCATCAGGCAGAAGGTATCACAGCATAGGAACAAGGACTGCTAGGCTGAGTAATGGCTCCTTCCCCCAGGCTGTGAGACTTTTGAACATCCTGCTACCACTAGTACACATTATTTATGACAGTGCCAGTAGCAGCAATACAGTTGTATATTTAACTATATGTTATATATGCACTCTATGTCAAATTGTACACCTACAGATGTTTTAGAAAATTAATTACCCGTTAATGTTATTGTGTTAATATTATTTCTTAAAACCAATTACTTCAGGCGGATGGGGCTCATCAGCTGTGGTTGGCAGCTCATCTAAGAGAAGGAAAACTGTTCTCAAACTTCCGCTGCCTTGTGGTTACACCCACTCATGGAGAGGACTTCAGGAGTAAACTCTGAGGCAAAATCCAGAGCTGGAGTCCCTAAGGCAGTCCTACATTGAGTTCAACGCTGACTGGCAACTCCTGCAATGCCACTGGTTCAAACTGTATCGGTCTCCACTATTCCTTTGGATTCATCAGCTGTGTGGAGCTGTGTGCTACACGGGCAACAGCTTGTGCTCCAGATTGTACTGCCCTGGCGAGTATGGCAAGGATGCAATATCCAAGGTCAACCACGACCAACGGAGGGCCTCAATATTATTTAATTTGCTGTATGTGAGACACGTATTGTGTTTTATACCTTGGTCCCTGAGGAACGCTGTTTCGTCTATCTGTATACATGTGTATAGTTGAATGACAGTAAACTTGAATGTGAACTTGGCTATTTGCTGAGACAGAAAGAGTGGGTTTAGCATCTCATCAGTTTAGCTCGCAATATGCGATAATAGATTGATATAGGTTTTATTTATTGTCCTTTTATTAGGATTTTAAATTCTGTTTGTTTGTCTATTTACTTATTTGAGATACAGCGCAGAATAAGCCCTTTCGGTCCTTTGAGCCACACTGCCCAGCAACCCCCGATTTAACTCTAGCCTAACCACAGTACAATTTACAATGACCAATTAACCTACCAAATGCTACGTCTTTGGACAGTGGGAGGAAACCAGAGCACCTGGAGGAAACCCAACTAGTCACGGGGTGAACTTACAGGTCCCTTACAGACAGATTTGTTCTTTTATTGGATTTCAAATCTCAATCTTCAGATCAAAAATCAAAGGAATTTTTATTCTGAAGAAGGTGGTCATATGTTTATATATTATTGGTTCTGGTGGTACAAGTGGGAAAGGAAGGTGGGGAGATCAATTTGCTGGCTTAAGGAAAAATAAAAAAGAACACTTACTTGATGGAAACGCATTAAAATGAATCATTTTATTACCCAAAGCTAGTGTCTGACATCCAACTAGACTGCAGCCCAATCTCTTGCTAAGGTTTGAGATACGGGCAACTCTGCAGTCAGCAAATATCCATCTTAGACTGGCTTGTTAAAACTTCTCCATAGGACAATTTTAAAGATGGATATTTGCTGACTGCAGAGTTGCCCGTATCTCAAACCTTAGCAAGAGATTGGGCTGCAGTCTAGTTGGATGTCAGACACTAGCTTTGGGTAATAAAACTTTATGGGTATTAGGATGTCAAATACAACTACATCTAAAATATTAATTCAACAAAAATGAAACTAATGAAGAAAACCCCTTTTCTTTATCTAAATTCCAATGGAAGTAACAATTTTGAAAGTAGATGTTGTCATAAGAATAGAAACCAAAAGCAGACAATAAGATCATCGGAACCTGGGTGCCACTGTAATGTAACGGTTAGGGTACCAATATTACAGCTCACCGTGTCAGGGTTCAGAGTTCAATCATGCTGTCCTCTGTAAGGACTTTGTATGTCCTCCCCATGGAACGTGTGGGCTTCCTCCGGGTGCTCTGCTTTCCTTCCGCAGTCCAAAGAAATATTGGTTAGTAGGTGAAGTGGTCATTGTAAATTGTCCCGTGATTAGGTTAACTCGTTGGGTTGGTTGCTGGGTGGCGTGGCTCAAAGTGCCAGAAGAGTATATTCCATGCTGAATCTCTAAAAAATATAAATATTTTCAAATCATGTGAAGAAAACTTAATAAATAAACAACTAGCTTCTCTCTAACATAACCATTCTTGTCTAAGTAATTGAAATACTTTGGTGGATTGGATAATAACTAAGGTTAAAGTACAAAAATAAAATTACAGTCAGAAAAGTCCCACTGCATTTAATTGAATTTTTATTCCTTTCAAGAACATAAAATCCCAGCAGGACTCATCAACTCTACAGCTTTATTAGGAACGGAGATCAAGAAGGTGAATTGAATTAGAGCTATCCTCTAATACCCATGATCTCTATTCCAGTCTGAGCAAGGCTAATCGAAGAATTAGCTCCTTTCTGAGCTATTTGCTTTTAACTCCGGAGTGAGTTAGATCAGCTGGACAATTAAGATAGTTTCTTAATTGACAGCCAGATTTAGAGAAGAGAAAAGGACACATTAAGTAGGATTGGAAAGGTTGAACATGGAGAATATTTTCTGAACTGGGGTAAGAAAGCCATTTGACTTATTGTCAGTTCTTTATTGTTATGAATACAACTCCTTTAAATTAGCACAGCTTCTCAATTTAATGATCAATTCTTACCCTTTCATTTTCACCAGGACCTTTGCTCAAATGGTAGACTGTGCAGACACTAAGTTGCAATTTAAAACTACAGGAGCACAGATCTAACACAAGATGCTGGGGAGCTCAGGAGGCCAGACAGCATCTACGGAAAAAAGTGAACATTCGACATTTCGGGCTGAGACACTTCATCAGGACCGATAAA
Source organism: Mobula hypostoma (assembly GCF_963921235.1). Taxonomy (NCBI): domain Eukaryota; kingdom Metazoa; phylum Chordata; class Chondrichthyes; order Myliobatiformes; family Myliobatidae; genus Mobula; species Mobula hypostoma. The sequence continues at coordinate 10,739,827 of NC_086097.1, forward strand.
AGTTCTCAGCCGAAACATCGACTGTACACTCTTTTCCATGGATGCTGCCTGGCCTGTGAGCTCCTCCAGCATTTTCTGTGTGTTGCTTTGGATTTCCAGTACCTGCAGATTTTCTCATGTTTGTGAATAAAGATAAAGATTAGCTTTATTTCTCAGATTTACATCAAAACATACAGTGAAATGTGTCGCTTGTGTCAACTAATGCAGTCTGAGGATGGGCTGGGAGCATTGTGCAATTGTTGCCATGATCCCTGCATCAACACAGCATGTCAGTAACTTATTAACAATAACCTGCACACCTTTGAAATGTGGGAGAAACTGGAGCACCGGGGGAAACCTACATGGCCATGGGGAGAACGCACAAACTCCTTACAGACAGTGGCAGGAATTGAACCCCAATCACTGATCGCTGGCACTGTAATACATTGCTCTAACCACTGTAGTATTACTTAAAATTAACTTCTGGGCTGTGGACTATGCTGGCAAGTGGATCCTGCACCTGCTTTCTTCTGGTGACAAAACTCATTTATTTTCAGAATCAGAATTAGATTTATTATCACTGGTTTAGGTGATGTGAAATTTGTTGTTTTGCTGCAGCAGTATAGTGCAAAGACATAAAATTATGATAATTTACAAACATAAATAAAGCATGCAAAGGAAAAGTACGATGAGATAATGTTCATGGGTTCGACCTTAAGATTGTAAGATGTAGCAGAAGTAGGCCATTTGGCCCATAGAGTCTGGGCCCACCAATTCATCATGGCTGATCCATTTCTCCCTCAGCCCCAATCTCCTGCCTTCATCCCCGTGATGTCCTGACTAATCAAAAATCCAATGACTTGGCCTCCACAAATTCACCAATCTCTGGCTAAAGTAATCCCCCCTCATCTCTGTTCCAAAAGGACGTCTCTCTATTCTGAGGCTGTGTCCTCTGGTCTACAACTCCACCACCATCGGAAACTTCCTCGCCACATCCACTCTATCAAGGCCTTTCAACGTTCAATAGGTTTCAATGAGATCCCTCCTTATTATTCTGAATTTCGGTAAGTACAGGCCTAGAGCCATCAAATGCTCCTCATATGATAAACCTATCAATCCCAGATTCATTTCTGTGAATGTCCTTTGAACCCTCTCCAAACTCTGCACATCCTTTCTCAGAGAAGGGGCCTAAAATTGCTCACAATACTCCAAAGGAGGCCTCACTAGTGTTTTATCAAGCCTCAACATAATAGCCTTGCATTTATATTCTTGTCAATGAACAATTCATGGGCTGTTCTGAAATCTGATGGCAGAGGGAAAGAAGCTGTTCCTGAATCACTAAATTGGGATTATGAGGCTCCTGTACTTGATAGTAATAATATGAGGAATAGTGAGAGTCCATAGTCCCTAATGGTGAAGCAGTGGAAAGGGCCTCCAGTTTCATGTTTTTGGGGATGAACATCACCAAGGAGCTCTCTTGGTCTGTCCATGTAACCTCGATACTAGGGAAAGCACAACAGTTACTATACTACCGGAGGTGCCTAAGGAGAGCTAATCTGCCTCAAAAATTGCTGGCCAGCTTTTAGTGGTGTGCAATAGAATGCATACTGACATACGGAATGACAGTGTGGTACTCTAGCTGCAGCAAGACAGATCACAAAGCATTCCAACGGGTGATTAGGACAGCTCAGCACATCACTGAGACTCAACGACCAGACCTGGAGACAATCTACAACTCTTGATGCCTACTGCACGCTCGTAAAATCATTAAAGATCCATCCCATCTCAGACATTGCCTGTACAATCTCCTGCCATCTGGTAGGAGATGCAGGAACATCTTAGCCAAGAGAGTAAAACTGAAAAAAACAGCTTCTTCCAGAGGGTAGTTGTGCAGCTGAATAATGCTACTCCAGCCTGCTCGTAGCTTTTGAGTGTTAAGAACTATCAAAGTCACTTATTGAATATAAATATGGGAGTTTTTTAAATTAAGCTATTCCACATGCTGTGTAAATATCTGTTTTGCACGGATTGGAATAGCTTCACAATCTCGTTGTCTTGAGCAATCACAATAAAGTTCTAATCTATTCTATTCTAATGGTGATGGTCCTTAGTGGTGGATGCTGCCTTCTTGAGATGCCTTTTGAGGATGGCCTACAATTCTTGAGATGGACTAAACCAGAAATATATAGGTAATTATGTCTACCTCTTCTGTTGCTTCGTTACAGCTTTTCCTGTTTCTGTTTCAGATTACCAGATTTCCTTTTCCATTTTATTGTTTGTCCATGACAAACTGTGCAAAGAATAGAAGATTCTGCTTTTCCTAATTTTATTTGTTATATGTTTATTTAGAGATACAATGGGAATCTGGTCTTCTGGCCCAATGAGCCTCATCACCCAGCGACCCACCTAATTAACCCCAGCTTAATGACAGGACCGTTAGACCATAAGACTATAAGATATGGGAGCAGAAGTAGGCCATTCGGCCCCTTGAGTCTGCTCTGCCATACAATCATGGGATGATCCAATTCCTCTTGTCATACCCACTCTCCTACCTTCTCCCCATACCCTTTGATGCCCTGGCTACTCAAGAACCTATCTATATCTGCCTTAAATGCATCTAATGACTTGGCCTCTAAAGCCTCTCGTGGCAACAAATTCCACAGATTTACCACCCTCTGACTAAAATAATTTCTCCACATCTCTATTCTAAATGGACATCCTTCAATCCTGAAGTCATGCCCTCTTGTCCTAGACTCCCCTACCATGGGAAATAACTTTGCCATATCTAATCTGTTCAGGCCTTTTAACATTCAGAATGTTTCTATTACATCCCCCCTCATTCTCCTGAACTCCAGGGAATACAGACCAAGAGCTGCCAGATGTTCCTCATATGGTAACCCTTTCATTCCTGGAATCGTTCTCCTGAATCTTCACTGAACCCTCTCCAATATCAGTTTATCCTTTCTAAAATAAGGAGCCCAAAACTGCACACAATACTCCGTGTGATCTTACGAGTGCCATATACAGCCTCAACATCACATCCCTCTAGAAATGAATGCCAACATTTAATTCACCTTCTTCACCATCGACTCAACCTGGAAGTTAACTTTTTAGGGTATCCTGCACAAGGACTCCCAAGTCCCTTTGCATCTCTGCATTTTGAATTCTCTCCCCATCTAAATAATAGTCTGCCACTTATTTCTTCCATCAAAGTGCATGACCATACTCTTTCCAACATTATATTTCATTTGCCACTTCTTTGCCCATTCTCCTAAACTATCTAACCTTCTCTGTGTTGTGGATGAAATTACCAGAGAGACAAAGTCACTCACTGGTAGATACAAAGCAGCTTCTTTATTCGACACAACAAGGTACAGCAGGCATCTTAACGGATGGAGACGCTTTTTGCAGAAAGGTCTGCTAGCTAAATGTGGGCTCAATATTTATATGCTAAACACAAAGGCAATCGGTACTTAAAAAGTTACAAACAATGCATAAACAATGCTTCCTATTGAAGCTACATACAAAATGTCACATCATCCTTTCCTCCCGATGCCAACATGTCTGGGTTGGTATCTACAGCCTTTAGGAATGTAAGTTAAGTCTACGATACATTTATTTGGCATTTCCTGTGCTAACATAGAAGACAATTAATGTTTATAATGTATAGGTGATACTGCCTTCGAAACTACAGTATCAGGTCAAACTACCAGAAGTATCTGGTATTCACACCTTTTAGGAAGCCCACTGTGGTGGACTCAATCCACAGTCCTTTGTCAAACAGTTAAAATAGAAGTCTGGTGGCCAAAGTCATTTAAGTGTAAACAAATCATCTTCCCAAAACGAAATCCACTCTAACAGTTCCTCCTCTTGGCCCTCCTGGACAAATTAAATTTGTATCAGGAAAGGCCAACCTAGGAGGATCTGCTCAAATAGGGCAGCAAAAATGCCCTGTCTCGAAATTCCCCCCCAATTTTATGTACCTCGATATCTATCCTAGCATTACCTACCAAATGTTAAGCAGAGAGGCTGTTCCAAGTCTTTATGAATGCAGCTCCTTTCGTGTACCTGCAGGCTGACTGCATCTTAATCACATTCCTTTGTCTTCAGCCCTTTATCCTCTGGTCGCTGAAACTCTCCTTCCAGGAGCGCCCACAGGCCCTCTCATCGATGCAGAGGAAGGGGTTGGGGTGGCCTCTACGTAAACGTCTGCAAGGACCTCTCCCCGGTGGCACCCCCTTCCAAAGTGTTCCGTTGATCACTGACTCAACCGCTGAAAGGGCCCAGCTCCTCAGACTCGGGGTGACTGCTTTCAGATGCCGAGTGCAGTCTGAAATGCCATCGAAGTGGTGGGACTTCCCGTCTCTGCTTTAACTCAAAAATCCCTCCCCATCTATTTCCCAATAATTTTCTATACTATGCTTATAAAATTAATCATCTACCTTCAGCAACCAGCCTTCTTTACAAAGTACCATCATCATCACACTTTAGCAGGTTAGTCATGGTTTTCCAACATGTTGGTAGTGTCTTCTACCACGCTCTCAGCGTTTTCTGCCTTTGCGTTTTCTCCGGGCATGTTTTCATCAGCTGTGGTCAAGTCTGCCATGGCCGGCTGGTTTTCCTCTCTTAGGTTCTCTGTAATTACATGGTTACTGGGTACACTTGGTTCCCCACTCTGTCTGTGAGAGCAACAAGAGGGTGAGTTGTATGCTTTAACACTGGCTGCCTCGCCGAGTCTGTACACAGACACATGTATCATTCGTTAAGAGTACCATCTGTGGTCCTATCCACCTGCGGGCAAACCCTGGCCTTTCTGGCAGCACCCTCACCATAACTTGGTCGCCGGGCTGTGGAAGAACTATCCCCCTTCCCTCTGGCTGTTTCTGATCAGCGATTCGCTGCTGTTGCTTCGCTCGGCCCTTTAATACTTTAAGCTGACAGTAACTTTTCCCCCTGCTACTCTCGCCTCCCCCCAGCCGCTGCCTCACTTCCCCTTTAAAGAAGCGATATCTTTCTTCATTACTGGCGCTTCCGGTAGTTGCCCATGTACCATCCCGCACCCCCTGGGCCATCCTGTCCCACATATTCCTCGGGCAGTTCGCTTTCACTAACACATGTATATCTTTAGGGTGCATCTGGTGAATTTCAACCATTTCCTCGAGTTTGCGCCAGAATTCTGAATTCCCACAGGCGACTTTAAGTGAGGGCAACTCAGACAAAATGCTCTGTTTCTCTCCTGGGGTGAAGGGCTTATGAATAGTCGTAAACAAGGTCAAGGGCTGGCTCGGATCGTCAGTGTTCTCAACTTGACGTTGCCTGACCTCAACAGGTGCCATTCTGGTAGATCAATCTGGGTAAAACCTCTCCCTGAGATATCTCCATATTAATTCCCAAACTACGCAAAATATAAAACCGTAGAGTATGTATTCCACAATCTGCCACTTTTGAGTACCCGAACTCATGATGCCTACTGTATTCCTTTGCATCACACTTGCACACGCATACACTAAAATGCAGCTCCCCGAACGAGTATACACGCCCCTCTGGCGTCCCGAATCGTACCACTGGTTACCACCTTTCGCAACTGGTGGTCCAACTCTCACAAGTTAACATGCATAGATTCCTCACTTACATAAACACACATGCACACGCACACACTACCTTAATATCTACCAGTTCAGCTCTCCTCGTTCGTGGTACCTCATGTTCCCGTGTGTCCACCGACCGAACAGATCCAAGAGTGAGTGTTATTTTAGAAAAACTTAGACTGCTAGGAACGCTGGCCACACGACGGGTCACGAAGGTATCCCACTCCTGACACCAAATGTTGTAGCGTGGATGAAATTACCGGAGAGACAGAGTCACTGGTAGATACAAAGCAGCTTCTTTATTCGACACAACAAGGTACAGCAGGCATCTTAACGGATGGAGACGCTTTCCGCAGAAAGGTCTGCTAGCTAAATGTGGGCTTGATATTTATATGCTAAACACAAAGGCAATCCCTACTTAAAAAGTTACAGACAATGCATAGACAATGCTTCCTATTGAAGCTACATACAAAATCTCACACCATCCTTCCCTCCCGACGCCAACATGTCTGGGTTGGTATCTACAGCCTTTAGGAATCTAAGTTAAGTCTATGATACATTTTATTTGGCATTTCCCGTGCTAACATAGAAGACAATTAATACAATTAATATTTATAATGTATAGGTGAACCTACCTTTGAAACTACAGTATCAGGTCAAACTACCAGAAGTATCTGGTATTCACACCTTTTAGGAAGCCCATTGTGGTGGACTCAATCCACAGTCCTTTGACAAACAGTTAAAATAGATGTCTGATGGCCAAAGTCATTTAAGTGTAAACAAATCATCCACCCCAAAAAAAAATCCACTATAATAATCTGCAGGCTCTCTGTTTCCTTAGCGTTACCTGCTCCTCAACCTATCTTGTATCATCAGCAAATTTAGCCACAGATCCATTAATCCCACAGTCCAAATCATTGATATACATTGTAAAAAGCAGCGGTCCTAACACCAACCCCCGTGGAACTCCACTGGTAACCGGCAGCCAGCCAGGATAGCATCCCTTTATTCCCACTCTCTGTTTTCTGTCGATCAGCCAATACTCTACCTTTGCTAGTAACTTTCCTGTAATTCCATGGGCTCTTACCTTGCTAAGCAGCCTCATGTGTGGCACCTTGTCAAAGGCCTTCTGAAAATCCAAGTACACCACATCTACCGCATCTCCTTTGTCAATCCTCAAAGAATTGCAATAGGTCAGTCAGGCAGAATTTTCCTTTCAGGAAACCATGCTGGCTTTGGCCTACCTTGTCATGTACCTCCAGGTTTTCCGTAATCTGATCCCTAACAATCGATTCCAACAACTTCCCAACCACTGATGTCAGGCCAACAGATCCATAGTTTCCTTTCTGCTGCCTCCCACCCTTCTTAAATAGCGGAGTAACATTGCTAATTTTCCAGTCATCCAGTACAATGCCAGAATCTATTGATTCTTGGAAGATCATAGTTAATGTTTCCGCAGTCTCTTCAGCTACTTCCTTCAGAACCCAAGGGTGCATTTCATCAGGTCCAGGAGAGTTATCCACCCTCAGACCATTAAGCTTCCTGAGCACCTTCTCAGTCGTAATTTTCACTGCACATACTTCACTTCCCTGACACTCTTGAATGTCAGGACAATTTATAATGGCCAACTAACCTACAAACTGCTACTTGTTCAGACTGTAAGAGGAAACTGGAGCATCGAGATCATACAAACTTCTTACAAATAGTACCAGAACTGAACCCCGAACTGCAGAATGCCCCGGGCTGTAAACAGTGTTACCGTGGCCCACTCTGCCGCCTCATTCTCAAGGCTGAGACTCCAGTGCATTCCTGGTTTCTTTGGAAAGAGATATTAAACTACCTTAGGTTGCATGCAGAAGAAGTCACTGATTCAAAGGAAAATTATCCAGCAGGCCGGGTTACTTCTTCAATGTTAGTAGAATAAATTATCTGCACAATATCACCCTTTCCATCTGTAGCGTTTTGATGGAAGTGAGATAATGTGCAGATAATTACAAAATGGGCCACAATTCAAAAAGTACTTCGCTGGCTGTAAAGGGCTTGGTAATATCTTGACGGAAACATGAATGGCACTGTAGTAATATAAGTCTTCATTTCCTTTCATCGGGTGACAGTTAACGTTTAGTCTCAAGCTCACGGTTACTTTTCAGATAAGAGTCTGAGGATTTGTGGTTATTGAATCACAGAAGATGATTCTGGCTCAGCTTTTCCACAGCTGTTCAATCATTATATCTCAAGGGTTGATGAAGAGCGATTGTGAAGGAAGTGGATACTTATTGTCACTAATCTCACAACTGATACTGTCCACAATAGTGACAGATAGTATCTACCTACTTTGTGGACAGCCCCAGCACAACCTTTTGATCAAGGCTTGATCTTTTGAGGCAATGGAGTTCAGTGTTCGTTCTCAGCGTCCACTGTAAGGAGCCTACATGTCCTCCCCAAGGAATGTGTGGGCTTTCTCTGGGTGCTCCAGTTTCTTCCTACAGTCCAAAGGTGTACCAGTTGGTAGGTTAGTTGGTCGTTGTAAATTCTCCTGTGATTAGGTTAGGGTTAAATTGGAGGTTGTCAGCAGTTGCTGGGCAGTGTTGCTCACTGGGCTAGAAGGGCCTGTTCCATGCTGTAAACCAAATAAATAAAATAAAAATAAATAAATTTAGACTCTCATGACTGATGCCATGGCCACACTTGGTTGTAACCTTTAATATTCTTTAGTAGCAAAGGGAAACAGGAATTAGATCAATATGTGAAGATTTATGAAGCCATGAACATGACCTCACTATTGTGCTTTCTTATTGAACTTATTTATTTCTTATCGTCATAAAATATTTTTATGTATTGCACTGTACTGCTATTGCAAAACACAATTTCAGACATATGTCAGTGATAATAAATTTCCACTTCCCATTTCTATTCCAAAATGGCCTTCTCTGTTACCACGGTGAGGCCACTCTCAAGTTGACAAAGCGAGACCCCATATTCAGTCTGGTGGATGGACTCTAACCTAACAGCATGAACACTGATTTCTCTAACTTCTACTAATTTATTTCCCTCACCCTTCTCTCCTTTCCCATTCTCTATTCTGGCTACCCCTTTACCCCTTCTCTTTTCCTCAGCTGACCAACACCTCCCTATGGGAACTTTTTTTCATATTTATTTCTTATCGTCACATAAAATATTTTTATGTATTGCACTGTACTGCTATTGCAAAACACAATTTCAGACATATGTCAGTGATAATAAATTTCCATTTCCCATTTCTATTCCAAAATGGCCTTCTCTGTTACCACGGTGAGGCATCCATATACAACTCTGAGAGTCATCTTCTCCAGTTAGCCAGGAAACAAAGAGAGAACATGAAAGTCATTCAGAGAGAAACATCAAACCCAACCCCCCCACAATACAAAAAAAGAACGGCATCCTGGTCATCAACCCCCAGACCCCGTTCCCCCACACAAAACGGAACAAAACATCGACACCAAATCCCAGTCCCCTCACACAACAAAACAGAAAGAAAAGGGTGAAAAACAGAATATAAAATCCATAAGCCTGAGGAAGTCCACAGTCCATAAATGCAATAGTCCGATCCTCAAAGCAGAACCACGGTAACATCTTCTTTTGTCAATGAAGAGAGGGATATCTCATGAACGCAGAGGCCTACCCACGTGCCACAGCAAGTCCCACAGCGATAGGCTGCTCACATGCTCCTTCTCAACAGCGATCAAAAGGAAGGTAGTCGGCACTGTAGCTCCAGGAAAGAAGCTTCAGAGATGACGTGTAGTCCTGGTGGTGGTGGACTTGTAGTGTCTCCTGATGACAGTTTTGTGAATAGGTGACTGCTAGTGTGGATGGAGTCTCGACACTTTTTCCAAATCGGGACTGCCAAATCAAAGCCAAGCCTTGATCTTACACCTTATTGGCTATCTGTTCAGCATTTTCTCTGAAGATGTTATATTTTATTCTGCACGGTTATGGTTTTATCTTACTCTACCTCAACGCACTGTGTAATGATCTGCTCTGTGTGAGGCAAGCTGTATCTTGGCACTTGTGACAATAATAAATCAATTCCAATTTAAATTTCAATTCCAATCCCTATCCTATGAAGCAACAATTCACAACCTCAACTTTCCTACAGGGCATAGGCTATGAGTTAGTTATGAACACTGCCATGGTTCTGAATGTCTTCTTTTCTGGTTACACAGATCCCTTGGAATGCCCAATGGCCTAATAAGTTCTTAAGACCCTAATACTTAGGAGTATAATTAGGCCATTTGGCCCATCAAGTCTGATCTGCTATTAAATCATGGCTGATTTATTATTCTTCTCAACCCATTTTCCTGCCTTCTCCCCGTGGCCTTGACATCCTTACTAATTAAGAACCTATCAACTTCTGCTTTGTCAGGAAATTAAATGTATAGGAGGTTTGACTCAAAAGCAGAGTAGCTGAGATGATTTAGCAGTAAATGATACTTTACTAATAAACTGCAAGGTAACAAGCCACGAAGGGCCACAAAACAAGAGAAAACAGGAACTAAGCACAACAAGGTTATTGAAGACTGGGGGCAACTGATTGAGGTTGGCTGTTTCAGTGGGTGAACAAAAGGCTGTGGCTGAGATCTACGTTAAAAGAGGCTGCAGGTGATGAACTGGAAGCAAGTGGCGGGCGACTCCTGTTATCTGAGTGGAGACTGGGAGGTGCCTGCCTGTGCAGGACAGGCAGACTTGACCTCCATGACCATCTGTAGCAATGAATTCCACAGATTCTCCACCCTCTGGTTAAAGAAATTCCTTCTTATCTCTGTTCTAAAGGGATATCCTTATATTCTGAGGCTGAGCCCTTTGGTCTCCGACTCTCCTCGCTATAGGAAACATCCTCTCTACTTCCACTCTATCTAGGCCATTCAATATTTGATAATTTTCAGTGAGATCCCCCTAATTCTTCTAAACTTTAGCGAGTACAGGGCCAGAGCCATCAAGAACTCCTCACACATAAACCTTTTTCTTCCTGGGATCATTCATATGAGCCTCCTCTGGACCCGCTCCAATGCTAGCACATATTTTCTTAGCTAATGGGCCTAACACTGCTCACAATATGCAAAGTGTGGTCTGACCAATGCTTTATAAAGCCTTAGCATTACATCTTTGATTTTATATTCTAGTCCTCTCGAAATAAATACTGTCATTGCTTTTGCTTTTCTTACCGCCAACTCAACCTGCAAGATAATCTTTAGGGAATCCTGCATGAGTCCTTTATACCTCAGATTTTTTAATTTTCTCTCCATTTAGATAATATTCCATGCTTTTATTTTTATTCTTCTTCTCCCAAATAGTAATACAAATATGAACTTTGCACACAGAGTGGTTGAGCCAAATTGTGGAGACTAATAAAGTATATGAGGGGAACCTGATTTTCCCAATATTGCATATTAAACTCCCCCATGACTTCAACATTGTCCTTTTTACATGCCTTTTCTATCTCCCATTGCAATATGTACCCTGCATCCTCGCTACTGTTCGAGGGCCTGTATATTTCACCCATTAGGGTCTTTTTACCCTTGTAGTTTCTCCAACCACAAGGATTCTACATCTTCTGGTCCTATGTCACCTCTTTCTAAGGATTTGATTTCATTTTTTTACCAACAAAGCCACCCCACCTCCTCTGTCAACCTGACTGTCCTTTTGATAGAATGTGTACCCTTGGATGTTAAGCTCCCAACTATGATTCTTTCAGCCACAAAGTCAGGGAGCCATTGCTTTCAGGGTGACTTTGACTGAGCTTGAGTTGACTGTAAACTGTTGGAATTAGAATGCATTAGCAGCAGTAATTAACAGGAAAAACTGCACAAGGAGTATTTATTGCGATACTAATTACACAATCATACTCCCAAATGTATGAGTTTTCTGACACTATACTATGCAGTAAGGTTTAGAGCAGACACAAAGATGACGAGGAACAATTAGACTCTGTGTAAATCCCCATGCTAAAACAAATTAAGTCAAAACCTGAATGTAAATGATCCATTGCATTAAGGTAAACGGTTTTACCATGCTGTCTGAATGCCTCATCAGAACAAAACTAGGTGCATTGGAGAATCTCATTAGTTTTTTCCCAAAAGGAAGTTAATAGCATATTCACTTAGTCCGAGCCAGTGGAAGTTAGAATGTGACAGCATTCTTTAATGTATTAATTCGATAATGACCTGCCTTACACGTGCTATGCTTGGTAGGAGGCATTGTCAGCAGAAAGTAGCTAACACATTTCAGCAATGCTCTGTCTCAGGAACACAAAGGGGTAGCTGTACACTTTGCGTGTCAATGTTAGGTGTTTCAGCCACGTGTCATGTAAATGTGGGGCCTTAAGGCCATAAGACCATATGATAAAGGAGCAGAATTAGGTCATTTGGCCCATCACGTCTGCTCTGCCATTTCATCATGGCTGACCCATTTTCCCTCTCAACCCCAATCTCCGGTCTTCTTCCGTATCCCTTCATGCCCTGACTAATCAACCTCTGCCTTAAATATACCGAATGACTTGGCCTCCACAGCCACTTGTGGCAACAAATTCCACAGATTCACCACCCTCTGGCTAAAGAAATTCCTCCTCATCTCTGTTCTAAATGGGCACCCCTCTATTCTAAGACCTCTGGTTTTGTATCTCCACAGAAGCTGCTTGACCCTACAAGTATTTCGAGCTCGTATTTACTTTTTTTTCATGTTTCAGCTCTTCTTGTGTTCTGCCACTCACAGTTCAAGCATAATCCTTTGCTTATTTCTATTGTCACTTTAGCTACCTTTCCCATCTATGAACTGATGGCATTAAAGGCATCCTCTTCACCTTCACTTATTTGTTTATTTCTTTTCGACTTAAAATGCAAAAAAACCATTCAGGCCTCTTGAACCACATTGCTTTCCATCCCACCTACTTAACACTAGCCTAATTATAGGTGGGGTGGCAGGGTGGAGATATATCTCTGCCAAAGGAGATACAAGGCGCTTTTTCCCTCCTCTAGCCTGCAGGTTACCTTTCAGCAAGGTGTAGTGTCTGCTTAGTTTCCATGGGGGGTGGGGGGGGGGACATACAAACTTCCTTACAGAGGATTCTGGGATTGAACTCTGAACTCCAACACCTCAAGCTATAAAAGCATTGCACTGACCGCTAAGATACCGTGGCACCAAACTCCATCCTGCCCATGCATCACCAACTCTGCGAGTCACTTTTTCATATTTCCAACAATGCTTTAATTTTGTTTTAATTCCCACAGGGGACAAGGCCATATTCCAGAGGTGCAGTCGTAGCACACTACATGCCAGACAACAGCTGGTACTCCCTCACAGTTTTACTCATTGTGAAATTTTGTGCCATGAAATAGACTTCCTAAGTTCAACCCCATCTGCGTTGGCAAAAGATCAATGAACGGGATCAAAGCCAGGAATGTTCAAGTTCAGCTTTAATTGTCATTCCACCATATATGAATACCCAAATGACCAAACGAAACACTGTGACTCTGGGCCAGTGTGCCAAACACGTTACCAAAAGTTGGGCATAAAACAAAGCACATATAGCACATTTAAGACAGTTGTAAATTATAGTCACACAAAAAATATATATAGTCCAAGCTCCAGAGTCCATGAATGATGCAGCAGCCTGCAATCAAACACAATACAGCTTTGTATTTTGCCAAGTGAACACAGGAGGGCAGCTCTGATGCCAGCCTCGATGCTGCACCACATCGCCTCCAAAACTGACTCACCTGGACTGCTGCAAACAGGCGATACATACGGCTTCAGGCCTAGTCCTTACTATGGCCCAGGACACGCAGCTCTCCCACCATCTGTCTCTCCAATAAATCAGTGACTTGCAATATACCACATTACCAATGTCCAAAAGGGTCTTGCAGTCACAAGAAAAGCAACTAAGATAATAGCTTCTGTTAGACTGCACAGTGCCTTCGCACACTGATGCCTCTCTGTAGCAGACAACAGCACGTTGGTGTGCAAAGGTAGTTGATCTATAGATGAGATTGGATGAAATCAAATGGGAGCACAAGCTGTGGGATCAGTAGCCTATTTCTGCTCTTGTGCAATAGGTTAGAGTTAGAGCTAGAGTCAGAGAGCACTACAGCACAGAAACAGGCCCTTCAGCTCATCTCATCCATGCTGAACCTGCTAAATCTCACTGCTTTGCACCCAGACTATAGCATTCCATATAGTAAGTGCTTGTTTTAGAAACATAGAAACATAGAAAATAGGTGCAGGAGTAGGCCATTTGGCCCTTCGAGCCTGCACCGCCATTCAGTATGATCATGGCTAATCATCCAACTCTGTACCCTGTACCTGCCTTCCCTCCATACCCCCTGATCCCTTTAGTCACAAGGGCCACATCTAACTCCCTCTTAAATATAGCCAATGAATGTGCCTCAACTGTTTCCTGTGGCAGAGAATTCCACAGATTCACCACTCTCTGTGTGAAGAAGTTTTTCCTAATCTCGGTCCTAAAAGGCTTCCCCTTTATCCTCAAACTGTGACCCCTCGCTCTGGACTTCCCCAACATCGGGAACAATCTTCCTGCATCCAGCCTGTCCAATCTCTTTAGGATTTTATACGTTTCAATAAGATCCCCCCTCAATCTTCTAAATTTCAACGAGTACAAGCCTAGTTGATCCAGTCTTTCATCATATGAAAGTCCTGCCATCCCAGGAATCAATCTGGTGAACCTTCTTTGTACTCCCTCTATGGCAATGATGTCTTTCTTCAGATTAGGGGACCAAAACTGCACACAATACTCCAGGTGTGGTCTCACCAAGGCCTTGTACAACTGCAGCTGTACCTCCCTGCTCCTGTACTCGAACCCTCTTGCTATGAATGCCAGCATACCATTCGCCTTTTTCACCACCTGCTGCACCTGCATGCCCACTTTCAATGACTGGTGTATAATGACACCCAGGTCTCGTTGCACCTCCCCTTTTCCTAATCGGCCACCATTCAGATAATAATCTGTTTTCCTGTTCTTGCCACCAAAGTGGATAACCTCACATTTATCCACATTAAATTGCATCTGCCATGAATATGCCCACTCACCTAACCTATCCAAGTCACCCTGCATCCTCTTAGCATCCTCTTCACAGCTAACACTGCCGCCCAGCTTCGTGTCATCTGCAAACTTGGAGATGCTGCATTTAGTTCCCTCATCTAAGTCATTAATATATATTGTAAACAACTGGGGTCCCAGCACTGAGCCTTGCGGCACCCCACTAGTCACCGCCTGCCATTCTGAAAAGGTCCCGTTTATTCCCACTCTTTGCTTCCTGTCTGCCAACCAATTCTCTATCCACATCAATACCATACCCCCAATACCGTGTGCTTTAAGTTTGCACACTAATCTCCTGTGTGGGACCTTGACAAAAGTCTTTTGAAAATCCAAACATACCACATCCACTGGTTCTCCCCTATCCACTCTACTAGTTACATCCTCAAAAAATTCTATGAGATTCGTCAGACATGATTTTCCTTTCACAAATCCATGCTGACTCTGTCCAATGATTTCACTGCTTTTCAAATGTGAAATTTTCTAAAAGTTGATGTAATCCATCATCTGTTAAATTCCACTATTTTTTTCTTTCTGGACTTCTCATTATTCCCTCAGGCTTGTTCAGCTGTTGGGCTCCATTTTATTTAGAGATAGAATGCAGAACGTGCCTTTCTGGCCCAATGAGTTGCGCCGCCCAGCAACACTAGCCTGATCACCAGGCAGTTTACAATGACTAATTAACCTACTAACTGGTAAGTCTTTGGACTGTGCTAAGAAACTGGAGCATCCAGAGGAAACCCATGCAGTTAATGGGAACGACAGCAACGGAACTGAACTACGAACTTCAATGCCCTGAGCTGTAATAACGTTATGCTAACAGCTATGTTACCATGACTCCTCTATGGTTTACTGTTGTGGATGCTTTCCCCAAAACTCTCTCACAATTAAAGCAAACGGTAATAGCCCATGGATCAACCATAATTTTACCAGGGTCTGCACAAAGGCTGCCACTTTGAACTATTAAAGGCTCATTCTGATTTCTCTGTCTCTTGCTTTCTTCCTCCCTTTCTCTTTCACTCTCTCTCTGTCTCTCTTGCCCTCTCATTCACCTTTTTTCTCTTGAGAGAGAAGAGATAGATAGAGATCGAGACACTTAAAACCCATTAAAATCCACAATTTTCAGCAAGGAGAAGGGTTTTGCAAGCAGTCAACGATTATGTATAATATCTATCTATCTATCTATATATCTGTTGGTTGTCTGTTGATTTCGACAATGACGATAGGAACCTGTGCTAAAATGGGAAAGTCCTTGCACTGGGGCATTTCCACTCTCTCGATCTCCGAAGCCCTATTCCAATGATACAGGAGATCATCAGAACTGGGGACCTTCTTAGTTGCAGATGATGACTGTGACATCTTCTATGCCTTGCCATGCCCTTTGCTTTCCACAAAGCACTGTAGAACTACAGGTGATCTCATCCACCCAGTCCACCAGAGCTGGCTCCGCATGCTAGGACAAGCATGTCACTATCTCACCTGGGTATGAGGCCTACATGCTACCCTCACCTGGTTTAGCCCACCTATTGAAGCAGCGTACTGGCATGGGTCCCCTGTCACATTCAAAGAGCTACTTGGAACCACAGGGGAGAGCTGAGTGTCTGGTGGGGACCAAAGGTGGATGAACTGTCCCAAGGGGGACACAACAAGCTCCTTCACAGAGGTGTTACCCTCCCTGAACACCCCATACACTGGTACACTATAGTACCATGCACAGGCCTTAGAGACATATATGTATGTAGCTAAGGTGCCTAAGGCTTCTGCACACTACTGGATTTGTCAATGAGAAGGGGAGAGTGAGTTTATAAATCTGGCAGGAGCAAATGATGTTGGGAATGTCGAGGGTAGGCGGCATGGGAGGGTGTGGGACAGGTGGCAGCAAAGGAGCGCCAGAGGCAGGGATGGAGGAGGTGGTGCAGGTGTAGACACACACAGTTCTGAAACACCAGGCAAGGATATTTGATTCCAAACAATTGGTTTATTGATCAATACAGAATGTTTCTCTGGTTCTTCCCACTCCCTCCCCTTTCTCTTCCCCTTTTCCCGACCATGATAACTTCTCCCTGTCCCCTTCCCACTCTCAGTCCACAACAAAGACCCATATCAGAATCAGGTTTGTCATCACTCACGTATGTCATGACATTTGCATTTTTTTTGATGTAGCAGTACAGTGCAATACGTAAAATTACTACAGTACTATGCAAAAGTCTTAGGTACTCCAGCTATATACTGTATACGTACCTAAGACTTTAGCAGAGTACTATTAATATGTGTATATATATAAAATGTGTTAAGAAAATAAAACAAAAATCAAAGCTAACGCAGTTACAAATTATTCAAAACATTAACCTGAGCGTTTGGAATTCACTATGGTAAAGCACATGTCAATTAACCAGTTGATAAAAAGCCCATGGAAAATAAAACAGAATGAATGAAGTAGTAGAGTTTAAAAGGAATTTTATTTACTATGTACAGTGAAACAACCCCCATTAAAATCACTGGATTTGTGAATCTGCAACAAGTTGATCCTGGTGCAGGATATGAGAAGTGATGCTACAGCATAAATCATGGCAAATGTCACCAATACTGCACTCAGCATGAGGCCTATGCTTCTCAACATATGCATTGAAGTCTGAGCTACACTGTTGTTTGAAAGACTATAAATATCAGCCGTTCCAGCATCAGCCAGCAAGTTAGTTACTTACTTAAACCCAATTCCCACTGCAGGGGCGGAGGCCACAAACAGTTGCTCACCAGAGTCCTTTATCCTGGGCCAGTCTTTCAAGTTGTCCACAGGCGTAGCCCATCTTCTTGTTGGCAGATCCTTTCTCTCCCAGGGATGAGGTCTTTGGGGCTTCTGTTAGCAGTTCTGTAGCTCTTTAGTTTTTAATGGGATGGGGTTGTTAACCCCATGTCCAGCCCTCCCCCTTTTGCAACTGGGCTTGGGTCCACCCATTGTGGAGTTAATTAGCCAGCAAGAACAGACTCAAAATAATCAGAAGCAGCTGAGGAAATACTTCTGCGTTAATGAATGAAAATATATTTGTAAATTTAATCATGAAATATACATTTTGGAAATAGGAGTAATTTTAACCATACTTCACTGGAGTTAAAGGAGGAATGGTCCAACATTGCTTTTGTTGTCATGACACAATAAAAGATTTGCAGATTTATCTGTGGATTTCCACTTTGTACCATATAGTCTACTGTACAATATAGGACTACTTTATGTTGTAATAATACATCGTATTAAGCATGCACTATTAGGCACATATTGATCTGTACGTGGTCAGTTCGGGTTCTGTAAGTAAAAAGCCCCGTTAAGCTAGCTCCAGTCTCTAGCATTTTTATTTATAGTTTTGTTGTGTAACCCAGCCACATACACAACAAATTGGTGACGAGGTTAATGAACCTGCATCGAATCGGAACGCCGTGTTTTAATTGATAACGGCACTCAGAAGAGGCAGAGTGAGGCCACGAGTTTGAAAAGAAGCAGGAGTTCAGCCGAAGTCGGGAACGTTGGGAGACTAAAAGACACGGTTGGAGCCGCGGCGCGTCCAGGCGAGACCACAGCCGGCGCTGAACCCCAGGGTTGAGGGTCTGCCTGCCTCAGAAGGGAGATTTAAAAAAAGAGCGACACACGCATCTAGCCAGAGTACGCTCGCGATGTTAGCGGAAAAAAAGGTCTTGTGAGTTGAAAAGAAAACAGGGGACCAGGGTTAAATTAATGAGGGACTGGGGCTAAATTAAACAAGGATAAATTAACACAACAAGGATGGGGTTAATAGGAACCATTACAGCATTTGATAGTGGCATTGAAGACTGGGAAAGAATAGAGTTATATTGTGATGCTAACAATGTTAATGAAGAAAAGAAAGCCAGTGTCATACTTACTGTAATGGGCGCGAAAATATACTGCCTGCTACGGAGCTTGTTAGCCCCTGAAAAGCCAGCTGACAAAGTGTTCAAGCAAATAGTAGACCCTCTCCAACAGCATTTAAACCCCAAACCACTGATCATTGCTGAAAGATTTAAATTCTATGATCGGAATCAGAGCAAAAATGAAAGCATTTCTGAATATTGTGCTGAATTGCGCAAATTATCAGAATATTGCCAATTTTTAGCCACAGGGTGGTGAATCTATGGAATTTGTTGCCACGGGCCAAGTCATTGGGTGTATTTAAGACAGAGATTGATAGGTATCTGAGTAGCCAGGGCAGCAAAGGTTATGGTGAGAAGGCGGGGGAGTGGCACAAAATGTGAGAATGGATCAGCTCATGATAAAATGGCAGAGCAGACTCGATGGGCCGAATGGCCGACTTCTGCTCCTTTGTCTTATGGTCTAATTTGGAGCTGGTTTATCAGACGCATTGAGGGATAGGTTAGTGTGTGGCATGCACTGTGAAACCACACAGAAGAAGCTCCTATGTGAAAAAGACCTTGGGTTCGAGGAAGCGCTAAACATCTCAATATCATTAGAAACAGCCCCACCAGGTACTTTAGAGATACAACAAAAATCTCTGGAATATGCTACGAATAAAATATCACTGAGCAGAAATGAAGGAGGGAAATGTTACCGTTTTGGAACAGGTCACATGACCCTGATGGTTGTTGGTTTAATGACAAAGAATGCAGAAACTGTGGCAAACAAGGCCACGCTGGCAGAGTGTGCAAAGCTAGTAAACAGCAGGAAAAGGGCAAAATCCAGGGAAACAATAAACCCCAGGAAGGAAAATACAAGGTACACAAAATGAAAGAAGGCAGTTCTGATGAAAGCAGTTCCAATGAAAATGACTGAGATGAAACTGAGTTGTTTTGTCTGCAACTTTACAGCGTGAAAGAGACAGATGATCGAAGAATAATATGGATCACTCCACAAGTGGCAGGCGTGAGACTGAAAATGGAGTTGGATACAGGCTCAGCTTTAACAGTGATCTCTGTACATGACTACAAACAACTGTTTTCTCACATACCTCTGAAACGAACTAAACTACTGCTAAAGACTTACACAGGACAGAAAGTGCGCCCCGAAGGTAAAATTAAAGTGACAGTGACCTACAGAGACAAAACACAGCAGCTGAACCTCTATATACTGAAAAATGGAGGACCACCATTGCTGGGACGTGAATGGCTCAGGAAAATCCAGTTGGATTGGCACACCATCAAGGCACTAGATGTGTCAACAAAGGAGTGAAGCTCGGCTGGGAAGATATCTGCAGCTCTCCTCTCACCCATTGTCGACTATTGCAATGACGAGGAGGAGCTAGACAGCATTGACAATGAAGCCGAGCACAGTATCCGTGGCCGCGACTCGGATGAGGATTCGGAGGATGCAAGGGAGACAGATATTGCCAATAAGCAGGATGATGAAGACTACCTAGAAGTAAAAGAGCAGATGTACCAGGAGAAATTGACATCTCTGAAAAGACAGCTACAGCAGTTACAGGAAGGCACTTAGCAGGAGGATCAGAGAAGGATGAAGGAACTAAATCAACAGTACAAGGAAGGAATACGAATTGCAGAGCTTTTTCTGCAACTGGAGACAGAAAAAGTGGAAAGGAATTATATTAGAGAGAAGAAAGAAGTGGAGAGAGCACAGGAGCGCCCACCTCAGACCGGCCTGAGCCGCAACCACCTCACGCAGCCCGTCAACAGCATGAGTGAGACCGAGACGGAGCAGCAATCCAAACAGCAGCGGCAGCAACAGCCAGACAAACCCAAACCCCCGGGGAGAAGACAGTCATCGCAGCAAAGGTTCTTGGAACTGTAAAGTGGTTCAACGTATGGAATAGATATGGATTCATCAACAAGAATGATACAAAGGAAGATGTGCTTGTACATCGGACTGCTATAAAAAAGAATAATCCATGGAAATACCTCCGCAGTGTTGGAGACGGTGAAACTGTGGAGTTCGACGTAGCGGAAGGCGAGAAGGGTGCAGAAGCAGCAAACGTAACTGGTCCCGGAGGAGTTCCAGTCCAAGGAAGCCGATATGCTGTGGATAGAAATCATTATCATCATCACAACCCTTGCTGCCCAGGTCCACTACGTAATTACCAACAGGACATTGAAGGTGGAGAGAAAGGAGATAGATCAGAGACAGCAACAGGTGGAGAAAACCAAGATGATCAAAATCAGCAACATCGCCCTGCTTACAGAAGACAGCGTTACTCACCTTACTTTGTTCATCGTCGCTATGGTCGCTGCCCACAATATAGCAACCAGCCTCAGGGAGAAATTACTGAGGGTGGTGAAATAAATGAAAACCAGGTTGCTGGGGAAGAAGGTAAACCTAACAGAGGACAAAATCAATTCCATGCAAACAGAACAGCTTTTGCTCAAGGTAAATTTTGAACCAATCATTTCCACCATTGAGAATCATACACTTAATCCTTTGCCGGAAAGTTCCTTTTGCATGTACATATTTTAAATCCTCAGCCAATGTGTCTTGTTTTTCACAAAGTTGGGAAACAGCATCAAAACAGAGGCGAATTCTGGCAACAAATTGTAAGGTTTCTATTGTTGTATTTTCACACTTGTGCTGAATGTGCACCTGAAGGAATTCTCCCTCTTGAGTCCGACAGATGGCACTGCAGGTGATCCTTAATATCAGCAAAACTGTACTTTAACAGCAGCTTAAGAACAATGGTACGAACAACATGATTTTGATCAACTGTGAAATCAAATGGTGAAGGATTAATGGTAAAGTACTGATCTTTCTGCGAGTCATTGGATTGCCCCGACTTTTAGACAATAGACAATAGGTGCAGGAGTAGGCCATTCAGCCCTTCGAGCCAGCACCACCATTCACTGTGATCATGGCTGATCATCCACAATCAGTACCCTTTTCCTGCCTTTTCCCCATATCCCTTGACTCCGCTATTTTTAAGAGCTGTATCTAACTCTTTCATGAAAGAATCCAGAGAATTGGCCTCCACTGCCTTCTGAGGCAGAGCATTCCACAGAACCACAACCCTATGTGTGAAAAAGTTTTTCCTCAACTCCATTCTAAATGGTCTACCCCTTATTCTTAAACTGTGGCCTCTGGTTCTGGACTCCCCCAATAACTAGCAGAGACTTCAGATCACCAACCACTTCTTTTGTTGGTGACAAGTCACCTTTGAAGTAGACATTTGCAAAGATTCAGCATGTCATCTAAATCTTTAACAAACTTCTATAGATGAGCAGTGTAGAGTTGCAAAATTACCTGGTATGAAAACACCGGAATGGAAAAGCTTACAAAAGGTAAAGGATACAGACCATTCCATCACAGCTAAAGTCTCCCCACTATTGATCATTTCTACACAGAGTGCTGTCGTAGGAAAGCAGCATCCATCATCAAGGATTCCCACCACTCAGGCCATGCTCTCTTCTCACTGCTGCCATCAGGAGGAAAGTATAGAAGTCTCAGGACCCCACCACCAGGTTCTGGAACAGTTATTACCCCTCAACCATCAGCCCCTTGAACCAAAGGAGATAATACTACTCAACTTCACTTGCCCCATCACTGAACTGTTCCCACGTACTATGGATTCACTTTCAAAGACTTCACATCCTATGTTATTGATATTTATTGTTTACTTTTATATTTACTAATCTTATCTTTTTGTACTTGCACATTCGTTGTTTGTTTGTCTCGTGTGTAGTTTTTCATTGATTCTATTGTTTTTCTTTGTATTTACTGAGAGTGCCTGCTAAAAAGAATCTCAGGAGTGTATATAGTAATATAAATGTACTTTGATAATAAATTAACTTTGAACTTTGAACTTTGTTCTGGGGTGGGAGGTCCATATGTGGATGTGAGTGGGTAGAAAGGGGTTTCTTTTGCTGTTATTTTATTTTATTGACGTTGCTGTGTTATTCTGATAAATATTGTGGACATACGACGTTAGCACCAGAATGTGTGGTGACACCTGTGGGCTGCCCCCAGCACATTCTTAAGTTGTGATGCAAACAATACATTTCACTGTTTTGATTAGTCGGAACCTGAATCTGCACAATCAGAGCTGCTCGTTTTGTGTTTGTGCATGTACTAGGCAGTTAAAATAAAAACTAAAGACACTGGAAAAGCTCAACAGGTCAGGCAGCATCTATGGAAAAAGAAACTAAATTAACATTACAAACTTTACAGGACGAAGGCTTTTCACCACTTCAATTTCTCTTCCCTCTGGTGCAACCAGACTTGTTGAGTATTTCGAGTATTTTGTGGTTTTATCTTAAATATCACACATGCCTCTGAGGTAACCTCAGATACTCAGGATGGGTGGAGCTTTTCAGCCTGCCTGGATCTGTGGATGTCGTTAAAGACAAGTCGAAGAAATGCTCTTCATATCACTCAGTTCTTGTAGTCCAAGATATGAGACCTCTCAGCTGTTCTATCATTGCTGCTGTTACATAAATGTTCAATAAAACACACAAAAATTGTGTTGCTCAGATAACAAATGTGTATTCCAGTATATTTCAATGTTCAAAACTCAAACTAAATTCATTAACAAAGGACATATGTCAACAGATACAACCCTGAGATTTATTTTCTTGTGAGCATACTCAACAAATCTATAGAATAATAATAACAGAATTAATAAAAGACCACCCAACTAGTGCGTTCAACCAGAGTGCAGAAGACAACAAACTGTGCAAACTGGAAAAGATTAAACAATAATAATAGATAAATAAACAGTAAATAATGAGAACGTGAGATGAAGAGTCCTTGAAAGTGAGTCCGTTGGTTGTCGGAACTTCTCAATAATGAGGTAAGTAAAGTTATCCCCTTTGGTTCAAGAGTCTGATGGTTGAGGGGTAGTAACCGTTTCTGAACCAATTGCTGTGAGTCCTGAGGCTCCTATATCTTCTTCCTCATGGCAGCAGCATCATTTTGATTGTTGCAAAAGAGCAAATAGTGAAACTTGACATTGAGATCTAAATTTATTCAGCCTTTATTCCAACTCGGTTCTTAAACTGTTATCCAGTTCCCAATAGTATGGTAGACAAAACTACAAAGACCTCCATTAAGGATTAATGACATCTGCCTCAGCAAAGCTAATAGTGTTATGCCCTTTCTTCAGTTTTCATCAATTCATTTTGAACATTTCATTCTAAGCTGCCAAACATCCTTTTTTTTTGATATTGTTGTGGTTGCTGAGCTTGGCAGTTAGCTTGCAGACATTTCATCACCAGTCGAGGTGACATCCTCAGTGCGCAGTCTTTTACTCTGGGAGTGCTCACATCTATTTAGGCCCCTGTTCACTTGCGTCAGTCCTGATTGGCTGCCCCTTCAGTTGACCTTTGAATTCTCTTTGGTCTATGAACTCTTAAGAGCCAAAGAAATGTGTGTCAATGGAATGCAAACGCTGCAACGTCAAACGCCTCAACCCGAGTTACCAATATGCATCATCATCCTTTCTTTAATAATCAGACAAGCAATTGAAGGGACAACTAACCGGCTCATTAGTTCACTGCCAGAGATATCACTGAGGATGTGTTTTACCTCATGAATTAATAAATGATCTTGACCTTGAGTATGAGTGTGCTCACAAGGAAACAGAATTTTGAAAGCGAACAAAAAAACTTTGGAGAATAATGCATATTGAAAGCCCATGTGTTGAGTGGATCAGTATTGTAATGGGTAAGGCCACCAAAGGGAAAAGGCTGTTGCTAATCTGGAGTGAGAACAGCCATGATGGTATTACAGGCTTTTTGCCCAGCTCTTGCTAGTCGTTTACTAAAATATTCCAGAAACCGTTAGCAACACACACAAAATGCTAGAGGAACTCAGCAGGTCCGGCAGCATCCATTCAGGGGAATAACCAGAAAATGTCTCAAGATGAGACCCTCCATCCGGACTGGAAGAGAAGTGGGAAGAAGCCAAAATAAGAAGCTGGGGGGAGCGGAAGGGTAATGAAATGAGAAAAATAGGAGATGACAGTTGGGAGAGTTAAAAGGATAAAGAAGAAAGAATCTGTGAGGAGAGGACAGTGGACCGTGGGAGAAAAGGGAAGGGGAATGGACACCAGGGGGAGGTGATGGACAGGTGAAGAGAAATAAAGGAGTTAGACCATTCACTCTTGATACAGGGATGCTCTCTTCCCTGATGCTCTGGGCTCCCAACCAAAGGTTTGAGCATTCCACTCTCACGACCTCGCAGAGCAAAATGCCTGCTGTGGTTGGCCAAATTTTAAATTCCAGTGAACAGTATATTTTACAAATGTGAGTAGATTTACCTCTGGAGCGAGCGAAAGAGCATGTTCAGACATGAAAATTAGGAACAAGTGCAGGGCAAACTCCGACTCCAGCTTGCTCTATCAGTTGATAAGCCATGATGAAATGGTGGAGTAGACTCGATGAGCCAAATGGCCTAATTCTGCTTCTATGTCTTATGGTCTGATAAGATCATGGCTGATCTGACTGTAAACTCAATGCCAGATTGCTAATTATCTGTGGTAACTTGTAATTTTTCTTATCTACCCACACTTCAAAATTATTCAAAGACTCTGCTTCTACTGTGCTTAAAGAGAATTCTAAAGGCTTGAGATCATCTAAGAGCAATAAGAAATCACCACGCCTATATGTCCTAAATCTAAACCCTCTTGTTTTTAAATGATGACTTCTTAATTCTGCATTCTCCCACTAAAGAAAACATCCTGTCCATATTCACCCTATTAAGACCTTGGAGAGTTTCAATCAAGTTCACTCTCAGGTTTTTGACCCACAGAAGCCCAGCCTCTCTATACTTCAAAATACAAGCTGCCTACTCAGGGTGTCAATCTTCACTGAACTGTTTCCAGTGCATTTCCCTCCTTCCTTGAATAAAGAGCCCAATATTATAGAAAGTACTCCTTGTGGCCTCAACAATACCCTATAGAGCAGGAAAATACTTCTCCACTTCTGTGTTCACTTCCTGCAGCAAAGAAATAATAATATTCTACTATTTCTTTATCTAGCTTCAGCTGAATATCATGAGCCTTGTACACCTCTGCGGCAAGCCATAGAGCATTGGACTTCTAGGTTTCTCAGGCACCTGTATTTACCTATCGTTGTCATTAAGCCCTTGTGCTTGCTGTTTACTCTTGTCCAGTTAATTGTGACTGGCACAGGTTTTCAGTATTTCATGATTATGTAAAGCGGGCACCTGTTTAGCACTCATTGCGGGGTCCTTGTGTTGAGAATAATTTGTCTTGCAGTGTCACTCAGTCATGCCACCAATATTATATTGGAATTCCTATGTATAACCTCTTTTTCCTGTTCCTACATGGGAGTCTGCAGTTCCTCCACATCAGAGTTCAGTTGTTGCCAGCGCTCACCATGACACTGAATGTTTACCTTTCTGAAACATACCCACATTTCTCTATCTAAATAAAATCCAGCATCCTCTCCCCAACCGCTGAGTAACTGAGTCCCAATATGCCCAACAGTTCTTATGAGCTCTAATTTCATGGCAGTTTCTCAAAAAATGTACGAAGAGTCAACCACGTCTGTTGTATGGGGTTCACCCAATATTTGAACATTCAATGCTGAGCAAAGGCTTTACCTGAAAACACTGAAATTATTTGCAAAGTACTCACTTCTGAGTGTGAGAATTAAGCAAGTGAGTGCAAGTAGCAGGCATAATTATCGTCCCTGACGATGCACAGGCTGCTAAGTACCTGCCGCTCTCACAGTGTGTTGTGTACAGTGCAAGGCAGGGAGCTAAATACCTTCTCAACAATCCCCTGAACTGGAAGCTTTCTTCAAGGCTTTGAATGAGAAAACTTCATGAAACTGCAGAAAGATAAGTAAAACACATATTTTCATGATCAGCATTAAACAAGATAAAGCACGCATGCAACGTTCTATAGCTATGCTGTGGAGTGAACTTGTGGTGCAATGATAGCTTAAGAGTGATGAAGGAGGGAAAGATGGCGCAGAGGTTTTTGTGGACCTGGGCGACTTCTTCCAATTCATTTGTGCCACCATTTAAATCTCCTCTTCTCATGTCTTTTTTCCTTCTCAAGGTGGCTGGAGTCCTGTCAGACAGCTGCGCTCAAACTACATTCTTCATGGGTGGTGGTTCTCACTCTCAGAACTTGCTGAACGGCCCGGGGTTTCAGTATCTTTAAGAGCGGCCTGGAAGATGGGTGTCTTTGGCATGCGACCCTGTGAACGACCCAATTCCTCGCTGATGTCACAGCGGATTAAGACATTGGGACAGCAGGCGCACCTGTTGGAGGCCTCTCACGCTGGTGAATGAGAGTCTGCTGGATCTTGAGTCGGGGAACTCAAACAAATGATGCTGCAGATTGTAACATCGAAACAGTCAACTGTTGGCCTCCCCGCTCGCTGTGGTAGAGTGATATCTCTCTGTCCTTCACTAATGAGAGAGAGATTCTAACTGAGATATTGAAGTGTTGGAATGAACAATAATTTCTGATGGGCTCTATATCACGGTCTCTGGGGGCTTTGCTATTGCTGGCATGGTGGGTGGTGGGGTTGAAGAGTTTCCTGGAGCAAGTGGGGGGAGGGGAAGGGGGGAGGATTGATGCTTTTGCAGCTACTTGTGCATGGGAAGGGGAGGGGGCTTTAGGGTTCTAACGTTTTTCTGTCATTCATTATTTGGGTTTTTTTTTCGCTGTTTCATGGATATATGTGAAGAGTAAGAATTTCAGGCTGTATACTATATACATTCTCTGAGAATAAATTGCATCATTGAACCATTAATCCATTGAACAATAAACATAATACTTCCTTCAGAGTACGTCTACTAATTGCTTATCAATGTTAGGAAGGCTTAAGACCCACAGATATTGCTGTTTCAAGGGCAAATAGAGTGGATAGAGATGGATGTGTTTCAACCATGTTTGCTCCAAGTTAAAGTCCAAACTAATCTGTGCAGGAACATAGAACATAGAATAGTACAGCACAGTACAGGCCCTTCGGCCCACATTGTTGTGCCGACCCTCAAACCCTGCCTCCCATATAACCCCCCACCTTAAATTCCTCCATATACCTGTGATGTAATACCTTCCTTATATACCTGTGAGGAAGTGATGTAAAATAGAGTTTATGAACAGGAAATGATGTCTGTACAAAAAGAACTACTACAAAACTAACAGTGTCTTAGTCAGTCACAGTTAACCATGGATATTGCATCCTAGCTGTCTGGATATACAAGCCAGGGCAGTACCACATGGAGAGCTAGTTGTTGCCCATCTGATGAACTCAAAGGAATGACAGAGTTTGGAACAGTTTGGTGCCAGCAGTATTCCAGGAGTTCCCAGTCAGTGTTGAATTCAACTTGGGACTACCTCAGGGACTCCAGCTCTAGATTTTTTTCCCATAGTGTTTTACTCCAGAAAGACCTTGCCATGAGTGGAGAGAGCTGGAAGGCAGCGGAGGGTTGAGGTTCGGTCCTGCCAAAAGGTCTCAGCCTGAAACGTCGACTGTACTCTTTTCCATAGCTGCTGCCTGGCCTGCTGAGTTTCTCCGGAAATTTGTGCGCGTTGGAGGTTTGAGATCAGAGGTTTCCTTCTCCTAGATGAGCTGCCAACCATGGCTGACGAGCCCCATCTGCTCAAAGCGAGTGCTTTTAAAGTGCCAGTAACCTGCATTTGCCCTTCTCCTGTCAGTAGAAATAGTTCTGCTGGGCTTTGTAGCTGAGGCACACGGGAAGGACTAGAGTTAGACTTGTTTGTCAAAAGCTATTTGAGATGCACGCTATTGAGAGTATTTAATAGGTAGTGGGAGTTTGTCTTCATTACCACCCCCAGCTATAACAACCTTACGGATCCATCAGGGATAGACAGCTTATGCACTTCTGATGAAAAGATCAAAACAAAAAGCTGTCACCCAGATTTCAGAACAGGAAGTGAGTATTGTACAAAACAAATTGCATACAGAATGAACAGTGCCTCTAGAGGTAGAACAGAGAATCGCCAGCATTATCAATATACAGTGGAGAACAATGGGAATTCCAGATGAATGAAATTGCACCAAATGCACCCCCTGAGTTATGCCTGCACTCTACATTACAAAACCAATTTAGAATCAGAATCAGGTTAAATATCATTGTGCATGCTGTGAAATAGTCGTGAGTCCCGATGAACGGTTTCAGCCTGAACGTAGATTGTTTATTCATTTCCATAGATGCTGCCTGACCTGCTGTGTTCCTCCAGCATTTTGTGTGTGCTGTCATGAAATTTGTTCATTTGTAGCAGTACAGTGCAATGCATAACAAAAAAGCTATAAATTACAGTAAGAAATATATATAAAAATTAAATGAATGAAGCAGTGCAAAAAGAGATTAAAAAAATAATGAGGGAGTGTACATTGTCCATTCAGAAATCTGATGGCAGAGGGGAAGAAGCTGTTCCTAAAATGTTGAGTGGGTGTCTTCAGGCTCCTTGATGGTAGCAATGAGAAGAGGGCATGCCGTGGGTGAGAGTCCTTAATGATGGATGCCACCTTTTTGAGGCAAATGGATAGCAGATGTTTCAAGTAAATTCCTACATCAGTTTCTTAATTAAATTAAACAAGTGGTGCAAAAAAAGTCAGCAGAAAAAAATTAGCAAGAGGGCATGCCCTGGGTGTTGGGGGTACTTAATGCTGGATGCTGCCTTCTTGAGGTACCGCCTTTTGAAGATGTGTCACATGCAGTCAAAGCTAAAATTTAACCCCTTTTACTGTTCATAGGTATTCTGCTATAGCAGCTCACTTCACTTACTTCCACCAGTAGATTCCCTAATCCTGGCTTCGACATTCAGTTCCCTCCAATTATAGAGATATTGTAGTAATCCTATAGACAATTGTATAATAAATATATCCTACGTGCTAACATCACTGCAACAATTTACAATTTTGCAATTTTCATTTATGTTCATTCTTGGAAGTTCAAGATTAACAATCAGAAATATTCTGTGTATTTCAATTAATTGGTAAGGAGCTACATAATTTTGCATGTTCAACTTTCAATTATTGTAGCAGTGAAACAAATTATTTTTAATTATCTGTCACGGGCACTTGATGCAAAATAATAGCTGGCACTGTGTAGATTCATTTTCACCACTAGGGTTGGCAAGCTGGTTTTCTTTGTGCTATTTTCAGTCAGTAAGGTATGTGCGTTTTTTGAAGCAGGATACATCTGTCACTTCAAGAATCTTTATTTGAGGTGGCATTATGAAATGAAAGCAAAGTTGGAATCAATGTTTCCACTAAAGTTTTTTTTAGAGCTGTGCAGACCAACTGTTGCTCTGAGCAGGAAATTTTTACACAGCCTGAAAATTGCATAGCACTTTAAATATTTGTCTTTCTATTCTAACAGTTTTTTAAATTAAAAGTTCTTACTAGATTATGACATTTTTGAAAGATTACTTAACAAAAAAAATCAGAATATGGATATTTTTCACATCAAACCAACACAAAGATTTTGGAAAGGTGAAAAAATAACAGGGTTGTTATCATGGGTGACTTTAACTTCCCTAATATTGATTGGCACCTGATTAGTTCCAAGGGTTTAGATGGGGCAGAATTTGTTAAGTGTGTCTAGGATGGATTCCTGTCACAGTATGTGGACAGGCCGACCAGGGGGAATGCCATACTAGATCTAGCACTAGGTAATGAACCGGGTCAGGTCACAGATCTCTCAGTGGGTGAGCATCTAGGGGACAGTGACCACTGCTCCCTGGCCTTTATAATTATCATGGAAAAGGATAGGACCAAAGAGGACAGGAAAATTTTTAATTGGGGAAAGGCAAATTATGAGGC
The DNA here is from genome assembly GCF_963921235.1 of Mobula hypostoma. NCBI lineage: Eukaryota > Metazoa > Chordata > Chondrichthyes > Myliobatiformes > Myliobatidae > Mobula > Mobula hypostoma. The sequence goes on from NC_086097.1 coordinate 10,770,214, forward strand.
TATAAGGCTAGAACTTGCGGGTGTGAATTGGGATGATGTTTTTGCGGGGAAATGTACTATGGACATGTGGTCGATGTTTAGAGATCTCTTGCGGGATATAAGGGATAAATTTGTCCCGGTGAGGAAGATAAAGAATGGTAGGGTGAAGGAACAATGGGTGACAAGTGAGGTGGAAAATCTACTCAGGAGGAAGAAGGCAGCATGCATGAGGTTTAGGAAGCAAGGATCAGATGGGTCTATTGAGGAATATAGGGAAGCAAGAAAGGAGCTTAAGAAGAGGCTGAGAAGAGCAAGAAGGGGGCATGAGAAGGCCTTGGCGAGTAGGGTAAAGGAAAACCCCAAGGCATTCTTCAATTATGTGAAGAAAAAAAGGATGACAGGAGTGAAGGTAGGACCGATTAGAAATAAAGGTGGAAAGATGTGCCTGGAGGCTGTGGAAGTGAGCGAGGTCCTCAATGAATACTTCTCTTCGGTATTCAACAATGAGAGGGAACTTGATGATGGTGAGGACAATATGAGTGAGGTTGATGTTATGGAGCATGTTGATATTAAGGGAGAGGAGGTGTTGGAGTTGTTAAAATACATTAGGACAGATAAGTCCCCGGGGCCTGATGGAATATTCCCCAGGCTGCTCCACGAGGCGAGAGAAGAGATTGCTGAGCCTCTGGCTGGGATCTTTATGTCCTCGTTGTCCACGGGAATGGTACCGGAGGATTGGAGGGAGGTGAATGTTGTTCCCTTGTTCAAAAAAGGTAGTAGGGATAGTCCGGGTAATTATAGACCAGTGAGCCTTATGTCTGTGGTGGGAAAGCTGTTGGAAAAGATTCTTAGAGATAGGATCTATAGGCATTTAGAGAATCATGGTCTGATCAGGGACAGTCAGCATGGCTTTGTGAAGGGCAGATCGTGTCTAACAAGCCTGATAGAGTTCTTTGAGGAGGTGACCAGGCATATAGATGAGGGTAGTGCGGTGGATGTGATCTATATGGATTTTAGTAAGGCATTTGACAAGGTTCCACAGGGTAGGCTTATTCAGAAAGTTAGAAGGCACGGGATCCAGGGAAGTTTGACCAGGTGGATTCAGAATTCACTTGCCTGCAGAAGGCAGAGGGTGGTGGTGGAGGGAGTACATTCAGATTGGAGGATAGTGACTAGTGGTGTCCCACAAGGATCTCTTCTGGGACCTCTACTTTTCGTGATTTTTATTAACGACCTCGATGTGGGGGTAGAAGGGTGGGTTGGCAAGTTTGCAGACGACACAAAGGTTGGTGGTGTTGTAGATAGTGCAGAGGATTGTCAAAGATTGCAGAGAGACATTGGTAGGATGCAGAAGTGGGCTGAGAAGTGGCAGATGGAGTTCAACCCGGAGAAGTGTGAGGTGGTACACTTTGGAAGGACAAACTTCAAGGCAGAGTACAAAGTAAATGGCAGGATACTTAGTAGTGTGGAGGAGCAGAGGGATCTCGGGGTACATGTCCACAGATCCCTGAAAGTTGCCTCACAGGTGGATAGGGTAGTTAAGAAAGCTTATGGGGTGTTAGCTTTCATAAGTCAAGGGATAGATTTTAAGAGTCGCAATGTAATGATGCAGCTCTATAAAACTCTGGTTAGGCCACACTTGGAGTATTGTGTCCAGTTCTGGTCACCTCACTATAGGAAGGATGTGGAAGCATTGGAAAGGGTACAGAGGAGATTTACCAGGATGCTGCCTGGTTTAGAAAGTATGCATTATGATCAGAGATTAAGGGAGCTAGGGCTTTACTCTTTGGAGAGAAGGAGGATGAGAGGAGACATGATAGAGGTGTACAAGATAATAAGAGGAATAGATAGAGTGGATAGCCAGCGCCTCTTCCCCAGGGCACCACTGCTCAATACAAGAGGACATGGCTTTAAGGTAAGGGGTGGGAAGTTCAAGGGGGATATTAGAGGAAGGTTTTTTATTCAGAGAGTGGTTGGTGCGTGGAATGCACTGCCTGAGATAGCGGTGGAGGCAGATACACTAGTGAAGTTTAAGAGACTACTAGACAGGAATATGGAGGAATCTAAGGTGGGGGCTTATATGGGAGGCAGGGTTTGAGGGTCGGCACAACATTGTGGGCCGAAGGGCCTGTACTGTGCTGTACTATTCTATGTTCTATGTTCTATGTTCAAACCACAACTCACTCACAGGTAAACAGTGTCAGGGAGTCAAACAACTGATAGGCACAATTGCAACAGTAAAATGTTATAACTAGATGGCACTGACATTTAGCAGACCAGCGGTATATTTACAATGAACAATCGACTTCCATTCTGTGTTTGCTGTTGCAATTTGTAACAGTATTGTAACTTGAAACATTGACAATGTAAATACATTGAAGCTTTAAAATGTTTCAAAGTAAAGTTTGTGGCAAGTTTGTTATTTGAGAAATTTATGGATTAGATTCCTTAACATAATTAATTTGAGGATATTTCACAATGGTATTCACATAGATTTCAAAATTATTTAGCATTGCATAAAAGAAAATTCCATCTGCACAGCACCAAAGACTATGTGCAGGAGGTGGGGGTCATTTCAGTTACTGAGTCGTCCTGTCTCTGCGCAGCTGAAAAGAAACAGTGGTTCAGCTCATTGTCTTCTGTACTGTGTGCCAATATGAGTAATAAAGATACAATGGAGTATAAAGAATTCAATTCAATGTAGATCAATGTGTCTACCCATGCTGTGACACAGAGATTCTCGGGTTATATAGGATCATTGATACACTACCATGTCTGCATAATATCTGCCATTCAGTTAGTTACCTTAAATAAATCGCCATATCTTATACTTGACACTCAATTAATCACCTTCTACATTGTACTCGTAGCTGAGTAGAAATGACACAGCATCAGAGATTTATTTTTAGCATCAGAGATGTAGATGTTTCCAGGTTCATTCCACTACTTGATGAATTGCTTTATATTGTTTTATCAACATGGCTTGCTTTGGACAAGAAAGAACATGAGGTAAAAAAAACTGAATGTATCTCTTGACATTCACTTCAGAAAACTGACTTTCAAACTGCGATTTGCATGCATATTATGTTGCAAGTTTATCAAACATTGGTTAGAGTGAAACTGGACTCTTACATTTTTTTCTAATTGTCACATTTCAAGAAGTTGCCAGAGGAGATACAGAAGGATTTACTAGAAAGGCTGCAGAGTCTTGGGAATTCAATTGTGAGTCCCAAGCAATGCTTTTCCTCTCCTATTCTCACCACTTTCTAATGAAGCACCATTGAAACTGTCCTGGCCAGCTGGATAGGGAGGACTGCTGAAAGAATCATTGGGGTCTCTCCCCCCTCCAACATCTTCCAGAAGCACTGCAAATGTAGTGCCATCAGTAATGTCAAAGACCCCTCCATTCCTCCCCACAATCTTTTTGACCTCCTGCCATCAAGCAGAAGGTACTGCAGCATTAGAACCAGAACTCTTAGGCTGCATAGCAGCTTTCTCAACCAGGCTATGAGACTTCTTAACACCTGCTGCTATCCAGTATACATGTACATCCTGAACGCCCTGCTACCCCTACTCTCCAACTCGCAGACACACTCTCACCCTTCACAGGACTCATTCCATCTTTTTTTGCTGCCGTTTCACATATTTATATCACTGCTTGTTTTATTATAATAGTGTCAGTAACAATACACTGACTCACAGAAAAATGCACCTCACACTTAGGTCAACCTGTCAATCTTCAGACCATGCCACTAAGGAACTTGTGCTGATTATTATTTTGCGACTCTGTGTGCTGGATAATTTTCTTAAGGTTGTTGTAGCTGGGGTTGGTAATGGGGACAAGCTCCCACGACCTATTAAACGCTCCCATTGGTGGGTGCCTCAAATAGCCTCTGACAAGAAGTCTGGCTTAGCTACCAAACTCAGTGGAAGTGTTTCTACTGACAGGAAAAGGGGCAAATGTGGGTTACTGGCACCTTAAAACCAATTGCTTCAGACATCATCATCATCAGTCGTGGCTGGCAGCTCATTTAGAAGAAGGAAAACTCTGATCTCAAACCTCTGCTGCCGTGCGACTATACTCACTCATGGGGAAGGTTTCGGAAGTAAACCCCGAAGGAAAAATCCGGAAGTGGAGTCCCTAAGGCGTTGAGTTCAACATTGGCTGGCAACTCCTGCAACGCTGCTGGTGCAGAACGGTATCAGTCTCTGCCTTTCCTTTGGGTTCATCAGCTGTGTGGAGAGAGGGAGCTTGCTACATTGGCAACAGCTTGCTCTCCATATTGTACTAACAACCAGGTCCAGTTGCTGGACTTATATATCTGCATATCTAGACAGGCAGGACACAACAACCCTGACCAACAGAGGCTTCATCATGCTCTGGATGCAACTGAGTGTGGTCAGATGTAGTGTGTTTTACACCTTTGCCCCAGAGGAATGATGTTCATACAGCTGTATACAAGTGCATGTTTGAATGGCAATAAATTTGAACTTGAACTTATAAGGTTCATTTGGCTTGTTCTTCTTGGATTAAGAAGGATTGAGGAGAAATGTAAATGATTTTCATGGTTGATGGAGGGAAGCTGTTTCCTGTAGTGTGTGATTCTCTGACCTAGCAACACAGGTGTAAAATGTTTGACAAAATATGGAGGAGAGAAGACATGAGAGAAAATCTTTTTAACTCAAAAACAGTTTGAGTATCCGGAACTCACTGCCTATAAGAGTAATGGACATAATCTTTAGTGTGATAGGAATACTCTTTCCCCACAGAGCTTTGGGTTGGTATAGTGTCTTTAATGTAGAAAACTATTCAGCATTAAACAGCTCCATCATCTTCTGCTCTGGGAATTGCAAAGCATCAGATTGCTAGATCCTGCAATGGATGGTGAGGGAAACAGTCGATGAAGGGTCTTGACCCGAAACGTCAACTGTACCTCTTCCTATAGATGCAGCATGGATAGTGAGAACTGTCTTTGGCAACCTTCTGCTGGAATCTGTTGCTGTGAAAAGTTTCCCTGTCCTCTAACACGAGTAAAATGCCTCATGAGACTACTGCTCTTTATTGCCTGACTAAGTCCATGCTTTTATCTACAATCAGCCCTCCCATTCTCTTTCTCTCACCACAGTATCCATCCATTTGGTCGCAAAACAAGCTCTATTGCTGAATGAGTATTGCTTGTATCATTGTGTGTCTGTTTGAGAGCTGGCAGATTGTACCACAAGAGCTAGGAGCTTCATGATAATGTAGCAGTTAGTACGACACTATTACAGCTCAGGGCATGAGAGCTGAGAGTTCAATTCTGACGTGACCTATCTCCTTCCGGTGTGCATGTGGGTTTCCTCCCACAGTCCAAAGGTGTACTGGTCTGTAGGTTAATTGGTCATTGTAAGTTGTCCTGTGATTAGGCTAGGGTTAATTAAGAGATTTGCTGCCCAGTGTGGCTCATTGGGCTGAAGGGGCTGTCCTGCACCGTATCCTTAAGCCCTTTCTATGCCATGGTCCTTTACCGTTAACCGAGAGGACCATCAACCCCAGGTTGGAAACCACTGGTTTAATTAAATAAACTAGAAGGCATAGGTTTAAGGTGAGGGGGAGAATTTTAATTGAAACATGAGGGGCAATGTTTTCACCTAGACAGTGGTCTAAAGTGGAACAAGCTACCAGAAGACACATTGACAACATTTAAAAGGTACTTGGATAGGAAAGTTTTAGAGCAGGGGTTCCCAAACTGGGGTCCACTGACCCCCCCCTTGGTTAATAGTTGGGCTCCTTGGGCTTAAAAAAGTCGGAGGGATATGGGATTATCTTAGATGGGTATCTCAGTCAATATTAACCAGTTGGGCCATATGGCTTGTTTCTGTCCTGTATAGATCCATAAACCAGAGGGAGACCTTCACTCAGAGGGCGGTGTGAGTATGGAACCAGCTGACATCGGGAGTGGTGGATGTGGGTTTGATTGCAACATTTAAGAGTAGATTGGATGTACATGGATGTGAGGAGCATGGAGGTCTATGGTCCAGGTACGGGTCAACGGGTTTAGGCAGAACGGTTTTGCATGGCTGAAGTGCCGTTTCATTGATCTCATACTCTATGAAAAGCAAACAGCAAATAACCTGGAGACATAGGAACGTATGTTGGAACACATGCTGGACTCTGGAACAACACTAAAAGATTGGAGGATCTCAGTGCTGTTCATCGACTATAGCTCAGCATTTAATACCATCATTCCCACAATCCTGATTGAGAAGTTGCAGGACCTGGGCCTTTGTACCTCCCTCTGCAATTGGATCCTCAACTTCCCAACTGGAAGATCACAATCTGTGCGGATTGGTGATAACATATCCTTTTCGTTGACGATCAACACTGGCGCACCTCAGGGTGTGTGCTTAGCCCACTGCTCTACTCTCTATATACACATGACTGTGTGACTAGGCATAGCTCAAATACCATCTATAAATTTGCTGATGATACAACCAATGTTGGTAGAATCTCAGCTGGTGATGAGAGGGCGTACAGGAGTGAGATATGCCAACCAGTGGAATGGTGCCGCAGCAACAACCTGGCACTCAGTGTCAGTAAGACGAAAGAGCTGATTGTAGACTTCGGGAAGGCTAAGATGAAGGAACACGTACCAATCCTCATAGAAGGATTAAAAGTGGAGAGAGTGAGCAGTTTCAATTTCCTGGTTGTCAAGATTTCTGAGGAACTAACCTGGTCCCAACATATCGATGTAGTCATAAAGAAGGCAAGACAGCGGTTATACTTTATTAAGAGTTTGAAGCAATTTGGCATGTCAACAAATACATTCAAAAACTTCTATAGTTGTACCATGGAGAGCATTCTGACAGGCCGCATCACTGTCTGGCATGGAGGGGCTACTGCACAGGACTGAAAGAAGTTGCAGAAGGTTGTAAATCTAGTCAGCTCCATCTTGGGTACTAGCCTACAAATTATCCAGGACGTCTTTAGGGAGCGGTGTCTCTGAAAGGCAGCGTCCATTATTAAGGACCTCTAGCACCCAGGGCATGCCCTTTTCTCACTGTTACCATCAGGTAGGAGATACAGAAGCCTGAAGGCACACACTCAGCGATTCAGGAACAGCTTCTTCCCCTCTGCCATCCGATTCCTGAATGGACTTTGAAGATTTGGACACTACCGCACTTTTTTAATATACAGTATTTCTGTTTTTGCACATTTTTAATAATCTATTCAATATGTGTAATTTACTTGTTTATTTATTATTATGTTTTATTTTATTTATTATTGCTATTTTTTTTTCTGTCTCTACTAGATTTTGTATCGCATTGAATTGCTGCTGCTAAGTTAACAAATTTTGCGTCACATGCCAGTGATAATAAACCTGATTCTGATTCTCATTCTGAGTCAGGCAGCATCAATGTAGGGAAATGAACAGTTGACGTTCCAGGCCAATTCCCCTCATCTGGACATTTTGGATCCGATCCATATATTCCTAATGTTCCCCTAGGAGTCTTCGGTTGTTCCAGAAACCTTTGAAATGAAAACATGTGCACGTGAAGAACATGTTTGTGCGCACTGGTTACGCAGAATGGAAACTGTTTCACTCAATGTCTTCTGCACTACAGCAGGCCCAATTTATCCATGCAGTCCAGATCAAAGACAATGATCCAAGATGTAATTGTCTATTACCTTCCATAAATGCTGCCTAACCCTCTGATCTCCTCCAGTTCTTTCTGTGTGGTATCAAATAATCTGGATTCCTTTAGTTTCTGCATTGTTTAGCCTGTAGTAGGGTCATGCTAACTGCTATATTATCATGGGGAACCACAGCAGCATAGCCATTAGTGCAATATGATAACAGCTGGCAGTGTAGGAGGTCAAAGTTCAATTCCAGCACCATCTGTGAGGGGTTTCTACTTACTCCTAGTGAATGTGTGGATTTCCTCAGGGTGTTCTGGTTCCCTCCCACATTGCAAAGACGTACCGAGTAGTAAGTTGATTGGTGATTGTAAATTGTCCCGTGATTAGCCCAGAGTTAAATAAGTGGGTTAATGAGCAGTCAGCTCATTGAGCCACAGGACCTGCTGTACACTGTATCTCTAAATAAATAAATATTAGTTAGTCTGGAATAAAGCAAGGGCCAGAAAGGCCTATCCCCCTCTGTATCTCAATCAATCAAACTTCCATCATTAATGCCGGCTTTAAAATAGCGGGACTATCCCTCAAATCGAACATCTCTGAGGATGGGTTATTGGCCATTTTTATTTGTTATGGATGATCCCAGCTACCCCTTCAATTTGACCAGTCAGTCACCAATTAAAGGACAATTGGGAGACATTACAGCCTCTCAAAGCCCAACCCTCCATCCCGGTCATGAGAGGTGGAAAAGAGTGAGGCTGGCCAACAGGGCTCTGGTGTACGTTGTAGAGGCCAATCCCCCATACAGTGGATGTAATGGATTGCTGAAGTGCTGAGGAACTCCAACCATTCTATCGACTTCGGAGGACAATGGAGACGGGAAATTATCAATGGTCTACGCTTCACTGGGAGCTAAGGGCCCAAAGAAAGGAGGAAGAGAATACAAATGCCAGCTCTGCAAGTAATATCCACATCTCACAGAAGACTTTTTCATAAAGCTCCTCAGTACCATGAAAGCTCTGCTTTATTTTCCAACTCCCATCCAAAGAAGACTTTTGTTATTTTACGAAGAGTTTGACAGCAAAAGGAATATAAAGCACACAATAAATTTCATGTATCTTCCCATGACAGTCACATAAAACAGTATTTACACACTACAGAGCTGTAAGCAAGGTTATAAATTATACAGGACATTTCTTATTGGTTTGCATCTCTGCCTTGCTGGTTTTGACATATTTTGTGACCTGGAGCAGAGAAAAATATTGAGAGACTTAAAATCTAATTGCATCTGTAGATGGCCATTTGTAACAGTCAGACTTACTTCCTCTCCAGTTCCTCAGCTATTAATGAGACCAAGGTTTATTCCACATAAATACAGATTGAAACAAGTGAAGCATATGCTGATATCTTTTAACATATTACTTATACAGGTAGATTTAATGGAGAGGTTTACCAGCTTTCATCATCATTATTATGTGCAGTATCGTATGACATGGACGATTGTTCTATGCAAATTTTTCTGCAGAAGTGGTTTGCCATTGCTGCCTTCTGGGCAGTGTCTTTACATGACGGGTGATCCCAGCCATTATCAATTCTCTTCAGAGGTAGTCTGCCAGGCATCAGTGGTCACATAACCAGGACTTGTGATATGCATAAGCTGCTCATATGACCATCCACCATCCGCTCCCATGACTTCACGTGACCCTGATCATGGGGCTAAGCAGGTGCTACAAGGCTAGAGGAGGGAAGGAGCACATTACACCTCTTTTGGTGGAGACATATCTCCACCCCACCACCCAAATACCAGCTTAAACCTCATGAAAACTGCATTGTTTCTAATCTTTAATTCTACAACACACTACATGAATTTTGAAATACATTTTATTAACTTATTTGTGGTAAGAATTTGTTTTGTGTTCTGTACATGATATATGATTTGTGGGTCCAGAAAAACATTGATTAACTTGTTTGTATATATACAAACAAATTAATCTATGTGTGAGGGTCACGTGAGGTTTAGCTGCTAAGCCCAGCGGAACTGTTTCTACTGACAGAAGAACAGAAGAAGGGGCAAAGGTGGATTACTGGCCCCTTAAAACCAGTTGCTTCGGGCAGATTGGGCTTGTCAGACATGGTTCATCCAGGAGAAGGAAAACTCTGACTTCAAACCTTTGCTGCTTTGTGGCTATATCCACTCGTGGGGGAGGCTTCAGGAGTAAACCCTGAGGGAAAATACTGGAGCTGGGGTCCTTAAGGTAATCCTACATTGAACTCAATGCTGACTGGCAACTCCTGCGGTGCTGCTGGTACCCAAATGTATCAGGCTCTGCTATTCCTTTGGGTTCATCAGCTGTGTGGAGAGGGGGAGCTTGCTACATGGGCAACAGCTTGCTCTCCATATTGTACTGCCCAGGCTTGTGTATCTAGACAGTCACGATGCAATATCCATGGTCTCTCTGACTGACGGAGGCCTCAGTTCTCAGTTATATATATGTACAGTCGGATAAGAATAAACTTGAATTTCATCTTGAACTTGAGCATTATTGTGGGCCACACGGTAGCATAATGGTTAGTGCAATCTTGTTAAAGTGCCGGCGATCACTGATCAGGGTTCAATTCCCACTGGGGAGTTTGTACGTTCTCCCTCTGATCACGAGAATTTCCTCTGGCCTCTCCAGTTCCAAGACATAATCCCAAAGGTCTACGAATTGGGGGCATTCTATCTTGGTTACAGAAGCATGGCAGAATTGTAGGCTGTTTTCAGCAACTGCAAAAGATTACACAATCAATGCTTTTCACTGTATGTTTTGACATTTCAACAATATATGATAAATAAAACTAATTTTTATATTTCACTAATTATCAGCCTGGCTCAACCTTATTGGATTGCTTTGGATTGATACTTCTGTGCATTTTTTAACATATTTTCAGTGCTAACGTGCCACTAAAGAAGCTTCCCCCACAACACACACGAGAAATTGTTAGCAGAGGTACCATGGACGTCACTTCTCAGCAGGCAAACTACACTCAGTGGCCACTTTACTAAGTACACCTGTACACCTGCTTGTTAATGCAAATATCTAATCAGCCAGTCATGTGGCACCAACCCAACGCATAAAAGCATGCTGACGTGGTCAAGGGGTTCAGCTGGTGTTCAAACCAAACATCAGAATGGGGAAGAAAGGTGATCTAAGGGACTTTGTCTGTGGAATGATTTCTGGTGTCAGACAGGGTGGTTTGAGTATCTCAGAAATTGCTGATCTCCTGGGCTTATCATGCACAACAGTCTCTTACAGAGAATAGTGTGAGAAACAAAACATCCAGTGAGCAGCAGTTCTGTGGGTGAAAATGCCTCATTACTGAGAGAGGTTAGAGGAGAATGGCTAGACTGGTTCAAGCTGACAGGAAGCTGACAGTAACTCAAATAACCATGCATTGCAACAGTGGCGTGCAGAACAGCATCTTTGAACACACAACACATTGAAGCTTGAAGTAGATAGGCTACAATGGCAGAAGACTACACTGGGGTCTACTCCTGTACTTAATAAAGTAACCACTGAGAGCATGTTTCAAGAAATACTGAGGGCATCTATTGTACATCATTGCAAGGAAGAGTCGTTGGTTGTTCCATGAAAAATTGAAATGCCACATATGTGTTGTAACAAAGGTTTCAAAGGTACATTTAAAGTCAGAGAAATGTATACAATATACATCCTGAAATGCTTTTTCTTCGCAACCATCACATCCACGAAAACAGAGGAGTGCTCCCAAACAATGAATAACAGCTGAATGTTAGAACCCCAAAGTCCCCCCCAGTTCCCCTCCCTCCCATGCGTGAGCGGCCGCAAGCAACGATCCCCCCTCCCCCCACCTGCAAAAAAAAGCATCAGCACCCGCCACCGAGCACTCAAATGTGAGCAAAGCAACAGCAAAGACACAGACTTGCAGTACCCCAAAGACTACGCGTTCACCCGGTATACAACATACCACAGGCTCTCTCTCTCCCTAATAAGGGAGAAAGAGGTGTTTTCGCTTCACAGTGAGAGAGGAGACATAACAAACAACTCGCTGATTTATGATGTTAAAAGTCTGTTGCATCGCTTTTTCCGAGCTCTGTGCCCAAAGATCTCGGATCTCTGGGCACACAGCCTTAGATCTTCCATCTTCCACAACACACCAATCTCCTGCCCAGACACTGACCTCCAATCCCCCCATCTCCAAAGCCACGAAATTTCAAAACTCTGAAGGCAAACAAAGCTCTTAGGCTGCGATTTTGGAGTGCCGAATAACAACCAGTCATGAAACCCCGAGATCGGGCCCTTTCCCGCAAAGAACCATAGTCAGCGTGTAACTCCAGGTCCGGGTCTTCAAAAGAACGCTGAAAGGGAAAAATAGAGATATTAAAGACAGAAATAGAGCTGTTTCTGAAGATGCAGGCAAAGGAGTTGCTGTTAGGTGCCATTGTCTCCTCCTAAGCTAAGCTCCCCCTCCTTCCATTGTAACATCTAGTTACAATGATGCTTTAGAACCAAGTGGAAGGAAAATAAGAGAACTCTCATTTAAAATAAGGGAGGGGGGGGGAATAGAGGCATGCTATGGTGATAGGGGATTTGTTAGTCAGGGGAATGGACAGAAAGTTTTTCATGGGCAAAAATGAGATCCCTGGATGGTGTGTTGCTTCCTGGGTGTCTGGGTCTGGGATATCTCAGAGTGAGTCCTCAGCATTCTTAAACGGGATGGTGAACAACCAGAAGTTGTGGTCCATGTAGGTACCAATGTCATGGGTATGACGAGTGACCAGGTTCTGCGTAAGGAGTTCAGGGAGTTAGGTGCTGTGTTAAAGGGCAGGACCTCCAGGTTTGTGATCTCAGGATTGCTACCCATTCTAAGTACGTCCGAGGCATTGGGTTAATTAATCACATTGGCATAATTGAATGGCACACTCATTGGCCCGAATGGGCCCGTGTCCACGTTATCTCTCTAAATAAACAAATCTCTTGGATTGAAAATGATAGAATATTCTATTAATTGTTCGCCACAGTGGCGAAACAGCTAGTGTAACACTATTACAGATTGAGGTGTCAGAGGTCCAAGTTCAATTCCAGCATCCTCTGTAAGAAAGTTTGCATGTTCTTTTCGTGAGCATGTGGGTTTCCTCCAGTTTCCTCCCATAGTCCAAAGACATACTGGTTAGTAGATTAATTGTCCATTATAAATTGTCCTGTGATTAGGCTAATGATAAATAGGTGGGTTGCTGGATGGCCCGGCTCTTTGGCCAGAAGGGCCTGTTCCACTCTGTATCTCTAAATATAAATAAAATGATATTGGTGGTACATGCTTTTCATCACTTCCAACACAACACAAAGACCTGAAATGTAACTCGCTTTCCTCTTCATGAATGCCCCTGGCCTTTTTTCAGATCTCCACCCTTTTCTGGTTAATATCAGATTTCCAGAATCACACGTATTTTCCTTCTGTAATATAGTCACGTGAGTGATGGTGTGGAGATACGTCTCTACCAAAGGAGGTGTAAGGCACTCCTTCCCTCTGCTAACCTCCAGGTCACCCTTGGGCAAGGAGTAGCACCTGCGTAGCCCCCGATCAGGGTCACATGAGCTATGGGACCAGGTGGTGGATGATCGTATAAGTAGTTGGTACACATCACAAGTCCTGGTCATGTGTCCAGGCAGACAATCTCTGACGAATATTGGTAATGGCTGGGGTCACCTGTCTTGTAAAACCACTGCCCAGAAGAAGGCAATGTCAAACCACCTCTGTAGAATCTGCCAAGAATAAGTATGACCCTGGAAAGACCATGATCACCCATGTCATATGACATTGCACATAACGAATTATCAAACTCCTTATAGACTCTTCTATTATACAATGAGATTTGTGTACACACAAATGGTGGCCCAGTAAAGCAGCCATCAAAGACCGCAGCCACCCTGGACCTCCTCTTTTTGCCCATCTCTCATTGGGCAAATGTTACAGAATCCTGAAATTGTATACCACCAGGCTCAAGGATATTCACACAGCATTGTTATAAGATTTTTGAATGGTTCCCGAATTTTAGAATGATCACCTAGCCTCACTATCAACCACACTATGCTCTTGCATCTGATTGTTAAAGTTTAAAGTCTCCTTACCTGCAGCCACAACTCAAAGAAACACAATGGAACCCATAAAAAAAATATGGCATATAATGAATGAATGAATATATTCAGTTTTGTCTCATTTAAAATTGCTTTCATATATGCTTTCATCAATTATCCTGGCAGCATATTCCAGGCACAAACCATAGGGTTATACAGCACTGAATCAGGCTCTTCTGCCCAACTGATACATGTTGAATAAGATGTCCCAAAACCATTCCAGACCAGATACCACACTTTTAGTCAAATACTTGGCTCATAAATCTCCTTTCTACTTTCTTCCTCTCACCTTAAAGCTCTGCCCTCTAGTAATTAAAATTTCCACCTCAGGAAAAAAGACTCTGACTATGCACCCTTCTTATGTCTCATGCCATTCACGTATTTTTACATATATCCTGTAATAAATTATACAAATAAAAAAGTATGCTTAATCATAAGACCATAAGATATAGGAGCAGAAGTAGGCCATTCGGCCCTATGAGTCTGCTCCGCCATTCAATCCTATTCTTCCAGTCATCCCCACTCCCCTGCTTGTCTCAGGTACCCCCTCAGCCTCCAACACTTCAGAGAAAACAATCCAAATTGATGCTTTCCAGTACTTTCTGAAGTTACTTCAAATTTCCAGCAGCTGCAATATTTGAATTTTTTAACTTGGTGCCTCCAGGCCAATGACCTATATGTCAGAATATAATATTTGTTTCTGTCAATTTTGAAAAATTTGCATTAGATCTTGAAAATTACTCATAAATCTCCACTTCCTCACAAGGCACTGTGTCGCTCCACACTGCCCCCAACACAATCAGTAAAATATCAGACGTCACCTCTCTCTTGACAGCTCACGTTGATCACATAGCTCTGCCAATGTCCCCCAGTTGCAGGCTATTTACACTGATGTTTGATCAATTCCATTGGGAGACAAACAAGGAGTAACAGAAGGTGGAGAGTGTTATGTTTTATAAATCCAGAGCATAAAACTAATTGTAAGAAAAGCATGGAACTGGGAGATATGTGCGCTTAGTGTCATTTTACTTTTAGCAAGTCATGCACAGAGGATAGAAACATAGAAACATAGAAAATAGGTGCAGGAGTAGGCCATTCGGCCCTTCGAGCCTGCACCGCCATTTATTATGATCATGGCTGATCATCCAACTCAGAACCCTGCACCAGCCTTCCCTCCATACCCCCTGATCCCCTGTAGCCACAAGGGCCATATCTAACTTCCTTTTAAACATAGCTAATGAACTGGCCTCAACTGTTTCCTGTGGCAGAGAATTCCACAGATTCACCACTCTCTGTGTGAAGAAGTTTTTCCTAACCTCGGTCCTAAGAGGCTTCCCCTTTATCCTCAAACTGTGACCCCTCGTTCTAGACCTCCCCAACATCGGGAACAATCTTCCCGCATCCAGCCTGTCCAATCCCTTTAGGATCTTATACGTTTCAATCAGATCCCCCCTCAATCTTCTAAATTCCAACGAGTACAAGCCCAGTTCATCCAGTCTTTCTTCATATGAAAGTCCTGCCATCCCAGGAATCAGGATGTGGTGGCATGATGACATATGCCATTCATGTACCTTTACATATATCCTGTAATAAATTATATAAACAACAAAGTATGCTTAATCATAAGACCATAAGCCCATAAGATATAGGAGCAGAAGTAGGCCATTCAGCCCATCGAGTCTGCTCCGCCATTCAATCCTGGGCTGACCCAATTCTTCCAGTCATCCCTACTCCCCTGCCTTCACCCCATAACTCTCGGTTAACCCTGGTTAATCAAGAACCTTTCTATCTCTGCCTTAAATGCACCCAGCGACTTGGCCTCCACAGCAATCCGTGGCAAGAAATTCCACAGATTTACCACGCTCTGACTAAAGTAATTTCTCCACATATCAGTTCTAAAAGGACGTCCATCAATCCTGAAGTTGTGCCCTCTTGTTCTAGACTCCCCTACCACAGGAAAAAACTTTGCCATATCTAATCTATTCAGGCCTTTTAACATTTGGAATGTTTCTAAGAGAACCCCTTCATTCGAGGGGGGAATCTGATTGAAACGTATAAGATCCTAAAGGGATTGGACAGGCTAGATGCAGGAAGATTGTTCCCGATGTTGGGGAAGTCTGGAACGAGGGGTCACAGTTTGAGGATAGAGGGGAAGCCTTTTAGGACCGAGATTAGGGAAAACTTCTTCACACAGAGAGTGGTGAATCTGTGGAATTCTCTGCCACAGCAAACTGTTGAGGCCAGTTCATTGGCTATGTTTAAGAGGGAGTTAGATATGGCCCTTGTGGCTATGGGGGTCAGGGGGTATGGAGGGAAGGCTGGGGCGGGGTTCTGAGTTGGATGATCAGCCATGATCATAATAAATGGCGGTGCAGGCTCGAAGGGCCGAATGGCCTACTCCTGCACCTATTTTCTATGTTTCTATGTCTATTCTCTGGAACTCCAGGGAATACAGCACAAGAACTGCCAGACTTTCCTCATACAGTAACCTTATATTCCTGGAATCATTCTTGTGAATATTCTCTGAACCCTCTTCAAAGTCAGTATATCCTTCCTAAAATAAGGACCCCAAAACTGCACACAATACTCGAAGTGCCTGTGAAAAAGGAGGGTTCGCCACCAGAGGACTCATCCAGAATCACGGGGGTGGGAAAAGACCACTTGCCTACTATTCTACGGCCCTCCCCACAGTGGTATTGGGAATGCCTGCTTGTCTCCGCGCAGTGGCAGCAACAGCCATTATGGTTGAGAAGTCTTTACTGCTGGTTCTCAACTATCCTTGCAAAGTACGGGTACCTCACACTGTCATGTTGCTCTTGAACTCAGCTGCGACACAACATTTCACTGCCTCCTGACGTACAGGATACGAGGTGATTCCGTTGTCACACCCCAACTATACTTACCGCCGATCACCCGTAGTCAATCCTGCCACTTTCATCCCAGAGCCAATGGAGGAGGACGAACATGACTGCGTGGCAGTCGTACAGCACTCCACTCCTCCCCGAGTGGATCTGCGAACGAACCCTTTGCCGAATCCTCTTTACAGATGGGTCCTCACATAAGCCAAGAGATGACCTACTCCTGGCCGGCTATGCTGCAGTAGATCCGCACCAGGCAGTAGAGGCCTATGCACAGGCAGCCGAACTTTCGCACTTACTCGAGCCTGTACACTGGCCAAGAATCAGACGGCCAATATATACACCGACTCTTGTTACGCCTTTGGAGTGGTCCATGACTTTGGCCAAATATGGAAGAATAGGGACACATTACATCCACGGAAAAATCCCTCAAACATTCCCAGCTAGTGTTAAACCTGCTCGAGGCAATTCAGCTGCCCAAGCAACTAGCAATTGTTAAGTGTGAAGCACATACCAGTGCAACAGATGAAATCTCCCAGGGGAATGCCAGCACTGACTAGGAAGCCAAAAGGGTGCCCATCGCACAGAAGCCAGTTCTGCAAGCTCTCTGTGCCTCAAATGACCCTCCCCTCCCTGTTTTAGAGCGTTCTGAATACAGGCAGCACAGCAAAACTCTAGTCCACAGGAAAACGGACATGGGAGAAGGCACAATGCCACTATAAGGATGGATTTTGGTTTCACCCAGTTGGGTGGGTGGTACGTCCGAGAAACCTGTTTTTGCCCCTGTGTCGTCTAGTGCATGCACAGGCACACGGGGGCAAAGGAGGGTGCAACACGCAATTGATCAACAATGGTATGCACCCGGCATAACCCGAACCATACAGAAAATCACTTGTTCCTGTCTGATTTGTCAGCAAAACAACCAAGGACCGGGGGCAGCCAAGTATGATCACCTTCCAATGCCCCAAATGCCCTTAAAAATTTGCAAATTGATTTTGTACATACGCCCCCAGCCTCGGGGTATTATATGTTGTTAATTGTAGACATGTTCACCCGATGGGTGGAAACCTACCCCAGACGAAAAGATGATGTTCAGACGGTGGTAAAAATATTGTGGAAGGAAATAATAACTAGGTATGGAATACCCTTGGGAATAAACATTCTTCCGGTAAAGTACTCACTTTACCGGCAGGATAGTGAAAGATTTAGTGCAGGCCATGGGGTTTCAATGGAAATTGCATATCCCCTACCAGTCTCAGTCCTCAGGTATGGTGGAAAGGGGAAATAAAAGCAGCTTTGACAAAAGTTTGTCAGCAAAACAATCTCGGACGGCCAGAGGCAATGCCCTTAGTAATGTACACTCTCTGAGATCAGAAGAATTGAAACACAGGATTTACCCCTCATGAAATTTTGATAGGGTGGCCGATGACAACAGGAACTAAGCCTCCATGACTCCAGAAAAGCAACACCTCATATACCGTCTAGGTAGTCTCCAGCCCCTTGGTATGAACATAGAATTCTCCAACTTCCGATAATTCCCTCCCCCTCCCTTCCTCTATCCCTATGTCACTCTGCCCCCTCCCCCAGCCGCCTACCACCTCCCTCTTGGTTCCACCTCCTTCTACTACCCATTGTATTCCTGCCTATCACCACCCTGCTTCCCCTCCCCCACCCCTTTGTCTTTCAAATTACTGGTTTTTCAACTGGACCTACCAGCCTTCTCCTTCCCACCCTCCCCCACCTTCCTTATAGGGCCTCTGCCCCTTCCCTCTTCAGTCCTGACGAAGGGTTCCGGCCCGAAATGTCGACTCATCGTTTCAACGGATGCTGCCCGACCTGCTGAGTTCCTCCAGCGTGTTGTGAGTGTTACTTCGATCCCAGCATCTGCAGATTATTTTGTGTTCCCAGTAAAGGTAGTGCTAATATAGAATGATGAGAAGAGACGCACAAGCATTGTGTCAGGAGGCAGGGAAATTGTATGAGAGGGTCCAGCAAGCCCAGGCACCTTTAACTGAAGGTAACATGCATCCGTTAAGCTGGCAGATAGAATAAATGTGAGATCAACGAATAAAGATTCTTTCTCTCCCAGGCCGTTAAGGTGAACAAGAAACCTGATTGAATACATGCCAGCAGGCGCAAGTTGCACCACCACGAGGACGAAATAAAACACTGAACAAGTGACATCTTCCCCGAGAGAGAGAGGAATGGCACTGAGAACCAAGAACGAAGTGTTACGGAGAGACAGGAGCATAAATCTATTTTAACCTGCGCCTCATGTTATATACATAGTGACTGATTATTAACAAAGTATATACTCAATAGAGGACAGACATGAAGGAAGTAGTGGTAATAATCATATTGGGGTGGGATTGATTGATTACCTAACAGCGTCAGAGGAAAGTGGAGAAGAAGTATTAGCCTCAGAAGGAAGGGTCTGTGCGTTATTAGGGAGAGAATGTGGCACCTACATATCCGATGCTTCAGAAAATATGACCCATGTGTTAGAACATGTGACCCAGATGCAAGATGAAATACACAGACTGAACTCTCAAGTCCCTCCAGAAGGCTGGGATTTCTTTAAGTGGGTTAAATCAGTGTTAGAAGGAGTATTTTCCTGGCTACAGCCCCTCTTTTACAGCCTCATTGCCCTGGTCTGATTAGCGGTGGTAGTTCATTGTGTCACACAACTATGCATTTGCTGGGCCTGCGCCCGTACAAAGTCAAAGTCAGGGGAGACGGTAGCATTACTCTATGCGCAATCTCACAATCACGGGAGGGAAAAGATTGAGGAAGATAGGGAAACAGTTTAAGAATTTTGATTCAGGAACAGAATGGTGGGAAATAATAGAGGGATGGTTTTCCAGCTCGGGAAGCTGGATCACGCATGGGATTATAATAGTGGCCATGATATGTGTTCTGGGGTGTTATGTATGTGGATCATTGTGGTTGTGCTGTTATCAATTACAGAAACGAGACTTGTCTGGCCCTGAAGGTATCCCTAATCTATGATACCCCAAATGATGAAAGATAAACCTGGCAAGGAACACTGGTGGGGCGAAGAGGTGTACCCAAAGAAAGAAAGACCCTTCCCCTATGGCTATGTACCCTGTTATGAGGAGGTAGAAGAAATACCCCAGTGAAAAATGTTAATCTAGAAGATTAACAAGGAGGGAACTGTGGAAGAAAAATACTAAGACCTTCTGACAGATGTTAAGAGGTTAATGATTTTTAAGAGTGTGAATTCAAAAGCTATAATCATTTATCTGACTAATGTACACTGCGTGACTAAAATGTGCTCTGTAGACGGGATGTAGAAATAACTATATCTGTGCTTTTTTATTCTAAGAATTATCACATGTCTGTGGTTGAACAAGCCTGATATACTTTCCTGGGAACCAACACTCAGGTAAATGTATAACCTCTCAAGGACACATTGTGCAACTTCGCTATTCTGTAGAATTGTAGTTTAGGTTCCTCCTTATAGCTTTGAGTGCTTCTTGTCAAGTACATTCGGGGTATAAATAAGAGTGTACTCTATTGTTAAGCAGAGTTCCAAGACCCTGCTTTTAGGAGCTTGGACTCTCTATGATATCATGTGACAAATAAAGGTTTTTCTACCACACTCTCCCTCCGGATCCGAGCACTCTTTTCCGCCTCGGAAGCATAAGTCACATGTATCAGTATTGCAATGGAATAAAGAGAATTACAGAGGCATGAGAGAGGAGCTTGCCCAGGTAGACTGGAAGAGGATACCGGCGGGGATGAAGGCAGAGCAGAGATTGCTGAAGTTTCTGGGAATAGTTCACAGGGAGCAGGATAGTTATGTCCCCCAAAAGACGAAGTTCTGAAAGGCCAGGGTCGGCAACTGTGGTTGACAAGGACTGCATAAAACCCAAGGAAAAGGCACATAAGGTAGCAAAAGTGAGTGGGAAGTTGGATGATTGGGAAGCTTTTAAAATCCAACAAAAGGCAAATGAAAAAGCTATAAGAAAGGAATAGATGAAATATGAGGAAAAACTAGCCACTAATATAAAGCAGGATACCTAAAGACTTTTCAGTTATATAAAGAATAAAAAGGAGGTGAGTGTTGATATTGTACCACTGGAAAATGATGCTGGTGAGGTAGTAAAGGGGGACAAAGAAATGGCAGATGAACTTAATGGGCACTTTGTATCTGTCTTCACTGTGGAAGACTCTAGCAGTATGCCAGATGTCCATGAGTGCCAGGGAGCAGGAGTGAGTGCCATTGCAATTACAAATGTTTGTACAAAGGAAAAAATGCTGGGCAAACTGAAAGGTCTTAAGGTAGATAAGTCACCTGGGCCAGATGGATGACATCCAGAGTCCTGAGAGGTTGCTGAAGAGAGAACAGATGCATAGGTCATGATCTTTGAAGAATCACGTGATGCTGGAATGGTCCCAGAGGACTGGAAGATTGAACATGTCACTCCACTCTTTAAGAAGGGAGGAAGGAAAAAGATAAGAAATTGTAGGCCAGTTAGCCTAACCTCAGTGGTTGGGAAGATGTTGGAGTCAATTGTAATAGATGAAGTTATGGAGTACTTGGAGCCTAATGATAAAATAAGTCAAAGTCTGCATGGTTTCTGCAAAGGGAAATCTTGTCTGAAAAATCTGTTAGAGTTGTTTGAGGAAGTAACAAGCAGAGTGGGACAAGGAGAGGCAGTGGATGTCATTTACTTGGATCTTCAGAAGGCATTTGAAAAGGTTGGCTACCTGTGACTAGTGGTGTTCCTCAGGGGTCAGTATTAGGACCACTAATTTTCGTATTGTTTGTCAGTGATTTGGATAGTGGAATTGAATGCTTTGTGGCAAAGTTTGCAGATGATATGAAGATAGGTGGAGGGGTTGGTAGTGCCAAGGAAGAATTGCAATTGCAGCAGGACTTAGACAAATTGGAAGAATGAGCAAAAACAGTGGCAGTTGGAATACAGTGTTGGGAAATGTATGATATTGTATTTTGGTAAAGGGAACAATAGTGCGGACTATTATCTAAACAGGGAGAAGGTTCAAATATCAAAGGTGCAGAGGGACTTGGGAGTCCTCGTGCAAGAGTCCCAGGAGGTCAATTTACAGACTGAGTCTGAGATAAAGAAGGCAAATGCAACGTTAGCATTTATTTCAAGGGGAATAGAATAGAAAAGCAAGGAGATAATGCTGAGGCTACATAAGACACTGGTCAGGTAGCACTTGGAGTACTCTGAGCCCCATATCTCAGAAAGGATGTGTTGTCATTGGAGAGAGTCCAGAGGAGGTTCACAAGGATGATCCCATGAGTGAGGAGCATTTGGCAGCTTTGGGCCTGTACTCACTGGAATTTAGAATGTGGGGAATCTCATTGAATCCTACCAAATGTTGAAAGGGGTAGGGTGGATGTGGAGAGGATGTTTCCTATGGTGGGGGTATTTAGAACTAGAAGGCACAGCCTCAAAATTTTCGGGTGACCTTTTAGAACAGAGGTGTGGAGGAATTTTTTTAGCCAGAGTAGTGAATCTGTGAAGTGAATTGCCACAGGCTACGGTGGAAGCCAAGTCTGTGTGTATATTTAAGACGGAAGTTGATAATTTCCTGATCAGTCAGGGCATCAAATGAGGAGGCAGGTGTGTGGGGTTGAGAGGGATCTGGAATCAGCTGTGATAGAGTAGCAGAGAATGCTGAATAGCTGAATTCTGCTCCTATGTCTTACGGTCTTATGCCCTAACCAATCAACCTCTGTCTTAAATATACATAATGACTTGGCCTCCACAGATGTCTGTGGCAGCAAATTCTGCAGATTCATCACTCGCTGGCTAAAGAGATTCCTCCTCATCTCCATTCTAAAATGACACCCCTCTCTTCTGAGGCTGTGTCCTCTTGCCTTAGACTTTCCAAGATAGGAAACTTTCTCTCCACATCCACTCTAACAAGGTCATTAGCCATTTGATAGGTTTTAATGAGGTCATCCCTCATTCTTCTGAATTCCAGTGACTATATGCCTGGAGCCATCAAACACTCTTCATGTGACAAATTGTTTATTCTGGAATAACTTTTATGAACCTCCTTCGAACTCTTTCCAGTTTAACCACATCCTTTCGAAGATAAAGGGCCCAAAAATTCTCATAATACTCCAGGTGAGGCCTCACCAGTGCTTTATAAAGTCTCAACATTACATCCTTGCTTTTATATTCTATTCCTCATGAAATGAATCAATAGACAATAGACAATAGGTGTAGGAGTAGGCCATTCGGCCCTTTGAGCCAGCACCACCATTCACTGTGATCATGTCTGATCATCCACAATCATACCCCTTTCCTGCTTTCTTCCCATATCCCTTCACTCTGCTATCTTTAAGAGCTC
Source organism: Mobula hypostoma (assembly GCF_963921235.1). Taxonomy (NCBI): domain Eukaryota; kingdom Metazoa; phylum Chordata; class Chondrichthyes; order Myliobatiformes; family Myliobatidae; genus Mobula; species Mobula hypostoma. The sequence goes on from NC_086097.1 coordinate 10,793,178, forward strand.
TATCTAACTCTATTTGAAAGAATCCAGAGCATTGGCCTCCACTGCCTTCTGAGGCAGAGCATTCCACAGAACCACAACTCTCTGTGTGAAAAAGGTTTTCCTCAACTCCGTTGTAAAATGGTCTACCCCTTATTCTTAAACTGTGGCCTCTGGTTCTGAATGAATCCTAACATTGCATTTGCCTTCCTCACCACAGAATCAACCTGAAAATTTACCCTTAAGGAAACCTGCACAAGGAATCCGAAATCCCTTTGCACCTCAGATTTTAGTTATTTCTTCTCCCTTTAGAAAACAGTCAATCCTTTCATTTCTTCCATACACTTCCCGACATGATATTCCACCCTCCGTTTCTTTGTCCATTCTCCTAACTTGCCTGAGTCCTTCTGTAGACTCCTGTTTCCTCAAAACTACCTGACCCCCACCTATCTTCATATTATCTGCAAACTTTGCAACAAAATCATCAATTTCCATTATCCAAATCAATGATATATAACATAAAAAGCCCTCTATGCCTGCTTTGAAGGGGAGAACACAACTACAGCTGTAAAGATCCCTGCTGCACCTGATAACCCTGTGATCTCCATCTCAGAGGCCGATGTTAGGCTGTCTCTAAAGAGAGTGAACCCTTGCAAGGCAGAAGGTCCCCATCGAGTACTTTCTAAGTCTCTGAAAACCTGTGCCAACCAACTAGCAGAAATACTCAAGGACATTTTTAACCTCTCACTGCTACAGGTGGAAGTTCCCACTCGCTTCAAAAAAGCAACAATTATACTAGTGCCTAGGAAGAATAATGTGGACTGCCTTAATGACTATCACCTGATAGCTCTCACATCGACAGTGATGAAATGCTTTGAGAGGTTGGTCATGACTAGAATGAACTCCTGCCTCAGCAAGGTCCTGGACCCATTGCAATTTGACTATCGCCACAATAGGGCAATGACAGATGCAATTTCAGTGGCACTCCACAAAGTTTTAGACCACCTGGACAACACAAACACCTATGTCAGGATGCTGTTCATCGACTATAGCTCAGCATTTAATACCATTATTCCCACAATCCTGATTGAGAAGTTGCAGAACCTGGGCCTCTGTACCTCCCTCTGCAATTGGATCCTCGACTTCCTAACTGGAAGATCACAATCTGTGCGGATTGGTGATAACATATCCTCCTCGCTGACAATCAACACTGGCGCACCTCAGGGGTGTGTGCTTAGCCCACTGCTCTACTCTCTATATACATATGACTGTGTGGCTAGGCATAGCTTAAATACTATCTCTAAATTTGCTGACGATACAACCATTGTTAGTAGAATCTCAGGTGGTGACGAGAGGGCATACAGGAGTGAGATATGCCAACCAGTGGAGTGGTGTCGCAGCAACAACCTGGCACTCAATGTCAGTAAGATGAAAGAGCTGATTGTGGACTTCAGGAAGGGTAAGACAAAGGAACACATACCAATCATCATAAAGGGATCAGAAGTGGAGAGAGTGAGCAGTTTCAAGTTCCTGGATGTCAAGATCTCTGAGGATCTAATTTGGTCCCAACAGATCGATGTAGTTATAAAGAAGGCAAGACAGCGGCTGTACTTCATTAGGAGTTTGAAGAGATTTGGCATGTCAACAAATACACTCAAAAACTTCTATAGTTGTACCGTGGAGAGCATTCTGACAGGCTGCATCACTGTCTGGTATGGAGAGGCTACTGCACAGGACCGAAAAAAACTGCAGGGGGTTGTAAATCTAGTCAGCTCCATCTTGGGTACAAGCCTACAAAGTACCCAGGACATCTTCAGGGAGCAGTGTCTCTCTGAAAGGCAGCGTCCATTATATAGGACCTCCAGCACCCAGGGCATGACTTTTTCTCATTGTTACTATCAGGTAGGAGATACAGAAGCCTGAAGGCACACACTCAGCGATTCAGGAACAGCTTCTTCCCCTCTGCCATCTGATTCCTAAATAAACATTGAACCCTCGGACACTACCTCACTTTCTTTAACATACACTATTTGTGTTTTTTTTTGCACGTTTGTTTAATCTATTCAATATACATATACTGTAATTGATTTACTTGTTTATTTTTTTTTAATCTTCTATATTATGTATTGCATTGAACTGCTGCTGCTAAGTTAACAAATTTCACGTCACATGCCGGTGATAATAAACCTGATTCTGATTCTGAAAAAGAATCGGTCCCAACACAGACCCATGTGGAACAGAAGTGAGTGCCGTTACCAATACAAGGGAGAAGATACTCAAAATTTGAAAGAGCTAAGGGCACATAAGTTACCTGAACCAGAGGAACTGCACCCTCAGGTTCTGAAAGAGGTAGCAGACGAGATTGGGAAGGTATTAGTAATGTTCTTTCAAGAATCCTTGGATTCTGGACTGGTGCCAGAGGACTGGAAAATTGCAAATGTCACTCCACTCTTTCAAAAAGGAGGAAGGCAGCAGAAAGGCAATTATAGACCTGTTAGCCTGACCTCAGTGGCTGCCCCTCAGCTGTCAGGCTTTTAAACAAAAGAGGACAACTACACTCATTCTATTTCTGGTGTTCCCACAACCGAAGGCCTCACTTAAATGGAGTCTTTATCTTGAAATCTTGTGCTCTCATTATTTATTGCTATTTATTGATATTTGCATTTGCAGAGTTTGTTGTTCATCAATCCTGTTTACAGTTACTGTTCTACATATTTACTAAGTATGCCCCCAGGAAAAGAATCTCAGGGTCATATATGGTACAAAGATAATAAATTTTACTTTCAACTTTTGAACTTTGAACTTTGATATTGAAAAACGGCTGGTTGGTGAACCCCAGAATGGTGACTAGTGGGGTACCGCAAGGCTCAGTGCTGGGACCCCAGTTGTTTACAATATATATTAATGACTTGGATGAGGGAATTAAATGCAGCATCTCCAAGTTTGCGGATGACACGAAGCTGGGTGGCAGTGTTAGCAGTGAGGAGGATGCAAAGAGGATGCAGGGTGACTTGGATAGGTTGGGTGAGTGGGCAAACTCATGGCAGATGCAATTTAATGTGGATAAATGTGAAGTTATCCACTTTGGTGGCAAAAATAGGAAAACAGATTATTATCTGAATGGTGGCCGATTAGGAAAAGGGGAGGTGCAACGAGACCTGGGTGTCATTATACACCAGTCATTGAAAGTGGGCATGCAGGTACAGCAGGCGGTGAAAAAGGCGAACGGTATGCTGGCATTTATAGCGAGAGGATTCGAGTACAGGAGCAGGGAGGTACTACTGCAGTTGTACAAGGCCTTGGTGAGACCACACCTGGAGTATTGTGTGCAGTTTTGGTCCCCTAATCTGAGGAAAGACATCTTTGCCATAGAGGGAGTACAAAGAAGGTTCACCAGATTGTTTCCTGGGATGGCAGGTCTTTCATATGAAGAAAGACTGGATGAACTGGGCTTGTACTCGTTGGAATTTAGAAGATTGAGGGGGGATCTGATTGAAACGTATAAGATCCTAAAGGGATTGGACAGGCTAGATGCGGGAAGATTGTTCCCGATGTTGGGGAGGTCCAGAACGAGGGGTCACAGTTTGAGGATAGAGGGGAAGCCTTTTAGGACCGAGATTAGGAAAAACTTCTTCACACAGAGAGTGGTGAATCTGTGGAATTCTCTGCCACAGCAAACTGTTGAGGCCAGTTCATTAGCTATGTTTAAAAGGAAGTTAGATATGGCCCTTGTGGCTACAGGGGTCAGGGGGTATGGAGGGAATGCTGGGTTCTGTGTTGGATGATCAGCCATGATCATAATAAATGGCGGTGCAGGCTCGAAGGGCCGAATGGCCTACTCCTGCACCTATTTTCTATGTTTCTATGTTTCTATGTAAGGAACTGCAGTTTGAGTGCAGCTGTAGATCATGGACTCCAACAGATCCCCATCCACCTTGAAAAGGTGAAAAAGAGATAGTAAAGGGAATAAATTAAGCTGTTTTCATAGATGAGCTCAAAGAATCCACCCTCTGGTGTCATTTTATTTATTTATTTAGAGATACAGCATGGCAACAGGCCCTTTTGGCCCATTAGGTCTGTGTCCCCACATGTGACCAATTAACCTACCAATCCATGGGAGGAAACCAGAGCATCCAGATAAAACCATGCCGTCGCAAAGAGAACGCACGAAGTCCATATCGGCAGCAGTGGGAACTGAACCTGTGTCTCTAACGCTGTAAATCGTTACGCTAACAGCTATGCTACCGTTCTGGGCAAACTTCAAAACATTGCCTCTGCAGCAAGGGTTTCTAATAAGTGCAACAGTCTGAAAGTTTAATATTATACAGTATTCATTTATTTTCAGAAGAATTATTTAAGTATAGTTTATGCAAAAACATTACCTTTAAACACTGCCAACAATTAATATATATAATTCAAAAATCACATGTTCCCAAGGAATTTTGGCTGGGTGATATCTACTGCAGTGACATTCCACTGGATTTTTATTTAATTAGCTGAGCTTAAGTAGCTCACTTGCTTGTGCTGGATTTGAACCCTTTTTTTCTGAATCTTTCAGCACGGGAACACTGCTAATCCAGTAAATTAACAATGTTGCCATTGTAACCGTGGTCACTGATATCTTGGAAAATTCTACCCAGTTTCTGTGATATTTGGTGCATAATACTGCAGGTAAAATCTTGTACTTTTAAAAATAATACCCTCACTGTTTCAGGAGCGATCTCTTTCTCCCTTGCTGGTGAGAGAGAGTCTGTTTGACATACCAGAGAGCTGGGTTATGGACTATGATTTTTGATCGACTCCAGATCGAAGTCTCTTTGGGGGGCATTTGCTATTGTTTGCATGGTGAGGGGTAGGGGAGTGTCCGTGCTTCGGCTAGCACAAGTGGGGGGGGGGAGGGTGATGCTTTTGCTGTTGCTTGTGCGTGGGAGGGGGAGGGAAGGTTTTGAGGTTCCGATGTAACCATCATTCATTCCATGGGGTTTCATGTTTCGTGGATGTCAGTGAAGAGTAAGAATTCCAGGTTGTATACTGTATATATTTTCTGATATTAAATTGAACCATTTGAATTTGTTCCAGTTGTTGTAGGTGTTATATTAACTCTGAGAGAAATGCAGCAAGGAGCACCAAACAATATACTGTAGGTACTCGGTCTTTTTCAACACTGCCAAAACTTTTCATTCAGTCAGCTGGATAGAACTGGAGAGCGCTCTGCTCATATTCAACCTCCCACAGCAATCCATCACCATCGTATATTTGTTTGTTGATGACATGTAAGCCTTGTTGCTAATGATTGGGTCTAAAATAGAGCCAATCTCACTGAAGACAAGTGTCAAGCCTGTTACTGTCTGATGTTTTATACAATCTTTCTCACAGCATACTTACCTTCCCTCACCAACAACCTACAGTACAGTGACTATATATCAGAAACAAGGTTACCATAAGACCACAAGACATAGGGGCAGAATTAGGCCATTCAGCCCATTGAGTCTGCTACACCATTCCATCAGGCTGATTTATTTTCACCCTCAACTTCATTCTCCTGCCTTCTCCCCGTAACCTGTGCTGTCCTAACTAATCAAAAAACCTATCAACCTCTGTCTTAAATATACCCAGTGACTTGGCCTTTGCAGCCATCTGTGACAACAAATTCCTCAGATTCACCACCCTTGTATTTGCACAGCTTTTTGTCTTTTGCACACTGGTTGAAAGCCCAGGTTAGTGCAGTCTTAGTGATATCATTTCTGTTAAATAGGGGCCGTGGACAATTCTGATTTGATGGAGACAGACGTGAAAGCACAGAGGAACATCTGGAGAAATTTCTGAAACGCCGGTTCGCTGCCGCTGTTACTGGGCGATCAGGAATCTTCTGGAGGGAAGGCCCCAAAATCCCCGGCTTTGCCTGCTGCTGGCGACCAAGGCTGAGGTCGAATCATTCAGATAGAGATGGTGCTCAGTACTCGGTGTCAGAGGGCTGATCGGAGGCTCGAAGTTTTCGGATGACTCAGGGTCGGACTGTGGTCGGGCATGGCAGGGAGAGTTTTTCTTCCTCCTCCCGTCTGTGTGAGATGTGGGACATAAGCGAGACTATGAAATTTTTTACTGTGCCATGGCCTGTTCTTCATCAAGTTATGGTATTGTTGCACTGTTGTAACTATATGTTATAATTATGTGGTTTTTGTTAGTTTTTCAGTCTTTGTCTGTCCTGTGTTTTGTGATATCACACCGGAGGAAATATTCTATCATTTCTTAATGCGTGAATTACTAAATGACAATAAAAGAGGACTGCGTGTTTTCATAATCTAACCTAATCTAACCTTTCATCGATTCTATTTCAGCTATTATCCGATTAGGGACTTACTGAGTATGCCCGCAAGAAAATGAATCTCAGAGTTGTATTAGGTGTACTTGCTATGTATTTTGATAAGAAATTTACTTTGAACATTGAACTCTGGCTAAAGAAATTCCTCCTTGTCTCTGTTCTAAATGGATGTCGCTCTATTCTGAGCCTGTACCCTCTGATCCTAGACTCCCGGACAATAGGAAACATCCTCTCCACACCCACTCTATCTAGGCCTTTCAATATTCAACAGTTTTCAAGGAAATCCCCCCTCCTTCTTCTAAACTCCAGTGAGTGCAGACCTAGAGCCTTCAAACATTCAAAGAAATCAAAGTGAGACCTCAGAAAACATGAATGACTTTCCACCTCTTTGAAATCGACTTCAGCGATGGCAGGAGCCAGCGATGAAATTTAACATCACTTACAATGTCCAGCATTGGAGGAAAATGTGTGGGAAGATCAAGGCCTGAGACCTGCCATGAAAGTCACTATCTATTGGGCAGCAGGGAGCAGTGATCTTCAGGACTCACACTGCCAGTTTGAGTAACAGTCATTACCCCTCAACTGTCAGGCTCTTCAACCAAAGGGGATAACTTCACTCAACTTCACTCACCCCACCACTGAAATGTTCCCACAACCTATGGACACACTTTCAATGACTTCTAAAGGCATCCGTTAGTCTTGCAAGGCCATAGATCTGCACCTGGAAGGTCTTCACTCTTCAGGGTGCAGGCCTGGGAAGGTTGTATGGAAGACCAGCAGTTGTCCATGCTGCAAGTCTCCCCTCTCCATGACACCAGTGTTGTCCAAGGGAAGGGCATTAGGACCCATACAGCTTGGCACCAGTGTCGTTGCAGAGCAATGTGTGGTTAAGTGTCTTGCTCAAGGACGCAACACGTTCCCTCGGCTGGGGCTCAAACTCACGACCTTCAGGTAGCTAGTCCAATGCCTTAACCACTTAGCCACGTGCTCAATGACTTATCATCTCATATTCTTGATATTTATTGCTTATTTATTTTTTATTATTATTTCATATTTTTTCTCTTGTATTTGCATGGTTTGTTATCTTTTGCACGTTAGTTGCCAGCACTGGTTGTGCAGTCTTTCATAGACTCTATTATAGTTATTGGGTTTATGCAGTATGCCTGCAAGAAAATGATTCTCAGAGTGGTTATATGATGGCATATATGTACTTTGTTAATAAATTTACTTTGAACTTTTGAACTTTTAACTGTCTTTCTCTGTGCTCCTGAGACCTGGTCTACTTTCAGTAGGTATCTCAAGGCTCTGGAAAAAGCCAACCAACATTACCTCTGCAAAATTTTCCACAGTCACTGTAAATATAATATCCAGCATTACTGTTATCCCACAGGCCAACATCCCAGCATTGAAGGCCTAGTTACATTTATCCTGGGAAAGGTATCTATTCGCATACCCAATACCAGAATCCCAAAACAGGCACTTTATTGTGAGATTTAACTTGGGAAAAGATGAGGAGGAAGTTAATGTGTAAAAGAGAGGTAACACCCTAGGAAAAGTTTCACTGCTAACGTAATGGTCTTTCTGTAGAAGCAGTGTTTGGGTTATGGTTGGAGATAACGGGTGGTTTGGAACGAGAGCTGTCCAATGAAGGGATTGTGGTTTTCCTGTTGTGTGCCTGACACTGGTGTGAGCGGGGTCTTTGGTTCGGTGGGAGATGAAGGGAGAAGGCACCGGAGAGAAGAGGTCGTAGGACTCGACCCGGAGCAAGGCCATGATTTGACAAAGCCCAGGGAAATCGAAGGAGGATTGGCGAAGGGGAAACTATGAGCTCCAACTTGTGCACGTTAGACTGTTTCATTAAAATGGACTCTTTTCCTTACTAACCTTTTAGTCAAATTAAGATTTATAAAGCTAAATCATTTAATTGTATGTGGTGTACTGTCCGTTATTTCATGGTATTTATTTTTAACGGGGCAATGAACCATGCAGCATCCACACAAACAGGGGGTTCTGATGCGCTTTGGCTTCAATCTCCCACGTTTGGCAGGGCCAGAGATTGTCTTGCTGAGACTTACGTAACTGATGGAACCAGAGTGTTACAGAGAGGCAAGAGTAGATATTGGACCACTGTAAAATGATGCTGGAGAGGTAGTAATGGGGGACAAGGAAATGGCAGATGAACTGAATAAGTATTTTGCATCAGTCTTCACAGTCGAAGACACAAGCAGAGAGGTGGAAGCTCCAGATTGTCAGGGGTCAGAAGTGTGTGAAGTTGTCATTACTAATTAGAAAGTTGTTGGGAAACTGAAAGGTCTGAAGGTAGATAACTCAACTGGACTTCTCAAAGAGGTGGCTGAAGAGATTATGGAGGCATTAGTAATGATCTTTCAAGAATCACCAGATTCTGGAGTAGTTCTGGAGACTGGAAAATTGCAAATGTTACTCCACTCTTCAAGAAGGGAGACAGGCAGAAGAAAAGAAATTATCGGCCAGTTAGTCTGAATTCAGTGTTTGGGAAGATGTTGGATGTTAAGGATGGGGTTTCGGGATTCTTGGAGGCACATGATAAAATAGGCAGTAGTCAGTATGGCTTTCTCAAGGAAAAATCTTGCCTGACAAATCTGTTGGAATTCTTTGAAGAAATAACAAGCAGGATACACAAAGGAGAATTGGTTGATATTCTGTACTTGGATTTTCAGAAGGCCTTTGACAAGATGCCACACATGAAGCTTTTTAACAAGTTACGGGAAAGATGGATAAGGCAAGAGGCAAAAAGTGGGAACAAAAGGTTTTTCTAGTTGGCTGCTGGTGACTTGTTCTACAGATATCTGTGTTGGAAGCAATTCTTTTTAGATTATATGTCAAATGATTTGGATGATGGAATTGATGGCTTTTTTTTGCAAAGTTTGCAAATAATATGAAGATAGGTGGAAGGGCAGGTAGTATTGAGCAAGTAGAGAGGCTACAGAAGGACTTAGACTGATTAGGATAATGGGCAAAGAAGTGGCAAATGGAATACTGTGTCAGGAATTGTATGGCCATGCAGTTTGATTGAAGAAATAAATGGGTAGACTATTTTCTAAATGGAGAGAGAATTCAAAACTCCAAGGTGCAAAGGGACTTGGGAGTCCTTGTGCAGGATTTCCTAACGGACTAATTTGCAGATTGAGTCTGTGGTGAGGAAGGCAAATGGGATGTACTGTAAGCATTCATATCAAAAGGACTAGAATATAAAAACAAGGATGTAATGCTGAGACTTTCTAAAGCACTGATGAGGTCCCATTTGGTGTATCGGGAGCTGAAACTGGAGTGGGTTCAAAGGAGGTTTACAAAAATTATTCTGGTATTGAATGGCTTATCATATGAAGAGTTTTTCTTGTTCTGGACCTGTATTCACTAGAATACAGAAGATTGAGGGGTGACCTGATTGAAACACATGGAATGCTGAAAAGTCTTGATAGAGTGGATGTGGAGAGGATGGTGGAAAAGTCTAGGACCAGAGGACACAGACTCAGAACAGAGGGGTGTCCTTTTAGAAGGGAAATGAGAGGGAATCTCTTTAGCTAGAGAGTGGTGAATCCATAGAATTCTTTGCCACAGGCAGATGTGGAGGCCAAGCCTTTACGAATATTTAAGACAGACGTTGACAAGTTCATGATTGGTCAGAGCATGAAGGGATACAAGGAAAAGGCAGGAGATTGGGGCTGAGAGGAAAGATGGATCAACCACGATGAAACGGCAAAGCAGACTCAATGGTCAACATGGCCTAATTCTGCTCCTACATCCTATGGTCTTACGATCTTAAATAGAAATATTGAATAGCCTGATGAAATATTGAATATACCTGGCCAAATACTAAAAACCTGTGCTCATCAACTGGCTGGAGTGTTGACTGATATCTTTAACCTCTTGCTTCAATAAGTTGGGGTATCCGTCTGCTTCAAGCAAGCTTCATTTATACTGGTGTCTAAGAAGAACATGGTAACCTGCCTTAATGACTATCGTCCAGTAGCACTTACATCCATTGTCGTGAAGTGCTTTCAGAGGTTGGTGATGAAACACATCAGCACCTGCCTGAGAAGTGACTTGAATCGGCTCCAATTTGCCTACCAGTACAGCACGTACACAGAAGATGCCATTTCATTGGCTTTTCACTCAATCTTGGAACATCTGGATGGAAAAGATGTACATATACATCAGGATGCTCTTTATCAACTACAGCTTGGCATTCAATATTATTGTCTTCTCAAAACTAATTAGTAAGCCTCAAGACCTTGGTCTCAATAACTCCTTGTGCAATTGGAACTTGAATTTCCTCATTTATATGATACTTCACCTCACCCAAGCCTGATGAGCCAAAGCCACTCAAAGGAACGACCACTTGAAGAATGGCTGCTCCATTTGCACCTGCATTGTTCTTATTGGCCCTTTCTAATGAATCCCTCTTGCTGATTAGAGTGTATTGATTAAAAGAGCCGAAAATTACTGACAAAGAACTTAAATTTATCTACCAGACGATTTTCACAAGCTTTGAATGTCCTAAGTACCTTAACACTTAATGTATCCACTAACATAAATGGGAAAAGGACAGCCACAAAACTATATGCAAGGATATTTGTAAACACCACAACTGAAATGATAATTGAACAGAATTTTATAAATTTGCTTTTGAATCAAATTCTTGGCCAATAATCATCTTCTAACCAACAATCTAAACAAAAAGTAACTGATCATGATCTACTGAACTTTGTTCCACAGTTCAAATTTCAAAGTCACTATTATACAATGCTGAAATTCATTTTCTTATGGACATACTCAATTAATCCAATATCCATAATAGAATCAATGAAAGACCATGCCAATTGGGTGTACAACCAGGATGCAAAAGACAACAAACTGTGTAAATATTAAAAGAAAGAAGAAATAATAATAATAATAATAATAATTTTAGAGCTAGAATCCCACAGATTATATTATGACCAATTTGTTATTACAACTGGACAATTTGTTATTTCACTCTACATAATAGCTGTCCAGATATAATAATACTGGATAAACAAACAAGAACAACTTACTTAATAGATATCGGCATTCCAAACACAGATAACATACAGAAATCAATAAATGAAAAATACCAGAAATATGCTGAATTAAAAAAGGAAATTGAAAGACTTTGGAACAAGAACAGGGTATACATTGTCCCGATAGTAATATCTGATCTGGTGTCATCCCAAAGGCATTACACAATAGCATTAAACAGTTAGGGCTACACAGCAATATTTATGTAAATCTTCAGAGAGCCACAATACTAAACATCACTAAAATAGTACAAAAGCTCCTAGCAATTGAAAAATGAGCGTGCTTGGACTCAGGTTTCACCATCTTGAGGTGAGAAAAAAATTAATAATATAAATAAGTAAGTAAGTAAGTATCGAGAACATGAAATGAAGAGTCCTTGAAAGTGAGTCCGTAGGATCAAGGAACAGTTGAGTAATGGGGTAAGTGAAGTTGAGTGAAATTACCCTCTTTGGTTCAAAAGTCTGATGATTGAGAGGTATAACTGTTCTTGAACCTGGTGGTGTGGGTCCTAAGGCTCCTGTACCTTCTTTCTGCTGGCAGCAGCGAGAAGAGAGTATGTCCTGTGAGGTGAGCGTCTCTGATGATGGATGCTGCTTTCCTGTAGCAATGCTCCGTGTAGATGTGTTCAATGGCGGACTGGGCTGTATCCACTACTTTTTGCAAGATTTTCCATTCAGGGGTATTGGTGTTTCCATACCAGGCTGTGATGCAACCAATCAATATACTCTTCACCACACATCTATAGAAGTTTGTCAAAGTTTTAGAGAACTAGTTTTGTGTTAAGGGATAAGTATTGGCCAGGACATTGGTTCAAAACAAATATATAAAATTCAATTCAATTTATCATTTTAAATTTGATTACAGACAGAAATACACAAAAGAGCAGTCTGGTTATTCTAGTGATGCAACTAGTTAAGTAAAATCATTTCGAAGAGAAAATTTGTCACTCCAACTTAACAGTCTCAGAATCTTTGATTATACAATACATGGGAGGATTAATTCTTGAAGTCTACCAAGCCATTCAAATGTAAAATTCAGGGCAACTTAAGCGGGGGAAATAAGTGTATTGTTGATGGTGTTGCCAACAGCTGTGGGGAATTTGAAGTTTCTTAGCCTTGTGATCCCTTTTGACTGCAGTAGGTGATGATATGGGACTCTTCCCAGTTTCATGAGGAAGAGGTACAGAGGATTCCAGTTAATTGGATCATCAGATAATTAGGACAGCAGTTTATTTGGGATAACTCTTAAAAAACAAAAACTAATTGAGAAAATGCAGCCTGTCGGTGGTGTAGTGACATCAGCACTGGACTTTGAGGCGAGTGTTTCAGTGTTCGAATCTGGCTAGCACCTTGCACGCTTTCCATCCATGCTGGGTTAAACATCGAGCTAAAAACACAGCCTCATTAAAACAAACAAACAAAATGCTAAAAAAAACAGCCAGGTTGCCACCTGATGTGCCACATGCCATGGAGAGCCATAACATAATCGAGAAAATGGCTGGGATTTTCTTCATTTATTTGGGTCACCATGCTGCTTAATTGAGACAGGATACTGTCGCCACACAGTTTCTAACTAGCATCAGTTGCATGCACCTTTGTGACTGTTAGACATTACACTGTGCTTAAAGCAAACATTAATTGTGTGTGTTTGTGTTCAAAAAGCAGTGCTTTTTGTGACTGATGGTCGGTGAGAAATAAGCAGACCTGTTTTTCTCACTGCGGTTTCAAGCATTCAGGCTTGGAGATGCCCAAAATGGCAGGGAATGACTTGTAATTTGTAGTTTTTATTATTATGTATTGCAATGTGTTGCTGCTGAGAAAGAACAAATGTATATTAGTGATATTAAGCCTGATTCTGAAGGAAAGAAAACTGGATGAGATGCAACTTACAATTTACTTACTGAGAAGACCACTAGGACAAAAAAAAATGATGAAAAATTTATTGATGTGTTAGCCCAATCATACATAAAATATACATTGCCATATGGGAGACAAAAACTGGGAAAATAAACAAATTTAAATCTATTATTCATGCAATAGGCAGATGAACTTGACAGCATAAATAGCGTTTTATGCCATTGAGAGGGATGTACTTTTAGATGCAGAGAGAATTGAAATGTAGCCGTAGAAATGTCCTTTCACAAAACGAATGACTATAGTGTGGGAAAGTCTTGTGTCGTCTCTCCGAGATCCTATGGATTGAGGGAAAATTGCACGCATTTCACTCTCCTTTGGATAGAGTCTGGGTGACCTCCCTCTAATGGAGCAACGAATAAGGAGCTGTGAACCTTAGCAGAGATCAACACAGCAGCTTGAAAGGATGCTGCGCTTACTTACTGCCATTACATCGCTGGTGTTCAGGGCAGCAATGAAGGTCCTCCATCAGGGCTTCCTTCATCATGTCAGTAGCTTCCTCTCAGTTTTCACTATTGTCAGCCATTCAAGTCCCAGCCATACTGTTGCACTCAGATGTAGAAGGATTCTTCATTACTGTTCCTGTAACAATTTCGTTTTACCAATCAGAGTTGAACCCGCCACCGCCCCACCCCCCCCAAACCTGGAGGACTCTCGTGCGGCCTCTGCCCTTTGACCTGTTTGGCATGAATGAACCTACCAGGAGCCAAAACATAAAGCTCCGACCCTCGCCGATAGAGCTCACTGGCTCATTGAGGCTTGCAAGCCTCCAAAACCTGTGACAAGATGTGGTCCTCTTGGAGGAAAGATCCTATATTTAAATCCAAATCCTTGCAGTGGGAAGAACACAAACTGGTTTCATAAAAGGCTTTAGGGGAAGTGATTTTATAATGCACTTAGTATTCATGAAGTCAGTCTTCATCTCACCCTCAGACCCTCAGATACATGAACCTACATATAGACTATATGCTGAAATATAACTGCAAAATCCACGTGAGACAGATGAACGGTTAACCTCAGTCACCCACTACGGAAGGTACACTACTGAGAACCCTCTTACGTAGGGCAAACTCACCCCTAAGCATCAGGTGGCTGAACGCCTTGTGCTTCATAAAACCCTGGCTAGTTTTATCACTAATTGTCAGCCACCTATCAGACACTACTGTGCCTGGCATCACATTGTGGGCATACAATCTATTTGCATACATTATCTTACAGTAGGTATTTATAGTTATTGCACTTTTAATATTATTTTTGTATTCTTTATCTTATAGTGCTTTTTGTGCTACATCAGATCCAGCGTAATAATTATTTCATTTTCCTTTACACTTGTGTACTGGAAATGACATTAAACAATCCTGAATCTTAAATCAACTTCACTTGTCCCAAATTTGAACTACTTCCACAACCAATGGACTCACTTTCAATGACTCTTCATCTCATATTCTTGACATTTATTTCTTATTTATTATTATTAGCAGTAGTAGTAGTAGTAATAGTATTAGTATTACTAGTATTTCTTATTTTGTTTTTGTGCAGCTTGCTGTCTTTTGGTTGAACACTCAAGTTGGTGTGGTCATTCAGTTATGATTATTATTCTATGGATATATTGAATATGTCCGCAAGAAAATAAATCTCAGGGTTGCATATGGTGACATATACGTACTTTGATTATAATTTTACTTTGAATTTTCAAATGTGCAGTGAGGTACAAGTGAGTTGAGGTGAAAGTGAGGTAAAGATCAATGTGGTCAGCGTTTACTCTGGTTCCTTGCACATTCACTCCATCACAGAGACAGAGGATGGGTTTATCTGAGAGTTGCCGGATATTTAAGATTCAAAATTTATGGTTCATCATTGTTTATTATCATTCGTCAGTACTCAAGTGTAAAGCAGAGTAGAATGATTGTGATAGGTGAATGCAGGTTAGTGGAGGAGAGGTATGATGTGAGAAGCTGGGAGGTGTTAGGTGGGAAAGGTAAACGGCGGAAGAATAGGCTTCACCTGTCATCTTCTAGCTTGCACTCTTTCCCTTCCGCCCACTATCTTATTCTAGCTTCTTCCCCCTTCCTTTCCAGTCCCGATGAAGGGTCTTGGCCTAAAATGTTAACTCTTTATTCATTGCCATAGATACTGCCAAACCTTCTGGGTTCCTCCAGTATTTTGTGTGTGCTATTCTGGATTTCCAGCATCTGCAGAATCTCCTGTTCTTATGGAATGATTGTACTCCAGATCTAATGCAGCATTAAAAACACAATAAGCATAAAGAACACAACACAGAAAAATACAAGATATATAAATATAAAATACAATGTACAAGTAACATCAAGGTTAACCTCATGATTTGTTTGGGGTTCTTCATTGCTGAACTGAACTGAACTGTTATTTATGACATTTTACAGTTAATTATAACTGCTAAGGTTATTTATTTACTTTTATTGTTCGCACAACCTGTTTTTCTTTTCCATTGGGTGTTTGATGGTCTTGTTGAGTGGGGTTTTTCTTTTAAACAGTTCCTTTGTGTTTCTTTGATATTTGTGGCTGCCTGCAAGAAGACAACTCTGAAGATTGCATACTTTTATACTGTATACAGTACATACTTCGATAATAAGTACTTTGAACTTTGATGATTCAAGGTTTTGAGCTGTTGGCAAGAATCCGCAGCAATGGCAAAGATAATTCAGGTCTCTGGTGAGGTCCTGTTCCTGACGTGGGGACTCCATCTACTTTTACTTTGGCCCACAGGAGGAGGAAGGAGGGCACAGAGCATCCCAAGTTGTACGCATTGATTGGCTGTGCAATACCCCCACAGCAGACCTCCTAATAAATCCCACCTGACCCACTGAGAGTTTCCAGCAATTTATTGTTTTATTTCAGACTTCTGGCATCTGCAATTTTGCATTATTTAATTCCCTTGCCAAATGCATCTGAGCACATGAAAGGTCATACAGAGAAGGCAGAATAATGGGGTTGAGAGGGAAATGGATCAGCCATGATGAAATGGCGGAGCAGACTCAATGGGTCTAAAGGCCTAATTCTGCTCCTACGTCTTATGGTCTCCTGGAGTGTAGTCCTAGAGATTGTCTGTGACCGCGCAGTCAAAGGACATGTCTGTTCTTCACAAACGACCTGGATGTGGGGGTAGAAGGGTGGGTTGGCAAGTTTGCAGACGACACAAAGGTTGGTGGGGTTATAGATAGTGTAGAGGATTGTCAAAGATTGCAGAGAGACATTGATAGGTTGCAGAAGTGGGCTGAGAAGTGGCAGATGGAGTTCAACCCAGAGAAGTGTGAGATGGTACACTTTGGAAGGACAAACTCCAAGGCAGAGTACAAAGTAAATGGCAGGATACTTGGTAGTGTGGAGGAGCAGAGGGATCTCGAGGTACATGCCCATAGATCCCTGAAAGTTGCCTCACAGGTGGATAAGGTAGTTAAGAAAGTTTATGGGGTGTTAGCTTTCATAAGTCGAGGGATAGAGTTTAAGAGTCGCAATGTAATGATGCAACTCTATAAAACTCTGGTTAGGCCACACTTGGAGTATTGTGTCCAGTTCTGGTCACCTCACTATAGGAAGGATGTGGAAGCATTGGTAAGGGTACAGAGGAGATTTACCAGGATGCTGCCTGGTTTAGAGAGTATGCATTATGATCAGAGATTAAGGGAGCTGGGCTGTACTGTTTGGAGAGAAGCAGGATGAGAGGAGGACATGCCTTTAAGGTAAGGGGTGGGAAGTTCAAGGGGGATATTAGAGGAAGGTTTTTTACTCAGAGAGTGGTTGGTGCATGGAATGTACTGCCTGAGTCAGTGGTGGAGGCAGATACACTAGTGAAGTTTAAGAGACTACTAGACAGGTATATGGAGGAATCTAAGGTGGGGGGTTATATGGGAAGCAGGGTCTGAGGGTCGGCACAACATTGTGGGCCGAAAGGCCTGTACTGTGCTTTACTGTTCTATGTTCTATATTAAACATATCCAGCGCTCTTTTTGATGCATTCGGAAGACTTACCAAAACTGCCATCATCTTTGCAGGATCCATCCATTCCACAGAAATGCTCCCCTGTAAGTCAGTAGTTTTGGGTTAGGGTCTAAATTGTAATTTTTCTTGCAGTTTAATTTTTTTGTATGCTTGCTTATACATTTGTCTGCAAATGTCCACTGTATTTTTAGTAATTTGCAGTATAGTTGGTTCTGTATTTTTTGCAGCTTCTTTGTCAAGTTGGGCCATCTTTCATTGATTCTATTATGAGTAACACTGCAAGAAAATGAATCTCAGGGTTGTACATGGTGATATATATGTACTTTGTTAATAAATTTACTTTGAACTTTGAACTTTGCAGCCAGTCATGCCAAAAATTGGACTCTTTTATAAGCTCTAGAAATTTTGCAGATGCTGGAAACCCAGAGCAATGCATACAAAATGGTGGAGGAACTCAGCAGGTCAGGCGACATCTATGGAAATGAATAAATAGTCGAGATTTTGGGCCAATACCCTTCGTCAGCACATGTCTTATTGGCTGTACTTATCAAGGAGTTTCATTAACATGAGAAAATCTGCAGATGCTGGAAATCCAAGGCAAAGCACACAAAATGCTGGAGGAACTCAGCAGGTTAGGCAACATCAATGGAAAAAAATAAACATTCAATGTTTCAGGCTGAGACCCTTCATCAGGAATTTCATTATTTGTCTGGTTTGAGCTAGTTTTCAGTATAAGGCTAGCACAACTTCATTGCTTCTTTCTCTTGCCTTTGTCTTCTTTATGCAGTTTTTAATTATTGTAAAGTAAGCTGGTAACTGTTATGATCACCTAAAGTTTGGCATTTGTCCATCGTGTGTGACGATGTCAGGAAACCTGTGCAGGAGAGTTTTTAAAGTGAAAAAGCCATTGGACTGGGGCAGTTCCACTGTCTCAACCTCTGATGTCTGGGTCCAGTGGTACTAACAAGCATCACGAACTGTGGTCTTCCTTGGTTGCAATAGATGACCATGATGTCCTCTGTACCTTGTCATGCCCTTTGCTCTAAACGGAACATTGCAGTACTGCTTTCCTGGCCACTGGATCTCACTGTAAGACATAGAAAACATAGAAAAACTACAGCAAAATACAGGCCCTTTGGCCCACAATGCTGTGCTGAACATGTATTTATTTTAGAAATTACATAGGGTTACCCATAGCCCTCTATTTTTCTAAGCTCAATGTACCTATCCAGGAGTCTCTTAAAAGACCCTATCGTATCTGTCTCCTCCACCATCGCAGGCAGCCCATTCCACACACTTACCACTCTGTGCGTAAAAAAATTACCCCTGACATCTCCTCTGTACCTTCTTCCAAGCACCCTCTCGTGTTAGCCATTTCAGCCCTGTGAAAAAGCCTCTGACTAGCCACACGATCAATCCGCCCAGTCCGCCAGAGCTCACTTCAGATGGTAGGACGGGCCTGTCCCTATCTCACCAGGCATGAAGCAGCCAGCAACCCTCATCTGGTTTAGCCCACCGGTTGAAGTGATGTATCGGGGTGGGAACCATAGTTGCGTACGCTGCATTGAAATGGACACGACAGGCCCCTTCACCAGCGGTGCTACTGCTCCCTGGGCACCCCATACACCAAAATAAACAGCTAATAAAATAGCTCTAACCACAAGATCTATGCCTCTTTCTTGACTTCTCAAGTACCTTCTTGAGATTTTGTAAACTAATTTGGCGGAGGAATGGGAACCAGAGTGATAGGGCTGAGATGGGGCAGTTGGTATACAACTGGATGACATGTGTAGTGGGACAGTGAGGAAGGACAGGCAGATGATGGGGCAAAATTACAGACCATAGAATGAGCTAATGTGTAACAGGGGGTCCAAATCAAAAAATGATGAATACAGAATTAGAGGTGTTATATTTGAATGCAGACAGTTTACAGAATAAGGTAGATGATCTTGTAGCACAGTTAGAGATTGGCAATTATGACACTGTAGGTATCTCTGAGTCGTGGCTGAAAGATCATAGCTGTGAGCTTAACGTCCAAGGATACACGTTGCATTGAAAGGACAGGCAGGTAGGCAGAGGTGGTGAGGTACCATTGTTCTTAAAAATAAAATCAAATCCTCATAAAGGGATGACATAGGACCAAAAGAAGTAGAACTTTATCGGCAGAGTTAAGGAACTGCGGGGGTAAAATGACCCTGATCGGAGTTATATACAGGCCCCTGAACAGTAGCCAGGATGTGGGCTACAATGGGAAATAGAAAAGGCAATGTTGCGTTATCAAAATTTAGTGGGAAGTTCGAGGATTGGGAAGCTTTTTAAAACCAACAGAAGGCAACTAAAAAGCCATAAAGAGAGAAAGGATGAAATAGGCTACCTAGTAATATAAAAAATGATACAGAAAGTCTTTTCAGATATATAAAGTGTAAAAGAGAGGCAAGAGTAGATATTAAACTACTGGAAAATGATGCTGGAGAGGTAGTAATGGGGCAACAAAGGAATTGTGGAGGAAATTAAGTATTTTGCATCAGTCTTCACTGTTGAACTAGCAGAATGCCAGAATGCAAGAGTGTCAGGAGGCAGAAGTGAGTGCCATTGCTATTACTAAGGAGAAAGCGCTCGGGGAGTTGAAAAGTCTGATGGTAGATCAGTCACCTGGATCAGATGGACTACACCACAGGATTCTGAAAGTTGTAGCTGAAGAGATTATACTTTATACTTTATTGTCACCAACCAATTGATACTAGAACGTACATCATCACAGCGATATTTGATTCTGCGCTTCACACTCCCTGGATTACAAATATTAAATATTAAAGATATTAAAATAGTTAAAATTAGCAAATATTAAAAATTTAAATTATAAATCATAAATAGAAAATAGTAAAATGGGAAGTAAGGTAGTGCAAAAAAACCGAGAGGCAGGTCCAGATATTTGGAGGGTACGGCCCAGATCCGGGTCAGGATCCGTTCAGCAATCTTATCACAGTTGGAAAAAAGCTGTTCCCAAATCTGGCCGTACCAGTCTTCAAGCTCCTGAATCTTCTCCCAGAGGGAAGAGGGACAAAAAGTCTGTTGGCTGGGGACGGTCTTGGACAGGACAACTTCCATACCAGGTTGTGATGCACCCTAGAAGAATGCTTTCTACGGTGCATCTATAAAAATTAGTGAGGGTTTTAGGGGACAGGCCAAATTTCTTTAGTTTTCTCAGGAAGTAAAGGCGCTGGTGGGCCTTCTTGGCAGTGAACTCTGCTTGGTTGGACCAAGTCAGGTCATTTGTGATATTGACCCCGAGGAATTTAAAGCTTTTGACCTGTTCCACTTGCGCACCACTGATGTAAATTGGGTCATGCAGTCTGCTACTTCTTCTGAAGTCAACAACCAATTCCTTCGTCTTGCTGACGTTGAGGGATAGGTTATTGTCTTCGCACCATGCCACCAGGTTCTTAATTTCCTCTCTGGACTCAAATTCATCATTACCCGAAATACGGCCTACAATTGTTGTGTCATCAGCAAACTTATATATTGAGTTTGATGGAAACTTGGCTACACAGTCCTGGGTGTACAGTGAGTACAACAGGGGGCTGAGTACACAGCCTTGTGGGGCACCGGTGCTCAGAGTGATTGTAGAGGAGAGCTTGTCCCCTATTTTTACAGCCTGAGTCCTGTCTGTGAGGAAGTTGAAGATTCAGCTGCAGATCTGAGTGCTAAGGCCCAGGTTCCGGAGCTTAGGAATCTGTTTATTTGGAACAATGGTATTAAAGGCTCCTTGCTGAAACAAGCCCTTAAGCCGAGTCACAGTTGCGGAGGCCTCCGCTCCAGTCAAGCTTCAGGCTCGATTTCCTTTGAGGGATAGGTTATTGTCTTTGCACCATGCCACCAGGCTTAAACCATCCATCTTTAACGGATTATGGAGCATTTGTGATAATATTGCAAGAATCACAAGATTCTGAAATGGTTCTGGAGGACTGAAAAATTGCAAGTATCACTCTACTCTGTAAGAAGGTAGAGAGGCAAAAAAAGGAAATTATATAGGCCAGTTAGCCTGACTTCAGTGGTTGGAAAGATGTTGGAGCCTATGATTAAGGATGAGGTTTCAGGGTACTTGGAGGCACATGATAAAAATAAGCTTAAGTCAGTCGTAAGGAAGGCAAATGCAATGTTAGCGTTCATTTCAAGAGGATGAGAAACAAAAACAAGCATGTAATGATGTGACCTTATAAGGCATTGGTCACACCACACTTGGAACACTGTGAGCAGTTTTGGGCCTTATATGTAGGAAAAGATGCACTGGCATTTAAGAAGGTCCAGAGTGTGGTGATATCACGTGTCACGTATAAGAACGTGATTGGACAGAGTTCTGAGCATGCACAGAAATGAGAGAATGATCTAGAAACTTGTATGTTAAAAATGTGGTTGCTGTTGCTGTTGTAAATAAAAGCTCTAGCTTTAGTTCTTCCAGAATATGGTTTGTTCTTAGTAACCCACGGTACATATAAAGAACACAACATGGTGTCAGAACTCAGTCTGGAAGAATAATGCGTTTCGCTATCACGGGAGAAGTGAAGATAATCAAAAAAAAAGGGTGCGAACTTTTTCGTTGTTTGCTAACAGCTTTAAAAATGGAAGTTTTGCAACCCCCATCAATGCCTCAGCTGACTGGAAACGCAGCTGAAAACTGGAAAAGATTTAAACAGCGTTTTGAAATTTATTTATTGCCGATCGGAGCAGATAATAAAACGGAAAAACTGAAAGGTGTAATTCTACTCCACATAATGGGTGATGATGCAATTGAGGTATATAACCATTTTACTTTTGATAATGGAGATAATTTGAATCTAAAAGCGATAATTGACAAGTTTCATGTGTTTTGTATATCGAAGCGCAATGTGATGTATGAACGATGCAAATTCTTTACATGCAAGCAGAAAGCTGGTCAAACGATTGATCAATTTGTTACGGAATTAAGAAACCACAGTAAAACATGCGAGTTTGCCCAACTGACGGACTCTCTCATTAAAGACAGAATTGTTTGTGGCATTCTGGATAATGCTCTGAGAGAAAAACTCTTAAGAGAATCAGACGTGGATTTGGAAAAAAGCTTTGAATCTCTGCAAAACTTCAGAATCTGTGACATTGCAGGCTAAAGAGCTTCTTACTGAGATCTGCGTAGACGCTGTAAAACACGAACATATTAGAAATAATTATGGATCAACAACGAAACCGACAGAGAAAGACATCATCTGAAATAAAAAAATCTGTGATCACTGTGGGCAGCAACATCGAGCAAAAAACTGTCCAGTGTATGGAAAAATGTGCAATCACTGTGGTAAGAGTAATCATTTCTCATGCTGTTGCAGAAGGAGAAAGGAAATAAAACACGTAAATACAGTGCTTAAAAATGAACGTGAGGAGTTTTATATAAATGTGCTTTGTGAAAACAAATGAAGTAAGAATGACTGGACTATTCCATTGCAAGTGAATCAAAACAATATTCTGTTTAAACTTGATACTGGAGCACAAGTAAATGTTCTTGCAGAATCTGAGTTTAATACATTAAAGCCAAGACCAAAGTTACATCGGACAAATATAAAAGTGAGTGGGTATTCAGGTGCAGACCTTCCAGTTAAGGGAACATAGAAACATAGAAACATAGAAAATAGGTGCAAGAGTAGGCCATTCAGCCCTTCGAGCCTGCACTGCCATTCAGTATGATCATGGCTGATCATCCAACTCAGAACCCTGTATTAGCCTTCCCTCCATACCCACTGATCCCTTTAGCCACAAGGGCCATATCTAACTCCCTCTTAAATATAGCCAATGAACTGGCCTCAACTGTTTCCTGTGGCAGGAAATTCCACAGATTCACCACTCTGTGCGTGAAGAAGTTTTTCCTAATCTCGGTCCTAAAAGGCTTCCCCTTTATCCTCAAACTGTGACCCCCCCGTTCTGGACTTCCCAACATCGGGAACAATCTTCCTGCATTTAGCCTGTCCAATCCCTTTAGGATTTTATACGTTTCAATAAGATCCCCACTCAATCTTCTAAATTCCAGAGAAGTATAAGCCTAGTCGATCCAGTCTTTCATCATATGAAAGTCCTGCCATCCCAGGAATCAATCGGTGAACCTTCTTTGTACTCCCTCTATGGCAAGAATGTCCTCCCCCACATTAGGGGACCAAAACAATACTCCAGGTGTGGGCTCACCAAGGCCTTGTACGACTGCAGCTGTACCTCCCTGCTCCTGTACTCGAATCCTCTTACTATGAATGCCAGCATACCATTCGCCTTTTTCACCGCCTGCTGTACCTGCATGCCAGCTTTCAATGACTGGCGTATAATGACACCCAGGTCTCGTTGCACCTCCCCTTTTCCTAATTGGCCACCATTCAGATAATAATCTGTTTTCCTATTTTTGCCACCAAAGTGGATAACCTCACATTTATCCACATTAAATTGCATCTACCATGAATTTGCCCACTCACGTAACCTATCCAAGTCACCCTGCATCCTCTTAGCATCCTCCTCACAGCTAACACTGAAGCCCAGCTTCATGTCATCTACAAAATTGGAGATGCTGCATTTAATTCCCTCATCTAAGTCATTAATATATATTGTAAACAACTGGGGTCCCAGCACTGAGCCTTGCGGTACCCCACTAGTCACTGCCTGCCATTCTGAAAAGGTCCCGTTTATTCCCACTCTTTGCTTCCTGTCTGCCAACCAATTCTCTATCCACATCAATACCTTACCCCCAATACCATGTGCTTTAATTTTGCACACTAATCTCCTGTGTGGGACCTTGTCAAAAGCCTTTTGAAAATCCAAATATACCACATCCACTGGTTCTCCCCATCCTCTCTACTAGTTACATCCTCAAAAAATTCTGTGAGGTTCGTCAGACGTGATTTTCCTTTCACAAATCCATGCTGATTTTGTCTGATGATTTCACTGCTTTCCAAATGTGCTGTTATCACATCTTTGATAACTGACTCTAACATGTGTGGCAAAAGTATCACACAAAAATATGGTGCACATGCTTTCATTTGTGGTTGTGCCAAAGAATGTACAGTCAATAATGGGTCTATCTGCCTGTGAGAGACTGAATTTGGTGGAAAGAATATTAGCCCTGGACAGTGACACAGTGTCAGAATACAGTGACTTGATGAAAGAGCAAGAGAGAGCAGAATTTGATTCCAACGCGGCAAAAGTAAAAGAATTCATAAAGAAAGCTCCCAGACCATCCCTTTGTTACCAGCATCTGACAAAGCATTGCCCCCAGAACCAGGACTTGCAGTAGGACAGAGGCCAAACTTGCCGGTACAGTACAATACTGATCTGAAGCCAAAGAGTGACAAGAATCAGGATCCAATTGAAGAACTGAAAGCACAATTGAGAAGTTTTATTGAAATGATGAAGTCTCAGCATAAAAAAGAGATTTCACAGTTAATGAATGAATTAGATGAAGAAAAGAAGATTCGTATTTCATTACAAATGGAAGTGGAAGGAATTAAGAAAGCTACAGTACTTGAAAAAGTACAACCCAGATCATACCTGGTCCAAACAGAAGAAGGAACAGTGTTAAGAAAAAATCGCAAACACCTTAAGAAAGAGCCGACTTCAGAGTTTCAGTTAACTGATGCAGACCAGACAAAACATGGAAATAACAACAAAACACAAGAACTGTGTGAACCACTTAGAAGGTCTACTCGTGTTCGTAAACCCCCAGAGAGACTGATAGAGACATGTTAAATTATGCATTTGTTCTGGTTAATGTTGCTAATTGTTTTTCTTTTTAAGGAAAGGAAGTTGTGGTGATATCACATATCACGTGTGAGAACGTGATTGGACAGAGTTCTGAGCATGCGCAGAAATGAGAGAATGGTAGTTTGCCTCCCAGGTGCCAGAGTCTGGGATATTTCAGATTGCGTCCAAGATATCCTGCAGTGGGAAGGAGAACAGACAGAGGTCATGGTACATATTGGTACCAATGATATAGATAGGAAAAGGGCAGAAGTCCTGAAAAAAGAGTACAGGGAGTTAGGAAGGAAGTTGAGAAGCAGGAGAGCAAAGGTAGTAATCTCGGGATTACTGCCTGTGCCACGCGACAGTGAGAATAGGAATAGAATGAGGTGGAGGATAAATGTGTGGCTGAGGGATTGGAGTAGGGGGCAGGGATTCAGATTTTTGGATCATTGGGACCTCTTTTGGGGCAGGTGTGACCTATACAAAAAGGATGGGTTGCACTTGAAGCTGTACTGTGAACCTCACAACTTTAACTTCTCACTCTTTATCCAGCTTTCACGCGTGATGCAGGGTGATTCACCGCACCGTTTTAGTGCTAAATAAAAACATCTTGGTCCTGGTGTTTAACAATCTTTCTGTCAGATTCAGTTTGAAGGCAAAATATGTGCAACTAAGGATAAGTTTGAACTTAGATGCCTTGAGGTTCCCTGAAATTTATATACAGATTTATACCAAAAGTGTCTCTTTGAACATCACACTAAAATCTGTCCTCCTATTTCTGCTGATTTCGCAAACAATGACTGGGACTATTTATTCAATTCCATCAATGCCGCCTGGCCTACTGAGTTCCTTCAGCATTTTGTGTATGTTGCTTTCGGTTTCCAGCATTGCAGACTTTCTTGGGTTAATGAATGGGTTTTTTTAAAAATACTTTGTGAAAATAATATGGCTATATAATAAAATAAAAGATGAAATTCTTCTTCTTCTGCAGTCAATATTATCCTGACTTCTTTCTTTCTACTCCTGCATGTTCTGTGGTGAATTGAGGCCAATGTAGAATCAGCAGGCAAAGAACAAGAGATCCCTGTAGAGTTGGAAGATGTGCAACCTGTAAAATGGTCCTCTCCTTCCATTGGTTACATAGGCCTTGTGTGGGTAACTTGTAAAATG
Source organism: Mobula hypostoma (assembly GCF_963921235.1). Classification (NCBI taxonomy): domain Eukaryota; kingdom Metazoa; phylum Chordata; class Chondrichthyes; order Myliobatiformes; family Myliobatidae; genus Mobula; species Mobula hypostoma. Next base: position 10,819,359 of record NC_086097.1, read on the forward strand.
GTCCTCTCCTTCCATTGGTTACACAGGCCTTGTGTGTGTAACTTATAAAATGGTCCTCTCCTTCCATTGGTTACATAGGCCTTGTGTGTGCCCCTCATGCAAGCACTCCAGGTTCCCAATACCATCCCAGATTCCCCTTTACCACATGAGCTGGGATATTATAATTTTGAACAGCACACAAAAATGGTGGAGGAACTCAAGAGATTAGGTGGTGTCCATGGAGGGAACTGAACAGTCAATGATTCGGGCCAATCAAGACGGGTTGCAATTTTTCAAGGAAGTTTGAACACATCCTTGAATGCTCTCCTGTCTACCTGGTCATTTCTTCCTATGAAGGAGAGAAGATTAGAGTAAACACAGAAGATTCTGCAGACGCTGGAAACCTTGAGCAACACACACTAACTGCCCTTGAATGGAAAATCCTACAGAAAGTAATGGATATGGCCCAGTCCATCATGGCTAAAATTCTCCTCACCACTGAGCACATCTACATGGAGCATTGTGGCAGGAAAGCAGCATCTATCATCAGGGAATCCCACCACCCAGGATGTGCTCTCTTCTTACTGCTGCCATCAGGAAGAAGGTGTAGGAGCCTCAGGGCCCACACCACTAGGTTAAGACAGTTATTACCTCTCAGCCATCAGGTCCCTGAACAAGAGGGGATAACTTCACTCAACTTCACTTCCCCATCACTGAAAAGTTCCCACAACCTATTGACTCACTTTCAAGGACTCATCTCATGTTCTCGATATTTATTGCTGATTCATTTTTTTATTTTTTATTTTTGTATTTTCACAGTTCGTTGCCTCTTGTACACTGGTTGTCTGGCCTGTTGGTGCGGTCTTTCATTGATTCTGTTATGGGTATTGGATTTACTGAGTTTATCTGTAAGAAAATACATCTCAGGGTCTTCTATGGTGACATATATGTACTTTGATAATAAATTTACTTTGAACTTTGAGCTATGAATTTCAGAGGAACCCAGCAAATCAGGTAGCATCTATGGAGAGGAATGAACAGTTGACATTTTGGACTGTGATCCTTCAGCTGAATAGAGTATGTGTATCACAGCAACACATGCTGGATGAGAAAGGTGGCAACCAACGACACTCATTTTCTTGTATTCTAGTGATCTTGTGTCTGATGTCAAGCTTACAAGCAACATTTAATGCATCTAACTATTACACTGCAACAAAAATGCATTAAAAATAATCCATATTCTTTATTGAATTCCATCATAGATCAGTGTCTCTCAGGCTTTGTCGAGATAAGGAAAATAATGGACTAGAACTTGTTTGATTCTATTTCTCCTAGAGCCCAAAAAATGTTCAAAAATATTTAAGATCAGTTGGACTGGAAATGATTATTTTTAAATTCATAGTGATTGCAAAAATGTAAAATATATTAACTAAGAAGACCAAAATACTTATAAATACCTATAAATTACTGATGTTGAGCAAAGCAATTAGAAAGATTAATGTGCCATTTCTTCTAAATCTTTTTCCTACTATTTCCCTTGAAATCAATTGAACACTGGTGTGGGATCCAATGTGTGATATCCTGGTGTAATGCTGAGAATGGCAGAACAAACTGACAGATTCAGTCTTCACATCCGTTAATGAGTCCCAGTTTTCTGCGATTCAGTCTGCTGATGCCGGAGTTTGGCACTAACTTCCACTTCAACGGCTGAATTCTGATGTTTCCAATTGAAGCTGCCAGCAACAGAAAGGCTGAACCGATCTAATGAGATCCCAGGGAGAAAAAGATTAGAAGACAGGAGGATGCTGGGAGAAGCCAACTCTGTAAGCTGAGGCCCAACACCCTCAGCTTCACGGTGTGGAATTCCTGAATGAATATAACAATCCCACATTTTCTGGCCAAGATTTCCCAGCTACAATCCAAGATTGGCCTCCAACATTGTCTACATGGAATGCATACTTATTGAATTCCCTAATAATTACGATGGAATTCTAATGCTAAACCACAACCAGGCTAGACAGATTTTTGGACTATACAGACTATTCATTCTTTTGTTTCTTCCTTTTTCTTTTGCACATTGGTTGTTGGTCAGTCTTTGTGAATATTTTTTGTAAAATTCTGTTGTATTTTTTCCTGTAAATGCCTGCATGCAAATTAATATTAAGATAGTATAGGACATGCAGTATACATACTTTGATAATCTATTATCAAAGAGGAAAATAGATCAGCCATGATGAAATGGTGCAGCAGACTTGATGGGCCAAATGGCCGAATTCTTCTCCTATATTTTATGGTCTTTGAACTTTGAACTCGTTCAATTGAAAAGCAATGTTTGCAAAGGAGAAGAGGGAAAAAATACCATGCACATTTAAATTCATTTTGTTTACCTTAATATTTTAATTGGTCAGAAGTATTTCAAGTGATTTATTTCTTTGTCCATTTGTTTTTAAGTTATTTTGTTTAATAGGTTATAAATGTACTGGGGTATCAGAAACGTTCAAATCCTCAGGAGGTTTGACAGCTAGAATGGCTGGGCCAGAGTCTGTCCAGGCAGAATTTTATTCCATCTCTCCCCGAATAGGCTTAATCTGGTCCACCCCGATGATATCGTTACTGTACATCACTCAGGGCTTGTTACTGCACAGTGTTCAGCAACTGGTTCCCATTCAACACTTCCAAGCAAGGCACTGTCTGTTGGTAGTTCTTCCAGATAGAGCAGCGGTGGGAGGAGGATCACCACTGCCAATTGGTTCTGGACCATTAGCTCTTCCAGCTCATTAAATACAGCCTTTAATGAGGATTTATTGGCAACAAAAATCTGTTTGGAAGTTCTGTTCAGGAAAATAAGAGGTAGAAAACAGTTGATAATAGGATTAAGATTACATGTTCTTAACCTAAACTGTGAGGAAAATAGCCATCATTTTATAAACACCGATGCTGGAAATCCAGACCAACACACATTAAACAGTGGACCTGCTGAGATCCTCCAGCACTTTGTGTATGTTGGTCCTCATTTTAAAACCCACAGCAAAATGGATTATTCACCAAGGCAGGCTCTTAATTGTCATATTTTCAGCTTTTGAAAACCAAGCTGTTATTTTTCGACACAAAGATAGTAAAAGAGCCAACATTTACTATTACCACACATAATTATTTTAGTACAGTAATAACAAGCTCAATAGTTCAATGGTTCAGAGATTCAATTTAATATCAGAGAATGTATACAGTATATAACCTGAAATTCTCACTCTTCGCAGAGACGTCCACAAAACAGAGAGAAAAAAAAGATCCTCAAAGACCATGATCTAGAGTCCATCAAGAGCTACTGATCATCCCAACACTCGCCACGTCAACAGGCCCTCTCTCTCACTAACGAGGGACAGAGAGAGAGATCGCTCCTGCCACAGCAAAAGGGGAGGCCAACAGCTCACTATTTCCATGTTACAGCCTGACTCAAGAATCAACAAACCCTCTCTCAGTATTCAGAGTCGTTTATGCAGGCTTTATCTGCAAAGGGTCACCTTGTGCTTTTAGCATTGAGCTCACATGTGGTCTGGGGTGATAAAGTCATTGCACACTACAGCAGAGAAACGGGGCCTTTGGCCCATCCAGTTCATGTCAAATCATTATTCTGCTTCGTCCTGCACCCAGACCATAGCCATCGAGACCCTCCTATCCATGAACCTATCCAAATTTCTCTTAAATGTTGAAATCAAACCTGCATCCACCATTTCTGCTAGCAGCTCGTTCCACACTCTCAGCATCCTCTGAATGAAGAAGTTCCACCTCATGTTCCTCTTGAACATTTCACACTTCACCCTTAACCCATGACCTCTTGTTCAAATCTCATCCAGCCTCTGTGGAAAAAGCTAGCTTACATTTACCCAAGCTATATCCCTCATAATTTTGTCTGCCTCTATCAAATCTCCCCAAAATCTCCGACACTCCAGGGAATAAAATCCTAACCTATTCAACCTTTCCCTATAACTCAAGTCCTCAAGTCCTGGCAAAATCCTTGTAAATTTTGTCTGTATACTTTCAATCTTATTGATAGCATTCCTGCAAATAGGTGACCAGAACTCCAAATGTCTCATACACTTCAACATAACATCCCATCTCCTGTACACTGATTTAGGACCCTATCTACCTGTAACACCACTTTCAAGGAATTATGGATCTGTATTCCCAGATCCCTCTGTTCTACTGCACTCCTCAGTGCCCTACTGTTAACTGAGGACAAACATTTTCCTGATTTGTCCTCCCAAAGTGCAACATAGAAACATAGAAACATAGAAAATAGGTGCAGGAGTAGGCCATTTGGCCCTTCAAGCCTGCACCGCCATTTATTATGATCATGGCTGATCATCCAACTCAGAACCCTGCCCCAGCCTTCCCTCCATACCCCCCGACCCCCGTAGCCACAAGGGCCATATCTAACTCCCTCTTAAATATAGCCAATGAACTGGCCTCAACTGTTTCCTGTGGCAGAGAATTCCACAGATTCACCACTCTCTGTGTGAAGAAGTTTTTCCTAATCTCGGTCCTAAAAGGCTTCCCCTCTATCCTCAAACTGTGACCCCTCGTTCTGGACTTCCCCAACATCGGGAACAATCGTCCTGCATCTCTCCTGTCCAATCCCTTTAGGATCTTATACGTTTCAATCAGATCCCCCCTCAATCTTCTAAATTCCAACGAGTACAAGCCCAATTCATTCAGTCTTTCTTCATATGAAAGTCCCGCCATCCCAGGAATCAATCTGGTGAACCTTCTTTGTACTCCCTCTATGGCAAAGATGTCTTTCCTCAGATTAGGGGACCAAAACTGCACACAATACTCCAGGTGTGGTCTCACCAAGGCCTTGTACAACTGCAGTAGTACGTCCCTGCTCCTGTACTCGAATCCTCTCGCTATAAATGCCAGCATACCATTCGCCTTTTTCACCTCCTGCTGTACCTGCATGCCCACTTTCAATGACTGGTGTATAATGACACCCAGGTCTCGTTGCACCTCCCCTTTTCCTAATCGGCCACCATTCAGATAATAATCTGTTTTCCTATTTTTGCCACCAAAGTGGATAACTTCACATTTATCCACATTAAATTGCATCTGCCGTGAATTTGCCCACTCACCCAAACTATCCAAGTCACCCTGCATCCTCTTAGCATCCTCCTCACTGCTAACACTGCCACCCAGCTTCGTGTCATCTGCAAACTTGGAGATGCTGCATTTAATTCCCTCATCCAAGTCATTAATATATATTGTAAACAACTACTGTCCCAGCACTGAGCCTTGCGGTACCCCACTAGTCACCGCCTGCCATTCTGAAAAGGTCCCGTTTATTCCCACTCTTTGCTTCCTGTCTGCTAACCAATTCTTCACCCACACCAATACCTTACCCCCAATACCGTGTGCTTTAAGTTTGCACACTAATCTCCTGTGTGGGACCTTGTCAAAAGCCTTTTGAAAATCCAAATATACCACATCCACTGGTTCTCCCCTATCCACTCTACTAGTTACATCCTCAAAAAATTCTATGAGATTCGTCAGACATGATTTTCCTTTCACAAATCCATGCTGACTTTGTCCGATCATTTCGCTGCTTTCCAAATGTGCTGTTATCACATCCTTGATAACTGACTCCAGCAGTTTCCCCACCACCGACGTTAGGCTAACCGGTCTATAATTCCCCGGTTTCTACACTAATCTGCATTAAACACCATCTGCCATTTTTCAACCCAGTTTTCCAACTGGTCCAGATCCCACAGCTGGCCCTGAATGCCTTCCTGGCTGTCAGCTCAAAATGTTGGAAAGTATATTATTTCATGGCTCATGAGATTTGTAGTGCATGATTTCCACTGTCTGAGACATAAAACAATTGAACTGTGCCATTGAATTTATAAGAGAACGAAGTCAGCTAACATCACCAGGCAAATCTGCCTCTTGGATTGTGCTCTAGCAATGGCTCTCCAGTGCCTAAATGTGCATGAATTAGTAATCTGGTAAATCGGTTTATTATGGTCACATGTACTGAGGTACAGTGGAAAACATGCATACCATCCATAAAGATCAAATCATCACCCAGGACGTGCCCTCTTCTCATTGCTACCATCAAGGAGGAGGTACAGGAGCCTGAAGACACACACTCAATGTTTTAGGAACAGCCTCTTCCCCTCTGCCATCAGAACTTCTGAATGGACAATGAATTTTAAAATTGTCCTCCTTCCATTGGTTACACTACTTAATAATTTAATTTATATAACAAAGAAATGTATCCAATGTACATCCTGAAATTCTTGTTATTCACAGACATCATGTCATATCAAAACATGAAATCCAGCTCTCCAGCACCGCATCTAATGCCTGGGGAGAGCGTAGGGATGAAGGGAGCTGTTGTGAGTAGTAGCCTTGTTGGGTTGGATACGATTATAGCAAGTTAGAGCAACACACACTAACAGCTGGAGAACTGCTGAAATTCAGCAAGTCAGGCAGCATCAAGAAAGGGGAATAAACAGTAGATGTTTCAGGTCACGGCCCTTGGTCAGTACTTCATCAAAATTTCCAGCATCTGCAGAATATTTTGTGATTGTAGCAAATTAGGGGATGCTGCATCAGTTAGAAAAGCACTGGAATATTCCAGCAGAGGCACAAGAGACAATAGACGAAAGAGGGGCAACTGAACATGATGAGGAAAAGCTACAGAAAGTTGCAAACACAGCCAGCTCCATCATGGGCACTGGCCTCGCCAGCATCCAGGACAGCTTCAAAAGACAATGCCTCAAAAAGGCAGCATTCATTATTATGGACCCCAAAATCCCAGGGCATGCCCTCTTCTCATTTCCTCCATCAGAGAGAAGGTACAGGAGCCTGAAGCCGCACATTTGTTGTTTTAGGAACAGCTTCTTCCCCACCACTATCAGATTTCTGAATGGGGAATGAATTGTACACTACCCCGCCTTTTTTTTCTCTTTTTTTGCACTACTTATTTCATTTAGTTTATATATACATATATATTCCTTATTGTAATTTATAGGTTTTTTATCATTATCTATTGTAATATACCGCTGCCACAAAACAACTAATTTCATGACATATGCCAGTGATTTTAAACTTGATTCCGTTTCTATTCTGTCAAAGCAGCAGTGAGCAAGTCAAGCAATACCAGAATGTGCAGAATAAAGTGCTACAGTAGAGAGGAAGTGGAACACAGGCAGACAGTAAGGTGCACGTAATAAAGTGGCACAGAAAGGAACCTTTCCTAATGAGCAATCAAGCTGAAAGGGTGGCACTCATGTCAATGATGGCAACATCAAATTAAGTTGTCTGGAGCTGACAGTAAATGGCAGCAATGAAAGGCCATTAGAGGAGGCAGGTGATACCACAGCGCCATCTAGTGTCAAGTCCCCATACAGCCTTACTTTCGATTCTAAATTTGATACTGCAAGAGAGCAATCACAAATATTCCGTGTTTTGACTGGACCAGAAAAGTGGAAGCTCTCAAAGTGGCAGTTTTTATCAGGGGTGTAAGTGGACATAAGTGAGAAATCCTAGGATTTTAATCATGGCATGAAATAGTGCCGGAATTGACTCCGAATTCCGGAACACCCCAAGCTTCAATACTGTCACGATAAACACGGTGTTCTGCCATTGTACTTCTTGGCCTATCATTTCCTTCCTTCTGAACATCTACCTTGTTGGAAAGAAGACAGAAAATATTGTTAACACAAGGGATCCTGTGAATGCTGGAAATCCAGAGCAACACAGGCAAAATGCTGGAGGAACTCAGCAGGTCAGACAGCATCAATAGAAATGAATAAACAGATGATGTTTCGGGCCAAGACCCTTCATCAGGACTAGAAATGTAGAGGGAAATCAGCAGAATAGAAAGGTGGGGGAAGGGAAAGGAGGATAGCTAGAAGCCAGGTGTGTGAGAAAGCTAAAGGGCTGGAGAAGAAGGAAACTGAAAGGAGAGGAGAGTAGACCGTGGAAGAAAAGGAAGATGGAGGGGCACCAGGGTGAGTTGATAGGCAGGAGAGGAGAAGAGGTAAAAGGCCAGAGGGGAGGGAGGGAATTGTTTTACTGGAAAGAGAAATCAATGTTCATGCTATCGGGTTAGAAGCTACCCAGACAGAATATGATGTGTTACTCTGCCATCCTAAGAATGGCAACAGTGGAGGCCATGGACCAACGTGACTGAATGGGAATAGGGATAAGAGATAGAATGGTTGGCCGCTGAGAAATATTGATCTTCTTTTCCAGTTCCTCAATTTAACGTGCCAAAACTTAACTCAGGAGTTTTCCAAGCTCAGGCCTTTTCTCAATTTATCCAGGTCCTCTTCTATAAATCTCAGTGTGTTCCAGCCACGGTACAAACCTCCCTCAATGGACCAGTTACTAGGTTCCCTGCTCCCTTCAGCTATTGGCTGTACATTGAAAATAGTTCAGTTCTCAGATAGTTCCAACTGAATTGATATAATGGTTTCGTCCATTTTAGGGGGAGAAATCACATTTATAAACCCCTGCTAAAGCATAATGCATTATTGGTCAAGAATTCAACTTCTCAGTGTCCTTTTAAGCTTGCCAATCTTCTCACATTTTGCAAGTATTTGGACAGGAACTTGGATAGGAAAGGACTAGAGGGAGACAGGCCTAGCACAGATAAATAGGATTGACATAAGTAGTAAACACAAGAGATTCTGCAGATGCTGGAAATCCAGGGTGGCATACACAAAATGCTGGAAGATCCTGGCAGGTCAGGCAGCATCTGTGGGAAGGAACAAAGAGCCGACATTCTGAGAATTGAACTGTCAGCTTTTATTCCTCTCCGTGGATGCTGCCTGACCTGCTAGGTTCCTCCAGCATTTTGTGTGCGTTACATTGGCGTATATAGGAATTGCCACCATCATGGAGGAGAAAATGGCCAAAGTACTATACTGCTCTGTGATTCTATGCCCCGTTGAGTTTCATCAGAAACAGACAGTTAGTTGATCATGCAAAATAAAACAGAAAGTAATTGGATACAGCACAATAAGCAAAAACTATGGGAAGAGAAAACAAGCTCATCTCTGAGGTTACAGACTTTTGCAGGTTGGGGGAAAGTTAAGGGATAAGTTTTGAGATCTAGAGAAAGGTAGGAACAGAATGAAAAGTTTCTGATAGGGTGGAGGGCAAAAGAAATTGAGTCACGAGAGGGCCGATCGAGCAGGATGAAAGAGGATGATGATTAACAAAAGGTGTGTTTGAAGCAGATGGAAACAAATGAAGACAAAATTGGGGCAACACAGTAGCATAGCGGTTAGTATAACAATATACAGTGCCAGCAACCTGAGTTCAATTCCCACCACTGTCTGTAATCAAATCAAATCAAGTTTAATTATCATCCAGACTACACATAGATATAGCTGAATAAAGCAGCGTTCCTCTGAGGCCAAGGCGGAAAACATTCAAGATAGCAAACAAACATTCAAAAATAGTGAGTAAAGAAACATATTCACTCAAAAAATATATATATAATCCAAGACCCTGAGCGACAATGTCTGGCAATCGATGGTACAGTGTACTGATGCACACAATCCAGCCTGTCATTCCACCACTTAGACACAGGAGGGCAGTACCAATAGGAGAGGCCAGGCCCAGCCGAGATCAACCACACCGTAGCACTTCCGCTTTGCTCACCTGGTCTGCAGCAGCAGGCAAGCCTGAGGCTTAAGGCCTAGTTCTCGCTGCAACTAAGGCTATATAGCTCCCATCTAAAGAGGCTTTATGTTTTCCCTGTGACCATGTGGCTTTCCTCTGGGTGCCCTGGTTTCCTCCTACATTCCAAAAATGTACTGGTTAGTAGATTAATTAATCATATGGATGTAATTGGGCAGCATGGGCCCTTTGGGCCAGAAGAACCTGTTACTATTGTATTTTCCAAATAATAAAATCATTATCCAACATTAACAGCAGAGAATGGAAGAAAATGAGAATGGTAGAAATATGAAATACTGACTAATGACTGAAATGGTTGAACTCAGGCGGACCTTACAGCTGTGAATAATCTTCATTCAGTATCCTCGCATAAGTAAGGTGTCACAAGAAAACAGTCAGAAGAAAGAAGCTTAATTCTCACCTCCTTTTGTTATGAATTCTGAAGCTAGGCTCAGCTTCATGTGGAATCAATTATGAGGCAGGCCGGGAACCTGAAACAGGCTATTCCCGCTATGTAATTCAACAATACTTACTGCCTGTTATGCCACTGATGTTTAGGGCAGCAAAGAAGGTCTCCATCTCTGGCGCTGCTCAGGGATTCATTCACCATGTCAGTAGCTTCCTTTCGATTCTCAATACCATCAGTCAGGCAAGTCCTGGACAGAGACTCAGGAATACCATCGCATTCAGATGTAAAAAGATTCTTCATTACAGTTTCCATGACAATTTTATTTTACCGCTCAAGGTTGTTAGCCCTGAGCTGAACTCCTGAATCTGCAGGGCTAGTGGGCCTCTTTTAGTCTGGCCTCTACTCTTAGACCTGTTTGGTATGAGTGACCCTCCCAAGAGCCAAAGCACAAGGCCCTGACTCCAGCCTGCATAGCTCTTCAGGTCATTGAGACATGCAAGCCTCCAAAACCAAGATTGTGGTCCTTTTGGAGGAATTCAACAATGCATTGAGTGATATCCTTTTGTACTGAGCTGTTGTTTCTTTTTAATATAATATCGAAACAGAACAGTACAACACAGGAAGAGGCCCATTGGCCCACAATATTGTACTGAACTAATTAATATTTTAGATAACCTCTTTGGAAAGAAATCTAACGTATAATAGTTCTATAAATTCAGTGCAGACACATTAAAATTTTGTTTTTCTCTAAGAGGAGCATTTAAAATTAAGCTTGATCATTAGTCTCATACTATAAGAGCAATGTAACTATAATGTGCATTTGGGAGCATGGTGTGAATAAACTTTCAGTCGTTTTACCATATCACTATTCCTCTCAAAGGGATGTAATAGTAAACTCTAGATTAAATCATTTCTCAGTAGGCAGAAACCTTCAAGTAATTAGAGCATATTTCAGAAAAAATGTAAGTTTCCTAAGGAGTCTAAATGAATAATATAAAACATCTTGAACTTATTGCTGCTGATCCAACAAATAGATGGGCTGGGAATTTCTTTGCAGTAACTATCAACGTCTCTTACACAACACATAGTTTCTTTAAACTTTTGCTAAGTTCTTCAGTCTACTTTACTGAAAGAACAATTAGCTCATAGCGTTTTCAAAATCAAGAAAATGACGTGTTGATATATGTACTTAGTGCCCGTTATGCAGCTGGTGTTTAGGGCAGCAATGAAGGTCCTTCACCTCTGTCTGTCCTTGGCTATCTTCTCTGTCATGCTCTATGTGTGGTTCCGGGTCCTCATTTCTGTAGCCATACGAGTCCCGGGTGGAGACTCAGGAATATCATTGCACAAAGCTACAGAAGAAATCTTCCTTACTGTTTCCGTAACAATTTTTTTTTGACTAGTCAGGGTTGTTAGCCCTGATCAGAAAACTTGAACCCAGAGGGCCGATGGAGCTCTTAGTCTGGCCTCTACCCTTTGACCTGTTTGGCATGGGTGACCCTACAAAGAGCTAAAGCATAAAGCCCCGACTCCAGCCAGCACAGCTCTCTGGGCCACTGAGGCATGCAAACCTCCAAACCACAGCAAAGGTTGTGCTCCTCTTGGAGGGCATCGATATATATTTTTACATAACTTCAGGCATAACTTCAAGTGAAACACTTCTGAAGTTTTATAATAGAGGGCATGTGGAAGCTACCTTACATACATTAAAGCCCTTTAGCAGTGATAAAGTGAATACTCATCTGATTTTAAAGATTAGTTTTATTTGTCACGTGTGCATCAAAACATTGAAACATACAGAGATACAGGTATGTGTCATTTGCATCAAAGACCAACACAGTCCATGGACGTGCTGGAAGCAGACCATAAGTGTAACCTTGCATCCAGCACCAACATAGCATTCCTGTATTTTACTAACCTCTGACCAGTACATCTTTGGAATATGGGAGGCAACCAGAGCACCTGGTGGAGACCCATGTGATCATAGGGAGAACGTACAAACTCCCTAGCATTACCATTGGTCAAGACTCAGAGGAGTCCACGGTACCACGGTATCTTATGAAACTATTTGAGATGATACCATTTATCTGTTTGGGAACCATGTTAGCACAGCAGTTAGAACGATGTTATTACAGCTTAGGCTGTTCCAGAGTTCAGATGTCAATCCTGACGCAGTTCTGTAAAGAGTCTCTGTACGTCTTTCCTGTGGAATGCATGGATTTTCCTCAGGTCCTCCGGTTTCCTCCCACAGTCCAAAGATATACCAGAGAGTCTCTTAATGGGCCATTTTAACTTGTCTCACGATTACGCTAAGGTTTGTTGGAGGTTGCTGAGGTGGTGTGGCTCAACAAGCTAGAAGAGCCTTCTGTGTGTGTGTATTGTTAAATAAATAAATAAGATTGTTGAGACCCAACAAAGAAAGAATGGTGCATAGTTCACATTAATCCTACATGGCGGCAGTCATTTAATACTGCAGTAGAGACATAAGAACATAACAAATTAAATCTGAGGTGTTCATGTAGTCACTCACTCCTGTCCTGGGTATTCTTATTCCTTGTCCATTTTCTGGCTCAAGTTGCCTCAACCACAGATTCTGCTGCAGGGTCTACGTGCCCTCATGCCCTCACAGGTGGGCTGCACAACAGGTTTGACAATCGTGCTTGTGAGTATGCACATTTCAGCTAATTAGAGTTCATTATGACAGTATTAAATGCCCTTCTTTTTTTTCTAGTCTTGTCAAGACTTGACCAAAAGCGCAGCAACATTTACTCTCCCTGCTTACCCTCATCCTTGTCCAGGAAGGAGGACTACCGTTTCGACTGATCCTGTCAATGAGCGGTATTCTTTAGTATTAGTTATTGCTTTCAGTCACAGTGTTGGTGTTAACTTTCAGTTCAAGAGTTTTAGTTAACAGCCCTGTTGGCCTTGTGTTTATTGTTTTCCTTTTCCTTTAAATTCTGCAACAGTTCTCAATACCGTTGACCAGCTTCAGTGACTCTCTGTCTCCACACTTGGGCCATATCCAAATGTTTTGACACAAGGACTGATACTTTGAAATTCCTTGGTTCCATCCTCAACCGAAGACCTAAAGCCTTAGGAGTGTAAAAAGAATTCACGAAATGCTAATTGAAAAGTGAGGGTGCTGTCACAGAGACATGGTCACCATTACTGCACCATCACACAATAAGCAAATGTCAATGGCACATCATGTTGATCATTGCTGCTGCTCAGACTGTGAAGGAAGCTGGAGGTTGAGCTGGTTTAGGGACTGGCCTCTCCCATCAGTGCTGCCCTCCAGTGTTCGCTTGGTGGAAGACAAGCAGGATCGCGTTCATCCACAGCTGAGCTAGTACGTGATGCGCACAGCTACATACCTGTTCTTGTAGAAACATGGCTCCAATCAATCTACAGGCCATGACACTCAGGGACTTGGGCTACTTTCATTTTTTGGGGGGGACTCTATGGTTTTCTGCGGTAGTATCTGTGCTATATCTGCTCTGTGCTGGGTGAGACTCTAAGACTGTAAGACAGGGGTCGGCAACCTTTTTGCCTCTGTGGGCCAAATTGCGTATTAATGAGCAGATGGTTGGCCAGATAAATGCCATAAAAAACTTGAAATATGGGAATTATCCATTTAAATACATATAGTTATGTTTGGCCTCAAATTAATGAATAACGCATGCTCGAAAATCATTTGTGCTTAAGGTTGCCTACCCCTGCCGTAAGACATAGGAGAAGAATTAGGCCATTCAGCACATCGAGTCTGCTCCACAACTTCACACTATGAAATTTGACTGTTGATACAGTGTTTTGCACCCTGGCCCAGGAGGAATGCTGTTTCGTTTCACTTTATTTATGTCTGAGGTTGAATGACAATTAACCTGAACTTGACAGACACTTATCTTAATCTTATATCTTAATTTTAATGAGCCAGTGTTAACAAATTGTTTCAGGTTTTTGTGTAGCTCTACATGAGATACAACACAACAAATCCCCAAAGTTCCCAACTTCCCTGTATCATTCCCTCTTCTGATTTCACTCATCACCTTCCTTTCAAATCAGATTCAATCATCTGCAGACCTTTGCTCTCACCATTAATTGTTCCCCAGTCCACCCCTCCCTTTCTCACCTGGCTCTATCTGTCCTCCAAACCCACCCCAACGGGATACACTTGTCACCTACCAAGCCCTGTTTTTCCTCTTGCTCCATACCTCCTTATACAACCCATCTTCTCTTCTACTCTCAGTCCCAGTACAGGCCTAGCGTGATGCTATTACAGCAGAAGACATCGGATTTCAGAATTCATTTCTGGTGTCCTCTGGAAGAAAGTTTGAACATTCCTTCCCTGCGTGCATAGGGTTCCAGCCGCAGTCCAAAGACGTACCGTATAATTGGTCATTGTAAATTGTTCTGTGATAAGCCTAGGGCTAAGTCGGTGTGTTGCTGGATAGCACAGCTCAGTGGGCCAGAAGGGTCATTCCAGGCTGTATCTCTAAAATAAAAATATTGACTATCCCTTTGCCTGTATAGAAGATCCTTGACCCATTGAGTTCCTCCAGCAAGTTGGCTCTTTGATTGCTCTTGATTGCAGCTTGTGCTACCCCCTGTGTCTCTGTGAACAGACAATTTATGAAACAAATGAACATGCAAATATCGGTCTTGCTGGATAAAAAAAAAATATTCTCTACCTATAAGAAAGATGTCAAAAAGATTTGAAAGACTGCAGAGAAAATTTACAAGGATATTGCCTGGACTTCAGGACCTGTTAGTAGAAATAAAGGTGCAGCCTATTTTCTAAACAGGGAGAAAGTCCAAAGATCTGAGATGCAAAGGGACATGGAATTCTATGTGCAGAACACCCTAAAGGTTAACTTGCAGGTTGAGTCAGTGGTGAGGAAGGCAAGTGCAATGTTAGCATTCATTTCAAGAGGTCTAGAAATGATTCACAGGGATGTGATGCTGAGGCTTTATAAGGCACTAGTGAGGCCTTACCTTGAGTATTGTGAACAGTTTTGGGCTCCTCATCTTAGAAGAGATGTGCTGGCATTGGGGAGGGTCCAGAGGAGGTTCACAAGGATGATTCTAGGAATGAAATGGTTCTAGGATCGTTTGATGGCTCTGGGTCTGTACTCACTGGAATTTGCAAGGAAGAAGGGGGATCTCATTGAAACTTTTCGAATGTTGAAAGGCCTAGACAGAGTAGATGTGGTAAGGATGTTTCCCAGGGTGGGAGAGTCTAGGACAAGAGGGCACAGCCTCAGGATAGAGGGGCGTCCATTCAAAACAGAGATGCAGAGAAATTTCTTTAGCCAGAGGGTGGTGAAGTTTTGGAATTTGCTGCCCAATGCAGCTGTGGACCTGTAGAGGTCGTTGAGTGTATTTAAAGCAGAGATTGATAGGTTCTTGATTGGACATGGCATCAAAGGTTATGGGGAGAAGGCTAGGAAATGGGGTTGGGGAGGAGAGAAAAAAGGATCAGCCATTAACAACACACATCAAAGTTGCTGGTGAACGCAGCAGGCCAGGCAGCATCTCTAGGAAGAGGTACAGTCGACTGTACCTCTTCCTAGAGATTCTGCCTGGCCTGCTGCGTTCACCAGCAACTTTGATGTGTGTTGCTTGAATTTCCAGCATCTACAGAATTCCTGTTGTCAGCCATTAATAAGTGGCCTAATTCTACTCCTATGTTTTATGGTCTTATGGTCCATTGAGGAAGCAGGGAAACAGCCAAAGGACTTAGATAAATTAGGAGAATGGACAAAGAAACGGCAGATGGAATACAGTGTCAGGAATTGTATGGTCATGCATTTTGGTAGAAAGAATTAAGGCATCAACTATTTTCTAAATGGAGAAAAATATCAAAACTCTGAGGTGCAAAGGGACTTGGGAGTCCTCATGCAGGGTCCCTAAAGGATAATTTGCAGTTTGAGTCAGTGGTGAGGAAGGTAAATGCTATGTTAGCACTCACTTTGAGAGGATTAAAATATTAAAACGAGGATGTAATGCTGAGGCTTTATAAAACACCGGTGAAACCTCACTTGGAGTATTGTGAGCTGTTCTGAGCCCTTATCAAAGAAAAGATTTGCTGGCATTGGAGAGGGTTCAAAGGACATTCTCGAAAATGATTCCCGGATTGAAAGGTTTATATGAGGAGCATTTGATGGTTCTGGGCCTCTACTGACTGGGGTTTAGAAGAAAAAGGGGGATCTTACTGAAACCTATCAAATGCTGTAAGGCCTAGATAGAATGGATGCGGAGAGGATACTTCCTCTAGTGGGGGAGTCTAGGACCAGTGCATACAGAGTCAGAATAGAGGGATATTCATTTAGAACAGAGATGAGGAGGATTTCTTTAGTCAGAGGCTGGTGAATCTGTGGGATTCGTGATTGTGGAGACCACCATTGAGAGTAAGTCAGGGCATGGAGAAGGCAGGAGAATGGGGTTGAGAGGGACGTGAATCGGCCATGATCAAATGGCAGAGCAGACTCGATGAGCTGAATGATTTAATTCTGCTCCAATGTCTTATGGTCTTGTGGTTACATCAGTCAGTTGTACTGTGCCTCCAGAATTGATTCCATTCCCTTCAATGTACTTGAACTTCTGAACCTGATGTGGCACTTTTATATTTCACGTTTATTGCTACCAACTAGGGATGAAGTGCTAGGTAAAAGAACCTGAAGAGCATAGCTGATGAATTTTTAAAACCAGGAGACTGACTTGTTGTCATCTTGAATTCTATCCAAAGATAAAGCAACAATTCTTCTTTCATTATCATTATCTATGAATTAGTCTAATTTTAATATTGTCACAAGTCATCCAGGTCATTCAAACATTCATAATAACGAAGAAATCCTTTGCATTTTGAGAATGTTATTCAGGAAAGTATATCATCGACACATGATGGAATATTTTCCGAGTGTGATCACATTTGCAGCATCTTCGCTCTTCCAGTAAGATTGTAGTTAAGTATCTGTACTCTGACACTACAGAAGGAACTTGCAAATATTTATTTGATGAATAATATTCTTCAGAGTAGAATATGAATTTAAATACCTTAATTTTGTGTAAGATGATGAATTTACCAATTAGCCGCTGTAGTGGAATTTATGCCATAATAGATTTTGTCAATTCTCAGTCTATTCAAATTCAATGTGAAAGTAGATTGAACCACCTCTACGCATAATCCAAAATAAATGAGCAAATTTAATCATAATTTTTGCATAATTTTAAAAAACATTCTTGGCAGTAAGTTCTGGAACAGCATTTTGTTCCCAATCTGCTCAGCCAGTTGACACTTTCATTGCGCACTTTAATACAGTATATGATAAAGTAGGTCATATAAACTTCCAAGATTAATCTACACCATGCAAGAATGATTAAGGTTAAAAGATGGGCATAATTAATTGGCCCTTTGTTGCATGGGGATTCAAGAATATTGAACAAGCAGCTCCCTCTGACAGCTGTTATTATTAATCGACCTCACTGACAGCAGCACACAAATTAAGCAACTGGTTTGGCCTAAACCTACCATTTTTTAAGCGTTTGAAGTAATTTATAAAGCCAGAATGATGTTCTGCAAGCTGTTAAAATATTGTGGAGCATCGTTCTTTCCTCACAGATGTGAACATTTAATCAGGTCGATAAGGTGGTTGAGAACGCTTACTTTTATTAGTCAAGGCATTGAGTTCAAAAGTCAAGAGGTTATGTTGCAACTTTATAAAACTCTGGTTAGGCCACATCTGGAGTATTGTGTACAGTTCTGGTCACCCTCCATAGGAAGGATGTTGCGAGGCCAGTTGTAATATTGTCACAAATCGTCCAGGTCATTCAAACTTCCATCATAAAGAAGAAATCCTTGCATTTTGAGAATATTGTTCAGGAAGTCAGTATGACCGGCACATGTTGAAATACTTCTAGAGTGTGATCACATTTGCAGTGTCTTCCTTCTTCCAGTAAGATTGTAGTAAGTGTCTGTACTCTGATACTGCTGAAAGAACTTGCAAATATCTATTTGATGAATAGAATTGTTACAGATATTAAAGGAAAAGAAAAACAATAAACACTGGGCCAACAGGGCCGTTAACTAAACTCTCAAACTGAAAGTTGAATGCCAATACTGTGGCAGGAACCAATAACTAAATATTAAATGATTACCACTCCTTGACAGCGTCAGTCGAAACAGTAGTCTACTTTCCCAGACAAGGACAGGAGTCAGCAGGGAGCGTGAATGTTGTTGTGCTTTTAGTCAAGCCTCAACAAGACTAGAATGAAAAGAAGGGGGTTAAATGCCACCATAATGGAATACTAATTAGCTGGAACGTGCATACTCACGACTGCCATTGCCAAATCTGTTCTGCACGTAGATCCTGCAGCACAGTCCATGGTTGTGACAGGAAAGAGTTAAAGGGATATAGGCCAAATTCCGGCAAACGGCTTTGTGGGTACGGACAAGTTGGGCCAGAAAGCCTCTTTCTACGTTATGTACACTAACTCTATGGCTAAACTGAAAGTGTTAACCCACAAACATGCATTGTAACACCACCAGCCAGATATGATGTGGTTTTCTTGTCTTATTGCAACTGGCACTCAAATTTTACAAATTCCATTATATGCCATTATATTTGATTGCCAGATATCTGAATCTAATAAAACTACTCTCTCTCACTCTTCCTTTAATCATGATGTTCCTTTCTGAGACTATAACAAAAGCACATCAAACACAGTGCATATCCCTGCTGGGCTTCAGTTCCGCTTTTATTGTTTTTTTATAAGTGAAGAAAAGTGCTATAGAATTTTAGTGCATTTACAATCGTATACATGTCCTGTATATGTTGCAGAAAGCTTAAAAACTTTTCAGATTGTGATATTACATGGGACAGAGCAATTGCTTTAATAGAGAGCCTCTCAGTTGTTTGGAAATGTGAGCTTGTGTAACAATGTATTTTTATTGGACTCCCTTCTTTTTTGATTTGAAAGACGGCCACTCAT
Source organism: Mobula hypostoma (assembly GCF_963921235.1). Lineage (NCBI taxonomy): Eukaryota > Metazoa > Chordata > Chondrichthyes > Myliobatiformes > Myliobatidae > Mobula > Mobula hypostoma. The sequence goes on from NC_086097.1 coordinate 10,838,425, forward strand.
TTACCCATGAATTATATAACAGCAGAGGTTGATAGATTCTTGATTAGTCAGGGTATGATGGGATATGGGGGATGGCAGGAGATTGGGGCTGAGAGGGATAATGAATCAGCCATGATCAAATGGTGAAAAAGACTTACAATAGATTACTATTAGGCAACACACACAAAACGCTGGAGGAACTCAGCAGGCCAGGCAACATCTATGGAAAAAAGTACAGTCAATGTTTCGGGCCGAAACCCTTCAGCAGGATGGAGGAAAAAAGCTGAGGAGTAGATTAAAAAGGTGGTGGGGTGGGCAGCAAGGGGAGAGAGAACCACCAGGTGATAGGTGAAACCTGGAGGGGGGTGGGGATGAAGTAAAGAGTTGGGGAGTTCATAGGTGAGATGATTTCTCCAGTCCTGCCAAAGGGTATAGGCCCAAAACGCCAACCGTACTTTTTCCCACAGATGCTGCCTGGCCTGTTGAATTCCTTCAGAATTTTGTGTGTGTTGCTTGGATTTCCAGCATCTACAGATTTTCTCTTGTTTGTGAACAGATTACTATTTATCTATTGTAAATCTTAGGTACATAGTAATCTATTGTAAGTCTCCACCATTTTGTCATGGCTGGTGCATTTTCCCTCTCAACCCCAATCTCCTGCCATCCCCTGTATCCCTTCATGCCCTGAGTAATCAAGAATCTATGAGAGACTTGATGGGCCAAATGGCCTATTTCTATTTCTATCTTTTGAATTGCTCTGATGTTGTGTTTAAATGTTGAAGATGACACTGCTGTGAGGTTTTCACTGGAAGATAGATCCCAAACTTTTATAATGCTTCTTCCCTACAACTGCTAGTGGCTCCATTAGTAACTTGTGACCACAGTGCATTATCCTTCCTAATCCTCTCTTCAAAGTTTGAGGTGGTTATCAATACCATTCTCCTCCAGAGCAACACACAGTAAATGGTGCAGGTCAGGCAGCATCATTGAAGTGAAAAAATTGTCGGGGTTTTGGGTCAAGACCCTTCTTCAGGACTGAGGTGAAAGAAGGAAGATGTCAGAATAAAAAGATGCAGGTGGGGAAAGGAGGCTTGCTGGAAGGTGATAGCTGAAGCCAGGTGGGTGGGAAAGGTCAAGGGCTGGAGAGGAAGGAATCTGATAGGAAAGAAGATTGGGCCATAGGAGAAAGGGAAGGAGGAAGGGACAAAGGGAAGGGAAAGGCATGTGAGGATATTTACAAGGATGTTGCTGGGTCTGGAGGACCTGAGTTATAAGGAAAGATTGAATAGGTTAGGACCTTTTTCCTTGGAAAGTAGAAGATTGAGAGAAAATTTGATAGGGGTATACAAAGTTATGAGGGATATAGGTAGGGTAAATGAAAGCAGGCTTTTTCCACTGAGTTTCGGTGAGAATACAACCAGATGTCATGGTTTAAGGACGAAAGGTGAAAAGTTTAAGGGGAACATAAGTGGAAACTTCTTCACTCAGCAGTTCTTGACAATGTGGAACAAGCTCCCGGCGCAGGTGGTCCATTTGAGCTTGACTTCAATGTTTAAGAGAAGTTTGGGTAGGTACATTCATGAGAAGGGTATGGAGGGCTATGGTCTGAGTGCAGATCAATGGGAATAGGCAATTTAAATGGTTTGGCACAGACTAGATGACCCAAAGAGCCTGTTTCTGTGCAACACTTTCCTATGACTCTATTATCCTAAGAGGTAAAAGGTTAGAATGGGGAAGAGGGGAGAAGGGGAGGAGGAGAGGAGAGAGGGGAGAAACTTTACCATAGAGAAATCGATATTCATGCTATACATTGGACGCTAACCAGACAGAATATATGGTGTTGCTCCTCCAACCATCTGTCTAGATTTGTAAAGTAAATCACGAACCCTTTAACCCAATTCATCCATTCAGACCAATGTGTCCACTAAAGCTAGTGTCATTTGCCTGCATTTGGACCATTCCATTTCTACCAAACTACTTATCTATATGTCTTTTAAATGTTGTAATTGTATCTACCCCAACTCCTTTTTGGCATACACTCCAGCCTCTGTGAAGAAGTTGCCCCTCAGGTCCCTTCTAAATCTCTTATCCGTCACTTTAAACCCTTGTCAAGTTTTTATTTCCCTTCCCTTCTGAAAATGTTTGTGCGCATTTACCTTATCTGTGTTCCTCTTGGTCTTCTAACCCTCTATAAGAACACTCCCTCTCCTCTCAGTGTCCTATATTCCAGTGACTAAAATTCTGGATAGTCCAGCCTCTCCCTATAACTTAGGCCTTCAAGTCCTGGTAATACTTTTGTAAGTCTTCTTTCTGCATCTACCCATCATCCTCATATTACCTGATTCTACTCCCCACCTACCAGCCCCTGCCTCACCTCTCCTCCCCTACCAGATTCCTTCTTCTTCAGCCCTTTACCTTTACCACCTTTCACCTCCCAGCTTCTTACTTCAGCACCTTCCCTCACACCTATCACTCGTTCCCCTCCCCCTCTATCTTCTTATTCGGGCTTCTTCCCCCTTCCTTTCCAGTCCTGATGAATGGTTTCGGCCCAAAATTTCAACTGTTTATTCATTTCCATAGATGCTGCCTGACCTGCTGAGTTCCTCCAACATTTTGTGTGTGTTACTCTGGATTTCCAGACTGTGCAGAATCTTTCGTGATCATGATGCCCTGCCCCACCCTTCCCTCTCACTTTTACTTACTTGCTATCTTCCCTCTACATTCCAATTAGCGATGCAGAATTTAAACAGAAGTCACTTGATTCCCAGAGAAAATCCAGGAGGTAAAGCACCAATGAAAATTGATCATATCTATATTATCGGTGGTTTGTTCAGTCAGGACTTTGCCTATTATTAGGTTGTACTGGACAGCAAAGATTTTGCTTCCTGAATACTTTTGGGTGCATAAAACCAAGGCTTAAGAAAAATTTGGTGAAGGCAATGAGAAAGAAAAATGAAGGACTTCAGAATTTGAGACAGATGTTTCCCAGAATAACTGATGCCAAGATTAAGGAAGGCATTTTTGGTGGTCTACAAATCAAACAGGTCATAAATGACAGGCAATTCGAAGAAGTTCTAGTGGGGCTGGAGAAAATCACACGAAAGGCCTTCAAGGATGTTGTTGAAAATTTTCTTGACAACTACAGAGTACCATTCTACGTGAAGCTGGTTGATGGCATGCTTCAAACATACAAAACCATGAAGAGCAACATGTCACTAAAGATTCATTTTCTGCATTCCCATTTAGAATTCTTCCATGCAAATCTTGGTGCTATCATGGTGCAAGATGTCACCAAGACATTGCAGGCATGGAGAAACAGTATCACGGCAACAGGAATCCATCAATGCTGGCTGATTATTGTTGGACACTCAAGCGAGAAGATTCAGACACTGAGTACAAACAAAAGTCATCAACAAAACACTTTTAGCTAAGTTGAATTATTGTAAAGTGTCAGCACCACTACGCAATTAAAAACATTATATTCAATGAAAGTTAATTTTATTGTTTCTCCTAATTTTACGTAATACAAGTAGTTTGAAATTATATTTGTGTTCAGCTTCAAGTGGTCTATCATAAACAAAAAAAAAATCAATTAAGGAAGTGACACTTTCAAAAGTATTTGCTGTGCAGTGTTATCAGCTGTGTGAAGCTGGCTGCCATTAGTTCTTGCTCTTAATAAACCCAAAGGGATGCAGCAGTTAGTCCAGCTGCCTCACAGTTCCTGCAACCCAGATTAGATCTTTGAGTTCAAAGTTTAAATTTCAAAGTAAATTAATTATCAAAGTACACACATGTCACCATATATAACCCTGAGATTTGTTTTCTTGCAGGCATGCTCAATAAATCAATAACCATGACAGAATCAATGCAAGACCACACCCAACAGGATGGACAGCTAGTGTGCAAAAGACAGCAAACTGCAAATTCAAAAAGAAAGAAAAAAATAATAATAATGAGTAAGTAAGTAAAAAGGATCGAGAACATGAGATGAAGAATCCTTGAAAGTGAGTCCATAGATTGTGGGAACAGTTTAGTGAGGGGGCAAGTGGATTTATCTCCTCGGGTTTGAGAGCTTGGTGGCTGAAGAGTTATTACTGCTCCTGAACCTCATAGTGTGAGTCGTGGGGCTCCTATATCGTCTTCCTGGTGGCATCAGTGAGAGAAGAGCATGACCTGGGTGGTGGGGGTCCCTGACGATGGATGCTGCTTCCCTGCGACAGCACTCCATGTAAATGTGCTCAATGGTGGGAAAGGCTTTACCCGTGACAAACCACATCCAGTACTTTTCGTGGGGTTTTCTGTTCAAGGGCAAAGTTTAAAGTTCAAAGTAGATGCGTTATGAAAGTACATATATGTCATCATATATAACTGAGAAATTCATTTTCTTATGGTCTGATTGTTGATATGGAGTTGGCATGTCTGGTTTTCATTTCAAGGGGTTTCACCCAGCTGCATCATTTTCTTTCCAGATCCAAAAGAAGTGACCTTGGTAGGTTAAATGCCTACTGAGTATTACTGCCGGTGGGGACAGGTGGAAACAGAATTGAGGAGAGGGAGTTAATAGGTCTGTGAGAGAGAAGTAAGAGGAGGAATAGGACTGCTAGGAACGCTCCAAGAACTGGCATAGATTTAAGAGGCTCACTAACTTTCTCCTGTAAGTAACAAAATATGAAATGTGAAATATTATCCAATCAGGCTCAGAGTACCTTGGCAGTAGAACATAGAATAGTACAGCACAGTACAGGCCCTTCGGCCCACAATGTTGTGTCGACCCTCAAACCCTAGTAGTGCAGGTTAGCCTTATTTTAGGTACCTAACTATTAAAGCAAATTGATATAATTGTTGAAGAAAGTGCAAACATGGGTCTATCCATCAATTGCAAGAAGACAGAATGTATAGTGATATCCAAAAAGAAAGAGAATCCTATCTGCAGGCTGAGAATAAACGGGGAAGACATAAAACAAGTACAGAACTTTTGCTACTTAGGAAGCTGGGTGACATCAGATGGCAGGTGTGACATGGACATCAAAAGAAGAATAGGGATGGCAAAAGACACTTTTACAAGAATGAAGAGTATACTGACCAACACTAAACTAGGCATGACAACCAGCCTCAGAGTACTGAAATGTTATGTTTATCCAGTTATGTTATATGGCTCAGAATGTTGGACAATATCTAGTAACATGAGGAAACGAATTGTAGCAGCAGAGATGTCGTTTTTGAGGAGGATGCAAAGAATATCATGGATGAAACGAATATCTAACAAGGATGTGAGGAACAGAGCAAACACAAAAAGAGAAATAATGTATGAGATCATGAAAAGGCAGCGTAACTTCATTGGACATGTGATTAGGAAAGAGGAGTTAGAATACACAGTAATTATGGGAAAGATTGAAGGGAAGAAAGCAAGAGGAAGAGAAAGACAAATGATGTTGGAGACAGCAGTCAGAGAACTGGAAATGAATACCAATGAATTGATCCACTTGACCTGAAACAAGAGTGTGTGGGCCATGGTAGTCAAAGCTCAAACTGGGCATGGCACCTGATGATGATAATGAACTATTAAGATTTAGATTCATTTATTTGTCACATGTTAATCAAAAATGTACAGTGAAATGCTTTGATTGTTTTATCAAACAACACACCTAAGGATGTGCTGGAGGGCCAGCGTGAAAGTGTCATCACACATTCAGCATACTGCCCCAGAGGTCAGCGTGACTCTATTCCAGCTCAGAGTGCCAGAGCTCAGAGTTCAATTCCAGCATTGTCTGTAAGGAGATTGTACGTTCTCCCTGTGACTGCGTGGGTTTCCTCTGGGTACTCCAGTTCTCTCCCACAGTCCAAAGACATACCGGTTAGTCAGTTAATTGATCCTATTGGTACGGTCATCCGATTCTGGGACCCACTGGCCTGGGATAGTCCGACATCCATGGTTGTCCTTCATCTCCTGTGCATGTCGCTAATCTTTGAGCATGGAGTGCTGGCCAGAACTCCATTTGTCCTTCGTCACCCATCCATGTTGCTGGCCTTTGAGTGCAAAGTTCAAAACGAAGGCCTAGACCCTGGATTTTATTATTGACTTTATTTCTTACATCCTTCACATACATAAGGAGTAAAAATCTTTAAGTTACGTTTCCATCTAAATGTGCAATGTGCAATCATAATAATTTATAATAAATAGAACAGTCAATGTAATATAGGGTACACTCAAATCAACGTGAGTTCATCAGTCTGATGGCCTGGTGGAAGAAGCTGTTCTGGATCCTGTTGGTCCTGGCTTTTATGCTGCAGTACCATTTTCCGGGTGGTAACAGCTGGAATAATTGTGGTTGGGATGGCTTGGGTCCCCAGTGATCCTACGGGCCCTTTTTACACACCTGTCCTTGTAAATGTCTTGAATCATGGGAAGTTCACAACTACAGATGCGCTGAGCTGTCTGCACCACTCTCTGCAGAGTCCTGCGATTAAGGGAGGTACAGTTCCCATACCAAGCAGTGATGCAGCCAGTCAGGATGCTCTCAATTGTGCCTCTGTAGAAAGTTCTTAGGATTTGGGGGCCCATACCAAACTTGCTCAACCATCTGAGGTGAAAGAGGTGCTGTTGTGCCTTCTTCACCACACAGCTGGTGTGTACAGACCACGTGAGGTCCTCAATGATGTGGATGCCAAGGAACTAAAAGCTGTTCACCCTCTCAACCCCAGATCCATTGATGTCAATAGGGGTTAGCCCATCTCCATTCCTCCTGTAATTCATAAATAAATGTTTATAAAATAAATTTTATTAAAAAAGTGTTCACTCTTGTTAATGAGCTTCCTTCATAAGGTGAAATAACTTGGATTACTTTAGATGAGAATGTATTCCCATTTACCTCTTCACAAAGGTGACTGTCAGAATGAGTGGAGCTAAGGGAGGTGCTTTTTTTCCACAGGAAAAGTTTCACAACATATTGTGCCTCTTGCTGTAAAGAGGGATCTCTAATTTTACCTTGGAAGATCTCAAGAGCACTTTAGAGTTAAAAGTAAATGTGGATGAATATCTCAGAACTTCTTCTTTAGTTTTTGTGTTAGTCGACTACTTACTGAGATACAAGAGAGACTGCAGATGCTGGAAATCTAGATCGACACATACAAAATGCCCAAGGATCTCAGCAGGTCAGATGGTAGATGATGGCAGACCTGTTGAGCTCCTCCAGCGTTTTGTTGGTCAACCTGTTGCTGCTTTTTGAAGCTGATAATTTTTATAAATCGTATAGAAAGGATAATACAGTTCCTTGGGAAGACCAGACTGAAGGAGCATTTCAACAGAAGAAAGCCAAATACCAGGAGTTGGCACAGCAGTGCCCGGGACAGGAGTAGAGGGCACGATTGGAGCCTATAGAGTTGGGGTGTGAAGATTTTGCTGGCTGCTCACTCTGCCCTCTCTTTGGCAATATGGGAGGTGGGGGAGGGGGGTTTCTGCAAAGAAAAGAGCCATCAGGACTGCAACAGAACCGTGGCCAATGATGCTGGGACACTAGCCAGAGCCTGACCAACGCCAGCTGGGTCACCTGGCCGAGTGTGCCTGATGTTGAAAGATCGCCTGATGACCCCAGATTACATCGCTGATGATGTGTCCCTGCGCATGCCAGCATCAATTACCAAGATATGGTACCAACGTATATTAAAGGCACCACCAATTATCATTACAGAGCAAATGGCTACAATTCTAAGCTTATTTACACGTTTCGTGATATTTGCCTGGTATCCTGATTAACTGTGAAAGGATAACAATTTATTGTAACTACTGGGGGCAGATGTTCCTTGAAAATGTTTATGATCATTCAGAGAGTTTCTCAGGATCCCAACACATGAATAATCACAGGAATAGCAAACATTAACAGCCTCGTTTGCATGCCATCAGAATTCAAATAGAAAGCATCATTGTAATATCTGTTTGCCATACAAAACGTCAGCAGTCTCAGCGAGATGCACAGCTATTCAATTTTCACATGCAGCCAAGTAATCCGGCGACATCTACAAAAGGAGATCTAATGCCACTAAATATGATTCATAGAGTTTCTAAAATTTCTGAACTTTCCTCTTCATCATGCAATCCCTTTTCCCCAAGTCAAAGGTCACAGGTAAGTGAAAGGATGAGGCATGATGCAAACAGCAGGCCCTAGGTACCTGGCCAAACCTACTGGTTTCCTGGGTTTCTCTGTCCAATACCCATCACCATCATATAAAATGCCAGACCCAAGGTGGTGCAGAGGTTGGCATTAAACCTACAACTTTCAAAGGAGCGTCTTGACATCTTTAATGCAAAGATTGCCCCCTGGCTTGACAGGCATGAAACCCAAACAATAGAACATAGGACTAGCCTAGGTTGACTCATTATAGAAAGGATGTGGAAGCTTTAGAGAGGGTGCAGAGGAGGTTTACCAGGATGCTGCCTGAATTAGAGAGCAAGATCTATAATAGAGATTGGGCAAACTTGTGATGTTTTCTCTGATCAAGCTTTGTAAGATTACAAGAGGCATAGATAGAGTAGATAGAGTGGTGAATGCCTGTGATGCACTGCCTGGGGTGTTGGTAGAGGCAGATACATTAGATAGACACAAGAATGTGAGGAAAATGGAGGGATATGGACAGTGTGTAGGCATAAGGGATTAGTTTAGATTGATTACTAATTTATTTGGTTTGGCACAACATTGTGGGCTGAAGGACCTTCTCCTGGGCTGTACCGTTCTTCATCCTTCTCCATGATGAATCTAACTCTTCCCTCCTACATAAGCCATAACTCTAATTTTTTTTTCATCCACATGCCTATCTAGGTGCTTCTTAAATATTCCTAGGGTTCCAGGCACTTATCGCTCTCTGCAATTAGTGCCTACCTCTGGCATGTCCCCGAAACTTTACTCCACTCATCTGAAAAGGATGCCCTCGAGTATTAGTCCTGGGAAAATGGTGCTGGTGCTCCACTCTATCTATGACTTATAATCCTAAACATCTTTACAAAGTTCCCTCTCATCCACTGTCACTCCAAAGAGTAAAGCTGTAGCTCACACAGCCTTTCCTCATGAGATATGCTCCCAATCCAGACAGCATCCTGGTAGATCTCCGCTGCCCCCTCTCTATAGCTTCCATATCCTTTCTATAATGAGGTGACCAGAACTGAAAACTGAACAATGACTTACAAAATATATAACAGGTCAGCCGTATCAAATGTTGCAACTGTTTTCACCTCCATAGATGCAGAGTGATCTGCTGCACAGTTAATTGTGGACTTCAGAAGGGGAGAATACTCACCAGTCCTCATCAGTGGGAAGAGTGAATGGCTTCAAGTTCCTGGGTGTCGACATCTCTGAGGATCAATTGATGTACTTATGAAAAAAGAGTGCCAGTGATTATATTTCATTATGGGATGAGGAGATTTGGTATGTTACCAAAGGCTCTAGTAAATTTCTACAAACGTACCATGAGCAGCATTCCGAATGGTTGCATCACAGCCTGGTACAGAGACTCCAATGCACAAGATCTATAAAGCTGCAGAGTGGTAAATTCAGCCAACTCCATCACGGGCGCCATCAAGGACATCTACGAAAAGTGATGCCTCAAGTAGGTGGCATCATTTAAGGACCCTCACAAACCAGGACATGCTCACGTCTCATTGCAACCATCAGAGAGGAGGTATAGGAGCCTAAAGACACATGCTAAATGTTTTAGGAACAGCTTCTTCCCCTCTGCCATTAGATTTCTGAATGGTCCATGAAACCACGAACATTAGCTCATTTTTTACTCTCTATTGGCACTACATACTTGTTGTTTATATTTCTTATTGTAACTTATCGTAATATTGCACTGTACTTAGAGTATTGCGCTGTACTGCTGACATAAAACAACAAATTTCATGACTTATGTTAGTGACAATGGATGTGATTCTGATTCTAATTCATTGAATCTGCAGCCAGTTTTGCTTCTGATTGCCAGCATCTGCAGTGTTTTGCTTTCACCTTGCATCCTTCTTACTTCATATATTTATAGAGTATATACATCTTCAGCATTACCAGTAATAATTGGTAATGATAGTAATCATAGAACACAAAACATGGAACAGCACAGCACAGTACGGCCATTCGGCCCAGGATGATGTGTTGTCCCGTTAACCTACTCCAAGATCAATCTAACCTTTTCTTCCCACATAACCCATCAGGCACCATCTTCTTAAACTACTGAACTACCACCATCCTTGACCGCCCATGCTGTTTTACGATAGGAAAGTCCAAGGTTTTTATTTCTTGATTTATACAAATATATTAAAATACATGACAAAATTCATCACTTAAGAATCAGAATAAGAATCAAGTCTAATATCACTGGCATATGTCGTAAAATTTGTTGTCTTTGCGGCAGCAGTACAATGCATTACATAATAATAGAAAAAACTGTGAAATACACGAACGATATATATAAAATAGTTAAAAGTTCAATTATATAAGTAGTGCAAAAATAGAAACTAAAAAGTAATAAAGTTTCTCAGGGGTTTAATGTCCATTCAGAAATTGGATGGCAGAGAGGAAGAAGGTATCCCTGAATCGTTGTGTGCCTTCGGGCGTCAGTGCGTAATCATATGTGAGTGATGATAAACCTGATTCTGATATGGTTCTCTCATTGTGGACTGAGAATAGGAAGGGGGCAGGGAGAGGGGAATCGTGATTGGGAAAAAGGGAAGGGGAAGCGAAAGGAGCTGGAAGCATCAGGGAAAAATTCTGTAGTGATCAATACACCAATTATATATTATTAAGTGACCTTGCCTGGTGTCTCAGGGCTGGGTGTGGCTGCCCCCATGCTCCTTCTCTGCCACCTGTCCCACACTCCTCCTACTCGGTACATAATTAGATATGTACTAGCATTAGATATTGGCATTAACAAGCAGGTGTACAGATGTACCTAATAAAGGGCCGCTAAAGGTGTTCACAGTCTTCGCAGGGTTCTGCCTCACATCCTCAGTAACCCAGATCCGATCTGATCCTGGCTTTCTATGTGAAGTTTGCCCAGATGCGCTTGTGTGGGTTTCCTCTGGGTTCTCCCACTTGCTTTAACGTGACAAGACATATTGCTCCTTGATTTACTGTGGATAGCTTCCAGTATAGATGGGTGGAAAGAGAATCAAGGTGCAAAGCATAGGAGAGAGTGGGTGGGGAGTGATTATTCTCAGAGCAGGCATACACTCAATGGGGTGAATGGCCTCTTATGTCAAATAAATATGAGAATGAATGGAAATGCATTTACTAAATTCAGTATGAGCAGTTCCTAATTAAAAAAAAACTACCATAATGTTTCTATGTTTTACGCAGCAGGTAAATTTTAATTGTAGGCTTTGAAACAGATGGGAATGTAATGAAGACTCTAAAAACTGTTGTTAAAATCATTAGAACAATTAAATAACATTAACTTCAAGGCTACTAGACAAATGTTGTGAATCATTTACCAGCAGAAAAGATCCTAAATATCTTACATCACTTAATAAAAACTCTTCGCAGTTTATTAGGACACTGTTTCAAATGAAATTGCCTTAATGGGATTGCCCTCACCTCCACCTCTACCTCTCTCCAGCTGAATATTCCAAGCTATGTTAGTCTTTTATTAATTTGAATTGAGATTAATCACAAAACACCAAGGAACGTGATTATACATGATTCACATTCAGTCAGTAAAAGCCATTTGCTGAAAATTTTTGATGATTTAAGAAAAAATCTTTAATGTGCGCACTGAGCGATGGACCAACATTCTTTATTTTTAAAGCTGGTTCGTATTCCGTCTTGGAAAGAAGACTGATATGAATTCCAAAATGGAGGGAGAGTTTCTCAGAGATTTTGGGTGCTATAGAATCATGGAGACATCAAACACTGCAGCTCAGATACAGTCCTTTAGGACCATCCAGTCTGTGCTGACTGTTATTCTGCTTAGCTCCATCAACCCACAACCCTGAATTATAAGGTGAATGAGTAGGTTTTGGGGTACTGTCTTTATTTAAAGTCTGTGTCTTTATTGATGCTTTGCGGCACACATGAATGCTCGGTGAAGGGTGCTGATGCTTTTTGCTAGGGGGTGGGGTGGTGTTGCCTTGCTGCTCCCTGTGCGTGGGAGGGGGAGTTGGAGGGGGCTTTGGGGTTCTAACGTTTTAACTGTCATTCATTCTTTGGGGCACATCCCTGTTTTCATGAATGTCTACAAAGAAAAAGAATTTCAGGATGTATATTGTGTACATTTCTCTGATCTTAAATGCTCCTATTGACCTATTGAAACTCTCTTTACCTGTGCGATCCATGTACTGATCCAATCTCTTCTTAGATGCTGCAATCATACTTGCATCTACCACTTCTGCTGGTAGCACATTCCATGCTCGCACCACCTTTTGAGTGAAAATGTTCCTCCTCAGTTTCTTCTTAAATATTCCCCACTTCACCCTTAATATATGACCTCTAATTCTAATCTCTCCCAACCTCAGTAGAAAAAGCCTGTTTGCATTTATCTACCCAACCCCTCATAATTTTGGGTACCTCTATCAAATCTCTCCTCATACTCCTATGTTCCAGGGAATAAAGTACTAATCAATTCAACCTTTCCCTATAACTCAGGTCCTCAAATCCTGGTAACATCCTTGTAAATTTTCTCTGCATTCTTTCAATCTTATTGAAATCTTTCCCGTAGGCAGGTGACTAGAACTGCACACAATGCTCCAAATTTGGACTTAACAAAGTTTTATACAACTGCGCCATAACATCCCAACTCCAGCAGTCAGAACTTTGACTTATGAAAGCCAATGTGCCAGAAGCTCACTTTATGCCCAAATCTGCCACTTTCAAGGAATTGTGGATTCATATTCCTGATCGCTCTGGTCTATCAGAGTTCCCTCTCCACCCTGGTTTGTTCTCAAAGTGTAACACCTCACAATTGTCCGTATTAAATTCCATCCGCTATTTTTCAACTGGTCCAGATCCCACTGCAAGCTTTGATAGTCTTCCTCCCCGCCCACTACTTGTTCAATACAGTTGGCACCAGGTTGGGTGCAGAGATTTTATTGAAATAAACTAAGAGAATCAAGGGAAATGAGGAAATATCAGGAATGTGAGGTTGATCGAGAAATGCAGCAATGTCCTTCCCAAACAGCAGAGCAAACCTGAGACAGTTTAACTGTGATACAATTTCTTCTCTTGGCCACTGCACAAACTATCATTTTAAGAAAGATGCTATTCTGTACATCATTAGTTTTTTTTAATTATTGTGCTGCATTTGATCTGGAGTAACAATTATTTTGTTCTCCTTTACAATTGTTTACTGGAAATGACATTAAATAAACTTGGATCTTGAATTTTTTGGTTTAAATAAATTTTTGGTCTTTGTGCAAAAAGAGAGTTGCATGTAAAAAGACAGGATAGGATATATTTTGGTTTTCATTGGAGGCAGAGCAAAGTGATGATGGCGCTAAACGCCACCTCCTTTGCTTGCATCTTTGGGAACAGCTCTACTTCCATCTTTAATGTCTCCATTTTCCCCTTTCAGGGTTCTGTTGAAGACCCTGACCTGGAGTTACACGCTGACTACGGTTCTTTGTGAGAATGAGATCCGCTCTTGGGGTTTCATAACATTTATTATTTAGGGCACTCCTCTGTTTTCGTGGAAGGTTGCAAAGAAAAAGCATTTCAGGATACATTTCTCTGACATTAAATGTACCATAGAAACCTTTGAAGGTAAAGCTGAGAATGACTTGAGATTTTTGGCTCTGCTGCTGTTGGAGCTTCTGATTTACATCTTGGTGGAGTGTTTTTGTCTTCTCTGAGGGTGTTCGGTGAGACATGCGGCCTTGAGACCAAGAAGCCTGGAGACGGCTGCATGATCGTCTCCAGCTGGCGCTGATCTTGCAGACTAAAGTGTCCAGGAAGACTGAAAACATCGAGGCAAGGGTGGAAGGCGAGTAGGTTTTCAGTGCCACCTACTAGCCTCTTGCTTGCTGCTGGCAGAGGAAGGTGTCTGCATGTGATTGTCTCTCTCTGTCTCTCACTCGCTGTTCCCAGAGGAAAGTCCCTGCATTTGAATGGTCTCTGTTTCCCTCAATGCTACCGAAGGACGGTGCTGGAGTCCTGGGTCTTGGGCAAGGTTTAATTGATGCAGTTTGTGTGTTGCACTCTGTTGTTCACATTACGATGTGTTCCTGGTTTCTGGTCGCTCCTTTTTTTTGTTGCAATTTTGGGTGATTTTGATCAGAGCAGCCTACAAAAAATCAACAACACAGCACTAGCTTGAACTAGAACTGAGCTGCACAGGATATGCCTGGACTCTTTTGCTTTTTTGTTTTATATTCTGTGTTTCTCACTTGATTTTTTTCGTGCTTGGGTATAATGGAGGCCTAATTGTGTTTTGTTTTTTATTGCATGTTGAGGGGGGGAAGGTCTGATGTTTTTCTTCAAACAGGGTTCCATAGTTTTCTTTGTTGCGTGGCTGTCTGTGGGAAGATGAATCTCAGGGTTGTACACTACATACATGCTTCGATAATAAATGTACTTTGACTTTGAATCTTTAAATCATTTATACTTTATTATCACTGTAAAGCTCCACTAATCCAGCATACTGGATACTTGTGCATTCAAACCCCAACAGAATATAGTCAAACTCCGATAACCCTTAAGACTTGCTTCATGCTGGTTCATGCTAGCGGTTTCTCCAGACTATTGGATGTTAGGCCTCTAATATACCCAAGCACAATTTTATTTCACTTTTCCTTTACATGTGACACACCTGTATAATAAATTTTCTGATGAACTTAAACAGTTTAATGGAAAATATACAAGCACTCCCATCACTACTGACCTACCCATTCCTAACTCTTGATGTCCAGATCCCAGTCCATCTCTGACCACACACCCAAACCATAGTGTGTATCCCAGACCTGCCCTGACCAAGTTCTGAGTTCTTTGTTCTGACTGCACACTTGACTAACCTGCTGAAGTCTCGGCTCACATTCCAGACAAATGAGAAAGCCAGATACTGAACCCTCTAAATTTCTGAACACTTGTACGCTGAATTATTGGAGTGTTAAAGTGTAACACTCTGTAATGTTTCACTGCTAGTGTAATGCTTTCTCTGTAGCAGCAATGTTTGGGTTATGACTAGAGATAACGGGGCTTTGGAATGTGGGGGCTATCCAATGAGAGAAATGTTGTTCTTTCTTGTGAGTCTTGTGAGAGATTTTCACGGACTTTTGTTGGCGAGAAAAGAAGGAAGATGTCTGTAGAGAGAGCTGGTAGGCCATCGGATGGAGTGGACTGGGAGCGAGCGTCCGAAGGTCAGCAACGCTTGGAGGAAGTCGATGGTTGATGCATAGCCATATCAATGAGCTCCAACGTGCACTTTTGACTTTTTCCTTAAAATGGGCCCTTTTTCTTTTTTATTTTCTTTACTAACCCTATATTCAGATTAAGATTTATACAATTCAATCATTTAATTGCATATGGTGTACTGTTGGATATTTTGCGGTGCGGATTTGTAACCGGGCGACACATCACACAGCATCCACACAAACGAGATTTCTCAGTTTGGCGGGGCCAGGAGTTGTTTTCCCCGAGACGAACACGTGCTGACCGAGTCTGAGGGTTATAAAAGCAAAACTCTTTAACCTAAGAAGCTAAAGTTAATTAATCAAGTAATTTGAATCAGGTTTGTACAAAAAAAAACAAACGATCCTTAGATCCTTCATGTTGCTGTGAAGTTAAAGTATGGTTAAGAAGACATGTTAGAGTGGCAGGGTGAAGATATCTTTCTACCAAAGGAAGGGTAAGCTACTCCTTCCCTCTGCTAGTCTGCAGGACCCCACTGGGCAAGGTTTAGCATCTGCTTAGCCCCCCCGCCCCCCGATCAGGGTTATGTCAAGCCATGGGAGCAGATGGTGGATGCTGGATGCTGGTTGCTGGATGGTATCAATGGCTGCTATATATCTCAAGTCCTGGTTATGCAACCACTGACACCAGGCAGACAACCTCTGAAGGGTATTGATATTGGCTGGGGTCACCCAGTAAAGCTACTGCCCAGAAGAAGGCAATGGCAAAGCCACATCTGGAGAAGAACTTGTTAAGAATAATCATGGTCATGGAAAGATCATGATCACCTTTGTCATATGACAGAACACATAATGAACAGCCGAAGAAGGCCTATGGTGTGTTAGCCTTCATTGGTTGGGCGATTGAGCTCAAGAGCCACAAAGTATGTTATAGCTCTGTAAGTCTCTGGTCAGACCACACTTGGAGTATTATGTTCAATTCTGGTCACCTCTTTACAGGAAGAATGTGGAAGCTTTCAAGATGGTACAGAGGAGAGTTACTAAGATGCAGTCTGGATTAGAGAGCATGTCGTTTGAAGAAACACTGAGTGAAAAAGACCTTTTCTCTTTGCAGCGAAGGGGGATGAGAGGTGATTTGATAGGGGTGCATAAGATTATGAAAGGCAAAGATAGAGTGATCAGCCAGCAAATTTTTCTACCCAGGGCATCAATGGACAATACCAGAGAACATCTGTTTCAGATAAGTGGAGGAAAGTTTAGGGCAGATGTACAGAGGTAGATCCTTACACAGAAAGTGGTGGATGCCTGGAAAGCACTGCCAGGGTAGTGGTAGAGGCTGGGAAAATAGGGACTCTTAGACAGAGACATGGGTGGAGGAAAAGCGGAGGTTTATGGGCTCTGTAGGAGGGAAGAATTTGATTGATCATGGAGTAGGTTTACATAGGTTACCACAGCATCATGAGCCAAATGCCCCATCCTATGCTCTGGGGATCATGTTCTATATTCTCTGTGTTTTAATTCACAAATATACTTTGGCGAAAGGATAAAACAAAATCCTATCCATGTGACTGGGTTATTCCACAATATTTAGCCAATAAAGAGTGTTTTGTAAAATGGCCAAGGGAAGAAATTCCATTGGAGTTATCTCTTTCAAGCTTGTTCTGTTTTTAAGATAGCTGACTTTCTATAACAAATCCGTTAGTCCAAACCCTCCCTCATATTCCTAATTCCCTTGTTGTACAAAAAAACTATTGATCTCTACTTCTATTTTTTGATCTCTATTTTTAATGTCCAAGGATACACGTTGTATCCAAGGGGCAGGCAGGTAAAATTTGGAGTGGTGTGGCTCTGTTGGTACAAAATGAAATCAAATTATTAGAAATAGGTAACATAGGTGTTGAATCATTGTGGGTGATGTTAAGGAACTGCAATGATAACGATATGCTCTACAAATTTCAATGGAGGATAGAAAATGCATGCCAAAAAGGCAATGTTATAACAGTCATGGGGGACTTGAATATGCAGGTAGATTGGTTGGTGTTGGAGCCCAACAGGGAGAATTTATAAAATGCCTAAGAGATTTTTTAGAGCAGCTCATGGTTGAGTCCACGAGAGGATCAGCTGTTCTGGATTGGGTGTTGTGCAATGGACCAAAATTGATTCGAGAGCTTAAGGTAAAAGAACCCTGAGTGGAGAGTGATTGTAATATGATTGAATTCACCTTGAAATCTGGGAAGGAAAGTGAAAGTCAGATGTATCAGTATTATAGTGGAGTAAAGGGAATTACAGAGGTGCAAGAGAGGGGTTGGTCAAAATTGATTGGAAAAGAACACTGGCAGGGATGATGGTAGAGAAGCAATAGCTGGAACATAGACCACCAATTTGAAGGCACAGAATATATACATCCCAAAGAGGAAGAAGTACTCTAAAGACAAAATGACACAACCATGGCTAAGAACAGAAGTCAAAGCCAACATAAAAGCCAAAGAGAGGGTATATCATCGACCAAAACTAGTGGGAAGTTAAAGGATTGGGAAGCTTTTAAAAACCAGCAGAGGGTAACCAGAAAAATCAGTAAAAAAGAAAAGATGGAATACAGAGTAAGCTAGACCATAATATTAAAGAGGATACCAGATCTTCAGATACATAAAGTATAAAAGAGAGGCAAGAGTGGATATTGGACTGCTGGAAAATGATGTGGGAGAGATAGTAATGGGGGACAAAAAATGGCAGATGAACTGAAAAATTATTCTGCATTAGTCTTAACGGTGAAATTTCCAGAGTATGGGGTCAGAAGTGTGTGACATTACCATTACTAGGGAGAATGTTCTCAGAAAACTAAAGGGTCTGAAGATAGATAAGTCACCTTGACCAGATGGTGTAACCCCTAGGGTACTGTACGAGGTGGCTGAAGAGGTTGTGGAACCATAATTAATGATAAGTCAAGAATCACTAGATTCTGGAATGGGTCTGGAAGACTGGAAAATTGCAAATGTCACTCCACTCTTCAAGAAGGGAGAGAGACAGAAGAAAGGAAACTATAGATCAATTAGTCTGACCTTAGTTGGGAAGATGTTGGAGTCAATTATCAAGGATGAGGTCTCAAGGTACTTGGAGGGACATGACAAAATAGGCCATAGTCAGCATGGTTTTCTCAAGGGAAAATCTTGCCTGACAAATGTGTTGGAGTTCTTTGGAAGCAAAAAAGACAAAGACAAATCAGTTCACATTGTCTACTTGGATTTTCAGAAGGCATTTGACAAGGTGCCACAAATGAGGCTGCTTAACAAGTTAACAGCCCATAGTATTACAGGAAAGATACTAGCATGGAAAAAGCAGTGACTGATTGGCAGGAGGCAAAGAATGGGAATAAAAGGAGCCTTTTCTGGTTGACTGCTGGTGACTAGTGGTGTTCCACATGGGTCTTTGTTGGAACCGATCCTTTTTAAACATAGAAACATAGAAAAACTACAGCACAATACAGGCCCTTCAGCCCACAAAGCTGTGCTGAACATGTCCTTACCTGAGAAATTACCTAGGGTTACCCATAGCCCTCTATTTTTCTGAGCTCCGTATACCTGTCCAGGAGTCTCTTAAAACACCCTATTGTATCTGCCTCCACCACTGTCGCCAGCAGCCCATTCCACACACTCACCACTCTCTGCGTAAAAAACCCTGATATCTCCTCTGTACCTACTTCCAAGCACCTTAAAGCTGTGTCTGCTCCTGTTAGCCATTTCAGCCCTGGGAAAAAGCATCTGACTATCCACACAATCAGTGCCTCTCATCATCTTATACACCTCTATCAGGTCACCTCTCATCCTCCACCGCTCCAAGGAGAAAAGGCCGAGTTGCTGATCAAAGCAATATTTTTCTCTGCATCTCAGTACACATGGCAATAAACCAATAGCATGTAATAAACCAATAATTTCACTAACATTTTTCTGTAAATATTTAAGTGTACAAGAATATCTTTTAAGTGTAATTTGTAAATACTTTTACTTTTAGTCAGTTACAGTAGAATTTTCCAAACTTTCAAGACAAAAATGCCACTATTTTGATATTTTAAAAATTTATTTCAACAATTAATCTTTAATCAGCATTTAAATACAAATTCAACATTGAGCTCGGG
The DNA here is from genome assembly GCF_963921235.1 of Mobula hypostoma. NCBI lineage: Eukaryota > Metazoa > Chordata > Chondrichthyes > Myliobatiformes > Myliobatidae > Mobula > Mobula hypostoma. The sequence continues at coordinate 10,857,852 of NC_086097.1, forward strand.
ATTTCAGTTCTGATATTAAACTATATGTATTCAATATTACAAACGAGAAAATTTGTAGATGGTGGAAATCAAAGTAATAACACACAAAATGTTGGAGGAACTCAGCAGGCCAGGCAGCATCTGTGGAAAAGCATAAACAGTCGACAGTTCTGGCCAAGACCCTTCATCAGTACTCAGGATACCTCATCAGATGCAGAGATACTTGGATAATGAAACGGGGATAACAAACTTGAAAATGGTGCATTCACCTCAGATGGTTGAAGAAGTTGGTATGGGTCTCCAGATCCTAAGAACTTCCCACTTTTCAGGACATTTACAAAGACGGGTGTGAAAAAAAGGGTCTGAAGGATCATTGGGGGCCCAAGTCAGTACAACCACAAACTGTTCCAGCTGCTACCATCCAGGAAACGGTACCGCAGCATAAAAGCCAGGACCAACAGTCTCCGGGACAGCTTCTTCCACCAGGCCATCAGACTGACTAATTCATGCTGACACAACTGCATTTCTATGTTATATTGACTGCCCCATTGTACATACTATGTATTATAAATTACTATAAATAGCACATTGCACATTTAGACAGAGATGCAATGTAAAGATTTTTACTCCTCATGTATATGAAGGATGTAAGTAATCAAGTGTGAGCACATGGCCAAGTGGTTAAGGCATTGGACTAGCTCCCTGAAGGTCGTGAGTTCGAGCCCCAGCCGAGGGAACGTGTTCTATCCTTGAGCAAGGCACTTAACCACACATTGCTCTGCGATGACACTGGTGCCAAGCTGTATGGGTCCTAATGCCCTTCCCTTGGACAACATTGGTGTCGTGGAGAGGGGAGACTTGCAGCACAGGCAACTGCCGGTCTTCCATACAACCTTGCCCAGGCCTGCGCCCTGGAGAGTGAAGACTTTCCAGGCGCAGATCCATGGTCTCACAAGACTAACGGATGCCTTTACTTTAAGTAATCAAGTCAATTCAATTCAATTCAATTCAGTTCAAATCCAGCAAGACAAAATAGACAAATAAGATTAATAAAAGAAATAATTTGTGGCGAGGTGAAGATATATCTCTTCCAAAGGAGGTGTAAGGTGCTCCTTTCCTCCGTTAGCCTGCAGGTGTCTGGGGTCATCAATCTTGTAAAGACACTGCTAGAAAAGGCAATGGCAAACCATTTCTGCAGAAAAATTTGCCAAGAGCTATCATGATCTTGGGACCATGATCGCCTACATCATGCAACACGGAATATAATGATGATGATGATGAATTTGTGACAAATATTGTTAACACCCAAATCGTTAACTCATAAACAGAAGAGATTCTGCAGATGCTGGAAATCTCAAACAACACGCACAACATGCTGGAGTTCAGATTGTTCACTAATTGATTTAAAGGACAGAACATAGCGAACACTCACCCTCAGGTCAGTATCAGCTCTGCTGTTGTTCTGAGTGGAGTAGCCAGGTGAGATATTTTGAAAGTCGAACAAAAACGCCTGCAGATATTGTACATCTAAAACAAAATATAAAAACCTGCTAGAAACACTCAGCAGGTGAGACAGTAGCTGGGGAAGAGAAACAAGGTTAGAACTTCAGCTAAAGAGAACAGAAGTAATTTTTCAGCCTCAGAATCTGAATCAGATTTATTATGACTGACAAATGACATGAAGTTGGTCGTTTTGCAGCAGTGGTACAGTGCAAGACATAAAAATCTACAACTTGCAAAATAAGTCGTGTAAAAATTATTACAGGATAGTGTTCATGGGATGTGGGCCATTCAGAAACCTGACAGCAGCAGGGAAGTAACTGCTCTTATATTGTTTAAGAGTGGATTTAAAGTGTGGATCTTCAGGCTCAAATGCCTCCTCCCTGATGATAGTAACAAGAAGGAGGGCATGCCACAGATGGAGAGGATTTTTGCTACCTTTTTAATACACCACCTCTTAAAGATGTTGTCAGTGGAAGATAGGGTTGTGCCCTGATGGAGCTCGCTGAGTCCATAATCTTGTGCATCAGAGGCTCCATTCCAAGCTGTGAAACAACCAGTCAGAATGTACAAGCAACACACATAAAAGTTGCTGGTGAGCGCAGCAGGCCAGGCAGCATCTCTAGGAAGAGGTACAGTCGACGTTTCGGGTCGAGACCCTTCATCAGCACTAACTGAAGGAAGAGTGAGTAAGAGATTTGAAAGTGGGAGGGGGAGGGGAGATCCAAAATGATAGGAGAAGACAGGAGGGTGAGGGATGGAGCCAAGAGCTGGACTGGTAATTGGCAAAAGGAATATGAGAGGATCATGGGACAGGAGGCCCAGGGAGAAGGAAAAGGGGGAGGGGGGAAAACCCAGAGGATGGGCAAGGGGTATAGTGAGAAGGACAGAGGGAGAAAAAGGAGAGAGAGAAAAAGAATGTGTGTATATAAAAAGTAACGGATGGGGTATGAGGGGAAGTCTCTCTGCAGGCTCTCTGTTTCCTCAACACCACCTGCTCCTCCACCTTTCTTTTGAAATATCGGCAAATTTAGCCACAAATCTATTAATCCCATCTTCCAAATCATTGACATACATCATAAAAAATAGCGGTCCAAACTGTCCCCTGTGAAACTCCACTGGTAACCGGCAGCCAGCCAGAATAGGATCCCTTTATTCCCACTCTCTGTTTTCTGCCAACCAGCCAATGCTCCACCCATGCTCATAACTTCCCTGTAATTCCATGGGCTCTTACCTTGCTAAGCAGCCTCATGTGCGGCACCTTGTCAAAGGCCTTCTGAAAATCCAAGTACACCACGTCTACTGCATCTCCTTTGTCTACCCTGCTTGTAATTTCCTCAAAGAATTGCAGTAGGTTTGTCAGGCAGTATTTTCCTTTCAGGAAACCATGCTGGCTTTGGCCTATGTTGTCATGTGCCTCCAGGTACTCTGTAATCTCATCCCTAACAATCGATTCCAACAACCTCCCAACCACTGATGTCAGGCTAACAGGTCTATAGTTTCCTTTCTGCTGCCTCCCACCCTTCTTACATAGCGGAGTAACATTTGCAATTTTTCAGTCATCCAGTACAATGCCAGAATCTATATCAATTCTTGAAAGATCATCGTTAATGCCTCCACAATCTCTCCACCTGCTTCCTTCATAACCGGAGGGTGCATTCCATCAGGTCCAGGAGATTTATTACACCCTCAGACGATTAAGCTTCCTGAGCACCTTCTCAGTCATAATTTTCACTGCACAAATTTCTCTTCCCTGACACTCTTCTATGTCCGGTATACTGCAGACGTCTTCCACTGTGAAGACTGATGCAGAATACACATTCAGTTCCTTTGCCATCTCTGCATCTCTCATTACAATATCTCCAGCGTCATCTTGTATTGAGCCTTGACTCTCTTTTACCCTTTATCCTTTATATACTTAAAAAAGCTTTTGGTATCTTCTTTGATATGAGTCACAAGCTTCCTCTCATAGTTCATCTTTTCCTTCTGAATAACCTTCTTAGTTTCCTTCTGTAAGTTTTTAAAAGCTCCCCAATCCTCTATTTTCCTATTAGCTCTGGCTTCCTTGTATGCCCTCTCTTTTGCTTTTACTTTGGCTCTGTCAGCCACGGTAATGTCCTTCATCCCTGTGAAAATGTCATTTTATTTGGAATATAACTGTCTTGCACTCCCTTCATTTTTTGCAGAAACTCCAGCCATTGCTACTCTGCTGTCCTTCCTGTTAGTGTCCCTTTCCAGTCAACTTCAGCTAGTTCTTCTCCCAAGCCATTGTAATTTCCTTTATTCCACTGAAATACCGACACATTGGATTTTATTTTTTTCTTCTCAAATTTCAGTGTGAACTCAATCATATTGTGATCACTGTTCCCTTAGGGTTCCTTAACCTTAAGCTCTCTTATCACCTCCGAATCATTGCACAACTCCCAGTCCAGCACAGCTGATCCCCTAGTGGGCTCAACAACAAGCTGTTCTAAAAAGCCATCCCTTAGACATCCTACAAATTCCCTCTCTTGAGGTTCAGTAATGGCCTGCTTTCCCAGTCCACTTTCATGTTAAAATCCCCAACGATTATCATGACATTGCCTTTCTGACTTGCCTTTTCTATCTCCTGCTAATCTCTCTTTGCAACCCACATCCCGGCTGCTGTTTGGAGGCCTGAGGTGTAGTCTTCACACATACAAGATAGTAAGCACATATCAATAAAACACAACAACAGAAGCCATGTCATTGGTGAATATTTCAAGATAATCAAATATAAAATAACTACTACCAGGCAAGGAGTACCAGTGCACCATTGGACACCATAAGTTCACATGTCATACCATAAACTTTTCAATCAACTTTAATTCCCCATCCTATCCACAGCAATTAAACCATGATCCATAGCAAGTTATTAAGTGTCTCCCTTACATTTGCAATTATATTTAGCTGAGTTAGTTCATCATTGTCTTGCCATATGTGAACAAAAGCAGACATACACATGCAAGCAAAATATAATTCTGCCGCCTCCAAGAGAACCACAACCTTGATGTAGGACTATTCCTCTTCTCACCCTGTCTCTTGCAAAAACGCCATCCCCTTCTCGCAATTCCTCCGTCTCCGCCGCATCTGCTCTCAGGGTGAGGCTTTTCATTCTAGGACGAGGGAGATGTCTTCCTTTTTTAAAGAAAGGGGCTTCCCTTCCTCCACTATCAACTCTGCTCTTAAACGCATCTCCCCCATTTCACGTACATCTGCTCTCACTCCATCCTCCCGCCACCCCACTAGGAATAGGGTTCCCCTGGTCCTCACCTACCACCCCACCAGCCTCCGGGTCCAACATATTATTCTCCGTAACTTCCGCCACCTCCAACGGGATCCCACCACTAAGCACATCTTCCCCCCCCCCTGCATTCCGCAGGGATTGCTCCCTACACAACTCCCTTGTCCATTCGTCCCCCCCATCCCTCCCCACTGATCTCCCTCCTGGCACTTATCCGTGTAAGCGGAACAAGTGCTACACATGCCCTTACACTTCCTCCCTTACCACCATTCAGGGCCCCAAACAGTCCTTCCAGGTGAGGCAACACTTCACCTGTGAGTCGACTGGGGTGATATACTGCGTCCGGTGCTCCCGATGTAGCCTTTTGGCGAGACCCGACATAGACTGGGAGACCGCTTTGTTGAACATCTACGCTCTGTCCGCCAGAGAAAGCAGGATCTCCCAGTGGCCACACATTTTAATTCCACATCCCATTCCCATTCTGACATATCTATCCACGGCCTCCTCTACTGTAAAGATGAAGCCACACTCAGGTTGAAGGAACAACACCTTATATTCCGTCTGGGTAGCCTCCAACCTGATGGCATGAACATCGACTTCTCTAACTTCCGCTAAGGCCCCACCTCCCCCTCGTACCCCATCTGTTACTTTTTTTTTATGCACACATTCTTTCTCTCACTCTCCTTTTTCTCCCTCTGTCCCTCTGAATATACCTCTTGCCCATCCTCTGGGTCCCCCCCCACCTTGTCTTTCTTCCCGGACCTCCTGCCCATGATCCTCTCGTATCCCCTTTTGCCTATCACCTGTCCAGCTCTTGGCTCTATCCCTCTCCCTCCTGTCTTCTCCTATCATTTTGGATCTCCCCCTCCCCCTCCAACTTTCAAATCCCTTATTCACTCTTCCTTCAGTTAGTCCTGACGAAGGGTCTTGGCCTGAAACGTCGACTGCACCTCTTCCTACAGATGCTGCTTGGCCTGCTGCGTTCACCAGCAACTTTGATGTGTGTACCTTGATGTAGGGTTTGGAGGGTTGTGTGCCTCATTGGCCTGGAGAGCTATGTTGGCTGGCATCACTGCCTTGTGCTTTGGTTCTTGGTAGGGTCACCCATGCCAAACATTTCAAAGGGTAGAGGCTGGTTCCCCAGCCCTCCAGTTTCAGGATTCAGCTCACGGAAAACAACCCAGACTGTTAATACAAAATTGTTCCAGAATCAGCAATGAAGGCTCCTTCTATGTCTGATTGAGATAGTATTCCCAGGACTTGTATGACTGACAGTAGCAAAAACCAAAAGGAAGCTACTGGCATGATGAAAGAAGTCCCGAACACCGCCAAGACCAGGGCAGACGGAGATGGCGGACCTTAGTTGCTGCTCTAAGTACCTGCAACGTAACAAGCAGTGTCCATCATTCAGCTAGGTTTCCGTCGTCTGTGATGTCATCCTCTAATAATTTTTACTTTCTACAAACACTTCTCATGTGTTACTCAGTCACATCAGGAGCTTCTTCCTGATATGAAGATGAGAGCCAGACTGCTCTCGGTGTGCTCTCTCAAACGCAGGAGACGCATTGCCCATCTGTTAGGGTGTTTAAAATATTAAAAGGATGCAGTAGGACAGAGAGGGAGAAACTATTTCATCTGCTAAGTGAACAAGAGCGCAGGACATAACCTTAAAATTAGTGTTGGTTAGTAGTGAAGGAAACCAGGAAGCACTTTCACAAGTAAAGAATCAGAATTAGGTTTAATATCACTGGCTTATGTCATGAAATTCATTGTTTTTGCAGCAGCAGTACAATGCAATACATAGTAATGAAACTGTGAATTACAGTAAGGCATTAATGTAGGACATTGGACCCATGAACATTACCTCACTACTTTTTTATCACTGTATATATCTCCATTCAGAAATCAGATGGCTGAGGGGAAGAAGCTGTTCTTGAATCGCTGAATGTGTGTCTTCAAGCTTCTGTACTTCCTCCTTGATGGTAGCAATGAGAAGAGTGCATGTTCTGGGTGATACGGGTCCATAATGATGGATGCCACCTTTTTGAAGCATTGCCCTTTGAAAATGGTATGGAGGCTAGTGCCCATGTTGGAGCTGACTGAGTTCACAATTTTCTGCAGATTCTTAAGACTCTGTGCAGTAACCCCCATCCGCTATAGTGTATTGGAAATTTGATTTGGAACCCTCCACCTTTCTCCCAGCCGATAGCACTGTCACAAAGTATATTGTAAATACCAGAACAATTTAATATTTCAGCATTGCAAGTAATAGATTTTTTTGAAAGGGAGAACTAGGAATATGGGGCTCGAGCTGCTGAATCAAGATGAATCAAGGTCATCTATGATCTAACTGCATGGTGAAGCAAGCTCAAGGGAGAGAGTGGCCTTGCACGTGTTGAGCATTTCCACAACAAATGCTCTGGAAAACTAGTATGAAATGCACTTCAAACTTCATTAGTTATCCTATCAGAATATCAACAGGAAAGGCTCCAACAAGCTTTGCGAAGCTCAGAATGTTCCTACAAGTAACTATTCGCGTCTGGGTGATCATGCGTGTGCACAGAACCTCACTAATAACTCGATGATTTATAATAGCTGCTGTGAGCAATGTTAGTGAAGAAATATGATTAACGTTTTCTTACCTACCCTCTTCAGCTGCCAGTTTCAATCAAGCCAGGTTTGTTTCGTCCCTGACAGTCTCTTTTTTTCTGTATTGCTTTGCCAAGCTACTTAACATGTTGGTAACAATATGATAGTGAGAAAGAATTTATGGTTCTGACATTGTATTGCTTGGTAATGAATTATATTGCACTAAAACAGAGATTCCAAACCTTATTTATTTACTTATTTATTTATAGGATACAGCATGGAACAGGCCCTTCTGGTCCTTCAAGCCAAGCTGCCTAGCATCCCTCAACGTAGCCTTAGCCTAATCACAGGACAATTTACAATGCCTAATTAGCCTACCAACCGATACATCTATGGACTGTGGGAGGAAACCAGAACGCCCAGAGGAAATTTATACCATTGACCCCTACCATTAGCCGAGGAGTCCAAGGGACACCAAGTTGGAAACCTCTGCATGGAAGACAGGAGAAACATAAAGATAAAATAATTTAAAAATCATAAGTAAATTTATGGGAAATTAAAATTTTCCTTGTGAGCAGGATAAATTCTATATTCTGAAGTTCCAGCTGAATATTTAATTTGTGGGATTTCCATTGCATAGTTCAGGATTCTTTACATCTTAGTAAGTACTGCATTGGCATCTTTCCTGTCATCCACAATACTCGAGAGACAAATGCTCTCCTTCTCTCTGTCCATATTTATGAGTTAATACTTGCTGCTAAAAAGGGCAGATACAAAATCCAGAATGAATGATAAAATATGAAAAATTATCATCTCTCAACCTTTTGCTTCACCCCTCCTCCCCCGCTCCTTGCCCACCCACTTGGCTTCACTTTCACCTTCCAGCTGAACCTCTTTCCCCTCCCCTCCACCTTCTTATTCTGACTTCTTCCCCCTTCCTATCCAGTCTTAATGAAGAATTTTGGCTGAAACATTGACTGTTTATTCAGTTCCATCGATACTGCCTGATCTGCTGAGTTCCTCCAGCATTTTATGTGTGTTGCTCTGGATTTCCAGCATCTGCAGAATCTCTAGTGTTTAAAAATCGTACTGGTTATGATTACCAATGATGAGTTTTATTTATCTAACAAACACATGGTCCATGAAATTTCAAACTATTTGATCATTTTCATTTCACTCAATGAAAAGAAGGTCATGAAGGGAAAGTGATTTGCTGGATCAATGTCTCTTTTTATCAGTTTAGATTTTGCAACACTAGTTGGTGGCAGGGATATTGACAATATTGTCCAGTGATTCTTATACTCACATCTGATTGAATTAAAAATAGTGTTTCAATATTCAGCCTATTGCTATTTATCATAAGGACATATTTTTCTTCCTCTGTAGCCTCTTCCTCCTCCACTGCCTAGTCTTATTACACATTAGCATTCATTTCAACAGGACTAGAATATAAAAGCAGAGATGTAATGCAGAGGCTTTATAGGGCAATGGTCAGACTGCACTTGAAATATTGTGAGCAGTTTCAGGCCTCTTATTAAAGAAAGGATGTGCTGGCTTTGGAGAGGGCCCAGAGGAAGTCTATGAGAATGATCCCAGGAAAGACAGGGTAAATGTATGAGAAGCATTTGATATCTCTGGGCCATACTCACTGAAGTTTAGAAGAATGAGAAAGGGATCATATTCAAGCCTATGGAATATTGAAAAGTTTAGATGAAGTGGATGTAGAGAGAATGTTTCCTATAGTGGAGGAGTCTAGGGCCAGAGGACACAGAATCAGATTAGAGGGACATCCATTTAAACAGAGATGAAGAGGAATTTCTTCAGTCAGAGGGTGATGAAACTGTGGAATTCATTGCCACAGGTGGCTGTGGAGGCCAGGTCATTAGACATATTTAAAGCAGAGATTGACTGGTTCTTGATCAGTAAGGGTGTCAAAGGCTATTAGAGGAAGGCAGCAGAACGGGGTTGAGAGGGATAATAAATCAGCTTTGTTTGAATAGTGGAGCAGACCTGATGGGTCGAATGGCCTAATTCTACTCCTATGTCTTCTGGTCTTAAACACAAAATAATCTGCAGATGCTGGGGTCAAAGCAACACTCACAACATGCTGGAGGAACTCAGCAGGTTGGGCAGCATCCGTGGAAACGATGAGTTGACCTTTCGGGCTGGAGCCCTTCGTCAGGTCTTATGATCTTAACTTGCTCTGAATTTTCTTCAGCTTATAGTTTCTTTTATACCTAATTTTAATTTTCCTTCAACTTTCCTGATGTTTTCCCTCTCTATTGTTCTGTAATGTCCAAAGGAAACCAAAATCAATTCAAAGAATGAAGTTCTTTTTGCACATGTACAAGAAACACTAAACAATTGTGTTATTTTCAATCACTAACTCTATCCAGTGACATTTAATTTCTCCCTTCTCTAAACTTGAGCTTGACTTGCTATCAGATGATCAATCAAAAGAAAATAAACTCAGCTATTTAAATAAATTTTTCAATATAGTTTACAGTATTAGCTAGAATTAGAATTAGCATATTTTAATTCTAGCTAAAACTGCACATTATATTTATGTAAATAAATTATTTGAATAAATATTAAGTTAACTGAAAAAGTAACTTGAAACTTTTCATAGCAAGCAGTAATATTTTTTATGATAAGCTACAAAATTTAATAATTTTACTTGATCATGAATCAAACTTACAATATACACTCAGTGGCCACTTTATTTGGTACACATGCTCGTTAACGCGAATATTTCATCAGTCAATCATGTAGCAGCAACTCAGGGGATAAGAGCAGGCAGACATGGTTGAAGGGTTCAGTTGTTGTTCAGAGCAAACATCAGAATGAAGAAGAAATGTGATCTTAGTGACGCACACAAAATGTTGGGAAAGATCAACAGATCAGGCAGTATCTATGGAAATGAATAGATAATCAATGCTTCAGGCCAAGCCTCCTGCAGATGCTGGAATAAAAAGGTGCAGAGAGGGAAAAGAGGCTCGCTAGAAGGTATTAGGTGAATCCAGGTGGGTGGGAAAGGACAAGGAGTTGAGAAGAAGAAATCTGATGGGAGAGGTGAGTAGACATTAAGAGAAAGGGAAGGAGAAGGGGACCTAGGGGTGAACAGGTGAGAAGAGGTGAAATGTTAGAGCAGGGAATAGTGGAAGGCTGGGGGGGGGGGCCGTTTGCTGGAAGAATAAATCAATATTCATGCCATCAGGTTGGACGCAACCCAGACGGAAGATAAGCTGTAGGCCTCCACTCTGAGGGTGGCCTCATCTTGGCACAAGAGGATGCCATGGACCAACACATTGGAATGGGAAAGGGAATTAGAATTAAAATGTTTGGCCACTGGGAAGTCCTGCTTGTGTTGAATGGCACAGGGGTACTCGATGAAGCATTCACCCATCGCAATTTACGATGGGTCTCTCCAATTTAAAGGAGGCTGCATCAGAAGCACTGGAAACGATTGATAACCCCAGCAGATTCACAGGTGAAACATTGCCTCACCTGGAAGTGATCTCTGTGACTTTGACTGTGGAATGATTGGTGCCAGATGGGGTGCTTTGAGTATCTCAGAAATGGCTGATCTCCTAGGATTTTCATGCACAACAATCTCTAGAGTTTACAGAGAATGGTGCAAAAAACAATTAAAAAATACATCCAGTAAGCAGCAGTTCTGTGGGTGAAAACACATTGTTACCACAGTGAGAGAGGTCAGACAAATTTAAAGACATATGACAGTGATATTAACAAACAAGAGAAAATCTGCAATGCTGGAAATCTGAGCAACACATATAAAATGCTGTCTGGCCTGCTGAGTTCCTCCAGCATTTTGACGGTGATATGAAACCTTGTTCTGATATGTTTACAGAAGGTACTTTAGAAAACCTAGGCATTTTTTTCAATCTAATAATCTTCAACATCTTGATGTTACATTCAATTAAGGTTTCTATAAACAGCTGTGCTCTCACTTATGCAATGATCGAGTCGAACCTGGTCAGTGGAATGAAAATAGAAAATTTGAATCTATCGCGTTGATGGTAACCTTTGGGGAATTTCATGAATACTTAGTTTGCCAGTGCATTGAAAGTAGGTCTGAACCTCCTTACTGGAGAGTTTTAGAATTTGTTTGCCTCTGTTAATAGGTTCAGACCCACTCCCCTGCGTTCATCAGCTACACCAGGCCAACTCTTTTATCTTCATTAGTGACACTGACTTAGCTTCTTTGTCTTCATTAACAATACCAGGCCAATTGCTTTGCCTTCTATAACAGGACTGGGCTGGTTCCTCTGCATTTGTTAGCTTGTCACAGGACTGAACTGGCAGCAAAGATCATTTGACATCAGTTGTTTATGCTGGCAGAATGTTGGCAGGTGTATCAAAGCACGTGCGTGTGTGCGTGTGTGTGTGTGTGTGTGTGTGTGTGTGTGTGTGTGTTTGTGAAGCTTCACCTGTAGATCATATCAGCACCTTGTAAAATCATCTGTTCCTGTGATACCAGCACTCAAATCTTTAGATTGAGTGGTCTCAAGATCAGTGGCTTTCAATGTACAATCATTTGTTTCAAGGATAAGCAACTCATACAAATATAATACCTGTTTGTATTCAGTAAAATTTCCTCCTGATTGTGCCAATTCTAATCCAGAATGATAAAGCTTTGAAATTGAAGTCTATATTTTATTTTCAAATTTGATTTAGGTTAGTCCAGAAGCTATTAAAAATAAATTCCAATCCAGTTAGGCTTATGATTCACAAACAAAGAAGCTTTCATCTATTTTTGGCTGAAGCTATCGTAGCAGTGATGAAGAAAGGTGCAGATAGAGAGGATTGAAAATACTGGCAGTTCTCAGCAGATTAGCAACCTTAAACATGAACTCTCCTTCTCAGTCTGCTGACACTGCCTAACCTGTTGAACCTCTCTCAGAAATGCAGGCATAGCTGCAGTGGCCATTGCTGGAGCGGACTTCAGGCCAGATTGGAGCAGTGGGGTTTGGACCCAGGAGTGAAAAATGAACCGACGTTTAGCTGATTTACATGTCGAGCCAGATTGAAAAGACTAAGGCATCAAGACCGAGGATGAGGATGAAGGTTCAGTTCACTATACTCCAGACACTTCTCTCACCTCGGCGCTCAATTAACTCCATGGCTGTGGACTCACTTTTGGGGACTCTGCAGTTGATATTATTTGCTTACTTTTTTATTGTTTGCACGATTTGGCGAATATTAGGGTTGTATACTACATGCATATTTTGATAATAAATGTACCTTGAACTTGAATTGTAACTTTCTTTCATTAGTGAAAGAAAGATCCGCATTTGTGCTGCACCTCTCATTTACAGGCAACCCAAATTGCCGTACAACTATTTAATACTTTATTAAATGTAACCATGGTAGAGATGTAAGGAATCTGACAAATTGTTCACAGCAAACTCCCATAAATAGTATTTTGATAACGTGCTGTTATCTTCACTCAAAGCTAAATATTGGGCACACATCAGAATCAAGCTTAATAGCACAGGCATATGGATGGGTATCTTCAGACTCTTGTATCTCCCCCTTGATGGTAGAAATGAGAAGAGGCCTTGTTCTATGTTTTGCTGGCTGCCATTTTGAGACATTGTCTTTTGAAGATGTCCTTGTTGCTGGGGAGACTAGCGGCCAAGATCCTGTGCAGTGGCCCCTCCATACCAGACAACAATGCAAAGAGTTACAGTGCTCTCCATAGTACATCTATAGAAATTTGCCAGAGAAATAGCTACTTCTCTGTCAAATTAGGGCCTTTCATACCCACCTGAATTTAAAATAATATAAAAACACAGCACTTCCAGCGTTACAATCCTCCACTTGATGGTCAGGTGAGAAATTTCTGCCCCTGACTCATCAAGGAGAGTTTTGAACTTTTGAGCAGGGACTTTCCATGCAAAAATATCAGGAGTCAATCGACTTGGGACTTTGAGACTTTTTTTTTTACTGTGCCCATAGTCTGTTCTTCATCAAATTATGGTATTGCTTTGCACTGCTGTAACGATATGTTATAATTATGTGGTTCTGTCAGTGTTAGTCTTTGGTTTGTCCTGTTTTCTATGATATCACACCAGAGAAACATTGTATCATGTCTTAATGCGTGTATGCATTTCTAAATGACAATAAAAGAGGACTGAGTGTTCTCATAATCTAAAAAACAATATGTGTGCTACTGACTGAATTACAGTCTGAGGTTTAATAGTACTTTTTTGTTCATTGATCAACAATTCACCAACTTCACTAAATTATACAATCAGAATCTGAATCAGGTTTAATACTATTCAAAAATGTTATGAAATTTGTTGTTTTGTATCAGCAGTACAGTGCAATACATAATAAAGAAAACTAAATTACAATGAGAAATATATGCGTTTATGTATATATACAATTAATTTAAACAAGTGGTGCAAAAAGAGAGCAAAAGAAATAATAGCAAGGTAATTTGTTATTTATTGAGATACAGTGTGGAGCAGACCCTTCCAGCCCTTCAATCCACGCCACCCAGCAACCCCCAAATTAATCCTAGCCGAAACATAGGACAATTTACAATGACCAATTAACCTACCACCCAGTCTGTGTTTCGACTCTGGGAGAAAACTGGAGCAGCCGGCGGAAAGCCACACGGTCACAGGGAGAACATACAAACTCGTGACAAATAGCACCTAGGTCACTGGTACTATAAAGCATTGTGCTAACCGCTACACAACCATGCCGCCCCATACATGGGCTTATTGTCCGTTCAGAAATCTGATGGCAGAGGGGAAGAAGCTGTTCCTGAAACATTGAGTACGTCTTTTCAGGCTTCTGAACCTCCTCCTTGATGGTGGCAATAGGTATGCCATGGGTGATGAGGGTCCTTAATGATGGATGCTGCCTTACAAGTCATTGCCTTTTGAAGGTGTCCTTGATTCTGGGGAGGATCTTAATACAAAAACATATGTGCTGCCAACTGAGTCGCAATTGTTGTTTCAATATTATTTTTACATTAATTGATCAACCATTCACTAATTTCACTAAGTCACAGAATGCTACATTATGTAACTTCACCGTTGACTGGATGGCACATTGAAATGTTCTCTCAGAAATTATTTCCTCTTCAAAAGTAAACTGAAGAAACATCACATTACAAAAAAGATGATGATTCAATTTTAATTACTTGTGTAAATTTGAACAAATTTTCTCACACCTATTCTCCTAGGAACAATTTTATTTGAAAGATAATTTATCAGCAGTAAGCAACATATTGTTATTAGCAAGTTAGCTGTAATATTGAATAAAATGAATTCATGGAATGCAGAAGTGCTTTTCTAGTTGAATATATTGAAGTAATATGTTGAGATACATGATACTGTAACGAATAGTGTGATGATTAGTATGTAGCATAATGATTTATATATTGAGGTAATAGGTTGGGACAGCATGCTACTGTAACGATGAGTGTTACAATTAGTATATAGCATAATGACTTATATATTGAGGTAAGATGTTGGGATGGGATGGTACTTTAGCGGTTAGTGTAACACTGCTCTCTCTCTCTCACTGGCTATCCATCCCATAGGATGATGATGGTTCCTTTCAGTCATTTAGTAGGGTTGACCCCACTCCTCAGAAAGGAACAGCGTGTGAGTGAATGGATTTTAGGTGAGTAGGAGGTGGCACAGGTCCAGACCCACCCTCTCGACATCCCCTCCCGGATCCAGTGGCATGGTGGGGTCCAAGACGGCTGGGGAAAGTTCTGTTGCAGTGAACGGCCAAACCAAGCTTCGATGCAAGGAATGCCCTTTCCACGCTTCATGGCAATGTTTGCTAGATGGCTGTTGACCCTATGAGAGGGTTCATCCACCCTTTGACAGGTCTTGTTTTTCATCCTGAAGGGTGTCTAGCCACCCTCCTCACCAGGCAAGCCTGGTGGGGGAGCCGGTTTATTTGCCGACCACCCGACCATGCGACAGGTAGTACTGGGTCACATGATACCAGTAGCACTCAGACGAGTGACCTGACCTTACAACACTATTGACCCGGGTGCAATCCCTGTCGCTGTTCTCTCCATGATGGCGTGTGCTTCCTCCTGGTGCTCCAGTTTCCTCCCGTATTCCAGTTGTAACACGCTGTAAGGTTTCACTGCTAATGTAATGGTCTCTCTGTAGCAGCTATGTTTGGGTTATGACTAGAGACTTTGGAATGTGTGCTATCCAATGAGAGGCAGGTTGTTTTTTCTTGTGGGTCTGAGAGAGGGAATTTGCATCTTTTGTTTGGCAGAAGATGTCAGAATGGCGAAGTCGCAGACTGCAGCATGGAGTGGACTTGGAATGGGCTCAGGAGTTGACGCCTGGGCGGAAATCGATGGAGAAAACGACAGACAGGAAAACTGTGAGCTCCAACTTTGCGAAATAGACTGCTTCATGAGAATGGGCTCTTTTTTCTCTTTCTTTACTAACCCTACAGTCAAATTAAGAATTATAATAACTCAATCATTTAATTGCATGTTGTGTACTGTTTGTCATTTTGTGGTACTGATTTGTAACGGGGAACACATCACGCAGCATCGACCCAAACAAGATTTCTCAAATTTGGCCGGGCTGAAGGCTGCCTTTCCCCAGAGTAAGCCGCTAGCCGAACCCTGAGGGCCACACAATGATGTGTGGTCAGGATTAGTAAGCTGTGAGCATGCTATGCTGGTGCCGGAATCGTGACCACACTTGTATGCCACCCAGCAAAATCATCACTGATTTGATTTGACACAAACGATGCATTTCATTATATATTTCCATGTACATGTGACATATAAAGCTAATCTTCACTAACTAGGAAACCGACTAGTTTTGATTTGTGTTGTGGGAAAGTGTTAACTCAGGGTCTAGTTGTTTGGGGCCTGTAATGACACAGAAGCCTTCCCAGTAAGAGAGGACTAGAACTCTGATGTTCAATGTTCAAAGTAAATTTTATTATCAAAGTATATACATGTCACAATACAACCCTTAGATTTGTTTCCTTGTGGGCATATTTAGTAAATCTATCAAATAGAAAATATAACAGAATCAATGAAAGATCAGCCAGAATGCAGAAGACAACACACTGTGCAAATGCAAATATAAATAAATAGCAATAAATAATGAGAACATGAGATAATGAGATAAAGAATCGTGAGTGTGAGATCATTGGTTCTGGGAACATCTCAATGGATGATCAAGTGAGTGTGGTTATCCCCTTTTGTGCAAAAGC
Organism: Mobula hypostoma; assembly: GCF_963921235.1. Lineage (NCBI taxonomy): Eukaryota > Metazoa > Chordata > Chondrichthyes > Myliobatiformes > Myliobatidae > Mobula > Mobula hypostoma. The sequence continues at coordinate 10,874,428 of NC_086097.1, forward strand.
CTGATGGTTGAGAGATAGTAACTGTTTCTGAAGCTGGTGATATGAGTCCTGGGGCTCTTGTACGTTCTGCGTGAGAAGAGAATATGGCCTGGATGTTGGGAACTCTGATGATGGATGCCAATTTCCTATGATAGCATTTCATATAGATGTCAATGAGGAACTCAAAGTAATTAACAAAAGGTTAATTTTGGAGAAATTAATGTAAGTAAAGGATGTAAATCCCTAGAACCTGACATCCTGCATCCCAAGTTTTTAAATAATTCCAACCAGCCCATGCCAAATAAAATGCCCATCTAAGCTAGTCATAGCTTAAATGAGCACCACTGTAGCATAGTGCTTAGCACAATTAGGGGACGTATGTGTTCAAAGTTCAATCCTGCCATTCTCTGTAAGAAGTCTGTACGTTCTCCCTGTGGAATGCGTGGGTTTTCTCTCAGTGCTCTGGTTTCCTCCCACAGTCCAAAGACATACCAATTAGATTTCATGCCTTCTGGGGACGAAAAAAAAAATCTCCTCGGCTAGAGAGAGAACCACTGTCTCAGCAGTTAACAACACAGAGAAGCCATTTTATTAGCCTCAACAATAACATAAGAGAAGAAACCCCTTACATCTATAATCTCTAAAGACAGTTGTGTGTGAAAATCCTAAGGGGTCAGCAATTTCTCACATACTTAAACCACCCCATCTGACACCAACAATCATTTAACGATAAAAATAAAACTTAAAACACATTTCTAGATACAAGGGGGATGTCAGGCTTTCACACAGAGAATGGTGGATGCATGGAATGAACATGCATAAATAGAGTAGCCACTGAGTGTATATTGCCCCTACTTCCACTTATAGAAGAGTCCAGGATCCAAAGGCACAGCATAGTCTTCTGCTTAGATGGGCATTTTATTTGGCATGGGCTGGTTGGAACAGCATCAGAATGAACAGACATCCCCTTAACACTTCAAACAGGAGGATGCTTTTCAGCTGGATGGTGAAGGAACTGTGAAATTCATTGGTACAGAGGGCTATGGAGGCCAGTTCATTGGATGTACTTAAAGCAAAGATTGCTAGGTTCTTGATTGGTAAGGGAGTTATGGGATACAGGGAGAAAGCATGAGAATGGGGTTGAGAAATTTTTCAACTATGATTGAAAGGCAGAGCAGACTTGATGGGCTGAATGGCCTTTTTCTGCTCCAACGGTCTAATGGTCTTTAATTTATCAGTCTAACCTATTTTATAGGACTTTACAAAAGGCCTTCTAAAATTGCAAATATAGCACATCCACAATGTTTCTTTTATGTATGCTACCACTTTCAGTTCTAAAACTCTAGTCGGCTTGTTCAACAAGATCGCTCTTTGTGAAATCCAGTTGATATTTCATGAATGTCTGGTATAATATCTTTATAATATCCTTAAACATTGTCCCGACTGTTGATGATCAGCTAAATAGCCAACAGCTTGCTGTTTTATCCACTTCTCCTTAATTTTAATAATGAGGTTATTTAATTTTTTCAAATTATTTAGAAATACAGTGCAGAACAGGTGCTTTTGGCGCAACAAGTCACACCACCCAGCAACTCACCTATTTAATGCTAGCCTAATCACAGGACAATTTACAATGACCCATTAACCTGGTACGTCTTTGAACTGTGGGAGAAAACTCACGCACACATGGGAAGAACGTATAAACTTTCTTACAGAGGACTCCAGAAATTGGGAACCAATTTCCTTCAGGATCAATAAAGTATGACTATGACAATGACTATGGAACTGAACTGCGAGCTCTGATGCTCTAAGCAGTGGTGACATCTTGCTAATCACTATGCTACCTACTTATAGTTGCTACACTTCAGTCTGCAGGAACTGCTCCATAATCTAGAGAAATAACAGGGAATAGACAGTCACTAATTAATTGACTGTCTCATTTTTTTCTGCGGGATGCAGATTATTATGTCCAAGGGATTTATTGGTTTTAGAACCACTAATCACTTATGACTTATTTTTAATAACACTACTTCCCCATAATTCCTCCTTTCCATCAGTTTTTCAGTTTTACAGCATATCTAGGAAGTTGCTTATACCCTCTTCTGTGAAGACAGAACTGAAGTATAATGTCTGTCATTTCTTTGTGGGCCAATATCTGACTGTAAGGGAAACACAAGCGATTGCAGCAACTGGGATCTGGGGCAACGCAAAAGAAGCTGGAGGAACTCAGCAGGTCAGGCAGCATCTATGGAGCGAAATGGACAGATGACATTTTAGAACAAGATCCTTTATCAGAACCAGATGAAGGGTTTCGACCCAAACCTCAGCTCTCTATTTAACTCCAGAGATGATGCATTGAGTTCCTAACTGCAAGGAAGCTACATTTTTCTTCATTAAATCTTTTCCCCCCATTTTAAGTGTTTGTAGAAACAATTCCAGTCTACATTTATACTTCTACCAGCTTACTCTAGTTCTCTGCATAGAATTGGAAAAAGGTGCAGAAAGTTTTACATTCAGTCAGCTCCATCATGGGCACTAGCATCCCCAGCATTGAGGACATCTTCAAAAAGCCATACCTCAAAAAGTCAGCATCATTAAGGACCTATATCACCCAGGACATGCCCTCTTATGACCGTCAGAGAAGAGGTACAGGAATCACTTTTTCCCCATTGCAATCAGATTTCTGAACAGACATAAACACCTCCATTATTTTTACTCTCTTTTTGCACTACATTTAATTTTTTAATGTATCTCTTATTGTAATTTAGTTTTTTAAATGTATTGCATTGTACTGCTACCGTAAAACAACAAATTTCAAAACATGTGTCAGTGATAATAAGTTAGATTTTGATTCTGATTTTTTCTTATCCAAACTCCTGTTTTCTTTTGTTTTTGCTGAATTCTAAACTTTTTCTAATCCTTGGGCCTGCAACATAATCTGTCAACGTTATCTCTCTACCATTTATTTAATACAATCCTTACCTTCTTTCGTAAGCCTTGGTTCCACCATTTTCCCCTGCAATGTTGTTGCTTCAGAAAGGAATGTTTATTATGTAATTCCTGCATTTAGACAGATTAGGATAATGAGCCAAAGAAGTAGTAGATGGAATGCATTGTCAGGAAGTGTGTGTTCAGTACGGTAGACTATTTTCTAAATGGAGAGAAAATTCAAAATTCTGAGGTGCAAGGTGACCTGGGAGTCCTTATTCAGAATTCCCTAAAGGTTAATTTGCAAGTTGAGTTTGTGGTAAAGAAAGCAAATGTGATGTTAGTGCTCATTTCAAGAGGACTAGAATATAAAAGCAAAGATGCAATGTTGAGACTTTGTAAGGTACCGGTGAGGTCTTGCTTGGAGTATTGTGAGCAATTTTGTGCCCCTTATCTAAGAAAGCATGTGCTGACGTTGGAGAGGGTTCAAATGAGGTTCATAAAAATGACTCTGAGATTGAAAGGCTTGTCATATGAAGAGTGTTTGATGGTTAAATGAGAGCTGACCGCATTGAAACTTATCAAATGCTGAAAGGCCTGATGTAGAGAGGATGTTTCCTATGGTGGGGAAATCTAATACCAAAGGACACAGCCTCAAAATAGAGGGGCCTCCTTTTAGAATGAAGAAGAGGATGAATTTCTTCAGCAGGAGACTAGTGAATCTGTTGAACTTGTTGTCACAGATAGCTGTAGAGACCAAGTCATTGGGTATACTTAAAGCAGTGGGTCATAGATTTTTTTGTTGTCAGGGTAATGAAGGGACTTTGGGAGAAGGCAGGAGATTGGGACTGAGAGAAAAATTGGATCAGCCACGATGGAATAGTGGACTAGACTCAATGGGCCAATTGGCCTAATTTTTCTCCTATACTTTATGGTCTTATGGCTTTATCCCTTAAATGTTAACCAATATCTACCCACTATCGTGTCTGCTAATGATGTTTCCAATCAATCTTTGGTAAATCACTGTGCCTCTTAGCCCATCTCACTGCTACAGGTATGTCTGCCAATGATAGCAGTTCAGCAGAGCCTCCTGTCCTGCGCCAGTCTTTCAAGTTGTCCCCACATGTAGCCTATCTTCAAAGATCTCTCCTCTCCCAGGGATGATGCTTTTGGAGTTCCTGTAGCATAAGGACTTTATGGGATGGGCTTGCTAGCCCCATGTCCAACCCTCCTCCTTTCACAGCCGGGCTTGGACCCATCCATTCTGGAGTTTAAATTACTGAACTTGCTTTCATAATTAAACTGAGAAGAAAAGTCTTGGATCAAAATGGTGGCAAAATGGTTCTTAATGAAGGTTGCAAGCATGGAAAAAGACCAAGGTAACATGTCTGAACGACTGGCGTGCTATCGTGCTCACCTCAATAGGTCAATGACTACATTTGCAGTATGCCACCATCCACACTGGACCTCTACAATTCACCAACTGACATAACCGATCAACAGATTACAGAATAGCCACAGCTCTACACTCGTCCTTACACATCTAGAGAAGAAGGATGCTTATGTGAGAATGCTGTTCTGGGACTACAGTTCAGCATTCAACACCATAATTCCCTCCAGGCTTGACAAGAAGCACAGAGACCTTGGCCTTCACCTTGCCTTGTGCGGCTGGATCCTGGACTTCCTGTCAGATCGCCACCAGGTGGTAAGAGTGGGCTCCCTCACCTCTGCCCCTCTGACCCTCAACACAGGAGCTCCTCAGGGCTGTGTCCTAAGCCCCCTCCTTTACTCTTTGTATACCCTTGACTGTATTGCCACCCGCAGCTCCAATCTGCTAATTAAATTTGCTGACGGTACTACATTAATTGGCCTTGTCTTAAATAATAATGAGGCAGCCTGCAGAGAAGAATTCATTACACTGACACAGTGGTGTCAAGAAAACAACCTCTCCTTCAATGTCGCAAAAACAAAGGAGCTGGTTGCGGACTACAGGAGGAATGGAAACAGGCTAACCCCTATTGACATCAATGGATCTGGGGTTGAGAGAGAGTGAACAGCTTTAAGTTCCTCAGCATACACATTACCAAGGATCTCACGTGGTCTGTACATACATGCTGTGTGATGAAAAAAAGCACAACATTGCCTCTATCACCTCAGACAGTTGAAGAAGTTTGGTATGGGTCCCCAAATCCTAAGGACTTTCCACAGGAGCACAATTGAGAGCATCCTGACTGGCTGCATCACTGCCTGGTATAGGAACTGTACTTCCCTCAGTCGCAGGGCTCTGCAGAGAGTGGTGTGGACAGCCCAGCGCATCTGTAGATGTGAACTTCCCACTATTCAGGACACTTGCATAGACAAATATGTAAAAAGGCCCCGAAGGATCATTGGAGACTGGAGTCACCCCAACCACAAACTGTTCTGGGAAAAGCATAAAAGCCAGGACCAACAGGCTCCGGGACAGCTTCTTCCACCAGGCCAACAGACTGATTAATTCACGCTGATACAATTATATTTCTATGTTATACGGACTCTCCTGTTGTACATAATATTTTTTATAAATTACTATAAATTGCAGATTGCACATTGAGACGGGGACATAACGTAAAGATTTTTACTCCTCATGTATGTGAAGGATGTAATTAATAAAGTTAATTCATTTCAATTCGTTAGTCTTCCTTAACAAGATTAACAAGATTATTAACTAACCCATTGTCATTGCACAAAATCAGATCTAGGATAGCTGGTTCTGTGTTTCTTTCCTCAATGCACAGAGGATGTTTCCCATAGTGGGAGAGTCTAGGAACAGAGGGCACAGCCTCAGAATAGAGGGATGTCCATTTAGAGCAGACATGAAGAGAGGTTTCTTTAGCCAGAGTGTAGTGAAACTGTGGAATTCATTGCCGTAGACAGTTGTGAAGGTCAAGTTATTGGGTATATTTACAGCAAAGATTAACAGGTTCTGGATTAGTCAGGGTGTCAAATGTTATGGGGCGAAGGGGACACGAGGGAAAAAATTCTTCAGTCAGAGTGCTGTGAGAGTGTGGAACAAGTGGTGTATGTAAGCTTGGTTTCAACATTTCAGAGAAATTTGGATATGTATATGGATGGTAGGGGTATGGAGGGCTCTGGTCTGCGTGCAGGTCGATGGGAGTAGGCAGTTTAAATGGTTTGACATGGACTAGATAAGCTGAATGGCCTATTTCTGTGCTGTACTTTTCAATGACTCTAAGATAGGACAATGGGTTGAGAGGGATAATAAGTCAACCATGATTGAATTGCCAAGCAGATTCGATGGGCTAAAAGGCCTAATTCGGCTCCCTTATCTTATGGGCTTGTATAGCAGTCTGAAACAGCATCTTTTGTACATTTCAGGAACTCGTACTCCACATTGCTAATTTCTTTTGGCCTGCCTATGACACCATGAGGAGCATAGGTCAGGTGAATGGCCACTGTCTTTTTCCCATGATAGTGGAGTCCGAAACTGCTGAACACCAGCTTACGGTGGGGGGAGAATTTACAAGAGATCTGAGGAACAATTTTTTTCACACAAAGGGTAGTGGGCTTATGGAACAAGCTGCTAGAGGAAATGGTAACGCTGGGTACAATTTGAATGTTTAAAAGATGTGCACAGGTACATGGATAAGAAAGCTTTGGAAGAATAATTTCTATTCCTCTCTTATGAGACCATTGAATGTATTCCTAGTGCGATACTCCTTACAATCTGCATTGTTATGATCTTGTACTTTACTGTCTATCTACAATGCACTTTCTCCAGATTGTAACATTTTATTCTGCATTGTTATTGTCTTACCTTGTTCTACCTCAATGCATTGAAAAATGAATTGATCTGTATGAACAGTATGCAAGACAAGCTTTTTACTGTACCTACATTGAAGTCAGAAGTTTACATACACCTTAGTCAAATACATTTAAACTCAGTTTTTCACAATTCCTGACATTTAATCCTAGAAAACATTCCCTGTGTTAGGTCAGTTAGGATCACTACTTTATTTTAAGAATGTGAAATGTCAGAATAATAGTAGAGAGAATGATTTATTTCAGCTTTTATTTCTTTCATCACTTTCCCAGTGGGTCAGAAGTTTACATACACTTTGTTAGTATTTGGTAGTGTCACGTACCCCTTGATGGGTTAAAGAACAGCAGAAATGGAAAACACTTTGGAGTCCAGTATTACTATTAACTAGTGGTATTTATTAGTAACTACGCAATACAGTAATATAAGTGCAGATTAATCAAACAGGTTAGCTATGATTATATATAAGTAAGTGTGGAAATATATGAAAACCAAGCTTCTTCAAGTCTAGGGGTAACTAAATAGTCTTACGATGATGAGTAAAGTTCAGTTCAGTTCGTGGTATTGAGTTGAGTAGTGATGGAGAGAGAGAGAGGGAGAGATTTGAGTCTTCAGGTGAGCTGTTGCAGTCGATCTTCCCGTTGTCCCCCGAAATCCTTTAAATGTCACTGACTGTGACCACAACAAAAGGGGACCATTCTTCTGTGGTGGAGCTATCAACTCAGGCGAGGGATGGCCACACAAATAACTCCCCACCGGTCACGCCCTGTTCACACTGCAAGAGCCACTGATCGATCCGCCTGATCAATCCTCCAAAACCCACTTTTTCTGTGGGCACAACAAAGCTCATTCAGTGTCCAAAATCATGTGTCTCAGGTCTATCATTTGACCTTCTATTTATCTCCCCATACTGAGTACCAACTGTCTCTCAAATAACTCCTCCCTTCTCTGTCTATGTAAGAATGTACAAGCAGGTGATGTTCTTGGGAAAGTATAAACAAACTGTGAGCAGTCCTCGTCTCTCTCTCTCTCTCTCTCTCTCTCTCTCTCTCTCTCTCTCTCTCTTAAAAAGAAGATGTCGGTGCTAAATAACTCTCTCTCTCTCTTTTCAGAAGCACAGTTCATAGGGATAATTCAGGACCCCGTCACAGTGGCATTGCCTTTAAATTGTTTAACTTGGGTCAAACATTTTGGGTAGCCTTCCACAAGCTTCTCACAGTAAGTTGCTGGAATTTTGTTCCATTCCTCCAGACAGAACTGGTGTAACTGAGTCAGGTCTGTAGGCTTCCTTGCTCGCACACGCTTTTTCAGTTCTGCCCACAAATATTCTATCCAATTGTGGTCAGGTCTTTGTGATGGCCACTCCAATACCTTGACTTTGTTGTCCTTAAGCAATTTTGCCACAACTTTGGAGGTATACATGGGGTCATTGCCCATTTGGAAGACCCATTTGCAACCGAGCTTTAAACTTCCTGGCTAATGTCTTGAGATGTTGCTTCAATATATCCACACAATTTTCCTTCCTCATGATGCCATCTATTTTGTGAAGTGCAGCAGTCCTTCCTGCAGCAAAGCACCCCCACAACATGATGCTGCCACCCCCATGCTTCACAGTTGGGATGGTGTTCTTCGGCTTGCAAGCCTCACCCTTTTTCCTCCAAACAAAACGATGGTCATTATGGCCAAGCAGTTCAATTTTTGTTTCATCAGACTAGAGGACATTTCTCTAAGAAGTAAGATCTTTGTCCCCATGTGCACTTGCAAACTGTAGTCTGACTTTTTCATGGTGGTTTTGGAGCAGTGGCTTCTTCCTTGCTGAGCAGCCTTTCAGGTTATGTCGATATAGGACTCGTTTTACTGTGGATATAGATACTTGTCTACCTGTTTCCTCCAGCATCTTCACAAGGTCTTTTGCTGTTGTTCTGGGATTGATTTGCACTTTTCGCGCCAAAGTACCTTCATCTCTAGGAGACAGAATGCGTCTCCTTCCTGAGCGGTATGATGGCTGCATGGTCCCATGGTGTTTATACTTGCGTACTATTGTTTGTACAGATGAACGTGGTACCTTCAGGCATTTGGAAATTGCTCCCAAGGATGAACCAGACTTGACATCATTTTCTGACCTCAATCCAATAGAAAATTTGAGGGCAGAACTGAAAACGCGGGTGCGAGCAAGGAGGCCTACAAACCTGACTCAGTTACACCAGTTCTTTCTGGAAAAACGAAACAAAATTCCAGCAACTTACTGTGAGAAGCTTGTGGAAGGCTACCTAAGTTAAACAATTTAAAGGCAATGCTACCAAATACTAACAAAGTGTATGTAAACTTCTGACCCACTGGGAAAGTGATGAAAGAAATAAAAGCTGAAATAAATCATTCTCTCCACTATTATTCTGACATCTCACATTCTTAAAATAAAGTAGTGATCCTAACTGAGCTAAGAAAAGGAATGCTTTCTAGGATTAAATGTCAGGAATTGTGGAAAAACTGAGTTTAAATGTATTTGGCTAAGGTGTATGTAAACTTCTGACTTGAACTTTAGGTATAAATGACAATTTATGTATCAATTTATATATACCAATGATGTACCAATTTATCAGTTTACTGATTTGCCAGACCTGTTTCTCTCGCTCTGCAGATGTAGAAACAGAAAAAAGAATGTTTGCCATTTGAAGACCATAAGATATGAAAGCAGAAGTAGGCCATTTGGCCCATTGCGTCTGCTCTGCCATTCAATCATGGGTTGATCCAATTCTTCCAGTCATCCCCACTCTCCTGCCTTAACCCCATACCCTTTGAGGCCCTGGCTAATCAAGAATTTATCTATCTTTGCCTTAAATACACCCAATGACTTGGCTTCCACAGCCGCATGTAGCAACAAATTCCACAGATTTACCACCCTCTGACTAAAGTAATTTCTCCACACCTCAGTTCTAAATGGACGTCCTTCAATCTTGAAGTCATGCCCTCTTGTCCAAGAATCCCCTACCATGGGAAATAACTTTGCCATATCTAATCTGTTCAGGCCTTTTAACATTCAGAATCTTTCTATTACATCCCCCCTCATTCTCCTGAACTCCAGGGAATACAGACCAAGAGCTGCCAGATGTTGCTCATACGGTAACCCTTTCATTCCTGGAATCATTCTTGTGAATCTTCTCTGAACCCTCTCCAATGTCATTATATCCTTTTTAAAATAAGGATCCCAAAACTGCACACAATGCTCCAAGTGTGCTCTCATGAGTGCCTTATAGAGCCTCAACATCACATCCCTGCTGTTATGTTCTTCACGTCTAGAAATGAATGCCAACATTACGTTCGCCTTCTTCACAACCGACTCAACCTGGCAGTTAACCTTTAGGGTATCTTGCACAAGGACTCCCAAGTCCCTTTGCATCTCTGCATTTTGAATTCTCTCCCCATCTAAATTATGGTCTACCCATTTATTTCTTCCACCAAAGTGTATGACCATACACTTTCCAATACTGTATTTCATTTACCACTTCTTTGCCCATTCCCCTAAACTATCTAAGTCTCTCTGCAGGCTCTCTGTTTCCTCAACACTACCTGCTCCTTCACTTATCTTTGTATCATTGGCAAATTTAGCCACAAGTTCATTAATTTTCATTAGTTCATTAATGCCGTAGTCCAATCATTGACATACATCGTAAAAATCTGCTATCCCAACACCCTTTACTCCCACTCTCTGTTTTCTGCCGACCAGCCAATGGTCCACATGTGCTAGTAACTTCCTGTAAATCCACGGGTTCTGATCTTGCTGAGGAGCCTCATGTGCAGCACCTTGTCAAAGGTCTTCTGACAATCCAAGTACTGTACACCACGTCTACTGCATCTCCTTTGTCTACCCTGCTTGTAACTTCCTCAAAGCATTGCTGTAGGTTTGTCAGGCAGGATTTTCCTTTCAGGCCTATCATGTCATGTGCCTCCAGATACTGTTGCAATGGAATGTGGCGAATGAGGTGAACCCAAGTGCAGGACACAGGCACGGAGATTGAGTTAGGATGCTTACACGGGTGTAAACGCCGAACAGCAAACAGGAGGGATCTTGAAACAAAGCCCTGATATGAATCCTTGACACGGAGCCTTGACTCAGAGAGACGGAGTCTCATAAGTAAACCTTGAAACTGGAGCTAAACTTGGAACAGACGGTTCTAAGTGGTCGGGAAACGTTAGTTATCACACAGGAAAAAGACCAGCGATCTGGCAACTAGGGTTTGTAACGCCGGGGTTCTTATACTGCAGGTCCTGATGGAAACCAGGTGTGTCGTCATCAAAGAAAATTAGAAGCAATTGGGAAATTAACGGTTGGAACTGTGGCATAATCAAAGGAAATTAGAGGAAACTAGGGAATAAACAATCAGGACCATGACAAATACTCTGTAATCTCATTCCTAACAATCGATTCCTACAACCTCTCAACCACTGATATCAGACTAACAGGTCTGATATCAGACTAACAGGTCTATAGTTTCCTTTCTGCTACCTCCCACCTTTCTTAAATAGCGGAGTAAAATTTGCAATTTTCCAGTCATCTGGTACAATGCCAGAATCTATCGATTCTTGAAAAGTCATCATTAATGCCTTTGCAATCTCTTCAGCTACTTCCTTCAGAACCCGAGGGTGCATTTCATCAGGTTCAGGAGATTTATCCACCCTCAGACCATTTAGCTTCCTGACCACCTTCTCAGTCGTAATTTTCACTGCACAAACTTCACTTCCCTGACACTCTTGAATGTCTGATATACTGCAGACGTCTTCCACTGTGAAGACTGATGCAAAATACTCATTCAGTTCCTCTGCCTTCTCTGCATCTCTCATTACAATATCTCCAGCGTTATTTTGTATTGGTCCTATATCTACCCTCAACTCTCTTTTACCCTTCATATACTTAAAAAAGCTTTTAGTAACTTCTTTGATATTAGTCACCAGTTTCCTTTCATAATTCATCTTTTCCTTCCTAATGACCTTCTTAGTTTCCTTCTGCAAATTTTTAAAAGCTTCCCAATCCTCTGTCTTCCCACTAGCTCTGGCTCCTCGTATGCCCTCTCCTTTGCTTTTACTTTGGTTCTGACTTTAGTTGTCATGGTAATCTCCTTCTTCCTTTTGAAAATTTCTTCTTATTTGGAATATATCTGTCTTGCACTTGCCTCATTTTTCACAGTAACTCCAGCCATTGCTGCTCTGCTGTCCTTCCTGCAAATGTCCCTTTCCAATCAACTTCGGCCAGTTCCCCTCTCATGCCATTGTAATTTCCTTTATTCCACTGAAATACTGACACATTAGATTTTATTTTTTTCCCTCTCAAATTTCAATGTGAACTCGATCATATTGTGATCATTGTTCTCTAAAGGTTCCTTAACCTTAAGCTCTCTTATCAGCTCCAGATCATTGTACAACACCCAATTCAGCACAGCCGATCCCCTCGTGGGCTCAACAACAAGCTGTTCTAAAAAGCCATCCCTTAGACATTCTACAAATTGTCTCTCTTGAGATCCAGTACTGACCTGGTTTTCCCAATCCACTTTCATGTTAAAATCCCCAATGATTATCATGACATTATCCTTCTGACACACCTTTTCTATCTCCTGCTGTAATTTGTAATCCACATCCCAGCTGCTGTTTGGAGGCCTGTATACAACTACCATTAGGGTCCTTTTACCCTTGCCATCTCTTAACTCAACCCATAGAGATCCTACACCTTCCGATCCTATAATATCCCTTTCTAATGATTTAATATTATTTCTCATACACAGGGCTACACCATTCCCTCTGCCCACTAACCTATCTTTTCTATACAGTGTATATCCTTGGTCATTCAACTCCCAATGGCAGCAATCCTTTAGCCAAGTTTCATAGATGGCCACAACGTCATACTTGCCAACCTGTAGCTGAATTTCAAGATCGTCCATTTTATTCCTTATGCTGCGTGCATTCAAATACAACACTCTCAGTCCAGTATTTGTTATTTCCTGTTTTAAATGCACCATGCCTCTATTGCCCTGTAACTCATCTCACTGGCTGTGATTAAGCCTCATTTCCTGCCTTTTCTCTCTATAATCTCTGTTGCACGCTATCTTTGACTTATCTCTGTTTTCCCCTTCCTCAGCCCTATCACTCCAGTTCCCATCCCCCTGCTAAGTTAGTTTAAACCCTCCCTAACAGCTCTATTAAATGTGCCCGCTTGGATATTGGACCCCTTCGGGTTCAGGTGTAACCTGTTCTTTTAGTACAGGTGGTACCTCCCCCAGAAGAGGCTCCAGTGATCCAGGAATCTGAATCCCTGCCCCCTGCACCAGTCTCTCAGCCACATCATGCTATTCTTGCACTCGCTAGCACGTGGCACAGGTAGCAATCCTGAGATTACTACCACGGAGGTCCTGCCTTTCAGCTTCCTACCTAACTCCCTGAATTCTCTCTTCAGGACCTCCTCCTTTTTTCTACTATGTCATTCGTACCAATGTGTACCAAGACTGCTGGCTGTTCACCCTCTCCCTTCAGAATACTCTGCACCTGATCCAAGGTATCCCAAACCCTGGCACCTGGGAGGCAATGCACCATGCGGGTATCTCTATCAGGCTGACTGAACCTCCTGTCTGTTCCCCTCACTATGGAATCCCCTATGACTACCGCATTCCTCATCTTCCTCTTTCCCTATTGCACCATGGAACCAGGCTCTTTTTTTGAAATAAGATCTAAAACTTTATTTTAGATTTCCATCATATCCAATGGTTTGTTATTATAGCATGATTCTAGGTTTACCAGAGTCCACATTGAGCAAACAGTTACCCACTGCCTTTCAAAAAGTAGGCTGAGGAGGAAGATGTTGAAGACATCAATGTTATTCAGCTGCCATACCAAAAAAAAATCATTCTCAAATAGGTGCAGTCAATAAAACTAAAGGAAAAACATGATGGATGAGATGTTGCATGCACCTTTGTAGTAATATCATTCATTCTCTATGTGCCATGTGCTTGTAGTAATATGGTGGATTTGTATCTGCAGGAGATATAAATAATGCATATCTTTCATACAGATCAATTCATTATACTGGTGCATTAAGGTAGAATAAGAATGACTAATCATGGTCTTTCCATCACCATGATTGTTCTTGGCAAATTTTTCAACAGAAGTGGTTTGCCATTGGCTTCTTCCAGGCAGTGTATTTACAAGCGGGGTAACCCCAGCCATTAACAATACTCTTCAGAGATTGTCTGCCTGACGTCAGTGGTCGCATAACCAGGACTTGTGACATGCACCAGCTGCTCATACGACCATCCTCCACCTGGTCTCACGGCTTTACATGACCCTGATGAGGGGGCTAAGCAGGTGTTACACCTTACGTAAGGGTGACCTGCAGGCTAGCAGAAGGAAGGAGCTCCTTACACCTCCTTTGACAGAGATGTATCTCCACCCCTCCACCCAACTGAGGAAATGTAGTGGATTTATATATGCAAAATGAAGCCTCAAGGCTGACATTGTTTGTAAAAAAAAATTTTTTTTAAAGGCACAATGTTAAAGTAATGTAGAGCAAGCACAGTAATGTAAGTACTCCCAGAATACTTGGCTCTGATACTGAGTGTGATGTACGGACAATGTCTGGGTGAAGTAGTAGATGCTCTATATTTTACCTGCCTAGAAATGGTCAATGCCAACACTAGTTAGTAAGAGAGTGAGAAATCCAGTTCATCAGAAAGGGAACGTTGAAATCTTCCTCTTCTTCTTAACTGCATCACTCCTACCGGGGCGTAGGCAGCCAACAGCAACTCAATAGAGTCCTCAGTCCTGGGTTGAAGGTTGATCGGCCTGGTGGCTTCCACTTTCACCACATAACGTCATGCGTCTTCTAGGCGAAGGTCCTTCCTCTCCCTGGAATGAAGTCTTTGGAGCTTCCATTGGCGTTACTGTAGCTCTGGATTTTTAGGGGATGAGTTTGCGAGCCCCATACTCAAAACTCTGCCTTTCGCGTCTGGGCTTGGGACCATCCATGGTGGAGTTTCAGAAAAATACTAGAAACAAGAGTTGGAGCAGGCCTAAGTAGCTGACAAAAAAATGTTTCATATCCATTACTGAGCTTGAAGTTGATATTGAAGGGAAAGGTTTGTCTGCCCCCCCATCTTAAAATCAATATTTATAATTGCTGTTTGAAAAATAAAGCAATAAGAAAACTAATTCAAAAGTTAATCTTCTGTGCTGAATACAATTTAGCCAACCAGATAGAACCTTGACAGATTAGGTCATCACAAGAAAACTAAATTATCTAACAGATGGTGTAAGAGGTATTTAAGGAAGATACAATTATATACGAAATATATTTTCTCTTTTATAATTTCATCTCATGACATTGCTAGGGACTAAGATAAGATGTACTAAGCCTTGCATTCAAATAACAAAATAGACTAGAAGGGTTTTTCTCATCCCTTCACAGTTACATAAATTCTAGAAACCAAGACAGTAGCAGTAGCCATCACTTTAAGTAACAAAAACAAATCAAAATCTATCTGAAGTACTCAGCAGGTAAAATACTGTGACCTATCGTTCACTTTCAAGGACTCTTCATCTCATGGTCTCGATAATCATTGTTTATTTATTTATTATTTTTTCTTTTGTATATGTATATCTTGTTGTCTCTTCTCTGTTGACCACTGACTGTCCTGTCGAGTGTCGTCTTTCATTGATTCCACTGTTTCTTAGATTTGCTGTGCATGCCTGCAAGAAAATGAATCTCAGTGTTGTATTCGGTGACATAGATTACTTCGATGATAAATTTACTTTGAAACGTTTCTAATATTAAGTGTCTTCACTCCAGATCTCTGGCATCTGCAGTACTGCCCTTTGATAAATCTGAAATCCTTGACTGATTCACCCAGTCGTTTGTCAAATAACACTGAGACCAACTGAAGTGCTCGTTCTCCTTTCACTTAATCTACAATAGATCTCTGACTGCTTGGAGACTGAGACATGCTCTCTGCTGCGAGACTTTTGATCTACAGTTATCTGCCTTCAGGGTGACCAAGAAAGACAAATTTTTCAGCAATTGATCTGAATCCAAATGGAATGCCAACATGGTATGGAGCCACTCATTGTATGTCAGTCCACGGCCCCCTCGACTGCCACGATAATGGCACTCTCAGGTTGGAGAAGCAACACCTCATATTCCTTCTGGTCAGCCTCTAACCTGATGGCATGAACATCGACATCTCTAGCTTCCGGTAATTTTCCCCCTCCCTCTCTCCCTCTTCTTCAATTCTCCACTGGTCCCTTTCTTATTTCTTCTTTCCACCTCACCTGCCATCACCCCCTACCACCCAGTGTCCCTGCTTCTTCCCTTTCTCTCATGGTCCACCCTCATCTCCTTTCAGATTCCTTCCTCCCCTTCCCTTTACCATTTTCACCTGCCACAGCCCAGCTTCTTACGTCATCCCCCTACCTACCCACCTGTCTTCACCAATCAACAGAGCTTGTGCTCCTTCCCCTCCCCAACCTTCTTGTTCTCCCGTCTTCTCCCTTTTTTATACGAACTGGAAGAGGGTACTGAGTGTAGTGTATCTAAGTTTACAGATTATACTAAATTGAGTGGAAAAGCAAATTGTGCAGAAGATATGGAGAAGATATAGAAAGGTTAAGTGAGTGGGAAAGGGTCTGGCAGATGGAGTAAAATGTTGGTAAATGCAAGGTCATCCACTTTGGAAGGAAAATGAAAGAGCAGATTAACGTTTAAATGGTAAAAAAAAAAACTGCAGCATGCTGAGCAGAGGGACTTGGGAGTGCTTGTGCACGAATCACAAAAGGTTGATTTGTAGGTGCAGCAAGCTATCAAGAAGGCAAATGGAATGCTGACCTTCATTGCTAGAGGAATTGAATTTAAGAGCAGGGAGGCTATGCTGCAACTGTATAGAGTAATGGTGAGGCTGCACCTGGAGTGCTGCGTGTAGTTCTGGTCTCCTTACTCGAGGAAGGCTTTGGAGGCAGTGCAGAGGAGGTTCACCAGGTTAATTCCAGAGATGAGGAGTTAGAATATGAGGAGAGATTGAGTCACCTTGGACTGTACTCATTGGAATTCAGAGAGGAGATCTTATAGAAACATAGAGGCAGGAAAGTTGTTTCCACTGTTAGATGAGAGTAGAACTAGGGAACAAGGGGACATAGCCTCAAGATTTGGGGGTGTAGATTTAGGATGGAGATGAGGAGGAACTGCTTTTCCCAGAGAATGGTGAATCTGGGGAATTCTCTGCCCAATGAAGCAGTGGAGGCTACATCAGTTGATATCCAAACAAGGTTGGATAGGATTTTGCATAGCAGGGGAACTAAAGGTTATGGGGAAAAGTCAGGTAGGTGGAGATGAGTCCATGGCCAGATCAGCCATGATCTTACTGAATGGCGGAGCAGGCTTGACGGGCTAGGTGGCCGACTCCTGCTCCTATTTCTTATGTTCTTTTCCAAACCTGATGAAGATTGTCATCCCAAAACATCGACTGTTTATTCATTTCCATAGATGCTGCCTGACGCCTGACCTGCTGTGTTCCTCCAGTATTTTGTGTGTGTTGCTCTGGATCTGCAGAATCTCAATGTTCATGGTCTGGAGCCTGTGTGATGCCAGGATCCGTGTTGGCTGAAGGTGATGAGCACTGAACAGCAAGTCTCCTTAGTGTAGCTGAATATCCCAGAGTGCTACAGAAACTTCCAAACTAAAGAAGAAAGGATATTTCGGAGAACTGGTTGAGAATCGATCTTAAAGCACTTGGGTGGGAAGGTAAGTGGAATAATTGGAGATTCGTGCAGGGCAACAAAGGAGCAAAAATTAAATGCTCATAAAACAGCGTATCTAATTTACTGTCTAATTAAATTCATAGGGATAACCAATTAAGATCTGCCCTATGCTAATACTATTGCAAAGAGGCAGCTAATATATTTAAGAAGCTGTGGATAGTTTTTTTGAATGCTATAAAATGGGTAATTATATTGCTGATAAGGCAAAGGTGCAATTGCACTAGAGACACGACTGGCAACTCAAAATTCCAGGATATAGAATCTTTAAGTACATTAGTGGGGATGTAAAAGAGATGATAGTACTGCAGTTTTAATCAGTGAGTCTATTATTGCAGTAAGGAGGTAGGATATCCAAGAAAATTCTTTGATGAGGACATGTGAATAGCACCTAGAGAACAAAAGGGAGCAATCATAGGTAGATACGGGGCAAAAGAGAGATGTTTGTACATTGGCCTTCAAAAATCTGAGTACTGGGTGCACAAACTGGGATGTTATGTCAAAGATGTATAGAATTATTTATTTATTTAATGATACACCACAGGATAGGTCTTTATGGATCTTCGAGCCACACCACCTCAGTTACATGTGACAAACCCAATTAACCCTAACATGACCATGGAACAATTTACAATGACAAATTAACCTACCCGTTAAACTTCAATCATCTCTGCTCTGCCATCATCCTTACTGGTGTCCTCCTCCATTCTACTTGGGCAAGCGCCTCTCTCATGGTTCTGTAATTCCCTTTATTCCATTGCAATACAAATACATATGATTTATGCTTCTCCCTCTCAAATTACAGTAGGAATTCAATCATATGATAGTCACTGCCTTCTAAGAGTTCCTTTATGTTAAATTCCCCAATAAGATCTGGGTTATTACACAACACACAACCTAAGATAACCTTTCCTCGAGTAGGCTCAAGCACAAGCTACTCTAAAAAGCCATCTCATAGGCATTCAACAAATTCCCTCTCTTGCAGTCGGACACCAACCTGATTTTTCCAATCACCTTCTATATTGAATTCTACCATTACAATTGTGTCATTACGCTTATTACATGCCTTTTTCAGCTTCCTTTTCAATCTCAACCCCACATTTTGGCTACTATTTGGAGGCCTATATATGATTCCCATATATTTTTTTCACCCTTGCAATTTCTTAACTCCACCCACAAAGATTCAACATTCTCTGACCCTCTGTCACCTCTTTCTAAAGATTTAATTCTATCTCTCACCAACAGAGCCATATCACAGTCTATGCCTCCTGCCTGTCCTTTCGATACAAAGTATATCCTTTGATGTTAAGCCTCCAACTATGGCCTTCTTTCAACCACAACTCAGTGATGCCCACAACGTCATACCGTAAGACCATAAGACAAAGGTGCAGAAGTCAGCCATTCAGCCCATCGAGTCTGCTCCGCCATTTTATCATGAGCTGATCCATTCTCCCATTTAGTCCCACACCCCCGCCTTCTCACCATAACCCTGGCTACTCAGATACCTATCAATCTCTGCCTTAAATACACCCAATGACTTGGCCTCCACTGCCACTTGTGGCAACAAATTCCATAGATTTACCACCCTCTGGCTAAAAAAAATTCTTTGCATCTCTGTTCTGAATGGGCATCCTTCAATCTGTAAGTCATACCCTCTCGTACTAGACTCCCCCATCACGGGAAACAACTTTGCCACATTCACTCTGTCCATGCCTTTCAACATTCGAAATGTTTCTGAGGTCTCCTCTCATTCTTCTAAACTCCAAGGAATATAGTCCAAGAGCGGACAAATGTTCCTCATATGTTAACCATCTCATTCCCGGAATCATTCTAGTGAATCTTCTCTGTACCCTCTCCAATGTCAGCACATCCTTTCTTAAATAAGGAGACCAAATCTGCCCGCAGTACTCCAAATGAGGTCTCACCAGTGCCTTATAGAGCCTCAACATCACATCACTTCTCCTATACTCTATTCCTCTAGAAATGAATGCCAACATTGCATTTGCCTTCTTCACCACCAACTCAACCTGGAAGTTAACCTTAAGGGTATCCTGTACGATGACTCCCAAGTCCCATTGCATCTCAGAACTTTGAATTCTCTCCCCATTTAAATAATAGTCTGCCCGTTTATTTCTTCTGCCAAAGTGCATAACCATAAACTTTCCAACATTGTATTTCATTTGCCACTTCTTTGCCCATTCTTCCAATCTATCCAAGTCTTTCTGCAGACTCTCCGTTTCCTCAGCACTACCGGCCCCTCCACCTATCTTTGTATCATCAGCAAACTTAGCCACAAAGCCACCTATTCCATAATCCAAATCGTTGATGTACAATATAAAAAGAAGCGGCCCCAACACGGACCCCTGTGGAAAACCACTGGTGACCGGCAGCCAACCAGAATAGGATCCCTTTACTCCCACTCTCTGTATCCTGCCAATCAGCAATGCTCTATCCACAAATGCAACTTTCCCGTAATTCCATGGGCTTTTATCTTGTTAAGTAGCCTCATATGTGGCACCTTATCAAAAGCCTTCTGAAAATCCAAATATACAACACCCACTACATCTCCCTTGTCTAGCCTACTTGTAATTTCCTCAAAAAATTGTAATAGGTTTGTCAGGCAGGATTTTCCTTTAAGGAATCCATGCTGAGTTCTGCCTATCTTGTCATATATGTAGCCCCCCGGCCAAGCCTCAGGGTCGCTCGGCTCGCTGTCATCTAGGGAAACAGCCCTCAGCCCCGGCAAACTGGGTAATCACTTTGTGTGGATACTGTGTGATGTACCCCACCCCGACCAAATAACAGACAATACACCAGATATGATTAAATGATTTACAGTTTATAGATATTACTGGAACTATATAATTAATAGAGAATAAAATGTAAAAGGAAAATAAAAGGCACCACACTTATCAAAGTTCTATCTCTTCGTGCACAAACAGTTGGAGCTCAGGACCCTTCTTCTTCACCCTGCAACCCCTCAGACGTCCTCGACCGGCCAACTGGGACCAACGACGGTGGTCGACCAGACGCTCCACACGAGTCCAGCTCTGTCTCCTCTCTTCGTCGAACGCCCCGCTCAGGGTCTGACCCCGTTAGTGGACTCGCAGCACCTGGTCCATCCTCTGTTTCTCTCTCTCCCGCCTTCTGTGCCAAAACCCCGCGCATACAATATCTTCAGACACACTAAAAGCATAACAACTATCCCAATTGGTTCGTAACACCTTTCTTATCAGTAACATGATGCAAACAAACTGTTAGCGGGAGAACTTTCTCAGCAGTTAACATAACAAAGAAGCTCTTTCAATTATAACATAACAAAGAAGCCATTTTAATTAGACTACACAGTGACGAGAAAAAGAAACCCACTTACATATGCCTCCAGGTACTCTGTAACCTCATCCTTGACAATCGACTCCAACAACTTCCCAACCACCGATGTCAAGCTAACAGGTCTATAATTTCGTTTTTGCTTCCTTGCCCCCTTCTTAAATAGCGGAGTGACATTTGTAATCTTCCAGTCCTCCGGAACCATGCCAGAATCTATCGACTTTTGAAAGATCATCACTAATGCCTCTGCAATCTCCACAGCTACTTCCTTCAGAACACGAAGGTGCATTCCATCTGGTCCAGTAGATTTATCTACCTTTAGATATTCAGCTTGAGTACCCCACTACACTTCCTATAATCTCGTGGAGCTTTCCTGCATTCAATACTCCAAACTTGTCATGAGCTATCTTTATGTTATCTAACTCCCAATGTTTCCTGACGTCTCTTGTTGACGTTCCGCAGTCAGAAGTTGGTGGGAGTGTGGAACAAGCAGCCAGTGCAAGTGGTGCATGCAAGCTCAATTTCAACATTTAAGAGAAATATTGATAGGTACATGGATGGATGGAGTATGAAGGGCTATGGTCTGGGTGCGGGTCTATGGAAGTAGGCAATTTAAACGGTTCAGCACGGGCTAAATGGGCCAACAAGCCTGTTTCTGCGCTGTACGTTTCTGTAACTCTGTGACCTTGACCTTTATCCTTATGGGAGCCCACTGGCACGAAACAATGACTATATCATTCCTTGACTGACTTCCATGGTTATCTCTAAACTTGCCCGCAGATGACTGCATCCACTCCACTTTTGCCAGAATCTGTCTTATGATATTAAAATCATCTTGTTTTTGTTTTTCTTAGCTATTCTGAAACTTTCTGCTCTCTGTATAATATTCTCCCACTGACACTCCCACCACTTTCTTCGGATACTGTGGAGATTCGGCATGACATCTGGAATTTTGAGAAACTTCTATGGATGTGTGGAGGAGCGTGGATTGACTGGCTGAATTATGGCCTGGTACAGAAACACCAATGCCTTTGGATGGAAAATCCTACATAAGGTACTGGATTTAGCTCATTTGGCCCTTCCAGCCACTGAGCACATCTACATCATATGCTGTCGTAGGAAAGCAGCATCCATCATCAGAGATCCCCCATCATTCAGGTCATACTGTTTTCTCGCTGCTGCCATCAGGTAGAAGGTACAAGAGCCTCAGAACTCATACCACCCAGTTCATGAACAGTTAATACCCCACAACCATCAGGCTCTTGAATGAAAGTGTTATAAGGGGCGCACTGGTAGCAGACCCGAATGCAAGACACAGATGCTGCAGTTCTAGGAACAGGACTAGGTTTGTCAAGAAAGCAAGGAGAGTCAGGAAGAAACTACGCTGGAATTGACACAGGCCCTGGACGAGACTAGGATTCAGGCCCTGGGCTGGGACTTGGGCTAGAAGCACAGGACCTGGACGTGGAACTAGGAACAAGGAGCCTGGACTAGGAACTCGGAACTCCGGAACCAGAGTCTGGACAAGGAATCGGAACCCGGGTCTTGACGCGGAACCGGAACCCGGGTCTAGGCTAGGACTTGGGACTAGGATCTTGGCAAGGACAGGACGAGGTACTCCAGCACAGGACAAAGAATCCCCCGGACTGCACGAGGAACTCCTGGGCTGGGATTGGCTCGGCTCTTGGACTCGGCTTGGTTAGGCAGTTGGGTACGGAGCCAGGACTCCTCCTTGGAGTGCAGGGCCAGGACCCTTTCTTGGATGCAGGGCCGGGATGACTGCCGAGGATTCTTGCCAAGGGAAATTGCCGAGATAAACTGCCGAGGATTCGGATGGGGATGATCCAGCACCAGATGAGGACGCAAAGCTCAGACTTGGACAGGGCTGGAACATGGTGCGTGGACTTGGTCTTGGAACACAGGAACACAGAGCCTTGGACTTGAGCACAGGAACACAGAACACAGAGCCAGGACCCCTCCTTGGGAAACAGACTTAGGGCTGGGGCTCTACACAGAGTCAGGACGCCTCCTTGGGAACAGGACATAGGGCCGGGACTCTTCTTTGACATGGACACTAAACACAGGGACATAAAGTGACAGTTCCAAACTCAACGATAGATAGTTCCTTATCTTGGCGTGGCAAGGCTCCGGTCTCACTCTGGCAGTTGAACTTGATGGCAATTCAGACGAGGACACAGGCGAGGTTACAGACAAAGGTTACGGACAAAGTAACTGTTGAGATAAATTGCCAAAGTAACTGCCAGGGATTCAGATGGGGAGGGGAAGGGAACAGTCCAGCAGGAAATCCTTCGTTTGAAGAGGTATTTATGTGCCAGCCCAAAATGAGAATCAGGTGCCTCAATTAAGGTACCCAATGGAACCAGGGAAAACAGGAAAACCCGGAATAAGGATCGATGGACCAGACTGTGAACCGGAATGCAGACGTCACGGACTGGACCATGACAGAAAGAGAACAACTACACTCACTTGACCATCTATTGAGATGATAGATAGATAGATAGATAGATAGATATACTTCATTAATCCTGAGGGAAATTTGGTTTTGTTACAGCCGCACCAACCAAGAATAGAGCGTAAATATAGCAATACAAAAAGCCCCAACAATCAAACAACAAAATGCAAACTATGCCAGATGGAAAATAAGTCCAGGACCAGTCTATTGGTTCAGGGTGTCTGACCCTCCACGGGAGGAGCTGCACGTTTGGTGGCCACAGGCAGGAACGACCTCCTGTACCGCCAAGTGTTGTATCACGGTGGAATGTGGCCAAAGTCCAACAGCAAAAAGTTCAATATCCAGTCTGCAAACACGTTCCTCGATCGTAATATGCCCGGATTGCACCATCTGTTGTTAACCAGATCAGTAAGCACCCAACTCCTTTACGCTTACTGCTCTCAGTGCACCTCCGGTCAGCCGGAACGGTATTACCCACTGAACTCCTCTTCTCCAAAAGTCTCTGTTGTTTCGACCCGTTCCTTTTTCCTCGGCTTTGTGATCTCCCTCTGTGTGTTTTCCTCTGGATTTCAGCAGAGGTGTCCACCGCTCTGCTCGCTAAACCGGTCGGTATTTGCTGGTTCGTGGAATACACAATGCGACCTTGTTTCTGTCCCGCGTGTCGGGATGTAACCATTTTCAGCGCTAAGGAAAACCCAAATAAAACTCTCTCTACCAGCATGTTAGAGAGGGTGCAGCTTCGATGCGTTACCGTGAGAAAAAAAAAACAAAAAATAACGTAAATTGAAAAGTAATAAGAAGAAAGTAAGAATAGATTGGAACGGTTGTACCAGGCTGCATGCACGACCGGAGCATGCGCACTAACCCATAATCAACTATCTCACTTTAAGGATTCTTTATCCTGGTATCTCATGTTCTCATTATTTATTAGAATTTATTTATATTTGCATTTGCACAGTTTGTTGTCTTCTGCACTCTGGTTGATTTTTCATTGATCCTGTTACAGTTACTATTCTACAGATTTGTTTGGTATGCCCACAGGAAGATGAATCACAGGATTATATATGGTGAGATTATGTACTCTGATAATAAAATTTTCTTTGAGTTTTGAACATGCCCCACTCCAAAAATAAGGAGCCGGTCCAGGACTGCTTCCTCTTCCATTGTGGGACTATGCTCCTCCTGGATGGATTTACTCACTCTAACAGTCTAGGCATGTTATTTTAAGGCAATCCCATTTAATTCTGGAGAAAATGAAATTTTCTACCATTATAATCCCATGGATTTTATGCTTCTTTATGATTTTTCTACTTAACTGCTCCTCTTCTAATGATTGCTTCCTGTTTAGAGGCTAGTGGTTTGACCTGAAGCATAGGAACTAGAGTCATACAGCACTACAGGACAGAAACCGACCATTTGGCCCATATAGATTAGATTATGAGGACACGCAGTCCTCTTTTATTGTCATTTAGTAATGCCTTTGCATTAAGAAATAATACAATGTTCCTCCAATGTGATATCACAGAAACACAAGACAGACCGAGATTGAAAAACTGACAAAAACCACATAATTATAACATATAGTTACAACAGTGCAAGCAATACCGTAATTTGATGAAGAACAGGCCATGGGCACGGTTAAAAAAAAGTCTCAAAGTCTCTCGAAAGTCCCATTATCTCACGCAGACGGTAGAAGGAAGAAAACTCTCCCTGCCATGAGCTTCCAGCGCCGCAAACTTGCTGATACAGCGTCCTGGAAGCACCCGACCACAGTCCGACTCCGAGTCCGTCTGAAAACTTCGAGCCTCCGACCAGCCCTCCGACACTGAGCACCGAGCACCATCTCTGCCAAGTACTTCGACCCCAGCCCCGGCCGCCAGTAACAGGCAAAGCTGAGGATTTGGGGCCTTCCCCTCCGGAGATTTTCGATCGCACAGTAGCAGCAGCAGCAGCAAACCGGGCATTTCAGAAGTTACTCCAGATGTTCCTCTGTGCTTCTCACGTCTGTCTCCATCAAATCAGAATTGTGCACAGCATCCTACTTACAAATATGATATTATTCACCGGAGAGGTGGCACGCGCTGCGTCGTGCCGCCATCTTCTCCTCCCTCCTTCCTATAATAAATATACTATTTATTATATGATAGTATATAATAAACTATTATGCTTCCTAGTCTCACCAACTTGCACTAAGAGTATAGCCCTCCATGCTCCTCCCATCCAAGTTCAAGCTCAAGTTTAACTGTTAATCAGCGATACATGAATATCCATGAATACAGCCAAATGAAACAGTGTTTTTCTGAAGCTAAGGATCAAAACACAGTTCTGACAGTCATATACAGCACAGGGCACATATAAGACAGTAGTAAAATACAGTCACACAAAAAAATACAGTCCAAGTCCCTGAGTCTATGAATGTTGCAGCAGTCTTTAGTTGAACACAATACATCTTGCCTTCTGCCGAGCAAACACTGGAGGCAACACCAACTCCAGCAGGTACGCTACACCATGCTGCTTCCACTGGAGTGCACTGACTATTACACCTCTCCCCTGGGTGGCTGCAAATAGGCAATACTGCAGGTTGAGGACTAGTCCTCGTTACAGGTCTAGTAACGAGGCCTGTACTCGTTACAGAGAGTTAAATTGTAACAAAGAGGAAAAATTCAAAAGGATGAAGAATGCGGGACTGAAGATACTGTATTTAAACGCGCATAGCATTCGGAATTAGGTAAAAGACAGGTTAGAGTAGATATAGGACCGATAGAAAATGATGCTGGAGAAATTGTAATGGGAGATAAGAAGATGGCAGAGGAACTGAACGAGTATTTTGTATCAGTCTTCACTGAGGAAGACATCAGCAGTATACTGGACATTCGAAGGTCATTGATCTTTTTCGTTGAGTGGACCACTCATTGCAAACTGGACTTGGAGAAGGAGAAGGCAGCGCAAGACCAAATGGTGATAGAGGCGGTGATAACACTCTGAATAATAGCTGAGTAATTCAATAATTCCTGAGATGTTCAGTTTCCTAAACTGGCATAGGAAGAACAATCTCTGCTGGGCTTTCATAGTGATGAGTGTAACAAGTTTAACCCACTTCAAAGTACATGTATTATCAGGTATGTAGGCAGTATACAACTCTAAGATTCATCTTCCTCACAGAGAGCCACAAAACAAGGAAAACCACCGAACCCACTCTAAGAAAGAAAGCATCAAACCATCAGTCCCCCCCCCAATATGCAAAAAAAGCAAATCAAGCAAAAAGCAACAAAAAAAGAGCAAAAAACGCAGAATATATGTAACGCTCAACTCTATCAGTTCGTGTTTATCTAGGGGAAAACCCCATCCACCCGCCCGGCCGTGTCACACAGTTACGTCGTTGCTGTGTAATGCCACCTGGTACAAACTCACACATCAAATATCAGACAGCACTCAAGGTACACTTTACAGATTATAATTTGTAAATCTTACTGGGACTATGAGATTAATAGAGATACAATAAAAAGAGAAAGAGAAAGGTGCCAGACTTATCATAGTTCAATTTCTTCGTGTACACAGGTTGGAGATCAAATAACGGGTCTTTTCTTCACCCTGCGATCCCTTCCAACCCCCTCGACCCACCGCTCGGGACCAACCACGGTGGTCGACCAGAGCGCTTCCAGCACGTCCTTCTTCTCTGGGTCTCCTCCTGAAAAGCCTGCGAAACCACACGGTTCCCAGCCATAAGAAACAGAATATCACCTACAAAAAGAATAACATGGACACCCATTGGTTCGTTCCTTCTCTTATCAGTAACATAACCCAAACAAGCTGCTAGAAAAAGAACCACTGTCTCAGCAGTTAACATCACAGAGGAGACATTTTGATTAGCCTACGCAGTAACATAAAAGAAGAAACCCTTTACCTATAAAACACAAAATCAAAGAGCATGTCCCAGTTCATCTCAGCATTCCTTATCTGCAAGCTGCCCCGATTCAAAATCGTCTGAAAACTAGCATCAAAAAAGGAGCAGTCAGGAAAACTAAAAGCACATCATAATGTGAATTAGAGTCCAATGTATTGGTAATGGTATCACAATAGCTTTATGCACATTTTTTTCTGAGTGAAGCTTTCAAATTTTCAAATGGCTTTTAGCACCTAACAGTTATTTTTATTAGTGAACCAATGGGAGTAATGATTGATTGTTGTTTTTTCCTGAGTAATTTGAATAAGGAATCATCATGTAAATTTATATGAACAGCAAGAAAGTTGTACTCATATAAGTGAGTTAATTGAAATATAAAACACATCATCATAAAGCATCTTGTAAAGTAATAGTGAAGCTTTGGGGATGACCTAAAGTAATCCAATGCTTAAAGTAATTATGGAACAAAAGTTTGATTTGACTTTAGCATAGGAAATGGTGTAACATTAAGATTTCACCAGCTAGTTTCACATCTTTCCAAGACAATAGATAATTACATGTAAAGTTGAACACCCCAGTAGAATATTGTCATAATGTACAATAACAATTGAAATGGTTTGAGAGCAATGGTGGGTGCCTGCTAATGATATATTGGGAGAATGAAATCTTGTCCTTCAGTTGACCTGCATGTTCTCAATTCCCCAGTACTGAACTAGGAACCATCCATTATTACTTAATTAAAGTCCCTAAGATAACTGTTCCACGGCCAAAAATGTAAATACCAACTACATACAAACCTTCTATCCCAAGTGCAAGGTGCAGGAATGTTGCATCATATTCAATGATTTACAGATCTTCCCCAAGGTCTGTACATCAACTTGTCCCTTAAGATGCCTGCTCCCAGCTTTTCCCCCATGAACCTACCATTTAATGAAAACAACTTTATTCGCGACTTCCTGAGAAGTTTTCAAAGATTCGGCATGTCATCTAATACATGGACAAACTTCTGCAGCTGCACAGTGGACAGTATCTTGATTGGTTGCATCACAGCATGGCATGGAAACACTAATGCCTTTGAGCCTATAAAAAGTAATGGACACAGCCCAGTCCATCACAGGGAAAAGCACATCTACGAGGAGTATTGTCACAGGAAAGCAACATCCACTATCAAGGATTGCCATCATCCAGGCCGAGTACTATTTTGACTGCTGTCATCAGGAAGGTGGTACGGGAGCCTCAAGACCCACACTGCCAGGTTCAGGAACATTTATTACTCCTCAACCATCAGGCTCCTGAATCAGACTGGATAACTTAACTCACTCCAACACTGAAATGATTCCACAACCCATGGATTCATTTTCAAGGGCCCCTACAACTCGTGTTCTCAATATTTATGTATGATTATTTTGATTTTTTTCTTTCTGTATTTGCACAATTTGTTATCTTCTGCACATTAGTTGTTTGTCAGCAGCTTTGATGTGTGTTGCTTGAATTTCCAGCATCTGCAGAATTCCTGTTGTTTTAGTTTGTATGCAGTTTTTCATTGATTCTGTTGTGTTTCTTCATACTTACTGTGAATGCACATAAGAAATAGAATTTCAGGGTTCTGTATGGTGACATATAATGTATGTACTTTGATAATAAATTTACTTTGAACTTTGGAACATTGAACTTTTTGATAAACGTAGATACACCACATTTAACAATTACTGGCTTGCCTGTTAGTTTTTTACACTGCAGTCACTATTTCATTGTAATATGTGTAAAGTTTAATTAAAAACATTCTTGCGTTTGGATTAGAAGTTGTGTGTTCTGCAACTTAGCAAAAAAAAAAATCACTCCCCTGACACTCTGCTGGAGCACTGAGGTGAGGGAGTAGGGGTGTGAGGAGCTGCCCTTTTAAAAGTATAATCTTCTTTGACAATGCATTAAATCAGGAACAGATTTCATCTCTCGTGTGACACTATTTTGAAGAAAGGCTGAGTCATAGGATAAATATTTGTCCCATGACCCCAATATGTCAAGGACTGTGTGATGACTACCCGTGCATCAGCTTCCCCATGTTAAGCAAAGTCACGCACGGGCATTCACGATTAAGGGGTGGTCACCCTAACATCCCAGGTATGTGGAGCCCAGATCGGGATCTAAAGCTACCTGCGGACCCACCAGTAGACCCTTAGGATTAGATCATACTTGACTTGAATGATCACATTCATCACACAGTATCATAACATATACCAACATTGCGAAAGATGATCTATAATGAATGTTATCATTTAACTTCCATTTAATTATAATAAATAGTGCTACATGTTATTGTACCTGGAATCCCAATCTCATGGAAATTTCAAGTTCAAATTCAAGTTTAATTGTCATTCAACCTTTATACAGCTAAACAACATAGCGTTCCTCCAGAGCCAAGGAGCAAAATACAGTACATACAGTCACACAAAGCACACAGCTCATATAGTCACAAAAATAATATTAGCCCAAATCTTTGAATAGCATGGCATGTAAATTGATAGTGCATGGCATGTTGTCCAAGAGCCACGTTTCTGCAAGAACAAGCACGCAACAGTTCCTCATCTCGCAGTGGTTCAGCAGACAAAATCAGCCTGTCAGCAGAAAGCAATGCAGTTTGTCTTCCAGAGAGTGAACACTGGAGAGCTGCACTAACAGGAAGAGCCGGTTCCTGGCACAACATGGAGTCTAGTGCTCCTACTGGGCATTGAAATCCATGGCAGTCATAGACTATCCTCCTTCCCAGATTTTGCCGCACAGCTTTTGTGGGTAAAATTAAAATGGAGACTTTGCATTTGAATGATATCAAAACTACTGTATTTCCTTCATATTGTTGGCACATTTTCACTGAGTTTCACAAATAAGCCACAGGAATCAAATGCTGTTGCTCAGAAAAAGCTCCCACCAGGTTGTGAAGAGATTTGGGGGAGCATGCACTGTATACGTTCAAACTCTTCTTTCTTCTAACTGAAAAATCCTCCAGGAGTAAATGCATGTTATCTGTTGTTCCAACAAACCTGAGATTTGGAGGGTCAAGACTCAGTGCAAATTCTTGAGTACTATCATGTACTTGAGTACTTTACTGTTTGTCTCATTCCCATTTTGGGAGGAGGCTATGTGGCATCCACGGGACCACCTGACACAAACACAGTTACTTTCCCCAAGCAGTAAGGCTGATCAACACCTCCACCCACTAACCCACAGCTCCACACCCCCAACCACCACTACTTTATCATTTCGTGTCAGGGTCACCTTATGTACAGACACCCTTGTGTCATCACTTCATGGACATACACTCTATCTATTTATATAAGCTATCTTATGTATCTATATTTATTGTGTGTTTATTATTATTGTGTTTTTTGTGCTGCATCAGACCTTGGCTAACAATTATTTCATTCTCCTTCACACTTGTGCACTAGAAATGGCATTTTAGATTAGATTATGAGGACACGCAGCCCTCTTTTTATTGTCATTTAGTAATGCAGGCATTAAGAAATGATACATTATTCCTCCGGTGTGATATCACAAAACACAGGACAGACCAAGACTGAAAAACTAACAAAACCACATAATTATAACATATAGTTACAACAGTGCAACAATACCATAACTTGATGAAGAACAGACCATGGCACAGTAAAAAAGTTCAAAGTCTCTCGAATGTCCCACACCTCACGCAGATGGGAGAAGGAAGAAAACTCTCCCTGCCATGCCCGACCACAGTCCGACTCTGAGTCGTCCGAAAACTTCGAGCCTCCGATCAGCCATCCGACACCGGGTACCGAGCACCATCTCTATCCGAACGATTCAACCTCAATCTTGGTTGCCAGCAGCGGGCAAAGCCGGGGATTTTGGGGCCTACCCTGCAGAGATTCCCGATCGCGCAGCAACAACAGCAGTGAGCGGGCGTTTCAGAAATTTCTCCAGATGTTCCTCTGTGCTTTCACGTCTGTCCCAATCAAATCAGAATTGTCCATAGCCCCTATTTAATGCATACGATATCATTCTCAACAGAGAGCTGCGCGCGCATGGCGCGCTGCTATCTTCTCCTCCCGCTGTTGAATCTTGAACCTTGGTAGACTATTCAGTGCAGTACTGAGACCCTGAACATTCAGACAGGTAACATTGTTTAAAAGTGGATTTTACCCATTTTGGTGCACAATTTGGTAGTTATGTATATCTCCAATACCCCATCAGTGGACGCCAAACAAAATTGGTGATATTTCTCTTAAATAATCACTTTCTTCTCCATTTCCTCCATCAACAAGACCGAAGTTAAAATGTTATTCAAAGATGCCAAAGCATCACCATTGCAAATGTCTTTTAACTGGTCGTGAGCTGTCAAGAGTTTGTTTTTGCAGCAACAGTGCTGTGCAATATATAAAAAGTACTATCAATTACAATAAGAAAAATATACAGCATTTTAAAATAAATAAGTAGTGTAAAAAGAAAGCAAAAATAGTGAGGTTGTGTTCATGAGTTGGTTCATTGTCTCTTCTGAAATTTGATGATGTAGGGGTAAAAGCTGTTCCTAAACCATTGGGTGCGTGACTTCAGGCTCTTGTACCTCCTCTCAGATGGTAGTAATAAGAAGAGAACATGCCCTGGGTTATGGGAGCCCTTAATGATGGATGCTGCCTATTTGAAGCTATCCCACAATGCTAAGGAGGCTAGTACCCATGATAGAGATGGCTGAGTTTATAACTTCTATCAGCTTTTTTCCAATTCTGTGCTGTGCTCCCTTCACACCAGACAGTGATGCACCAGTTAGAATGCTCTTCCCAGTACGTCTATAGAAATTTGTGAAAGTCTTTGGTGACTTACCAAGTCTGCTCAAGCTCCAAAAGAAATATAGTCGCTGTCATGTCTTCTTTGAAATTCCATCTTTCTATTGAGCCTAGGATAGATCTTCAGGGATGTTGACACTAAGGAACTTGAAACTCTTTCCACTGCTGACGCCTCAGTAAGGACTGATATGTTTTCCCTGGATGTCCCTTTCCTGAAGTCAAACATTCAATACTATCATCCCCTCAACGCTAATTAATATGCTTCAAGACACTGGCCTCAATAACTTATGTAATTGGCTCCTCGATTTCCTCACTTGCAGACCCCAGGCGGTTCAGATTGGCAACTACACCTTCTCCACAGTCCCCAACAGCGCAGGTGCACCACAAGGCAGTGCACTTAGCTCCCTGTTTTAATTGCTTTACACATACAGGAAGGAAATTGAAAATTTGGCTGAATGGTGTCATGCCAACAACCTCTCACTCAATGTCAGCAAGACCAAGAAGCTGATTATTAAATTCAAGGGGAGCAAAGAGGAAATCCAGGAGCCTGTCCTCATTGGGGGAATCAGAGGTGGAAAGGGTCAGCAACTTTAAATTCCTCAGTGTTATCATTTCAGAGGATCTGTCCTGGGTCCAGCACATAAATGCAATTAGATTCCATCAGATTATGAGGA
Organism: Mobula hypostoma; assembly: GCF_963921235.1. Lineage (NCBI taxonomy): Eukaryota > Metazoa > Chordata > Chondrichthyes > Myliobatiformes > Myliobatidae > Mobula > Mobula hypostoma. The sequence goes on from NC_086097.1 coordinate 10,907,129, forward strand.
CAGTCCGTCCTCATTTATTGTCATTTAGAAATGCATGCATTAAGAAATGATACAATATTCCTCCAGAGTGATACCACCAAAAAAAAAGGACAATCCAAAGACTAACACTGACAAAAGCATATAATTATAACATATAGTTACAGCAGTGCAAAGCAATACCATAATTTGATAAAGAGCAGACCATGGGCACAGTAAAAAAAAATCTCAAAGCTCCGATTGACTCCCGATAGTCCCGATAGCAGGCAGCAAAAGGGAGAAACTCTCTCTGCCGTAAACCTCCAGGGGCCGACAACTGCCGATGCATTGGAAGCACCTGACCACAGCCGACTCTGAGTCTGTCCGAAAACTTTGAGCCTCCAACCAACCCCTCCTATACAACCTCCCGAGCACCATCCTCTGCCGAGCGCTTAGACCCCACCCCGGCCGCTGAGCAACGAGCAGAGCCGAGGACTCGGGGCCTTCTCCTCCGGAGATTCTCGATCGCACAGTAGCAGCGGCAGCGAAGCAGGCATTTCAGAAGTTTCTCCAGATGTTCCGCCGTGCTCTCACGTCTGTCTCCATCAAATCAGGATTGTGCACGGTCCCCTACTTGACACCGGAGTGGCCACTGCACGCTGCGTCACGCCGCCATCTTCTCCTCCTCCATTACAAAGAAAGCATGACAGTGCCTCTACTTCCTTAAAAGTTTGCAAAGATTAGGCATGATATCTAAAACTCTGACAAACTTCTACAGGTGTGTGGTGAAGAGTATATAGACTGTGCATCACAGTCTGGTGTAGAAACACCAATGCCCTTGAATTGAAAATCCCACAAAATGTCATGGACATGGCTGAGTCCATCAGAGGTAAAGCCCTTCCCACAATTCAGCACACCTACATGGACCGATGTCACAGCCTCCATCAGCAGGGACCCCCACCACCCAGGCTAGGCTCTCTTCTCGCTGCTGTCATCAGGGAGAAACTACAAGGGTCTTAGGACCACACCACCAGGTTCGGGAAGAGTTATCACCCTTCAAGTATCAGGCTCTTGGACCAGAGGGGATAACTTCACTCACCCAAATACTAAACCGTTCTCACAGGCTATTGTCTCATTTTCAAGGACTATTTATTTCATCTTCTCAATATTTATTGCAGATTTATTTATTTATTTAGTATTTGCACAATTTGTCATCTTTTGCACATTGATTATTTGTCTGCTTTGTTGGGTGTGGTCCTTCATTGATTCTATTACAGCGGTTCTTGGATTTACTGAGAAGGCCTGTAAGAAAATGAATCTCAGGGTTGTAAATGGTGATCTGTATGTACTTAGATAATAAATTTACTTTGAACTTTGAATGAATTCCTTGATCTTACTGATGTTGAGTGCAAGGTTGTTTGCTGTGACACCACTCAACCAGCTGATCATGTATGTTAAAAGTCTACAAATGCTGGAATCCAAAGCAACACACACAAAATGCTGGAGGAACTCAGCAGGTCAGTCAGCATCTATGGAAAAGAATAAACAGTTGACATTTCTGGATGAGACCTTTCTTTAGGACTGAGAAGGAAGCAGGAGGACGCCAGAATAAAAAGGAGGGGAAGGAGGGGAAGGAGAATATCTAGAAGAAGATAGGTGAAGCCAGGTGGGTGGGAAAGGTAAAGGGCTGGAGATGAAGGAATCTAATAGGGGAGGAGAGTGGGCCGCAGGAGAAAGGGAAGGAGGAAGAGACCTGGGGGAAGTGACAGGCAGGTGAGAAGAGGTACAAGGCCAGAGTGGGGAATAGAGGAAGAGGGGAGGGGGTGGGAGGAATAATTTTTTTACCGGAAGGAGAAATCGATATTCAGGGCATCAGGTTGGAGGTTACCCAGATGGAAAGTAACATATTAGTCTGTATATTCTGCAGTGGCAATCAACGTGCATGGGGTGTGAAACTACTTTCTATAGATACAGTACTTCACAATTCCATATCCTGAGGATGCATTTAAAATTGATTTGAATTTGTCTCAACATCTAGATACAAATCTGCAACCAATACAGCGAGCAAATTCTTTTCCTAGTACTTTAGTGCCCTCAGCTGGTAAGATTGGGTTAGAATTCAATGTAATTGTGTCAGAGCACTGAGAATCCAACAGACTGGTTTAAATCTATTTAGCTTGACGCTGGAGCAGTCAGGCCATAAAAGCAGTTTGCCGTGGTTTAAAGCAATGCCCTATTTTCCGCGGAACTCCACACATTGGGAAATTGTACTTCTGGGTGGAATTCACTCCATTGTGAAATGTATCCAGTGAAGGCAAGTGAGGGGACAGGGGAATGTCGATCTCTCCTTCCCTTTTTCCTATGGTCCACTCTTCTCTCCTATCAGATTCTTTCTTCTTCAGCCCATGACCTTTCCCACCCACCTGGCTTCACCTATCACCTTCCATCTAACCTTTTTCCACTCCCCCCCACCCCACATTTTTATTCTGGCATCTTTCCCTTTTCTTCTCAGTCTTGGGGAAGGGTCTCGGCCCAAAACATCAATTGTTTACACTTTTACATAGACGCTGCCTGACCGGCTGAGTTCCAGCAACATTTTGTGCATGTTGTGATGGGGTAAGAGAGATTATTTTCAAGAGAAATTTCAACTATCCTGTTTTGATTATCCCTGATGGGGAATTGGAGCTGTACATATCTTCCAGAGAACGACCAAAAATGGGTGAAATCCAACTTTTAGGCAATTTTCCTTTCAAAATGTTCTAAAGCAATTTCATTCTAAGATTCATGATTGATTGTCCATTATATCAGATGATGACAGTTAGATGTCTACAGTTCTGTTGTGGGTTTGCAGGTGAATGCTGTCCAAGCCATGAGCGACATAGACGTCCACAATAAGGACAAGAAAACTCTACTGGATCTGGAAGTGGAGCCACTGCTATGGCTTTGTTTCTTTGTCAGTCAGCAATTGGTACGGCTTGGCATCTCTCCTCCAGGTTGTTGTGAGCAGCCCTAACCAAGGCTCACCAGTCACTCCAGTCTTGTGCCCTCTGTTCCAGCCATTTTGATACAAGCCCAGCGTGTGCAATGTTAGCTTTCATTCAGTCCTTGAACCTTGCCTTGATTCCTCTTGCCCATCAAAAACTCACCTATTCGGGAATGCCTCGTGGTTATGACATACCCCGTCCACCAAAGCTGTGCTTCTACTTCAACATTTGTGGACCCTGCCCTGCCGAGGACCTCTAGGTTTGTAACTCGGTCCTGCAAATGGATGCCAAGGATCAATTGCAGACTACCCATCCAGCACTTTGAGGTGCCTTCTATATACATTACTTCCCAGGTTTCACATCCACACAGGAGACAACTGAGGATACAGCCATGCAATAGCATTGCTGTAAGTAGCAAATATGAAAGCCTCCTTATGCAAACCTAGCTCTGACAAATTGCTATGACTATTCAGAATCAGACTCATATTTACTATGTGTCATATGACATGAAATTTGTTGTTCTGCAGCTGTAGTATAAAAATATAAAAATCTATAAATTAGAAAAATAAATGACCAGTGTAAAAAAGAGAATAGTGAGGTAGTTTTCAAGTGGTCACAGACCATTCAGAAATCTGATAATCTGATGGCGGTGGAGAGGAAGTTTTTCTGAAATTGTTGAGATTGTGTCTTCAGTCTCCTTCTTGAGAGTAGTAGCAAGAAGAGGACGTGTCCTAGATGGTAAAGTTCCTTGTTATGCTTGTTCTTAATAAAGACAAATTTAGCATAGGTAAACGCTAGAACATTTTTATTTCAGAATCATAATCAGAATTGTAATCAGGTTTATTATCACCGGCATGTGACGTGAAATTTGTTAATTTAGCAGCAGCAGTTCAATGCAATACATAACCTAGCAGAGTGAAAAAAATAATAAATACCGTAAAATAAAACATAATAATAATAAATAAACAAGTAAATCAATTATGCATATTGAACAGATTTTAAAAACGTGCAAAAACAGAAATACTGTATATTAAAAAAAAGTGAGGTAGTGTCCAAAGCTTCAATGTCCATTTAGGAATCAGATGGCAGAGGGGAAGAAGCTGTTCCTGAATCACTCCAGGAATGACTCCAGGTCAACACTGAATGTGCAAGACCAGCTCCCCACCAAGGCCTCCAGTTCCGGGTGAACTGCCTGCATTTCGCACTGGGAGCTGAAGTTCTTTATTATGCACACATATTAATACATCTTCCCCCTTTAAAGAAAAACAAACACAATACTATGTCCTCATAAACCTGCAAGGAACAATAATCATTTCCAACAAACATATCTACATTCTGTAGCCAGTCCTTTTTTCACTTAGCAACATTCAATCACTCTCTGAGGAGTTTCAATGATCCTTTTTGGCTTGCTATTTGTTTCCACGACTTGGCTGGTGGCGTATTGGCATCGGTGTCGGACTTTGGGACGAAAGATCCCGAGTTTGAATCCTGCTGGCTCCCCTGCACACTTTCCATCCGTGCTAGGTTACGAGCTGGTGATCTCTTTGGAAACTCACCCGGCAGAAGGCAATGGCAAACCACTGCTGTAACTTGCCTCGTACGCGGTTCCCCACTACATCAGAGAGGCATGGAGGGAAATTGTCTGCTTACCGGAGAAACTCTGGATGCGACGTACCTTTCCTTTTATTTGTTTCCACAGGTGTATTGCTTGCATTTAGTGTGTTAATATTTGTATCTTTCTGAGAACTCTGATCAACATATTCATTTTTTACATCAGCTGGCCCCTTTGGTGTACTGACAGATGACATGTCACCACTTTGGGTTGGAGGTTGTAGTCATAGATCCAGATGGTTCCTTCTCAGGGGCGATCCTCACTCTGCCTGGATTTGATAGGAAGGTGGAACAACATCCTCTCACACGTATCCTTGCATGCCAGAAACGTGATCTTGGATTCACACTTGATCTCCAGGCTTCAGGACCGGTGGGCTTTTCACAGGCTTGTCGTGACACTGTTTCTGTTTTTCTTTCCCGTTTACTTTAGTCAATTTAACCTTGTGTGTTGTTACATACCTCAAGGAGACCTTGTGACTTTCTTGTGAGAATGATGTAGTGGTCTTTTGGAGGTCACCTGATGTAATTTTCCTGCCGATGTGGGGTCACTTGATGACATGTTCACCACGGGTATAAAAGGGAAGATCCCTGGTGACGCAGTTAGTTTTCCAGCTAGAACGTTAGTCAGTGTCTCCGTTCCGTTGCGTATTTGTTTTATGATGCAGTTTCATTTTTAAAACGGAGTGTTATGTTCTATTGTAAGGTACAATAGTGCTGGACTGGCAGTTTACCCATTTCTGCCAGATTTGGCGATGTACTTTTTCAGTAGTATTGGAGAGTGAAGACTTTATCGAAGTACAGGACCTGAAGGATTAAGAGAAGTTGGTAATGTTCGGCAGTTTAATAAAGGATCGACCTTATTGAGTCTTCGTTGAAGAAGTAGAAATATGCATTGAAGATAACTCCTGCCAAAACAGCAAGGTAGTTCATGCAGGATTTGCTCGCCAGAAGAAAGGTCAGTTGTTTTAAGCCATTTATTTCCTTCATCGTGAATCCTTTGGACAGAACCAGCAGGAAAGTCACGTCTATGAAGAAATCCTTCTCCACAGAAGTCTCTCCCAATTGAATGTATACACCTGTTGGACTTTTGAATTTACCATTTTAAGAACTGTATTTGACTTTACAACTTTAAGAATTGTTTTTGCATTTATTGCTTTAAGAACCAGTACTGAGTGGCGATTTGTCGAATGGCCGCTTAGCAGTTAATTTCCGGTTAAGGTTGTCATTGTTTTTTTTATTGTTTATCTGTGTTTAATAAATGTTTGGTTGTTTTTATATAACTTGTCTCGATTGATATTCATTGTGATCGGTTACGTAACAGTGTTCCTTCAGTTGTCAACGGGTTTTCATGTACTGGAAGGTTAGGGCTTACAAGTTGACCCATCAGAAGTAGTGGCACACTTCTGTAAATCATCAAACTTTTGTGCAAATCTTCTTGTCCACTTTGCACTTTCTTTATGAGACCCTTCACTACCTTGACCGAACTTTCTGCTAGGCCATTAGATTCTGCATGATGTGGGCTTGAAGTTATATGTTGAAACCCTCAATCATTGGCAAAGGACTCAAATTAACAGCTCGAAAATTGTTGACCATTGTCTAATACCACTCCACATGGAACTCCATGCCTCGCAAACACAGCTTTCGGGACGGTGATGACCACTTTGCTGGATGTTGAGTGCAGTGTTGCAACATCTGGGTAGTTGGAAAAGTAGTCTGTTACAACAATGTGACTCTTTCCATTACAAACAAACAAATCCACTCCAACTTTGAAGTATGGCTTGTCTGGTACAGGGTGTGGTGTAAGCGGTTCTGCTTGCTGCTTTGGTCTGTAGGTAAGACAATCTCATATGAGACAATAGTCTGAATGATGTCTTGGTTCATTCTTGACCAATATGTCACTTCCCAAGCTCTACATTTACATTTTTCCTCACCATGATGCCCTTTGTGTATCTTCTGGAGCATTTCCTTGCACAGTGACACTGAAATCACAAACCTGTTCCCTTTGAACACTGTATCTTCCACTACTAACAGTCCAGCTCTGCCCGCACGCTGATTCTGAATACACATTGGACTGTCATTATCAGCTGCTGGCCATCCTTTTTGTATTGTCTCTTTGAGTACTTTCATTGTTTCATCCATCCCTGCTGCTGTCCCAATCTCTGGTCAATCAGGAGATACCGGAATGAAGGTGACAATTATGTCAACACAGGCCTGTATACAAGCATTAATCTTTTGGTCACTCTTTTCTTTCTTGTTGACTGCTCAAGATAGTGCATCAGCAATAAATATAGATTTTCCCAGTGCATAGTGGTTTGGATGTAATTGAGACCAATAGTTTATGGTCTGTCTCCACTTCAAGAGTAGATCCATAGATATACTGATGGAACCTTTCACATGCATATGTGCTGGTGAGAGGCTGTTTCTCCTTTTGTGCATAGTTGGTTTCCACACTTGTTAATGCCATTGATGCATAGGTCATAGGTTGCCATGTGTCATCATGCTGCTTCAGTAGTAATGCTCCAAGGCCGTACTGGGATGCATCAGCAAATATCCTAGTACACTTTTCCAGATATTAACCTTCAGCATGGTCTGTTCAGTCAGGACTCTTTTCAGAATCAGGAAACTCACTTCTTGCTCATGAGACCAAATCCACTCATTTTGCTGCCCAAGAATGTCCTAAGTGGTGCTGACACTGTAAACAGTCAAGGCATGAACTTAGCCAGGAAATTTACCATCCCCAAGAAACCTCCTCCTTTTTTTTTTGGAGCCTCTCTATGTTTTTAGTGCCTGATGTCCTTCTCAGGCCAGGCTTCACTCTCTCTTCCAATATGACATCTCCTGCAAAAGTCCATTTCTTAACACCAAATTCACATTTCTCTTTATTTAATTTCAAATTGACATTCCATGTCATGTCAGACATCTGTCTCAGTCATGCATCAAGTCCTGATAAGGGTCTCGGCCCAAAACATTGACTGTTTACTCTTCTCCATAGACGCTGTCTGGTCTGATGAGTTCTTCTAACAGTCTGTGTGCATGGCTTGGACTTACAGCATCTGCAGATTTCCTCATGTTTGAGTTCACAAGCATGCTTTATTCAGATCACTTCTAGGACAAATAGTCAAAGTCCCTCCAGATTGTTCGAAATGTATGTTGCATGGGGAGTTTTTCATCCAGTGCACACCCATTGGGGAAATTACATCAGGATGCAATGGTGTCTTATGCCCTAATGTGGTGGGCAAAATTCCAGTGTGACTCAAAATGCTTTTTATTGCATTTTTGCCTCGGAAAGTTTTCTGTCATTACAGTGAAAAAGTTAAGAGTCAAAAGTTAAAAGTTCTAGGCTAATCTGTTTTATAAGAATAGGAACTCATTGTCATGAAATCTTCATTTTGCTACTGAGTCCAACAATACATTCAGTGGCCACTTTATTAGGTACACCTGCTTGTTAATGCAAATACTTCAACTGTGAACATTCCTAGACCTTGTGGTATGATGTATATATTCTATGTTTTTTTTCCTCTTTTTTCCACTTACATGGTTTGTTCTTTTGTTTTTGCATGTTGAGTGTTTTATGATTTCTTTGAACAGGTTCCATAGTGTTTCTTTGTTTTGTGGCCATCTGTGAAAAGACAAGTCTCAGAGCTGTATACTGCATACATACTTCGATAATAATTTCACTTTGATCTTTGCTATCTAATCAACCAATCATATGGCAGTAACACAATGCATAAAAGCATGCAGACATGGGCAAGTTGTTGTTTAGACCAAACATCAGAATGGGGAAGAAATGTGATCTAAGTGATTGTTGGTGTCAGATGGAGTGGATTGAGCATCTCATGAACCGCTGATCCCCTGGGATTTTCACCCAACAGTCTCTAGAGTTTACAGAGAACGCTACAAAAAAAATCATCCAATGAGCATCAATGTTATAAGGAAGCAGATTAGTGAATTCAGTAAGCAAATCTGCAGACACTGCAGGTCCATCATTAACCAACACTAGTGGAAACAACTTTCGGAACAATTTTTCATCAGCAAGTAAGTTAACTTTCCATTTTACAGGCAGTCCTGTGGATGAAAACACCTTGTTAATGAGAGAGATCAGAGGAGAATGCCCAAACTGGTTCAAGCTGGCCGGAAGGTTCCAGTAATAGATATAGCCAAGCATTGCAACAGTGGTGTACAGAAGAGCGCCCCTGAACACACAACTTGTTGAACTTTGAAGTGAATGGACTACAGCTGCAGAAGAACCATGGATATCCACTCAGTGTCCTCTTTACTAGTTAGAGGCCATACCTAATAAGGTGGTCACTGATTGTATATAACTTGCGGTGTTCCTTTCAAAAGCAAAGCAGTTGGTATTTCTAATAAAAACAGAGAAAGCTGGAAATAGCCAGCAGGTCAGGCAACATCTGTGAGGAGACAAACAGAGTTAAGAGATCATTGACTTGAAATGGTTAGTCTGTTTCTTTCATCATAGATGCTGACTGACTGGCTGAGTGTTTCCAGCATTTTTAGATTTTGTTCCAGACTTTCAGCTTTGCTTTTCCACCACAGGTACATCTTCCTTAGGTTAATTGATGCAGGCCATATAAATGGCTGGACGTTCCAAACTGCTAAACTGTTCAAAGGATCAAAGAGCATTTGACTGCAGATCAAAAGGTCCTTGATGGGGCGGTACAGAATGTAGCATTTAGTATTATGCTATTACATTGCAGTGAGTTAGATTCAGTTCTGCTGCTGCCTGGAAGAAGTTTGCACGTTCTCCTCGTCACCATGTGGGTTTCCTCCGGGTGCTCGGGTTTCCACCCACATACCAAAGATGCATGGGTTAGCAGATCATTTGGTCACATGGGTGCAACTAGGCAGCATGGCCTGATTGGGCCGAGAGGACCCGTTACCGTGCTGTATCTCTAAATTTAAAAAAAAATCAAAAGATTTGGAAAAAATATTTTTGAGTGATGTGTTCAAAAACAGTGATGTAAGTGTTATTTGACTGATCCCGGAAGAATGGAGTCAATTAAACTCTTGTGTGTGACAAAAACATGTTGGATGCAACACTTTTATTTATAAAAATCACACCATTCCTGCAACATTCCTTATCAGACATTATAACACTGCAGGATGTTGTTTTAGAAAGGTCTGTATCATTTGTCTGAGGCAGTCTTTCAGGTTTTTGTAGTTAAATCTCCAATTGTTTTTATTTTTTCTCTTATTGAGATACAGCGCAGAACAGGCCTTTCCAGCCTTTCCAGCCACAAAACACAGCAACCCCCAATTTGACCCTAACAGGGCAATTGGACTGTGGCAGGAAACCCACACGGTCATAAGGAGAATGCACAAACTCCTTACAATTGCCCAGTGGCAGGAATTGCACCCGGGTCATCTGTACTGTAAAACCATGTGCTAACCATTACACTACTGCGCTACCCCATTGTCACCTACAATTCCTCAGTTCTGAGCCCAAGAACATATTGAAGTGGCAGGCTCCAGATCCAACAGCAAGTAAGGTCCCGAGGCTGGACAATTTAAGCTAGATTGAAAAGGTCAGGATGTCAGGGGTGGTTCAGATTGTTGATCTGCAAGGATTATTCATCTCAGCACTAAATTGAGGCTGTGGCCAAAGAAACTATTGGAATCCAAGATCATAGCTGTGGCCTCACTTCACTAAATTTTAGTTCTCAATGCTAATTGCTATCTATTATTGTTTGAACAGTTTGTTTTCTTTCTGCATATTGGATGTTCAATGGTCTTCCTTTTCTCAATGGACTGTATTGGGTTTCTTAGTTTTGTGTCTGCCTTTAAGGAGACAAATCTCGAGGTTGTATAATGTATACATACTTTGATAATAAATGTACTTTGAACTTTTGAACCCTGAATCACACTTTCACCCTTGTCCCTGTAGTAAAACGTCTCTTATCAAGTCACGGATCACAACCTACTTGAAGTGATCAAGTTAATCTGACCCTCTTTTCCTTACTTGATCAGTATTACTTCCCCCCGGCATTTCTCCATTAGTGTCCAACAAGTACTTGCCTGCTTCCATTCTTTTGCAGTCACCTCTAGAAAGTCATTTGCAAGGGCTCGTTTTAGCTGCCACTATCTCTAAGATCCCTGATATAAATCTCTAATATGGATGGCAGAGTGAAGATACGTCTCTACCAAAGGAGATGTAAGGCACTCCTTCACACCTCTAGCCTGCAGGTCACACTTGGGAAAGGTGTAGCACCTGCTTAGCCCCCCAGTCAGGGTCACGTGAAGCCATGGGAGCAGGTGGGTGATGGTCACCTGAGCAACTGGTGCATATCATAAATCCTGGTTATGCGACCACTGATGCCAGGCAGACAATCTCTGAAGAGTACTGATATTGGCTAGGGTCACCCGTCTTGTAAAGGACACTGCTCAGAAGAGGGCAAAGGCAAACCACTTCTGTAGAAAAAATAAGCCAAGACTAATCATGGTCATGGAAAGACAGTGATCACCCATGTCATAGGACATGGCTAATAAACAAATATTTCACATCAGCATGCTGCCCTGTCAGTGATAGATCTGAAAACTCAGACCTTCTCTGTCCCTGTCCCCCTTCTCTCTTTATCTAGTCCTTATTCTGGCTGCCCTGTTATCCATGGTCCTATCTCTTCTCCTCACCTGCCCACCATCCTTCCCTTACTCCCATGGTCCAATCTCTTCTCCTATCCATGGTCCTATCTCTTCTCCTATCCCACCATCCTTCCCTTACTCCCATGGTCCAATCTCTTCCCCTATCCATGGTCCTATCTCTACTCCTCACCTGCCCACCATCCTTCCCTTACTCCCATGGTCCAATCTCTTCTCCTATCCATGGTCCTATCTCTACTCCTCACCTGCCCACCATCCTTCCCTTACTCCCATGGTCCAAACTCTTCTCCTATCAGATTCCTTTGACTTTGGCCCTTTATGTTTTCCACCTCACACATCCCAGCTTCTCACCTCATCCCCCACCTACCTTCCCCCTCACATGCTTTCACCTATCACCTGCCATCTTGTACTCTCTTCCCTCCCCCCCATTTTTCTATCCCACCTTCCCTCCCCCACCCCCACTTCCTTTCCAAACTCAATATGTAAGTTTGCTGATGACAAAACATTTGTAGGCCATATCTCGGGTAATAATGAGTTTGAGTACAGAGAGGAAATTAAGAACCTGGTGGCATGGTGCGAAGACAATAACCTATCCCTCAACATCAGCAAGACGAAGGAATTGGTTGTTGACTTCAGAAGGAGTAGAGGACCGCACGACCCAACTTACATTGGTGGTGCGCAAGTGGAACAGGTCAAAAGCTTTAACTACCTCGGGGTCAATATCACAAATGACCTGACTTGGTCCAACCAAGCAGAGTCCACTGCCAAGAAGGCCCAACAGCGCCTTTACTTCCTGAGAAAACTAAAGAAATTTGGCCTGTCCCCTAAAACCTTCACTAATTTTTATAGATGCACCGTAGAAAGCATTCTTCTGGAGTGCATCACAACCTGGTATGGAAGTTGTCCTGTCCAAGACCGAAAGAAGCTGCAGAAGATCGTGAACACGGTGCAGCACATCACACAAACCAATCTTCTGTCCGTGGACTCACTTTACACCGCATGCTGTCGGAGCAGTGCTGCCAGGATAATCAAGGACACGACCCACCCAGCCAACACACTTTTCGTCCCTATTCCCTCCGGGAGAAGGCTCAGGAGCCTGAAGACTTGTACGGCCAAATTTGGGAACAGCTTCTTTCCAACTGTGATAAGACTGCTGAGCGGATCCTGACCTGGATCTGGGCCATACCCTCCAAATATCCGGACCTGCCTCTCAGTTTTTTTGCCCTACCTTTCTTTCTATTCTTCTATTTTCTATTTATGATTTATAATTTAAATTTTTAATACTTACTAATTTTTACTATTTTTAACATTTATTATTTGTAATCTAGGGAGTGGGAAGCGCAGAATCAAACATCACTGTGATGATTGTACGTTCTAGTACCAATTGTTTGGCGACAATAAGGTATAAAGTATAAAGTATAATGAAAAGTCTCGGCCCAAAGTGGGAAGTCACCAGAACAAAAAGGTGGGGGAGCGGAAGGAGGACAAGGTAGAAGGTGATAGGTGAAGCCAGGTGAGCACCACCCCCCCTTTCCCATTCCTGATGAAGGGTTTCGACTGTTCATTCATCTTCATTGATGCTGCCTTACCTGCTGAGTTCCTCCAGCATTTTGAGTATTGACAACAGTTAAGCTGCACCACCAGATTTAAAATACATTACATTCTGAATATTATCAAAGACAGCATAAATTGTACAGAATATTTGTACACAGTGTTGAAAACACGAGGATGGGTGAAGAAAGCAGAGTAAATGTAAGGGGATATGTAGTAGATTGAAATGACTACATTAAAATGCTGATGCGATGGAAGACACAAGAGTCTCACCATTGAGTGCGGTGGCTGTTATTGAGAGGTTAACGTGCCGCATCTCTCGGCATGCCCAGTGAAAAGGCGTTTCATTGTAGGGGCTATCATCCTGGATTGAATTTATTGAATACTGCATAATTGCTCGAACAATTGATTGAGTGGTTTTGTGTTTAAGCCATGTGAAACTATTGTCCAGGAAAGTGATTAAGATACGTGGCTCTGGATGCTGCAGGGATCAAGCACTGGTGTGATTCAAAGAGATTACCTGTTACTAACGTTTGTGTTCTGAGCAGGGTAGATACCTGCAGGCCAGAAGAATTGTTGATTCGGGTTTTAAGTACCGTTAGAGTACTGTATTAGGGAATGTTATGATCAGGGAATGGCAGTTTGACCAAACAGTGAGCAAATATGACATTTTAATTCAGGCTAGCTATGATGTGACGGCAGTGGACCTGCCTGGTACCATTGGGGTACCCGGGGAGACTGGGCCATGGGCCTTCCATACTTTCAGAGAAGACTTGAGTGTAGGTGAAGGTGCTGAATAGGAAGTCATATTTCCCATAGCTGAGGGTGGAGATTTAAAAAAAGTCGCTCTCATTTCTGCAGAGTAAGGAGAAGGAGTTGTCCAATGTGACCAGTCTAATGAGGCTTTCAGCTGTTGATTTAACTTCTGAATTCGTTTTGGCTATTACATCACTGGTTGATAAATGCAGAAGTGTACCTGCAGAGAGCCAAAGTTATTGTAGGCTGGGAGTGTTCTCTGGGGTGAAGCCCACACCCGATGGGGAAGAAGATCATGAGGCTTGGGCTGGGCAGACATCTCAGTTACTGGATGAATGGCAGTGCTCAGATAATACAAAAAAACAGACACTGGTAGAGAGCTTAAAGGGGCCGGTGACTGATATAGTGAGGTTCCCCAAGGCAGAAAATCTATTAGCCACATCAACTAATTATCTGCAAGCTCTGGAAGATGCTTTTGGCACTGCGGAATGTGCAGCCGATCTAAGATAAAGTTTAGGCACACATTCCAGGAGGAAGGAGACAAGTTGTCTGGCCACATTTTCAGGTTGGAGAAGCTACTGCACTGTTTGTGCCACAAAGGGGCCATTCTACGGTCTGAGAGAAATCACTTGAGGACGGAACAGTTGTGAAGAGCGTAACATGATGTAATTAGAAACATAGAAAACCTATAGCACAATACAGGCCCTTCGGCCCATTATGCTGTGCTGAACATGTACTTACTTTAGAAATTACCTCGGGTTACACATAGCCCACTATTTTTCTAAGCTCCAGGTACCTATCCAGGAGTCTCTTCAAAAACCCTAACCTATCCGCTTCCACCACCATTGCCAGCAGCCCATTTCAAGTGCTCACCACTCTGCATAAAAAACTTACCCCTGACATCTCTTCTGTACCTGCTCCCAAGCACCTTAAACCTGTGTCCTCTTGTGGCAACCATTTCAGCCCTGGGAAAAAGCCTCAGACTATCCACACCATCAATGCCTCTCGTCATCTTATACATCTCTATCAGGTCACCTCTCATCCTCCGTCGCTCCAAAGAAAAAAGGCCGAGTTCACTCAACCTGTCTTCATAAGGCATGCTCCCTAATCCAGGCAACATCCGTGTAAATCTCTTCTGCAACCTTTCTATGGTTTCCACATCCTTCCTGTGGTGAGGTGACCAGAACTGAGCACAGTACTCCAAGGGGGGTCTGACCAGGGTCTTATATAGCTGCAACATTACCTCTTGGCTCCTAAATTCATTTCCATGATCGATGAAGGTCAATACACCATATGCCTTCTTAACCACAGAGTCAACCTGCGCAGCTGCTTTGAGTGTCCCATGGACTCGGACCCCAAGATTCCCCTAATCTTCCACACTGCCAAGAGTCTTACCATTAATACTATATTCTGCCATCATATTTGACCTACCAAAATGAACCACTTCACACTTATCTGGGTTGAAATCCATCTGCCACTTCTCAGCCCAGTTTTGCATCCTATCAATGTCCTGCTGTAACCTCTGACAGCCCTCCACACTATCCACAATGCCCCAACCTTTGTGTCATCAGCAAACTTACTAACCCATCCCTCCACTTCCTCATCCAGGTCATTTATAAAGATCACGAAGAGTAAGGGTCCCAGAACAGATCCCTGAGGCACACCACTGGTCACCAACCTCCATGCAGAATATGACCCATCTACAACCACTCTTTGCCTTCTGTGGGCAAGCCAGTTCTGGATCACAAAGCAATGTCCCCTTGGATCCCTTGCCTCTTTACTCTCTCAATAAGCCTTGCATGGGGTACCTTATCAAATGCCTTGCTGAAATCCATATACACTACATCTACTGCTCTTCCTTCATCAATGTGTTTAGTCACATCCTCAAAAAATTCAATCAGGCTCGTAAGGCACGACCTGCCCTTGACAAAGCCATGCTGACTATTCCTAATCCTATTATACCTCTCTATATATTCAATATACATTATACCTCTCCATAATTGCTTTACATATTCAAATGACCCCCAAGATGCACCTTCCTCCATCTTTTACCGAGTTACTCAGAGAAGTTAGTGGGAAGAAAGCACAGTGGATGAGCGGGATACCTCTATCAGCAGGGTACAGTCCTTAGTCATAGCCTCTGTTGCTAAAGCAACTCCTGATATCACACCAGTGGGGGTTTTGCAGGATGTCATGAAAGATATGAGGGCTGAGGTATTTCAGATGATATCTGTTGGTGCTGCCACCAAGCATGATAAGGCCGATAGGAAGCTGGATCCACTGGTGAGACATATCAGGGCGAAATCTGCTACTGAGCAGGGTCTCTTGACCAGGGAAGCGATTGGTATTTTCTGTTACAACTGGGAGTATGAGAAGAGAGAACCTTTTGAGAACCTTTTCCATTTACTGTGTTCAGAACTGCTTTTGAGAAGGTGCAAGTTCCTCCTAAGCAAGATGACAAGCAGAAACGAAGAATTGCGTAGTACACCCAGTCTAAACCTGTCATGTTACATTGGGATGGAGTAGCTAAAGTGACAGGAGCCCCTGAATTTGCTGGAATGTCCAAGGATTGCAAAAGGAGATTCACTGAGAAGAACAAAAACAACAGGAATTCTGCAGATGCTGGAAGTTCAAGCAACATACATCAAAGTTGCTGGTGAACGCAGCAGGCCAAGCAGCATCTATAGGAAGAGGTGCAGTCAACGTTTCAGGCCGAGACCCTTCGTCAGGATTAACTGAGAAGAAGTTGGGATGTGAAGATGTGTTTTCTACTGATGAGTCTGATGTTGGTTACTCCAGGAGCACTTGCCACATTATTGGAGTGACTCAGGACACCCCTTTCCGAGAGAGATCTCACTGGTTAGCAGCACCAGAGAATGAAGATGTTTGGCAACACCAACTTAAACTGATGCAAAGATGCTCTACTTTTAGCATGTTTGGGTTTGAGCTAAAGATAAGGGGCTTTATTGCTCAACTTAGGAATGTTGTGTCAGCCAATCAGGATGGTGGAATCGGGAGAAGGCTCTGGAGAGCACTGAGCAGAGAGGTTTTTTTGAGGCAAACTGATGTGGGTCGAGGTTTTTTCAGTGGGAGCTGGGAGAAGACAGGATGGAAGACGGCTGAAGATGCCATCCCTGTTGCACAAGGTGCTTTGTGCAGATGAATGGCTCCAAGCAGGAAGGACCAATACTCCCATGGGGGAGCCCATTTGTTCTTGACTTTGAGTGACATTTGGAAGGTGATATGTACTGAGGGGATTTAAGCCTACACAGAATAGCTGTGGGGATAGTGTACCACCCTGGTATATTCCATATCTGATGGCCACTTGTGCTCTTGACTTTGAGTTAACTTCTAGCATTCTCCTCCAATGGTCCATTGAGTTCTTGGTGAAGGCCCTTAGTGTCTTGTTGACCTTGTACAGAGACAGGTATTCCAGGATCCATGTGTGGGGCATTTCTGGTAGTCAATCCAGACTGTGCTTAAGTTGGTTTGCCTGGTTTTGGAGTCTTGCATGACTGCTTTGTGTACCCATAGTTGGTGCTCAAAGTCTTTGGTTCCTTTAAAAATTACCCTCTGAGCAGGGCTCAGGAATTTACATACATGTTCCTTCAGCTTGGTGGCTACGATGCCTGATAGGAGCTTCCATGTTATTGACAGGCAGGTTATAGGCCAGTAGTTTGATGGTGTTGCTTCTTTGTGAGAATCCTTCGTTATGACTACTGTCCATCATTGAGTTAGCCAGTCAGGGTGGGAGTCTGCTTCACTTGCTTCAAGGAATATATATATATATAGCCAAGCACACTCATTTCTCAATTGTTCAGAACTTTTGGACTATTTTAGTGGTGTTTAGTATTGGGGCTTTCTGAAGATTTACATAAATATTGCTGTGTAGCTATCTGTAATAATGGATCAGTCATAACATAATTTGCAGGACTCTGACTCTAAAACTGGATCAGGCTTGTATTTATAGTAAGGTATGGGGTCTTTTATGAGTTTGTATTTTAATGCAAGGTTTTGGTGAATAATGTTCTCCACTTGATTGTGCCTGTGTAAGTAATCAGATTGAGTTAAATTTCTGCAGGATTCTGTAATGTGCTGGATTGTTTCTAGTTTCTCTTGTCATTTTCTATATTTATCATCTTGAATCTGTTGGTTTTTTTTTGTATTTTTGATAATTTTTTTGTGTTAACCACCTGATCCTGTTTTGCCACAAGGAACCTTCTGTTTCTTTAAAGAGGTCTGCAACTTTGAACCAGGTGTTCAATGCTTTCTTGTTGACATCTAGTCTGTTCAGATTATGGGGATGTCTTCCCTGGAGGGTCATGCTCTTCCATAACTTTTTCTTCAATAATGTTAATTTCTTCATTTTTCTGGATTGTGCTTTCATTTATGTTTTGTCGTGTTAACATTCCAAATGTTAAAAGGCCTGAACAGATGAGATAAAGCAAAGTTATTTCCCATGGTAGGGGTGTCTAGGACAAGAGGGCATGACTTCAGGATTGAAGGACATACATTTAGAACAAAGATGCAGAGAAATTAGTCAGAGGATGCTAAATCTGTGGAATTTGTTTCCACGAGCGGCTGTGGAGGCCAAGTTGTTGAGTGCATTTAAGGCAGAGACAGATAGGTTCTTGATTAGCCAGGGCATCAAAGGGTATAGGGAGAAGGCAGGGGAGTGGGGATGACTGGAAGAATTGGATTAGCCCAGGATTAAATGGCAGAGCAGACTTGATGGGCCAAATGGCTTACTTCTGCTCCAATATCTTATGGTCTTATCAGAATAGTATATGCTTGCATGGAATGCTGAATCCTGTTTTCATTGGTGAAAATATATCTGTAGAAGTTTTATCTGACTGTTGTGTCTGTTATATATCTTCCTCCTCCTGTCCTAGGTAGTGTTAACCTAAGTGTGTTCAAGTGTGCATTGCTCTTTCTAAAATTTGTCATTTAATTTCTTATTTTTCTTTGTAAATTTTCCAGATCAGTTTCAGACCAAGATATTATGCCAAATGAGAAAGTTAATATGGGTATACCAGAAGTGTTAATTGTCTTTATTATATTAAAGGAAACTTTGTCACATGGTGTGAGCAGAATTATCTGCAGCTTAATGTGAAAAAGACTAAGGAGCTGGTGGTAGACCTGAGGAGAGCTAAGGTACTGGTGACCCCTGTTTCCATCCAGGGGGTCAGTATGGACATGGTGGAGGATTACAAATACCTGGAGATACGAATTGACAATAAACTGGACTGGTCAAAGAACATTGAGGCTGTCTACAAGAAGGGTCAGAGCTGTCTCTATTTCCTGAGGAGACTGAGGTCCTTTAACATCTGCCGGACGATGCTGAGGATGTTCTACGAGTCTGTGGTGGCCAGTGCTATCATGTTTGCTGTTGTGTGCTGGGGCAGCAGGCTGAGGGTAGCAGACACCAAGAGAATCAACAAACTCATTCGTAAGGCCAGTGATGTTGTGGGGATGGAACTGGACTCTTTGACGGTGGTGTCTGAAAAGAGGATGCTGTCCAAGTTGCATGCCATCTTGGACAATGTCTCCCATCCACTACATGATGTACTGGTTGGGCACAGGAGTACAATTCAGCCAGAGACTCATTCCACCGAGATGCAACACAGAGCGTCATAGGAAGTCATTCCTGCCTGTGGCCACCAAACTTTACAACTCCTCCCTTGGAGGGTTAGACGCCCTGAGCCAATAGGCTGGTCCTGGACTTATTTCCTGGCATAATTTACATATCACTATTTAATTATTTATGGTTTTATTACTATTTAATTATATATGGTGCAACTGCAACGAGAACGAAAACCAATTTCCCCCGGGATCAATAAAGTATGACTATGACTATGACTTTACTATTGAGCTCTGTTTGGCAGATTTTCATAAGCTTTAAATACTGTCGGAAGTTTTCTCTTTATCACAGTCTGATCTATTTTCTTTGCTTGTTGATATCCCAAATACTTATGTTTCATGTTCATCAAAAGTACCCTGCTGCTCTGTTTTATATTCTACTAGCTCTGTTGCATCTTTCTTTATGTTTAATGTTCTGCACTTATCTAGTCCAAAGTTCATGTTTATATCTTTTGAAAAATAGTTCTACTATTTGAATTAATTGCTTCAGCTTTACAGATAATGGTCATGGGAGAGTTTAAAATGCAGGTTGATTGGTAACATCAGGTTGGTAATTGATCTCAAGAGAGTGAGTTTGTTCAATGCCTACGAGATGGCTTTTCAGAGCAGTTTGTTGTTGAGCCTACTAGAGGATCAGCTATACTGGATTGGGTGTTATGTAATGAACCGGAGGTGATGGAGGAGTTTAAGACAAAAGAGCCCTTAGGAGGCAGTGATCACAATATGAATTGAGTTCAATTTGAAATTTGATAGAGAGAAAATAAAGTCTGGCGTAGCAGGTTTTCAGTGGAGTAAAGGAAATTACAGTGGTATGAGAGGGGAGTTGGCCAAAGTAACTTGGAAGGATCTGCTGGCAGGGATGACTGCAGAACAGCAATAGTGTGAGTTTCTGGGGAAAATGAGGAAGGTGTAGGGCAGATGTATTCCAAAAAAGAAGAAATATTCAAATACCAAAATAGTACAACCAACAAGAGAAGTCAAAGCTAATGTAAAAACATAAGAGAGGGCATACAACAAAGCAAAAATTAGCGGGAAGATAGAGGATTGGGAAGCTTTTAAAAACCTACAGAAAGCAACTGAAGGAATCATTAGAGGGAAAATACGAAATATAAAAGCAAGCTAGCAAACAATATCAAAGTGGATAGTAAAAGCTTTTTCAAGTATGTAAAAAAATTAGAGAGATGAGAGTGGATAAAGGTCTGCTAGAAAATGAGGCCAGAGAAAGTAACAGCAGACAAGGAGATGGCAGATGAACTAAGGAGTATTTTGCATCAGTCTTCACTGTGGAAGACACTAGCAGTGTGCCAGATGTTGTAGTGTGTGAAGGAAGAGAAGTGGGTGCAGTTACTATTACAAGAGAGAAGGTGCTCAAAAAGCTGAAAGACCTAAAGGTACATAAGGTACCCGGATCAGATAACCCACACCCTAGGGTTCCGAAAGAAGATGCATTAGAGATTATGGAGGCATTAGCAATGATCTTTCAATAATCATTGGACTCTGGGATGGTGACAGAGGACTAGAAAATTGCAAACATCACTCAGATCTTTCAGAAAGGAGGAAGGCAGCTGAAAGGAAAGTATAGGCCAGTCAGCCTGACCTGAGTGGTTGGGAAAATATTAGAGTCAATTGTTAAGGATGAAGTGATGGAGTACTTGGTGACACAGGACAAGATAGTACAAAGTCAGCATGGCTTTCTTCAGGGAAAATTCTTGCCTGACAAACCTGTTGAAATTCTTTGAGGAGACTACAAGTAGGATAGATAAAGAGGATGCAGTGGATGTTGTATAGTTGGACTTTCAGAAGAACTTTGACAAGGTGCCACACATGAGGCTGCTTACTAAGTTAAGAGCCCATGTTAATACAGGAAAGTTACCAACATGGCTAAAGCATTGACTGATTGGTAGGCAGTCAGTGAGCGGGAATAAAAGGATCCTTGTCTGGTTGGCTGCCTGTGATTAGCGGTGTTCCGCAGGGGTCAGTGTTGGAACCGCTTCTTTTTATCACTGATTTAGATGATGAAATAGACGGCTTTGTTGCCAAGTTTGCAGATGATACAAAGATTGGTGGAGGGGTAGGTAGTGTTGAGGAAACAGGTAGGCAGTGGAAGGACTTAGACAGATTAGGAGAATGGGCAAGAAAGTGGCAAATGAAATACAATGTTGGAAAATGCATGGTCATGCACTTTGGTAGAAGAAATAAATGTGAAGACTATTTTCTAAATGGGGAGAAAATCCAACAATCTGAGATGCAAAAGGACTTGGGAGTCCTTGTGTAGAACAATCTAAAGGTTAACTTGCAGGTTGAGTCAGTGGAGAAGAAGGCAAATGCAATGTTATTGTTCATTTCAAGAGGTCTTGAATACAAGAGCAGGGATGTGATGCTGAGGCTTTATAAGGCACTGGTGAGGCCTCATCTTGAATGCTGTGAACAGTTCTGAGCTCCTCATCAAAGAAAAGATGTGCTGGCTTTGGAGAGGGTCCAGACGCGGTTCACAAGGATGATTCCAGGAATGAAAGGGTTATCATACGAGGAATGTTTGATGGCTCTGGGTCCGTACTCGCTGGAATTTAGGATGAGGGGAGATCTCATTCAAACCTTTTGAATGTTGACAGGCTTAGACAGAGTAGATGTGGGAAGGATGTTTCCCATGGTGGGGGAGTCTAGGACAATATGGCCCAGCCTCAGGATAGAGGGATGCCCATTGAAAACAGTGATGTGGAGAAATTTCTTTAGCCAGAGGGTGGTGAATTTGTGGAATTCTTTTAACCACAGGCAGCTGTGAAGGACAGGTCGTTGTGTGTATTTAAGGCAGAAATTGATAGATTCTAGATTGGACACAGCATCAAAGGTTATAGGGAGAAGGCCAGGAATGGGCTTGAGGAATGGAAGAAAGGATCTGCCATGATTGAATGGCGGAGCAGACGATGGGCCAAATGGCCTCATTCTGTTCCTATGTCTTATGGTCTTATGGTCTTATGAAGGAATGTAGAATTGTCCATGATATAATTTGTGTGTCTTGATATAATTTGTTGTGTTGTTTCTGATTTGATACCCAATTTTCATTTTTGTATTTGCACATTTTGTTGTGTTTGTCTACCATTTGGGTCAGACTTTCATTGATTCTATTTTGTTTCTTATATTTACTGAACTGTTTAAGGCATCTGTTAGTCTTGTGAGACCATGGATCTGCGCCTGGAAAGTCTTCACTCTCCAGGGTGCAGGCCTAGGCAAGGTTGTATGGAAGACCAGCAGTTGCCCATGCTGCAAGTCTCCCCTCTCCACGCCACCAATGTTGTCCAAGGGAAGGGCATTAGGACCCATACAGCTTGGCACCGGTGTCGTTGCAGAGCAATGTGTGGTTAAGTGCCTTGCTCAAGGCCACAACACGTTCCCTCAGCTGGGGCTCGAACTCACGACCTTCAGGTCGCTAGTCCAATGCCTTAACCACTTGGCCACGTGCCCACATTTACTGAACTATTACTTACATATAAATATATTTACTTATGGTTACATCTCAGGGTTGTATATAGGGACCTACATGTACCTTGATGATACATGGAACTTTACACTTTGATCTTAGAAGAACAGCAGAACAGTCAGCTGTAACGCAAATGTTGACTGGCCATTTCCTTCCATAGATGCTGTCTGACCCACTGATTCAATCCATCTCCTTTCTGTGTTGCTCCAGATACACTGAGATGCTTGAATCCACTGATGCTGCCTGACCAGTTTCTTTATATTTTTGTTTCAGTGTTTTCAGCCCGAAATGTCAACTGTCAGAATCAGAATCAGAATCAGGTTTAATATCACCGGCACAGAAACATAGAAAACCTATAACACAATACAGGCCCTTCGGCCCACAATGGTGTGCCGAACATGTACTTACTTTAGAAATTACCTCAGGTCCCTCTTCCCTCCGGGAGAAGGCTCAGGAGCTTGAAGACTCGTACGGCCAGATTTGGGAACAGCTTCTTTCCAACTGTGATAAGACTGCTGAACAGATCCTGACCCAGATCTGGGCCGTACCCTCCAAATATCCGGACCTGCCTCTCAGTTTTTTGCACTACTTTACTTTCCATTTTTCTGTTTTCTATTTATGATTTATAATTTATATTTTTAATATTTACTATTGATTTGTAATCCAGCGAGCAGGAAGCGCAGAATCAAATATCACTGTGATGATTGTACGTTCAAGTATTAATTGTTTGGCGACAATAAAGTATAAAGTAAAGTAAAAGTAAAGCCCTCTATTTTTCTAAGCTCCAGGTACCTATCCAGGAGTCCCTATTGTATCCGCCTCCACTACCGTCACCAGCAGCCCATTACACGCACTCACCACTCTTTGTAAAAAACATCTCCTCTGTACCTACTTCCAAGCAGCTTAAAACTGTGTCCTCTTGTGTTAGCCATTTCAGTACTGGGAAAAAGCCTCTGACTATCGACACGAACAATGCCTCTCATCATCTTATACACCTCTAACAGGTCACCTCTCATCCTACGTCGCTGCAAGGAGAAAAGGCCAAGTTCACTCAACTTATTCTCATAAAGCATGCTCCCCAATCCAGGCAACATCCTTGTAAATCTCCTCTGCACCCTTTCTATAGTTTCCACATCCTTCCTATAGTGAGGTGACCAGAACTGAGAACAGTACTCCAAGTGAGGTCTGACCATGGGCCTATAAAGCCGTAACATTACCTCTCAGCTCTTGAACTCAATCCCACAGTTGATGAAGGCCAATACACTATATGCCTTCTTAACCACACAGTCAACCTGCATAGCAGCTTTGAGTGTCCCATGGACTTGGATCCCAAGATCCCTCTGATCCTCTACACTGCCAAAAGTCTTACCATTAATACAATATTCTGCCATCATATTTGACCTACCAAAATGAACCACCTCACACCTACCTGGGTTGAACTCCATCTGCCACTTCACAGTCCAGTTTTGCATGCCATCGATGTCCCACTGTAACTTCTGACAGCCCTCCACACTATCCGTAACACCACCAACCTTTGTGTCATCAGCAAATTTACTAACCTATCCTTCCACTTCCTCATCCAGATCATTTATAAAAATCACGAAGAGAAGGGGTCCCAGAACAGATCCCTGTGGCACACTACTGGTCACTAACCTCCATGCGGAATATGACCCATCTACAACCACTCTTTGCCTTCTGTGTGCAAGCCAGTTCTGGATCCACAGAGCAATGTCCCCTTGGATCCCATGCCTCCTTAATTTCTCAATAAGCCTTGCATGGGATAACTTGTCAAATGCCTTGCTGAAATCCATATACACTATACCTACTACTCTACCTTCATCAATGTGTTTAGTCACATTGTCAAAAATACAATCACTGTCATAAGGCATGATCTGCTTTTCACAAAGCCATGCTGACTATTCCTAATCATATTATGCTGCTCCAAATGTTCATAAATCCTCCATGATCTTCTCCATCAACTTACCAACCACTGAAGTAAGACTCACTGGCCTATAATTTCCTGGGCTATCTCTACTCCCTTTATTGAACAAAGGAACAACATCTACAAACCTCCAATCCTCTGGAACCTCTCCCGTCCCATTTGATGATGCAAAGATCATTGGTAGAGGCTCAGCAATCTCCTCCCTCACCTCCCACAGTAGCCTGAGGCATATTTTGTCCGGTCCCGGCGACTTATCCAACTTGATGCTTTCTAAAAGCTCCAGCACATCCTCATGAGAGAATCAGACCAATCAAGTATGATAGTGGAAAAGAGTGTATGGAAACGGGGGAGATACAGAGGTACTTAATGAATACTTTACTTCAGTATTCACTACGGAAAAGGATCTTGGCGATTGAAGGGATGACTTGCAATGGACTGAAAAGTTTGAGCATCTAGATATTAAGGAAGATGATGTGCTGGAGCTTTTGGAAAGCAACAAGTTGGATATGTCACCAGGATCGGATGGGATGTGCCCCAGGCTACTGTAGGAAGTGAGGGAGGAGACTGCTGAGTCTCTGGTGATGTTCTTCGCATCATCAATGGGACAGGAGAGGTTGTGGAGGATACTTTATACTTTATTGTTGCCAAACAATTGGTACTAGAACGTATAATCATCACAGCGATATTTGATTTTGCGCTTCACACACCCTGATTACAAATATTAAATATTAAAGATATTAAAAATAGTAAATATTAAAAATTTAAATTTTAAATCATAAATAGAAAATAGAAAAAATGGAAGTAAGGTAGTGCAAAAAAAACCTAGAGACAGGTCCGGATATTTGGAGGGTACGGCCCAGATCCGGGTCAGGATCCGTTCAGCAGTCTTATCACAGTTGGAAAGAAGCTGTTCCCAAATCTGGCCGTATGATTCTTCAAGCTCCTGAACCTTCTCCCGGAGGGAAGAGGGACGAACAGTCTGTTGGCTGGGTGGGTCGTGTCCTTCATTATCCTGGCAGCACTGCTCCGACAGCGTGCGGTGTAAAGTGAGTCTACTGATGGAAGGTTGGTTTGTGTGATGTGCTGCGCTGTGTTCATGATCTTCTGCAGCTTCTTTCGGTCTTGGACAGGACAACTTCCATACCAGGTTGTGATGCGCCCTAGAAGAATGCTTTCTACGGTACATCTATAAAAATTAGTGAGGGTTTTAGGGGACAGGCCAAATTTATTTAGTTTTCACAGGAAGTAAAGGCGCTGGTGGGTTGGAGGGTTGTGAATGTTTTTCCCTTATTCAAGAAAGGGAGTAGAGATAGCCCAGGAAATTATAGACCAGTGAGACTTACTTCAATGGTTGTTAAGTTGATGGAGAAGGTCCTGAGAGGCAGGATTTACAAACATTTGGAGAGGCATAATATGATTAGGAATAGTCAGCATGGCTTTTTCTCCTTGCATTAAAATAGACACATCTCAAACCATCAGAGCGCCTCTATCACCTGCCTATCCTCCTTCTCACACCGCCTACAAGCTTTCTCTATTTGTCAGCTAACCACCCCTTTCTTCATTTCTTCAGTTCAATTACCACCTCCCAGCAATTCTAGTTTAAATTCTCCCCAACAGCCCTAGCAAACATCTCTGTCAGGTTACTGGTTCCCTCGGGATTCAGGTCCCTGCTCTCTGCTCCAATCCCTCACCCACAGATTTACCCTCCACCTCACTCTGTTGCTATACTCACTGTCGCATGGCACAGGCAGTAATCCCAAGATTATAACCTTTGAGGCATGTGTCATGAAATTTGTTAACTTAGCAGGAGCAGTTCAATGCAATATGTAATATAGAAGAAAAATAATAAATCAATCAAAATCATGCAAAAACAGAATATATTTAAAAAGTGAGGTAGTGTTCACAGATCCATTTAGGAATTGGATGGCAGAGGGGAAGAAGCTGTTCCTGAATTGCTTCAGGCTTCTGTACCTCCTGCCTGATAGTAATAGTGAGAAAAGGGCATGCCCTGGGTGCTGGTGGTCCTTAATAATGGACACTGCCTTTCTGAGACACCGCTCCTTGAAGATGCCTTGGGTGCTTTGTAGACTAGTACCCAAGACAGAGCCAACTAGATTTACAACCCTCTGCAGCTTCTTTTGGTCCTCTGCAGTAGCCCCCCACCCCCCCCACCACATACCAGACAGTGATGCAGCCTATCAGAATGCTCTCCACAGCACATCTATAGAAGTTTTTGAGTGTATTTGTTGACATGCCAAATCTCTTCAAACTCCTAATGAAATATTGTCACTGTCTAGCCTTCTTCATAGCTGCATTGATATGTTGGGACCAGGTTGGGTCCTCAGAGATCTTGACAGCCAGGAACTTGAAACTGCTCACTCTCTCCACTTCTGATCCCTCTATGAGGATTGGTATATGTTCCTTCATCTTACCCTTCCTGAAGTTCGCAATCAGTTCTTTTGTCTTACTGACGTTGAGTGCAAATTTGTTGCTGTGACATCACTCCACTATTTGATATATCTCACTCCTGTACACCCTCTCGTCTCCGTCTGAGATTCTACCAACAAGGTTGCATCATCAACAAATTTATAGACAGTACTTGAGCTATGCCTAGCCACACAGTCATAGGTATACAGAGAGTAGAGCAGTGGGCTAAGCACACACCCCTGAAATGCGCCAGTATTGATCGTCAGCGAGGAGGAGATATTATCACCAACCCACACAGATTGTGGCCTTTCGGTTAGGAAGTCAAGGGTTCAATTGCAGAGGGAGGTACAGAGGCCCAGTTTCAGTTACTTATCAATCAGGATTGTGGGAATGATGATGTTAAATGTTGAGCTATAGTCGATGAACAGCATCCTGACATAGGTGTTTGTGTTGTCCAGGTGGTCTAAGGCCATGTGAAGAGCCATTGAGATGGTGTCTGCTGTTGACCTATTGTGGCAAAAGGCAAATTGCAGTGGGTTCAGGTCCTTGCTGAAGCAGGAGTTCAGTCTAGTCATGACCAACCTCTCAACGCATTTTATCATTGTCGATGTGAGTGCTACAGGACAATAGTCATTAAGGCAGCTCACACTATTCTTCTTAAGGCACTGGTATAATTATTGGCTTTTTGAAGCAAGTGGGAACTTCCGCCCATAGCAGTGAGAGGTTGAAAATGTCCTTGAATACTCCCGCTAGTTGGCTGACACAAGTATTCAGAGCCTTACCAGGTACTCTGTCGAGACCTTCTGACTTGTTAGGGTTCACCATCTTTAAAGA
This sequence comes from Mobula hypostoma, assembly GCF_963921235.1. Taxonomy (NCBI): domain Eukaryota; kingdom Metazoa; phylum Chordata; class Chondrichthyes; order Myliobatiformes; family Myliobatidae; genus Mobula; species Mobula hypostoma. The sequence goes on from NC_086097.1 coordinate 10,934,922, forward strand.
CAGCCTAACGTCGGCCTCCGAGAGAGAGATCACAGGGTCACCGGGTGCAGCAGTGATCTTCACAGCTGCAGTTATATTCTCCCTTTTAAAGCGGGCATAGAAGGCATTGAGTTCATCTGGTTGTAAAGCATCGCTGCCATTCATGCTGTTGGGTTTCACTTTGTAGGAAGTAATGTCTTGCAAATCCTGCCAGAGATGTCTTACACCCGATGTCACCTCCAACCTCCTTCGAAATTGTCTCTTCACCCTTGAAACAGCCCTCCGCAAGTCATACCTGTACACTTTTCAGCTGATGCTGCCTGGCCTGCTGAGTTCCTCCAGCATTTTGTGTGTGTTACTTTACATTTCCAGCATCAGCAAATATTCTCTTGTTTGTAATTTCTCATGTTCTCAGACATACTTTCTGATTTTCATTGATGCAATAATTGACGAAATGAATTATGATGTTATTACGTCTTGGACAAACCTTTCAAACAAACTATTTTCCCCATACATATACCCGTTGAACGCATTTAGCTTTGTCAATATCCAAGGGAATTGTCGGTCACCATTAAAACACATCGCAATTCGATCCCTCTACGCATGCGCGTACATCCACCCCGCTCACCCAAGCAAAATAAGATACGGAGACGTAACACGTGACCTTTCAGCTCCGTGCTGCGGCCCTGAGGATTCGGCGCCCCGCCCCACGCCGTCGCAATTGACCAATCGCAATGTGACGTGTAGAAAGAATACGTGGCGTCCCTTCACTTTCCCGGCGCTGGGATGTGTGGGGCCTCCTGATTGGTCGTCGAGCTGTTGACGAAGTTGAGAAGGATTTAAAAGGAGTGCAACGAGCTCATGGCGGCGGAAGTTTGAGTGAAGTGGAGTCGTAGCGGTGTGGATGCGGGAGATGACCAGGAAACGAGTAGGCATGCTCTGCTTCTGGCTGCTGCTCTTGGTGTCGAGGCTTAAGCCGGTTTCAGGGGGTGAGTGCCTGGGTGACGGGAGGGAGGCGGGTGGCCTTGATCACAAGCCTAGCCTGGTGCTAGGCCCCGCGTAGAGGCGCCCGCCGTATCCGAATGGTGGTTGGGCTGCCGCTTTCATACCCTGACAGGGGTGATGGGGAGGCTTGCAGCTGGTGGTATGGGCTAACCGGCTGGTGTGGGGCAGATTGGTGCCACCTCGGTCAGTGTGTCTGGGTGGTGTATGCAGGACCCCGTCTCACATCGGCAGTGGAGTGGAAATGTGTTTTGGAGTGATGTGGAAAGAGGAAGGATGTTTCTAGCATAATGCAAGAAATGAAATTAGGACTCTGATCCTGTTCTGCCGTTCTTTAAGATCATGGCTCAGTTTGGCATTGGCTCCACCTTCTCACCTGCTCCTCGTAAGCAAGCACTGTACAGGCCTAAGTTGTATATTGCTCGTGCACGTCTCCTTTTTCATGCAATGTTTTCCTTTGCTCTTCATCATTATGTACCCTGTCGTATTATAGGGACAGTCTAGTCTAATCTGAGAAGTTCTAATAAACTCTTAAAAACTTTTGCCTGTCCATCCCATCCATGAATGTCATGCACTGTCAACCGCGACTTTTTATTCTATCAATTTTTTTTCCGTCACTACAAGATGTTCGAGCTTTTCTTTCCTCAGTACATGTCCCAGAAATTCCAGCTGCCGTTTCCTGATGGATGCTATCAGCTCTCTTATTCTGGTTTATGGCAACACTTCCTCATTTGTTTCTCTGTCCTTCCACGATATTTATATTCTTCTCCTTACGGTGAGCAAAAATAATTCCCTCCCACCCATTCCCCACTCTGATCTTTCACTACTTCTCACCTGCCATTTGCTTCCCGCTGGTTCCTTCCCTTTTTCCTATTATCCACTCTCTTCTATCAGATGCTGTCTTCAGCCTTTTACCTTTCCCACTCGCCTGGCTTCACCTTTCACATTCCAACTAGCATCTTTCTCTTCCTTCCATCTTTTATTCAGGTAGTTCGCCCCTTCCCTCTAGTCTTGAAGAAGGGTCTTGGCCTGAAAAGGCAACTGTTTACTCTTTTCCATAGCTGCTGCCTGGCCTGCTGAGTTCCTTTTGCATTTTGTGTGTTGCTTTAGATTTCCAGCATCTGCAGATTTCTGGTGTTTGTGATTCCCACGTATTGCTTTGATATTGTCCAACATTCATTTCCATATGTTAGTGTGGAATGAATGTAGCACCGCACCAGAGTTTTGTATCCATAGCATTTAGAAAGTTATTCTTTATTACCTTGCTTGAACATGCATTTAGTATTAATGCCACTATTATTTTACTAAAATATTCCAGCATTTTCCCAGTTATCCTATCTGTACTTTTACTTCTCACTTCATTTCTGGAATGTGTTCTATTCAGAAACTCTGTTTGATAGGTTGAACATGCTATTCTTTGGCTGTTATGATTTGGCACTAGAGTCTGGTTTTCTGGGTTTGAATTGGACAGTAGTGGGCAGCTGAAAAGTCACAGAACTAGGCCATTTGGCCCATTGAGTCTGCTCTGTCCCTTCATCATGACTCTCAGCCCCAAACTCCTGCCGCCTTCCTGTATTCCTTCATGTCCTGACTAATCAAGAATTTATCAACGTCTTAAAAATATCCAGCGACTTGGCGTCCACAGTTGCCTGTGCCAATGGATTCCACAGATTCATCTCTCGCTGGCTAATAAAATTTCTCATCTGTGTCCCTCTATTTTGAGGCTGTGTCCTCTGGTCTTAGACTTCCCCACCATAGGAAACATTTGCTTTATTGCATCTTAAAATACAATGATTACTGGACGTGAATTTTGTTCTGGTTTTGGTGTGCCACTTTAAGATTAGAGTATAGTCTAGTTCTTTACTGTTTTTATTCCAAATTAAATGCCCTCTGCCAAGAAAATCTCAAAACAACAGTGGTCAGAGAATGGCATATGTTACACATGTAGGTTTTTCAAATGCATACCAATTTCAAGTACTATATATATAATGTTAGTCCGTAGGTTTGTACATGTATCACTCATTCGAGTTGATAGATCTGGTTATCCCAGAAGCTACTTAGTTGCAGTCTGTTTTTAAAAATTCCTGTTCAAGATCATTTAAGAGGGTTAGTGGGTGGTGGTGTTGGATCAGCCTTACTGTTTGGGGAAAGTAACTATTCTTGATTCTGGTGGTCCTGGTGTGGATGCTTCATAGCCTCCTTCCTAATCGGAGTGGGACAGGCTGTAAGCTGTGAGTGTGGGATCCTTCATAATGTCACTGGCCCCTTTACGTGGATTGTGAAATAAGAATGGTATCCATGAATCAGTACAGCTTTTGTTTCGGACTGTCCTTTTGTGGTGTCAGAGCAATGGATAGTGTCAGCATTCCTTGTTTTTCCCTATTTGATCCTGAATTGAGCAGCTAGTTATGCATCTGTCAGTCAGTGGATCTGAAGTTGCATGTAGGCCAGACTGGATAACTATGACAGTTTTCTTCTAGGGCACCAGTGAACTAGAGTGATTATTTGACGTAATCAAATGCTTTTATAGTTACTGTTACTGACAATATAGTTTTTAAAATTAAGTTCCAAGCCACCATAATGGACTTGACCACGTTTTTCAAAATTCTATTGAGATGTAGCACAGAGTTGGCCCTTCTGGCCCGTTGAGACATGCTGTCCAGGTTTAATCCTAGGCTTGTTATGGGACAATTTACAGTGACCCATTAACTTATTAACCAGTATGTCTCTGAACTGTGGGAGGAAACTGGAGCATCTGGAGGAAACTCATGCAGTCACGGGGAGAACGCATAGACTGTCCTGGGGATTTGAGCCTGGCTGCTTGAATTGTGAAATGTTATCTTCCTGGATCAATGATCCAGAAGTCTGGATTCTCATCCAAATTAAACTCTCATATGGTAACACAAATGCGGGTTATGTAAATCACATCTGAAAACTACAAGGATTTTTTTTCTATTGCACAACTTTGCATTCCTGTTTAGAAGGTATTCTCGCTGTTAGGAGGTTCTAGTTAAAGTAGGAAAAGTTAATGCAATGTTTACCAATGGGAAATTACAGATGGACCCATGTACCTGTTATCCACTCTCCAGTAGAACCACTGGTTTTGAGTAATTAATGTAGATAACACATTTCAATCACTGAGCCAGTGCACAAGAGAATTGAGCTTCAAATGCTGAAACAAGTCAGCTGTTTAGTCCAAGCAGGTGTTGTGTCTTTTGGATGCAGAATCGGCGGTCTAACAGTGTCATCCATACCTGTGGAAAAGCTGAGGTCTGAGTCGTCTTTTTCCGGGAATCCCAGCCTCTGAATCGTTCATCTACTGAGTGTTGAACTACTTTTCATTTCCTAGCACAGTTGTTGAGTTGGATTTAGTAACTCAGTTTGCCAAACAAACATCTATTTCAATAGTCTCTGCTTGCTTTGCCCAACCATTCAATTTTTTGCCTTGTCTCCCCATTCTTTCCTTTGTTTCCAGCAAGTTTCATTATCTACTGTGGAAATAATTTTTTAAAAAAATTATTTGGAGTTTTAGCAAAATACAGCTGATTGCCTTCAGGAAAAATGCTGCTTTTTATTAAAACTACAATGGCATTTAATAGTAACTGCATAGCTTGTTTTGGCTTCCTTTTTAAAATTCCTGGTACAATGCAAGTCGATCTTGTTTGCCTTTGGATTGTTAATTGGTGTTACAGTGAAAAAATGAGTGTTACTGAAGGTAGTGTAATGGTTAGCACAACGCTTTACAGTACCAGTAACTTGGGTTCCATTCCCGGCGCTGCCTGCAGTGAGTTTGTATGTTCTGCCTGTGACCACGTGGGTTTCCTCTGGGTGCTTTGGGTTCCTCCCATAGTCTGAAGACATATTGTTTGGTGGGTTAATTAATCATTGTACATTGTCCTGTGATTAGCCTGGGGTTGAATCAGGAGTTGCTGGGCAGCGTGGCTCAAAGGGCACATTCTGTGCTGTGTCTCAATAAATTTTTTAAAAAAAAGCAAAAGTATGATTTGGTCTAGAATTCTTAAATATAAAGATGAACATTATTTGCCACATTTTGGATGTTTCAGTGTACATGTAGAGAAAAGCAGCAGCACACTGCAAGTGTGTGCTGGGTGCAAGTTGGTGTTGGAAGCATGGTGAACATAGCATAACTAACCGTAATCATAAGGTTAGGGGAGGAAACTGGAGCATCCAGAGGAAATCCAGCCAGTCACAGTGACAGCATAGAAGCTCTTTTATAGAGAGCAGTGGGAATTAAACCTTGATCACTGGCGCTGTAAACTATTATGCTAACTACTATCCTTCTATGCCAAACTCATTGCTGTCGTTATCATCATCATTATCTGCCGTGTTGTCCCGAAACGTCGACTGTACTTTTTTTTCCCATGGATGCTGCCTGGCTAGCTGAGTTCCTCCAGCATTTTGTGTGTGTGTGTTGCTTGGATTTCCAGCATCTGCAGATTTTCTCTTGTTTGTACTGCTCTGACCATGATTGTTCTTGGTGAATTCTACAGAAGTGGAAACCCCAGCCATTATCTCAGACTGTCTGCTTGGCGTCAGTGGGCACATAACCAGGATTTGTGATGGCTCTACATGACACTGATCGTTGGTGGGGGGGTGCGGGGGCAAGGTGACTTGCAGGCTAGTGGAGGGAAGGAGCACTTTATACTTCTGGTAGTGAAGTGTCTCCACCCTGCCACCCATCATATTACTGTATTCTCTTGCAATTAGATTGTTAGATTTTGGTGTGTGAGCGCTATTTTCTGAATTTTAAAGCTGGACTCAACTGAGCATCACTGTAGCTAACAAAATTCTCAGAAATGAAAAGAAAGCTAAAAGGAAGTATCATGTCAGTTAAGGCAATGGTGCAATAAGGGTTCGATTGTGTCAAACACATGAACATTAAGTTGCTTTGCTAAAGGGCCTCTGCTGTGAGGCCTCTGCCAAATGCATGCATTACCTACATTTTTTAAAATGATTGGTCTTCTAGTGAGGCAAGTAATTTTACTTTTAAAAAATCCTTGACTCAACCCCCTATGAAATATGACAGCTCATCTGCAAGTTCAGTGCTACCAAGTACTGTAAAGCGGTGGTCCCCAACCATTGGGCCGCAAAGCATGTGCTACCGGGCCACGAGGAAACGATATGATTTGGCGATATGAAACTATATGAGTCGGCTGCACCTTTCCTCATTCCCTGTCACGCCCACTGTTGAACTTTAACGCACGTGAGGTCATCAGTGACCCAAGAAGTGCAAAGGAATGGGTCCATGACCCATTTGTGAATGTTTCCGGTGAATCTTCCATGTCAGCACGGGAAAAAGATCAACTCCGATCGCGTCGCCTCTGATCTGGTCCGATGTTTATGTACTAGGCAGCACCTAATCAATTAGCTTGCTTATTTTGGCCTTTTTCTTAAAGATGTGCTGGGTGCGTTCCAGCCACTGCTGTACTGCTGCATTCTTCACGGCAATGTATCAGTCCGCGGCCCGGAGGTTGGGAACCACTGTTATAATTGACTTATCACTATATTCATGCGAGGAAAATATGTGCTGTGTGTTTAATAAATTTGTTAGATAAACCCCTTTAGAAACGAAATTGAGTGTATTAGCCACTTATAAGTGACCTATCACCTATATTCCGGTCATGATTAACATCCCCCCCCCCCAAGTCGGCCGGTCCACAAGAATATTGTCCGCGGTGCAGAAAAGGTTGGGGACCCCTGCTGTAAAGTCTGAAGTAGGAACTGTGCAAGCATACAATTCCTGCTCTCCAGATACTATTCTTGGAAATTTGGCAATTTTAGGCTGGCTCAGTCTTGATCCGAACTTTTGCCTATATTTGTAATCTGCTTTCCCTGTGACCATTCTTGTCTTTTAGTGGATCGTGGGATTGATTAACCTGGGAGCCTTCTCTCCCCTCTTCCCCTTTCCACACTCACGACCTGTTCATCACCTCCCTTTGGTTCCCCATCTCCTTCCATTTATTCGATGGTCTACTGTAGTCTCCCATAAGACTCACTGTCCAGCCATTTGCTTCTCTTTCTTTTCCCAGGTTTTCTCTCCTTTCACTTCTGAGGTTCTCATGCAATTTTCTTTAATCTCCCCAATCCCACCAATAGCTTCGCTCTGAGCTGGACTTGCCTTTTCCTGACAAATTATGCTCCGTTCTTTTCCTTACTGTCGTATTCTGGCTTCTGCTCCCTTCCTGCCAAGTCCAGATGAAGGGTCCGGGACTAAACCATTGATTGTTCATTTCCCTCTGTAAATGCTGCCTGGCCCGAGTTCCTCCAGCATTTTGTGTTGTCTACTATGCCATTCTAGCTGTCCTGCAATCAGCTGTTTGCAGGTGTCAGACCATTAACTGTATTTAAATGTCTCATCGTAAACATTTGAATAGTTCAGTTGGATTTAAATATAATTGTAGGCTCAATGAGTAATTTAAACTGTTAGTAATGCTAGCAAAAAGAAAAATTAGCTCCTGCCTGTAAGGGTAAAGCTAATCAGAGTGCACATTTCCTGTTGGACAAGGTTTTTCTGCTAGACACGAGTTCCATGACTGACTAGCATTTGGCTTTGTGTTCCTCTTGATTCATTTTATGCATTGGTGCTGTAGATGTGTTAACTGGCACGTTACAGTTAGCTGGCAGTTTTCTAAAATGGGTTCCCAACCTATTTTATGCCATGGGCCACTACGATTAACTGAGGGGTCTGTGGAGCCCGAGTTGGGAATCCCTGGTTTAAAAGAACAGATCATTCTGCCTCTTGATTTTTTAGCAAAAAAATTATATCGGTTGCTGCCCTGCTTACTTGTTAGAAGACTGGCTTAATATGCTTTAAAGGAGGTAGCATTCTAAGAAGGAAGTGGTACCAAGCCTCAACAGTGAATTCGCCATGGTGAACATGCATTTGTTTTGTTGCATTGAAAGGTAAAGTTGATTAACTGAATTTTTAATAACAAAAATTAATCTTGTGCAACCATACTAAATGAAAACAAAAATATTCTACCTAACAAAGTAGAACTTGCATCCACAGTGATGAGGTATTTTGAGTGCTTGGTAATGAAATATATCAGTTCCTGCCTGAGAGATGACTTGGATCCACTCCAATTTGCCTATTGGAGCAACTGGTCCGCAGCAGATGCAATCTCATTGGGTCTTCACTATATCCTGGAACATCTGGGCAGAAAACATGAGTACATCAGGATGCTCTTTATCGACGATAGCTCAGCGTTCAATACCATCATCCCCTCAAACCTAACCAATAAGCTCCTGGGTGTTACTATTTCAGAAACTGTTCTGGACCCAGCATGTAAGTCCATTTGCAAAGAAAGCATGCCCAGCCCCTGCTTCCTTAGGAGTCTACGGTGATGTGGCATAAAATCAAAAACTTTGGCAAACTTCTGTAGATGTAGTGTAGAGTGTATTGACTAGCTGCATTCGGGCCTGGTATGAAAATGCCAATACTTTTGAATAGGAAATCCTGCAAAAGGTAGTGAATTCAACCTGGTACATCATGGGTGAAGCGCTCCCAGTCGCTAAGCACATCTACATGAAGGACCATAAGACATAGGAGCAGAATTCGGCCATTTGCCCCTTTGAGTATGCTCTGCCATTCAATCATGGCTCAACTTTTTTTTTCTCCCTCATCAGACCCACTCCCCAGCGTTCTCCCCATAACCTTTGTGGTTGCCAATCAAGAACCTATCGATCTCTGCCTTAAGTACAAATTCCACAATTTCACCACACCTTGGCTAAAGAAATTTCTCCACATCTGTTTTAAATGGACGCCTCTCTTTGCTGAGCCTGTGCCCTCTTGTTCTACCATGGGAAGCATTCTGTCCATATCTACTCTCTCTCAGCCTTTCAATATTTGAAAGGTTTCAGTGAGATTTCCCCCTCTTCATTCTAAATTCCAGCGAGTACAGACCCAGAGCCATCAAATGTTACTCGTATGATAACCCTTTCATTCACGGAATCATCCACCTGAGCTTCCTCTGAACCCTCTTCAATGCCAGCACATCTTTCTTAGATAAGGCATCCAGACTGTTCACAATATCAAGATGAGGCCTCGCTAGTACCTTATAAAGCCTTGGCATAACATCCCTACTGTTATATTCTAAATCTCTTGAAATGAGTCATAACATTGCATTTGCCTTCCACACCACCAACTCAACCTGTAAGTTAACATTTAGGGTGTTCTGCACAAAGAATCTCTAGTCTCTTTGCATCTCGGATTTTTGGATTTTCTCCCCATTTAGAAAATAATCTATACATTTATTTCTACTACCAAAATACATGACTGCATTTTCCAACATTGTATTCCATCTGCCACTTTCTTGCCCATTCTCCTAATCTGTCTAAATTCTGCAGCTTTCCTGTTTCCTCAGTGCTGCCTGCTCATCCACCAATTTTCGTATAATCTGAAAATTTAGCAACAAAGCCATTTAAATCATTGTTATGTAGCGTAAAACAAAGTGATCCTAACCCTGACTCTTGCGGAAGACCACTAGTCATTGGCAGCCAACTTTGGCAAACTCTTCTTTCTTACCGTGACTCCACTGAAGTACTGCTATGCCAGACTTACTTTCTCCCTATCAAATTTCAAGTTGAACTCAGTCATCTTGTGATCACAGTCTCCTAAGGATTCCTTTACCTTAAGCACCCTAATTGCCTCTGGCTCATTACGTAACACTGAATCCAATATAGCTGATGCTCTGGTAGGCTCAATTACAAACTGCTCTAAAAAGTAACCTCGTTGGCATTCATCAGATTCACTCGAGATCCATTACCAATCTGATTTTCCAATCTACCTGCATGTTAAAATCTTTCTTAACTATCATAACATTGCTCTTTTGAAATGTCTTTTCTATTTCCTGTTGTAATCTGTAGTCCACATCCCAGCTGCTGTTTGGAGGCCTGTTTATAATTGGCATCAGGGTACTTTTACCCTTGCAGTTTCTTAACTCAACCCACAAGGATTCAACATCATCTGATCCTATGTCAATCTTTCTAATGATTTGATTATTTTCTTATCAACAGAGCCACACCACCCCCTCTGCCTACCTTCCCATCCCTCTGATACAATGTGTAACCTTGGACATTCAGCTCCCAACTACAACCATCCTTCAACCACGATTCAGTGATGGCCACAAAATCATAACCGACGATCTATAAAAGTGCAACAAGCCATCCACCTTATTTCTTGTACTCCATGCATTGCGATAATAACACTAAGTACTGTATTTGCTACCCTTTTTGATACTGCATTCCTAGTGCACTGATATTCACCATGCTGGCTGTAATTTTGTTCTATCATCTACCTGCCATTCCCAACGGTCTGACTGCATGTTATCTTTGTTTTTTTTTAACCACCCATCCTATCCTGAGACCCTTCACTCCGGTTCCCATCCCCCTACCAAATTAGTTTAAACCCTCTCCAACAGCTGTGACAAACCTGCCCACGAGAATATTGGTCCCCCTCGGGTTCAGGTGCAACAATTTGTACGGATCATACTCCCACAGAAGAGATCCCAGTGATTCAAGAATATGAAGCCCTGCTCCCTGCACCAGCTTCTCAGCCACACATTAATCTGCCAAATCATCCTGTTTGTACCTTCACTGGCGCGTGGCAGAGGCAGCAATCCAGAAATTACTACCCTGGAGGTCCTGCTTCTCGTTTTCTGCCTAGCTCTCTAAATTCTCTTTTCAGGACCTCTTCGCTTTTCCTTCCAATGTCATTGGTACCAATGTGTTCCAAGACATCTGGCTGCTCTGCCTCTCCTCAAAAATGCTGTGAACAAGATCCATGATGTCCCTGGCACCTGGGAGGCAATATACCATTTGGGTGTCCAGTTCATCTATTTGAATCTCCTGTCAGTTCCCCTATTGAGTCCCCTGTCACCACTGCTCCCGCCTTCTCCCTCTTTGCCTTCTGCGCAGTGCTGCAACCTGGTCTCCGTGGCATCGTTCCCCTGGAAAGATCTTCCCTCAACAGTATCAGAATAGTATACTGATTATTGAGGGGAACGGCCACTGAGGTGCTCTGGGCTAACTGCCTATTCACCTTCCCATTCATTCTGACAGTCACCCAGCTGCCTGCCTCCTGCAATGTAACTTGGGGGATGTGGTAGGAAAGTAGCATCCAAGTTCCTCACCACTGATACCATGCTCTTTTCTTGCTGCTGCCATCAGGTAGAAGGTACAGTAGCCTCAGGACTCTCACCACCAGGTTCAAGAACAATTACTACCCCTCAACCATCAGGCTCTTGAACAAACGGGGATAACTACACTCACTTGCCCATCATTGAGATCTTTCTCACAACCAATGATCTCACTTTAAGGACTCTATCTCATTATCTCAGTTCTCATTATTAATTGCTATTTATTTATATTTGTGTTTGCACAATGTCTTCTGCACTCTGGCTGATCATTCATTGATCCTGTTACAGTTACTATTCTATAGATTTGCTGAGTATGCCCATAGGGGAATGAATCTCAGGGTTGTATATGGTGACATATGTATGTACTTTCATAATAAAATTTACTTTGACTTAGAAGCTTGGAATGGAGATGGTTGTGAAACACATTCAGTGCCAATAAGTTTATAGTTAACAAGACTAGTTAACTGACAACTACTTCTAACTCTTGTTAACATTGGGAAATGTTGGTCTTGCTCCAGAAGCATGGTATGCCCAGTGTTTGTAAAGTGGTCGAGCTTTATATATTTAAGAATCATGAGATGAAAAGTAAATATTGCATTTTCAGGACACTGCCTTGAGTTTCTTAATGAGTCCAACCAGTGCTTGGGGAGCATGCCTTATGAGAATAGTTTGAGCAAACTCGGCCTTTTCTCCTTGGAGCGATGGAGAATGAGAAGTGACCTGATAGACGTGTACTAGATAATGAGAAGCATTGATCAATTGGATAGTCAGAAGCTTTTTCCCAGGGCTGAAATGGCTAGCACGAGAGGGCATAGTTTTAAGGTGCTTGGAAGTAGATGTCAGGTGTAAGTTTTTTTATGCAGAGAGTGGTGAAATGGGCTGCTGGCGACGGTGGTGGAGGCAGAAACAACAGGGTCTTTTAAGAGACTCCTGGATGGATACATGGAACTTGGATAAATAGAGGGCTATGGGTAAGCCTAGGCAGTTTTAAGCTAAGGACATGTTTGGCATAGCTTTGTGGGCCGAAGGGTCTGTATTGTGCTGTATGTTTTCTTTGTTTCTATTCTGGGATTGTTTTACAAAACATGAAGATTCAGTTGTAAAATCTTGCTTTCCAATATTATCTTTGGATCTTTGTCCTTTCCTTCCAACTCAAATGGTTCAAAGTGGTTCATGTTACTATCAAAGAATGTATACAGTATGCAGCCTGAAATCTTACTCTTCACAGACGTCCATGCAATAAGAAACCACATAGAACGAATGAGAGAAACATTCGAGTTCCAAAGATGCTGCAGTCCTCCCACGCACAAGCAAAAGCAATGACCCTCCCCTTCCCCCACGCTGGAGCCAGCAGAAGCACTGACCCACTTAGCAAAAGCACTCCCCCACCCCCACCCCCACCACCACCACCACCACCCGAGACCTTGATCTGGAGTCCATCAAAAACTACAGTCCATAATCCACCCAGCACTTTGTCTCATACAGGCTCTCTTGATAATGTAAGTTTGCAGAGAGAATGGGATTCTGTACGAGCATGAACTTGATGGGCTGAAAAGCCTATGTTGTAAAAAGAGTGATACTTGAAAGTTCAAATCATTGTATAGGTCACATTTATTTCATAAACAGAAGTGGAATGAGATAGTTTCTTACTCCACCATATTTTAACAGTCTGGCTACTTTTACCGATATGTATAATTGTAAAATATACTTGCCCCCAGAGGTGTTTATTGGATGCTTTTGATGCTTTGAATGATTACAAGAAATTTCTCTGCTGCAAAAGTAAACATTAACTTGGTTTGGCAAACATTGATGGGCAAATCACTGTATTGTGTGGACATTTGTTTAAGGAATAACTATTTTCCAGTGTCTAAAAACTTTTTAATTCATTTTTCATTGCATAGGTTTTAAATGTTTGAAGTGTGACTGTCTTGTGCTTTTAATCCAAGTTTATAATGTGTATCTACTTTTCTCCCCCAGATGTGCAAGAAATTGATGAGTCACTGGAGTCAAAGGTAAGCTTCCATCTATCCTGCTATGCCAAGAAGCTGCAGGAGAGCTAGATTGATAGCATGGTTCTGAGTGAGAAATACCTGATGCAGAATGGTAAAAGTGTTATGAGCCATCTCACGCAATTAAGGCAAATGGTATAGATATTTAAACTTACCATTAACTTGAAGATAAATTCATATTTCTTTGAGGAAAGGAGTTGAATAGGATATAAGATGGTTGAATATATCTGTTGAGGTAGCAAAATTGTGCCAAACATCTTATCTGGTTGATGCAATGATCATAGTGGTCCATAAATGGAATGTTTTCATAAGTGGCCTCTCAGGATTGAGGTTGACTTATCTGTGTGTGCATCCTCTGGTGACAGGTTAATATCGCACTTGTCCACATGTGGGACATGTGCCTGATGGGATAAGATGGTGCACTACCTTTGCAGTTACACTGAGCGTTCATGAAGCTCCTGCCTTAAACATCAAATTTCCTTGTGCCATCCCAAATACTCTTCTGTCACCTCTTGGATGGAGGATTCTCAGAAGTTAGTGAGATGTTTCATTTTTATCAGGAAGGCTTTGAGACCATCATTTCCCCTGACGAAGTGGTAGTCTGTTTGACAGAGCTTGCAATGGTCTGTTTTGGGAGCTTGGTGTCAGCCATAGGATAACAAAAACTGACCTGCATGCCAAAGCTGGCTATGTAAGTAGGTTCCAAGTGATGGGGATGTTGTTCTTGAAGGGAGTGCTGATGTCCTTCCTTTGAATTCGGAGGAGATGGCATGATCATTGGAATGTACTGGGTTTTAGACAAGTTCTAAATTTGTGTTGCAATTTTAATTGTGCACTTTGTGTGAACACCATTCAACTCCTTTTGCAAACACTTCAATTTAAATATCTTTGTATTCAGAATATTCTATAACTTCTGAGCCAGCATTTAATCTTCACTAAGCAGTACTGAGGTAGAACCTTTTTGTTCAGATGATGAAGCGTGACTTCTCTGGGGCGGTGGCTTCTCTGCTTCCAGCCATTTACTTTATATTTAAAAAAAAAACAGGCAATGTTTGTCAGTGATTGAATTATGAATTTGCATATTCCCTTTCAGCCAAATGAACACAGTGATCAAATGAGAGATCAGCCAACAGGAACCAGAGTTGTTGCTGGGCAGATCATGGACGCAGAAGACTTCGAGGAAAGTAAACCTGACGAACATGAAGCTGCCTCTGAAGAAGAAAGTGTAAACACAGATAAAGATGTTCAAAAAGGCAAGACTCCAAAATCATGTTTTAGTTGACTTCGTAATTTATTTTATTAAGTTATCAAGGAGAGCAGCCATTGTGTATCTAATCAACTCATCCCCCTTCTGCCCTACCCTCATCATATTTGGGCCCCATATCTCAAAAAAGATGTGTTCTTATTGGAAAGAGTTCAGAAGAGCTTCACGAAGATGATTCCGGGAATGAAGGGGTTAACATATGAGGAGCATTTGGCACTGAAATTTAGAAGAATGCCTGGGAATCTCATTGAAACCTACTAAATGTTGAAAGGACTAGATAAGGTCGATGTGGAGAGGACGTTTCCTGTGGTGGGAGTGTCCAGAACTAGAGGGCGCAGCCTCAAAATTAGGGGTGACCTTTCAGAACAGAGGTAAAGAGGAATTTTTTCTAGCCAGCGTCGTGAATCTGTTAAATGCTGTGCCACAGACTGCGGTGCAGGCCAAGTCTGTGCGTATGTTTAAGCAGAACAGGACATCAAAGGATATGGGAAGAAGGCACGTGTATGGGGTTGAGTGGGATCCAGGATCAGCTGTGATGGAATAACAGAGGAGACTCGATGGGCTGAATGGTCTTATCACTAACGTCTGAGTTTCTTTGGTATTGAGCCAAATGCAACAGCAGTTTGTTGGATTTGCTTTGCAAATGCTTTAAGGAGGTGGGCACTGCAGATGCTGCCTAATGTACTGAGTTCCTCCAGCATTTGGTGAATGTTGCCATTAATCCTGCTAGTTATTTATTGGCAACCTCAAGGCTGTGCCTGTAGGTCACATGAAAGTAGCTGGCTTGGCTTCAGTTTTTGAATGTTTGGTCCATGTATAATTAAAGTGAGTTACTGGTACTGCAGTGATATTATTCTAATAAAGGCAGGTACTGAAGTGCTAGAATGACGGGTTGGAAATAAGTCTTTACCAAAGGAAGTGTAAGGCGCTCCTTCTGTCTGCTAGCCTGCAGGTCACCCTTGGGCAAAGGTGTAGCACCTGCTTAGTGCGCCTGATCAGGGTCACATGAAGCCATGCAAGCAGGTGGTGAATGGTCATATGAGCAGCTGGTGCATATCACAAGTACAGGTTATGCAACAATTTATGAAGTGTATTGATAATGCAGATATGCCACCCTGCAAAAATTCATTTCAGGGAGGTAGCACCACCATTTCAGGGAGGTAGCAGCCCCGCAACCCGATATTCTTCCCCCCCCCCCACCCCCCGGTTGACCTCCAAGGGTGTACTTTGTCTAGTGATTTTGTCTAATCTGTAAACCAAGTTGGGTATATGCAGAAAATGTGACATTAAAATATGTGCATATATTATATTATAGTATGTTTATTCTATTACAACTTTAAGCAAGTCTACAGAGAGTTTGGCGTCATCACGTAGGACATCAATAGAGTAGCTCCTGAGCAGCTAGCCAGCTAGTTTAAATAACGTTAGCTATGCTAATGGACGAATGACACCTGTTAAACTCACCTCAACATGTCTTTTACATTTTAACCCACCATGGGCAGTAGAAAAGTCACTGTTGCAAACAGTGCAGCGAGCAACACTGTCATTATTTTCGAGGTCGACTGTAAAGCCTGCCCACAAAGAAAACTGATAGGTCTACTTAGCATGAAGAGAGACCAATCAGGATGCTCCCTCTCTCTCTCTCCCTCTCAAAAAAAAATCGATTTGCGGGATATTGTATGTAATTTCCGTGCATCAGGAAGCCACTATCAATAAGTGGGAGACTCCCAGGAGAGGTGGGATGTCTGATAATGGCTGGGGTCATCCATCTTGTAAAGACACTCCCCAGGAAATGGAAATTCACTTCTGTAGGAAAATTTGCCAAGAACAATCATGGTCATGGAAACAGCATGATTACCTACGTCATACAATACGTCTTTTAAGAAAGAGGATGCGCTGAAGCTTTTGGAAAGCATCAAGTTGGATAAGTCACTGGGACCGGATGAGAGAGAGGAGATTGCTGAGCCTCTGGCAATGATCTTTGCATCATCAATGGGGATGGGAGAGGTTCCAGAGGATTGGAGGGTTGCAGATGCAGTTTGGAGGGGCACCTAGGTAACTCGAATAGCAGCTGTACTGTCAATGGATACAATTAAATATTCTCGTTTCAGCCTGATACAGCTAAAAAGCACAACTGCTTCCAAGGTCAGTAGAACATAGAAAACCTACAGCACAATGTAGGCCCCTCGGCCCACAAAGCTGTGTCCTTACCTTAGAAATTATCTAGGGTTACATGGCCCTCTGAGCTCCATGTACCTGTCCAGGAGTCTCTTAAAATACCCTATGGTATCCACCTCTACCGCTGTCGCCAGCAGCCCATTCCATGCACTCACCACTCTTTGCATTAAAAAAAACAACTTACCCCGACATCTGCTCTGTACCTACTTCCAAGCACCTTATAAGTGTGCCCCCTCGTGCTAGCCATTTCAGCCCTAGGAAGAAGCCTCTGACTATCCACACGATCAATGCCTCTCATCTTGTACACCTTTATCAGGTCCCCTCTCATCCTCCGTCACTCCAAGGAGAAAAGGCCGAGTTCACTCAACCTATTCTCATAAGGCATGCTCCCCAATCCAGGCAACATTCTTGTAAATCTCCTCTGCACCCTTTCTATGGTTTCCACATCCTTCCTGTAGTGAGGCGACCAGAACTGATCTCAATACTCCAAGTGGGGTCTGACCAGGGTGCTATATAGCTGCAACATTACCTCTCGGCTCCTAAACTCAATCCCACAATTGATGAAGGCCAATGCACCCTATGCTTTCGTATCCACAGAGTCAACCTGCGCAGCAGCTTTGAATGTCCTATGGACTCGGACCCCCAGTTCCCTCTGATCCTCCACACTGCCAGGACTCTTACCATTAATATTATATTCTGCCATCACATTTGACCTACCAAAATGAACCACCTCACACTTATCTGGGTTGAACTCCATCTGCCACTTCTCAACCCAGTTTTGGATCCTATCAATGTCCCTCTGTAATCTCTGACAGCCCTCCACATTATCCATAACACCTCCAACCTTTGTGTCATCAGCAAATTTACTAACCCATCTCTCTACTTCCTCATCCAGGTCATTCATAAAAATCACGAAGATTAAGGGTCCCAGAACAGATTCCTGAGACACACCACTGGTGACCGACCTCCATGCAGAATATGACCCATCTACATCCACTCTGCCTTCTGTGGGCAAGCCAGTTCTTCATCCACGGAGCAATGTCCCCTTGGATCCCATGCCTCCTTACTTTCTCGATAAGCCTTGCATGGGGTACCTTATCAAATGCCTTGCTAAAATCCATATACACTACATCTACTGCCCTACCTTCAATGTGTTTAGTCACATCAAAAAAATTCAGTCAGGATTGTAAAGCACGGCCTGCCTTTGACAAAGCTATGCTGACTATTCCTAATCATGTAATGCCTTTCTAAATGTGAGTGGTGAGTAAGGTGACTGTTAGACACTACAATGTGCCTGGAGCAAGCAGATTTTAAATAGCTTTAGGTGTGTTTGTTTGTGTTCAAAAAGCAGTGATTTTTGTCACTGATCGTGAGAAATAAGCCGTGAGGTGACCTCAGAACTGTTTTGCTCACTGCAGTTTCAAGCATTCAGGTTTGGAGATGCCTGACATGAAAAAATCTGCAGATGCTGGAAACCCAATGCAACATACACGAAATACTGAAGGAACTCAACTACTGGAGGCATCGCCTATGGAATAGAGTAAACAGTTGAAGTTTCAGGCTGAGACCTTTCTTCAGGACTGGAAAGGAGAGGGGAGGGTAGAAGTACAAGGTGGCAGGTGATAGTGAAGAGAGGGAAGGGGGTGAAGTAAAGCACTGGGAAGTTGGTGAAAGAGGTAAAGGGCTAGAGAAAGGGGAATCTGAGAGAGGACTGAAGACTATTTTAAGAAAGGGAAGAACATCAGAGGGAAGTGATGGGCAGGTAAGGAGATAAGGTGGGTGAGAGAGAAACAGGAATGGGAATGCTAAAGGTGAGGAAGGGGGTGGGCAGTTAACAGAAGTTCAAGAAATCTAGGTTCATGCCATCAGCTTGAAGGCTCCTCCAACCTATGTGGGCTTATCGTGGCAGTAGAGGAGGCCTTGGATTGACATGTCAGAATGGGAAGTAGAATTGAAATCAGAGGCCACTTGGAGATCCTGCCTTTTATGGTGGATGGAGTGAAGGTGCTTGGCAAAGAAGTCTCCCAATCTGTCTGATATACAGGAGACCACACTGGGAGTACGTCTCAACAGACTCACAGGTGAAGTGTTGCCTCACCTGGAAGGACTGTTTGTCACTACAGGAATTTGAAGGTGCTGATACTCATCTTGAATGTTCCAGTAAAATGAAGTTTTGGAGGATGCAATTGTTGATAGCATTGTTTAAAGGCAGTCCTTTACCTACGCTGGGTGTCTGCGGTGATTTTGTTCATTTAGTCAATCAAAAGAAAGTGGCTGCATACGCACATTAGGAACTAATAGTTTTATAGTACTGTAGTAGTATTAAGTGTTTGAAATTGGACTGTATTTTCTTTAAATCCATAATTTGCTACTCAGTTAAACAGGAGTTTGTCTTTTTACACCTTTTTAACTATTTTCATGGAACTTTGGTTAATTGGGGCATCTGTTTAATTGGGCCAAAATGTATTGGCCCTGGTGTTTCCCAATTAACCAAAACCAATGTATTTGTGTTTTTAGGCTTGCTGTATCTTAGTTTTCAGAATAAAGTTTGCCTTTCATAATGTTATGGTTACCAGCAAAAAAAAATGTTGTTGAAAGCTACAGCTTTTTTGAAGCCATCTGAAACTCTTTTGTCTAAAAATAAGATTTCAGTTCTATTACTTGTATACTATAATGAGCAGCAGCTTAAGCAGGTGCTTAGTTCTTCCCTTCCTCCACAATTAATGTTGTGCCACGTATGCAAAGGGAAAGTTCTTGTACACAATGCAAAAGTTTGATGGGGAGAGCCAAGTTTTGATAAATATTTCTTCTTATCACTTGATCAGTCAGATAACTAAGAAACAATAAGGTTGCTTGTCAAAGTAATTTGGGACATGTACAAAATGTTAGCCAGATTCCTGCAATTTATTTGTAGAATTTAAATTTTTGAGTAAAAATTGTTACTTTTTTTAAACCACAATTTTATTTTTAAGCAACTATTTTGGCTGTCCTTTTAATCTTTGTCATCTATATCAATGATGACGATTTAGGTGCCAAACCAAATTAAGAAGTTCAGGTTGTTGGGTCCCGAGTCGATGTACAGGCCGGTTCAGCTCACTGCTCCATAACGCTTACACCGCTCTGCGCTGAACTAAGGGTCCAAGGATGGAGTCTCGGTGACTTCAGTTCAGAATACTATTTACTTGTGCTTATTGTTTGCATGATTCTTTTTTTTTCTCTCTCTGAGCATTGGATGCTTGGTCTTTTTTGAATTTTTTTTTGTGTTGGTTTTGTGGCTGCCTGTTTGGAGACGCATCTCAAGATTTTGTAATGGAAACATACTTTGATAATGTACCTTTGAATTTTGTTTATCTCATTTTGTATTCTCACTACAGCATCTCCTTTCAAGTTGTCAGGTTCTAAAAGCTGAATCTTTTTCTAAGTTGAAGAATATTTGAAAGCTATTGGTTTCAAAAAGTAACATGCGTATTTTGGAAATCGGAATTGAATACTTGGGTCAGGAAAGATTTATGGAGAAGCAAACTCTTCACAATTCATAGCCTTTTAATTAGAATTGTAGTTTGTGTACTATGGCAAGTAAAGCAAAGTAATTCTTCTACATTCCTTCCAGAGATGCTTTCTGATTAAATTAATATATTTTGCTTTAAATCCTTTAGCAATTGGTGGGACTGCTGACGGAGAACCCTGTGTATTTCCCTTCCTCTTCATGGGCCAGGAATACCTGAGCTGTACCACCGATGGAAGAGATGATGACAGACTCTGGTGTGCAACAACATACAACTATAATCAGGACAAGAAATGGGGGTTTTGTGAAAGTGGGTACTTTTTATTGTGCATTTTACATATCTGGGTGATTTTGGAAAGGTTCAAAATATTTAAAACTTACGTGTTAAATGTTCAGGTTCTAAAGTGCATTACAAAGATTTGGGCAAATTGTTAACTTCCATGTAATGACACAATAGGTCATAACAAAATAGCTGTTGACATGCCAAGTTTGTGGTGGGTACCCAGGCAATGTAAGAGTCAGCATTTTAAGTTTTTAAATATTGACTTCCTCCTTTTGCTGAGGTAATCTTAAGATCTTGATCAGCACATTTCTTTCCCCTGTAGTTAAGTTGCAATATACTTCGGGCAGCACATATTGGGTTACTTTAGTAACCACATATGTATTTTTTTTTCCTCACCCCGTTATGAATGGTGTGTATGTGTATCTCTGGTCCTCTACCATGAAGGCAATTTGGTCTGTTTCTGGAGTGAACTATATTATTGGCTTGTATTAGCCTGTTTTTTTTTAGCTACAAATATCCAGCTTGTGTATTGATGCAGTGATCTGTTTAAATATTGACCCGCAGACAGTTTGAGTGAATGCCCTTATTGTTCATCTTATTTACCCACCTTCCAAGAGACCCTTCAATATGAGCCAAGTTTGTATGATTTTTGTTCTTAACTGCAGGATGAGGTGATTTTGATCTGTGTTTCTTTGAAGTCAAAAGTGAGGCATAAGACTTCATGGTTGAATGTTACAAGCACAACGAAAGAAAAGACAATGAAAATAAGTTATGGCCATCTTGTACTCTGTCTATAAGATCAAAAGAGTGCAGAGAAAATTTACAAGGATGTTGCCAGGACTTGAGGTCCTGAGTTAAGGAAAAGTTGAATAGGTTAGGACTTGATTCTCTAGATTGTAGGAAAATTAGGGGAGATTTGATGGAGGTATACAAAATTGAGGGGTACAGG
Organism: Mobula hypostoma; assembly: GCF_963921235.1. Classification (NCBI taxonomy): domain Eukaryota; kingdom Metazoa; phylum Chordata; class Chondrichthyes; order Myliobatiformes; family Myliobatidae; genus Mobula; species Mobula hypostoma. The sequence goes on from NC_086097.1 coordinate 10,956,248, forward strand.
TAGGGTAAATGCAAGCATGCCTTTTCCAGTGAGGCTGGGTGAGATGAGAAAGAGGTCATGAGTTAAAAATGAAAGGTGAAATATTTAAGGGTGAAAGGTGAACTGTTTAAGGGTAACATGAGAGGGAACTTGAGAGGGTAGTACAAGTATGGAATGTGCTGCCAATGGAAATGGATGCTGGTTCAAATTTCAATAGATTGAGAAATTTGCATGGTTACAGTTGCAAGAAAAAGTTTGTGAATCCTTTGCAATTACCTGGTTTTCTGCATTAATTACTCATGAAACATGGTCTGACCTTCATCCAAGTTACAATAATAGACAAATGCAGTCTAGGCTAATAACACACAAACAATTGTACTTCTCATCAATACTGAGTACACAATTAAACAATCACAATCTAGGTTAGAAGAAATTGTGAGCCTCTGCGGTAGTGCCTTCTACAAAAGCTATTTGAAGTCTAGTGTTCCAGTCAATGAGATGAGGTTGGAGATGTTGGTTATAGACATTCCCTGCCCTATATATATTAAAATAAAGGCACACAGATTACTGACAGAGCCTGCTATTCAAGAAAAATATATTTATGTGCACCATGCTTCGATCAAAGCAACTTTCAGAGGACCTAAGAAGAAGAATTGTACAGATACATGAAGCTGGAGGAGGCTACAAGAGCATTTCTAAAGACTGTGTTCAACCCTCCATAGTAAGAGAAATTGTCTGCAAATGGAGGAAACTCAGTACTGTTGCTACACTCCCTAGGAGTGGGCGTCCTGCAGATATCACACCAAAAGCACAATGGGCAATGCTGAAGGAGGTGAACAAGATCCCAAGGGTAACAGCAAAAGACCTGCAGAAATTTCTAGAACTTGCTAAAGTCTCTGTTCATGTGTCCACTACAAAGGAAACACCGAGTAAGAATGGTGTTCATGGAAGAATACCACAGAGAAAACCACTGCTCTCCAAAAACAAACATCTCAAGTTTGCAAAAGACCCCCTAAGTTTCACAATGTATCTGGGGCAATGTTCTTTGGACAGATGAAACAAAAGCTGAATATCTTGGCAGAAATGCACATCGCTATGTTTGGAGGAAAAAGGGCACTGCACATCAACACCAAAATCTCAATAAAGCTGCGAAGCATGGTGGAAGGCGCATCATTGTTTGAGGCTGCTTTACTGCCTCAGGCCCTGGACACCTTGCAGTCATTGAGGGAACAATGAATCCAAAATTGTATTAAGGCATTTTACAGAAGAATATCAGGGTAGTAGTCTGTCACCTGAAGCTCAATAGAAGTTGGATAATGCAACCAGACAGTGATCTGAAACAGGAGTAAATCAACAGCAGAATGGTTTTTAAAAAATGGTTTAAATTTGTGTTTTGGAATTACTAAGTCAGTCCAGACCTTAACCCAATTGAGATGCTGCTGCATGACCTGAAGAGGGCTGTTCATGCATGTTATCCCAGAAATATTGATGAACTGAAACAGTTTTGTATGGAGGAATGGTCTAAAATTTTTCCTCACCATTGTGCAAGTGTGATCAGCAGCTACAGGAAACGTTTGGAGGTTATTGCTGCTAAAGGAGGTTCTACCAGTTATTAAATACAAGCGTTCAGATACTTTTCCCAGCCTGGACTGAATGATTAAACAGTATGTTCAATAAAGATATGAAAAGTATAATTGTTTGTGTCCTTAGTTTAGGCAGATTGTTGTCTATTGAAACTTAGATGAAGATCGGACTGCATTTTACGAGTAATTAATGCAGAAAACCAGGTAATTGCAAAGGGTTCAGACTTTCTCTTTCACCTGTATATGGATGGTAGGGACATGCAGGGCTGTGGTCTGGGTGCAGGTGTGAATGGGTGTAGGCAGATTAACAGTTTGGCATGGATTAGATGGGCCAAAAAACTTGTTTCTGTTCAATGACTATGACTAGAGATGAAGCATATTGTTATTAAGATATAACCTTTGAAATGACCAGAATCAAGTGGTGTGACATCGACTACAGAAAAACTAAAAGTTGTAGAGTATATAGAATCAGGAATGCTACAAGTATTGAAAATTCACTGAATGATTACACATACAATATATAGGTGAGTGTGTAAAATTTAAGTAAATATAGGAAAATTAAATAACAAAAAATAACAATTTTACACCCTAATCTAATGCAACCCATCTAAAATCTAGCCTAAACCAGCTAGTAAACAATTTTCTCTCAATTTGCGACTCAAGTTTTTGCTTTTTTAAATCAGTTTATTTTAATTCATAGAAAACCAAGACGTCTTGAGTTACTGCAATGGTAATTTTAAGATTAAAACTCACGTTGGCTGTTCACTCATTACTCTAATACCTCTGTTCTAGCTGATGAAGAGGCCAGTCAACGCAAGGTTGCACAGGAAGCAGAGAGAATTTATCATAATGGAATGAAAATGATCAATAGTACAAGTAAAAAGAACCAAAAGAAAGAGTAAGTATCCTGATCTCATTTGGAAGTGGTCGTTGTGCTTCATTTACTGGATGTGAACAACCTGCAAGCTGATATTTCCAGCATCTGTTGAATGAAGTTGATTGGGCCATTTTGAAGGGTAGTTGTTCAACTACTGTTATAGTCTGAAGTGAAGCATGTAGATCAGATTGGATCAGGATAGCAACTTAATTTCCCAAAGACATAATCAGCTAGGTGAGAGATTTTATTTCATGGTCACCATTACTTGAAACTGTTAATCCAAATTTAATTGGATTAAATTTCCCGATTTGAAGTTGCACATTTAATCTAAACCTCCTGGTTATCTTCAATAATGTGATAGCTATGGTAATATATTTGTAAATCAAGGTTCAAAGTGAATTTATTAAAGTGCATATGTCACCGTGTGCTACCCTGAGATTTCTTTTGTTGTGGACGTTCATAGTAAATGGAAAGAGAAAATCGAATCAGTGGAAAAACCACACATGACAGAGGCGGACAGGCAACCAATGTGCAAAAGACGACAAACTGAAAATACAAAGAAAAGAGGAAAAAAATCAGGAAACGACTTACTTTCCATACCCTATAAGTGGAAATCGGTGTTGTGATTAAGTTTGACTGTTTTACCAATAATATTTCAAATGCGCTGTCTTTGAACTTGAAAGACAGTTGGAGCTGTCTGGGAACTACTCAATAATAATTTGGAGTTTATACTTAGACCTTTTTCAATGTTGAATCAAGTTCTGGTGTGCAGGCACTTTCTAAAAGGAACTGCCACCTGTCAGCTTTCCACTTTGTCACACCATATTACAGCAGTTGAAAATGTGCTGGAGGTAACATGCTAAATATCTAATCTTTCTGCTGGACTCCAAATTATTTTCATCCTCTGGCTATGTCACCTGAGGCCTTCTGAAGACTTCTGGAAGTAGGATGATGTAGAGGTGTCCACTCAATCTAGTGAAGTTTGGCAATGAGCTTGGGGTGTTAGCCACTTATGACAAGTCACAAGAAAATCCACAGATGCTAGAAATCAAATTAATAGACACAAAATGCTGGAGAAACTCAGCAGGTCAGGCAGCATCTATGGAAAAGTGAAGTGTCTGGTGTCCTGATGAAGAATTTTGACCCAAAGTGTTGACTCTTTACTCCTTTCCATAGATGCTGCCAGGCCTGCTGAGTTCCTCCAGCATTTGGTTTGTGTTACATTTGACAAGTGTCAGATTAAGCATGGGTCTGGCTGATTTTTAAGTTTGGGAAATTGAAAAACTTAAGATCTTGTTGCTATCTTGTTATAATGTTGCTATCTTCATGTGAAAACTTTAGTAATTCTTTTAGATCAGGGGTTCCCAGCCATTTTGTGCCATGGACCCCTACCATTAACTGGGGGGTTCGTGGATGCCTAAGTTGGGAACCCCTGCTTTAAATAGAGGGGATAATTTCACTAACGTCAACACTGCACTGTTCCTACAACCTATGGACTCACTGTCAAGGACTCTTCATGTTCTTTATCTATTGCTTTTTTTTGCGTTTGCAGTTTGTCTTTCACACATTGCTTGTTTGCCTGTCTTGTGTGCAGTTTTCATTGACTCTTTGGTTTCTTTGTATTTATTGTGAATGTATTGTGAAATGACTAACCAAGCTTAAACTTGATATCAAATTAAATGACAAACATCTACACAATGATCCACACACAGAGTACTTGGGAGTCACAATATTTTGTCAATACTTTGGTTATAATGCCTATCTTGCATTTGTATTTTATTTTTATCTTGCACTCGCAAGATCCACTTCAAAGTGTTGCAAAGAAACTAAAATCCAGAGCAGCCAATATCAACAGATAGCAGGAATCAACTGGGGTGCTAACAAACATCTAGCCTCGCACTGTTTCTGAATATTGTGCACCCACCTGGAGAGAAGTGCTCACATAAACATCATCAGTACACAGCTCCATACTTCTATGAGAATAATCTCAGGAGCTCTGAAATCCACACCTGACCAATGGTTCCCAACGATGAGTGGAATGGCATCCCTGGAGATTTTGTATAAGAGCATCTTCAGCAAAATTCTACAAGTATATGCAAAATATGTCCAACAACATTCCAGTTCATAAGCTCGGGAAATGCTCCTCCAACTTCTCAACTAAAATCTCCACAACTGGAAAAAACTCAAATCTTTAGAAATCAACATGCCAAAACAGCGCAAACATTACACCAACACGATGCCTGACAAAACCCAGCTTTCCCCTGTGGTGCCCCAAACCAGGACATCCTCCACCTGATCTAAACATTCCCTCTCACCAAGATCCGAGACAGCTTGGCCACGGTCCTTCGATGCGGCCACCAGCTGGAAGAGTGGCTTGACAAAAACCAATTAGTGAAGAGAAAAATACCTGACATACAAAACAAAAAAAATGTGAATGCCTACAAGAAAATGAATCTCAGGGTTGTATATAGTGACGTATATGTACTTAGATAATTTATTTTGTTTATTTTTTGTTATTGCAGTAGTGTAGAATAGACCGTCCCTTTGAGCTGCCCTGCCCAGAATTCCTCCAATTTAATCTTGGCCTAATCACAGGACAATTTACAATACCATTTAACATATCAACCCATCTATCTTTGGACTGTGGGAGGAAACAGGAGCACCCGGAGGAAACCCATGCAATCATGGGGAGAACATACAAACTCCTTACAGGCGGTGATGGGATTTGAACCCATGTTGTTGGTACTGTAAAGCGTTGTGCCAACCACTACGCTACCATGCTGTCCCATTTACAAAGTTAGTTTGCACTTGTGATGGGATAATGACTGCTAGGCAAGTGATTGATCTAGCAATCTTTGTGTCACTATATTCAGTGAAATTAATGCAATCCACTCTTAGCATCACAATATTTTGTCAATACTTTGGTTATAATGCTTATCTTGGATTTGTATTTTTTTCATTCATTTTTACTTCAGAGGTTATAAAATACTAATGCAAGCTGCTGAACTGGGAAATATTAAGGCCATGGAGAAAGTGGGCTATGCCATGCTACTGGGTGATTATATGAAGTTGGACATTGGAGCTGCCAAGGGTTTCTTTGAGAAGCTTGCAGAACAGGGTTCACCGAAAGGTCAAACAGTAGGTGTGCTTTACACAATTTTTTTTTCACCAACTCTTGTTGCGGTTAATAGCAAAAGCTGAGTGCCTTGAACTGAATGTTAACAGCGGTGGAAAAATTGGTCTGTTGCACTGTTCCCTTTTAGAGCTACAACTTTAAAAATTAAAAACAGTTTTGGTATTTTAAAATCAGAATCTGAAGTTCTACTCAGTAACTTGTGACTTCATCTATAGATGTATCTAAAATGGGCTGCAGTTAAGTTTCTGAATTTTGTAGATGCTTCAGAGCAAAAATGCTTTGCAGTTATCAGCTGTTATTTTGTACCATTTCATCTTTGAAGTGATTGATCCAGATCATTTATTCAATTAGCCAGTATAAATTGTTTATTTGAATTGAGGAAAGGGGTGAGAGCATGTCGATTTCAATCTTCCAAGGTGTCTTGATGACAAAAGAGCCAGCAGTAAACTGCTTCACTCACTTGCCAAATGTATAAAGCTTTCAGTTTGAGCAGAATTAGACCATTTGGCCCATTGAGTCTGCTCTGCCATTTTCCCTCTCTGCCCAAATCCTCTGTCTTCCCCTTCATAGCCCTTCATGTCCTGACCAGTCAAGAATCTATCAACCTCTGCCTTAAATATACATAAAGACTTGGTCTCCAAAGCTGTCACTTGCAACAAGTTCCACAGACTCACCAACAAATGAGAAAATCTACAGATGCTGGAAATCTGAGCAACACAAAATGCTGGAGGAACTCAGCAGACCAGGCAGCATCTATGGGGAAAAAAACTAAAGCCGACGTTTTGGGTGAAACCCTTCAGCAGGACTGGAGAAAAAATGCTGAGGAGTAGATTTGGAAGGTGGGGGGAGGGGAGAGAGAAACACCAGGCGAAAGGTGAAACCTGGAGGGGGAGGGATGATGCCAAGAGCAAGGAAGTTGATTGGTGAAAGAGACAGAAGGCCATGGGAGAAAGACCATGGAGACATCTCATCCACCGATGTCTATTGTAAACCAACGGACTCTCACAGCTACCTGCCACTTGTAAAAATGCTGTCCCCTTCTCTAAATTCCTCATTCTCTGTCACATCTGCTCTTAGGATGAGACTTTTCATTATAGAATGAAGGAGATGTCCTCTTCTTCAAAGAAAGGAGCTTCCCTTCCTCCCCCATCAACCTTAACCTCAACTGCATCTCTTCTATTTCACACACTTATGCTGTTACCCCATTCTCCCGCCATGCTACAGGGATAGGGTTCCTTTTGTCCTCACCTACCACCCCACCAACCTTCGCGTCTAGCATATAATTCTCCGAGACTTCCTCCATCTCCAACTGGATCCCACCACCAAACATATCTTCCCCCCCCCCCCCGCTCCCAACTTTTTGCTTTCTGCAGGGATCACTCCCTACGTGATTCCCTTGTCCCATTTGTCCCTCCCCACTGATCTCCCTCCTGGCACTTACCCTTGCAAGTGAAACAAGTGCTTTACCTGCCTCTACGCAACCTCCTTCACTACCATTCAGGGCCCCAAAGTCTCCTTCCAGGTGAGATAACACTTCACCTGTGAGTCTGTTGGGGTCATATACTGTTTTGGTGCTCCTGGTGTGGCCTGTTGTATATTGGTGAGACCCAATGTAGATTGGGAGATTGCTTCGCCGAACATCTGCGCTCCATCCACCAGAACAAACAGGATTTCCCAGTGCCCACCCATTTTAATTCCACTTCCTATTTCGATATGTCCGTCCATGCTCTCCTCCACTGTCGGGATAAGGCCACACTTAGGTTGGAGGAACAACACCTTGTATTCCGCTTGGGTAGCCTCCAACCTGATAGCATGAACATCGATTTCCCAAACTTCCAGCAACGCCTCCAACACCCCCTTCACCACTTTCCGTCCCTTTTCCCTCTCTCATATTAGCTCCTTGCTTGCCGATCGCCTCCCTCTGATGCTCCTCTTCCCCCCCCCCCCACTTCCCCACTTTTTCTTCCATGGCCTCTGTCTCTTTCACCAGTCAACTTCCCAGCTCTTCGCTTCATCCCTTCCCCTCCAAGTTTCACCTGTCACCTAGTGTTTCTGTCTCTGTCTGAATCTCCTCCCACCTTTCAAACCTACTCAGTCTTTTTTTCTGTAGTCCTGTCGAAGGGTTTCGGCCTGAAAAACGTTGGCTGTACTTTTTTCCATAGATGCTGCCTAACTTGATTTCCTCCAGCATTTTGTGTGTGTTGCTCCATTTATTCACTGCCCTCTAGCTTAAGAAATTCCTCCTCATCTCAGTTCTAAAAGGACGCTCCTCTATTCTGACGCTGTCCCCTCTAGTCCTAGACTCTCCCACCAAATCAGTTTCCTTGTGCTTCAGCCACCTGGCACTTTGCTGTTTTGAGCAATAGCGAACTGATCTTACCATTGTTATGCGTGTTCAGTTGCTGTACATATGATCCCTTTGGCAGACTTGACTTCCCTGCCCCTGCTGACTTCTTGCAACACAGCTGGAGATTGGTTATCAAGCTTCCAGGAGAGAAATCATTTGCTTTCCCTTCTGCTATTCAGTAACGTTTCAGCAATGATATTTTTGATCACAGGCCTACACTAGACAAATTTAGTAGCCAATAAATCTGCCAGCATGGTCAGCATCTGAACTACGATCAAACTCATCTCCCTGGAGCTGGAGCAACAGCACCAACTGAGTTTATCCTGAGTTTTATTGTTGCTCACTTTTGTTTAATTTTTTGCTGGAAAAGAAGGATACACATTGACATGGACTAGATTGGCCAAAGGGTTTGCTTCTGTGCTGTACTTTGCCATGACATGCAAATCAAAGATTTTGCAATACACTGAGCTAGCTGTTTTTTGCGCTCTTTAATTTGTATCTATTTCTAAGTTCAAAGTAAATTTCTTATTGTAATTTAGTTTTTTTTTATTACTATATATTGCAGTGTAGTACTGCCATAAAACAAATTGCATGACATAATGCTAGTGATGTTAAATCTGATTCTGATCCTCTCTTTAGGCACTTGGGTTCCTTTATGCATCTGGTGTCGGTGTCCATTCAAGTCAAGCTAAGGTATTTGTATATGTTTTTTAAAAAAAAATTAGGCTAACTTGTCTTCCTGGTGAATGTGTTCATTTTTGAGAAGGGGATTGCTCCTAATTTTTGCCTTTTACATTTAAAGGCATTAGTGTTTTACACATTTGGAGCTCTTGGAGGAAACTTGTTGTCACACATGATTTTGGTAAGTAATCCTACATTGTAACAAAGCCTTACAAAGTTAACTATTTTTGGCTTGCTATCCAGTATAATTGAGTTAATGTGTGCAAAGGTCATTTTTAAAACCTGTAACCTTTAGGTTAGTAGCATAATTGCCTGAAGTTAAATTGCTCTCTATGGATGTTATTTTGCAGCAAGTTTTGAATATTTAGTTGATGGAAATATAACACATTTCTTAATCGTTCAGGGCTATAGATATTGGGCTGGCATTGGAGTCCCTCAGAGCTGTGAATCTGCTTTAACTCATTACAAGCTCGTGGCAAATTATGGTAAGCAATCAAATTGGCCTCAAATACTGCGTTGTTATGTACCCCTAGGATTCATATTTTCTGTGGACTGTCACTTTAAAATGTCGGGAGAACGAGACTGACTTCTCACAGCATTCGCCTTTTGGATTAAAAATATCTCTTATTAATTAACCTGAGCATTGAACTGAACTATCTTACATTCCATCGTAAGACTGTATCCCTTACCACCTAAGCTTGAAGAGGTTTAGGTTTATATTTCCACACCTATATATGTACAAATAATCTCTGCTAACCTACTTGATCTATCTGGTTTTATGTTACTTTATTATGTAGTCACTAATAAAATTAGAGAACTGCAAAACCAGACTCCAGGTGTGTTCCATTTCTGCTGGTTCTTTAAACCCGTTATGGGTTACGTAACAAAATTGGAGGCACCGCTGGGATTCGAACCCAGGATCTCCTGTTTACCAGCTGTTTTTTTTTAAACCCGTCCCAGGTCCCTAACAATATTGGGGCCTGCGTCTGAAAATATGAACCCTGGGGGTACATAACAGCGTGTACTTTTAGAAATATTGCATGTTCTTCCTATATTCAACTAACAATGTAGGATTAGTGGGACATAAAAAAAAAAACAGAATGACTCTTTAAAGATTTTAAGGGAATAGATTAGAATCCTATCATTAGCTTGCGAGTCTAGATTAATGGAAAATGTATCTGGAGAAAATGCTCTCCATCCAAAAGATGGTAAAGATGTCAATGTAACAATTCAGTAAGTAATGCTACAGTGGTGCTAGAAAGTTTATAAACCTTGTAAAATTTTCTTTTTCTGCATAAATATGACCTAAAATATGATCAGATCTTCATGTAAACCCCAAAACTAGATAGAGAACCCACTTAAACAACACAAAAAGCATTATACTTTTATTTATTGAGAAAACTGATCCAATATTACATGTATTTGTTGGAAAATGTGAACCTTACCTTTCAGTAACTGGTGTGACCCCCTTGTAGGGTAATAACTTCAACCCTGGGATGTTGGTAGGCTTTCTTGCATGAACTGCTTGCTTCAGGTCCTTCCACAACATCTCTATAGGCTTAAGTTCGGGGACTTTGACTTGGCCATTCCAAAACACAGATTTTCTTTTGAACTATTCTGTTGATGATTTATTCTTGTCTTTCAGATTAGTCTTGTTGCATTATCCATTAAGCTTCTATTAAGCTTCAGGTGATGGACTGCTACCCTGATATTCTCCTGTAAAATGTCATGATACAATTTTGAATCCATTGTTCCCTCAACTATTGCAAACTGTCCAGGCCCTGAAGTAGGAAAACAGCCCCCAACCATGATGCTCCTGCCACCATGCTTTACAGCTGGGGTGAGGTTTTGGTGTTGGTGTGCACTGCCCTTTCCCTCCAAACATGGCGATGTGCTTTCCTACCAAGAAGTTTAACTTTAGTCTTATCTGTGCACAGAACATTGTAGAACATCCAGGTAGTCTTTTGCAAACTTGAGACGGGCAGCAATTTTTTTTGTAGAGCAGTGGTTTCCTGTGGTGTCCTTCCATGAACACCTTTCTTGTTCGGTATTTTCTTTAGAGTGGCACTAACAGAGACTTTAGCAAATTCTAGAAATTTGTGCAGGTCTTTTAATGTTACCCTTGGGTTTTTCCACCCCCTTCAGCATTGCATGTTATGCAGTTGGTGTGATATTTGTAGGATGTCCACTCCTAGGGAGTGTAGCAACAATACTGACAATTTCTCTCTGTGGACTGATGAACACTTGGCTTTAGAAATGCTTTTGTAGCCTTTTCCAGCTTCATGCATCTCTACAATTCTTCTTGGGTGCTCTGAAAGTTGTTTTGATCGAGGCATGGTGCTCATAAGTAGATCTTTCTTGAGAGGAGCAGGCTCTGTCAGTAACCTGACTTTGTGTGCCTTATTTTAAAATCAGGCAGGGCAGCTATATAACCCTCACCTCCAATCTCATCTCATTGATTGGAACACCTGACTGTAAATAGCTTTTGTAGAAGGCATTATCCCAGAGGTTCACATACTTTTTCCAACAAATACATGTAATATTGGATCGTTTTTCTTAATTAAAAAATGGACAAGTATAATTTTTTTTGTATTATTTCTTTGGCTCTCTTTATCTAGTTTTAGGACTTGCAAGAAGATCTGATCACATGTTAGGTCATTTATGCAGGAATATAAAATTCTACAAAGTTCACAAACTTTCTAGCACCAATGTAATCAGTCCTTTCAGACTTCGCTAACCATAAGCATAGAAGGATGTAGAGCAAAGATGCATAGACTGGAGTTCCATCACATTATCAGTCATGATCTAAGTGGCAAAACTGGGCTTTTTTGTCCTAGTTCTTCAGGTGTTCTATTTTTTTTTCAATTCTGTTTTTTAATGCCCATCATAATGTGCCATGTAGGCAATCATTGTCTATCCATGACCATGATTGTTCTTGGCAACTTTTTCTATAGAAGTGGTTTACTGTTGCCTTCTGGGCAGTGTCTTTACAAGATGGGTAACCCCAGCCATCATCAATACTCCTCTCAGTGTCAGTCTGGCATCAGTGGTCGCTTAACCAGGACTTGTGATATGTACCAGCGGCTTGTACAGCAATCTACCACCTGATCCCATGGTTTTGCATGACCCTGATTTGGTGGAGTGGGTGGTGCTTAGCAGGTGCTTCAAGGATGAGCCACGGGCTTGTGGAAGGAAGGAGCACCTTGTTCCTCCTTTGGTAGAGACATATCACCTGTCACCTAATGCTAAGTCAGTTAAATTTTAATCGGATTTTGTTGCTAGCTAATCTATTAAATCAGTGACTTGCTATCTGCTGAGGAGAATTTTGGCCACAAGCCGAGTATTTTAACAAAATTGAATTGAATAATCTTTATTGTCATTATACATGGGTACAATGAAACTCTGTTTGGCTTCCTCTCAGGCAATTAAATAAAGCGGTAGATAAAAACAAGACAGTAATAGAAAAACGGTATTAAATAGATAAGTAGCAGAAAATAAGTTGCAGCAGCACCAGAATATCACAGTAATGCCCAAAGTGCCGTTAGTGCAAGTATTTGAGTCCCTGTGTGTGTGGATGTGTGTGCTCACAGTTTCAGTCATTGTTCTGTGGGAGTGGTGTGATGGAGGCCACAGCTCTGGGATAGAAGCTGTTCCTCAGTCTATTTGTTCTGGCTTTTAGTGTCCTGAACTTTTTTCTGGAGGGCAGCGGGTCAAACAGGGAGTGGCCGGGGTGTGTGGTGTCTCTGGTTATGCTGATTGCTTTCCTCCTGAGTCTGCTGGAATAGATGGTGTCCAGTCCTGGGAGCTCCACCCTGACAATTTGCTGGGCCGCCCTCACCACGCGATGCAGGTCTTGTCGCTCAGCAGCTGTGCAGCTGGCAGACCATACTGTGGCGTTGTCGGTCAGGATGGTTTCAATTGTGCTTCTGTAGAAGTTAAGCAACAGCTTTTGTGGCAGTTTGGCCTGTTTCAGCTTCTCCAGTATTTTCTCTACTTTACTAGACAGGTCAGAAATTGTCGTTTTGGCTCCCTTGTGCAATTACATCGGTCGATGATGAGGAAGCTAGCCATGCATTTTGGTCACTAAGTGAAAAGTGTACTTGATGTTTTGGTCCAGTCATGGAATATCTTTCTTCACCACTCAGCCTTCCCCCATCTTCTCTATACCTTTTTACAGACCTTCAACACTTTAAGCAAAGCAATCAAATATTGACATTTTTCTACCAAGCCATTTTTAAAAAATATTAGAATAAAAGAACTTATTTTAATAAGTTTAAGAGTTCATATACCTAATTGAACCAACTATCATAGGCATCCAATTAAGTTGCAGTTTTAGGTCAACTTGTTTACATTTACTCATGTGGAACACCTCTTTGGCATCTACCTGCTCCTTACTCACTTATCTATCTATCCAATCTAATTTCCCAGCTTTGAAATGTCTGCAAAGTTGTATTTTAATTCCTTACTTTCAATTGTATATTGTATAAATGGATGTGTGGAACTTCAGTTAGTCCTGAAGAAGGGTCTCGGCCTGAAACGTCGACTGCGCCTCTTCCTATAGATGCTGCTTGGCCTGCTGCGTTCACCAGCAACTTTGATGTATGTTGCTTGAATTTCCAGCATCTGCAGAATTCCTGTTGTTTGTGTGGAAATTGTTAATGTATTCCTATTATGTGAACTTGACTTTGCCTTTTTGTCTTAACTTAAAATTAGAAACAGTAAGATACTGCTGGTCAGCTTTGAGTCATTAACCTTTTATCAGAAGTCTTTAATCTGAAATAGTAACTTATTTGTACAGGTTCCCCCCCACACTATCCGAAGGTAGAGCATTCCTATGAAACGGATCATAAGCTGGAAGGTCGTAAAGTGAATAAGCAATTACCTTTTTATTAATATGGGAAAAATTTTTGAGCATTCCCAGACCCAGAAAAAACCTACAAAATCATGCCAAATAACACACAAAACCTAAAATAACAGTAACATACAGTAAAAGCTGAAATGATATAAATGCACAGCCTATATAAAGTAGAAATACTTTTCTGCAGCACTGTCTAGTGCAGCGAAAATCTCGCGGAAGCGCTCTCGGCAAAAACACGGCACAAGCGCTCTCAGCAGAAACACTCTCTCCTGTAACCTTTAAGCTATGAAGCTGCCAAATCATACCAAATAACACACAAAAATACATGGCCTATATAAAGTAGAAATAATGTATGTGCAGTATGGTTTCACTTACCGCAATCGGGAAGACTCCAATAAATTGCAGTTTCGTCACAGTTAAACACTTATACGAATAACCACCTGACGCAATTGGCAATTGCTCTGATCTGGGCTGACATTTACGTGCTGGGTGGCACCTAATTAATTAGCTTGTTTATTTTGGCTTTTTTCTTAAAGTTGTGCTGGGTGCATTCCAACTACTGCTACGCTCCTGCATTCTTCACGGCAATGTATCGGTCGGCGGCCCGGAGCTTGGGGACCACTGCTTAAACTGTGAAGCTGCCCTCGCCTCAGAAACCGATCAAACCACCCATGACTACCTTGAAATTCCACTTTCATCACCATCGTCCAGTGCTTTCTGTTTCAGCTTATTAAAAAGACCGACTGATTTCTCCTTAAGTATAAGAAAACTTAACAGAACACCACACTTTGTACACCCATCAATCAATCAACCAAGCAATAGATTTTCCATTTTATCCACTATTGGATGCCGACTAAGAGAGACCACTTTGCTACAAGCAGAACCAACAATAACATAGGCAGCTTTCAAAATTCTTTCTCTGCATATAAATAGTGCGAATGGTGGATGCAGGCAAGTTCAATGCGCGGACAATGTACTTACTTTGTTCACCACGATTGAAACACTTAATTATGTCTCGATTTACGCTAAGTGTAACACCCTTTCGAGCTCTTTTAGGCTTTTCCGATACCTTAGAACTCATCTTGCTAACGGATGCACAAAATAAATCGAGATAAAGCACGTGTTTAAGCAATGCCGACTAGAATGCAGTTCTGAGAGAGGAGCTTAGCTGTTCGCGCGCGCGCTGCCTTTGCGAAACAGGTAACTAATGTAGGTCTTTCGTAACAGCAAGGTGTCGTAATGCGAACGTTCGGAAAACGGGCCACCTGTAGATGAGTTTTCATACAGACAATGTAACTCAAAGTGCTTTACAATGGGATAAAGTGTAAACATGAAAATAGAAGAGAAAAATGTTAGATAAAAGCAAGGTTAAATACAGGTTAGCAACTCAATCTATTTAGGAAATGGTTTCTTTCATGAATATTGCCTAAGATGACCACTTTCAGGGTTTTGTATTTCAGGTTTCAAAAATCTGTTAAGTGTTGTGGTACAGTGAAATGTATTGTACACCTTGTTCACTTGTAGTTCCTGTTTGCTGTGGCTGCAGAAAATTTTGAAGTTTCATCGTTTTGGTGAATATTGTCATTAAACAGAAGCTATTTCCACAACCTTCCACATATGTTGGTTAATGTAGCTCATCAGCTTTTAAACTTTTCCTTTTAGTTGCCAGTGATGTGTCCTTAACTGGTGGTAATGTTGTTCAGAGAATTCGTCTTCTTGATGAAGCTGAGAACTCTGGTGTTAGCAGTGGAATGCTGGAGGATGATTTAATTCAATATTACCAATTCCTGGCTGAAAAAGGAGATGTCCAAGCACAGGTACTTTGTTGACATGTTCTGTGAAAGTCTGGCTTAGTAAAATTCAGAGTGATATGCAGGTTTTATTTATTACTGTTCACCCAGATTAAATATATTCAGATATAAGCAGCTTTGTTAGAAGCTTTGCATAATGCATTGTATTATTTTCCTGTTTAAAACTTGAAAGAAAGTCAAACCATCTAACATTCAGATCAAAGGTGCTGAAAGTTTGAAATAAAAATGTTATCTCTTTAAGGTTGGACTTGGTCAATTACATCTGCATGGAGGACGAGGTGTAGAACAAAATTATCAGGTAACTATTTGAAAATAATTGAGCAGTTTAATGATCAAAATTGTTCCAAATAGTGGTGACCATTATTACCTTTTTCAAAAGAGTACATTCTTAAGATTTGTGTACTGCTTACACAATTACTTTGCTTTGTCACTTATAACATCTTTTTAAGTGATGTCTGAATCATAAATAGTGTGCTGTGATCTCCTGATACAGAGTCTTAAACTGCTTTAATGTCTGTAGAAAGTGTTTTGGCCACCTCTGCATGATGTCCTACAGTACTTGACATTGAGTAAATATTCCAAGTGCTTGTTTCTTTTCGTTTTGCTTTATATAGAAGGAATTTTCTTACTTGTTCTGCGCATTATGTTGATTTACTTTGCTTTTGTAGAGAGCATTTGATTACTTCAATCAGGCAGCAGCCACTGGAAACGCTCATGCAATGGCTTTTCTTGGAAAAGTAAGTACAAAGTGAAATGATTCATACACACAAAACTGGGTATAATAGTAAATTTTGAAGATGAACTTCTAATTTTTTTTCAGATGTATTCAGAGGGTAGTAGTGCTGTACCCCAGAACAATGACACTGCGTATCATTACTTCAAGAAATCGGCAGACATGGTAAGTAGATTCAGTAGCTTTCAAGTGATTTTGGATTTGGTGCTCTGATTGCTTTCAAAGCTGAATGTTTAACAAAGGCATAAATAAGTTATTCCTGTAAGATGAACAATGCAAATGTTCTCAAGGTATCAGCAGCTAACTTTTCCAGCCTTTGTGCTGAGGATCAGTGGTAGCCAAATTCCAATTGTCATTCCTTTATTTTAACTAGACATGACCAACACAGAAGTTTCTGATTGTGTAAATGAAGGTTAAAAATGTTATTTCAATTTTCTTACTGCCACCAAATAAACATTACACCCTTCATACTAAATGGCATAATTTGCTTTAATTCTTATAAGTTGTATAAATCTCGGAGAAAGTCAACAGCAAGCTATTCATTTGCTGGGCATGTTGACTACTGCTAGCGTTATTTTCTGATTTCAGCATTTGAAGCTAATGGATTTATAAATTTGCAAGTGGTTTATACTCAAGTATGTAATCAATAACGTGCAGTTTTGGTGTCCTGGTATAGTTCCCCCTCCCTACTGTGTTCAGTAGTACATGATCACTTCCGGCAACCTGTTGTTACTCAGTCCAAGAAACAAAACCAGGAATTTTGATGGACTGTATCCTGTACTAGCAAGGCAACAAAACCTTGAACTGGGGAGGGTGAATGGAAGTTCCTTTTATCAATCAATAGCTTGGTTTGTGTGTGTCGTTTGAAACCATTCAAGAAGTTTCGGGTTGTGAATGTTTGTTAATTTAACCACGACATTTATTTATAGAGACACAGTGCCCTTCAGGCTCTTTGAGCCACACTACCCAGCAACCCTTGATTTAACCCTAACCTAATCACAGGACTATTTAAATAACCAATGAACCTACCAGCCAGTATATCTTTGGACTGTAAGAGGGAACCAGAGAAAACCTACATGGTCATGGGGAGAATGTACAAGCTCCTTACAGCACTAGGATTTGAACCCGGGCTGCTGTTACTGTAAAGTATTGTGCTAACCACTACGCTACTGTGCCAGTGTAGGAGCAGAGTGAGGTCATTTGGCCAATCAAGTGTGATCTGCTATCTCATCATGGCTGATTTATTATATCTCTCAACCCTCTATTGGGTGTGATCTTGGCTGTAATCTATGAACTACATTCCATTTCTTTTAAGTATTGACCACGTCCCCATGTGAGGTGAACACTCCAAGTCCTGGCCTAATAATAATCTTCCCACAACCCAAGCTGAAACTAGAGGAATTTGGCATTTTTTTGCATACTGCCTTGTATCATCTCAAGACCAAACACTGTAACCAGTCCTTCAAGTTCAATCGCAATGTAAGCAGTATAAATCCTCATAAGCGCTTTTCATTTTCACCAAGTTGGTCAATAGCTGCTCGCTGAAGAGGTTTTGGATATTTGAATATGGCCTCACAGGGAAATGTGTGTCATACAATTGTCTAGTGAGTCCTGGTTATGTGACCATTGATGCCAGGCAGACAATCTCTAGGAGGATTGATAATGGCTGGAGTCACCTGTCTTGTAAAGACACTGCCCAGAAGAAGGCAGTGGCAAACTTGTACGAGCAGCTGGTGCATATCAGAACTATCCCATGACTTCATGTAACCCTGATCAGGGGCTAAGCAGGTGCTACACCTTGCCCGTGGGTGACCTGCAAGCTAGCAGATGAAAGGAGCACCTTACATCTCCTTTGGTAGACTTATTTCCATCCTGCCCTCCAAGGTACACACTACCCTCTGTAAAGAAGTTACCTCAGTTCTCTTAAATCTCACCCCTCTTGTATCTGTGCCATCTAGTTTGAGACGCCCCAACCCTGGGGAAAAGACTATGATTGCCAATTTTTCATTGTATTTGGGAAGCTGTAATGTGATATTTTGGGCTTCTCTGATTATTTCTTTGATCACTCTTGGAGACTTTATTTTGTAACAAACTGTTCAATTTCCAGGGTAATCCAGTTGGGCAGAGTGGCCTGGGAATGGCTTACTTGTATGGAAAGGGTGTCCCAGTGGTATGTATGAGTGTTTTTAATGGTCAGATTTTATCTGATTGGAATAAATAATTGTCTGGGTCAAAATGATATTGGCTTTTCATATGCAGGAAAGTTTTGAAGTGAAATTTATTATAGCTTTAAATCTGTTTTTGTCAACACTGATGGTTGCTTTTGCTATTTGTACTCTCCCACCTCCATCTCTACTGTTTCTTCCACTTTTGAACTAGAGGTATAATGAGGAACAATTTGTATTCTTTAATGAATTGCAGACCTACCAAAGCCAATTTTACAAAGGTGACATTGCATTTGACTATCTGATTAACACATTTGCAGTTTAAATACAACCTTCCTTCCTTGAGCTGTGACTAACTTTCTGAATTAGAATGATTTGATCTGTTGTAAAAATCCTGCCGAAATTGTGCAAATTAAGCAGGAAACTCCTCATTGTGAAGATGAAACAGCAGAGATCCTATAACATAGCTCTTCAAGATAAAGTGAGCAGGCAGGATTGCGGAAATTTAAAAATCTTTGTGTTATGGTTTATATCAAAAGTTGCCACCACAATGTCCAATTGAGAACTTAAGGTTTGCTTATTTCCTGTCCATGTCCCTGATTGAACATTTAATAGAACTCTGTGACCTAGAAATGAGCCATTGGTGCCCATCCTGCAGACTTCAGATTTGCATGAGGTCCAAGTTTTCTGCTGCAATTGGGATGAGTGTTGCATTTTCGTCATCACAATATGCTGCTTTATAGTCTAGTCCAAAGCCAGGTTTCAGAGGAAAGGGGGAATGTAATGAAGATAATGGCTATGTACAGTGCCGTAGATCAGGATGGCCAAAGAGGTATTAGAGCCCTATCATGTGCTATTGTCACAAGTTGAGCTTCGTCCTTTACAGCACTTCCCTTCCCTTCCATGTTACCGTCTTTACCTGCTCCAGCCTTTTCACTTGTGGCATTGCACCTAATTCTGACTTAAATTTGTGACCTTGAAAATACTTCATGCTGCCAGATTTTGACTTCTCTCCTGAAATGTTGATTCATAGTTTTGCAATTTCTGGTAAATACTTGCTGTACTGGCCAATGTTGATTTCCAACATCCATACAATGCACTTATTCAAAGCAAATCATATCTTTAATCCAGGGCAAGCAGATTTCACTTCTAGAATCAGTTATACTGGATGGAAACGGGCCCCTTCCCTCAACTTGTCCATACTGACCAAGATGTCTATTCAAGCTAATCGATTTGACTCCATTTAACTAACCCTTTTCCATCTGTGCACATGATTTAAATGTCTTTTAATTATTATGATTGGACCCACCACTACAACTTCCTCTGGCAATCCATCTCATGTGCTGATCATGCTCTGGAGAAAATTTCGTTTTCTACTTGAGTCCCTTTAAATCTTTACCATATCCTGAAATGGGTGTCCTCTTGGTTTAGACTGGGGAGGAAAAGACTTTATTCATTCCTCTCATGATTTTATGTATTCGTAAGGCCACCCTTCAAAATTGAACATTTTAGGGAAATAATACCAGCATTTTCAGTCTCTTCTTATAACTTCAGTCCTCCAGTCCCAGTAACAGTGCTTGAAATATTCATATTTGAATTCATATCTTTCTGTGATTACCTCTACTTTGCACCCCATGCCTCCCCTACTTTGCCTTCCAAGTATTCTGTAATCTTGTTTCTCTAACAGGCTATCATTCCCCCCTCCATTATTCAATGGTTATTGATTCACATCTAGTGTATGCTGTTGTAGTATATAGACATAGAACTGTACAGCACAAAAACAGACCTTTCAGCCCATAACGTTGTGCCAGTCCATTAACTTACTAATCAAATGGGCAACCTATCTAATCCCCTCTGCCTATGCAATGACCATATCCTTCCATTTTCCTCACATTCATGGAGCTACTTCAAACATTCCAGGCACCCACCACTTAATAAACAATAACAAAAACTTATCCCCCATAAAACTTTGACATGCCCCCCCCACCCCCACCCCCACCGTAAATGCATGCCATGTGGTATTAGACGTTTCAACTCTGGGAAAGGTGCTGTGTGTCTACTCAATCTGTGCCTCTCATCTTCTAGACCTCCATCAGATCTTGCCTGTGCTGCTCCAGAGAAAACAACCAGTTTGTCCAACCGCTCATTGGCACGTGCCCTCCAATCCAGGCACAAACCCTTCTGCACCTCCAAAGCCTGTGCTTCCTTTCTATAATGAGGCAACCAGAGCTGTATGCAGTACTCCAGATAGCCTTAATTGTACCCATCTGCAATATCCAGTACCTTGCCAAAAATAAACACTGTACAAAATCAGATTGGTATCAGCATTGTTAAAGCTGAAAACTATTTTGTGTGGTAGCAGGACAAAATTGCTACCTGATTTTACAGTACCTTTAAAATTATGTTTTGATTTGAATTGAATCCCAAGTTGTTTTGTTTTTCCCTTCTTAATAGAATCATGAATTAGCACTGAAATACTTTCAGAAAGCTGCTGAGCAGGGTTGGGTGGATGGACAACTTCAGCTGGGCTCCATGTATTACAGTAAGGAATCTTTTCATATTTACTATTTATAGACCTGTCTTAAAAATATGCAGATCTAGTTGATAATCAGCTGCTTGTCAAGTACTTTTAAATATGACAAACATCAATCAATAGATCAAAATATTATTTCAAAACTTGATGTCAATCTTTTCATTACAAGTTTGTTTTCTTGATTTTGATTAAATCAAATTTCTGGTTCAGAGCATGTTTTAGATTAATATTTGCAATTATGAGTTTGAGCAGTTGCCTTGCTCAGTGTTTCTTAATGTCTGGAATTGCATTGTTCAATACTGAGAAAGTGTATTTTGATTACAAAATCAGTATTAACATTCTTGGGGCAGTTTCTGACAAAACAGCTAGTTCTACCTCCTAGTAAACTGTTCTACTCAACAAACTTAGTGTGCTGTATAAAATTTATCAGCTGGTAGAGCAGTGGGGATGATAAGTTAGGGAAGTTTGGTTTCAACTCAAAGCTGTTGAACAAAACTACAAGTTGATTCAATGATATTCTTCTACCATTAATGCATATTTGTCTCCAAATTTATTTAAGGCTTACTCTTGGTGAATTTTCTGTCACCTCAAATAAAATGTTTGTTTTATAGATGGTGTAGGTGTGAAGAGAGATTACAAACAAGCCTTGAAGTATTTTAACCTCGCATCACAAGCTGGACACATACTGGCTTTCTATAACTTGGCTCAGATGCATGCAATAGGCAGTGGTGTGATTCGATCTTGTCATACAGCTGTTGAGGTAAGAATGCTTACCATGGTGCTCTTTGTAAGTGGGGTAGTTAACATTTCAAGTTGCTGAAAAGTTCCTCCTGAAATATTAACTGTTTCCAGATGCTGCTTGACCTGCTCAGTATTTCTAGTCTTTTGTTTTCTAGTTTCCAGCATCTAGTTTTTTGGTTTTCTAAGCGTTGATCCTTAATGCCTTCGCATGTAAGTGTATACTGTTAAAGGGATGCTTATAAATGTGTTCCACCGCATGATTAGGTTTCTGGTACTGAGTCAATTAATGCTGGCTATTGTCAGTGGGTGGCTGGATGGAGATATGTCTCAACCAAAGGAGGTATAAGGCACTGCTTCCCTCTAGCCTGCAGGTCACCCCTTAGGAAGTTGTAGCATCTGTTTAGCCCTCCAATCCAAGTCATGTGAAACCAGGGGAGCAGATGGTGGATGGTCATATGAGCAGCTGGTGCATATCACAAGTCCTGGTTATGTGACCACTGATGCCAGTCAGTCAATCTCTGAAGAGTATTGATAATGGCTGGGGTCACCCGTCTTGTAATTTCTGCCCAAAGGAAGGCAATGGCAAACCTCTTCTGTAGAGAAATTTACCTAGAACAATCATGTTCATGGAAAGAACGTGATTGCTCACTTCATCAGGCACATAATGAAGGACCGATGGCCAGTGAATCACTCAGGAAAATCTGAATGCTGGTCATGGATCAAACTGACTAGTCAGTCCAGAATAGGCTGGAAGAACGATCCTGGCACTTCTGAAAATTTTTGTAAATACAAAATAATCTGCAGATGCTGCGGTCAAAGCAACACTCACAACACGCTGGAGGAACTCAGCAGGTCGGGCAGCATCCGTGGAAAAGATCGGTCAACGTTTCAGGCCGGAACCCTTCGTCAGGACTGCAGAGGGAAGGGGCAGAGGCCCTATAAAGAAGGTGGGGGGAGGGTGGGAAGGAGAAGGCTGGTAGGTTCCAGGTGAAAAACCAGTAAGGGGAAAGATAAAGGGGTGGGGAAGGGGAAGCAGGGCAGTGATAGGCAGGAAAGGTGAAGAAAGAATAGGGGAAAACACAATGGGTAGTAGAAGGAGGCGGAACCATGAGGGAGGAGATAGGCAGCTGGAGGAGGGGGCAGAGTGAAATAGGGATAGAGGAAGGGAGGGGGAGGGAATTACCGGAAGTTGGAGAATTCTATGTTCATACCAAGGGGCTGGAGACTACCTAGACAGTATATGAGGTGTTGCTCCAACCTGAGTTTAGCCTCTTCATGGCAGTAGAGGAGGCCATGTACGGACATATCCGAATGGGAAGCAGAGTTGTGTTTTCCCCTATTCCTCCTTCACCTTTCCTGCCTATCACCTCCCTGCCTCCCCCCCCCCACCCCTTTATCTTTCCCCTTACTGGTTTTTTCCCACCCTCCCCCCACCTTCTTTATAGGGCCTCTGCCCCTTCCGTCTACAGTCCTGACGAAGGGTTCCGACCCGAAACGTTGACCGATCCTTTCCACAGATGCTGCCCGACCTGCTGAGTTCCTCCAGCGTGTTGTGAAAATTTTTGTGATGTTTCTAAATCAGTAGTTCTTAGACTCCTAATCTCAAATCATTTTAAAAACAATTCTGCACATATAATTTCATAGAATTTAACTTTGGCTCCTAACAAAGCCTGTTGAGTGTTTTGGGATGAAACCTCAGCAGTATAACTAATTAGGCCTCACTGCACTTCCTGAATTCAGTGGGTGTAGTTAATTGGTCTTCAATCCAGCCAATGTAAGTGGCATTGGGCTGCATCTAGCACAGGTTGTCCTTTATTGCAGTTCAGTAGTTTTAGTCAGGTTTGGTCTCACTGGCATATGTCATCATGAAATATGTTGTTTTGCCATAGCAGTATATTGTAATGTATAATATATAAAACTATAAATTGCAATCAGAAATGTATATGAAAATTAGTGCAAGAAGAGGAAAAAAGAAGGGGGCTGTGTACATGGGTTCGTTGTCATTCAGAAATCTGATGGTAGGGGAAAAAGATATTACTGAAATGTTGAGTGTGTTTTATGGGCCTCTACTTCAGTTGGTACAATATTTGCATTGTAAACATCCATTCTCTGCACAAGTGAAATCACGGTTCAGAAATGACTATTTTTAGATTGCAGTTTTTTTTTCTCTCTCCGTATTACAACTCTTTTGTCTGTGGGTTTTTACTCATTTGAGTACTTGGGATAACAATCTACTTTATACTTTGTACTATGTACTTTGCATTTTCTGATTTGAATTGCTTCATCTTCTGCAGCTGTTCAAAAATGTCTGTGAGCGAGGTCGCTGGTCAGAGCGGCTGATGTCTGCATATAGTAGCTATAAGGAGGGCGACACTGATTCTGCTTTGGTCCAATACCTGTTGTTAGCTGAACAAGGCTATGAGGTGGCCCAGAGCAACGCTGCCTTCATACTGGATCAAAGTAAGAAAAACCAGGCTTGTGGCATTTCAGCTGTCTTATTCATCTTTCAAAATATTATTGCTGGCCATATTTGTATAAATTCTGCTTTCTGTGAAAATGCGCTGTATAACAAGTGTGACCTTTGTGGTTAAACAATTATTTGCTGTTACATCAATAGTCTAGTTTGTTAAGTTAGTGGTAAAGCATAGAAAGAGGCTCTTTAGCCTACTGCATCCATACTGACTGTCATGTCTTTATTGTCAGTTGGTTCTGAAGAAAGGTCTCGACCCAAACTATCTGTTCACTTCCATACATGCTGCCTGACCTGAGTTCCTTCAGCATTTTGTGTATTGCTTTGGATTTCTAGCATCTGCAGACCCTCGTATTTGTGCCTTTACTGATCCTACTTGTCTGAATTAATTTCAAATGTCAATTTATCGATCACTCAAGACTGTGCTGAAATGGTTCTTAAATATTTCTCCTGCTTCAGTCTTTTAGGGATCATTCCACATGCTAACTAATCTGGAAAAATGTACTCCCAGAATCTCCTTTAACCTCCCCAATCCCTTTAAATCTTTGCTCTCTAATGTAGACACCTCTGCTATAGAACTAGGTGCTGGCTACTATCTTTACTTATCCATTTTGTTCACTGTTCCCTCTAAACTGCATGGCTGCACAGTAACTGAAATGGTCCTGCATAGCCACGCAGCTAGTAATGGACACAGCTAGAAAGTTAACGAAATGTGAAAGATTCTCATGTTCTGTATTGTGTTATACTATACCCTTCAATTAACAAAGTATGTGAATTTTCAATTTTCATTCTAAATATTTGCAAAAATAAAAAGCATTTAGTGCTATGCAGTTTTCAGGCTGTGTATATAATAATGAAAGAAGTCCTGCTTAGAGCAATGGTTGGCCCAGGCAGCTGTAAAAATAAATAAAAGGGATTGTTGATTTTATACCTCTACCATGTCACCTCTTTGCTCCAAGATAAACAACCCTATCGCATCCGATTTCTCCTCTTAAAGACCTCCAGTACAGGCAACATCTTTTTCTGAATTCTTTTCCTTGATCACTGAAAACCATAGCAAATGAATGTAACTCATTTGTGCAACATTGTAAAATGTGATGGTTTCAGAGGATGCAGAAAAGGTTCATTGGAATATTGCCTGGATTCAAGTATTAACTATTGGAGAGGTTGGATAAATTTAGGATTGTGTTCTGTAGGTGTTGGAAGTTGAGGGATATCTTGAAGTAGATAAAATTGAGAGAGACTGAATTGATGGAAAGTCAGGGTGGAATTGTAAAATGATCGAAGGCATACCAGAAGACAAAGCAAGAGGGGTAAAGTTTTTAAAGGAGATTTGCATGGCAATTTTTGGGGATAAAGGTATCTTAAATGTCAGAGGAAATGGTAGAAGTAGAAACATTTTAAAAGGTGTTTGAACAGATAAATGAACAGGCAGAGAATGGAGAGATATAGACCACTTTCTATTAGATGTGCATTTTAATTTATTTAGAGATACAGTGCAGAAGAGACCTTTCTGGCCCAATGAGCTGTGCTACTCAGCAGCCCCACCTATTTAACCCTAGCTTAATCACGGGATAATTTACAATGGCACGTTAACTTAAATCGATACGTCTTTGCACCGTGGGAGGAAACTGGCGCACCTGGAGGAAACCCACAGTCATGGGAATGACACTAAACCTCCTGGAGGACACTGGAACTGAGACCCTGAGCTGTAATAGCATTGCGCTAACTGCTATGCTGCCACAGTGCCCCAGTTTTTTAGATTTTTTAATTAATTGGGTATTGTGGTCAGCACATACAGTACTCTGCCAAAGTCTTAAGCACCCTAGAGTTTTTTGTGGTTTTAGATGGTATGACGTTGTCTGGGATTACCTGGAGAGGCAGAAACAGAGAGACAGCCAAAGTTTGCCAAACAACTGTGACAAGTTCTCCAAGATGCTCGGAGCAACTTACAAGCCAATTCTTAAAACTGCCTGTCAGTGTACCTGAGAGAATTGATGCGTTTTAAAGCAAAGAGTGGTCAAACCAAGTATTGATTTGATTTAGCTTTTTTACTGTTGGCTTTTTTGCTCTTTACAGTAAATGTTTTGATATTTAGAAACTTTTCATTTACAAACATGAGAAAATCTGCAGAATAAAGCACAAAATGCTGGAGGAACTCAGCAGGTCAGGCAGCATCTAGGGAAAAGAGTAAACAGTCAATATTTTGAGCCAATGCTCTCAGGACCTTCATAATTTTTGAAAGCATCTTCACTTTTCAGTTTTTGCATGTGCACATAGGCTGAAGAACTTTTTCCTCTGTACTGTATCTTCTAATTGGATTTAATTGAAGGGGCTTGTTGCTGTACCATGAAATGCCTGGTGGTGGCACTGCTAACTCCAAGTTGTTGATAGAAACAGCAAAATATTCTCATGGTTTATACTTGTTCAAATCTTATTTTTTTTAAAAGTCAAGTTTGGAATTCTGAAATATTGCACAGCAGACTCTTTATTTATAACTGAAGATACAGAATTATGACTGACTACCATTCTATCAAATAATTTTTATTCAGGTTGAGTTAATGTGAACTTGGGAATGTGTATAAGCCAGTGGGTATGCTGAGTTTTTAAGGAGTCAGCTAATCGAGTTCAGTAATGTACTCTTTATTCAAGACTTCAAAGTTCAATAATAGAATAAATACTTATTCTCTTTTGCAGAAGAAGCTAACATTTTTGGTGAAAATGAGACCTATCCTCGAGCACTGTTACACTGGAACAGAGCAGCAGCACAAGGTGAGATGAACATAAAGAACCTTGTACAGTGAGTTCTGGTCAGTCTTACTGCAGTTTGATTTTTGAAACCCTAGTGAGTGGAAGGACTTTATTCTCTATTTGAACCATTCCTTTTTTGAGGCACAAAGCCTTCTGAAACCTGAGTTTATGTGCACTTCAAAATGCAAATGCAATGTCCAGTACACTTTAAATTATAAAGTAGCACTCTAGGAAAGTCTAAATTATACTGTAAAATTCAAATTGTGATTGCACATTGAAGCAGATTTTTTTTACAAAGCACCTTCCAGACTAAATACTGCACAATTCATTAATTCCACTTAAACTGTCCTAGGAAGCAGTTTGATTTTGGCTGTTTTAATTTGGTTTAGATGCCTGGGGTATGCTGTTTCAGATGAAAACTTTTCTTGTCATATTAAATGTTCAATTTCAAAGTATGCTTGTGAACTTTCTAAATGACACTCAACTATAACCAAGAAAATTTTAACCAATGCTTTTAAGAATTGTAATCTTTATAAACGAGCTGATACGCTAATTCTAATTTGGATACTATATTACTTCCTTAAAATTAAAAGCAGCAAATCTTGGTCTGATCTAAAGTGCAGTCAGAATAAGGGTGAGAGCCACGTTTCATTCGGATAGTTGAATAGAAAATTGCTACAGAAAGCTCTGCATTTCTAATTGGAGAATAATTCAGTTTACCAGAATCTGCTCAAATAACATCCATTGCACTTAAGCTGACAAGCATCAAAGAAGAGTTGTTGGGGAAGGGGCATACATCTTTGTATGATTATGATGAACATCAAGTTCTGTAAGTACTTAAACATTGACTTTTGTTTTAGGTTATACAGTTGCAAGAATCAAGCTTGGAGATTATCATTTCTATGGCTACGGTACAGACATTGACTACGAAACTGCTGTAATTCATTATAGACTTGCCTCCGAGCAACAACACAGTGCACAGGCCATGTTTAACTTGGGCTACATGCATGAAAAGGGTTTGGGCATTAAACAGGTATGCATTTAAAATTATCATTTGTATTTACCGACATGGTTTCAGTTGAAGGATGGTGTCACTTTTCGGATTTGTTTGACATGGATTTATGAACATTTGGAGGGATATGATTAGAGATAGTCAGCATGGCTTTGTCAAGGGCAGGTTGTGCCTTACGAGCCTGATTGAATTTTTTGAGGATGTAACTAAACACATTGATGAAGGAAGAGCAGTGGATGTAGTGCATATAGATTTCAGCAAGGCATTTGATAAGGTACCCCATGCAAAGCTTATTGAGAAAATAAGGAGGCATGGGATCCAAGGGGACATTACTTTGTGGATCCAGAACTGTCTTGCCCACAGAAGGCAAAGAGTGGTTGTAGACGGGTCATATCCTGCATGAAGGTCAGTGACCAGTTGGTGTGCCTCAGGGATCTGTTCTGGGACCCTTACTCTTCGTGATTTTTATAAATGACCTGGATGAGGAAGTGGAGGGACGGGTTAGTGAGTTTAGTGATGACACAAAGGTTGAGGGTGTTCTGGATAGTGTAGAGGGCTGTCAGAGGTTGCAGCGGGAAATTAGAACCATAGAAAACCTACAGCTCAATACAGGCCCTTTGGCCCTCAAAGTTGTGCTGAACATGTCCCTACCTTAGAAATTACTAGGCTTACCCATAGCCCTCTATTACTAAGCTCCGTGTACCTATCCAAAAGTCTCTGTAAAGACCCTATCGTATCCACCTCCACCACCGTTGCTGGCAGCCCATTCCATGTACTCACCACTCACTGCGTAAATAAAAAAAAACTTACCCCAGACATCTCCTCCGTACCCAGCACCTTAAACCTGTGTCCTCTTGTGGCAACCATTTCAGCCCCGGGAAAAAGCCTCTGACTATCCACACGATCAATGCCTCTCACCATCTTATACACCTCTATCATGTATGGCAGAATATAATATTTATAGTAAGACTGTCGGCAGTGTGGAGGATCAGAGGGATCTTGGGATCCGAGTCCATAGCACGCTCAAAGCAGCTGCGCAGGTTGACTCTGTGGTTAAGAAGGCATACGGTGTATTGGCCTTCATCAATCGTGGAATTGAACTTAGGAGCTGAGAGGTAATGTTGCAGCTATATAGGACCCTGGTCAGACCCCACTTGGAGTACTGTGCTCAGTTCTGGTCGCCTCACTACAGAAAGGATGTGGAAACCATAGAAAGGGTGCAGAGGAGGTTTACAAGGATGTTACCTGGATTGGGCATCATGCTTTATGAAAACAGGTTGAGTGAACTCGGCCTTTTCTCCTTGGAGCAACGCAAGATGAGAGGTGACCTGATAGGGGTGTATAAGATGATGAGAGGCATTGATCGTGTGGATAGTCGGAGGAGTCTTCCAGGGCTGAAATGGCTGCCACAAGACGGCACAGGTTTAAGGTGCTTGGGAGTAGGTACAGAGGAGATGTCAGGGGTAAGTGTTTTTTTTTACTCAGAGTGGTGAGTGCGTGGAATGTGCAGCTGGCAACGGTGGTGGAGGCAGATACGATAGGGTCTTTTAAGAGACTCCTGGATAGGTACCTGGAGCTTAGAAAAATAGAGGGCTATGGGTAACCCTAGTAATTTCTAAGGTAGGGACATGTTCGGTGCAACTTTGTGGGCTGAAGGGCCTGTATTGTGCTGTAGGTTTTCTATGTTTTCTATGGATTCCCAGCACGGTTTCCAGTGGCTTTGAATTGCATCTATATGGAATGCTGTTTTTTATAATCTGGCAGTGTTTCATTCCCTGTTACAAATCCGATGAGCAGTCATCTTGCATTTTTACTTCATTCCTTGAGTACAATCTCAAATATATTGCCCATATTTAGAGGGGTGCCCTTTTAGAATGGAGATATTTCTTTAGCTGGAGAGTGGTGAATCTGTGGAATTCATTGCCACAGGTGGCTGTGTAGGCCAAGTCATTAGGAATATTTAAGGCAGAGGTTGATACATCTGCAGCATACTACCACCTACAGTGGACCTCCTACAATTCGTCTACTGACACAACCGATCGACAGATGACGCAATAGCCACAGCTCTACACACCATCCTTGTACATCTGGAGAAGGATGCTTGTATGAGAATGCTGTTCTTGGACTACAGTTCAGCATTCAACACCATAATCCCCTCCAGGCTTGACAAGAAGTTCAGAGACCTCAGCCTTGTGCAGCTGGATCCTGGACTTCCTGTCAGATCACCAGCAGGTGGTAAGAGTGGGCTCCCTCACCTCTGCCCCTCTGACCCTCAACACAGGAGCCCCTCAGGGCTGTGTCCTAAGCCCCCTCCTTTGCTCTCTGCATACCCATGACTTGTCTCCACCCACAGCTCCAACCTGCTAATTAAATTTGCTGATGATACTACATTAATTGGCCTTGTCTCAAATAATAACGAGGCAGCCTACAGAGAAGTCTTCATCACCCTGACACTGGTGTCAAGAAAACAACCTCTCACTCAATGTCACAAAAACAGGAGCTGGTTGTAGACTACAAGAGGAATGGAGAAAGGCTAACATTGACATCAATTGATCTGGGGTTGAAAGGGTAAATAGCTTCAAGTTCCTCAGCATATACATCACCAAGGATCTCGTGTGATCTGTACATACAGGCTGTGTGGTGAATAAAGGACAACAGCGCCTCTTTCACCTCAGATGGTTAAGAAGCTTAGCAGGACTTTCTACAGGGGCACAACTGAGAGCATCCTGACTGGCTGTATCATTGCCTGGTATGGGAACTGTATTTCCCTCAATCTCGGACTCTGCAGTGTGTTGTGGACAGCCCAGCGCATCTGTGAATGTGAACCTGTAACTATTCAGCGCATATACAGAGGTGCGTAAAAGGGGTCCGATGGATCATTGGAGACCAGAGTCACCACAACCACAAACTCTTCCAGCTGCTACTATCCAGGAAACGGTACTGCAGCATTAAAGCCAGAACCAACAGGCTTTGGGACAGCTTCTTCCAACAGGCCATCAGATTCATTAATTCAAGTTGATACAATTAATTTCTTTGTTCTATTGACTGTGCTGTTGTGCATACTATTTATTACAAATTACTAATTGCACATTTAGACAGTCATAACGTAAAGATTTTTACACCATGTATATGAAGGACATAAGAAATGGTCGATTCAATTGATTATTAATGGCATGAAGGGATACAGGGAGAAGGCAGAAAAATGGATCAGCCATGATGAAATGGCCAAATGGACTAATTCTGCTTCTCCATCTTATGTTTTTTTTTCCAATCCATTAGTTAAGTTGGGAAGGAAAATTTAATCATGTAGTAGTCTCCAGCAGTTTAATGTGGTTTTCATGACTAGTCCTTTAAATGGAACATTTATTATGTATTACATGTGGAGTGCCGCTTTAATCTCAAAGGTTGCGTTTGGAAGTGGTGTAGGAAATCAATTTGGTAGTTTGCTATCTTGGAGGCTAAGGGAATGTTCACTTTAGTGAGTGAGTTGGCTACTAGTCTTGTCATCTCGGTATATGCAGTGTCAAACCATGGTTATTTAAATTCCGTATATTTTTGGAATCCTGTTTGGGTAATTCTCTGTACAGTAACATTTCCAGGACCTGGTCATGTTTCTGTATGCAGCACTGTCAGTTGTATTGAGGAATCATTCTAAAGAATATTGCGTATTTGGTTCATATCCTCTAATGGTAAAATAAGGAAATTAATCCTATATTCTATCAAGAGCTGATAATTTTAAGACCTTGAACTTTTTTTTGAAGGATATTTATCTTGCAAAGCGGTTTTATGACATGGCTGCAGAGACCAGTCCTGATGCTCAAGTTCCTGTCTTCTTAGCCCTTTGTAAACTGGGAATGATCTACTCAATGGATTACCTGAGTGAAACCAAAGTAAGTAAACAAATGTTGAAGTGTATTTACTCCAATTATTAATGTAAAGGATCCTTGTTATCTAATGATTACACCTAAAATGACCTTTTCCTTAAGCATAAGTGTAATATCCAATGGGCGAAATGTTCTATCAGAAACTTTGCATGATGCCATTATGGAAAATTGTGCTTGTACACCCTACCATGACCGGAAGTTAAACCAAGCTGAGATTCATCAATATAGGAGAATCGTTTCTCAGAAATGAGCTTTGTACATGAGACCAGTACAACTTGAGTAGATCATCTCACTTGTCCATGTCAGGAAGGAATGTCATTTTCCTCTATCCCCTCAATCCTGTGCAATACTTTGCCTCATGGATGTCGCCACCAGTACTACAGAGCAAGAATCTTCTCCAGGGTGGAGCTTAAACAATCGCTCATGTGGCTGCTTAACTTGTGCAGTTCACTATTAATGTCTCAGCTTGGGGATATCCCATCTAGGCAGTTGGGTCAATAAGATCTTTTCATAAAATCCGCTTAATATACTTGGCTCTGCTTTTCTAACTGGATTGGAGCAAGTTGGACATGCACCGGAAGTATGGTGACATTTATAGATGCCTCAGAAATCCTCAGACTATGTTGATCGTTGATGTGGAATAACACCTATGAGACCTATTAAATGGCCTAGGCCTGGGGTTCATGGACTCCATAATGGTATTGAACCATGGCATAAAGGTTGGGAACCCCTGACCTAGATGATGTGGAGAGGATGTTCTCTATCATGGGGGAACACGGGACCAGAGCCTCAGAATAGAAGGGTGTACATTTAGAACAGATGAAGAATTTCTTTAGCCAGAGGATTGAATCTGTGGAATTCATGGCCACAAATGGCTGTGTGGGGCCAAGTCATTGGGTATATTTAAAGCAGAGCTTGATTAGTCTATACATCGAACGTTGTGGGGAGAAGACAAGAGAATGGGGTTGAGCAGGATAATAAATCAGTCATGATGGAATGGTGGAGTAGACTCGAGGCTGAATGACTTAATTATGCTCATGTCTTGCTGTTGTATTTCATTGTGTTATTTGCTGTACAGGTGACAAAGCTAATCTGTTAAAGGCTTGAAAGAAAAGTGGTCAAAGCTCCTGTTGGGATTTGAAAACTTTCTGACCTACCCACACAGCAGTTTTCCATTGTATGAATTTTTTTTTTTTTTTTTTTTTGCAGTTCCGAGAAATATGGATGCAGATTGACTTGGATGCATTACTGGGCCCCGAGTGGGATCTTTACCTCATGACTATACTAGCTCTGCTTTTGGGAACTGTGATTGCATATAGACAAAGGCAGCAACAACCTCGCTTGCGGGCACCAGAACCTCAACGTGGGCAACAGTAGCAAGGATGCAGTCTTGTTCAACCATACCACCAACAGCAGTGCAAGAAAAAAGTTAATCTTTAACTTTTATGAAATGCACATTTTCTTATTAAAATAGCCTGTTTTGGGGCTTACCAGGTTTTTAGTTGTTTAGGTCAGTGCCTGAAGAATAGTTTTACAAATGCCACAAAGCTAGTCCTTCACCATTGAAACATTGTTAATTTTACTATTTTGTATTAAATCTCCCAACTTTGAGTTGAACCCAAATTGTTTTCCATGAGGATATAGAAAATTCTTCAAGAGTTGTTCTTAGAAGTGCCATTACACAAGTATATCATCACCAAATGAACATGGATCTTTTCCTGCACTTTAGTCCTTTGAATTTGCCAACATTTGCCTCACTGTCAAAGGATTGCTTTCAACAGCTGGTCTGCTTATGGAGCTTTAGTCTTTTGTCGAATGGTGACTTTGTTCCACTTCAGACATCTTGAAATCAGCTATAACTAATGCACAATTTAAGGATTAAATTTACTGCAAACCTGAAAACAAATTTGAATTTGGTTATTAGTATGTTGCAGATTTAATGTTTTCCACAGTTTTGAGTGATTGCAATGTTTAGTTAAGGGGTTCTCCTGGTACTCATTACTGTTTTCTCTGGATTTGACCATTTTGCAAGGCAGAATTTAAAAATACTAAAACTGAACTATTTCATAGTAATGTGGTGATAAGGATATTTTTTTGAAAATGTGCAGAGCCAAAACTGTGAGACTAATTTGGTTCTTGACAAGGCAAATGTTAATGGAAGTAAGTACTCCATTTAATGATGGGCAAGTGACAACATGTTTGATATCTTAGATGTCTTAATTGAACTTGGTAATAATTGGAGTTTAATGATGGATTTGAATAACAGCAAATGTAGAGCGCAGAATAGAATTGTGTGTTTACCTTTGGGGAACCACTAGAGTGGGGGAGGGAGGGGAGAGAGCCTAATTCTAGGAAGCCCACTTAAACACTGGTTGAAAAAATCAGTAGTGATCTCTGGAGCAAATAGTCCATAAAGATTGCACTTTGTTTTGGGGCATAACTGAACGCTCAAAGCATATGTATTCCCTTTAAAATTGGGATGGATAGCTGTTGTAAATGTATGATATTGTAAATGCAATGAGGATTTGCTGTGTAAAATTGTTTAAAAATGTTAATAAGTTGTACAAACTTTTTAATATGCAGTCTAATTAGTCATTAAAGTGTATTTAAGCTGGTTTTAATAAAAATAAATGTAAGTAGCCTGAGACTCTTCATTTCTACATTAAGTGCTCTGTACATTTAACACTGAACAATGGGACCCTAATTGAACTGGACAAGGTGCCAGTATCCTCTTCAAGTTGTCAATCTGACCTGTTAAGAGGATGAACTGGGAAAGTCAAATTCTCCTTCCTGTCATCCAACTCATCATTATTTGTGATGCAGTCTACTATAGTGCTATCATCAAGAAAACTTCTAAATGGAGTTAGGAGTGTAAGCAATGGAAGATTCTAGAATACTAGAAGGAAGGTGATGAGTAGAACCAAATAAGAAAGGATGATGGTCAAATTAAACCAATGGGCTAGGGGATGGTGGCCCAATGATTTAAGTGTGTGGGTGATGGGCAGATGGAACAAGATGGAGAGGGAAAAAAACCGGTAACTTGGTGCTGGGTGGCAGAGTTTGGAAAGGAGAGGGTTGAGAGAACCTGCGTGGATCAGAAGAGTGAAATTAACATCTGATGTGATGCAGCTATGTCTACAAGAGCCTCTGCAATTTCTTTCCTAGCCTCCCATAAGGTCTGGGGATGCACTTTATCAGGTCCTAGGGAATTGCCCACCGTAATTGAGCTCAGGGCCGCAAATACCTCCTGCTTCTTAATATGTATATGATCCAAGACCTCACTACTTAACACCTCCATTCCTTTGTCATCCATAATATCCTTTGTAAACACAGTGGAAATAGGCATTAAAAATCATAACCATCCCCCGTAGCTCCACACACAAGCAGCCCTGATAGTTTTTAAGAAGACCCAGTCTCCCTAGTCATTATTTTACTCGTAATGTAACTGAAAACCTCTTGGGATTATCGTTAACCATGCCTAACAAATTTGTCTTGTATTCCAACACTCACAACACACGGGAGGAACTCAGCAGGTCAGGCAGCATCCGTGGAAAAGACTGGTCGATGTTTCGGACCGGAACCCTTTGTCAGGAGGAAGGGTTCCGGCCTGAAACGTCGTCCGATCTTTTCCACAGATGCCTGACCTGCTGAGTTCCTCCAGCGTGTTGTGAGTGTTGCTTTGAACCCAGCATCTGCAGTTTATTTTGTGTTTACTGTCTTGTATTCCCGTTTTGCCATTCTGGTTTCCAATTAAAGCCTCATCTTAAGGCTTTTTTTTAATATTTGTTGAGAATTCATTCATACTCAGCTGCTTGAAAATGTACACCAGCTTCTTTTTACTTACCAGAGCGTCAGTGTCTCTCGGCAGCCAGGGTTCCCTGAACTCAGTATGTCCACCCTTCAACCTAACAGGAATATGTGGGCCTTTTGAAAGTTTTTACTTGCCTACTGTTCCTTTGCCTTTAAATAGAATCAGCCAGTCATCTCAGCTGGATTCTGCCTAATGCCCTGCACCAGTGGAGAACTTGAATCTGTAGACCAGTTCGACCTTATTCCATAACTATTCAAAAACTAAAATTCAGAGTACATATATGTCACCATATGCACCCCTGAGATTTATTTTTGGGCAGGCAATCAGTAAATAGAAAGAAACACAATAGAATCAATGAAACACCACACATGACAAATGGGCAAACAACCAATGTGCAAAAGACAACAGATTGTGTAAATACAAATAAAAAATAAAAATAAATTAATCAGGAATGTGTATAAAGTACATAAGTTGATTAGAATTGTGGTCACTGGACCCAGGGTTTTCCCAACGGCCACTTCAGTTCACCTCCTCTCTGAGAGGAGGTACAGTATTGCAGTTACTCTATATATTGCATGAGGAAGCTTCTTGGATACCATAAAAGCTCCAGCTTTCCAGACCCTTTGCAGTCAGTTGGTCCAGTCAATGCTGTGATCAGTGAAAATTCCCACTAACACTCCCTACTATTCTCATTATATTTTTACCTAAATGGCTTTGCTAGCTAATCCCTCGAGAATATCATCTCGAAGTACTGCTAGTATGTCGTCCCTAATAAAATAGTAGCTTTCAGTCCACTTTGTATGTTCCTTGGTCACACCTGAACCATTGGTATCCCAGGACATTGAGCTGCCAGTCTTGCCCTTCTCTCAGCCATGTTTCTCTTAGATTGGCCGCTACGTCCCAGTCCTAAGTGACAATCCACTCCTTCAGTTTATGCACCCTATGTTCGAAGATCTTTGTATATGTTGTCTTGAACTGTTCCCTCTCAACTGGACTCACTTTTAAGGACTCTTCATCTCGATATGTTCTCAATACGTATTGCTTATATATTTATTATTATTTCTGTTTGTATTTGCAGAGTTTGTTGTCTTCTGCACTCGGGTTGAATGCCCTGGCTGGGCGGTCTTTCATTGATTCTGTTATGGTTATTATTCTATAGATTTATTGAGTATGCCCACAAGAAAATGAACCTTGGGTGACATATATGTAGTTTGCTAATAAATTTACTTTGAACTTTACCAATCTACTTTGTATCTTATTTGGTAATGCATAAAGTACTCATATTTACAAGTCTTGCACCATCTTTCCCTTTGTTAACAGAGCTTGGAATAACTACAGAATCTAATCTAATACTCAGAGGAGTGTTAAACTGTTAGGTACAAACTATCAAATCAAAACATCATAACGTTTGGTTTGTATTATCAGTGTAAGTGGGCTTAGAGCTGATTTATATTGTTGCCCCAGTCAAGAGGAATCAAACTGCCATGTTTCATCACATCGTTAATTCAAACAGATTACTTAATTATATTTGTTTTGCAATATATCAGACAGTTGTTTCTTGTTAGCTAACTGATTTTTTCGGTTTCTAGTAAATGATATTTATAAGTGAATACATTTGTTTGAAAAGAGATGTTCAGTTCAGTTATTACATCAAAGTGCATTCAGCTTTGGTATGTGGTCTTAAGCAACATTAATGCTAAGAGTTGATAATTTATCAAATGGATTTGCATTCTAAATGTACTATGGATATCAAGATAAATCCAGAGAGTTAATCCCGTAAACCCCTTTGAAGGTGTTTGTTTGTTGATAAATTCACCTGAATTATCAACAGAATCAGAATCGGGTTTAATTTCATTGGCATGTAAGAAGTGTGTGTGTGTATATATAGTTAAATTAAATGAGTGGTGCAAAAAGAGAGTTGGTGGGTTCATTGTCCATTCAGAAATTGGATGGCAGAGGGGAAGAAGCTGTTCCTGAATCATTAAGTATGTGTTTTCAGGTTCCTGTACCTCCTCTCTAATAGTAGCAATGAGAGGAAGCCATGCCCTGAGTGATGGGGATGATGGATGCTATCGTTTTGAGGCATCGCTCCTTGAAGATATCCTGGATGCTGGGGAGGCAGGTGCCCATGATGGAGCTGACTGAGTTCACAACTTTTTGCAGCCTGTTTCAATCCTGTGCAGTAGCCCCCCTCCCCTGCTGTGATTCAGCCTGTCAAAATGTTCTCCACAGTACCGTTTGCTGCAGTGGCCAAGGGGAATCAAACTGCCATGTTTTACCACATTGTTAATTCAAAGAGATTACTTAATTCTGTTTATGATTATAACCATATAACCATATAGCAATTACAGCACGGAAACAGGCCATCTTGGCCCTTCTAGTCTGTGCCGAACTCTTAGTCACCTCGTCCCACCAACCTGCACTCAACCCATAACCCTCATTCCTTTCCTGTCCATATATCTATCCAATTTAACTTTAAATAACAACATCGAACCTGCCTCAACCACTTCTGCTGGAAGCTCATTCCACACAGCTACCACTCTCTGAGTAAAGAAGTTCCCCCTCATGTTATCCCCAAACTTTTGCCCTTTAACTCTCAACTCATGTCCTCTTGTTAGAATCTCCCGCACTCTCAATGGAAAAAGCCTATCCATGCCAACTCTATCTATCCCCCTCATAATTTTAGATACCTCTATCAAGTCCCCCCAACCTTCTACATTCCAAAGAATAAAGACCCAATTATAATCATATTTGTTTTGCTGTATATTAGCCAGTTGTTGCTTGAGCTGTTTTTTTTACTTGTAACTGCAGAAGAAACATGCTATTCCAAGAATATAGAACATAGAACACTATAGCACAGTATGGGCCCTTTAGCCCATGATGTTGTGGTGACCTATACAAACCTACTCCACAATCAACCTAACCCTTCCCTCTTGCAGAGCCCGTAATCCTCCATCTGTACATCCATGTGCTAATCTAAGAGTCTTTTAAATGTCCCTATTAGATCAACCTTGACCACCACCCTGGCAGTGTGTTCCAGGCACCCACCACTCTCTGTGTAAAAAAAAACTCTCCCTTAAAATTTTCTCCGCTCAATTTTATTGTTCTATTGAGATTGGATTGAGCGGAACAGGCCCTTCTGGCCTATCGAGCCACACCACCGGGCAATCCCCCGATTTAATCCTAGCTAATCACAGGGCAATTTACAATGACCAATTAACCTATCAATCAGTCCGTCTTTGGACTGTGGGAGGAAACTGGAGCACCCGGAGGAAACCCACAATGTCACGGGGAGAACGTACAATCTCCTTCCAGTCAGCGGTAGGAACTGGACCCGGGTCACTTGTGCTATAAAGTGTTGTGCTAACCACGATGCTGAGGTGCAACTTAAACATGATTTCGATTGTATTGGTCTCTGCTGCTGTGAGGGCTTGCTGTACACCTTAACTATGCCTCTCATAAGCTTATACACTTCTATCAAGCAACACACATCAAAGTTGCTGGTAAACGCAGCAGGCCGGGCAGCATCTCTAGGAAGAGGTACAGTTGACATTTCAGGCCGAGACCCTTCGTCAGGACTAACTGAAAGAAGAGTAGTAACAGATTTGAAAGGGGGAGGGGGAGGGGGAGATCCAAAATGATAGGAGAAGACAGGAGGGGGAGGGATGGAGCCACGAGCTGGACAGGTGATTGGCAAAAGGGATACTAGAGGATCATAGGACAGGAGGCCCAGGGAGAAGGAAAAGGGGGAGGGGGGGAAACCCAGAGGATGGGCAAGGGGTATAGTCAGAGGGACAGAGGGAGAAAAAGGAGAGAGAGAGAAAGAATGTGTGTATATAAATAAATAGTGGATGGGGTACGAGGGGGAGGTGGGAGTTGTGTTTCATCCTCTCTCACTCCAAGAGAAAAGCAGTAGATGTTCAGCCTATCTTCATAATACGTTTCTCTAATCCTGGCAGCATCCTGGTAAATCTCCTCTACTCGCTCTCTAAAGCTTCCACATCTTCCTATAAAGAGGTAACAACAACTGACTCATATTCCAGTGATAACGGTAACATAGCAGTTAGCACGACACTAATACAGCTGCGGGGGGGGGGGGGTCAGAATTCAGAGTTCAGTACTGGTGTCCCTGTAAGGAGTCTCCGTACTTCCTCCCCATGGAATGCGTGGGTTTTCTCCAGGTCCTCTGGTTTCCTCCCACAGTCCAGGGACATACTGGGTAGGTTAGCTGCTCATTGTAAATTGTCCCATGACTAGATTAGGGTTGAATCGGGGTTGTCAGGGACTGCTACGCAGCGCAGCCAGAAGGGCCTATTCCGCGCTGTATCTCAAAGTAAATTGCTGTTCCTTTTCACACCTTGTGACGCATCTGGTGGCATTTTTTGCTGCTCCTTGGCGTTTGTCTGTTTTTCACGAGACCGAGTTGCTAGCTCGACGCTCAACCCAGCATGGGTGGAAAGCAAGGGGTCGGCCGGATTCGAACAAGGGACCACTTGCCTCAAAGTCCAGTGCTGATGCCACTGCACCACTGGCTGGCATCCAAATAACTAAATAAACAATATTCATTTACTCAAAATACTGTTGTCTCTCCACCTATCAGTCAGCAGATAACTGGGAAAGGAGATTGTAATCTCGTTAGATTCTGGACTAGTTCCTGAGGATTGGAGGGTGGCTAATGTAACCCCACTTTTTAAAAAAGGAGGGAGAGAGAAACCGGGGAATTATAGACCGGTTAGCCTAACGTCGGTGGTGGGGAAACTGCTGGAGTCAGTTATCAAGGATGTGATAACAGCACATTTGGAAAGCGGTGAAATGATCGGACAAAGTCAGCATGGATTTGTGAAAGGAAAATCATGTCTGACGAATCTCATAGAATTTTTTGAGGATGTAACTAGTAGAGTGGATAGGGGAGAACCAGTGGATGTGGTATATTTGGATTTTCAAAAGGCTTTTGACAAGGTCCCACACAGGAGATTAGTGTGCAAACTTAAAGCACACGGTATTGGGGGTAAGGTATTGGTGTGGGTGGAGAATTGGTTAGCAGACAGGAAGCAAAGAGTGGGAATAAACGGGACCTTTTCAGAATGGCAGGCGGTGACTAGTGGGGTACCGCAAGGCTCAGTGCTGGGACCCCAGTTGTTTACAATATATATTAATGACTTGGATGAGGGAATTAAGTGCAGCATCTCCAAGTTTGCGGATGACACGAAGCTGGGTGGCAGTGTTAGCAGGGAGGAGGATGCTAAGAGGATGCAGGGTGACTTGGATAGGTTGGGTGAGTGGGCAAATTCATGGCAGATGCAATTTAATGTGGATAAATGTGAAGTTATCCACTTTGGTGGCAAAAATAGGAAAGCAGATTATTATCTGAATGGTGGCCGATTAGGAAAAGGGGAGGTGCAACGAGACCTGGGTGTCATTATACACCAGTCATTGAAAGTGGGCATGCAGGTACAGCAGGCGGTGAAAAAGGCGAATGGTATGCTGGCATTTATAGCGAGAGGATTCGAGTACAGGAGCAGGGAGGTACTACTGCAGTTGTACAAGGCCTTGGTGAGACCATACCTGGAATATTGTGTGCAGTTTTGGTCCCCTAATCTGAGGAAAAACATCTTTGCCATAGAGGGAGTACAAAGAAGGTTCACCAGATTGATTCCTGGGATGGCAGGACTGTCATATGAAGAAAGACGGGATGAACTGGGCTTGTACTCGTTGGAATTTAGAAGATTGAGGGGGGATCTGATTGAAACGTATAAGATCCTAAAGGGATTGGACAGGCTAGATGCAGGAAGATTGTTCCCGATGTTGGGGAAGTCCAGAATGAGGGGTCACAGTTTGAGGATAGAGGGGAAGCCTTTTAGGACCGAGATAGGAAAAACTTCTTCACACAGAGAGTGGTGAATCTGTGGAATTCTCTGCCACAGGAGACTGTTGAGGCCAGTTCATTGGCTATGTTTAAGAGAGAGTTAGATATGGCCCTTGTGGCTACGGGGGTCAGGGGGTATGGAGGGAAGGCTGGGGCGGGGTTCTGAGTTGGATGATCAGCCATGATCATAATAAATGGCGGTGCAGGCTCGAAGGGCCGAATGGCCTACTCCTGCACCTATTTTCTATGTTTCTATGTTTCTATGTAATCTCTAATAGCATTTATCTTCCATCGGGGGATCTAAAGATCAAGTTCTTCACACAAAGAGATGTGGGTATATGGAACAGGCTGGCAGAGCAAGTGGTAGAGGCAGATACAATTTTAACATTTAAAATGACCTGAGCTCTCTGCCACCACCCAGGTGTCATCACGTATGAAGTGCCAGTAGCATTATACTGTTTACTTTTTAACATTTGTTTTTTTTTGTGATAATATTACTTTATGTGTTGTGTGTTAGTTATATGTACTGTGTTGTGCACCTTGGACTGGGGTAATGTTTCGTTTGGCAGTGTACATGTATACAACTGAATGCCAATAAACTGAGTTGAACTTAAATATTTAGACAGCTACTTGGATGGGAACGGTTTAGAGTGATATGGACCAAATACAGGCAAAATGGGATAACTCAGGATTAATCCTGATCAGCAATGACAAGTTGAGCCAAAGGGCCTGTTTCTGAGTTATATTATTCTATGGTCCTCCAAGAGGACCACAACCATGTCATAGGATTTGGAGGCTTTATGAGTCAGGGCTTTATGCTTTGGCTCTTAGTAAGGTCACCAAGGACAAAAAGGTCAAAGGGTAGATGCTAGATTAAGAGTGGCCCACTGAACGTGGATTTTAAAATTCCTTCTAAGATCTTGGCTAATAGACTTGAGAGTATTTTACCTAGGATTATTTCCAATGATCAAACTGGATTTATTAAAAATAGATATTCACATTTTAACATTCGAAGATTATTAAACATTATTCACTCTTCTCCATCCAAAGAATCTGAATGTGTTGTTTCCCTTGATGCAGAGAAAGTCTTTGATAGGGTGGAGTGGTCTTACTTGTCTGAGGTTTTGGAAAGATTTAATTTTAGTCCAGGATTTATTTCCTGGATTAAATTGATCTATCATACCCCTATGGCTGCGGTTATAACTAATAATCAAAAAATCTCCTTACTTTAGATTATACAGGGGTACTAGGCAGGGATGTCCTCTTAGCCCCTTATTACTTAAGTTGGCTTTGGAGTCCCTTACTATTACTCTTAGAGATTCTAATACTGTTGATTGTTAATACTCGTATCTGATTGAAACGTATAAGATCCTAAAGGGATTGGACAGGCTAGATGCGGGAAGATTGTTCCCGATGTTGGGGAGGTCTAGAACGAGGGGTCACAGTTTGAGGATAGAGGGGAAGCCTTTTAGGACCGAGGTTAGGAAAAACTTCTTCACACAGAGAGTGGTGAATCTGTGGAATTCTCTGCCACAGCAAACTGTTGAGGCCAGTTCATTAGCTATGTTTAAAAGGAAGTTAGATATGGCCCTTGTGGCTACAGGGGTCAGGGGGTATGGAGGGAAGGCTGGGTTCTGAGTTGGATGATCAGCCATGATCATAATAAATGGCGGTGCAGGCTCGAAGGGCCGAATGGCCTACTCCTGCACCTATTTTCTATGTTTCTATGTTTCTATGTTCAGGGGACAAGAGAGGGGACAAAGTACACAAGTTTTCGTTTTATGCAGATCACCTGTTGGTTTATATTTCAGATCCTAAGAAATCTATTCCTTCTATGTTATCTATATTTTCTGAATTCAGTAGTTTTTCTAGATATAAATTAACTTTACATAGAACTAAGTTATTTCCTATTAATAATTACTCCGATCAAAATCATGAAGTACCTTTTAGTATTGCTAAAAATTACTTTACTTATGTTGGTATTAAAAAAATTACTAAATTACTAAAAATTTTAAAGATCTCTATAAATGTAATTTTCTCCCAATAATTGATCACACCAAACAAATGCTTTTTAAATGGTCACCTATGACATTATCATTAATAGGTCGAATTAATGCTATTAAAATGATAGTCCTACCGAAATTCTTATATATATATTTCAGGCAGTTCCTTCCTTTGTTCCTAAAATGTTTTTTGACAGAATAGACTCTATAAGCTTCTCTTATATTTGGAATAATAAAAATGCTAAATTGAGTAAACTCTTATTGCAGAAATTAAAAAAGGATGGTGGTATGGCTTTGCCAAATTTTAGAATGTGTTATTGGGCAATTAATATTTGATACATTACTTTTTGGATTCATTATTCAGACATACTCGGTGAAGGGGTTCTCTTTACTGGGAGCTCCTCTTCCCTTTTTGTTTTCTAAGATTAGTAGACACGATTTTAATCCATTATTAAACAAACATTAAGAATTTGGTTTCAGTTTCATAAATTTTTTGAGTTAAACAATTTTGCTCTTTTTAGTAATGTCCATCTCAATTTTCTTTTTAAACCATCAATTTTGGATAAGGCCTTTTTAATTTGTAAAACCAAGAGAATAACAACTTTTTCAGATTTGTTTTCAGGGGATTGTTTACTGTTTTTTTCTCAGTTAGTGGATAAAAATGATTTATCTAATGTACACTTTTTTAGATACTGGTATTTACAAATTAGGAATTTCTTACGTGGTTTGCTGCCAAATTACCCTTCTGCTTATCCACCTAACATGACAGATGCTCTCTTTCAGT
This sequence comes from Mobula hypostoma, assembly GCF_963921235.1. Lineage (NCBI taxonomy): Eukaryota > Metazoa > Chordata > Chondrichthyes > Myliobatiformes > Myliobatidae > Mobula > Mobula hypostoma. The sequence goes on from NC_086097.1 coordinate 11,000,273, forward strand.
TTAAACCACTTCAGAAAGGGTTGATAGCTATAATTTATAAACGGTTATTGAATTTACGAATGATATCTAACGATAAAATTAAACGTGCATGGGAATTGGAATTTCAGGAGTCATTTTCAGATAATCAATGGAGTAAAATTTTTCATTTGGTGAATAACTCATCGATTTGTGCCCGTCATTCCTTGATACAGTTCAAGGTAGTGCATCGGGCCCAAATGTCAAAGGATAAACTGGCACATATTTTTTCCAGCATTAATCCTATTTGTGACAGATGAAATATTAAGGTGGCCACTCTAACTCATAAGTTTTGGTCTTGTATAAAGCTAGATAAGTTTTGGACAGATCTTTTTAAAACGCTATCAGAAGTCTTAGATCTGGACGCACAACCTAATTTACTCATGGCAATCTTTGGGATTATCCCATCGAAAACAAGAAATATTCCTGTTTCCGCTCAACGTATGATAGCCTTTTCAACTTTATTGACTAGGAGACCCATTTTATTGAAGTGGAAGGTTTCTAATCCACCTACTGTCTTTTTTTGGTTTTCCTCCATTATGTCCTGTTAAGTTTAGAGAAAATAAGAAGTCGGACATTTGATACATCCTTTAAATTTGAGCAAATCTGGCGACCTTTTATTCAATATTTTCACTTGATTTGATTTGTTACTCTTCCAATTATTCTTTTCGAAGTTTTAGAATTGATCAGAAAGTCGTATCCTCAGAATGGACTGCCCAGTCCTTTTCTTTCCTTTTTTTTCTTACAATGTAGTGGGAGGGGTTTTCTTTTCTTCTCATTTTAAAAATTTAAAGTTTTTTTTCTCTCTCTATGAATTGATAAGAGGAGAATTAGATGTCTTTCTCTTTAATTATATATTACATATTCGCTTAATACGATGTATGATTTTGATAATGTCTATTTCACTTTCTGTTTAATATTGTTACTAATATATATATTTGAGATAATTCTCCTCTTGTTTGTATATGTGCTCTTTCTAAATCAATAAAAAGATTAATAAAGAAAAAAAGAAAAGAGTGGCCCACTAGTCCTCCAGATTTGTGGGTTCAGCTCAGGGCTAACAACCCCGACTGGTAAAACAAAGCTATTGTGAAAACAGCAATGAAGAATCCTTCAACATCTGTCTGTGATGGTATTTTGGAGTCTCCACCTGGGACTTGCATGAATGACAGTAGTGAAAACCGAGAGGAAACTGCTGACACAATGAAGGAAGCCCTGACCGCCGCCAAGGAGGTGGAGGATCTTCATTGGCACCCTAAACACCATCATAGCTGGGCATATGACATTATTTTAATCAGGAATTTGAGATGAAATGCATGATATATTATTAATCCATGAAGGAAAATTTCTAGTTAAATTTTCACCTTCATTTTAAAATTATTTCTATAAATGTATGCTTAAAATGCAGGGTACATTTATTGCAGACTCTGTAGCTGAAGGGCCTGTATGACTGTGATTTTATTCTCATCCATAAGCATGGCTGCAAATGCACACACACAAAATACTGGGAGAATTCTGAATCTGAACCTGCATGTCTTACCCGTGCAGTTTAATTAGAGACAATAAATTCTCATTGAAAATGTGCAAACAATCACACAAAGCAGCCCCCAACCTACAGAGCTGTGGTACAACCAAAATCCATTTATATTTATTACTGATTTCTGCTTACTTTTCAGTGCAATTTAACAAACAATTTTAGAGGTCTTCAGAATAGAACCTTTGTTTTTAGAGATTGGACTGCTTTTACCACAGGTATCTCAACAAACAAAGGGAAGTCAGATCATCACAAAGACGGAACTCATGACAATCAAATACCCACTGGCCCTTGTCCAATGGCATTATGCTCTGCTGATAGACCATTTTTTCTTCTGCAGAATGCAAACTGATTATACCCAGCCTATTCATGTGCATTTTCATGTTGTCTGAAATGTGTTACCTTCCCCTCATGAATATCAATATAACAATACTTGAAAGGTCAGGATCTTAGGAAGCCAGGCATAAATAAGAGAGTGTAACAAAAAAATAACAAATAACCAATTATCCCAGGCATTCACCAAAGCTAAGTGGAATTTACAACTTGTCATAACAAGCTGCTGCAAGAGATTGTTCATAATGGAACAAGAGAAATTCGGGTTAATGAGATTCCTCAACTCTGTTTATTCACAGAAGTACTACTTTATCATTAGCTGGTGAGTTATTACAGAGAACTGAATGTACATGGTTTTCCATTGGACTTGGAATTGGTTTATTGTTGTCCCATGTACCAAAAGGCAATACAAGAGCAGATGTAATTTCCTTTATGATTAGGTTGAATGCTTCTTGAGATGCAGTAGTCCACGTGCCTCCAAATGGGTTCTTTCAGATTATGATACTGGCTATCATTCTTCATAGTGGAGTTCTTTCTGGTAGCTGGGTACCCTAATGTCAAATCATTGAGTGGCTTAACTTTACAAGAAAAATCCTTAATAAATTAGTGCTAATATCCAATATATTAGATTAGATTAGATTATGAGGATACACAGTCCTCTTTTATTGTCCTTTAGTAATGCGTGCATTAAGAAATGATACTTTTTGTTCCTCCAGGAAGGACTTCAATTCCCTTAGATTTCTGAGAATTGGCCACCGCTATCTCGTCAGAGTCAGTTAGGAAGTAACTGAAGTTATCTCCTTTACAGGCACCTGCCGTTTGAGACTATATAATGGCATGTTGTTTGACTGTTCCTAAATGCCATATCATGCATGTGGTTCTGGAAGCATGCCTGTCTTCCTTGGTGCGTAGAAATGTCAATAGCTTGGGAAATGATGGCGGGTTTTGTTTTTTCTGATCCAGCTACAGCTCTAAGATTGGGGAGCCGTCCCAACATCGCCTATAAAATTGCTTTAAGAGATGCTTGTTAGCCTCAATTTCAGCAACTCTGTCTCACTTTATGGTCCATGTCAACACTACCTGCAGCCGCTATAGATAGGCAGACAGTTTTTCACCCATGTTCTGTACCGTATTCATAAATTTGATGGATAATTCATCACTGTCTTCCATGGAGGCAAAATCTGAATCTAGGAGTTGACATAAACAGCAGGTGAAGCTCCAGAGCTTATTGGCTTGATGATATCCACATATTTTCTGTGTAATATGAAGATCATACACTCTTGGGTCTTGCAAGAGCAGTTCAACACTAGAGCGCCAAATCTCATAATCCGCCTCATTAGATGGATGAAGGACCCTATCAAAAAAAGTCTAGAGCCTCACTGGTGGATTACCATGAGCCATCAAGTCATTACTGTGCACAATGTGCTCCACTACGACTCCTTGAATATCTTGATCACTGGGAGAGAAGGATGGGTTCATTGCAACTCCAGTAGCTTGTATTACAAGGACTGAGTTATTCTGCATAGCAGCTAGATCTGTTTCTGGCTGGTTAATATCAGAGGAGTCGGCTCTGAAATTATTTCCCCACTCTCGATAATAGGTGTTTCACAGATCTGTGCTAACTCTCACTCAAGATTTCTTCATAATCTTTACCACTGCACTTTTCTAAGGTTTTCAACTCACCAAGATAAGCTTAAGTGATGTCTTTTCCAGCTATATGAGTGCAAACACTGGCTAAAGTAACTACATGGTAGGAAACATTTTGGTCACCGCTTGCCTGTTGAGTGTACTGTAGCAAGGGCTTGAGATCTTACACTACAGAACCAAAATTGTACTCTGCTACGAGGGACTCAGTAGACTCTGCTCCAGAATCAGTTAGAGGAATAACTCTGGCAACTGAACCATATCTTTTTAGGAAGTTTGGTACTTTCTCATCTTTTTCTGTTCCTATTATGCCACTGACTAAATCAGCATTTGGGATTTTGACACCTTTTTCCTCCAGGACTTCCATTTTCTTTCAATGTAACAGTAATTTAATTGAACAAAAGTGAGTTTGAATAATGAGATTATTTTAATGCTTTGTACATTAATCAGTGTGTTAGTATTTATCTAATAAACTGCCTCCTGGCTAACCCACCAAGTTTTATGTAACACCTTTGTAGTGTTTTCTTATCTTGTGAGACTGGTCGCCACACAGTTTATGAAGAATTTGAATTACCTAGTACTACACTGGGTGCTAGTAGGCCATCAGAAGCTCTAGGTATCGGAAGGAGGCAGTGAATAGAAAACACACACTGCTGGAAGTAAGTTTTGGTTACAAAAAAATAGCAACATGTAAAAATTATTTACATGAGTAAGAGCAATTCAAAATTCTAACATTCAGTCCAAGTCTCAGATATCAATGAAAACCAAGTTCTTAAACGCATCTCCCCCATTTCACGTACATCTGCTCTCACTCCATCCTCCCACCACCCCACTAGGAATAGGGTTCCCCTGGTCCTCACCTACCACCCTACCAGCCTCCGGGTCCAACATATTATTCTCCGTAACTTCCGCCACCTCCAACGGGATCCCACCACTAAGCACATCTTTCCCTCCCCCACTGTCTCTGCATTCCGCAGGGATCGCTCCCTACGCAACACCCTTGTCCATTCGTCCCCCTCATCCCTCCCCACTGATCTCCCTCCTGGCACTTATCCGTGTAAGCGGAACAAGTGCTACACATGACCTTACACTTCCTCCCTTACCACCATTCAGGGCCCACAGTCCTTCCAGGTGAGGCATCACTTCACCTGTGAGTCGACTGGGGTGATATACTGCGTCCGGTGCTCCCGATGTGGCCTTTTATATATTGGTGAGACCTGACGCAGACCGGGAGACCGCTTTGCTGAACATCTACGCTCTGTCCGCCAGAGAAAGCAGTATCTCCCAGTGGCCACGCATTTTAATTCCACATCCCATTCCCATTCTGACATGTCTATCCACGGCCTCCTCTACTGTAAAGATGAAGCCACACTCAGGTTGGAGGAACAACACCTTATATTCCGTCTGGGTAGCCTCCAAACTAATGGCATGAACATTGACTTCTCTAACTTCCGCTAAGGCCCCACCTCCCCCTCGTACCCCATCTGTTACTCATTTTTAAGCACACATTCTTTCTCTCACTCTCCTTTTTCTCCCTCTGTCCCTCTGAATATACCTCTTGCCCATCCTCTGGGTCACACCCCCCCCTTGTCTTTCTTCCCGGACCTCCTGTCCCATGATCCTCTCGTATCCCCTTTTGCCTATCACCTGTCCAGCTCTCGGCTCCATCCCTCCCCCTCCTGTCTTCTCCTATCATTTTGGATCTCCTCCTCCCCCTCCAGCTTTCAAATCCCTTACTCACTCTTCCTTCAGTTAGTCCTGACAAAGGGTCTCGGCCTGAAACGTCGACTGCACCTCTTCCTATGGATGCTGCTTGGCCTGCTGCGTTCACCAGCAACTTTGATGTGTGTTCCTTTTTATTTAGAATCAGTGAGATTTATTAGAAAAACCTTTAGTACCCCAATTTCTCTAACTAATTAGATCTAGTGTTATTACCTATTTAAATATTTACATACTAACATTTGTCTTTTTATTTATCACTAGTTACTTCGGAAACTTACTGAATTCCTACTTTCTTGTACAGGTCGGTCTTCATTCATCCAGCACCACTGGGACCTGAGGAGTGCTGGATTAGTGAAAATGCCAGATTACAGAAGGATCACATTAAGCATAATCAGTGCTGGATTATTGAAAAACCGGATTACAGGTAGTCGGATTAGTGAAGGTCGACCTGCATTATGATTAACCTCAGTTTCATTTTCAAGTCAATATGTCTACAAATTCAAATTCAATCCCCAAACAAAAATACAGCTTAACTCCTTTCACGACATATTCTCCAACATCACAACTTTTAAATAAGGTAAATTTCATTCAGTAAATTATCAAAATTCTTGCAAAATAATCAGTTCTTCCAGAAAATCGAATTCAGATCCTTTGAATGAGAAATGAACTTGTACATCCAACCATATTAAATCTGTTATGTCTTGAAACATTTCCTTTCCAACTGGTTCTTCGAACTTGGATGGCTCGCCATCTTGTTTCTTGGCTCATTGGATGAAATGGTGGGTCATCCACAGAAAGTCAATTCACAATACATACACAAAAAAAAGCTGAGCTGTATACAACAGGATTACAGTCCATAAGTTTCTTATATGCATTCTATTTTCTATTTCAAAATAATTCATTATCACATTGTCATTTCCAAACATTTATCAGTTACAACACTACCAAATACATTTCACACACAAATTATACACTCAGAATAGTAAAAGTGTTTTAATTCACCAAATCCCTTGGTTTGATTTATCAGAACTAAATCCTGGTTGCACTGTAGAAATCTTGGACACTACTCTCTGCCGATATTGTCTCGCTATAGCTGGTGCTCATTATAGCCGTAGCTTCAACTTATCTTCATCCTGAGGACTTCTAACAGTTTTTACCGTTAGTTAGTTTCTACAGTTTTCTGTGTTTTAGTCGTTTGTCTATGCCTGCGTCAGCCATGCCTTATTCGCGCTTAACAATTTTTTTCAAGTTTCCTTTTATTTTAAGTTCAGTTAGTCTCATTTTCATCCCTCCACAGGTGGAGCTTTCTAACGTTACATCTTTGGGTTTAATTAACCTGGGTTACATAGACAATAAAGTGCAATATTATAATGAGGTAAATTCTGACGCCAAGAGTACAAGGAAGGACCATCATTACAGAGAGGTAGAAGCTGTCCTTGAACCTGGTGGTACATGCTCTCAGGCTTGTAAATCTTCTATCTGATGGGAGAAAGGAGAGAAGAGATGCCAGGCTGGAAGGTGTCTCTGATTATGTTGGCTGCTTGACTGGGGCAGTGAGAAGCATGAACAGAGTATACGGAGGGGAGGCTGGTCTCTGTGATGTGCTGAGCAGTGTTGACATACAGTGATTGGTGACATGCTATCACAAGTCCCGGCGCTGGACTTCAGAATACAGTCTTGACATCCTCTGTCAGGAGTCTCTGGTCGTCCTACCCCTGGATCACATGAGCTTTCTCCGGGTCCTTTGGTTTCCTCCCACAGTCCAAAGACATACTCGGTAGGTTAATTACTCATTGTAAAATGACCTATGATTAAATTGGGGTTAAATTAGGATTGTCAGTGGTTGCTGCGCAGTGTGGCTCAAAACAAATAAAAATCCCAGTAGTTACTTACGGTCACAAGCAGAGCAGTTTGCCATACAAAGCCATATTGTATAGAATGATTTCTGGAATGCGAATTTCATGTCAACCTTCTTTAGTCTCCTGAGAAAGTAGAGATGCTGGTGAGCTTTCTTAGCCATGATGTTAACGTGGTGGATTGAGGACTGTTGGTGATGTTCACTCCCAGGAAGCTCCTAACCCTCTCATCTCAGACAGGAGCTGGTGCACCGACCTCCTTCCCGAAGTCAATGGCCGGCTCCTTTGTTTGGCTGATATTGAGGGAAAAGTTGGTGTCATGACAACATGTCACTAGAACCTGTCTCTTTCTTACACTCCTGTCATCATCATCATGTCATATGACGTTGGCAATCATGGCCATGACCATGATTATCTTGGTGAATTATTCTACATAATGGTTTGCCATTGCCTCCTTCTGGGCAGTGTCTTGGCAAGATAGGTGACCCCAGCTGTTAATAATACTCTTCACAGACTATCTGCCTGGCGTCAGTGGTCACATAACCAGGACTTGTGATATGCACCAGCTGCTCATACGACCATCCACCACCTGCACCCATGGCTACATGCTACCCTGATCTGGGGGGTTAAACAGGTGCTACACCTTGCCCAAGGGTGACCTGCAGGATAGCAGAAGGAAAGAGCACCTTACACCTCCTTTGATAGAGATGTATTTCCACCCCGCCACCCAATTTTGAATTTGATTAACACGTACAAAACGCTGGAGGAACTCAGCGGCCAGGCAGCATCTATGGAAAGGAATGAACAGACAATACTTCAGACAGAGACCCTTCATCAGGACTGGAAAGGAAGGGGGTGGAAGTCAGAATAAGAAGGTGAGGAGGAGGGGAAGAAGGACATGCTGGAAGGTGATAGGTGAGACCAGGTGAAGTGGACGGTAGGTGGGGGAGAGGGGGGAATGAAGTGAGAAGCTGGAACGTGAGAGGTGGAAAAGTTAAAGGGCTGAAGTAGAAGGAATCTGAGAGGAGAGGAAAGTGGACCGTGGGAGGAAGGAAAAGAAGAGGAATCTGATTTCTTTTTTAAAAAATTGTTCAGGACAGGGACTGGGCTGTCTTTTTGAACAACTGATTCTTTGCAGCAGTTTGATATATCTTATGTACAGTACCTCCGCGGTTTATCTCCTCCTTAGTGTGGTCATATGATGGAAGATTTTGAAAGGGATGCTATGAAATCCAGAGTTATACTTTGCACATCACTTGCAGTTTGCAAGCATGATGTTGAGTTTCCTTTCGCTAATTGAACTCTGGCAGTTGTGCCCTTGATCTTCCACTCTGTCCCATTGAAGTTCAATGTTAGTATGAGGAGCACCACACCATTTCCTGACTGGACCTGCTTAACTATTGAATTGCACTCCCTCCTTCTTCAAAACTACATTTCTGCAAGTAGCTTTCCAACCTTTCGCTGAACAAATTCAGATTACTAGTGTTCATCTTTCATTTACACTTTGCAAGATTGAGGTTTACTATGTTTAGTTCCCTCAAATCCATCATCATTCATCCTTGAATCATAGAAGATGATTTATTTGTCTCATGTACATCAAAACATACAGTGAAATGTGATGTTTGCGTCAACTAAAATCAAATAAACAAGGATTGTGCAGGACAACCGACAAGGGTATCCTTGCTTCGGACACCAACGTAGCATGCCCACAACTCACTAATCCTAACTGTACATCCCTGGAATGTGCGAGGAAGCCGAAGAATCCGGAGGAATCCCAAACAGTCAAGAAGAGAACCTACTGTACCCACTCTTTACAGACAGTGACGTCAATCGAATGCCAATCTTACAACTAGCACTGTAAAGCGTTGCACTAACTGCTACATTACTGTGTTGCCCATGATCTACTTTATCACTTAATCTCCATATTTCTGGATGAAATATTTGGCCCATCTACTATGTGCCAGTTCACAGATTTGCCAGTACCATATGCTGCACACACTCACAATCAATTCCCCCCAAATATTACCACTTATTTCCCACAATTTTATTAGAACATAGAAACATAGAAAACCTACAGCGCAATACAGGCCCTTCGGCCCACAAAGTTGTGCTGAACCTTAGAAATTACTAGGCTTACCTATAGCCCTCTATTTTTCTACCTATCCAAAAGTCTCTTAAAAGACCCTATCGTACCCGCCTCCACCACCGTTGCTGGCAGCCAATTCCACACACTCACCACTCTCTGAGTAGTGAGTCCTAAATTTTCTGTCCTTAATTGAATATTTCCGATGGGCATAATATGTTTGCTTTTGATATTAATTGAGCAGGTAGCTAGGCCATGTCAGAGGGAAAAGAAGAGACAATATTTTGCTCAAACATATAAGATCGTAAGATGACTTGACAAGATGTAGTCTACTTAGCCTCCTAATGAATGGTCTTGGTCTGAAATGCCGATTGTTTATTTTCCTTCATAGATGCTGCCTGCCCCGCTGAGTTCCACAAGCATTTAGTGTGCACTTAGTGTACAGATTCTCTTGTGTGTTCCCATCTTAGCCTCAGTTCTGTTTTCTTTACTGTCCTTTGACTCCCATGCAAACCAAAATTCTGTTAATATCTGCCTTGAGATCTATCTTGAAATTGTCCCAATGGCAGCATCCACTGAACATTTGCCCCATCAAGCACCCTCAGAATATATCATTTTGTTTTGCTACCTCAAGGAGATCTGTGATTATTTTTTGTGAAAATGACGTAATGGTCTTTTGGAGGTCACCTGATGTAATTTTCCCGCCGATGTGAGGTCACGTGATAACATGTGCACCACGGGTATATAAGGGAAGTCTACAGATGACGCAGTTAGTTTTTAGTTTTTAGTTTTCAGTTTCCAGCTAAAACGTGCATCTGTGTCTCTGTTTCTGTTGCGTATTTGTTTTTATGACGCAGTTTCATTTTTAAAATGGAGTGTATGCTCTGTTGCAAGGTACAATAGTGCTGGACTGGCAATTTTTGCTAGATGTGTTGATGTACCTTATTCTAGCAGTAGTACGGGAGAGTGAAGACTTTATCGAAGTACAGGACCTGAAGGATTGAGAGGAGTCAGTATCCTTCAGCAGTTTAACAAAGGATCGACCTTATTGAGTCTTCGTTGAAGGAGTAGTGACCTGCATCAAAGATAACTCTTGCCAAAAGAGCTAAGATTTCCTGCCGGATTTGCTCTCTAGAATTTAAGGTCTGTTGTCTTAAACTGTTTATTTCCTGCATCTTGAATCCTTTGGGTAGAACCAACAGGAAAGTCACGTCTATGAAGAAATCCTTCTCCAGAGAAGTCTCTCCCAATTGAACGTATAAATCTGTTGACCTTTTGAATTTACCATTTTAAGAACTATATCTGACTTTACCACTTTAAGAAATGTTTTCGCATTTAACACTTTAAGAACCAGTGCCGCGTGACAATTTGTTGAACGGCTGCATAGCGGTTAACTTCCGGTTAAGGTTTTTGTTTGTCTTTTTTTATTGTTTATCCGTGTTTAATAAATGTTTGGTTGCTTTTATATAACCTGTCTTGATTAATGTTCATTGTTGCCGGTTACGTAACAGTTTCAATAAAATACCTTTCATTCTTGTAAACTATATTGTGTTTTGGCTCAACCTGTTTAATTGTTCTTCAATTCATCTCTTCATCCAGGAACCAAACAAGTCAATTTAATCTGAATTTCAAATAGTTATTTATTTATTTACTTACTTAGGTAATGAACCAGGTCAGGTCACAGATCTCTCAGTGGATGAGCATCTGGGGGACAGTGACCACTGCTCCCTGGCCTTTAGCATTATCATGGAAAAGGATAGAATCAGAGAGGACAGGAAAATCTTTAATTGGAGAAGGGCAAATTATGAGGCTGTAAGGCAAGAACTTGTGGGTGTGAATTGGGATGATGTTTTTGCAGGGAAATCTACTATGGACATGTGATCAATGTTTAGGGATCTCTTGCAGGATGTTAGGGATAAATTTGTCCCGGTGAGGAAGATAAAGAATGGTAGGGTGAAGGAACTATGGGTGACAAGTGAGGTGGAAAATCCAGTCAGGTGGAAGAAGGCAGCATACATGAGGTTTAGGAAGCAAGGATCAGATGGGTCTATTGAGGAATATAGGGTAGCAAGAAGGAGCTTAGGAAGGGGCTGAGGAGAGCAAGTAGGAGGCATGAGAAGACCTTGGCCAGTAGGGTAAAGGAAAACACCAAGGCATTCTTCAATTATGTGAAGAACAAAAGGATGACAGGAGTGAATGTAGGACCGATTAGAGATAAAGGTGGGAAGATGTGCCTGGAGGCTGTGAAAGTGAGCGAGGTCCTCAATGAATACTTCTCTTTGGTATTCACCAATGAGAGGGAACTTGATGATGGTGAGGACAATATGAGTGAGGTTGATGTTCTGGAGCATGTTGATATTAAGGGAGAGGAGGTGTTGGAGTTGTTAAAATACGTTAGGATGGATAAGTCCCCGGGGCCTGATGGAATATTTCCCCGGATGCTCCACGAGGCGAGAGAAGAGATTGCTGAGCCTCTGGCTAGGATCTTTATGCCCTCATTGTCCATGGGAATGGTACCAGAGGATTGGAGAGAGGCGAATGTTGTCCCCTTGTTCAAAAAAGGTAGTAGGGATAGTCCAGGTAATTATAGGCAGGCCAGTGAGCCTTACGTCTGTGGTGAGAAAGCTGTTGGAAAAGATTCTTAGAGATAGGATCTATGGACATTTAGAGAATCATGGTCTGATCAGGGACAGTCAGCATGGCTTTGTGAAGGACAGATCGTGTCTAACAAGCCTGATAGAGTTCTTTGAGGAGGGGACCAGGCATATAGATGAGGATAGTGCAGTGGATGTGATCTATATGGATTTTAGTAAGGCATTTGACAAGGTTCCACACGGTAGGCTTATTCAGAAAGTCAGAAGGCATGGGATCCAGAGAGATTTGGCCGGGTGGATTCAGAATTGGCTTGCCTACAGAAGGCAGAGGGTTGCGGTGGAGGGAGTACATTCGGATTGGAGGGTTGTGACTAGCGCTGTCCTACAAGGATCAGTTCTGGGACCTCTACTTTTCATGATTTTTATTAAGGACCTGGATATGGGGGTAGAAGGGTGGGTTGGCAAGTTTGCAGATGACACAAAGGTTGGGGGTGTTCTGGATAGTGTAGAGGATTGTCGAACAAAAGAACAAATTGCACAAATGGCAAAAAAAGCAAGAGAAAAACACAAAGAATATTAAACATCTAATGACAGAGTCCTTGGAACAGACTAGGAATGTTCAGTAACAGTTTCCTCTGCATTTTTCTGGACATTTCTTGGTTTCAGTGAGGACTATCACATGACTTAAATCTGGCTATCTGATTGGTTAATGTTATTCATGGAATTTAACATTATCAGTGGTCTGCTACAAGAAAACTGGACCATCTTTGTTCACTCTCTTTTTCCTAGGCACTTTTCCGCCTGCTCTTTTTTGTTCTCCCTCCTCATCTTGCTTCTCCCTTTTTCTTCTTTGTTCTTCTAACACTTAATAAATTTTATGCCTCAATCTTAACTTCCAACGAACCTTTGGATCACAAAAGCATCAGGATCCAATAGGATGTTGCCTCATTTAATGTTGTATCTTCCAAAGTATTAAGAAATTACTTTGGTGAATTAATTGCAACGTTATTGACCCCTTGGTGTTAATATTCAACATTACCATATTCTGAGTTTCCATAAGATTAACTTAACTATCTCAACCACAAGCCATGCACAAAATGTATTCAAACCATTTCTTCAAATGCTAATATGTGCTGTATAAAATTGCATTGTGTGAACAGATATGTCAAATTTAAGGCTGAATAACTTCTTAAAGGGTAAATTTAAATATTAGTTTTGAAGTATCTCAGGCTGTTCTATGGAAATTAGCGGAAAATGTATCTACATGCCAGTGATGCCGTGGTGAATAAAGAATTTTCCCCTCTGGAGTTTAGTTACAAGTTGACTCTTCCCATATTTGGTGGGCTGCAATCATCATGAGAAGTCATTCATTGGTGAAGCAGCGCAAGACTGAAGAAGAGCTCAGTAACTTTTCTTCACGGTGAATGAAAGGCCAGGCATTCTACTTCCATATCTTGCGAGGAAAACCCTATGGTTTGAGGTATAACAAGTGTAGGCAGGATGGTAGTTAAGGCTCCTCCTGTGAGATTTGAGATTTCAGGGTTCATCTGCAGGGAGTGTAACCACCATCAACTCCTGACTGATGAGGTCGAGGAACTGGAGTTGGAGCTGGATGTCTTCAGGATTATCCGGGAGGCTGAAAACCTCATAGTTAAGACTTTTACTGAGGTGGTCACACCCGGAGTGTGGGCTTCAGATAGGAGATGAGTGACCACCAGGAGGAGAAAGGGGAGTAAGCAGTCAGTGCAGCGTTCCTCTGTGACCATTCCCTCAGCAACAAGTATACTATACCCCTCTGGATACTACTGTGGGAGTGGGAGGAGGACCTATCAGGGCACAACAGTAGCAGCTAGGCCAGTGGCACTCTGAGGCTCAACAGCGAAGGGTTGTCAGGAAGAGAGATAGTAAATTGGAGACTCAATGGTCAGGGGGACGAACATGAGATTATGTGGCCCTGAAAGAAACACCAGTATAGCGTGTTACCTCCCAGGTGCTAGGGTTTCTCAGAGCAGCTGCAGAAGGTTCTCAAGAGGGGAGTTGGGCAGGCAGAGGTCATGGTGCATATTGGAACTGATGACATTGGTAGAAAGAGAGGAGATCTTGCAAAAGGAGCATAGGGAGCTAGGGTAGAGGGTGAAAAGCAAGACCTCCAAGGTACTAATCTCTGGGTTACTCCCAGTACCACATGCTAGTCAAGGCGGGAATAGGATGATAGTATAAGTGAATGAGTGGCTGAGGGAGTGATGCAGGGAGCAAAATTTCAGAAATCTGGATCATTGAGATCTCTTCTGGGGAAGGTGTGACTTGTACAAAAAGGATAGGTTACACCTGAACCCAAGGGGGACCAACATCCTTGTAGGTAAGTTTACCGGAGCAGTTGGGGAGGTGACTAAACTAATTTGGCAGGGGGATAGAAACTAGAGTGTTAGGGCTGAGAATGGGGCAGTTGGTATGCAAGCCAAGACATTTTGTAGTGAGACTGTGAGGAAGGACTGGTAGATGATAGGGCAAAATTGCAGTCAGTGGCTTGAGGTGAAGTGTAACATGGGGGCAAAATCAAAAAGGGTGAGTAATATAGGTGTGAAGGTGCTACATTTGAATACAGCGCACTTTAGAGATTGGCAGGTATGACAGTGTAGACATCATTGAGTCATGGCTGAAGCAGATCATAGATGGGAACTTATCATCCAAGGATACACCTTGTATTGAAAGGACAGTCAGGTAGGCAGAGTGGGTGGCAAAAATGGTAAAAACTGAAATCAGATCCTTAGAAAGAGGTAACATAGGATCATGTTGTTAGAGTTAAGAAACTGCAAGGTTAAAAAGACCCTGATGGGGTTATATACAGGCCTCTGAACTGTAGCCAGGATAAGTAAAATGTATTAGTTTCCTGATAGTTAGAGGACTAAAAGAATATATAGACTAATGGTAAGTGGACATCTGCCCAATTGCTACCAAAGCTCCTTGGACAGAAAATCCATCAAGCTGTGGAAGGCCGGCTGATGAGAAACTTACTATATGTAGAGGAGATTCACCAGAATAGATCTCCTGAGTGAGAGGACTCTAGATATAAGGAGGGTTTGGAGAGGCTGGACTTTTTTTGTTTGGAGCAAAGAGGTTCAGGGGTGAACTGATAGAAAATACAACATTATGAGTGGCACAGATATCAAAATCAGAATCAGATTCAATATCACTGGATACATTGTGAAATTTGTTTTGATGCAGCGGTACAATGCCATATATAATAATAAAAACATATATATTACAATAAGAAATATATTTTAATATTAAATTAAATAAGCAGTGCAAAAAGAGAACAAAAAAAGAAAAAATAGTGAAGTATTGTATCATAAACAACAGAAAGTCTGCTGATGCTGGAAATCCAAAGCAATACACAGAAAATATCGGAGGAACTCCTGGAAATAAGCAACACAATTAAAAGTTCAAAGTTCAAAGCAAATTTATTATCGAAGTACATATATGTCATCATATACAACCCTGAGATTCATTTTCTTGTGGGCATACTCAATAAATCTATAGAAAATAACCACAACGGAATCCGTGAAATACCACGCAACTTGGGCATTCACCCAGAGAGCAGAAGACAACAAGCTATGCAGACAGAAAGATGTGCTCAAGGGTGGGTGGGAGGGGCAAATTCTTTACCTTTGATGGAATGGGCCCTATCTACTACTATTAGCAATGACCAGTGCCTGTAATTGAAATGATAGGCTTAAATTCAGCCTTTGCATCTAGTTTTTAAGTGATCAAATTTTTGATACTCCAGTATAAGCAGATGTTTAAGGTCAATTGTCAATAAATGCTAAAATTTGAAAGCGGAATGAAATGTAATGAAACAGGTTAAAATGCTTTAATCTGCAATGAACAATGACAGAAAAAGGGCACATGGAGAGTCATCAAATCACAAACAAGAAAAAATCTGCAGTTGCTGGAAATCCAAGTAACACACCCAAGGTGCTGGAGGAACTCAGCAGGCCAGGCAGCATCTATGGAAAAGAGTGCAGTCGACGTTTCAGGCCGAGGCTTTTCGGCAGGAGAGTAAAGTGACTTTGATCACGGCTGTCAGTGGTCAATCGAGAATGAACGATGACAGCTTTGGAAACATGGCGTGTTCAAAGTTCAGTGTAAATTTATTATCAAAGTATATAATGTCACATATATTATCTTGAGATTCATTTTCTTACAGGCATTCACAGTAGAGCAGTGAAATAAAATAGAATCAATGAAAAACTACTCACAAACAAAGTCTGATTCAGCAAGAGGAGAACATGGCTTGGATAGTGGAGGGCCTTGGTGATGGATAACAGTTTCCTGTGGCAGATGTGTTAAATGATGGGGAACACTTTTTCTGTGATAGACTCGGCTGTATCCACTACTTGCTGTAGGCTTTTTCATTCTTGGGCACTGGGGGCGTTTTCACCAGTCCATGATGAAACTAGCCAGAATACTCTCCACAGTGCATCTAAAGATTTGTGTAACTATTGCAAGGACAAGTAATTGTTACTTACAGTATGTAGCTTGAATATACAGCTGGTGAAATGACATTTCATAGCTCTTAGTGTACGCATAAAGGATGAGAGGCAAACAGCTGAAAATAGGATTTATTCCTGTACATTTATGCATCTGTTAATTGTGCATTCCATACTTGCTGTCTGGAACATGACGTGGCATTGAATCATTTTATATCAGACTGAGCCTGAAATTAAAAAAAGACCTACTATTATTTTTATTTCATTTGCAGAGACAGAATAATTTTTGTTAACAATGTGCTCTGCTTTCCATTATATTCTGCAATTCCACAATTAGGTAGTTGGCCATTAATACAGTAATATCTCATTCGACAGGCCAGTTCTGGAGGTTAAACATGTCATTAATTTCCAATAATCACTTTACTCATTGCATCCAATCAATGTTACTTCATACTGCTGTCTATACATCATCTTTACCATTCAACCTGTGTTACCACTTTCAGAGCAGAATGGGCTCGGACTCCAAGATCAATGCTGTTAAGGGTCCTACCATAAGCAGCTGGAGTGTATCACAAGTCCTGGTTATGTGACCACTGACACCAATATCTGAAGAGTATTGACAACGGCTGGGGTCATCCGTCTTGTAAAGACACTGCCCAGTAGAAGGCAAAGGCAAACCGCTTGTGTAGAAAAATGTTTCCAAGAACAATCATGGTCATGGATAGACTATGATCACCCACAACATGGCACATAATGATGATTACCATTAACTGCATGCTTTCCCTTTTACCCCCCCAAAGCGCAATGCCTCAGACTTTCCCAGATTAAACTGCATCTGCAATTTCTCGATTCATAACTACAGGATATCAGATCTACACTCAGTGGTCACTATATTAGGTACATCTCTACACATGATTATTTAATCAGCCAATCATGTGGCAGCAGTTCAACGCATAAAAGCACGCAATCAAGAGGTTCAGTCGTTGTTCAGAGCAACATCAGAATGGGGAAGAAATGCGATATAAGTGAGTTTGTGGAATGATTGTTGGTGATTTGAATATCTCAGAAACTATTGATCTCCTGGTATTTTCACACACAACAGTCTCGTGGACGAACTCGCAATTAGAGATTGATTGGTATGATGTTGTGGGCATCAGTCATGGCTGAAAGAAGGCTATAGCTGGGAGCTTAACGTCAAATGATATACTTTGTATTGGAAAGACAGGCAAGAAGGCATAGCTGGTGGTGTGGCTCTGTTGATAAAAGATGGAATTTTATCCTTAGAAAGTGGTGACATAGGGTCAGAGAATGTTGTGCGCAGAGTTAAGAAATTGCAAGGATAAACAAAAACATTATGGGAATCGTATATAGGCCTCCAAATAGTAGCCAAGATGTGGGGTTGAGATTGCAAAAGGAGCTGGAAAAGTTATGTAATAAGGGTAATGACACAATTGTAACGGGGGATTTCAATATACAAGGTGATTGGGAAAATCAGATTGGTGTTGGATTGCAAGAAAGGGAATTTATTGAATGTTATGAGATGGCTCTTTGAGCAGCTTGTGCTTGTACTCGAGGAAAGGCTATTTTAGACTGGGTGTTGTGTTACAACCCAGATCTTATTAGGATGCTTAACGTAAAGGAATCCTTAGGAGGCAGTGATCATAATATGATTGAATTTATACTGCCATTTGAAGGAGAGAAACGTAAGTCACATGTATCTGTATTGCAATGGAATAAAAGGAATTACAGATGCAGAAGAGAGGAATTTGCCCAGGTGGATTTGGAGGAGGATATTGGTGAGGATGACGGCACAGTAGAGATGGCTGAAGTTTCTGGGAATAGTCCACAAGGTGCAGGACAGATATGTCCTACAGAGGAAGAAGTTCTCATATGGCAGGGCTAGGTAACCGTGGCTGTCAAGGGAAGTTAAGGACTGCATAAAAGCCAAGGACAGGGCATATAATGTAGCAAAAGTGAGTGGGAAGTTGAATGATTGGGAAGCTTTTAAAATACAACAAAAGGCAACTAAGAAATCTATAAGAAGGGAAACGATGAAATATGAGGACAGACTAGCCAACAATATAAAACAGGAAACCAAAAGTGTGTTTAGTTATTTTAGAGTAAAAGGAAGGTGAAAGTTAATATTGGACCACTGGAAAATGATGCTGGTGAGGTAGTAATGGGAGACAAAGAAATGGCAGGTGAATTTACTGGGTACTTTGCAGCTGTCTTCACTGTGAAAGACACTAGCAGTGTGCCAGAGGTCCGTGAGTGTCAGGAAGCAGGAATGCCATTGATATTACAAAGGGAAAAGTGTCAGGCAACTCAAAGGTCTTAAGGTGGATAAGTCACCTGGGCCAGATGGACTACATCCCAGAGGTTGCTGAGATACCAGATCTATTGAAGAATCACTTGATCCTGGCATGGGTCTGGAGGATTCGAAGACTGCAAATGTCACTCCACTCTTTAAAAAGAGAGGAAGGCAAATGAACGGAAATTATAGGCCAGTTAACCTAACCTCAGTGGTTCAGAAAGTGTTGGAGTTAATTATTAAGGATGAAGTTTTGAGGTACTTGGAGACTAATGATAGAATAAACCAAAGTCAACATAGTTTCTCTTAAGAGAAATATTGCCTGACAAATCCGTTAGAGTTCTTCAAGTAAGTAAAAAGTAGGGTGGACAAAGGAGAGGAAGTAGATGTCATTTACTTGGATTTTTAGAAGGCGCTTGATATGGTGCCACACATGAGGCTGCTTAACAGGATAAAATCCTGTGGCATTACAGGAAAGATACTGACATGGATAGCGGAATGACTGACAGGTAGAAGGCAGCAAATGGGAATAGAAGGGGCCTTTTCTGGTTGGCTGCCAGTGACTAGTGGTGTTCTTCAGAGGTCAATACTGGGACTGCTACTTTTCATATTGTTTGTCAATGATTTAGATAACGGAATTGATGGATTTCTGGCAAAGTATGCAGATGATATAAAGATAGGTGGAGAGATAGGGTATGCTGAGGAAGCAACACGATTGCAGCAGGACAGACAAATTAGAAGAATGGGCAAAAACGTGGCAGATTGAGTACAGTGTTGGGAAATATATGATAATGCATTTTGGCAAAAGGAACAATAGTGCAGACTATTATCTAAATGGGGAGAAAGTTCAAACATCAGAGATGCAGAAGGAATTAGAAATTTTCGTGCATGACTCTAGGAAGGTTAATTCAAAGGTTGAGCCTCTGGTAAAGAAAACAAATGCAATGATGGCATTTATTTCAAGGGGATAGAATATAAAAACAAGGAGATAATGCTGAAGCTTTAAAAGACACTAGTAAGGCTGCACTTGGAGTATTGTCAACAACTTTAGGCTCCTTATCTCAGAAACTAAGTATTGTCATTGGAGAGAGTCCAAAGGAGGTTCAAAGAAAGATAGAAAACCTACAGCACAATACAGGCCTTTCAGCCCACAAGGCTGTGCTGAACATGCCCTTACCTTAGAAATTACCAAAGGTTACCCATAGCCCTCTATTTTTCTGAGATCCATGTACCTGTCAGGAGTCTCTAAAAGACCCTATCTTATCCGCCTCCACCACCGTCGCCGGCAGCCCATTCCATATAGTCACCACTCTCTGAGTCAAAAAACTTACCCCTGACATCTCCTCTGTACCTACTTCTAAGCACCTTAAAACTGTGCCCTCTCGTGTTAGCCATTTCAGCCCCGGGAAAAAGCCTCTGACTATCCACATGATCAATGCCTCTCATCATCTTATACACCTCTATCAGGTCACTTCTCATCCTCTGCGCAAAATGGCAATAAAAAAAGGAGTAACCAGAAACCAGAAACACATATTACATAGCCGTCTAAAAACGTGAAATAGATTATTCTGTAATTAATAAGACTTCACCATTCTCTCTCAGATGGTATCCTCCATTCTCTCCACTGTATTGCAGATTCCCCTTCTATCCATTCTGCCCCTTCTCCACAAGTTAAAACATTCTTAATTTCTAAGTTTGTTGAAAAGTCATTACAATAAACACTTACTTTGTTTCTCCTCCAAACAAAACCTGACATGTTGAATATTTAAGCAACACACATCAAAGTTGCTGGTGAACGCAGCAGGCCAAGCAGCATCTGTAGGAAGAGGTGCAGTCGACGTTTCAGGCCGAGACCCTTCGTCAGGACTTCGTTATTCCTGACGAAGGGTTTCGGCCTAAAACGTCGACTGCATCTCTTCCTACAGATGCTGCCTGGCCTGCTGCGTTCACCAGCAACTTTGATGTGTGTTGCTTGAATTTCCAGCATCTGCAGAATTCCTGTTGTTTATGTTGAATATTTATATCTTTCTCTGCTTGTATTCCCAATTTCCAACAGTTTCAGTTTGATGTTAGGCATTGTTTATTTAAAAATAAAAGTTACTAAACCTTAAAGGCATAGGAACAGAATTAGTCCATTTGACCCATTGAGTCTGCTCCACCATTTCATCATGGCTGACTTATTACTCATCTCAACCCAATTTTCTTGCCTTCTCCCATAACCTTTGTTGTCCAGACTTTTCAAGAACCAATCAACTTCTGCTTTAAATATACTCAATGACTTGCCCTCTGGGTTAAGTATCAACTATGCCACTCAGCTATGCGTTCCCACATGGGAGGAGTTCTCATACTGTACAAGCAAGGTCGTCAATAAAGCTCAGTTGAAAATCCTGCTTGTTATGTCCTGGCGTGTTCTGCACGATCCCTCAATAACTAATACCACACCCTCCACAGCCATCTGTGGCAAAAAATCCATTGATTCACCACTCCCTAGTTTAGGAAATTCCTCTGCACCACTGTTCTAAAAGGACATCCTTGTATTCTGAGTCTGTGCCGTCTAGTCCTTGACTCCCCCACTATAGGAAACATCTTTCTCACTTCCACTCTATTTCAGCCATTCAATACTCAATGGGTTTCAATGAGATCCCTCCCTCATTCTTCTAAACTCTAGTGAGTGCAGGCAAAACAAGAAGAGTGCAGCATAATTATAAAGAAAGATTGCATAGTGACGTAGCTAGTGGAGATGCTGCTTTACAGCTCCTGTGGTACCGGCTTGTTCGTGACCTCTAGTACTGTTCGTGTGATGTTTACACCTCCTCCCAGTAAGCATCTACTCCTCTAATGATGGTTGCATTTCCGCCCACGTCACAAAGACACGGAGTGTGTATTAGAATCTGAGGTTGGTGATGAGAATATAATGGGATTGGTATAGCACATTCAGCTTAGAAACAGGCCACCTGGCCCACAATGTCTCAGCTGAACATGGTGCCGAATTAAATTCCATCTCTTCTGCATGTTCATGATCTATTTTTTCCCATTGCCTGCATATTCATGTGTCTATCTAATAGCCTGCAGGAGCTACATTGGACATTGAGAAAAATATAACACATTGTACAAATAAAACATGGGTTTATTCTATGGCAAATATTCCCAAGAAGATCAAATGATCTTCTAAAGTCTGAAACAACACTTAGGGCTCAGGATCAGAATCAGAAACAGGTTTAATGTCATTGTCATATGTCGTGAAATCTGTTGTCTGGCCGCAGCAATACATTGCAATGCATAATAAAGTAAACTATAAATTATAGTAAGAAATATATAGAACATTTAAATTAAAAATGTAATGCAAATGAGAACAGAAAAGGAAAGAAAAATTTAGTGAAGTAATGTAAACACGAGGAATTCTGCAGATGCTGGAAATTCAAGCAACACACATCAAAGTTGCTGGTGAATGCAGCAGGCCAGGCAGCATCTCTAGGAAGAGGTACAGTCGACGTTTCAGGCCGAGACCCTTCGTCAGGATCTGACGAAGGGTCTCGGCCTCGGCCTGAAACGTCAACTGTACCTCTTCCTGGAGATGCTGCCTGGCCTGCTGCATTCACCAGCAACTTTGATGTGAAGTAATGTACTTTGGTTTATTGTCCATTCTATGAACAATGAACCCATGTATACTACCACACTACTTTTATCATTAGAAATTTGACTGTGGAAGGGAAGAAGCTATTCCTGAGTTATAGTGTGTGCCTTTAGGATCTTGTACCTCCTCCACAATGGTAATAATGAAAAGAGTGCATGTTCTGTGTGATGGCGATCCTTAATGATGGATGCCCCCTTTTGCATTAGACAGTAAGGGAGAAAATTTTTCAAGCAAAGTGCACCTCAGATTATTTGGTTCACAGCAGAGCGTGAAGCCATGTTAGGCATCAGGGTCAGCTCTGTTATACAAAGGTGAATGTATAAAATATACAGCTTGAGATTTGTTTGCTTAACAGCAGTCGCAAAGCAAGGAACCTGAAAGAACCCAATTAGAAAAAAAGGATAAACCCTGAGTGCCCAGAGAGAAAGAGAAAAAAAACCAAAAGAAATTATGCAAACAATAGAAGCAAGCAAAAGCAACAGAAATCTGAACTAACATATGTCCTTAGATCCAAATCCTCAAAACCGGATCCCGGAGTAGGCCCAAAGCCTCGGTATTCAGTTCATCATATTAGTGGGGCAAATCGCTGCAAAGTTCGCAGATACGAAGCACAGCAGCCAGGGGCAGTCTCACCATCTTAGCGTCACGGAAGGAGGAGCTCCCAGACTATCTGGGCCAGTGTTTAAATTGTCTGAACCTTGCGCTAGGAACTGGATTCAGTCGTACAGAATCACTCTGGGACTAGATTTCACTGCTGGAGAGTCAGGTCGGATCAGTACTTAGAGCGATCCAACTTCGCCCGACTCTTGACATGTAACATGTTAGCATGGTAAATGAAAACAGATTTATGTATTCAGGCCTGTCTCAGTGTGTATAATGATGCTTTGATTTAGTAAATCAACATGTAGTACTGTGCAAAAGTCCAAGACACATATACATAACTAGGGTACCTAAGACTTAAGGTAGTCTTACAGTATTTAGTCATTTTATGTATTGCACTGTACTGCTGCCACAAAAAAAAAACAAATTTCATGACATATGTGAGTGACAATAAACCTGATTTTGATATGAGTCTCTATTATGGACTGAGAGTGGGAAGGGGGCAGGGAGAGGGAGTCATGGTTAGGAAAAGGAAAAAGGACAGGGGAGGGAGTGTGAAGCATCAGAGGGACATTCTGTAATGATCAATAAACCAAGTGTTTGGAAACAAACGACCTTGCCTGCTGTCTCAGAGCTGGGTGTGTCTGCACCCAAGCAACCTCCTGCCCAGGGCACTCCACTCCTGTCCCACACTCCTCCCATAATGCTCCATCCTCTAAAGACCCAACATCCTTTACTCCTACCAGATTTACAAACTCGCTCTTCATTCTCTGTTGACAAATACAATACTCTGCAAATGCTTTAGGAACCCTAGCTATATACTGGCTTAAGATTTTTAACAGTACTGTAGAATATTGGAGAGTCTGCTTCAACACATAAAACACCGGAGGAGGTCACTGGGGTTTCAGATGAAGCATCTCAGCTTCAAATGTTGACTGCCCATTTCCCTCGGCAGATACTGCCTGTTACACTAAGTTCTTCCAACATTTTCTGTGTTGTTTCACACCGAACATTATTGAATGACTGGAAGGTAACAGAATATATCACATTGTAAGAAAGAAAGTTGATTAGATTTTATACACTATAGGCATGCAAAGAATAGCTTCCATTTCTGGCAGTATATCCTATTACACAACATATTGTATAGGATTATTGATATCGTAAATAATAATATATACTATTAGACCTATGATCCATAGCTGATTATCTAATAATAATCTAATCAGGAGTAATATCGCCAGCACTTTGTTGTTTTGTGGCAGCAGTCCCATTCAATACAGGAGAATAATAAAATAAAAATTACAATTCGAATATATAATAGATTCTACTGTGTTTCTTTGTTTTGTGGCTGCCTGTAAGCAGACAAATCTCAAGAAACATGGAAAACCTGCAGCACAATACAGGCCCTTTGGCCCACAAAGCTGTGCCAATTATGTCCTTACCTTAGAAATTACTAGGGTTACACATAGCCCCCTGTTTTTCTAAGCTCCATGTAACTATCTAGGAGTCTTTTAAAAGACCCTATCGTATCCACCTCCACCAACATTGCCGGCAGCCCATTCCACGCACTCACCACTCTCTGCGTAAAAAACTTACCCCTGGCATCTCCTCTGTACCTACTTCCAAGCACCTTAAAACTGTGCCCTCTTGTGCTAGCCATTTCAGCTCTGGGGACAAGTATCTGACTATTCACATGATCAATGCCTCTCATCATCTTGTACACCTCTATCAGGTACCTCTCATCCTCCGTCACTCCAAGGAGAAAAGGCCGAGTTAACTCAACCTATTCTCATAAGGCATGCTCCCCAATCCAGGCAACATCCTTGTAAATCTCCTCTGCACCCTTTCTATGGTTTCCACATCCTTCCTGTAGTGAGGCGACCAGAACTGAGCACAGTACTGTACTCCAAGTGGGGTCTGACCAGGGTCCTATAGAGCTGCAACATTATCTCTTGGCTCTTAAACTCAATCCCACGATTGATGAAGGCCGATGCACTGTATGCCTTCTTAACCACAGGGTCAACCTGCACAGCAGCTTTGCGCGTTCTAGGAAACGGACCCCAAGATCCCTCTGATCCCCCACACTGCCAAGGGTCTTACCATTAATACAGTATTCTGTCATCATATTTGACCTACCAAAATGAATCCACTCCCACTTACCTGGCTTGAATTCCATCTGCCACTTCTACTGTTGCTGCTACACTACATCTACTGCTCTACCTTCATCAATGTTTAGTCACATCCTCTAAAAAATCATTCAGGCTTGTAGGGCACGACCTGCCTTTGACAAAGCCATGTTGACTATTCCTAATCATATTATGCCTCTCCAAATGTTCATAAATCCTGCCTCTCAGGATTTTCACCATCAACTTACGAACCACTGAAGTAAAATCACTGGTCTATAATTTCCTGGGCTATCTCTACTCTCTTTCTTGAACAAGAGAACAAAATCCGCAACCCTCCAATCCTCCGGAACCTCTCCCGTCCCCATTGATGATGCAAAGAACATCGCCAGAGGCTCAGCAATCTCCCCCCTCACCTCTTACAGCAGCCTGGGGTACATCTCATCTGGTCCCGGTGACTTATCCAACTTGATGCTTTCCAAAATCTCCAGCACATCCTCTTCCTTAATATCTACATGCTCAAGCTTTTCAGTCCACTGTAAGGCATCCCCACAATTGCCCAGATCCTTTTCTGCAGTGAATACTGAAGCAAAGTATTCATTAAGTACCTCTGCCATTTCCTCTGGTTCCATACACACTTTTCCACTGTCACACTTGATTGGTCCTATTCTCACACGTCTTATCTTCTTGCTCTTCACATACTTGTAGAATACCTTGGGGTTTTCCTTAATCCTGTCCACCAAGGCTTTCTCATGGCCCCTCTGGCTCTCCTAATTTCATTCTTAAGCTTCTTCCTGCTAGCCTTATAATCTTCTAGATCTCTATCATTACATAGCTTTTTGAACCTTCTGTAAGCTCTTCTTTTCTTCTTGACTAGTTTTACAACAGCCTTTCTACACCATGGTTCCTGTACCCTATCATCCTTTCCCTGTCTCATTGGAACGTACCTATGCAGAACCCCATGCAAATATCCCCTGAACATTTGCCACATTTCTTCCATACGTTTCCCTGAGAACATCTGTTTCTAATTTATGCTCCCAAGTTCCTGCCTGATAGCCTGATATTTCCCCTTACTCTAATTGAACGATATCCTAACTTATCTGTTCCTATCCCTCTCCAACGCTATGGTAAAGAAGATAGAATTGTGATCACAATCTCCAAAATGCTCTCCCACTGAGAGACCTGACACCTGACCAGATTCATTTCCCAATACCAGATCAAGTACAGCCTCTCCTCTTGTAGGCTTATCTATATATTGCATCAAGAAACCTTCCTGAACACACCTAACAAACTCCATCCCATCTAAACCCCTCACTCTAGGGAGATGTCAATCAATATTTGGGAAATTAAAATCTCCCACCACAACAACCCTGTTATTATTACTCCAGTCCAGAATTTGTCTCCCGATCTGCTCCTTGATGTCCCTGTTACTATTGGGTGGTCAATAAAAAACACCCAGTAGAATTATTGACCCTTTCCTGTTCCTGTTCCTAACTTCCACCCGCAGAGACTCCGTTATAATCCCTCCATAACTTCCTCCTTTTCTGCAGCCGTGACACTATTTCCGATCAACAGTGCCATGCTCCCACCTCTTTTGCCTCCATCCCTGTCCATTCTGAAGCATCTAAAACCTGTCACTCTAACCTGGCATTCCTGCCCCTGAGCCATCCAAGTCTCCGTAATGGCCACAACATCATAGCTCCAAGTACTGATCCACACTCTAAGCTCATTCGCTTTGTTCATAATAATCCTTGCATTAAAATAGATCAAAATCCTTCCTCTTCTACAGTCTCCAAGTCAACCGCCTCTTCCTCCATCACTTAAGTTCGGTTCCCCCCCCCCCCCGCAGCAGTTCTAGTTTAAACTCTTCCCAATAGCCTTTGCAATCTTCCCCGCCATGATGTTGGTCCCCTTGGGATTCAAGTGCAACCCATTCTTTTTGTACAGGTCACATCTGCCCGAATAAGTTTGGGGGGTGGGGAAGAGGATAGCTGGAAGGTGACAGGTGAAGCCAGGTAGATGGGAAAGGTAAAGAGCTGGAGAAGAAGGTATTTGATAGGAGAGGAATGTGGAATTGATAGGTAGGTGAGAAGAGGTAAAAATCCAGAGTGGGGAATAAAAGAAGAGGAGAGCAAGAGAGATTTTATTTTACCTGAAGGACAAATCGATATTCATGCCATCAGGTTGAATATAAGGTGTTGCTCCTTCACCCTGGGGATGGCCTCATTGTGGCACAAGAGGACCAGGAATGTGAATGGGAATGGGAATTGGAATTAAAGTGTTTGGCCACTGGAAAGTTCTGATTTCGGCTGATGGAGCGGAGATGCTTGAAGAACTGATGCGCCAGTTTACGATGGGTCTGACTAGTATGAAGCCTTCAAGTTGTTATAGCTGGGGTAGCAATGAAGACAAGCTCCCACTACCTATTGAACGCTCCCAATGCTGTGCACCTCAACTAGCCTCTGACAACCAAGTCCAGCTCCTGGCCTTCATGTGTGTCTTAGCTATCAAGCTTGGTGGAACCATTTCTACTGACAGGAGAATGGGAATAGGCGGGTTACTGGCACCATAAAACCAGGCACTTCAGGCACATCAGCTATGGTTGGCAGCTCATCTAGGAGAAGGAAAACTCTCAAACTTCTGCCACCTTGAGGCTATACCCATATGGGGAAGGCTTTGGGAGTAAACCCCAAGGGAAAGCTCTGGAGCTGGAGTCCCTAAGGCAGTCCTCTGTTGAGTTCAACACTGACTGGCAACTTGAGCCATGCTGCTGGTATCAAACTGTATCAGTGCCTGCTGTTCTTTTGGGTTCATTAGATGTGTGGAGAGGTAGATACTGCTGCATGGGCAGCAGCTTGCTCTCCATATCGTACAGCCCAGGCTTGCGTATCTAGACAGCTGAGATGCAACATCCATGGTCAACCTTGACCAATGGAGGCCTCATTCACTCACTACTATAGAGGAGGCTGCACTGGGAGCACTGGATACCATAGACGACCTCTAGCAGATTCATGGGTGGCCCTGGGAGGAAGTGAGGGAGAAAGTGAATGGGCAGGTGTAGCTTTTTGACCACTTGCAGGGATAAGTGCTGGGAGGGAGATTCGTGAGAAGAGATAACTGGATATGGGGGGAGCAATCCCTGCAGAAAGCGGAGAGTGGGGTGGGGGGTGGTAATGATGTGCTTGGTGATAGGATCCCTTTGAAGATGGCAGAAGTTGTGGAGAATGGTGTGTTGGATGCAGAGGCTCATGGGCTGTCATTGTTAAGGTGGGGGGAAGATGAACTGAAGATGTCCAGGAAATGGAGGAGATGCGGGTGAGGGCAGAATCAATAGTGGAGGAAAAGAAATCTCGTTCTTTGAAGAAGGAGAATATCTCTGATGTCCCGGAAAGGAAAGCCTCATCTTGGGAACAGATGCCTCAGAGACAAAGAATCTGAGAAAAGGGAATAGTAGTTTTTACATGAGACAGGGTGGGTATAGGTAAGGTCAAGACAACCATGGGAATTGGTGGGTTTATAAAAGATATCGATTTATCTCCAGTGATGGAGACAGAGAGATCGAGAACAAGGAAGGAGGTGTCAGAAATGGACCAAGTGAATTTACGGGCAGTTTGAAATTTGGAGGTAAAGTTGATGAAATTGATGAGTTCAACGTGTTTGCAGTCTTCAGTGTCGTGGAGGAAGAACTGGGGAAGGCTTGGAACATGGACAGTTCTACTTAGCCAATGAAAAGGCATAGCTGGGGCCCATGCCCATAGCAACCCCTCGAGTATGGAGCAAGTGGGAGGAGCCAAAGGAAGGATTGTTGAGGGTGAGGACCAGTTCTGGCAGACGGAGGAGGACGGTGGTGGAGGGGAACTAATTGTTGTTTTTAATTGAGAAAGAAATATCTATCTATCTATTTATTACTTACTAGAACTTCTGTATGACGAGAAATTGTGTTGACTAAGCCTAAATTCACTACAGTTCAGAAGAATGAGAGCAGATCTCATTGAGGAATATACACTTCTGATAAGACTAGACGTAGAGTGGAATTGTAGTCTCTCTGAAGTGGTGTGTTAGTCATTCCTCAGTTTGAATAGTTCATCAACATTTTCCACTCTTCAGCCAGATGTCTCCATATAACGTGTACTTGGTTGTAGCTGGTGGAGGATGGGATTTGCTACCTCTGAGCAAGCTTCCTAAAAAAATATTCTCCATGGTATGACTTTCCCCTATTTTGATATTATTTTCTTTCTGCCATTGCCAAAATTAGATCTCACTATCATGTAATGATGATATTGGCACGCTGGAAAAGATTTCTCATCGATATCTAACATAAGTAAAGGGCTTTAATTTTAACAACATTTTTAATAATTCAACTGTGTATAAAATATATATCTAAGTTTAAAATGCACCATGACATACTGAAATGCATAAATTAATTTTAAGTGATTATTTGGTCTTAGAATCTAACTTAATGTATAACATTGTGTTTTCAGGATCAGAGGAGTAGTATTAGTCTTTATGACATAATACTAAAAGGCTCAATCACATTCATTTATCAAGACTCTTTTCAGCAGGAATAGTAGAACAAAATGTTGAAATTTTGTTCAATTAATCCTTACATTTTTCTTTATTTCTAAGGATATTGTCAATAGTAACTTCTAGATTTCATCATTACCATCAATTCCAATGTAATGGCAACAAATACTGACAGCTGTTTCATTATTTCTTTTGGAGTTTGAGGAGACTTAGACTCTCACCAAAGACCCTTGCAAATTGTAATTCGTAGTTTTTATTATCATGTACTGTTTCTCAAAACAACAGATTTCACAACATGTCAGTGATATTAAGCTTGATTCTGATTATAAACTCAAGGGATTCTGATCAGTGCAACTGCAGAATTGGAGCTCATAGTTTTCCTTAACACGAGAAAGTCTATAGATGGTGGAAATCCAAAGCGACACACACATAATGCTGGAGGAACTCGGCAAGTCAGGCAGCATCCATGGAAAAGAAGAGATGGTCAACATTTCAGGCCAAGACCCTTCTTCAAGACTGAGACGGTCGGGCGAAGACAGCAGAACAAGCAGGTGGGGGGAGGGGAAGCAGGCCAGCTGGAAGGTGATAGGTAAAGCCAGGTGGGTGGGAAAAGTAAAGGACTGGAAAAGAAGGAATTTAATAGGAGAGGAGAGAGGACCATAAGAGAAAGGGAAGGAGGAAGGGACCAGGGGCAAACAACAGGAAGGCAAGAAGAGGCAAAAGGCCAGAACAGGGTAGAAAAGGAAGAGGGGATGTGGTGGTGGCGGGGGAATCTTTTTACTGGAAGAATTTTTCTTTATCCTTTCCACTTTCATATTGTGTTAGTTAGCTTTCCCGGCAAAGTCACTATTCTCTTCCATTACTTGTGAGATTATGCTTTGCACCTTTTACTAGCTCTATATTTATCCTGATTCTTTTTTCTTTTCTTGCTAGTACGAGGGGTGATTGATAAGTTTGTAGCCTAAAGTAGACGGAGTCAATTTTAGAAAACCTAGCACATTTATTTTTCAACATCGTCCCCTCCTACATTTACACACTTAGTCCAGCAGAACATACGGATCCCTTCTTTGTAGAAGTGGTCCACAGCAGGGGTGATTGATAAGTTTGTGGCCTATGGTAGAAGGAGATGAGTTATACAGTCCTTGTTAAATGCACATGCAGTTCAACTCTTTGAGTAATTATGCAGAAAGTTTGAAGTTAATAATTCATCTCCTTCTACCTTAGGCCACGAACTGATCAATCACCCCTCATATATCTATAAAATACTTCATCATTTATTTTATACTCAATCATTTAATTTCTCGTTTCTTTTTGCTAAACTTCAATTACACCTTTCATAATCTATCACCCTTTGCCATTTTTAGTCCTTGTATATCGTTACTGATTCATTCTTTATCCTATTCATCTCCAGTGAAAAACTATTAACTTGTCACAATGTTCATCCTAGGTAACCGCAAAGGGAAAAAAAAATTTTTCATTTATCTTCATATCACTCATGAACAACTTAGAGAGATTTACTGCAGTAAAATGTCCCATGTTACATCATTGATTCAGCCCAAAGTTTACATGTCAGCCAGAAATGGACATAGCATACATTCGCTTTTCAACCTTTCCTACGGTCATGATCTTTGAATCAGTCTTCCAGGTTCTTTTTAATTGTAGCAAGGGTGGGGGTTTTTTGCCTCCAATTCCCTTCTAACCCTGGGTTCCACAGCCTTTACATTCATTGAGTGAAATAATGTTTCTCAGTGACTATCAAGAACATTCCCAGAACAGGGTTAATGGTAAGGCACTGAGGAGTGCAGTGGAACAGAGGGATCTGGGAATACAGATACAAAATTCCCTCAAAGTGGCGTCATAGGTAGATAGGGTCGTAAAGAGAGCTTTTGGTACATTGGCCTTTATTAATCAAAGTATTGAGTATAAGAGCTGGAATGTTTTGATGAGATTGTATAAGGCATTGGTGAGGCCGAATCTGGAGTATTGTGTTCAGTTTTGGTCACCAAATCACAGGAAGGATATTAATAAGGTTGAAAGAGTGCAGAGAAGGTTTACAAGGATGTTGCCGGGACTTGAGAAACTCAGTTACAGAGAAAGGTTGAATAGGTTAGGACTTTATTCCCAGGAGCGTAGAAGAATGAGGGGAGATTTGATAGAGGTATATAAAATTATGATGGGTATAGATAGAGTGAATGCAAGCAGGCTTTTTCTACTGAGGCAAGGGGAGAAAAAAACCAGAGGACATGGGTTAAGGGTGAAGGGGGAAAAGTTTAAAGGGAACATTGGGGGGGGCTTCTTCACACAGAGAGTGGTGGGAGTGTGGAATGAGCTGCCAGACGAGGTGGTAAATGCGGGTTCCTTTTTAACATTTAAGAATAAATTGGACAGATACATGGATGGGAGGTGTATGGAGGGATATGGTCCGTGTGCAGGTCAGTGGGACTAGGCAGAAAATGGTTCAGCACAGCCAAGAAGGGCCAAAAGGCCTGTTTCTGTGCTGTCGTTTTTCTATGGTTTCTATGGTTTCTAACTATCCACCAGCTACTCCACCTACTTATTTTCCTAAATCTATGCTCCCTCATCACTCACCTCTCTGCTAAAACAAGTAGGTCCATTTTTTCTAGCTTGTCTAAGCCATTGAATTTTATCACCATGATTAAATCTCCCCACAGAATAGAATCACATTGTCATACAACACAGAAACAGGTTCCCTGGCCCATCTTTCCTGTGCTAACCATTATGCATCTATCCAAAGTGATCCCATTTTTCTGTACTTGGTCTTTAACTTTTTAATGCCTTGATGATTCATGTGCTTGTTTAGTTACTTTTTAACTGTTGTGAGAGTTTCTGCTATCACCACCGCTCAGGCCAAATGCTCAGTATTCCAACCAGCCTCTTCCTGAAGAAAATACTTCCTCAAATCTCTTCTAAGCCTCTTACCACTTACCATTAACCTATCCCCTCTAGTTTTAGTCATCTCCACATTGCTGAAAAATTCCCTACTATCCACTTTATTGATGCTCCTTATAATTTTGTATATCTCATTTGGATACACCGTCAGATTCCTGTACTCCAAGGAAAACAAACCCAGCTGATCCAGTCTCACTTCATAGTTAAAATAATCCATCTATCCCAAACAATCTCCAGACAAAACTTCTCGGAGCCCTCTTTGGTATAATCGCATTGTTCCTACAATATGGCAACCAGAGGTGGATACAGGTATTGTATTCCAGCAGCAACCGAGTCGATGTTTTATAAAGTTGTTTCATAACCTCCATGTTTTAATCTTCCAATAAAATCAAGTGTGTCCTCTATGTTTGATGCCCAGAACATGCCCTCTTCTCAATTGAGGAGGAAGTGCAGAAACCTAAAACACAGCCTCTCACCCTCCAGCAGCAGATTTCAAATGGACAATGAACTATTTATTTTTCTTTTTTTCTCTTTTAGAACAACTTACTTTGTTTAATTCATATATTCTGATTCTTTATCATAATTTCTAGGGAAAGCAGTATGAATTCAAGTAAAGTAGACGAACTTAGTCTATTTCAATGATTTGCTTCTGAATTTAGCAAAAAGGACATTGTTGACAAATTAGCAAGTTCATAGTTCAAGTTTAATTGTCATTCAAACATACATGAATAACCATGAATATAACCAAACAAAACAACGTTACTCCGGGTTATTTAGTGATATTTCCAGATCACAGGGGGATGACTTGCTTGGGACAAGCTGCAGTAGCCGGATCTCTGGCACTGAGTCTGGTTCTGCAGTGCAGAAGGGAGGGTGGAAGAAGAGGAAAGCGGTAGTGATCGGGGACTCGATAGTCAGAGGCACAGAAAGGAGGTTCTATGGTCATGACAGAGACTCCCGGACCGTTTGTTGCCTCCCGGGTGCCAGGGTTAGGGATGTCTCTGATCACGTGCACAGCATTCTGAATTGGGAGGGTGATCAGCCAGATGTCATGGTACAAGTCGGTACCAATGACGTAGGAAGAAAGAGTGAAGAGGTCCTGGACAGTGAGTATAGAGAGCTTGGTAGGAAGTTGAAAAGCAGGACCTTGAAGGTGGTAATCTCAGGCTTGCTACCTGTGCCATGTGCCAGTGAGGGTAGGAATAGGATGCCCTGGCGGATGAACACGTGGCTGAGGAACTGGTGTAGGGGACAGGGTTTCAGATTTCAGGATCATTGGGACCTCTTCTGGGGCAGGTGGGATTTGTACAAGAGAGACGGGTTACACCTGAACTACAGTGGGACCAATATCCTTGCAGGGAGGTTTGTTAGTGCTATTGGGGAGGGTTTAAACTAAATTTGCAGGGGGGTGGGAACCAGAGTGCCAGAGCAGATAGTGGAGCAGGGGTGAAAATAAATGATGTTAAAAGTTCATGCAAAGTCACAAGTAGAAGGGTTGTGTGTGGTAGTGATAATCTTCTGAGGTGTGTCTATTTCAGTCGAGGAGTATTGTGGGGAAAGCTGACGAGCTGAGGGCGCAGATTGATGCATGGAATTATGACATTATAGCCATTAGTGAAACTTGGCTACAGGAGGGGCAGGACTGGCAGCTTAATGTTCCAGGGTTCCAATGTTTCAGATGTGCTAGAGGCAGGGGAATGAAGGGTGGTTGGGGGGAGGCATTGCTAGTTAGGGAAAATGTTACAGCAGTGCTCAGGCAGGACAGATTAGAGGGCTTGTATACTGAGGCCATATGGGTGGAGCTGAGAAACAGGAAAGGTATGACCACATTAATGGAGTTGTATTATAGACCACCCAATAGTCAGCGAGAATTGGAGGAGCAAATCTGCACAGAGATAGCAGACAACTGCAGGAAACATAAAGTTGTGATAGTAGGGGATTTTAATTTTCCACATATTGATTGGGACTCCCATACTGTTAAAGGTTTAGACAGGTTAGGGTTTGTAAAATGTGTTCAGGAAAGTCTTCTAAGTCAATATATAGAGGTACCAACTAGAGAGGTTG
Organism: Mobula hypostoma; assembly: GCF_963921235.1. Taxonomy (NCBI): domain Eukaryota; kingdom Metazoa; phylum Chordata; class Chondrichthyes; order Myliobatiformes; family Myliobatidae; genus Mobula; species Mobula hypostoma. Next base: position 11,034,710 of record NC_086097.1, read on the forward strand.
TAATATTAGATCTCCTATTAGGAAGTTAGTTAGGACAGGTGAGGGAAGTGTGTGTGGGGGAACACTTTGGTTCCAGTGATCATAACACCATTAGTTTCAACTTGATCATGGATAAAGGTAGATCTGGCCCTCGGGTTGAGGTTCTAAATTGGAAAAAGGCCAAATTTAAAGAAATGAGAAAGGATCTAAAAAGCGTGGATTGGGACAGGTTGTTTTCTGGCAAGGATGTGATTGGTCAGTGGGAGGCCTTCAAAGGAGAAATTTTGAGAGTGCAGAGTTTGTATGTTCCTGTCAGGATTAAAGGCAAAGTGAATAAGAATAAAGAACCTTGGTTCTCAAGGGATATTGGAACTCAGATAAAGAAGAAGAGGGAGATGTATGACATGTATAGGAAACAGGGAGCAAATAAGGTGCTTGAGGAGTATAAAAAGTGCAAAAAAATACTTAAGAAAGAAATCAGGAGGACTAAAAGAGGACATGAGGTTGCACTGGCAGTCAAAGTGAAGGATAATCCAAAGAGCTTCTACAGGTATATTAAGAGCAAAAGGATAGTAAGGGATAAAATTGGTCCTCTTGAAGATCAGAGTGGTTGGCTATGTATGGAACCAGAAGAAATGGGAGAGATCCTAAATGGGTTTTTTGTGTCTGTATTTACGAAGGAAACTGGCATAGAGTCAATGGAAATAAGGCAAACAAGTAGTGAGGTTATGGAACCTATACAGATTGAAGAGGAAGAGGTGCTTGCTATCTTGAGGCAAATCAGAGTAGATAAATCCCCAGGACCTGACAGGGTATTCCCTCGGACCTTGAAGGAGACTAGTGTTGAAATTGCAGGGGCCCTGGCAGATATATTTAAAATGTTGGTATCTATGGGTGAGGTGCCAGAGGATTGTTGTTCCATTGTTTAAAAAAGGCTCTAAAAGTAATCCGGGAAATAATAGGCCGGTAAGTTTGACGTTGGTAGTAGGTAAATTATTGGAAGGAGTGCTAAGAGATAGGATCTACAAGTATTTGGATAGACAGGGACTTTTTAGGGAGAGTTAACATAGCTTTGTGCGTGGTAGGTCATGTTTAACAAATCTATTAGAGTTTTTCGAGGAGGTTACCAGGGAAGCAGATAAAGGGAAGGCAGTGGATGTTGTCTACATGGACTTCAGTAAGGCCTTTGACATGGTCCCGCATGGAAGGTTAGTTAGGAAGATTCAGTCGCTAGGTATACATGGAGAGGTAGTAAATTGGATTAGACATTGGCTCAATGGAAGAAGCCAGAGAGTGGTAGTGGAGGATTGCTTCTCAGAGTGGAGGCCTGTGACTAGTGGTGTGCCACAGGGATAGAGCTGGGTCCATTGTTATTTATCATCTATATCAATGATCTGATAGATAGATAGATAGATAGATAGATAGATAGATAGATAGACAGACAGACAGATAGATAGATAGATAGATAGATAAATAGATAGATATCTAACTATCTATCTATCTTTTTATCTATCTATCTATCATTGTTATTTGTCATCTATATCAGTGATTTGGATGATAATGTGGTAAGTCGGATCAGCAAATTTGCTGATGATACAAATATTGGAGGTGTAGTGGACAGTGAGGAAGGTTTTCAAAGCTTGCAGAGGGATTTGGACCAGCTGGAAAAATAAGCTGAAAAATGGCAGATGGAGTTTAATACAGACAAGTGTGAGGTATTGCACTTCGGAAGGACAAACCAAGGTAGAACATATAAGATAAATGGTAGGGCACTGAGGAGTGCAGTAGAACAGAGGGATCTGGGAATACAGATAGAAAATTCCCTAAATTTTGTTGTTCCCTAACCTGTGGCGTCACAGGTAGATAGGGTCATAAAGAGAGCTTTTGGTACATTGGCCTTTATAAATCAAAGTATTGAGTATAAGAGTTGGAATGTTATGGTGAGGTTGTATAAGGCATTGTTGGGCCGAATTTGGAGTATTGTGTTCAGTTTTGGTCACCAAATTACAGGAAGGATATTAATAAGGCAGAAAGTGGGCAGAGGATGTTGCCGGGACTTGAGAACTGAGTTACAGAGAAAGGTTGAATAAGTTAGGACTTTATTCCCTGGAGCGTAGAAGAATGAGGGGAGATTTGATAGAGGTATATAAAATTATGATGGGTATAGATAGAGTAAATGAAAGCAGGCTTTTTCCACTGAGGCTAGCGGAGAAAAAACCAGAGGACATGGGTTAAAGGTGAAGGGGGTAAAGTTTAAAGGGAACATTAGTGGGGTCTTCTTCACACAGAGAGTGGTGGGAGTGTGGAATGAGCTGCCAGATGAAGTGGTAAATGCGGACTCACTTTTAACATTTAAGAAAAACTTAGACAGGTACATGAATGAGAGGTGTATGGAAGTATATGGTCCAGGTGTAGGTCAGTGGGACTAGGCAGAAAAATGGTTCAGCACAGCCAAGACGGGCCAAAGGGCCTGTTTCTGTGCTGTAATGTTCTATGGTTCTATTGTTCTATCAGTACTATGCTCGATAACACTGGCTTTATAGCGTCCAGGGTTGCTCAGTTCTTGATGTCCTGATCATAATATTAATTCAAAAATAGAACAAAGAGTGTATTTCCTTGATGTCACGTAGCATTTACCCAAGTGTTGCAGCAAGGAACCCTGCAAAAACAAACTATAGCCAATGGTACCCAGATATCTTTGTGAATAATAATGTATGATTCAAATGTAAAGAGACAGACCACTGTTATGAGCAAGAACCTTACCAATGTTGAGGAGCAGAGGGATCTTGGGGCCCAAGTTCATAGCTCCTGGAAAGTGACTACTCAAGTTGATAGGGCGGTTCAGAAGCCATATGACATGCTGTAATGTGAAGCCTTAGTTTACTTGCCGATTGAAAGCCACTTCCACCTTGCCAGTTGTTGATTGACCCTTTTGAGGGATGAAGCAGCTCTTTCCCATTGGTTGCCTTGGTCACCATGGCACCAGTGTCCAGTGAAGGGTGCTTCAGGTATGTAAGGACAGCAGGTGCAAGAGACTGGCTGGTTTTCCTTTGTCTCCAGGGGCTCCCTCTACACACTGGGGTTGCGACCAGTGCTAAAGAACCATTAGAAAAATGACTGCAGATACAGGAGGCCTCCATGTGCACTCTTTGTGAAGTATCTGTTTGGGTGAATGTTTCTTTTTGTAGTTGTGCAACTTGGAGAGACCTAATGAGGTACTTGTTGAATTTGAAGTGTTACTGAATGTCCAGTGTTGTAGTTTTTTGTGACATAGGGTGGCTTAGATGTTTGTTTGAATGTTTTACTGTTTGTAAATAAATGATTAATGTGCCTCGTAAACACGAGGAATTCTGCAGATGCTGGAAATTCAAGCAACACACATCAAATTTGCTGGTGAACGCAACAGGCCAGTCAGCATCTCTAGGAAGAGGTACAGTCAAAGTTTCGGGCCGAGTCCTGACGAAGGGTCTTGGCCTGAAACGTCGACTGTACCTCTTTCTAGAGATGCTGCCTGGCCTGCTGCGTTCACCAGCAAATTTGATGTGTGTTGATTAATGTGCCTATTTGTAGTCAGTGACTTCTGTCTCACTCACCAAACCTGTAAACCTGCTTCCTCATAACACACGTTGATGTAAAATTAGAGGAAAAGAATTTGAACAAAGATGAAGGTCTGGCTCTAAGTACGAACTGGAATTCAATTGTAAACCTGATTAGATGAGGACTAATTGATCAGGAGGGACGGACTGTGGGGGTTATAAATACCACCAGACTAACATGCCCAGGCATCATCCCTAGTGAAGGGGGCAGAGTTTATCATCGAAACAGTTAAAATTGACACCTGTATCTGGCTGAAAGCCTGAGAAGAGTTTATTCCTGAAGATTTTTGTTTTACCCCAGAGGAAGTTTACAATCTGTATTACATTGCCTGAGAAGGCAGATATTTCCAAAATATTTACAAGATATCTGGATGAGATTTTGAATCTCCTAGGCTATGGAACAAGTGGTAGTAATATAGCTGGGTACCAGGGATGGTGAGCATAACATGATGGGCCAAATGGGCTGTCTGTGCTATACGTCCCTGTGACTGATGCAACAGTTAATAACTAGGCCAAACTCGAAGCTGAATTCATTCCCTGCACACAGCAGAATTACTCATGTTTAATTCTAGTGCCCATTAGAAGTCATTATGTTGTTGCAGGATATTTTGCCCATGTTTCATAAACCCTAGTGCTAATTCAGATCTATTAAAGGAATTATGCAGAATTAATAAAAGAGTTTCAGGTAAGTGATTACAATGATGAACTAGTTTATTTGCAGTAGCAGTTGAATGGTGCACAAAAAAGATCAGTGCAGTTGATTTTCAATCCTCTGTGAAGTAGTCATTTAGAAAAACTTGTTTTGCCTTCAGCATTGAAACACAGCTGTGGTTTCAGATCACTGCTGGTGTGTGTGGTCTCTTTAACACACACACGATGAAATTAATTATTTCTGACTGATAACTGCACGCGTAACAGCTTTAATTGACAATGGATAAGAGAATCCATTATCCCTGGAGAGTTCAACACAGTCATTTTCAATTATGAGTTCAGGTGTCATTCTCCGAGAAATGATAAATAGCACAGCCTCTTAAAGCCGCATTCTTCCACAATTTAAATGTAATTATTGCATCCTGCCTGTGGAAATGGCGGGCACAGCTCATAATCATTATGGTGTAAAACAATAGTGTATTATTGAACAACACAATGCTGTTTGCCAATGCTTAAACACATAAAACCATCATTTATAACTTTCAACAATCGCTATATTTCAAAGTTGCTTCATTGGCCGTAAAGAACCAGAAGCTGTGAAAAATGCTATTGAATTCAAATCTCTACCTTTCCAGTTGCTAATATTTCTCCCTTGTCGTCATAGTGCCAGCACTTCAAGGCCATACATGAATCGCCAGACCTTGTGCCAGTGAATTGCGAGGATCTTTTGTCCCCACTTCCATTTTATTTTATTTAGAGATACAGCGCAGAACAGGCTCTTCCAGCCCAATCAACTGCACCACACAGAAACCCACCTATTTAACCTTAGCCTAATAACAGATCAATTTACAATGACCCAGTAACCTACTGTGGAATGTGGGAGCACCCAGAGGAAACCCACATGCTTATGGGAAGGACATGCAAATATGCTGTAGACAGCGCCGGAACTGAACTCTGAACTCTGATGCCCTGAGTTGTGATAGTGTCTGTAGGAGCCAAGAATCTATATTCTGCCTGTATTGTAATTTGTGAGGCATTTATTATAGTAATCTCTCACCTGGGTTAGGGCTTGGTAGAAGCAGATGAGTATAGTTGTAAATTGATGCTTTGTCTTAGTGTAGTTTAGTCTAGTAGAGAGGAAGTGAGCCACGGGAAATGATATCTTTGCTGACCATCGATTAGAACACTTAAATATATCGCTAACTTCACTAATTGGAACACTAACTTTGCTAATTAGAACACTTAGTTATCCTATTACACTGCTTAGTATCCTAATATCACTATTAGACTGTTACATAGCAAATTTAGTTTTTTTAGATTTTAATTGCTACAAGATCGTTTGTCTTTGCTGGTTTGCTGATAAAGGAAACATGCCTCTCTTGTTTTGGAAATTGGTTATTTGGAAGTGCGTCATACATTTTCGGGTACCCTGGCTTTGTCTCGCAGCAGTGTTTGGTTTGTTTGCGAGTCATCTCTACAGTGTAACTAGCTGCTAAATTACCATGGTGCCCATTATTATTTATAAATGATGCAGCAATATTATGGAAAGAGGAAATTAATAAATTGTTTTTTATTGTCGTCTGTAACAAATTAAGATATAATTTATATATATACATGCTCACTGTAATTGTTTTAGAAAAACATAGAAACATAGAAAACCCACAGCACAATACAGGCCCTTCGGCTCACAAAGCTGTGCCGAACATGTCCCTACCTTAGAAATTACCTAGGGTTACCTGTAGCCCTCTATTTTTCTAAGCTCCATGCACCTATCCAGGGGTCTCTTAAAAGACCCTATCATATCTGCCTCCACCACCGTCACCAGCAGCCCATCCCATGCACTCACCACTCTCTGTGTAAAAAAACTTACCCCTGACATCTCCTCCGTACCTACTTCCAAGCACCTTAAAACTGTGCCCTCTTGTGTTAGCCGTTTCAGCCCTGGGAAGAAGAATAATAATGAAAATCATTGTTTTGCAAATCATTGATACAGGTCATTCCATCTCATTGAGAAAGTCAAACAGAAAAGCCATAACAGAATGCAGAATATGGTGTTATAGTTATGGAGAAAGTGCAGTGCAGACAGACAATAAGGTTCAAACCCATAATGAAGTAGATTAAAAGAATTATCATAGTCCAATTTATCACAGTTGGTGGCCATTCAAAGGGCTTACAGCAGTGGTATAGAAGCTGTCTTTGAGCCTGGTGGTATGTGCTTTGTGGCTTTTGCATCTTCTGCCTGACTGGGGGGGGGGGCAGGGTAGAAGAAAGACTGTCCACAATGAGTGGGTTTAATTCTGTTGATTCTGTTGAGGCAGCGAGAAGCGTGGGCAGAGTGTATAGAGAGAAGCAACACACATCAAAGTTGCTGGTGAACACAGCAGGCCAGGCAGCATCTGTAGGAAGAAGTGCAGTCGACATTTCAGGCCGAGACCCTTCGTCAGGACTAACTGAAGGAAGAGTGAATAAGGGATTTGAAAGTTGGAGGGGGAGGGGGAGATCCAAAATGATAGGAGAAGACAGGAGGGGAGGGATGGAGCCGAGAGCTGGACAGGTGATAGGCAAAAGGGGATACGAGAGGATCATGGGACAGGAGGTCCGAGAAGAAAGACAAGGAGGTGGGGGGACCCAGAGGATGGGCAAGAGGTATATTCAGAGGGACAGAGGGAGAAAAAGGAGAGTGAGAGAAAGAATGTGTGCATAAAAATAAGTAACAGATGGGGTACCAGGGGGAGGTGGGGCCTTAGCGGAAGTTAGAGAAGTCGATGTTCATGCCATCAGGTTGGAGGCTACGCAGACGGAATATAAGGTGTTGTTCCTCCAACCTGAGTGTGGCTCCAACCTGAACGTATAGAGAGAAGACTGGTTTGTGCGATGTGCTGAGCTGTGCCCACAGCCCTCCGGCAAAGCAGTTGCTGCACCAAGCCATAATGTATCCAGCTTCAGAAAAATCTAATAATAAACCTCAGGTAGCAAGAGCAACACACAAATTGTGGAAGAACTCTACAGATCAGGCAGCATCTATGGTTGATGTTTTGAGTCAGGACCCTTCATTTGGACTGCTGTACCCAGGAAAAACACATGGCTGTAGTAGCAATTCTCGTTGAGAGTGTCATCGAAAAGCAAGGGATCAGTAGAAATCTTAAAGAGGAAGCAGTGGGAGAAGGTCTCTCAGACCTACCACCACAGAAAGTGCAAAACAATTGGTTGGGGGGTGGGAATCAAATTAAAGAGACGAGGAGAGAGGAGGTTATTTCACAACAGGGGGATGGGAACAAGTGCAGAGAGACAGAGGGGTGTAAAATGAGGGTAGAAGTAAAAAGCAGTAAGGTGAAAAGTAAAAGTGGCAGGCCGGCAAATCCAGGACAAAAATCAAAAAGAGCCACTTTTCAACATAATTGTATAAGGGCTAAGAGTGTTGTAAAAGCAAGCCCGAAGGCTTTGTATGTCAATGCAAGGAGCATTCATAACAAGGTGGATGAATTAAAAGTGCAGATTATTATTAATGAATATGATATAGTTGGGATCACAGAGACATGGCTCCAGGGTGACCAAGGCTGGGAGCTCAACATTCAGGGATATTCAATATTCAGGAGGGATAGACATGAAAGAAAAGGAGGTGGGGTAGCATTGCTGGTTAGAGAGGAGATTAATGCAATAGAAAGGAAGGATGTTAGCCGGGAGGATGTGGAATCGATATGGGTAGAGCTGCATAACACTAAGGGGCAGAAAACGCTGGTGGGAGTTGTGTACAGGCCACCTAACAGTAGCAGTGAGGTTGGGGATGGTATTAAACAGGAAATTAGAAATGTGTGCAATAAAAGAACAGCAGTTATAATGGATGACTTCAATCTACATATAGATTGGGTGAAGCAAATTGGTAAGGGTGCTGAGGAAGAGGATTTCTTGGAATGTATGCGGGATGGTTTTTTGAACCAACATGTCGAAGAACCAACAAGAGAGCAGGCTATTCTAGACTGGGTATTGAGCAATGAGGAAGGGTTAATTAGCAATCTTGTCATGAGAGGCCCCTTGGGTAAGAGTGACCATAATATGGTGGAATTCTTCATTAAGATGGAGCGTGACATAGTTAATTCAGAAACAAAGATTCTGAACTTAAAGAAGGGTAACTTTGAAGGTATAAGACGTGAATTAGCTAAGATAGACTGGCAAATGACACTTAAAGGGTTGACGGTGGATATGCAATGGCAAGTATTTAAAGATCGCATGGATGAACTACAACAATTGTTCATCCCAGTTTGTCAAAAGAATAAATCAAGGAAGGTAGTGCACCCATGGCTGACAAGGGAAATTAGGGGTAGTATCAATTCCAGAGAAGAAGCATACAAATTAGCCAGAAAATGTGGCTCACCTGAGGACTGGGAGAAATTCAGAGTCCAGCAGAGGAGGGCAAAGGGTTTAATTAGGAAAGGGAAAAAAGATTATGAGAGAAAACTGGCAGGGAACATAAAAACTGACTGTAAAATCTTTTATAGATATGTGAAAAGAAAAAGATTGGTTAAGGTCCCCTACAGACAGATACAGGTGAATTGATTATGGGGAGCAAGGACATGGCAGACCAATTGAATAACTACTTTGGTTCTGTCTTCACTAAGGAGGACATAAATAATCTTCCGGAAATAGTAGGGGACAGAGGGTCCAGTAAGATGGAGGAACTGAGGGAAATACATGTTAGTAGGGAAGTGGTGTTAGGTAAATTGAAGGGATTGAAGGCAGATAAATCCCCAGGGCCAGATGGTCTGCATCCCAGAGTGCTTAAAGAAGTAGCCCAAGAAATAGTGGATGCATTAGTGATAATTTTTCAAAACTCTTTAGATTCTGGACTAGTTCCTGAGGATTGGAGGGTGGCTAATGTAACCCCACTTTTTAAAAAAGGTGGGGGAAAGAAACCGGGGAATTATAGACCGGTTAGCCTAATGTCGGTGGTGGGGAAACTGCTGGAGTCAGTTATCAAAGATGTAATAACAGCACATTTGGAAAGCGGTGAAATGATCGGACAAAGTCAGCATGGATTTGTGGAAGGAAAATCATGTCTGACGAATCTCATAGAATTTTTTGAGGATGTAACTGGTAGAGTGGATAGGGGAGAACCAGTGGATGTGGTATATTTGGATTTTCAAAAGGCTTTTGACAAGGTCCCACACAGGAGATGAGTGTGCAAACTTAAAGCACATGGTATTGGGGGTAAGGTATTGATGTGGATAGAGAATTGGTTAGCAGACAGGAAGCAAAGAGTGGGAATAAACGGGACCTTTTCAGAATGGCAGGCAGTGACTAGTGGGGTACCGCAAGGCTCAGTGCTGGGACCCCAGTTGTTTACAATATATATTAATGACTTGGATGAGGGAATTAAATGCAGCATCTCCAAGTTTGCGGATGACACAAAGCTGGGCGGCAGTGTTAGCTGTGAGGAGGATGCTAAGAGGATGCAGGGTGACTTGGATAGGTTGGGTGAGTGGGCAAATTCATGGCAGATGCAATTTAATGTGGATAAATGTGAGGTTATCCACTTTGGTGGCAAGAACAGGAAAACAGATTATTATCTGAATGGTGGCCGATTAGGAAAAGGAGAAGTGCAACGAGACCTGGTGTCATTATACACCAGTCATTGAAAGTGGGCATGCAGGTACAGCAGGTGGTGAAAAAAGCGAATGTTATTCTGGCATTCATAGCAATAGGATTCGAGTACAGGAGCAGAGAGGTACTACTGCAGTTGTACAAGGCCTTGGTGAGACCACACCTGGAGTATTGTGTGCAGTTTTGGTCCCCTAATCTGAGGAAAGGCACCCTTGCCATAGAGGGAGTACAAAGAAAGTTCACCAGATTGATTCCTGGGATGGCAGGACTTTCATATGATGAAAGACTGGATCGACTAGGCTTATACTCGTTAGAATTTAGAAGATTGAGGGGGGATCTTATTGAAACGTATAAAATCCTAAAGGGATTGGACAGGCTAGATGCAGGAAGATTGTTCCCGATGTTGGGGAAGTCCAGAACGAGGGGTCACAGTTTGAGGATAAAGGGGAAGCCTTTTAGGACCGAGGTTAGGAAAAACTTCTTCACACAGAGAGTGGTGAATCTGTGGAATTCTCTGCCACAGGAAACAGTTGAGGCCAGTTCATTGGCTATATTTAAGAGGGAGTTGGATATGGCCCTTGTGGCTAAAGGGATCGGGGGTATGGAGGGAAGGCTGGTACAGGGTTCTGAGTTGGATGATCAGCCATGATCATACTGAATGGTGGTGCAGGCTTGAAGGGCCGAATGGCCTACTCCTGCACCTATTTTCTATGTTTCTATGTTTCTAATTCTTCAAAGTGGGCATACCTTGGAGAGACCTTGAGGGAGATTTGGCGTAATGGTAATTACCGCTGTATCAGTAACCCAGAGACTGAGTTATAAGCTGGAGACATGAGTTCAAATCCCGCCATGGCAGATGGTGAATTTGAATTCAATAAAAGTATCTGATGACCATGAAACCATGTGGATTATCGTAAAAACCCATCTGGTTCACTAATGTCCTTTAGGGGAAGAATCCTACTGTCCTTATTTGGTCTGGCCTATATGTGACTCCAGACCCACAGCAATGTGGTTGACTCTTAAATGCCCTCTCAAAACGGCCGAGCAAGGCATTCAGTTGTATCCAACCGCTAAAAAGAAAACAGTAACGAATGAACCTGGACCGTCTACCCAGCATTGACCTAGGCACTGGAAACAACAACAGCAAAACCAGCCTTGTCGAACCTGCAAAGTTCTCCTAACTAACATCTGGGGACTCATGCCAAAGTTGGGAGAGCTGTCTCACAGACTAGTCAAGCAACAGCCTGACATAGTTGTACTGAGAGAATCAGACCTTACAGTTAACATTCTGGACTCCACTATCACCATTCCTGGGTACGTACTGTCTCATCGGCAGGACAGATCCAGCACAGTGGTATATAGTAGAGAGGGAGTTGCTCTGGCAACTCTCAACATTGACTCTGGACCCCATGAAGTCGCATGACACCAGTTAAACATGGGCAAGGAAACCTCCTGCTGATTACCACGTCCCGGCCTCCCTCAGCTGATGAATCAGTACTTCTCCATGTTGATTAGATTAGATTATGAGAACACTCAGCCCTCGTTTATTGTCATTTAGAAATGCATGCATGCATTAAGAAACGATACAATGTTCCTCCAGAGTGATATCACAGAAAAACAGGACAAACCAAAGACTAACACTGGCAGAACCACATAATTATAATGTATAGTAACAGCAGTGCAAAGCAATACCATAATTTGATTAAGAACAGACGATGGGCACTGTAAAAAAGTCTCAAAGTCCCGAGTCGATCGACTCCCGAGTCCCCGATAGCAGGCAGCAAAGGGAGAAACTGCCTGCCATAAACCTCCAGGCACCGATGACTGCCGATGCATTGGAAGCACCCAACCATAGCCGACACTAAGTCCGTTCGTCCGAAAACTTCGAGCCTCCGACCAGCCCCTCCGATACAGCCTCCCGAGTGCCATCCTCTGACGAGCACCTTCGACGTCGCCCCGGCCACCGAAACACGCAAAGCCGAGGATTCGGGGCCTTCTCCTCCGGAGATTCCGGTTACCACACAGTAACAGTGGCAGCGAAGCGGGCATTTCAGAAGTTTCTCCAGATGTTCCTCCGTACTCTCACGTCTGTCTCCATCAAATCAGAATTGTGCACGGTCCCCTACTTGACAAATAACAGACATCACCACCGAAGTGGCCGTGCGCACTGCGTCGCGCCGCCATCTTCTCCTCCCCCCAGTGAGCAGCACTTGCAGGAGGTATTGAGGGTGACAAGGGCACAGAACATACTCTGGGCGGGGGACGTCAATGATCATCACCAAGAGTGCTTGTTAGCACCACCACGGACTGGGCTGATCAGGTCCTGCTGGGCAGAGCTGCTAGGCTGGGACTAGAGCGGGTGGTGAGGGAACCAACAAAAGAGAAAAACACAGTTGACTTCATTTTCACTAGCCTGCCTGCCGTGGAAGCATCTGTCCATGGCAATATTGGTAGAGGTGAGTACCACACAGTATCTGTTGAGGCTAAATCCCTTTTCCATAGCGATGAAACCCTCCACTGTATTGTATGGCACTACCACTGTGTTAAATGGGATAGACCGAACAGATCTGGCAGCCCAAGACTGGACATCTATGAGGCACTGTGGGCCATGAACAGCAGCATTATTGCACTCAACTACAATATGTAACCCTATGGCCCAGCATATCCCCCACTCTACAATGGTCACCAGGCCAGGGAATCAACCATGGTTCAATGAAGAGTGCAGGAGGGCATACTGAGAACAACACCAGCCGTACCTCAATATGAGCCGTCACTCTGGTGAAGCCATAATACAGGACTACTTGCATGTCAGACACCATAAGCAGCAGGTAATAGACAGAGCAAAGTGGCCCCACAACTAACGGATCAGATCTAAGCTCTGTAGTCCTGCCACATCCAGCCGTGAATGGTGGTGGACAATCAAACAGCCCACTGGAAGAGGAGACTCCACTAATATTCTCATCCTCAATGATAGAGGAGCCCAGCACACCTGTGGAAAAGATAAGGCTGAGGCATTTGCAACAATCTTCAGTCAGAGGTGTTGAGTAGAAGATCCAGCTCAGACTCCCTCAGAAGTCTCCAACATCCTAGATGTCAGAATGCAGCCAATCAGATTCACTCCACGTGAAAGCACTGGATAGGAGCAGGGATGTGATGTTGAGGTGCTGGTGAGACCTCACTTGGAGTACTGTGGATAGTTTTAGTCTCCTTACTTAAGAAAGGATGTGCTGACATTGGAGAGGGTACAGAGAAGATTCACTAGAATGATTCCGGGAATGAGAGGGTTAACATATGAGGAACGTTTGTCCGCTCTTGGACTGTATTCCTTGGAGTTTAGAAGAATGAGGGGAGACCTCATAGAAACATTTTGAATGTTAAAAGGCATGGACATAGTGGATGTGACAAAGTTTTTTCCCATGGTGTGGGAGTCTAGTACGAGAGGGCATGACTTAAGGATTGAAGGGCGCCCATTCAGAACAGAAATGCGAAGAAATTTTTTTAGTCAGAGGGTGGTGAATCTATGGAATTTGTTGCCATAGGCAGCAGTGGAGGCCAAGTCATTGGGTGTATTTAAGGCAGAGATTGATAGGTATCTGAGTAGCCAGGGCATCAAAGGTTATGGTGAGAAGGCAGGGGAGTGGGACTAAATAGGAGAAAATGGATTAGCCCATGATAAAATGGCGGAGCAGACTCGATGGGCCGAATGGCCTACTTTGGTTCCTTTGTCTTATGAATCTTATGATACTGCAAAGGCTATGAGCTCAGACAAAATCCAGGCCATAGTCCTGAAGATTTGCGCCCCAGAACTTGCCGCACCACTAGCCAAGATATTCTAGTACAGCTACAACACTGGCATCTACCCAGCGATGTGGACTATTGCTCAAGTATGTCCTGTACACTAGAAACAGGACAAGTCCAATCCAGCATATTCTCAATCATCAGCAAGGTAATGGAAGGGGTCATCAACAGTGTTATCATGTAGCACCTACTCGGCAATAACCTGCTTACGGATGCCCAGTTTGGGTTCCATCAAGACCACTCAGCTCCTGACCTCATCACTGTGGTAACATCTACTTTGAGAAAGACACACTCGACAACTTCATGCCAAAGAAACAACTTTATCTTGAACTTCAAAATGTTACATATATACAGAGGGCTTCACAACCCGTACGGCATGGTGGGAACACTATGTACATGAGGGCCACCAGAAGAACAACAAACGGAAGTAGACCCACCCTCACCTCCGATATCCTAATTAGTATTAACTTACTTTTAATTACGTTCACATTACAAGACTTCTCCCCCTTTGAAATCCAACATCCCCAAATGTAAAAAACTAGGAAATAAAAAACAGTGGTGTTATTAACTTGCATACCCCTGTAAACTTAAACTAGTACCTTAGCAACAGTTTACCAATACAAAACATCTGGAAAACGTGACAGATTCAACATTCAATCTAACAACACAAGATAAATTGTCCCACCAAAGATTCAGTCTGTCAGGAGGTTTACGCGTGCGCTGTGATCTGCGCACTACCCCCGGTGGCCCAGCAGGCACCGCTGGTGAGGGTGTTTTGGGTGGATCTGGTGTTGGGGGCATGAGAGGGGTCTGTGTGTCTGCGTGAGGATGTCCTTCCTCTTCAGGGGACTCTGACCCCTCTGCCAGCATCTTGCCCTCTGTTAATACTAATTAGGATATCGGGGGGGGGGGGGTCGACTTCTGTTTGTTGTTCTTCCGGTAGCCCTCATGTACATAGTGTTCCCGCCATGCCGTACGGGTTGTGAAACTCTCTGTATATACGTAACGTTTTGAAGTTCGAGATAAAGTTGTTTCTTTGGGATGAAGTCGTCAAGTGTGTCTTTCTCAAAGTAGAAGTTGCCACATATTTTTTGGCGACGAGGTGAACTGGTTTGTGAACGTATCTGCACATTTTTCGAACGGGAGTTTTCGCGTTCAGTATGGCTACATTTGGAACTATCTGTGAATTCCTGGAAGAAGCCTTCGACATCAAGGCAGCATTTGACTGAGTATGGCATCAAGATGCCCAGCTAAAATGGAGTCAATGGGAATTAGGGGAAAGCCCTCCACTGGTTGCAATCATACCTGACATAAAGGAAGATGGTTGTGGTGGTTGGAGGTCAATCATCTCATCCTCAGGACAGCACTGCAGAAGTTCCTCAGGGAAGTGTCCTTGGAACAACCATCTTCAGCTGCTTCATTAATGACCTTCCTTCCATCTTAAGGTTAGAAGTGGGAATTTTCGCAGATGACTGCATAGTATTCTGCACCATTTATGACTTCTCAGATGGTGAAGCAGTTCATACCCAAATGCAGAAGGACTAGACAATATCCAGGCTTGGGCTGACAAGTGGCAAGTAATGTTTGAGCCACTCAAGTGCCAGGCAATGACCATCTCCAACAAAAGAGGCTCTAACCATCGTCCCTTGACATTCAGTGGCATCGTCATCACCGAATCCACCATAGCTACCAGAGCAGGTCAAAGGCTAAGAATCCTGTGACGTGTAACTCACCCCATGACTCCCCAAAGCCTGTCCACCATCTACAAGGCTCAGGTCAGGAGTGTAATGGAATATTCACCACTCACCTGGATGAGTGCAGCTCCATCCACACTCAAAGCTTGACACCATCCAGTACCAGGCAGCCCACTTTATTGGTACCCCTTCCACAAGCATCCAATCCCTCCACCATTGACGAACAGTTGCAGCAGTGTGTATTATCTACAAGATGCACCGCAGCAATACACCAAACTTCCGATGCCAGTGCCTTCCAGACCCATGACCACTACCATCTAGGACGGGAACAGTAGATACCTTAGAAAACCACCATTTGGAAATTCCCCTCCAAGTCTCTCACCATCATTGACTTGGAAATATATTGACTTTCCTTTATTATCGCTGGGTCAAAATCATGGAATTCCCTCCCAAACAGCACTGTGGGTGTACCTACACTTCAGGGACTCCAGAGGTTCAAAAAGGCAGCTCATCACCACCTACTCAAGGGCAACTAGGGATAGGCAATAATTGTTGGCTTAGACGGCGATGCCTACATCCCATAAATGAATAAATAAATAATAAACAGGACAAAAAATTCCACTTCCCTTCATAGATGTTGCCTGATCTGCTGAGTTCCTCCAGCATCTTGAGTGTGTTGCTTCATGTATAGTCATTATCATTATGTGCCATGTTGTATGATGTGGGCGATCAAAGTCTCGTGACCATGTTTGTTTTTGGCTAAATTTTCTACAGAAGTGGTTTGCCATTGTCTTCTTCTGGGCAGTATCTTTACAAACAGTTTGAGTTGTGTCTATTTTAACACAAGGAGTATTGTGAACAAAGTGGATGAGCTTAGAGCGTGGATCAGTACTTGGAGCTATGATGTGATGGCCATTACAGAGTCTTGGATGGCTCAGGGACAGGAATGGTTACTTCAAGTGCCGGGTTTTAGATGTTTCAGAAAGGACAGGGAGGGAGGCGAAAGAGGTGGGGGCGTGGCACTGTTGATCAGAGATAGTGTCACGGCTGCAGAAAAGGTGGACATCATGGAGGGATTGTCTACGGAGTCTCTGTGGGTGGAGGTTAGGAACAGGGAGGGGTCAATAACTTTATTGGGTGTTTTTTTATAGGCCGCCCAGTAATAACAGGGATATTGAGGTGCAGATAGGGAAACAGATCCTGGAAAGGTGTAATAATAACAGAGTTGTTGTGATGGGAGATTTTAATTTCCCAAATATTGATTGGCACCTCCCCAGAGCAAGGGGTTTAGATGGGGTGGAGTTTGTTAGGTGTGTTTTTTAGATTAGATTATGAGGACACTCAGTCCTCATTTATTGTCATTTAGTAATGCAGGCATTAAGAAATGTTACAATGTTCCTCCAGTATGACATCACATAGGGTGGGAATAAAGGGATCCTATTCTGATTGGTTGCTGGTTACTAGTGGTGTTCCGCAGGGGTCGGTGTTGGGGCCGCTTCTTTTTACGCTGTATATCGATGATTTGGATTATGAATTAAATGGTTTTGTGGCCAAGTTTGTGGATGACACCAAGATAGGTGGAGGAGCAGGAAATGTTGAAGAAACGGAAAGGTTGCAGAGAGACTTAGTCAGTTTAGGAGAGTGGGCAAAGAAATGGCAGATGAGATACAACGTTGACATATGTACGGTTGTACATTTCGGAAGAAGAAATAATTGGGCAGATTATTATTTAGATGGGGAGAAAATTCAAAAATCGGAAGCGCAAAGGGACTTGGGGGTCCTCGTGCAGGATACCCTAAAGGTTAACCACCAAGTTGGATTGGCGGTAAGGAAAGCGAATGCTATGTTGGCATTCATTTCAAGAGGAATAGTGTATAAGAGTAAGGAGGTGTTGATGAGGCTCTATGGGGCATTAGTAAGACCTCATTTGGAATACTGTGTGCAGTTTTGGGCCCCCTATCTTAGAAAGGATATACTGATGTTGGAGAGAGTTCAGAGAAGATTTACGAGGATGATTCCTGGAATGCAGGGGCTAACATATGAGGAGCGTCTGTCGGCTCTTGGATTGTATTCATTAGAGTATAGAAGAATGAGAGGGGATCTCATAGAAATGTTTCTAATGTTGAAAGGGTTGGACAGAGTAGATGTGGAAAGGTTGGTTCCCTTGGTGGGTGAGTCCAGGACAAGAGGCCATAGTCTTAGAATTAGAGGGTACCCAGTTAAAACAGATGAGGAGAAATTTTTTTAGCCAGAGGGTCGTGGATTTGTGGAATTCGTTGCCACATATGGTTGTGGAGGCCCGATCATTGAGGGTGTTTAAGGAGGAGATTGACAGGTATCTAATTAGTCAGGGTATCAAGGGATATGGGGAAAAAGCCGGAAATTGGAACTAGATGGGTGAATAGTTTAGCTCATGGGGGAGCTGTGGAGCAGACTCGATGGGCCGAATGGCCTACTTCTGCTCCTTTGTCTTGTGATCTTGTCTTGTGATTAATCGTGGAACTGAATTTAGGAGCCGAGAGGTAATGTTACAGCTATATAGACCCAGGTCAGACCCCACTTTGCGTACTGTGCTCAGTTCTGATCACCTCAATATAGGAAATATGCGGAAACCATAGAAAGGGTGCAGAGGAGATTTACAAGGATGTTGCCTGGATTAGGGAGCATGCATTATGAAAACAGGTTGAGCGAATTTGGTCTTTTCTCCTTGGAGTGACGGAGGATGAGAGGTGACCTGACAGAGGTGTACAAGATGATGAGAGGCATTGATCATGTGGATAGACAGAGGCTTTTTCCCAGGGCTGGAATGGTTGCCACAAGAGGACACAGGTTTAAGGTGCTGGGGAGTAGGTACAGAAGAGATGTCAGGGGTAAGTTTTTTACTCAGAGAGTGGTGAGTGCGTGGAATGGGCTGCCAGCAACAGTGGTGGAGGCGGATACGATCGGGTCTTTTAAGAGGCTTTTGGATAGGTACATGGAGCTTAGAAAAATAGAGGGTAACTTTGTGGGCCGAAGGGCCTGTATTGTGCTGTAGGTTTTCTATGTTTCTATGTTTCTAAGATGGGTGACCCCAGCCATTATCTATACTCCTCAGAGATTTTCTGCCTGGCATCTGTAGTCACATAATCAGGACTTCTGAAATGCACCATATGCATATATGACCATCCACCACCTTCTCCCATAGCTTCACGCGACTCTGATCGGAGGAGGAGGGTCTAAGCAGGCGCTACAACTTGCCCGCGGGTGACCTGCAGGCTAGATGAGGGAAGGAACGCCTTCCACCTCCTCTGGGAGAGACAAATCCCATCCCCGCTTCACAAATAGGATGTTTGAATGTTTGCATCCGCAAGAAGCAGTAAATGTTATTAAATTAATAATTATCAGAATCAGAATCCGTTTTAATATCATTGGCATCAGTCTATCAAGAAATTTGTTGTCCTGCAACAGCAGTACAATGCAACACATAATAATAACTATAAATTACAAAAAGAAATATACTTAAAAAATTAATTAAGTAGTGCAAAAAGAGGAAAGAATCTGATGCTAGAGGGGATGAAACTGTTCCTGAAACAGTAAGTGTATGTCTTCAGGTTCCTGTACCTCCTCCTTGATGGTAGCAATGAGAAGAGGGCATGTCCTGGGTTATAGGGATTTTAAAGATAAGGTTACGAGGAATCCTGTAAGCGCCAGCCATCCTGAATCCCAGGTCATCTTTGACCTCCATAAGCTGTGATTCGAGCTTCCTTACAGGTTTGTGATGGTATTAATCCAGTGTTTCTTCAGAATCCTGGTGACCCTTCTAGGAACCGTGGAAATATAGGGAAGACAGGTGGTAGCGACAGGTTCCTCCTCATTGTTAGGTTTCCTGGTATTTCCATCGACCCTTTTAAGAGCCTGATTGATTTCTTTCACCTTGTAGCCATTCTGTTGGAAAGTTGCATGGAAACATCTTATTTCTTCGTGGACAATCTCCGGGTCGGAATTAGTTTTCGCATGGTTAATTAAAATAGAAAGAACCGCTCTACTTTGGGAGGCATGATGTTGCTGTTATTGTTGAGATACATGTCCAAGTGAGTTGGTTTCCGGTAGATGCCACATCCGAAGACACTGTCCGGTTTCCATCGTGTTAGAATGTCCAGGAATGGGAGGCAACCATTCTTCTCCATCTCCATCCTAAATTGAATATTTGGATTTTCAGATGAGCATGGGACTGTTGAAGTGCCTGAAGTCCGTAATGCCACACTAAATAAGTGTCATTGATGTATCTGAAGAAGCATTTGAGGCGTAAGGACGATGAACTCAGAGTCCTCTCCTCAAAGTCCTCCATGTAGAAATTAATAATTGCCAGTGACAAGGTGATCCCATGGTCACTCCCTATGTTTGTTCATAGTTGTTCTCCACATGGAGGAAGGGCATTGATGTAAGGGTGTGTTCAAACAGGTCAATGATATCCTTATCAAACCTAGACTGCTGGAGGATCAAGATCTCTTTAATGAGAACTCTCGTGAACAGGGTCACCCTGTTGAAACTGACCATTATGTCCTCCAGCATCTGCTAGATTTTGGTTATAGCTTTAACGAAGTTGGTCTAATTTGTGATATGATGCTCACAGCCCCCAAAAAAGGGAGACAGTATGATCATTAAATGCTTAGCGAGGTAGTAAGTCGGAGAATCTAACCCACTGACTAAACATCCACCATCACACCTCCCAAGTAGAGTAGTTCTTTCCACTTTAATTAACTGTGTAAAAGCTATTTCGTACCCGGAGAGGAAAGAAGATGATTACACACTATGTTCCGACAGAATGACGACAAGGTGAAGGAAATCAATCAGTCTCTTAAAATGACCAACAGAAAAACCAGGACACTTAACAAGATGAAACCCATTACTACTTCCCTATATTTCCATGGTTTCCGGAAGGATCGCCAGGGTCCTGAAGAAATACTGGATTAATGCCATCCACAAACCTGTAAGGAAGCTCAAATCACAGCTTATGCAGGTTAAAGGTGACCTGGGACTCAGGATAGCTGGCGTTTACAGGATTCTCTGTGAATGCAGAGCAGCCTATATCGGCACAGTGGAAACCCGAGTCAAGGGCCACAGGAGGTGTATCTTTTTGCGTTTCCCAGAGAAATCGGTGGTAGCAGAACAGTGCATTTGCAATGGCCATAGGATTGACTTTGACGGCACAAAACTACTGTGCCATGTCAATGGCTTTAGGGACTGCCTGGTGAAGGAAGCCATTGAATAAAACAAGAGAAAAAGAATTTTAACAAAGATGGTCTTGCTCTAAGTAAGAACTGGAATTCGATTGTAAACAAGGTGGAGCTGCAGAAACCTGATTGGATGAGGTCTAACCAATCAGGAGGGATGGACTATGAGGATAAAAATATCACCTGACTAGACCTGCCCTGCATCAACCTTGATGAAGATGGCAGAGTTTATCATCGAAATGTCGATTATAATTGATAACTGTATCCAGCTTGAAGCCTGAGAAGATTTTATCTGGGGTGACCAAAGCTGTATGCTTTGATAATGTGAGACTCAGCGGTCTATCATTCCCAGGATTTTCCCTTGCTCCCTTCTTAAATAGAGGTACAACATTAGCCACTCGCCATTCCTCTGGGGCCTTGCCTGTGCCCGGAGGGGACACAGCGATACTGGTGCAAACAGACAAGGAAGGGAAAAGGGAGGGTTGGTGGAAAGAAGAGTCAGCTGAGGCAAGAGAAGGGTGAAGAAGGAGACAAAGGATGGAAGATGATGAGTGGAATTACGAGAGATGAAAATTCTGGTCTCTGATAACTGAGGAGGTGATCATTAGTACCATACTTTATAAGAGAGGGATGGTCAGTAGATGGAACCAGATGGGAAGCAGCTAGGAGACCCTGTGGGAAAAGAATGTGGGTAAAGATGGGTGGCTGGAGGAGAGGGAAGAAAGCATGATGGAGGGGAGGTAATAGAGGTAAAGGGGGTGTAGGTAGAAGGAGAGTGGGAGGACATAACTGGATCACAAGTTGAAAGAGCGAGAGGGAGAAACTCAGAAGGCAAAGGTTACCTGAAGTTAGAAACTTCAATGCTCATACAGTTGGATTGCAGGGCAGAATATGAGGCATAGTTCTTCAAGTTTGCATTTGGCCTCACTCTGGCAGTAGAGAATGCCGAGAAAGGACACAGTGGGAGTGGGAAAGGGAGTTGAAATGGTATGCAACTGGGAGTTTTGGATGTCCAGAGCGAACAGAGTGCAGGAAGGAGGAATTGAATTCAGGATAGGTTGAGCTATCATCATATTCAATGGTTAAAAAAGGCTTGAGGAGCCATATGATATATTTCAGCTTTTATTGTGTCATATTCTTCTGAAATTTACTGGAATTAGTGATCAGCGTGACCATTCACTTGAGTGCCAGAAATCCATTTTATGGGTACTTCAAGACAGTATATGCCAAAGTAAAATAATGGCATGACTTTCAATCACATAGCCACTTCTCTTAAATGATCTCCTAATATCCTTGTGGCAGTTTTTTTTTCTTCACCATTAAAATCCATCCTCCCACAAATGACCCCAAATTCATCCTTTTCACAGATTTAAAAATTTATGGGATAAAAGGAGAATAGAATTCAGTCTCTGTGTCCAATTAATTAGGCCATTGGTTAATCGGGCAGCTGTTTATTTAGGACAACTACTAAAGAACAAAAACTCATTGAGGAAACAGACGGTATTTCCTTCATTTATTTGGGACATTATGCCTCTTGAAAAAAGTTCAAACGCTTTACCAGTATATATGATGAATAAACTTTTCTCAGGCTTCCAGCCAGATACAGGCATCGATTATAACTGAGGTTTCAATGACAAACTCTGCCATCTTCGTCAGGGATGATGCCTGGGGCATGTCTAGTTCGGTGGTATTTATTCCCCCTGTAGTCTGTCCATCCTGATTGGTTAGTCCTCATCAAATCAGTTTTCTGCTTTCTCACCTTGTTTACAGTCGAATTCCATTTCTTACTAGAGCGAGATCTTCGTCTTTGTTAAAATTATTTTCTTCTACTTTTATTTCAATGGCTTCCTTTACCAGGCAGTTCCAAAAGCCATTGGTGCGGCACAGAAACTCAGTATTTCTTCAGGATCCTAGCAATCCTTCCAGAAACTATAATCTATTTCTGACTCAGAGAGTCTCCCTGGGGAAATAAGACGATTATGCACAACATTCCTACAGAACGGCTACAAGGTGAAGGAAATAAATCTGACCCTTAAAAGGTCCAATGGATAAACCAGGAAACCTAAAAATGAGGAGGAGCCCATTCATTGCTACCGCTTGTCTTCCAATATTTTCACAGTTTCTGGAAGGATTGCCAGGATCTTGAAAAAATACCAGATTAATACCATCCATAAACCCATAAGGAAGCTCAAATCACAGCTAATGTGGGTTAAAGGTGATTTACGATTCTGGTCGGCTGGCATTTGCAGGATTCCCTATGAATGCAGATCAGCATACGTAGGCCTGATGGGATGCACAGTGGAAACCTGCATCGAGGATCACAGGAGGTGTATCCATTTGGGTTACCTGGAGAAATTGGCAGTAGAACATTGCATTCGCCATGGCTATAGGATTGACTTTGACGGCACAAAACTACTGTGTCATGCCAATGGCTTTTGGGAACACTTGGTAAAGGAAGTAAAACTAGAGGAAATTAATTTTTAAAAAGATGGAGGTCTTGCTCTATGTAAGAACTGGAATTTAATTGTAAACAAGGTGGGAGAGTGGAAACCTGATTAGACGAGGACTAATCAGGAGGGATGGGAAAAAGGGGGCATAAATACCACTGAACTAGACATGCCCAGGTATCATCCTTGATGAGGATGGCAGAGTTTGCAGTGGTTGTTAGACACTTACTGTGCTTAGAGCGAACTGTTTAAAATAGCGTCAGTTGGTTGCGTATGCTTCTATTATGTGATTAATTTGGGCCGATGAATGCTAAATTAAAAAGCAGTGATTTTTGACACTACTTCATGCAGGAAGGCAATGAAGGCAATCCATTATCTGCACTTGTTGTCAGTGTTGGTTTGGTTCATTTACAGTCAATCAAATCAACACAACAGCGTACACTGTGTGAATTCCTCTGCCAATTACTGTTAGGAACTAATACACAGTTTTATAGTACTGTATTGGTAGGATTTGATCTGTATTTCATTAAAATACATATTTTGTTACTCTGTTAAGTGGTAGTTTGTCTTTTTAAAACTATTTCCATGAAACTTCGGCTAATTAGGACAGCTGCTTAATTGGGCCAAAATGTACTGGTCCCAATGAACCGGAATCCGATGTATTCCCTTAATCCAGCTCACTGTCCAGAGCCTTATCATTCTGGTCCTTTTGGATTTCTATTTAAGGTGAAAAGTTAAAAGTTCAAAGTTCAAAGTAAATTTATTATCAAAATACATACCTCACCATAAACTAATCTGAGTTTCATTTTCCTGCAAGGATTCACATGAGAACAAAGAAATACTATAGAATCAATGTAAAACCACATTGACCAGAGATAGTGGTATGTTCCGTCTGTGAGATGTGGGAACTCCAGGTGACCTCCAGTCTCCCTGATACTGTAACTACATCTGCACAAAGTGCATCAAAGTCCTACTCCTTCGAGACCATGTTAAGGAACTGGAGTTGCAGCTGGATGAGCTTCAGTTCATACGGGAAACTGAGGGGGTGATGGGTAGGAGCTACAGGGAAGTACTCACCTCTGAGTTGCAGGGGGCAGTTACCTGGGTGACTGTCAGGAGAGGGAGAGAGAATAGGTAGCCAGTGCAGAGTATCCTGTGGCTATTCCCCTCAACAATAAGTGTACTACTCGGGATACTGTTGGGAGGAACAACCTACCGAGGGGGATCCACAGAGACCTGGTCTCTGACATTAAGTCTGGCTTTGTGGATCAGAAGGCCAAGAGGGAAAAGAGGGCTGCAATAGTGACAGTGGATTCCATAATTAGAGGAGCAGACACAAGGTTCTGTGGACATGAAAGAGACACCAAGAATATTCGTAGCCTCCCAGGTGCAACGGTCAGGGATATTTTGGATCAGATCTGCAGCATTCTAAGCAGGGAGGGTGAACAGCTGGAAGTCGTGGTACATATTGGGACCAACGACATTAGTAGGAAAAAGGAGGGGTTCCTGAGGAGAGAACATAGGGAGATTGGTAGTAAGCTGAAAAGTAAGACTTCCAGGGTAGTAATACTTCCATAGTTCAATTGTTCCATTTAATATGAAAGAATATATGCGATATATGACCTCCACAATAGACGACCTTCGCAGATATCCACAAAACAAAAAAAAACAAAGAATGAATGACAGAAAAACGTTAGAACCCCAAGCCCACAGCCCACTCCCACGCACAAGCAGCTCCAAGGCATCAACCCTCCCCCCTCCCCCTCCTCCCACTTGTCCCAGCAGGAGGCATCAACACTCACCACCCACCAAGTAAGCAGTAATAAAACCACCAAAGAGAGACCATGATCTGCAGTCCAACAAAAACCATTGTTCACCCAACATGCCACAGGCTCTCTCTCCAATAACAAGGGACAGAGAGGTGCCCTTCAACAGCAGGAGGGGAGACTCTGGAGAGGAATTAAGTTCAGAGGGCCGTGCTAGGCCACACCCCGAGGCGCCCATCTTACAAGCTGCTCCTGGAGATATCGAAAAATGGCTGGATGGCAAGCTTTGGAAATGGAAACCCGCCACAGTAAGAACAATTATGGTCTCCAACAGAACCCCATCCACCTTGAAAAGGAAAAATAACATTAAAATCTCTGGATTGCTGCCTGTGACATGTGCCAGTGAGGGTATGAATAGATGATCTGGCAGATGAATGAGTGGCTCAGGAATTGGTACAGGGAGCAGCATTTCAGATTTTTGGATCATTGGAATCTCTTCTGAGGAAGGTATGAGCTGTACAAAAAGATTGAGTTACACCTGAACCCAAGGGAGACCAATATCTTCACTGACAGGTTTGCTAGAGGAGGAGGAGGAGGATTAAAGGGCTGAGGATGGGGCAGTTGGTGTACAGCTAGATACAGTATGTAGTAAGGCTGTGAGAAAAGACAGGCAAATGATAGGGCAAAATTACAGACAGAGGGATGTAACAGTGTCATAAGGGGGCACTGGTGGCGGACCCAAATCCAAGACACAGTCACTGAAGTACTAGGAACAGGACTTGGCTAGAGAGCTGAGACAAGAACACAGACTTGGGCTAAGACATTGGCTAGGCAAGAGGGACTTGGACAAGGAACTGGGAACTAAGGGCCTGGGCTTGGATTCCGAGCTGGAGACTGGACATGGACCCAGAACCTGGGTCTTGACTTGGGCTCGGACCCCGGAACAAGGCGAGGACATGACGTGGCTACAGGACTGGACATGGGTTGGGTTCTTTGTGGCGAGGACATGATGAGGCTTGGGTTCTTCAAGGCAAGGACATGACGAGGGAACTCCAGCACAGGATGAGCCTTGGACTGGGGACGACAGGAACCTCGGAACCTTGGACTTGAAACGACAGGAACGCAGAACACAGAGCCTTGGTCTTGGGGAGGACAGGAACACAGAGCCTTGGTCTAGAGCACGGGAACACAAATCCTTGGACTAGAGTATGGGAACACAGAGCCTTGGTCTAGAGCACAGGAACACAGAGCCTTGGCCTAGAGCACGGGAACACAGAGCTTTGGACTTGAGAGACAGGAATACAGGGACATGGAACACAGAGCCAGGACCCCTCCTTGGGAACAGGCTTAGGGCCAGGGCTCTACACAGAACGCTGAACACGACGCGATAGTTCCCAACACTAGGTAGTGGCAAATGGCTGGACCTACCTCGCGCAGGTATGGACACAGAGGCAGTTCCCAACACTAGCTAGTGGAAAATGGCCGGACCTACCTAGCGAAGGCGTGGACACAGAGATGGTTCCCAACACTAGGTAGCGGCAAACGGCCGGACTTACCTAGCAAAGGCATGGACACAGAGACGGTTCCAACTCAACGATAGACAGTTCCTTATCTTGACGGGGCAAGGCTGCAGTCTCAGTCTGGTGGTAGAACTTGACCAGGTTGTGGGGCAAGGCTCCCCAACACAGGTTGTGGTGATGAATACAGGACTGAAAGTGGTATATTTGAATGCATACAGTATACAGAATAAGGTAGATGATCTTGTGGCACAGTTAGAGATTGGCAGATATCACGTTGTAGTCATCACTGAGTTGAGGCTAAAAGAAGATCATAGTAGGGAGATTAACATCCAAGGATACACAATTTATTGAAAGGACGGGCAGGTAGGCAGAACAGGTGCCATAGTTCTGTTTATAAAAAAAAGAAATCAAATCCTTAGAAAGAGGTGACATAAGATCAGAAGCAAGATTAGTGTATTATTTTTGTTTTGTACAATTTTAGAGTGGAAAAAAAAAGGAAAGGAGCACCATGCAAAGGTTTGGGCACCCCAAGAGATTTGAGCTCTCAGATAACTTTTACCAAGATCTCAGACCTTAAATAGTTTGTTAGGGTTATGGCTTGTTCACAGTCATCTTTGGGAAAGGCGAGGTGACGCAAATTTCAAAGCTTTATAAATACCCTGACTTCTCAAACCTTGTCCCAACAATCAGCAGCCATGGGCTCCTCTAAGCAGCTGCCTAGCACTCTGAAAATTAAAATAAATGATGCCCACAAAGCAGGAGAAGGCTATAAGAAGATAGCAAAGCATTTTCAGGTAGCCGTTTCTTCAGTTCGTAATGTAATTAAGAAGTGGCAGTTAACAGGAACGGTGGAGGTCAAGTTGAGGTCTGGAAGACCAAGAAAACTTTCCAAGAGAACTGCTCGTAGGATTGCTAGAAAGGCAAATCAAAACCCCTGTTTGACTGCAAAAGACCTTCAGGAAGATTTAGCAGACTTTGGAGTGGTGGTGCACTGTTCTACTGTGCAGCGACACCTGCACAAATATGACCTTCATGGAAGAGTCATCAGAAGAAAACCTGATGACCTCACCACAAAATTCAGGATCAGAAGTTTGCAAAGGAACATCTAAACAAGCCTGATGCATTTTGGAAACAAGTCATGTGGACTGATGAAGTTAAAATAGAACTTTTTGGCCGCAATGAGCAAAGGTATGTTTGGAGAAAAAAGCTTGCAGAATTTCATGAAAAGAACACCTCTCCAACTGTTAAGCACCGGAGTGGATCGATCATGCTTTGGGCTTGTGTTGCAGCCAGTGGCATGGGGAACATTTCACTGGTAGAGTGAGGAATGAATTCAATTAAATACCAGCAAATGCTGGAAGCAAACATCACATCGTCTGTAAAAAAGCCGAAGATGAAAAGAGGATCGCTTCTACAACAGGATAATGATCCTAAACACACCACAAAATCCACAATGGACTACCTCAAGAGGCGCAAGCTGAAGGTTTTGCTGTGGCCCTCACAGTCTCCTGACCTAAACGTCATCGAGAGTCTGTGGATAGACCTCAAAAGAGCAGTGCATGCAAGAGGGCCCAAGAATCTCACAGAACTAGAAGCCTTTTGCAAGGAAGAATGGGAGAAAATCCCCCAAACAAGAATTGAAAGACTCTTATCTGACTACGGAAATCATTTACAAGCTGTGATACTTCGGGCTCTTTTCCTTTTTTGTTATTTTGAAATTATGAAAGATGGAAATAAAAAAGTTTACTTGCTTAAAATATTAAAGAAATGTGTCAAAATTTCTGTTACTGTGAATAGCTAAACGAGTAAAAGATGAACTAATTTCCAAAAGCCATAAAGTTAAAGCTGACATATTTCTTTAATATTTTAAGCAATATTACTTTTTTTATTTCCATCTTTTACAATTTCAAAATAACAAAACGGAAAAGAGCCTGAAGCAAAAGTTTGGGCACCCTGCATGGTCAGTACTTAGTAACATCCCCTTTGGCAAGTATCACAGATTGTAAACGCTTTTTGTAGCCAGCTAAGAGTCCTTCAATTCTTGTTTGGAGGATATTCGCCCATTCTTCCTTGCAAAAAGCTTCTGGTTCTGTGAGATTCTTCGGTCGTCTTGCATGCACTGCTCTTTTGAGGTCTATCCACAGATTCTCGATAATGTTTAGGTTGGGGACTGTGACGGCCATGGCAAAACCTTCAGCTTGCGCCTCTTGAGGTAGTCCATTGTGGATTTTGAAGTGTGTTTAGGATCATTATCCTGTTGCAATTGAAATAATGGAAACATATGGCAAATAAAGGCACTTAGGAATGAGGTACATCTCCTGAGAAATCTGGAATGTGTAGGAGAAAACTTCAGAAGATCCATGAAATATCCTTAGCAAGTAAAATTAAGGAGAATGACAAGACATCTTATAAGCATATTTGGAACTAGAGGGTAGCCATGGAAACAGTGGTCCCCCTTAAGGATGAATGGGGTAATCTATGTGTGGAGACAGACGATGTGGGCAAGGACCAAAATTAATACTTATCAACGATAATTACCAAGGAAGACAAGGCATATATTAAGCTCAAGGAGCATGTGGATAATCAAGAGTGAGACATTATTAAGAAGGAGGAAGTGTTAGAAGTCATGGGATACATAATGGTTATGAAATACAGATGCTGGAATGGCTTTTTATATGAAATTAGCCCCCAGTATTGAGACCAGGTGGTTGTAATATGTATGTATAAAAGGAAGACAGGATGTTTGTTCCTCCATCTTAAATTGATTATAAGGCCATAAAATATTGGAGCAGACAGGCCATTTGGCCCCTTGAGTCTTTTCCACCATTTTATCATGGCTGATCCATTTCCCTCTCAGTCTCAGTCTTCTGCCTTCCCCCATTCCCCCCCCCCACATCCCTTCATGCCCTGACTAATCAAGAATCTATCAACCTTTGCCTTAGATATACCCAATGACCTGGCTTCCATAGCTGCCTGTGGCAATGAATTCCACAGATTCACCACTTTCTGGTTAAAGAAATTCCTCCTCAATATGGATGAGATATTGAATTTATTAAGTGAATCAGAATCAGGTTTAATATCACTGGCATATGTCGTGGAATTCATTGTTTTGCAGCAGCTGTACATTGCAATAAATAATGATGATAAAATTATAATTACAAGCCTCTGCACCTCCCAGAGGAACAACTAGTTATTATCACAGCAGTAGATGCCCAGCAACAGGCAGCAAATATGAAGAACTGGACATCACTAGGGCCTGACGTGACCACTCCTATTGGCTGGAGAAACTAACAGCATTACATACACGGCATGGCAGCTCAAATGAACCAATTGCTTGAAGCAAGCTTCCATCTTGATTGAGTAACTCAAGGAAGGATAGTACTCATAATGAAGCATCCTCACAAAGGAGAAATACTATCAAACTAACAGCCCATCACCTGCCTGTCAACAACACGGAAGCTCCTGTCAGGCATCATAGCCACCAAGCTGAAGGAACATATGTGTAACTTCCTGAATCTTGCTCAGAGGGGAATTGATATTGGAACCAAAGGCTCCAAGTACCAAGTACTGGTAGACAAAGCAGTGAAGTGAGACTCCAAGACCCGGCAAACCAACTTAAGCACTGCCTGGATCAACTACCAGAAAGCATAAGACCCAATGCCCCACACATGGTTCTTGGAATACTTTTCTCTGTACAAGGTTAACAAGATACTGAGGACTTTCATCAAGAACTCAATGGGCCATTGGAGGACAATGCTAGAAGTTTATTCAAAGCCAATAGTGCCCATCAGATGTGGAATATACCAGGGTGATCCACGATCCCCACTGCCATTCTGCATAGACTTGAACCACCTCAGCCAGATCATCTCAAAGAGTGAATATAAGTACAGGTTCAAGAATGGAGTGACCATCAGCCATCTCCTGTACATGGATGACATCAAGCTGTATGCCAGAATTGAAAGAGACATTGACTCACTAATCCACCTGTCAAGGGTGTACAGCAAAGACAATGGGATGTCATTTTTTTTTAGATTATGAAGACATGCAGTCCTCTCTTATTGTCATTTAGTAATGCATGCATTAAGAAATGATATAATATTTCCTCCGGTGTGATATCACAAAACACAGGACAGACCAAGACTGAAAAAACTAACAAAACCACATAATTATAACATATAGTTACAACAGTGCAACAAGACCATAACTTGATGAAGAAGTCCATGAGCACAGTAAAAAGTTCAAAGTCTCTCAAATGTCCCACATCTCACGCAAACGGGAGAAGGAAGAAAAACTCTCCCTGCCATGCCCGACCACAATCCGAATCTGAGTCATCCGAAAACTTCGAGCCCCCGATCAGCTCTCCGACACTGAGTACTAAGCGCCATCTCTGCCGAACAACTCGACCTCAATCTTGGTTGCCAACAGCAGGCAAAGCCAGGGATTTTGAGGCCTTCCCTCCAGAAGATTCCCGACTGCACAGTAACAACAGCAGCGAACTGGCGTTTCAGAAATTTCTCCAGATGTTCCTCTGTGCTTTCACGTCTGTCTCCATCAAATCAGAATTGTCCACGGCCCCTATTTAACGGATACGTTATCATTTTTCACCAGAGGGCTGCGCACGCATGGCGTGCTGCTCTCTCTCCTCCCGGAGATATTGACTGGAGGATTTTGACTGGAAAAGTAAATAGATAGATACTTTATTTATCCCAAAGGAAATTGCAGTGTCACAGTAGCATTGCACATGCACAGAAAAACAATATTAGAAAAGAAGTAAGAAAGAATATAAAGTAAGTTACTTTAAAAATATGATGTACAATTCAAATATTATAATGTTTACAAGAATTCCAAGTTGACACTGAACAGATTGTAGTGCCAGAATTACCTTCATATTATATAGTAATGGGTGCACATTCATACCATCCAGTGAAGAAGTGATGGTAGTATTGCACAGGGTGTCTGCAATAACAGGGTGTGGTAAACAGAGCTGAACAGAGCTTAAATAAAGCTCTGGTAAACAGAGATTAGTAACAGTCTAACAGGAGGGGGTCGTCACTACCCCGGCTACAGGATAACTCATTATAGAGCCTAATGGCTGAGGTTAAGAATGACTTTATATGGCACTCTTTGGAGCAGCACTGTTGTCTTAGTCTATTACTGGAAGTACTCCTCTGTTCAGCCAAGGTGGCATGCAGAGGGTGTGAAACATTGTCTAGAATTTCGAGGATTTTCCGGAGGGTCCAGCTTGATTTTTATAAGAGAGCCAGCCTTTCTAATCGGTTTATTGAATCTGTTGGCATCACCTATGTTGATGCCATTGCCCCAACACACCACTGCATAGATGATTGTACTGACGACAACAGACTGGAAGAACATGCGAAGGAGAGACCTGCCTATTCCAAAAAACCTCAGTCTCCTCGAGAAGTAGAGGTGACTCTGGCTCTTGTACACAACTTCTGTGTTGGTGCTCCACTCAAGTCTGTCATCCAGATGCACCTCCAGGTTACTTGTAGGTCCTCACCAAGTCCATGTCCTCACCATCAATAGCAACATGGAGCAGTGCAGGCTTACTCTTTCTAAAGGCCATCACCATCTCCTTTGTCTTACTGATGTGGAGCTGCAGATGATTCAGTTTGTACCATTCAACAAAGTACTGTATTCTTCCTCCTGTCCTCCCTTGATAAACCCAACTATTGCTGAGTCATCAGAGAATTTCTGCCAATGACATGAGTCAGTGTCATATTTAAAATCTGAGGTATACACAGTAAACAGGAAGGGAGCCTGCTTAAGTACAGCCAAATGGTGGTGAAAAGAGGCAAACTTATCAAGACTGAGAGAGTCAAATTACCTGAAGGCCACATACCATAACCACAAAAACCTGGGGATCCTGTGGGCACATGGAAGCCACTATAAGGAAGGAAGGCTGTAACATCCGGGTACCTCCAAGGAGAGAGACAGGTCCTAAAAAGTCAGCTGAGTGGGAAGAACGGGAAGAACAAGATCAGAGCCATCAATACGTTCACCCCACCAGTCATCAGATACCCAGCTGCAATAATGTGCTGGCCAAGGAATGAACTGAAAACTGCTGACATTAAGACCCGGAAACTACTAACAATACATAGAGGATTCCATCCAAAGTCCAATGTCGAGCGACCGTACACCCGCTGGAATTAAGGAAGATGGGGTCTTGGAAATGTCAAAGCCGCCGTCCTGGAGGAAATGCAAAACATCCATGAGTTTGTCAGGAAGGTGGCCCCTAAGGAGGACCTGCTAGGAGAATATCTCAGGCAGCAGGCAGGGGATATGGAAATGGAAGTGGGTGAAGCAGAGCCAGAGAACCAGACGCCATGGCAGGACAAGCCACTGCACGGGATGTACCATCACCAGATAGCAGAGGTGGCTGACATAAGGAAGTCCTACCAGTGGCTGGAAATAGCAGGGCTGAGGGACAGCACTGAGGTGCTGCTCATGGCTGCACAAGAACAAACACTGAGCACAAGAGCATTAGGGGCAGGGCTCTATTACACCAGACAAGATCCAAGATGCAGACTGTGCAAGGAATCTGATGAAATCCTTTAGCATGTAGTAGCAGGGTGCAAGGTGCAGGCAGGGACAGCATACACTGAATGGCACAACTAAGTTGCAGGCACATCTGCACTGAGTATGAATTGGACACACTGAAGTCCAAATGGGAAACACCGCAGAAAGTAGTGGAGAATGACAGAGCTAAGATCCTCAGGACTCCCAAATACAGACTGATAGGCAGGTACTGGCCAACCAACCAGACATAGTAATACTGGACAAGGAACAGAAGAAAGCGATAGTAAGAGATGTGGCAATTCTGAATGTCAGTAACATCAGGAAAAAAAATATGAGAAGCCAGATAAATACCGGGGCTTGAAGAGAAGATAGAAGGGATCTAGAAGGTTGAGTAATCCTGGTGGTAATAGGAGCACTTGGAGCTGTGACAACTGGTGGCTCCAATAAATCCTGGAGAACAACATCTGAAATCTCGTCAAGAACAAGAAGAACACACTACTAGGGCTAGCAAGGACACTGCGCTGAATCGTCAAGCTCCCAGGACCCATGAGTAGTTTAGTAAGTTTGCTGATGACGCAGAAGTTGGGCATGTTGTGGATAATCTGGAGGGCTGTCGGAGATTATAGCGGGACATTGATAGGTTGTGGAACTGGGCTAAGAAGTGGCAGGTGGAGTTCAATCCAGATGTGTAAAGTGGTTCATTTCAGTAGGTCAAATTAGAAGACAATTTGATATAAATGGTAAGACTCTTGGCAGTGTGGATGATCAGCAAGATCTTGGGGTCCATGTCCATAGGGCACTAAAAGCTGCTGCATAGGTTGACAGTGTTATTAAGAAGGTGCATGGTGTGATTGCCTTTATCAACAGTGGGACTGAGTTCAAGAGCCATGAAGTAATGTTAAAGCTATAGATTATGAAGACACGCAGTCCTCTTTTATTGTCATTTAGTAATGCATGCATTAAGAAATGATACAATATTTCCTCCGGTGTGATATCACAAAACACAGGACAGACCAAGACTGAAAAACTAACAAAACCACTTAATTATAACATATAGTTACAACAGTTCAACAATACCATAACTTGATGAAGAACAGTCCATGAGCCCAGTAAAAAGTTCAAAGTGTCTCAAATGTCCCACATCTCACGCAGATGGGAGAAGGAAGAAAAACTCTCCCTGCCATGCCCGACCACAGTCCAACTCTGAGTCGTCCGAAAACTTTGAGCCTCTGATCAGCTCTGTGACAACGAGTACTGAACACCATCTCTATCCGAGCGATTCAACCTCAATCTCGGTTGCCAACAGCAGGCAAAGCCAAGGATTTTGAGGCCTTCCCTCCGGAGATTCACGATCGCGCAGTAATGAAAGCAGCGAACGGGCGTTTCAGAAATTTCTCCAGATGTTCCTCTGTGCTTTCACGTCTGTTTCCACCAAATCAGAATTGTCCATGGCCCCTATTTAACAGATTCTATATCATTTTTTACTGGAGAGCTGCGCACACACAGTGCGCTGCACTCTCTCCTCCCGTCGTCAGAATTTACATAAGATGAGAGGTGACCTGATAGAGGTGTATAAGATGATGAGAGGCATTGATTGTGTGGATAGCCAGAGGCTTTTTCCCAGGGTTGAAATAGCTAACATGAAGGGCTATAGTTTAAAGGTGCTTAGAAGTAGGTACAAGGGAGATGTCAGAGCTAAGTTTTTCACACAGAGAGCGGTGGTGGGTGCATGGAATGTACTGCCAGTGATAGTGGTAGAGGTGGATACAATAGGGTCTTTTAAGAAACTCTTAGATAGGTACATGGAGCTTAGAAAATTAGAGAACTATGCTGTAGGGAAATT
This sequence comes from Mobula hypostoma, assembly GCF_963921235.1. Taxonomy (NCBI): domain Eukaryota; kingdom Metazoa; phylum Chordata; class Chondrichthyes; order Myliobatiformes; family Myliobatidae; genus Mobula; species Mobula hypostoma. The sequence goes on from NC_086097.1 coordinate 11,069,352, forward strand.
CTAGATGATTTCTAGAGTAGGTTACATGGTCAGCACAACATCGTGGGCTGAAGGGCCTGTAATGTGCTGTAGATTTCCATGTTCTATGTTCTATTATATTAAGCCTATTACCCCTACTGGGGCATACCAGAGTCCTCTGCCCTGAGTCAGTCTTTCAATTTATCCCCAGGTGTAGACCATCCATCTCCCAGGTATGAGGTCTTTGGAACATCTGTGTGTGATCCTGTAGATCTGGGTTTTTACAGGATGGGGTTGCTAGTCCCATGTGCAACCCTTCTCTTGCAGCCGAGCTTGAGAGCATCCACAGCAGAATTTAAAAAATACATTTCTAAGATGCCACTAAATCAGGCCTCTTTAACCTGGGGTTTACAGACCCCTCGGGAATTCACGGATAGATTCCAGGGGTTCTGTGAACTTGGGTGGAAAAAAAATTAACATCTTTATTTTCACTGACCTCTAACTGAAATTTTGCTATTCTTTCAGTTATGAATGTAGGCACAGTAGTATTAGCAGTAACTGTGACTTGATCACCAATAGGACTCACAGATATTTTCATATCACATTACAGTTGTTACAAATATCTAAAAATGTCTTTTATGGCATGCTCATCACTATTTGAAGTTACGGTATTGATTCGACACACCACTAGATTGATGTGATCGCTGTCTTCCCATCTGAAGACACTTGTGTGATGTAGCCGGCCAACTATTGGGTAGCTTTGCGCCTAGTAGTCGTTCAACCACCAAATGGGGAAGTCACATGTTCTCAAGTTTGTGACCCAGACATCTAAATTGATCTCCAATATTCCCTGTCTACAATTGCTTATAATTCAATGTGTAGAAGGAGGTGAGTCATTTTTATTGTTTGTTAAAGTTTTGCAACATATAATATACAATTGGCTTAATTTGTATCTTATATATTTAAATGCATAATTCTGAGGAGTCATAGGCTTCCCTGGACTGCCAAAGGGACCCATGGTACAAAAAAGGTTAAGAACCCCTGTGCTAAATGATTCCATTCAGCAGCTCATACTATTTTCAAATAGAAAACTCCTTCATCTCTACCCTGGCAATGATGTTAATGTTGGGGGAAATGGGAGCTGAAGAAGGTGTAGGAAGGCAGGCAAAGTAAAGCATAAGATAATAGAGCTATTTTAAAAAAAAGATCAAGCAGCATTGAGACTTAATTGTAAGCAATAGTTTCAAAACAAAACCCTTGAAACTGAGCTTTGATAAACGATTATGTTGAGCCATTAACCTGTCATTCCCTCCTTTATGGTATCATTAACCTGCTGTGCATTCGAAGCAATTTTTGTTTCAAAACGTTAAAAAGGATGATGCTAGAAATTATTGCTGGTGAGTGAGAGGACCAAGCCTTAATAGGTTTCCATGACATTTCTGTGTCTGCTATTATAACAGAGGATTCAAACACTTTTAAGATGATCAGGCTAATGGCACGATTGAAACAGCAGACAGGAATGTTAAACCAGTGTGTTAAATTACTTGCCTGATCTTATTTTCAACAGTAATCTCCAATTTCTTTTGATCTGTCTTTTTTTGTTACTCCGTCATTATAAAATTACAAATGGTCAGCCAGCAATTTGTCTTATTCTTCTTGGGCCATTCGTCACGATCGAGGATGACTTTCTTCCACTTCATTTCTGAAGGTTTTGAGGTGACTACTGAGATCATTGTGAGTGCTCAGATTCTACCACGGTGGGGAAGAAGGTATACTTCGTTCGAAGGTTAAGGAGATTTGGCATGTCACCAAATATTTAAACAGACTTCTGCAGATGTGCTATTGAATGTATCCTGATCTGTTGCAACAAGGCCTAGTAGGGTAAACTGTACAGACGAGAATGCTAGAAGCTGCAGTGAGTAATAGCCACAATCTGGTCTATCAGGAGCACAACTCTATCTGCCATCTTCAGGAGCTGCTGCCTCAAGAAAGTGGCATCTATCGTCAAGGACCTGCACCATCCAGGTCACACCATCTTCTTTAAGGCAGAAGAACAAAAAAGCCTGAAGCTCCAAGTCGTCAGGTGCAGGAAGAGCTACTTTGCTACATCCATTCAGTTCATGAACTAACCTGTGCAACCAGAATCGTACCTCACCTAGGGCACAATATGGACTACCTCTCGCACTACCGTGTACCTATACAAATCGATGGGCTAACAGGCCCCTGTATATTGGCTCAGGCAATTATCTTGGTGGGAGGGAGAAGCTAATGAAACTATGGGGAAATTACAAATAGGATTAACATAGGATTAGTGCAAGCGTATGGTTGATGGTCAGCTTGGATCTAGTGGGTCAATGCACCTGTTTCTGTGCTGTTTCTCTCTATAACTCTCTAATCCTGATTTCTGGCACGTGAATAATGCAGGTTGTTCTTCATCTGAACTGTACTGGACTCCAAAATCTTTGCCTACTTCCATCATCAATAAGTTATAAATACTCTATGCATTTATTTCCGGTTTAAGTTATTATACTTATTTACTTCCAGTTTAGGATGGCACTACCGAACATGTGCGACAGCTGACTGGTAGTTCAAAAGGCAAGGAATTTGACTAATAACATTTCTAACAATAACTTTCTTCTGAAGTAAATTTTAGCAAATTATCACCTCCAGCAATGAAGAGGGGAGCGAAGGTGAAGTGAATTCGAGGGATGAACCATGCTGGTACATTGTAAAATCGATGCAGATGGAGTGACCCATTTGAAGAGGAGAAGTCAAGGCAGAGGAGTTCCAATGCCCTTACAACTGGCCCGGGTGCAAGATTGGATCGCTCTGGGGGCCAAACCAATTTGGAGAAATCAAGAATATCTTTGGGCTGGGGTTGGTGGGGGTGGGGGGGGGTGCGAAATCTGGTCTGTAGTGAGTCACTGGGTGGCGTGTTCTAGGCCTGAAGCCTTTTTCTGCAGCTGTGCCCGGGTCATAGTGTGAGGTATAAGTCACTGTTTGGACAAGTTAAATGATAAACTGGAAAGACAGGGTGTTGGAATCAAAGGTAAGAGCCGATTTCGCTTGTTCTCCCGCATTGGTGACTCACCTCTCCATAGCGGGGAAGCTATGAAAATTACCCCTGGCTGCTGTGCTCCAGGCCCGCTAACGTGATGGACTGAATTTGAAGCTTGTGTCTACTCTGGGCTGCTCCAGGGTTCAGATCTAAGAATTCATTTTGGTTCGGAATGTTGATTAATCGCTTCTATTGTTTGATCATGACCAGACACTTCCTGACACTGTATTCCACCTGCCATTTCTTTGCCCATTCTCCTCATCTATCTATACTGTCCGGGACTCTCGTTCTTGTCAACAGAACCTCCTGTCCGTTCCCCTATCTAACATGTCCCCTTTCACTCCAGCATGTCTCTTCTTCCCCCTTCCTGTATGAGTCACAGAGACAGACTCAGCGCTGGAGACCCAACCACATGTAGATTATCACCGCGATAGTATCCATAGTGATGGACCTGTTGTTGAGGGGATGTCCACGGGGGTATTCTGTATTGGCTTCTAGGCCCCTTTCTCCTCTGTGACTGTCACGAAGTTTCCTGTGTCCTGCACCTTGGGTGTAACTACCTCTTTATATGTCCTATCTATCAGCCCTTTCAGCCTCCTGAATGACACAAAGTTCATGCAGTTCCAGCTCCAACTCCTTAACGCAGTTTGTTAGAAGCTGCAGCTGGATACACTTCTTGTAGTTGTAGTGGTCAGGGACATTGGGGTCTCCCTGCCTTCCCACATCTCGCAAGAGGAGCATTGCCCTATCCTGCCGGTTGTCTCTACCTAGCTAAGCAGGTATAAAGATGAGAAAGGAAAAAACTTGAGCTTTGCTTTCTCTGAGTGAAGCTTCTCTTTGCTGAAGCCTCAAAGTTATACCCCGAGCTCTAATAGTGTTGTGCTACCTAATCATTGATCAGGGTAGCTGGACTTGTGTCATTGATGTAGCAGGACGAGGTGTCGAAGGAGCTGGCCATCTTTTTGGAGAAGGAGCCAGCTGGCCTGTCAGAGGAGCCAGCCAGGATGTTGGAGGAGCTGGACTGGGTTCTGAGCAGCTGACCTAGGTGCAGATCATGTCGTTGCCTGCTACTCAAAGGCATCAGAGTATGTGCACGAAGGTGGAATGCAGTGTGACCATGCATGATTGTTTAGCACTTTTCTCTTGCAATCGCAAGACTCTGTTGGACATTGATAACGTAAGATGCTGCAGGCCAGTTTCCCATGTTCGGTGGTGGGACAGACAATGTGGGAACTGTGTAACCTCAGCTGTAGCAAGGACTAGGCCTCAAGCCGCAGGCTCGCCTGCTGCTGCAGTCAAGATGAGGAGATGCCAGAGGTGTAGCACGGCATCCATGCTCAACTAAGGGCTGGCTTCTCCTGTAGGTGCTGCCCTCCTATGTGCAATTGGTGGAATAACAGACTGGATTAAGTGCATCTGCGCACTGCCAGAAGACTATACCATCAACTTGTGGGACGTGTTTCTCGGAGTTTTGGACTATATATGTTCTTTTTTTGTCTGAATATGGTTTTTTTTTGCTCGCTATTTTGAATTTGCTGTGTTTGTTTTGCAACTTTGCCCCAGAGAAATGCTCTTTTGTTTGGCTTTATCTATTAATTAAACTTGATCTGATTTAATTTGATTTTGATTTGCGATAGGATAATTGCAAGCAGGCTTTTTCCGCTGAGGTTTGGTGTGAATAGAAATAGAGGTCATGGGTTTAGGATGAAAGGTGAAATATTTAAAGGGAAGCTGAGGGGGAACTTCTTCACTCAGAGGGTGGTGAGAGTATATAACGAGCTGCCAGTAGAAGTGGTGGGTGCAGGCTTGATTTCAACATTTAAGGGAAGTTTGGATAGATGTATGAGAGGGCATGGAGGGTTATGGTACAGGTATGGGTAGATACGCTTAGGCAGCAAAATGAGTCAGCGTAGACTAGATGGGCCAAAGGTCTGATTCTTTGCAAAAAAAGGCATAGTGAAGGATGCATGGACAGAGAGATTTCTGAGCTCTCAGGTTGTCCTGAATATATTTTTCTTGCAAATATTTGAGTCAAGTAAGATGTTCTCCTCAAGGGTTGTCTATTTGTGGGTCTTTAAGTGGCTGTAGAGGCTGATCCACAATCCACATATTCTGGTGAAGAACAGACATGAGTAAGTGGTGCCTGTGGTCAGTGGTTGGGTCTTTCTGTTGTTCATTTTCTCCTTTTGCAGCTGCCACTTGTTCTCTGTGACACAGCGGAGGTCGTTCTCATGCTTTGCAGCTCCCCCTAGAATGGATTTCCTCCAGGTTCATCTATTGAATGCAATGCCTTCCCAGTTTTTAGATGTAATCTTGTATTTCTTCAGGCTAATTTCGATGTTACCTTTGAAGTGGTTCTTTTGCTCATCAGAGGCTCACTGACTTTCAGAGTAAAGGATCTGTCTGGGGAGAAGTGAGTTAAGTATCTGAATGACAGTTCCTATCCATCGGAGTTAGTGTTGCTTTATCCTGGTGGAGATGCTGTTCATGTTGGCCTTCTCCAGTACGCTGGTGTTAGAGCTTCTGTCCATCCAACCGATCCTGAAAATCTTTCTTAAACATAAGAACATAAGAAATATCTTACGAGGGGTGATTGATAGGTTTGTGGCCTAAGGTAGAAGGAGATGAGTTATTAACTTCAAACTTTCTGCATAATCACTCAAAGAGTTGACGTGCATGTGCATGTAACAAGAGCTGTATAACTCGTCTCCTTCTACCATAGGCCACAAACTTATCAATCACCTGTCTGCGGACACTTTCTGAAGGTCCAAGATCTGTATGCTCCACAAGTGCTGGACTAAGTGTGTAAATATAGGAAGGGACTATGTTGAAAAATAAATGTGCTAGGTTTTCTAAAAATGACTCCTTCTATCTTAGGCCACAAACATATCAATCACCCCTCATATGAAACATAAAGAAACATAAAAATCTTTGATAGCATTTTCCGGGCTTTCAGGTATCTGTTGTGGGTAGACCATGATTCAGCTCCATACAGTAATGTAGGAAGTGTTTCCTGAATGTGTTCCCGCAATCTAACTGATTCTGTATATATTACAAATGCTATACGAACATAGGAAGAACAGATCAGTCAACTGGTCAAGGCCATTTCCTTGTTCATTGGAATCAAGTCCTATTGTCAAGTCAAATCATTGGAATACATTTTGTTAATGAATTTCTATCAGCATTAAGTTTAAAATTAATTACCTTTAACCATCATTAAGAAAATTAATAATCATCTAAACATTGCCATTCATAGAAGAAGGGTGCAAACTTCAAACAACCTTTGCATATAGAACCATTTATTAATTCATTCCTGTTAGCCCTGGTTCTACTGTTAGACTGTCTGTGAACCTTGAGAACCCTAATGGATATAAGATAAATGAACTTCTGCCTACCTACCCAATCAGGTATTCTTAAAGTCCTGGAAATAAAGTCCTTTTTGTCTTTTCCCAATGTTCAATGTCTTGGATTCCCTATAGTTATAAACACGAGAAGGTTTGCAGATGCTGGAAATCCAAAGTAACACACAGTGCTGGAGGAACTCACCAGGTCAAAGAATTTCCAAAGTTGACATTTGGGCTGAGACCCTTCTTCAGGACCCTATAATTTATAACCCCTGGATTTTAGCCTGATAAGAACACACATGTGGTGGGGTGGAGATACAGTATATCTCTACCGAGGGAGGTGTAAGGTGCTCCTTCTCCCCCACTAGCCCACAAGTCACCCGCTTAACCCTCTCATCCCTCCCTGATCAGGGTCACATGAAGCCATGAGAGCAGGTGGTGGATGGTCGTATGAGCAGCTGGTGCTTGCCAGAAGTCCTGGTTGATTGATCACTAATGCCAGGCAGACAATATCTGAGGAGAATTGATAATGGCTGGGCTCACCTGTCTTGTAAAGACACTGCCCAGAAGAAGGCAATGGCAAACCACCTGGGTAGAAAAATTTGCCAAGAATGATCATGGTCATGGAAAGACTATGCTTGTCCACGTCATACAACGTGGCACCTAATGATGATGATCTTGGCCTTGAACTCTTGTTACTTCTCAGAAAGGACAGGGAGGGAGGCAAAAGAGGTAGGGGCATGGCATTGTTGATCAGAGATAGTGTCACGGCTGCAGAAAAGGAGAAAGATATGGAGGTATTGTCTACAGAGTCTCTGGGTGGAAGTTAGAAACAGGAAGGGATCAATAACTCTACTGGGTGTTTTTTAAAGACCACCCAATAATAACAGGGACATCGAGGTGCAAATAGGGAGACATATTCTGGAAAAGTGTAATAATAACAGGGTTGTCATGGTAGAAGATTTTAATTTCCCAAATATCCATTGGCGTGTCCCTAGGGCGAAGGGATTAGATGGGGTGGAGTTTGTTAGGTGTATTCAAGAAGGTTTCGTGACACAATATGTAGATACACCTACAAGAGGAGATGGGGTACGAGGGGGAGGTGGGGCATTGGCGGAAGTTAGAGAAGTCAATGTTCATGCCATCAGGTTGGAGGCTACCCAGACAGAATATAAGGTGTTGTTACTCCAACCTGAGTGTGGTTTACAGTAGAGGAGGCAGTGGACCCCACCTCCCCCTCGTACCCCATCCGTTAATTATTTATATGCATACATTCTTTCTCTCTCTCTCCTTTTTCTCCCTCTGTCCCTCTCACTATACCCCTTTCCCATCCTCTGGGTTTTTCCCCCCTCCCCCTTTTCTTTCTCCCTGGGCCTCCTAACCCATGATCCTCTCATATCCCTTTTGCCAATCACCTGTCCAGCTCTTGGCTCCATCCCTCCCCCTCCTGTCTTCTCCTATCATTTCGGATCTCCCCCTCCCCCTCCCACTTTCAAGTCTCTTACTAGCTTTTCCTTCAGTTAGTCCTGACGAAGGGTCTCGGCCCGAAACGTCGACTGTACCTCTTCCTAGAGATGCTGCCTGGCCTGCTGCGTTCACCAGCAATTTTGATGAGATCTCAAAATGGAGTTAGACCAAAGCATCGTTATCGCTTCAGCAATCTCTTTCAGGATTCTGGGATGTAGTCCGACTGGTCCAGGTGACTTATCCAGCTTAAGATCTTTGAGTTAACTGTCACTTTTTCCAATTTCACTCATTCCAGCTCTCGGACACTGATGACACACTGCTGGTGTCTTCCATGCTGAAGACAGATGCAAAGTACCCATTAAGTTCATCTTTATCCCCCATTACTACCTCACCAGCATCATTTTCCAGTGGTTCAACATCAACTCCCACCTCTCCTTTACTCTTTATATAACTGAAAAATCTTTTGGTGTCCTGCTTCATTTTATTGGCTAGTGTGCCCTCATATTTTATCTTTTCCTTTCTTATTATTTTTTCAGTTGCCTTTTGTTGAATTTTTAAAACTTCCCAATCATCCAACTTCCCACTCACTTTTACTACCTTATATGCCCTTTCCTTGGTTTTTATGCCATCCTTAACTTCTCTTGCCAGCCATGGTTGCCTGCCCCTGCCATTTGAGAACTTCTTCCTCTGTGGACATATCTGTTCTGCTCTTTATGAACTATTCCCAGAAACTCCGGCCAGCTCTGCTCTGCTGTCACACTCGGCAGTGTCCTTCTCTAATCCACTTGGACAAGTTCCTCTGTCATGCCTCTGTAATTCCCTTTATTCCATTCTAACACTGATTGATGTGAGTTATGCTTCTCCCTCTCACACTGCAGTGTGAATTCAATCATATCATGAACACTGCCTCCTAAACATTCCTTCTGAGTAAGCTCCCTAATAAGATCTGGGTAATTACACAACACCAATCTAAGATAGCCTTTCCCTACGTAGGCTCATGCACAGGCTGCTCTAAAAAGCCATCTTGTAGGTTCCTCCCCTTCTTACTCTATCCCTTATTTATTTATTTACTATTTTTTATTTTTTCCCCTTTTTTCTCTCCCTCTGTCCCTCTCACTATAACTCCTTGCTTGATCTCCATCTTCGTCTGGGCTCCCCTCCCCCTTTCTTTCCCCCTTGGCCTCCCGTCCCATGATCCTCTCCCTTCTACAGCACTGTATCCCTTTTGCCAATCACCTGTCCAGCTCTTAGCTCCATCCCTCCCCCTCCTGTCTTCTCCTATCATTTCGGATCTCCCCCTCCCCCTCCCACTTTCAAGTCTCTTACTAGCTTTTCCTTCAGTTAGTCCTGACGAAGGGTCTCGGCCCGAAACGTCGACTGTACCTAGAGATGCTGCCTGGCCTGCTGTGTTCACCAACAACTTTGATGTGTGTTGGGGGAGAGATGAACCTCAGGTTTCACCTAGCACCCGGTGTTTCTCTCTCCCCTCCCCCACCTTTTAAATCTACTCCTCTGTATTTTTCGCCAGTCCTGCCGAAGGCTCTGGGCTCAAAATGTTGACTGTACTCTTTTCCATAGATGTTGCCCGGCCTGCTGAGTTCCTCCAGCATTTTGTGTGTGTTGCTTGGATTTCCAGCATCTGCAGATTTTCTTTCATTTGTGAGCATAATCAAAGGCCCACCCACCTGGGTACTCTCTCTTCTCCCATCTCCCACTGGGCAGAAGATCCAAAATCCTGAAAACATCTATGATCAGGCTCAAAGACAGCGTCTATCCTGCTGTTTTACGACGAGTGAACCATTTCCTATTATGTCAAAATGGACTCTTAACCTCACAATCTATCTCGTTATGATCTTGCACCTTACTGCTTACCTGCAGTGCACTTTCTCTGTAGCTGTTACACTTCACTCTGCATTGTTTTACGTTGCATGGCCTCAATGTCCTATGAGGTGGAGATATGCCTCTGCCAAAGAAGGTGTAAGACGCTCTTTCCCTCCACTAGCCTGCAGGTCACTCTCGGGCAAGGCGTAGCACCAGCTTAATGTCCCCCCCCCCACCCCACCAATCAGGGTCATGTGAAACCACGGGAGCAGGTGGTGGATGCTCATATGAGTAGCTGCTGTCTCACCACAAGTCCTGGTTATGCGACCACTGACACCAGGCAGACAATCTGCGAAGAGTATTGATAATGGCTGGGATCACCTGTCTTGTAAACACACTGCCCAGAAGAAGGCAATAGCAAACCATTTCTGTCGAGAAATTTGCCAAGAACAATCATGGTCATGGAAAGACCATGATCATCTATGTCAAGGAATCATAAAAATCTACAGCATATTACAGGCTCTTTGGCCCACAATGTTGTGCCAACCATATAACCTACTCTAGAAACAGCCTCGATTACCCTACCGCATAGTCCTCTATTTTTCTAAGCTTCATTACGACATGGCACATCATGATGGTGTATGATTTGATTTGTAAGAGAAGTATGGAAGACAAGTATCACTGTATCTCAGTACATGTGACAAAAACAAACCAATCCCAATTCCAATCAACTCAGTTATTCTTAGGAAGAAGGGTACAAGATATCTAACATAGAAGTCATTCTTCATATGTCAGTTTCCTGGATTTTCAGACTTCATCATCTCTCCTTAATATCTCATTTAAAGCTTATGTGAAACCACAGTGGAGTAAAGTAACATCTGACCGATCAAAAATGACAAGTTCTAGATTCACTTTCTAGTGATCTCATTTATTGATTACGTGACAGAAAATAAACACCATTACTTTGTTGATGACTCCTCGATGGGTCCTTTAAATTTGTCACGCTGCACAGGTCAAAGCATAACTCCTGTTATAGAAGTCATAGAGTCATGAAGCACTAGGTATAGAAACAGGCCTTTAAGCTCAGGTAGTCCATGCTGAACTATTATTCTGCCAACACGCGGAAATCTGCAGATGCTGGAATTTGAAATGACACATACAAAAGTTGCAGGTGAATGCAGCAGGCCAGGCAGCATCTCCAGGAAGAGGTGCAGTCAACGTTTCGTCTGGGTAGCCTCCAACCTGATGGCATGAACATTGACTTCTCTAACTTCCGCTAATGCCCCACCTCCTCCTTGTACCCCATCCGTTATTTATTTATATGCACACATTCTTTTTCTCTCTCTCCTTTTTCTCCCTCTGTCCCTCTGACTATACCCCTTGCCCATCCTCTGGGATTTCCCCCCCCTCCCCCTTTTCCTTCTCCCTGGGCCTCCTGTCCCATGATCCTCTCACATCCCTTTTGCCAATCACCTGTCCAGCTCTTGGCTCCATCCCTCCCCCTCCTGTCTTCTCCCATCATTTCGGATCTCTCCCTCCCCCTTCCCACTTCCAAATCTCTTACTAGCTCTTCCTTCAGTTAGTCCTGACGAAGGGTCTCGGCCGGAAACATCAACTGTACCTCCTCCTAGAGATGCTGCCTGGCCTGCTGCGTTCACCAGCAACTTTTGTGTGTGTTGCTATTATTCTGCCAATTCGCATCTACCCACACCTTCACCGCATCCCTTCATACCCCTCCCATCCATGTACTTATCCAAATTTCTCCTAAATATTGAACTCGAATCTGCATCCACCATTTCCATTGGCAGGTCATTCCACAGTCTCACCACTTTCTGAGTGAAGAAGTTCCCCCTCATGTTCCCCTTAAGTTGTGTTCTGGTAGGACTGAATCCATCATTGCAACAAATCTCCATTCATCACTGAGAGGAGCAAAGAACTGACATCCAAGCATGCAGTATGTTTTATTATGAAGAGAGATTGATTGTGCAAAAGGATATAGCTATTTGTATTCTGATTGCTTCCTCTGAGCCAATGAAAGTAGGTGGTACTTCAAAAAAGGAGGCAGCTGACCTATAATGTTCAAAGTACTTCAGCTTGAACTCATTAAATCTGGGCTAGATATTTACAAAACCAGCTTGGAAAAAATACAGGGTAAATTCAGAAACGGGGTAAGTCCATGAAGACGAAAAGAACTCACTTTGCAGTGTGATATCAACCACAGACTGCACTTGAATCCAGAGATTTGGTGTTAATATACAGATTATGGCCAATAATCACCCACAGCCTGAGTATTAATGACTAAAATGAAACTTTTATCTCAGTTCTAATTACCATTAAAACATTATCTGGGATGTACTGAGTCCATAAAAGTAGAGTTAGACCATTCAGCTCATCATTTGAGCCCCTGTTCTAAAATGTTGGCTGAATATTTCCCTTCCAGAGCTACTGCCTGATTGGCTGAGTATTTCTTACTTTTTGACTTCTACTACTATTACGGGATATATAGGGCTGGAATTCACCTCAAATTTTGGTCCAAAGCGCAAAGCACAAAATACTGGGATCAAAATAAGCAAGGACTCCCAAGGAATGTACGGCGGTAAAGGATGGACGGCAAGACCTTGTGCTCCTGGCGACTAAGATTGACTCCATGGTATACATGGTAATAAAGCTGGTTTAAAGCCAGATAGCCAGATTTGTAGAGCCAGGTACATTACTGACTTAGAACTAGAAGAGCCCAGCACAGGAACAGGCCGTTTGGTCCAAAACATTGTACAAAATGAATCAAGTCGGTAACTAAATAGCCAATAAAACTAATCCCTTCTGCCTACACAATGTCCATACCCTTCCATTTTCCTCGCATTCATGTGTCAACCTAAATGACTCTTAAAAACCTCTAATGTATTTGCCTCTACCATGATACCAGACGGTGCATCCCAGGCATCCATGACTCTCTGAGTAAAAAACTTACCCCTCACATCCCCCTTGAACCTACCCCCTCTCACCTTCAATGCATACTCTTTGATATGAGATATTTCAACCCTGTGAGACAGATACTTTCTGTCCACTCTATCCATGCTTCTCATAATCTTATAACCCTCTATTAGATCTCCCCTCAGTCTCCGACGCTCCAGAGAAATTAACCCAAGTTCATCCAGCATCTCATGATAGCACACGGCCTCTAAACATCTTTTAAGAGTTTTTTAGGTAGGCACATGAATGTGAGGAAATTAAAAGATATGGATATTGGGTAGGCAGAAAGGATTAGGTCAAAGGTCCAAAAGGTTATTTATCATCATAATATACAACTCCGAAATTCTCCTTCTTCAGATAACTATGAGAGACAGCTTTTTGATCACTGGTAAGATCACACTGCTACCAGGGAGTGGACACTGCCTTTTGAATGCTGGTGGTATTGTTCACTGACGGAGAGGGGAGACTGCCTTTTAATCACTGGTAGGATCATTCACTGCCAGAGAGGGAAAGGCCTGCCACTGGGCCCGGAGAGTCTTACCCAGGTTTTTTGCATTTTGGATATGGACTTGGACTATAGACTTTTTTTCAGACTTAGAGTTTTTTATATTCGGTGCTTTTCACTCAATCTTTCTTGTTTTTTTGTGTGTGCACGGGAGGAGGATTCGGGGATCAAAATGCCTGTTCCATTCTTGTTCATTTTTTTGTGTGGAGAGAAGGGATTTGGGGGTTGATGATGGTAATGCTGTTCTTTTCTTTCTTGGTTGACCGTATAATTACTGATTTATTTGATTTGGCACAACATTGTGGGCTGAGGGGCCTGCTTCTGTGCTGTACTCTTCTATGTTCTAAATCCTGGCGCCTGCCATCCAAACGCATGGCTTCTTCCTAGTTGGTGACAGAGATACGATGGGCAGGAATGAATCACAGACCGTCAGAGCACTGATGCTTCGGGGTTTGAAGAGACTATACAGGGATGTTCCTACATCTCTGAATTATCGCTGGCCCCTTATGACTTTGCACCTGCTTCTTTGAAAATAAATGTGTGAATAAACAACGTCATGAGATTGATTTCTGACTTACTTGCAAATCGCAAATGGTCTCATGGCATGAGATTCTTTAAATATTACACCCTTGAGGATCGTAACTTTTCAGATAATACTATATATCACTTAATTTATAGCCCTCTAATTTGCAAGCTAGAGTCCGGGTTCTCAGTAAATTGGACAGAGAGCTACAACTATTACGATCTGATCCAGATGTGCAGAAGCCATTCAAAAGAGTCAAAGCTGCAATAGAGCCTGGAACAGGACGGGTCAGGAACAGGTCATTTGCCCCACAAAGTTGTGCCAAACCAGCTAAAAAGCAAATCAAATACACCCAAACACCAACCCCTCCTACCTACACCATGTCCTTATCCCTCCATCTTCCTTACATCCATGTGTCTATCCAAACATCTCTTGAAAGCCTCTAACATAATTGCCTCCACCACCATACTAGACATCCACCACTTTCTGAGTAAAAAATCTTACCCCTCACATCCCCCTATGATAGATCTGATATTAAACAAGTCTAGGGACAGCACTGTAGTGCAAGTGGTTAGCGTCACGCTATTAAAGCACCAGCAACTGGGGTTAAATTCCGCCACTGGCTGTGAGGAGTATGAACGTTCACTTCATGACTGCATGGGTTTCCTTTGGGAGCTCCAGTTTCCTTCCACAGTCCAAAGACATACAGATTAATAGGTTAATTAGTCGCACGTGTGTAATTAGGCAGCAGGGGCTCAAAGTGCCTTTTGCCGTGTTGCATCTCTAAATAAAATAAAATAAAACCTTATAGCTAGGGTGCCGAGGAGTTTTGTACAGTACTGTACCTGTCAACGTGGAGTGACGGATGAGTTTATAAATCTGGTGGGAGCAAACGGTGTTGGGAATGGCGAGGGTGGAGTGCCGTGGGAGGGTTATGGGACAGGTAGCAGAAAGGGAATGTCAGCGGTGGGGGGTGGTGCGGATGCAGACACATCCAACCCTGAGACAGCAGGGAGGTCACTTGGTTCCGAACAATTAGCTTATTGATCGTTACAGATTATTTCTCTGGTGCTTCCTGCTCCTTCCCCTCTCCCTTCTCCTTTCCCAACCATGATTTCTACTCTCAGTCCACAAGACGGACCCATATCAGAATCAGATTTATCATCTCTCACATGAATCATGACACTTTTTTGTTTTGTGACAGCAGTGCAGTGCAATACATAAAATTTCTACAGTACTATGTAAAAGTCTTAGACACTCTAGCTATACATATGTGACCGAGACTTTTACACAGTGCTGTATATGTTACCATATACTGCCTTAAGATGAAATTTCTCAGAGGCATTTACAGAAAAAAATGAAATACAATAGCATTTGTGAAAAACTATATATAAACAGAGAAAGACTGACAAACAACCAATGTGCAAAAGAAGACAAACTGTGCAAATAAGAAAATACCGAGAACATAATTTGTCAAGATTCCTTGAAAGTGAACCTGTAGGTTGTTGAATCAGTTCAGACTAGTGGCAGATGACGCAGGTTCAGGAACCTGCTGACTGTCGGATAAAAACGATTTCTAAGCCTGCTGGTGTGGGACCTAATGCTTCTGTCCATCCTGTTGCTGGTAGCAAGATGAGGACATGGCCTGGATGGTGGGAATCTTTGATGATGGATGCTGTATTTTTGTAGGAATGCTCTACGTAGATATATTCAATACTGGGGAGGGCTTTGCCATCGATGGGCTGTGCTGTGTCCATCACTTTCTGTTGCCTTTTGACTAATTTTGATGAATTTCTCTCATTCCATTTTGATATCTGCATGCTAGATACCACTGCAAACATTAGAGTCATAAAGTTTTGCAGACACTGGAACATGGAGCAAAGGGACTGTTTGAGGAACTCAGTGAGTATCAATGGAGGGAAATGAAGAATCAGGAGCCTACATCTGGATTGAAAGATAGAGGGGAGGTAACAGTGGACAACAAAGATTTTGATTCCTGAATACTTTTGGATGTACCTTATGGATCTTAGGCTACAGATCATGAAAATCACTATGAAGTTTCCCTATCACACACCATTTTTTTGAAATCACATGTATTTGTTATTTCAATTCGTAATTCAAGTCCCTTAAAATGTTGCCAGATGTAAGCTGAAAAGTTTTCTATCTTGTCCAGGCATTCTTGGGCAGGTTTAGGCAGTGCAGATGCTGTGTGGCCGGAAAGGTTTTAGAAAGACTATAAATTTCCATGATGGATTTCGATATTGGAGACAGATGTTACCCAGAATAGCTGATGCCAAGATTAAAGAAGGGACTTTTATTTGTCCAGAAATCAAACAGGTTATCAATGACAGGCAACTCTAAGGACGTCTAGTGGGAGCAAAGAAAATCGCATGGAAGGCATTCGAGAATGTTGTTGATAACTTCCTTGGCGACTACAGAGCAGCAAACTACATGCAGCTGGTTGACAACATGCTTCAAATCTGTTGTGGAATCTGCCAGTGTGATTTAACGACCCAGTGATGGGCTTGCTCAGTTATAGATTCATCTCACAGCCTTCTCTTTTCTCATACCAAACCGCAAAGATAGGAGCCAACCATTTCTATTTTTCTTATTCATCCTCAGAATGCAGATGTTACTGGAACTATTACATATCCCTCATTTAGGCCAAAAGGAGAAGACAGGTAATAATCACACACACAAAGTGCTGGAGGATCTCAGCAGCTCAGGCAGTGTCTATGGAGAGGAATAAATTGTCAAGGTTTCAAGCCGAGGCTCTTCATCAGTTCTCAGCCCAAAGTCCTGATGAAGTGTCTCAACACAATCTGATGACTATTCATTCATTTCCATGGCTGCTTCCTGACCTGCTGAGTTCCTCCAGCATTTTGTATGTGTTGTTCTGAATTTTCAGCATTTGCAGAATCGCTTGTGTTTATCGCAATTATTTTGTTCTTCCTTACACTTGCGTACTGCAAGCAACATTAAATTATCTTGAATTTTGAATCAAACATGAGAAAATCTGCTGATGCTGGAAATACAAGTGATGCACACAAAATACTGGTGGAACTCAGCAGGCCAGGCAGCATCGATGGAAAAGAGTAAACAGTTGGCATTTCAGGCCAAGACCCATGGAACCAAATAAGGAAGGTGGGTGGGCAGCTGGGAACAGTTGGGGGACAGGACCCAATAGGAATAGAGTGAAGGTAACGGGCAAATGGAACAGGTGGTCAACTGCTGGAAGGACAAATCTTTCAGTCCTGGTGAAGGGTCTCGGCCCAAAACATCAACTGTCTACTCTTTTCCATAGACACCTGGCCTGCTGACTTCCTCCAGCATTTTGTGTGCATTACTTGAATTTTGAATGTTAAGTACAGCAGAAATTTTTCTTCCCCGAAGAACATTGGTGAACAGGTTGGAACTTAACTATAATCAGACAGTTTCATTTTAGGTTGATTGAATCCCTTGAAGTTAGAATCTCCCACTGACAGGATTGGATTCAAACATATGTCACTGACAGCTAGTTCAGTAACTTAATCATTATATTCCATACCACTTTTCACAGTCTATCATTAATTTAAAATCATAACAGAAGAAACACCCCATATGTAATGGATAAAAAAAAACTAGTTGTGTTACTGTTGGTACATGGGACAGATGCCTCAGTCCTTTCTCACAGCTGCTAGGCTCTATATTAGGAGTGGGGTGCGTATCATTAGAACATAGATTTCACAGATTGTTCAGACATCTGGCAACTTAACAGGTACAACTGAGTGGTGTGTCCACAAAACAGCGGTGGATTCACAATAACCCTAATTCATTGGCTCCAAGGTTCTTTAGTACAAAGAAAAGAATTTAAGAAGTGCTTAATAAATATAATTTGTTGCTGTTAAATGGTTGCATGATGGGGAAAGTCTTTGGGGGGGGGGAAGGACTTGCTTGTACTTGACACCTTTCAAGCTCCAGTTCAAATTTATTGTAAAAGGCATATAGAGTATATCATCATCATCATTACGTGCTGTGTCATCTGATGTGGCCGATCATGGTCTTTCCATGACCATAATTGTTCTTGGCAAATTTTTCTACAGAAGTGGTTTGCCATTGCCTTCTTCTGGGCAGTGTCTTTACAAGACAGGTGGCCCCAGCCATTATCAATACTCTTCAGAGATTGTATGCCTGGTATCAGTGGTGGCATAACCAGGGCTTGTGATATGTTCCAACTGCTCGTACGACCATCCACCACCTGCTCCCATGGCTTCACATGACCCTGATCAGTGGACTAAGCAAGTGTTACACCTTGCTCAAGGATGATCTGCAGACTAGCGGAGGCAAGGAACGCCTTACACTTCCTTTGGTAGAGACTGATCTCCACCCAGTCGCCCATACGGTATATACTGAAAATTAGACTTTGCAGCAACAACGCAATCATGATGAATGTAAGCTAACATAAATTTAACTTACTATGAATTATGCAGGGGAGGGTAGCCGACAGGCCTCATACCCTGGTGAGATAGGGACATGCCTGTCCAAGCACGTGAAGCCAGCTCTGGCAGACTGGGTGGAAGAGATCAACGGTGAAAGTCAACAGCCAGGAAAGTGGTTCTGCAACACTTTGTGGAGAGTGAAGGGCATAACGAGGCACAGAAGAAACTATGGTCGTCCACTGCAACCAAGGAAACTCCTGGCTGTGACGACTAATCGTACCACTGGTCCCAGACTTCCAAGGTTGAGACAGAGGGTCTGCCCCAATGCAGCATCTTTTCCATTTTAAATAGTCCCCCACACAGGCTTCCTGTCATTGTTAGATACAATGGACAACCACCACTGCACAAAAAAAACATAATGCTATTTGTGCCAGTTGAGAGAGATAAAAAGAAAGATAATTTGAAGTAGATTTAAGGGTTTTTGAAAAAGCTGTTATAATATGAAAATGTAATATAATCTCTAAAATCTGTTACAGCATCAAAATATAACTATTTTAAAATATTTGTTCACAGTTCCAATAGGTTGGCTGTGTGTGGTTTAAAAGTGAAGAGGAACAATCGGCCAAATTTTAATAAAACTGAATCCAATTTTCGGTACAAATCAGAGAATTAAGCATTTTTGCAAGTGAACAATTTTCTGTGAGCGAGCTTGCTTGTCTTTTTCGCTGGATACGTGAAGCAGTTCTCTGATCCAGTCCACTGTGTGTTTCTCATATTGAGGTATATATTATTCAGAGACGGAATGTGGAACAGGCCCTTCCGGCCTAACGAGCTACATGCCCAGCAACCCACCTAGGTGACCAAAGCCTAATCACAGTTTACAATGACCAGTTAACCTACTAACCAGAATGTGGGAGGAAACCAGAGCACCCAAAGTAAACCCACACATTCACAGGGAGGAACGTACAAAGTCTATACAGACAGCGTAAGATTGAACACTGAACTCTGGCACCCAGAGCAGTAATAGCATCATGCTAACTGCTACACTACCATGCGTATCTTTGC
Source organism: Mobula hypostoma (assembly GCF_963921235.1). Lineage (NCBI taxonomy): Eukaryota > Metazoa > Chordata > Chondrichthyes > Myliobatiformes > Myliobatidae > Mobula > Mobula hypostoma. Next base: position 11,088,481 of record NC_086097.1, read on the forward strand.
CCAAGTTCCTAATCGGTAGAGCCTCGCAGCACACAGGGTGATCATTTCTCTGTAACTTCCGCCACCTCCAATGGGATCCAACCACTAAGCACATCTTTCCCTCCCCCCCCCCCGCTTTCCACAGGGATCGCTCCCTACGCGACTCCCTTGTCCATTCGTCACCCCCATCCCTCCCCACTGATCTCCCTCCTGGCACTTATCCTTGTAAACGGAACAAGTGCTACACATGCCCTTACACTTCCTCCCTTACCACCATTCAGGGCCCCAGACAGTCCTCCCAGGTGAGGTGACACTTCACCTGTGAGTCGGCTGGGGTGATATATTGCGTCCGGTGCTCCCAATGTGGCCTTCTATATATTGGTGAGACCTGACGCAGACTGGGAGACCGCTTTACTGAACACCTACACTCTGTCCGCCAGAGAAAGCAGGATCTCCCAGTGGCCACACATTTTAATTCCACATCCCATTCCCATTCTGACATGTCTATCCACGGCCTCCTCTACTGTAAAGATGAAGCCACACTCAGGTTGGAGGAACAACACCTTATATTCCGTCTGGGTAGCCTCCAACCTGATGGCATGAACATTGACTTCTCTAACTTCCGCTAATGCCCCACCTCCCCCTCGTACCCCATCCGTTACTTATTTATATACACACATTCTTTCTCTCTCTCTCTCTCCCTTTTCTCCCTCTGTCCCTCTGACTATACCCCTTGCCCATCCTCTGGGTTCCCCCCCCCTTGTCATTCTCCCCAGGCCTCCTGTCCCATGATCCTCTCATATCCCCTTTGCCAATCACCTGTCCAGCTCTTGGCTCCATCCCTCCCCCTCCTGTCTTCTCCTATTATTTTGGATCTCCCCCTCCCACTTTCAAATCTCTTACTAACTCTTCCTTCAGTTAGTCCTGACGAAGGGTCTCGGCCTGAAACGTCGACTGTACCTCTTCCTAGAGATGCTGCCTGGCCTGCTGCGTTCACCAGCAACTTTGATGTGTGTTGCTTGAATTTCCAGCATCTGAAGAATTCCTGTTGTTAGGGTGATCATTTGGTGTGTTGCATCAATGCCAGTTCATTTGGACTCGCTCTCCTAGTACGTGCTTTCTCAAAGACCTACAGATTTTCCTCTTACTCAGGTGGTTATCCATGTCTATCATTGATCCTCCAAAGAAACATATATGACATGAGGTAATGCACATATGCAAACAAACTCTCAGTGGCCACTTAATTAAGTATCTCTTGTACATTATAAAGTAGCCACTGAGTGTACTCATGTGGTCTTCCACAGCTGTAGCCCATCCAGTTCAAGGTTTGACGTGTTGTGCATTCAGAGATGCTCTTCTGCACACCACTATTGTAACACGTGATTATTTAAGGTATAGTTACCTTCCTGTCAGCTTGAATCAGTCTGGCTATTCTCCTCAGACCTCTTTCATTAACAGGGTCTTTTCGTCCACAGAACTGCCGCTCACTGGATTTTTTTTTTGTTTCTCACACCATTCTCTGTAAACTCTAGAGGCCATTGTGTATGAAAATTCCAGGAGATCAGCAGTTTCTGAGATACTCAAGCCATCCTGTCAGGCACCAACAATCATTCCACGGTCAAAGTCACTTGGATCTCATTTCTTCCCCATTCTGATGTTTGGGCTGAAAAACAGCTGAATCCCTAGACCACGTCTGCATGCTTTTATGCGTTGAGTTGCTGCCACATGATTGTTTGATTAGATATTTGCATTAATAAGTAGGTGTACAGGTGCACCTAATAATGTGGCTATTGAGTGTAGTGGATGCTGGTTATGTGTATCAGTGGTAGCATTAAAAATGGTAAATTTGGTAGCATGCTATTGGAGCATGTATTTATTTTCTACCTGCATTGGGATTTGCATTGTGCATTTATTATGGGTACTTTGTTACGTGGGTTGGGATGTGGTAGAAGTATAGTCATATATTCACACATAGTCTTGGGTCAGTTAGAGTCAGGGTGAGCCACGAGGTGGTATGATTTTGATAACCGCTATTCAGAATCAGAATCAGGTTTATTATCATCATGAAATGTGTTAACTTAGCAGCAGCAGTTCAATGCAATATATAATATAGAAGAAAAATAAATAAATAAATCGATTACAGTATACGTATATTGAATAGATTAAAAATCATGCAAAAATAGAAATAATGTATATTAAAAAGTGAGGTAGTGTTCATCTGTTTAATGTCTATTTAGAAATTGGATGGCAGAGGGGAAGAAGCTATTCCTGAATCGCTGAGTGTGTGCCTTCAGACTCCTGTACTTAGTTATGCTAATTGAAATGCTATTATACTGCTTCATATCGCTAACTTCGCTATTTCGTTATATCGCTAATTTTAGCTTTGTTAGTTTTTTATCACTACAAGATTGTTCATCTGTGTTGGCCTCATAATAAGGGATCAAGTGTACCCTCTTTGACTTGGTGTAATTATTTTGGAAGCGTGTCATATTGTGTCAACGCCCATGCTTTGTCTCACAGCGATTTTGGTTTGTTTTCAAGTAACCGCTGCAGCATACAGATATCATAGCAATTTTTAAAAATTTCCACAGTGAAATAGTTTTTTTTGGTCTAAAATTAAACAGTAATACTTGAATTTTAGAACAGTACATGTTAAAACAGATTAAATCAACTTCTCCACTTGTGTGAAATGTGCACTTGACTTCAGTTTTTATGTATTCATTTGCCCCTTAAATTAAATCAAATATAGTGCAATCAATCTGCCAGAATGCTCGGAAATAATTTCTGTTTGAAAAAAGCTGTCTTTATTTCTAATGAATAGTAGAGTTTAGCCACTTACATGAAAACTGATCTCTCTTTGCATCAAGGACCATTTATGTGCACTTACTGTGGCATTATATCAAAAAGACCCTTGAAGGGTAACCTTTTAAAAAATCACGAAAGTTACAATTAATATGTGGTAGTAGGCCATGCTCTCTTCTCGTTGCTGCCATCAGGAAGAAGCTGCAGGAGCCTCAGGTCCCACACCACCAGGTTCAGGAACAATTATTATCCCTCAACTATCAGGCTCCTGAATCACTCAACTTCACTCAGCCTATCACTGAAATGTTCCCACAACCTATGAGCTCACTCTCAATGACTCTTCGTCTTATGTTCTCGAGAAAATTAACCTCAGGCTAGTATATGGTGACATATATCCAGTTTGATAATAAATTTACTTGGAACTTTAAACTTCTGTTTTTCTCTTTGGAGCAAAGGAAGATGAGAGGCAACTTGACAGATGCACAAGGTTATAAGAGAAAAAATTAGAGGGGACCACCAACCCCTTTTTCCCAGTGCAGCAATGGCTAGTATCAGAAGACATCCATTTAAGGTGAGTTGCTTATTTATTAATTAATTTATTATTATTTCTTTTTTCTATTTTGTATTTACTCAGTTCGCTGCCTTTTGCACATTGGTCATTTTGTCTACCCTGTTGGGTGTGGTCTTTCATTGATTCTATTATGATTCTTGGATTTACTGAACATGCCCTCAAGAGAGTGAATCTCAGAGTTGTATACAGTGACATATATGTACTTTGATAATAAATTTATTTTGAACTTTGAAGTTTGAAGGCTAAGTGTTTTGTGATCCAAGGTGAGGTTGGAACGTTCCTTTGAAAATCCAGATTTTTTTGAAAACTATGCTGTTTGTTCCCTCTGTGGAGTTTATTAGCCAGGCCTGTTAATGAATGTTTACAACTTTGAAATGTCCAGCAAGTTTGAGTTCAGAGGTGAGTTCTCTCTGAAGCTCTCCTCATAGCAGTTAACCCTCTTCCTAAAGAAAATGACCAGTCTCTGGTAATGCAGAGAACTGTGATGGCTGAGACATTTAAAGAGAAGTTGCATCAAAATCTGAAAGGCCAAAGAATTGAGGGCTAAGTTGAAAAGGAGTTGAGACATGGGACCACTCAAATGCACTCAGTGGCCACTTTATTAGGTACAAGCGGCCACTGAGTGTACTTGATTGCTCCCACGTCTCAGCAACTTTTCTATTTAGCCCTCAATTCCTTGACCCTTCAGATTATTATGTAACTTCCCTGGTACCTAATAAAATGGCGGCTGAGTGCGTGTTCATGGTCTTCTGCTGTTGTAGTCTGTCCACTTCAAAGATTGATGTGCTGTTTGTTCAGGGATGCTCTTCCACACACCACTGGTTTAACGTGGTTATTTGAGTTACCGTTCCCCTCCTGTTCATATGTTTGTTTTGAGTGTCAGGCAGGCTTGAGGGGCCACATGACCTATTCTTGCTCCTACTTTCTTGTGTTCTTATGTTCCTTTGAAGTATTTAATGTTTCACCCAAAGGAAAATTAAAAACATATTAATCATTTCAAAAGCAGAACATTAGTTAGCACAAAGATGAGGAAATCTGCAGATGCTGGAAATCCAAGCAATGCATACGAAATGCTGGAGGAACTGAGTAGGCCAGACAGCACCTAGGGATCCTTCATCTCAGCCTGAAACATCAGCTGTTTACTCTTATCCATAGACGCTTTCCCATAGTTGCATCAATTAGCAATAAAACATTCTAGGATTTGTCAAAGATGTTTCCTTTTATTGATCTTTCCATCTGTTTCAGCTGGAATGAGGCCACATTATAAATATAGTCAATGAAATTAAATTAACTCTGAGCTTGTTGAAGAAAAAATATGGACTTGCTTCTGTTTAAGAATCTGGAGCTTTCAGAAGACCTGCTGAAGAGATCTGAATGAAATGAAGTTCTAACTAGAACGTGAGTGAGAAATATTCACAGTTCTGGTTAAAGGGTACAGTGATGCACAACTTCGTTCAATTTTGTTTTTATGTTTATTTTATTTAGAGATACAGTGCAGAACAGGAACTTCTGACTCAACAAGCCGACCCAGCCAATAACCCACCCATTTAACCCTGGCCTAATCACTGGACAAGTTGCAATCACCAGTTAACCTACTAACCAGCTTGGCTTTGGACTGTCAGTGGAAACCAAAGCATCTGGAGGAAACACAGGCACTCAGGGGGAGAATGTACAATCTTCTTACAGATGGAGCTGGAATTGAACTCTGAGCTCTGAAACCCGGAGCAACATGCACAAAATGTTGATGGAATGCAGCAGATCAGGCAGCATCTATGGAGGGGATTCAGCAGCTGACGTTTCAGGCTGAAACCCTTCGTCAGGATTGGGAAGGAAGGGGGAAGAATCCAGAACAAAGCAGAGAGGTGAGGGGGGAGGTGGGTGATGAAGTAAAGGATGGAAGGGGACAGATAGAAGAAATAAAGGGCCAAGGAAGAAGGAGTTGGATAGGAGAGGTCAGTAGACCATGAGATAAAGGGAAGGTGGGGAACCAGAGGAAGGTAAATGGGGAGTCGAAGAAACAAGAAATTCTGCAGCCTGATTCTCTTACGCTCACTCACTGTTATGCTGTTTTACCTTGGAATATTAGATTCCGGAACTGAATCACTGAATCACCCGAGTGAATGAGACCTCACTCGTCTTTCCTTGGAGCTTAAAGGATAAAGTCCAAAGCCTCCCCTCTCAGGGAGGGGGCTACTTAGTTACCATGATGTAGTCTCCTAATAAATACTAAATCAAATGCAGATTGGGTGACCTCTCTTCAGGATGTTAGGGAGATCCTGAGCTTCTAGTCACTTCTCACTGTGATTTTGACCCATTACATTACTCCAGATTAGTTAGACACGACCTCACAATCTACCTCATTATGACCTTGCGCCTTAAATTTTGCTGCACTGCTCTCTTTTCCTGTAGTTGTTACACTTCATTCTGTAAACTCTCATTGTTTTATCTTGTTGTATGTCAATACATTGTGTAATGATTTGATCTGTATGAAGTACAAGCTTTTCACAATAATAAACCAATACCTAGTCTAGTGAACCCCAATGTAAATTTGAGGAATGACTTCCCATTTTCTCTCCAGAATGTTGCAGCTTTAAGGATGCAATACTGAATTTACAATGTCAGGTAGTCACTCCTATCTTCCCCTCTCTCCATGGATGTGAATATATATTTTAGTTTCAAATGGTGCCTTTTTTTCCCCTCCTCAATCACTTACTGCTGGTTTTTGAAATTATTTTCTACTTGACAACACTGATCTGCATTCTGACATATTCTGGCCTTTCAAAGCAATCTGTTGACAAACTTCAACTTAATCAAACTTTTAACTAAAACTAGGATGAGGGAATATATCACTCCCATACTGGTTACTCTGGGTTTACTTCCTATATCTTTTAGGATTGATTTTAAGGTTATTTTGCTTGTTTTTAAAGCCCTTAATGATTTGGGACTGGAGTATATCACAGAATTTCTGTTGCTTTATAATTCTGCTCGAGCTCTCAGGTCTTCTTCTACCAGTCTCTTAAATTTAAACAAACTCCCTCAAAAGATAATTGTCAAGTCAGCTTTTCTGAACTACAGCTCTAACCTGCAGAACTCAATGCTTAAAACAATAAGGAATGCAGTCTCAGTTGACACTTTTAAGTGCCAGCTCAACACCTATTATTTTCAAGTTTGTTTTTATTTTTATTTTTTATTTTAATTTCATGTTTTCACTTTATCTCATTGTAAAGCACTTTGAACTGCATTGTCTGTATGATAGGCGGTCTATAAATAAAGTTATTATTATTTATTTTTCTCTGCTCAAACTGGTAAACCTGAGGTATAGGCATATCGAAGAACACTCATTTCTCAATCGCTCAGAACTTTTGGACTATTCTAGTGATGTTTAGTATTGTGGCTTTCTGAAGATTTATGTAGATACTACTGTGTAGCTCTAATTGTTTAATGTTATTGTGTAGTGACTTTGGGATGATACCAGTTGTTGATATTACTGTCGGGACAATGTCTACCCCATTTATATTCAAAAGTCTTTTAATTTACTCTTTTATTTCAGCATATTTCTCGTCTTTATCACTTACTGATTTCTGTAAGTTACGTGTTTATTATTATTGTTGTTATTATTATTATTATTATTATTATTATCCCCAACATCGAGGATGTCTCCAAAGGTGATGCTTCAAAATGGCAGAATCCGTCATTAAGGATCCTCATCACCCAGAACGTGCCCTCTTCTCAATGCAACCATCATGGAGGAGGTACAGGAGCCTGAAGACGCACACTCACTGTTTTAGGAACAGATTCTTCCCCTCTGCCATCAGATTTTGGAAAGGAAAGTGAACCCATGAACACTAATTGATTACATTTGTTCACTTCTTGCATTCCTTTTTTTATATATATTTCTCATTGTAATTTATAGTATACTTTATGTATTGCCCTGTACTGTTGCTGAAAAACAACTAATTTAACTAATTTCTCAAAGTAACAATTATCTTGTTCTGCTCTACACTCATGTATCGGAAATGACATTAAATAATCTTGAATCTTGAAAGTGTGTGTAGATCAAGTCTTTAATCACTTACAGTACTGTGCAAATGTCATTGGCACACATATATATGCTCAACGTGGAGCAGAGACTGAGCTTTTAAATCTGGTGGGAGCAAAGAATAATGGGAATGGTGAGGGTGCAGCACTGCGGGAAGGGTGTGGGACAGGCAGCGGAGAGTGAGTACCATAGGGGCAGACACAGCCAGCCCTGAGACACCAGGCAAGGTTGCTTGATTCCATGCAACTGGTTTATTGATCATTACAGAATGTCTCTCGTCTTTCCCGCTCCCTCCCCTCTCCCTTCCCATTTTTCTACCCATGATTCCCGTTTCCCTGCCTGCTTCCCACTTTCAGTCCCCCATAGAGATTTAGAGTCATAGAGTAGACAGCCAGTATCTTTCTCCTGGGGTTGAAATGTCTAACACCAGAAGGCATGCGTTTAAGGTGAGAGGGGTAATTTTAAAAGAGATGAGAGAGGCAAGCTCTTTAAAGAGAATGGTGGTGCCTGGAATGTATTGTGCGGGGTCCTGGTACAGGAAGAAACATTAAGGAATTTTAAGAGATGTGTTGATAAGCACAGTAATAAGGAAAATGGAAGGATAGGGACATTGTATTGGTAGAAGAAATTAATTTAGTTGGAGCAATTGACTACTAAATTATTTGGTTCGACACAACACTGTGGACCAAAGTACCTGTTCCTGTGCTGTACTGTTCTATGTTCTATTGTCCATAAAACTTGGCATAGGAATCCAGAGATTATTTCTCTCAGGAAGAGATTAGCCTGCCATTAGATTCAGGATCTGTCAAACAGCTCCAGATCTCTACATCTGGTAGTGGAATTCCAGAACAATTTGCTATTTAAATCCTCCTGTTTAGAGTACCTGGCCATTGACTTCAGACGCTTTGTGCTTGCTTCAAGTCACCACCTCTGACTATTGAGACCTGACAAGCATTTGCAACATTCCTACAAAAACCTCTCCCAGGAATGTTTCTATCGGAATCTCAACATAAGGTAAGCAATTGTGTTCCCTGGACATAATTTGTCTCCATCCCATCACAGACAATCCATCACCCTTCCTCATCTCGACAACGTAAAGTACATTTGATTTCCCCTGATGATGAAAGGTCGTGAGGTGAGGCAAGTAGAGTCGAGTCAGAATTAATGCGGAGCCCAGGCCTGAGGGTGAGGAAAGACCCGAGGTTTAATCCATTTAATTGCCAAGCTGAATTGGAAAGTTTAGGTACGGGCTGAATCAGTGCAGTGGGGTTCAGGCCTGAAAATGTGACAAATCGGCAAGTGTGTGAAGGGTCCAAGAGTGGTGGATGACCCGAGGTTTGAGTGATTCAGATTAAAAAGATCTGGGTGTTGGAGCTAAAGACAAGGGACGGGCCAGTTCAGCTTGGTGCTCCAAGAAGTTTACTCATCTCTGCGCTGAACTAAGGCTGTGGCCTGCAACTAATGGGCTTTTGAATTGGCTGTGGACTCACTCTCATGAACTTCAGTTCTGGAGCTATTTGCTTACTTCTATTGTTTGCACAATTTGTTGTTTTTTTCTGCACATTGGGTGTTTAAATGGGTTCTGCTGGGTTTCGTTGTTTTGTGGCTCCCTGTAAGGAGACAAATCTCAAGGTTGTATAAAGTATTCATATTGCGATAAAGAATGTACTTTGAACTTTGAACATTGACCTGAACATTAAACATTCACTCTGATATTTTCTATCCACGGATGCCATCTGATTTGTAACCCTCTTCACGAGAACCATGTCTGTTCCTCATGGCCCATTTACAGAGGAAGAAGGAGTATTATTTTTATGCCCAAACATACTCCAGTCCAGGGCTATCTTTTGTCTGCTTCTTCATTGTGGAGGGGTTTTCAATGTTCAATTCCATTCACAACCCTTCAGCAGCTGAACTAGCCCATGCCTGCATGCAACCGGACCTAGACAGCATTCAGGCATGGACTGAAAAGATCAAATAACTTTTATGGCAGGCAATGATCATCTACAATAGGAGACGGCCTAACCACCTACAATTAACATTCAATGACATTTCCAATGTCAGGTTCCTCGCCATCAACATTTTATTAACCAGGAGCCAAATGGACTAGCCACGTGACTACAAGAACGGATCCGAGGCTGGGGATCATGTGGTAGGTGGCTCTTCGTGGCACTCCATTCTTTCTGTATTCCACAGGTGCAAGACATAGGCATCTTGGGATATCTTCCAATTGCCCAAATGCAAAGCATCAACTATGGGTCATCATCATCATCAGGTGCCGTGCCCAGTTTGAGCTTTGACTGCCATGGCCCACACACTCCTGTTTCGGGTCAAGTGGATCAAATCATTGATATTCATTTCCAGTTCTCTGGCTGCTGTCTCCATCATCATTTGTCTTTGTCTTCCTTTTGCTTTCTTCCCTTCAATCTTTCCCATAATTACCGTGCATTCTAACTTCTCGTTCCTAATCACATGTCCAATGAAGTTACGTTGCCTTTTCATGATCTCATACATTATTTCTCTCTTTGTGCTTGCTCTGTTCATGACATCCTCGTTAGATATTCATTTCGTCCATGATATTCTTTACGTCTTCCTCAAAAACCACATCTCTGCTGCTTCGATGTGTATCCTCATGTTACTAGATATTGTCCAACATTCTGATCCATATAACATAACTGGATAAACGTAACATTTCAGTACTCTGAGGTCAGTTGTCATGCCTAGCTTAGTATTGGTCAGTATACTCTCCATATAACCATATAACCATATAACTATTACAGCACGGAAACAGGCCATCTCAGCCCTTCTAGTCCATTCCGAACTGTTACTCTCACCTAGTCCCACCGACCTGCACTCGGCCCATAACCCTCCATTCCTTTCCTGTCCATATATCTATCCAATTTAACTTTAAATGACAACATCAACACCTCGTAAAGGTGTCTTTTGCCATCCCTATTCTTTTGATGCCCATGTCGCACCTGCCATCTGATGTCACCCAGCTTCCTAAGTAGCAAAAGTTCTGTACTTGTTTTATGTCTTCCCTATTTATTTTCAAACTGCAGATAGGATTCTCCTTCTTTTTGGATATCACCATACATTCTGTCTTTTTGCAATTGATAGATAGACCCATTTTTGCACTTTCTTCAACAACTGTATCAATTAAGTTTTGTAGTTCTTCCTCCGTACTTGCAATTAACACAGTGTCATCCGCATAGCTGAAATTATTGATGTTTTCACTGCCAACTTTGATTCCCAAGATGTCTCTTATTTTATTTTGGGTGCATCTCCAAACTTCACTGCAGTTACTAGTTATAGAATCATAGTGCACTACTCTACAGCCCATCTAGTCCATGCTGAACTGTTATTCTGCCTAGTTTTTATTTGACTCATTCCTGGACCATAGATGTCCATGCCCTTCCTTTCCATGTACTTGCCCAAATTTCTCTTCAGTGCTCCAATCAATGCAGATTAATTCTGACAGTACATCCCAAGTACATAACCTCCACCACCAAGATGTTCGGGCACCACGGTCGCGTAGCAGTTAGCCCGACGCCATTACAGCTTAGGGTGCCAGAGTCTGGAGTTCAATTCCTGCGCTCTCTGTAAGGAGTTAGTATGTCCTACCCGTGGAATGCATGGGTTTTCCCCGGATGCTCCGGTTTCCTCCCGCAGTCCAGAGACTGGATAGGTTAATTTGTCATTGTAAATTGTCCCATGATGGGATTAATGTTAAATCAGGGTTGTCGAGGATTACTGAGCAGTGTGGGTCGAAGGGCCAGAGGGCCTGTTCCACGCTGTAGTGATAAATAAGATGGACAAAGGGTATTGGACACTAGAGGGCACTGTCATTTTCAGGTTCTTCTGGAACTGGAAGCAATCCTGACCTGGAATTACATTGCTGGTTCTATATCCACCAGAAGAGGACCTTTAGCAGGCACACAAAGGTTTCAGAATGAGGTTCACCACCACTAAATAGGGATGGACAATAAATAGAATTTAAAAGTGAACATATCTCTGTCCCCTGTGAATGTACAGCTAGACACCTAACTCATTGACCTCTGAGACTTGCGGATTTTATGAGATTGGAGATCATTTGAATTATTTAGAAATTGCATTGATTTAGTTCTTTAATTATAATCTTCTCTGAACTGATCCCTAATGTCTGAGTGAATTCAATTTGGACAGTTCACTCCTGGGATACAACAGAGCAAAATAGAGTTTGCTAGTTCAGATGAAATGCTTTAAAAGCTATAGTCATTTTGACTTTGTGCAACCTGGTATGGAGACACCAATGTCCAGGAATAAAAAAGGCTACAAAAGATACAGTCCAGTCCAACACAGGCAAAGTCCTCCCCACCTTTGAACTAATCTACATGGAGTGCTGCCACAAGAAAGCAACATCCATCATCAAAGACCCCACCATCTAGGCCAGGCTCTTTTCTCACTCCTGCCAATGGCAGGAGGCACAGAAGCCTTAGGTCCCACACCACCAGGTTAAAGAACCATTACTTATTTATTTATTTTTATTTATTGAGATACAGCACGGAACAGGCCCTTCCCGACCTTCGAACCATGCCTCCCAGCGACCCCCAATTTAACACTAGCCTAATCAAGCGACAACCTACAATGACCAATTACCAACCGGTACGTCATTGGATTGTGGGAAGAAACCAGAGCACCCAGAGGAAACCCACACAGTCACATGGAGAGCATACAAACTCCTTACAGTCAGTGGCGAGAGGTTTTATTTTCCTACAACCACCAAACTTCTTAATCGGCATAGATAGCTTCAATCATAGCTACTCAGTACTGATTCTACAATCTACAGATTCACTTTCAAGGACATTTTGCAACACAAGTTACCAGTATTTGCACAATTAGTCTTCTTTTGCACATTGGTTGTTTGCCAGTCTGCGTTTATGTATAGTGTTTTGTAAATTCTGTGTTTTCACTTTTCCTGTAAATGTTTGCAAGAAAATTAATCTCAAGGTAGTATATGTAACATATATGTACTCTGATAATAAATTTACTTTGAACTTTCTGAACTAAATGTGATTCAAATGAGTAAGCTGTAGTTTTCCTTCTTGACCAGCAGATGTCAGTAAAAGACCATGGTAATTATGTGGGTTTCCCCCATTTATTTAATCCAATAGATTTTAATAGTAATCTCACATGAGTATTTATTAAGGATACCAAGCAGCATTATTTGAATATAGATCATAAAAATAAAAGCCAAAGTTCCATGAAAATTTCTGAAGGTATCTGTTTATTTTGTCTTGCATTGGGTTAGAGAGTAAAAATTCTGTGGGCAATGCAATATACATGGTACTCAGATGCTGTACTGGAAGAGTTTATTTAAGAGAATAAGAGTTAAGATTTCTTCCTTTGCATTTTTGTTGGTGTTTAAAGAGATAATTTGGGGTGATTCTTCTTGCTTTGTAACTTCAAAACATTAAACTAGTTAGAAGAACAAGGAAACGAGAGATGTGAGTCATAGTTTGCTCTTTACTTTATGCGAGGTGTGTACATATCACGTGATGCTGGAATGCCATATGCAATTCACGCATTTTTACATATAACCTGTAGTGAGTTATTTAAATGAACAAGAATGCTTAAATAACAACGTATTTACAGAAGTACTCAAACATTACTGTAAGATTAAATACACATCATTTCTCATTGAATCAGAAGCTCATGCAGTCTTTGATCTAGCATGCCCATGATGGCCACTCGACTGCACAAGATGGAGAAGCTGTGGGAGAGGTGAGGGAGGATCTAATTAGAAGAGGCTGAGTGATAAGGTGTAAGCTTGTGTCCCAATCTCAATATGGGTTATGGATTGGAGAAGGCAAAAAGGAAAGGGAGATACGGTCAAGGGTCTGGTCCTGAATTATTACTCAGGCCCCTGTCTTTCAGGCAGACTCACAGCCCAGGAATAGAATATTGTTACTTGAGTCCGCTGTGCATGAGATGCACCAATTTGATATCTTATTTCTAGAACTGAATTAAGAATTAACAATTATTAATAAAGTATAAGAAATGTTTAGTTACTAACTGATTGTCTTTCTACATTTCTAATAAAGTCAAGAGAAGAAGCAATATTATTTTCTCTTCACTAAACTATTAACGTTGAACCAGAGGGGATAACTTCACTCACTCTAACACTGAATTGTTCCCACAACCTATGGACTCACTCTGAAGGACTCTTTGTCTCATGTTCTCAGTGTTTGTTGTTTACTTATTTATTATTATTATTATTTATCTCTTTTTATTTGCAAAGTTTGCAGTCTTTTTCACATTGGTTGCCCATCATATTGCGTTCACCTTTCCATTGGTTCTTTTCTGTTTCTTTGCATTGACTGTGAATACCTGCAAGAAAATGAATCTCAGGTAGTACATGATGACATATACTGTATGTAGTTTGGTAATGAATTTACTTTGAACTTTGAAGATTGGTTTCACAGTATGAATGCTATCTAGTGCACTACCAACCTTTGCCAAAGGGTGGCAAACATTTGCTATTGTATAATAGTGAGCTAGTGACCTCAAATGGTAGAAATAAATATTTCAACTAACTTATGACAGAATTGTAAATGTACTACATAGTCGACATTTTGGGTTGTGGTCCTTCATCACATATGTGAACTGGAGGAATCTCATCCTCGATTCTTCTCAGACAGGAGTTGATATGTTTCATCACCAACCTCTCAAAACACCATCACTATGGATATAAGTACTGTAAGTGTCACTGGACACTAGTCGTTAAGGCATGTCACCATGTTTTCCTTAGGCACTGGTATAAGTGAAAGCTGCTTGAAGCAGGTAGGTATCTCAGTCTACCAAAGCAAGAGGTTAAATATCTCAGTGAACGTTCCAGTCAGCTGATCAGCGCAGGTCTTTAGTTCTCGGCCAAGTACCCCATCTGGGCGGGATGCTTTCCATGAGTTCACCCTCCTGAAGTTTGCTCACACGTTGGCCTGAGACTGAAATCACAGGGTTATTGGGGGCTGTACGAGTTTGTGATGCTTCAGTTATGTTTTGATCGTCAAAGCAAGCATAGTAAGCATTGAGCTCATCTGGAAGTGAAGTCCTGTTGACATCTGTGTACTTGCTTTCACTTTGTAAGAGGTGATAACTTTCAAGGCCTGCCATAGCTGTTGAGCACCCATCATTGATTCAAGTTTAGTGCAGAATTGCCACTTCACCTATGAGACGGCTTTCCGGAGATCATACCTGGACCTTTCTTGTAATTTGTACTGTGATAGTTTCTGCAGTTTACTTTATTGGCTTTATGTGATGGTTATTGAACATTGTGCATAGCATACACAAGAGAGATTCCACACATGCTGGAAATCCAGAGCAACGTGTACTAAATGGCAATGGAACTCAGCAGGTCAAGCAGCATCTATGGAAAGGAGTAAACAGTTGGTGTTTTGGGCTGAGATCTTGCATCAGGACTGGAAAGGAAGGGGGAAGAAGCCAGGATAAGAAGGTGAGGAGAAGGGAAGGAGGAAAAGGTAGAAGGTGATATGTAAAGCCAGGTGAGGGTGGAGTGGTGATAAAGTACGAGGATAGCAACTGATTGGTGGAAAAGGTAAAGGGCTATAGAAGGAAGAATCTAATAGGGGAGGAGAGTGGACCATGGAAGAAAGGGAAGGAGGAGGGCCAACAGGGGCAGGTGACAAGCAGGTGAGCAAAAGAGAAGAGGAAAGAGGGGAGCCAGAATGTGGAATTGAAGAAGACAGAAGGGGGAAGGAAGAAAAAAATGACTGGAAGTTGGAAAAATTGATGTTCATCCTATCAAGTTAGAGGCTACCCAGATGGAATATGGGGTGTTCAAAGTTTAAAATTTCAAGTAAATTTATTATCAAAGTATATATGTATATATACACACACACACACACACGTCACTATATAGAACTCTGAGATTCATTTTCTTGAGAGAATACTCAGTAAATTCAATAACCATAGTAGAATCAATGAAAGACCCCACCAAAAGTGTGGTCAACCATTGTGCAAAAGACAGCAAACTGTGAAAATACAAAAAGAAAGAAAAAATAAATAATAATAATAAGAAGAAATAAGAAATACATATCAGGAAGATGAGTTGAAGAGTCCTTGAAAATAAGTCTATAGATTGTGGGAACATTTCAGTGATGGAGCGAATGAAGTTAAGTGAGGTTGTCCCCTTTGAAAACACTATGTACGTTCGAATGCAGTTAGATTAACACTTCCATGGACAGAAGGAGGAAGAGGAATAACAGACAAAAAAAAATTACAGCCAGTTAATGCAAGACAACTGCTAAGGATATATTTCCATCTATGAAATCAGGATTCAGCACTAAATGCAAGCACATACAATTCTGATAAGATGTGCACGTCACTAAATTTAAATGAAGGCACAACCCAGAAAGATGAAAAAAATTAACACAATAGAGAAACTGGAAGAGCATGACCCACCATGGAAGACATCCCCATGATCTGAGCAGACTAGATATTGACAAGGAAGTGTCAAATCCCTCGCTCAGAGGGGAAGACTTCTTCCTAGAAACAGAGGGGTACCTTGTGAGAATACAGGACCAGGCGATTAACACAAAAAATTATCAAAAATGCATAATAAAAGATCAACAATTTCAAGATTGTAAATATAGAAAATGCCAAGAGGAACCAGAAACCATCCAACACATTATGGGATCCTGCAGCAGTTTAACTCAATCTGATTACTTACACAGGCACAATCAAATGAGAACAACTTACTTAATAGATATAGCCATTCCAAACAATCAAAACATAGAAACTGAAAAGTGAAAAACACCAGAAACATGCTGAATTAAAAGAGGAAATTGAAAGACTATGGAACATGAACAGGGTATACATTGTCCCAATAGTAATATCTACAACTAGTATCATCCCAAAATCACGATGCAAAATCATCGAACAATTAGGTCTACACAGGAATATTTATATAAATATCCAGAAAGCCACAATACTAAACACCACTAGAACAGTCCAAAAGTTCCTAGCAATTGAGAAATGCGTGTGCTTGGCCAAGCTTGTACCTTAGGTTTTACTAGCTGGAGCTTAGAAAAAAATAAAAATAAAAATAATAATAAATAAATAGCAATAAGTATTGAGAACATGAGATGAGGAGTCCTTGAAAGTGAGTCCATAGGTTGTGGGAACTGTTCAGTGATGGGGCGAGAGAAGTTGAGTGAAGTTTTCCCTTCTGGTTCAAGAGCCTGATAGTTGCGGGGTAGTAACTGTTCCTGAATCTGGTGGTATGAGCCTGGGTGGTGTTTCTCCTTCACCCTGAGAGTGGCCTCATCATTGCAGTAGAAAAGGCAAAGCACATTGCATGAGGACTTGATTATTCATTGTGTTCCATTAGATTTATAAATCATATTTGATTTGATCTCTGTATTGAAATTGCATGCAGCTTTTCATGGAGTTTCTATCCCCTTTTTCATTATATTTATGCAGTTTCTTTTATTGGTTGTTCACGGTCTCTTTCTTTATCTATATTAATAAGATTTGTATCATCAACAGGGCACATGTGTGCTGTCAATTCCTAGAACTGACAACACTTTTTTCATATGGTTCAAATGTGGATTTTTTAAAACTTGTGTGGTATGTTTCAGTGGGCTTATATGGAGAATTTCATGGGATTTGTATGGTGCATTTAGTTAGATTTGTACACTGTATTTGATTAGGTCTGCATGGTGTGCTTTACTGTATATTGCATCATGTTTTGTTCAATTTGTATGGTGTGTTTCATTAGATTATTACATTGCATGTTATCAGATTTGAGCATTGCAATTTAATTCATGGTGTCTTAAATTCTATTGGTCCTAACTGGCATATTCACTGCACTTTATCAACACTCCCAGTAACCCACCCCAGAACAACCCACACGACCACTACTTTATCACTTCCTGTCAGTCACCTTACGCACAGACACTCCTGTGCCTAGCGTCACTTTATGGACATACAATCAATCTGTATATGCAAACTATTTTATGTATTTATATTTATTGTGCTTTTATTATTATTGTGTTCTTTATCATTTTTTTTGTGCTGCGTTGGATCCAGAGTAGCAATTGTTTCGTTCTCCTTTACGCTTGTGTACATTGAACAATCTTGAATTTGTGTGGTTTACCCTTTGGGTTGTATTTGGCCACTTTTAAAAGATAGCCTGAGTGCATTTTGGTGCTTTTTCGTAGTTGTAAAGGATTTACATTGTGCATTGTTCTGATTCAATTGCCGCTTTACATTTGAGGCATGAGGTTTTAGATTTGAAATTCCATGAGGTTTCCACTGATCTTTCTCCATGAGCCCCCAGGGAAACCAAATTAACATCTGGAAATGATGTTTCCTGGAATAGCCATCCAACTTTCCACTGCCTTTATGGCAGGAGACCAGTGCAATTCTGCAGGATTACAAGAATCAATGTTGAAATGATATTTCCATTGAATGTGCATGTCCTGTTTAAAGAAGCATTCATATCATGGCTTCCACATCCATTGTAAAGAGTTTTAAAAAGGAGCACGAGCGGGAAGCCTGCCCCTCATACTCTCTTCACCACTCAGTAAGACCATAGCCAAGGCTGTGCCACACATCCCAATTTCCATCCATGGACATTGTCATGTTTTTTCCAATGTCCAAAACTTCACTGAACTCAGCTTTCAGTATTCCCAGTCATCAAGGATCAGTAAGCCCCTGGGATAAGACATCCAGAGCCCTCATGCTAAGGAATTTCTTCACCCCTCAGTCCCAGACGAGGAGCTGCTTGTCTTGCGACTGTGACAGTCTAAATAAAAGTAAGCAATCCTTCCTATGTGAATACATTCCATCCCACTCGCCCAACCAACCTCTGCCCTTTCACGAGCACTTCATATCCTCCTTACTATCCAAACTGTGCACAGCAAGGTCCCACTACAGTAGTCCAGTATTGACCAGCTAATCAGATTTTATCATTTTAAGTATTGGGGTTAAACTCTTCTGCCTTTCGTTTGCAACGATGTATGAACTCCACTGTCTCCACATCATAACCGAGCAGGCAGGGTTGAGTTTAATATCTCACTGGAGAGGCAGAAGCTTCAGTCAGGAAGCACTGGCCTACTTCTGCAATGGATCATCGAATTGTCATCGTAAAGTTTTACCACGGAATCTGAATCAGAATCACATTTATTATCTTGCACAAATGTCACGAAATTTATTGTTCTGGGATAGCAAGACAGTGCAAATAACTAAAATATACTATAAATTACAGTAAGAAATATGTACAAAAATAAATTAAACAACTAGTGCAGAACAAGAACCAAAAGCAAATAGTGAGGTAGTGTATGGACCACACAGAAATTTGATGACAGAGAGGAAGAAGCTGTTCCTAAAACACTGAGTGTGTCTTCAGACTCCTGTACCTCCCCCCCCCCCCCCCCCGATGTACTGGAATGGATGCAACACACACAAAATGTTGGAGGCCAGGTAGCATCTATGGAAAAGAGTATAGTCGGTGTTTCGGGCTGAGACCCTTTGTCAGGACTGAAGAAATTAAGAGGAGTCAGAGTAAGAAGCTGGGGGAGGGGAGGGGAGGGGAGGAAGAGACACAAGGTGATAGGTAAAACCAGGAGGGGTGAAGTAAAGAGTGGAAAGTTGATTAGTGAAAGAGATACAGGGCTGGAGAAGGGGGAATCTATTAGGAGAGGACAGAAGGGCATGGAAGAAAGAAAAGAGGGAGGAGCACCAGAGGAAGCTGATGGGTAGGTAAGGAGATGAGGTGAGAGCAGGAAATGGGAATGGAGAATGGTGAAGGATGCGGAGACATTACTGGAAGTTTGAGAAATCAACGTTCATGCCATCGGGTTGGAGGCTACTCAGACGGAATATAAGGTATCACTCCTCCAACCCGAGTGAGGTCTCATTGTGACAGCAGAGGAGGCCATGGACTGACATGTCAAAATGGTAATGGGAAGTGGAATTAAAATGGGTGTCCTCTGGGAGATCCTGATTTCTCTGGCGGACGGAGTGGAGGTGCTCGGCGAAGTGGACTCCCAATCTACGTTGGGTCTCACCGATATACAGAAGGCCACATTAGGAGCACCAATTACAGTAGGTAGCCCCAACAAGCTCACATGTGAAGCATCACCTCACCTGGAAGGATTGGAGGTAGTGCAAAAAGAGAGCAAGGAAACAGAAAAAAGTAGTGAGGTAGAGTAGATGGGTTCATTGCCCTTTCAGAAATCTGACGGCAGAGGGGAAGAAGCTGTTCCTGAAACATGAAGACTCCTGTACTTCCTCCTTGATGGTAGCAATGAGCAGGGGGCACATGCTGGGCAATGGGGCTCCTGTAGAGCGGGACGTAGAAGCTCCAAGTACAAGATGCTGAGGCCACACCTGGAGTTTTGCATTCAGTTTGTTTTCTCTGATGTTGGAAAGACATCATTAAGCTGGAAAGAGAGAAAATAAAATTCATAAGGACTCAAGATGTTGAGCTACAGGGAGGTGTCTGGTCGACAAGGACTTTATTCTTGTAGCATAGGAAATTGAGCACTGACATTATAGGGGTCTATAAATGGATGGAGAGCATAGATAGAGTGTATGTACACAGTCTTTTTCCCAGGGAAAGAGAATCAAACACTAGAGGTTTTAGAGGTTATAGGTTGTGGGTGTTACGTACCCCGTAACTGGGTTGCCAAACCAGCAGAAATGGATCACTCAGTTGGAGTCTGGAGTACCAGAACTAAGAAAGTTTTATTAAAGAAACAAGCAACACAGTAATCGAAAGGATAATAAATGCAACAGTTCAGCGATGATAAACACACGTGCACAGAATTAAGATAACAGCATCAATCAAGCTCTATCGTTGTCTAGGGGTAAATGACCAAATTTCAAAGTGACTCAAAGTTCAGTTCACAGTAATCGTTGCCATGGCGATGGACAACGTGGGGGGAAGAGAGAGATAGAACAGGAACAACTGATCATTCAGATCGGCTTCACTCACAGACCAGCGAGATTTCTCACAAGCAACTTTTGGGCGGGTCCTTGGTGATGTCACCTGAGGTCACCGACTGTGACCCCTCCTCCAGATGTGGTCGATCCTCTGCAGTGAACCCGGCACCCAGGCAAGGGCGGACACATACCGGGTTCCCGCTGATCGTACCTTTCCACCCTGGGCGTTGTCTGGTACTTCTCACCCACTCGTGAGAGGCGCACCGCTTCCAGGGTCTCGTTACCTCGGGTGGCGTGTGTGTCTGTCTTAGCGAACCTGTCCCTTTTTATCCCCCTGCTGGGGTATCGCCTGTCCATCACTTCAAACAGTTCAGGGTTCAAAGGGGGGGAGCCACTCCAGACAGCTCTCTCTCCCCCGTTCCTTCATTACACATCTCCAGACGCTGCTCCATTGTTCCTTATCTCTCCTTCCCCTGAGGGCAGGTGGCAGACCACTTGCTGATGTCACTGATGCTAACCCAGGCCAGCAAACATCTTAATTTTATGTGTATTCTCGTAACATGGGGCATTTCAATGTTAGGGCAAGTGAAGTTAGGTGAAGTTTTTCCCCTTTGGTTCCAAAGTCTCATGGTTGAGGGGTAATACCTGTTCCTTAACCTGGTGGTGTGAATCCTGAGGATCCTGTACCTTCTTCCTGATGACAGCAGCAAGAAGGGAGCATGTCCTGGGCGGTGATGGATGCTGCTTTCCTGTGACAACACTCCATGTAGATCACAGGTAATGGACTGGGCTGTATCCATTATTTTTGTAGGATTTTCTGTTCAAGGGCATTGGTGTTTCCATACCAGGCTCTGATGAGGCCAGTTAATGTACTCTGCACCACCCATCTATAGAAGTTGGTTAAATTTTTAGAGGTCACACCCAATCTTCACAATCTCCTAAAGAAGTAGAGGCGTTGCCACACTTTCTCTGTAGTTGCACTTACGTGCCAAACCCAGGAGGGGATCTCTGAAATGAAAACACTGAGGAATTTGGAGCTGCTGACCTCACCACCTCTTATCCTCCCATGGCTCATGGGCTTCCGGTTTCCATCCTCCTGAATTCAGTAATCAGCTCCTTGGTCTTGCTGACATTGAGTAAGAGATTGCTGTTGTAGCACCACTCAGCCAGATTTCCAGTCTCCCTTCCGTACGCTGATTCATCAACACCTTTGATCGGCCTATGACAATCAGCAAACTTGAATGTGGCACCTGCAGCATTCACAGTCCATTCACCGACATCTCCTAAAGATAATATTTTGCCTTTTTTTAAAAACATGCATTGACCTTGCGCTGTCACTCCTGTCCTTTAATCTTTACTGTCTTCCATCCTATCAAAGACACGTACCTCCTGTTTGTGTTCCTCTCCCAACATTAAGGGTGGCATGGTAATGTAGCAGTTGGTGTAGTGTTACTACTGCACCATCAACCCTTGCTCAATTCCACCATTGCCAGTAAGGAGTTTGTATCATCTCTGTATGACCACATGGCTTTCCTCTCGGTGCTCCAATTAACTCTCAGATTCAAACGACACGGGTTAGTAGGTTTATTGCTCATGTGGGTGTAGTTGGGCAGTTTGAGCTTGCTGGGGTGGAAGGGCCTGGAACTCTAAATAATTTATCCTGTGTCGGGCTTTTTCCATTAAGGTTCAGTGAGACTTGAACTAGAAGTCATGAATTAAGGGTGAAAGGTGAAAAATTTAGGGGGAGCATGAGAGGGAACTTCTTGATTCGGAGGGTGGTGAGAGTGTGGAACGAGCTGCCACTGGAAGTAGTGGACGTGAATTTGATTTCAACATTCAAGAAAAATTTGCAAGAGTACATGGATGGGAGGGATTTGGAGGGCTGTGGTCTGTGTGCAACTCGATGGGACTATGCAGATTAATAGTTTGGCACAAGCTGGATGAGCTGAAGTGCCTGTTTCTAAGCATCCGTTAGCCTTGCGAGACCATGGATCTGCGCCTGGAAAGTCTTCACTCTCCAGGGCACAGGCCTGGGCAAGGTTG
Source organism: Mobula hypostoma (assembly GCF_963921235.1). NCBI lineage: Eukaryota > Metazoa > Chordata > Chondrichthyes > Myliobatiformes > Myliobatidae > Mobula > Mobula hypostoma. Next base: position 11,110,863 of record NC_086097.1, read on the forward strand.
TATGGAAGACTGGCAGTTGCCCATGCTGCAAGTCTCCCCTCTCCATGACACCGATGTTGTCCAAGGGAAGGGCATTAGGACCCAGTGTCGTTGCAGAGCAATGTGTGATTAAGTGCCTTGCTCAAGGACACAACACGCTGCCTCAGCTGGGGCTTGAACCCACGACCTTCAGATCACTAGTCGAATGCCTTAACCACTTGGCCACATGCCCCTGTTTCTATTCTGGTAGTTAATAGTGTTATCCCTATGCCACACAGTTAGCCACTCCCACATAGGAGGAGCTCACATCCTGTACAAGAAGAGTTATCAATAAATATCAATATCCAGCATGCTGGTGTACTGGTGTGGTCTGCACGCTCTCTCAATACTGAGTACAACAAACTCTATTTTAAACACTTACCTTCAAATTAGGATGAAAAGTCTTCAACCTGAAGCATTACATCTCTTCATTTCATTGAACTGCATCGGACAAATCCAAATTTACACATGTGATGGAATGACTAGCAGAAATTCCATGAAATACAACTAATAAAGAACATAATACAATCTAATAAACCATAATTTGCAAGTGTCAACATATGCATATCCCAAATACAGCATGCTGTGTTGAAGGAAATGCACCATATGTTTGCAGTAGAAATCATCAGGAAAATCCAATGAAATGTCCCTGTCCAAATTCAATTAAATACACCATGAAAATGCAATGACAGGCAATATGCAGGTGTAATGAAATGCTCTATAGGACTTCAATGAAACATCCCACCCAAAGAAATCCAATAAAAATCATAATGCAATCTCCAGTGAATTGTACCTAACGAATCCAGTGAGACAGACAATGCAAAGCTAAATCTATTCAGTTAACACCATATCAAACTTTTATAATGCACTGCGCAAAACTATTGAATGTGCTGTGCAAATTATTCATGTACACCCACATACAATGCAATTTCTTTGCAATACATTGTGCAAGACCATTCCAATGCACTGTGCAAAGTATTGCCACACACTTGCATTCTATGCAGTTCCTTTGCAATGCATTGTGCAATTCATTTGCAAGTATGCATTGTAATTCGATTGCCCACGGCAGCAAATTTATTCCAATGTACTTTATGAATCTACCATTGTGAGCTGTGCAAATAAAACAACTTACACTGTGCTGGAGCTTCATAGCATAACTTAGTAATCACACCATGAACACCATGGTTTTCAAATAAAAATTCAATGTGAATTATTTTTAATGTGAGACTTGACGTGGGACTCTAACATTTCTCTCAAGTGAGGCCAACTGTATGACAGTGATAAAAATCACATTAACTAAGGTGATTGGGATTGAAAATAAAATGAAAACTGTGCCCTACAGTGAATTCTATTAATATTATTTTAGGTACTTTTTTCAGCTTACAGGTGGTAATATCTGGTGTCATTGGGATACGAAACTATACCCAAGCTATTACTCCCCTCAGGTGTTGAACAAGGGGATGCCACAGTAGCGTAACGGTTGGCATATTATTACAGCTTGGGCGTCGGAGTTCGGAGTTCAATTCCGGTGTCCTCCATTATAAAGTTTGTATATTCTTCCCATGAACATGTGGGTTTACTCCAGTCCAGGTGCTCCAATTCCCTCCTACAGTCCAAAGATGTACCAGTTAGAGAGTTAATTGGTCATTGTAAATTGTCCTGTGATTGAGGCCCTTTATTGGTTGGGTCAACCATGGATGGTGCGTCCCAGCTGTCCACATGATACACAAGCCAGGGCAGTTTGATATGGAGAGCAATCTGTTGCCCAAGTAGCAGACTCCCCCTTTCCATGCAGCTGATGAATCCAAAGGGACGGCAGAGACTGAAACCGTTTGGCATCATCGGTGTTGCTGGGGTTGCCAGTCAGCGTTGAACTCAACTTAGGACTACCTTAAGGACTCCAGCTCTGGAATTTTCTTTGCAGTTTACTCCTGAAGTCTTCCCCATGAGTGGCCATAGCCACCGAGCAGCCAAGGTTTGAGATGAGAATTTTCCTTCTCCTAGATGAGTTGCTGACCACGGCTGATGAGCCCTACCTGTCCGAAGCAAATAGTTTTAAGGCGCCAGTGCCTATGATTAGGCTAGAGTTATAGGAGAGTTGCTGGGCAGCGCAGCTCATTGGGACCTGTTCCATACTGTATCTCTAACTGAAATATATTACAACAATGCTGGATCCTAAACTGAGGCATGGGTGAACTGAAGGAAATGCTGATAGTAGGTGAAAAAGGAGTAAATAACAGAGCTTTAGGAGAGATGGAGGTAAAGTCTGATGGAAATACTTGGATCAAAGGAGGAGATAGAAAGAAAGTTAGTAGAGAAATAAAGCAATGTAGCACAGAACCAATCCTTTCAACCAGCATCCTCCATGCCAACCAAGATGCCCGCAGTTGGCTTGTATCTCACTAAACCTTTCCCATCCATGTACCTGTCCGTGTCTGTTAAATGTTATTGAAGCTAGATTCTGGCTGCTTCCCCTATCCCCTTCCTTTCCAGTCCTGCTGAAGGGTCTTGGTCCAAAACGTTGACTGCTTATGTTCTGTTCCATGGATGCTGCCCATCCTGCTGAGTTCCTCCAGCATTTTGTGTGTGTTGCACTAGATTTCCAGCACCTGCAGAATCTATTGTTATTGTGCCTCCCTCACCCACTTCTCCTGTCAGTTCGTACCATACACACACATTACCCTTCGTGCGGGAAGTTGCCCCCCAGGTTCCTTTCAAATCTTTTCTCCTCAACTTAGACCTATACCCTCTAGTTTTTGATTCCCTTTCTCTGGGGAGAAAGACCGTATGCATTCACTGTGTCGGTGTCCCAATCAGAGATCCCTGAAGCAGAGAGGAATATAGAAGTAAAGTTAACGGCAGACATCTTAATCTAAGGAGAAGGGTTGAGATACAACTTTTAAAATAACTCTAGTTAACAGGAAAGGATGATTTTTTTTGAGTAAAGTGTGGCCTGTGAGATCTGGACTACCAGACAGTTGCAGAGAATCAGCCATTTTGAGAAGCTGGAGGGGTGGAAATTGGAGCAGAAAAGAATTCTGTAAAATGTTGCCTTGCGCCTGGCACTGATGCTCTACAGCCCTAGGCTGAGGAAATCTCTTTATAGTGCTGGAATGTTAATTATTGCCTTTTGTTCTAGTTTTCGGCAGTTTCATTTTAATAGCTCCTGGAATGAATAATAAAAGCAAAGGCTTGAATTTACATAGCACCTTCCACGGCCTCAGCTCATCCCAACATATCTTACAGCCAGTGAAGTACTTTTGGAGAGATGGCATTGTTGCCATGGCAACATACACACAGCAAGTTTCCATCGGACAGCAAAACAATTTACATTTTATTTTTATGACATTGATTGAGAGATGCTGTAGATGGTAGAAAAAAGAAACCGATCTTTTGTATTTGTGCCATTTGATCAGTTAAGTTCATGATCCTTGAAGTTTAAAGTAGAGAGGGCAAGGCTCCTTCACCAGAGTAGATCTCCTTTTGTACCAACATGAACCATTGCCTTTGGTTTTGTACCCAGCTCATAAGGCATGGGTTAAATCATCAGCCCATCATTTCCATATAGGTGCATCAATACTTGGAATAGGTCTGCTATAAACTCCTATGTGGCGCAAAGATTCTGAAGGGAGGCATTATTACCTAAAACTGTGGCAACATAATGTAAAAAACAGAAAACCCAGGAGATACTCAGCTGGTTGGGCAGCATCCGCAAAGAGAGGAACGTTGATGATTCAGCTCAATGACTTTTATCTCTCTCCACTGATTGTTCAATGCCATTTCTAGTACACAAGTGTAAAGGAGAACAAAATAATTGTTACTCCAGATCCAATGCAGCACAAATGAAAGAACAATATAATAAGATAAATAACACAATATTAAAATAAAACATAATAAATGTACATAAATAACACACACAAAATGCTGGAGGAACTCAGCAGGCCAGGCAATCTATACGTAGGTAGATTGTATGCTCACAAAGTGACACTAGGCACGGAATGTCTGTACATAAGGTGACTCTGACAGGAATTGAAAAAGTAGTGGTGGTTGTGAGTGTAGAGGGGCGGGTTAGTAGGTTGAGGTGCTGACCAGCTTCACTGCACGGGGGAAAGTGCCTGTTTTTAAGTCTGGTGGTCCTGGCACGGATGCTACGTAGCCTCCTCCCTGATGAGAATGGGACAAACAGCCCATGAGAAGAGGAGTGTGATCCTTCATGACACTGCCTGACATGATTGTTTCCAATATATTTGTATTTTTTCCCTTCAGATTTCCAGTATTTGCTATGTTTTGCTTGTGGTAGCATGTTTGCTTCACATATGAGTGTGGTGGTGTAATGGTTAGTATGACAACGAGTAAGGCAGTATTGATTTAACTTGGATCTCTGCACTGATGGATCTGGAGAGCCATCTCATTCAAGTAATAAATAGACGATTCTCAGAACTCATTGATTGGATACCAGCTTTATTTCACAAATGATCCCCACTGTATAATTCACAAGTTACAGAATTAATAATAATAATAATAACTTATTTATAGAGCACTCTCCATACAAACCATGTAGTTCAACTTGCTTTATTATGGAATGAAGTTCAATCATGAAAATAAAAGACAAAATGATGTTAGCTAAAAGCAAGGTTGAATGAGTCGGTTTTGAGCTGGCAATGTTTAAAAGTGTCAATTGAGTCTGCATCCCTCATGGTTTTAGGTATTGAGTTCCACAGTTTGAAAAAATAGCTGACCTGCCAATTATCTTTTGAGGGAGATTGTTTAAGTTTAAGAGACTGGCCGAAGAAGAGCAGAGATCTCAAGTGGAATTAGAAAACAAAAGTGATTCTGTGGTGTATTCCTGTCCCAGACCATTGAGAGCTTTAAAAACAAGTAAGAGAACTTTAAAATCAATTATGATTTTAGATACAGGAAGCCAATGCAGAATAGTTTGGATGGGAGTGATACACTCCCTCATCCTGGTTTTAGTTAGTGTCGTTATGAAAGCTGAAATTCTGAATTGCCATTAAAAGACGAAGCACCCTAAGCCAGTATCATTGCTTTGAAAAATGCTAGTGCATCTATTATTGTCCAATGATACCAGGAAAATAGGATTTTATTTGTATGTAATTTTTTTTTTGGTATCAAATTGATCTATTTGCAAAGAAGCATTCAGTAACCTTACAGGATTCTGCTGAAATTTGTAAAAACAATCTACACAAAGAGTATCTCAATTCGATGAATTTGCATAAATTGTGTGTGTATGTGTGTGTGTGTGTGTGTGTGTGTGTGTGTATTAAATATCTATTTACTTATCTATATACTGTCTTTGTCTTTTAGTTACATATTTGTGTGCAGTGTCTGTATGAAGTGTGTATATGTGGGCTGCTATTTCATTCCTTGTTTGAATCTAATGTGCGTGTATAGTTCTGTATCTGTATAAGACATGCATATGTATACTGCATCTTTATGGATTGAGCTTATAATCATTTTTCAACCACAGTGCAGTTGAATTGTAGCCTAACAGCAAAAGCCCAGCTCATTCTATTTGAACTTTTATCCTTACGTTATTCCAATGTTTGTCACAAAGGCCGCCCTGTTGAATTTTCCTCGTGCTCCCTCTCCTCCTGCTTTGCTCGCTTCATCATCAGGTTCCCTTTGCAGCACTTTGCGATCTTAATCAACAACAATTTCTGAGTTTCAATCAGCCATCCTTCCTAGAAAGGAGCAAAACGACAATGCATGTTACTACGGTTCTGGTGATTCGACAATTACTTTCAGTCATGCCACTGAGTGTGAGTGGAAAAGGGTCATCACTGTTGGACATAGTTGGCCACCATGGTAAACATTCTGTTTGGATGCATAACAGTTTTCTATGACCGTAGGATCATAAGATATTGGAGCAAAATTAGGCCATTTCATCATGGCTGATCCATTTCCCTCTCAGCCTAAATTTCATGCCTTCTCCTTGTCTCCCTTCATGCCCTGACTAATTAAAAATCTATCAACATCTGCCTTAAATAACCCTCCACAGATTCACCACTCTCTGGCTAAAGAAATTCCTCATCTCCATTCTAAATGGGCATCCCTCTATCCTGAGACTGCATCCTCAGGTCTTAGACTCCCCCGTCATAGGAAGCATCCTCTCCACATTCACTCTATCAAGCCCTTTCGACATTCAATAGGTTTCAATAAGATCACCACTCATTCCTCTGAATCCAAGTGAGTACAGGCTCAGAGACACCAAACACTCCTCATATGATAAACTTGCCTATTATTACTGATGAGACCCGAAGCCAGGAGATAGAACAAAGACCGGACAAAAAATAACTCTTTATTCAGTATAATCACTCAGCAACAAAAATCTCAAAGTTCAGCAGTACATCCCAAAGCATGATTATTTAAATAGGTTACTCAGCAGCATTCAAGATGTTGATAGGAACAATGACTAATTAGTGAAAGTCAGCCTGGGATTGGTTGTCAACTGACCAATTGGCATTGGTTGTTTCAGCTTGTTGTCAGGAGAAAGCGCTTCTGGTATCCCAAAGTAGCTCAAGATCTGCAGCAGCTCTTGCATGATAGACCCTGTCATTGTTCTGGCCATTTGGAACAGGCTTCAACCAGGACAAGGTAGGTACACCCATTGATTGGCCAGCAAATTCAATGCCTACTCAACTCCAAGATCTGGTAGCATAAGGCCATGATTATGGATCAGCTGTACTTGGATTACTTGCTGCCATACAGCACTGAACACATTGCTTGCATGCGGATGTGATATCTTCATCTATGCCTGGCCAGTAAATAAAGCTTCTTGCTAGGGCTTTTGTTTGATTGATGTCTGGATGACCATGGTGTATTTGGGTTGAAATATTCATGGAATTACAATTATGTCTCCAAACATTAGGTAGGAGTCCACAGTTGAGAGCAACGTATGATGTTGGTAAGAGGGTACAACATCTTCCTCAACCCTGATTGCCAACGACCTGTCTGGAGATAAGCCATTTTTGCTTTCATTGTGTTGACCATGACCAGAAGGCCTTTAGCAGCATCCGATACAGCCTGGTGGATTTTGCAATCAACTGAAATCATGGCCATGATTGAATTTTTGGTTTCAATAACCTGCTGATGCGTGAGTCTGAAGAGGGCATCCTCTTGGTTTGATGTGTACTTGATTTCAAAATCATAGGCTAATGATATTGTTGCAAACCTTCGTAGATGTATACACTAAGATGCCCTTTGTAGTACTGAAAATGGACAACAGTGGCTTGTGTTCAGGAAGGAGAGTGAAGCATCTGCTTTAAAGCATCTTGTGGAATTTCATCACAAGGAAGATGATTCCCTGGATTCTTTTTAATTTGTCCATAGTTCCTTTCTGCTGTGGTCAGTAATCTGGCTGCATGCCTTAAAGCCCTTTTGGAACCAACAGGATATGACCGCACTGACACCCACTCAATGAAACTCAGCCTGGGATTGGTTGTCAGCTGACCAATAGGCATTGGTTGTCCCTTCCCCCCCCCCCCCCCCCGGTAACTTTAGTTCATGTAACAATAATGAACCAAATCAAACCAAGGATAGGTTGAGTGGGGTAGGCTTTTCTTTTTGAGGTGAAGGAGGATGAGAGGTGACTTGATAGAGGTGTACAAGATGGTAAGAAGCATAGATAGAGTAGACAGTCAGAGACTTTTTCCCAGGGCAGAAATGGCTAGTACACGAGGACACTATTTTAAGGTGAGTGGGGGTAAGTATGGAGGGATGTCAGAGGCAGGTTTTTACATAGAATGTGGTTGGGTGCGTGGAACAACCTGACAGGGATGATGGTAGAGGCAGATACATTAGGGACATTTAAGAAGCTCTCAGACAGGCAAACAGATGATAGAAAGTGGGAGGCTATGTAGAAGGAAAGTGTTATATTGATTTGGTAGGTTATAAGGTCAGCACAACATTGTCATGGAGTCATAGAAAAGAACAGCACAGAAATTAGCTTTTTGGCCCATCTAGTCTATGCTAATCCATTTCAACTGCCTACTCCCATCAACTTGCACTGGGACCATAGCCCTCCATACCCCTACTATCCATGTACCTAACCAAACTTCTCTTAAACATTGAAATCGAGCTTGCATGCACCACTTGTGCTGGCAGCTCATTTCACACTCTCATTAAACTTCTCATCTTTCACCCTTTACCCATGACTTCTAGTTGTAGTCCCATCCAATCTCAGTTGAAAAAAAGCCTGCTTGCATTTACCCTATCTATACCCCTCATAATTTTGTATACCTCAATGAAATCTCCTCTCAGTCTTTTATGCTCCAGGGTATAAAGTCCTAACCTGTTCAAACTTCCCTTATAACTCAGTTATAATATTCCATGTTCTATGTTCAAGCCAAAAAACTGACTGACCACTGAGAAATACCCAAATAGCTGAGGATAAGTTGGCTGCCAATTTCAATTCCATTATTCAGGGCAGAGGCGCTCACCATCTCTCGCTGATGTGGATGTAGTCCATCAGTTCAGCATTACAGTGAGTGGCAAGTCCACTCCATGGTATCTATCTGTTTTATTTTTTATTGCTTTTTGTCTTCCAGTACACAGTAGGAGAACAGATTGTATGTGCACAAGTGAGAAAGATTGATGGTGACAGGCATTCTCGGTTGCATATTGTTGTATCCATGATGCCTTCTTTCAGCATGAAAATGACCCAGTTAGCCAAACATAAATATAACTAGATGCAGCAATGAGATGAGATTTGCGTAATGATTAATATTGGAGGCACACACAGAAAATGCTGCTGGAACTCAGCAGGTCAGACAGCAACCAACAGTCAACATTTCGGGCTGACCTCCAAGGAGACCTTGTTGTGGTTTTGAGCCTTGCGTGCCTCAGTGACCCAGAGATCTACTTTGTCTGGAGTTGGGGCTATATGCTTTGGCTCTTGTAGGTCACTCCTGCCAAACAGGTCAGAGGATAGAAGACAGTTAAGAGTGGTCTACTGGTCCTTCAAGTTTGGGGGTCCAGCTCAGGGCTAACAACCCTGACTGGTAAAACAAAATAGTTATGGAAACAGCAATGAAGAATCCTTCTACATCTGAGTGCGATGGTATTCCCGAGTCTTCACCCAGGACTTGCATGACTGACAATAGTGAAAACTGACAGAAAGCTACTGGCACAATAAGGGAAGCAGTGAACACTGTCAGAGATGAAGGATATTCATTGTTGCCCTAAACACCAGTAGCAAAATGGGCAGTAAGTAGGTAAGTTTTGGACTGAGATCCGGAAGTTAGGATTGGTGGATCTTGGCCCAAAATATCAACTCTTTATTCCTTTCCATGCATGCTGCCAGACACGCTGAGTTCTTCCAGCATTCTGTGTGTGTTACCCCAGATTTCTAGCATCTGTAGATCTCTTGTGTTTCTAATATTGGAGGTAAAGAATAGTATGGTATTGTTGTGGTTAGTGTAATGCTATTACAGCACCAGCCACCTGGTTTCCATTGCTGCTGTCGATTTGGAGCTTGTATGTCTGTCCCGTGACTACCTGGCTTTCCTCTGAGTACACCAGATTTCTCCCATATTCCAAAGATATATGGGCTAGCAGATTAATTGGTCACATGGGTACAACTGGGAAGCATAAACTCATCGGGCTGGAAGGTCCTGTATCGTGCTGTAACTCTAAATAACAAAATAAAACTTGAGTTGAAATGCATACTGTTATTGTTACTGGTGGAGGAAAAACACCTTTTATTCTATTTGGGTAGCCTGCAGCCTGATGGCATGAACATCAATTTCTCGAAATTCCGGTATTGCTCCCTTCCCCCTTCACCATTCCCCCTTCCTGTTTCTCTCTCTCACCTTATCTCCTTACCTGCACATCTCCTCCCTCTGGCGCTCCTCCCCCTTCCATTTCTTCCATGGCCTACTGTCCTCTCCTATCAGATCCTCCCTTCTCCAGCCCTTTATCTCCTTCGCCAACCAACTTCCCAGCTCTTTACTTCACCCCCTCCCCCTCCCAGTTTCACTAATCACCTGCCACCTTATATGTCTTCCTTCCCTCTGCCCACATTCTTATTCTGACTTCTTTTCCCCTCCTGTCCATTTCTGTTGGAGGATCTCGGCCCAAGACATCAACTGTTTATTCCCATCCACAGATGCTGCCTGACCTGCTGAGTTCCTCCAGCATTTTGTGTGTGTTACTCTGATTCAATATTATCTGGTAAGATTAATGAATGGGTTATATTGGTAACGGTTTGGGTAGAGTATAGAACAGGACAGATTGATCTGATTTTAGGTAGTGTATAGAGCAAGAGGCATGACGGGGCATGAGTGTTAGTCAGGCGTCGGACTCAGAGTTCGAGCCGCAGGGTCCTGTCGTCAGCTAGTCTTGTACGTCAATACCAAAGCTCGAAGCCCAAAGGTCAATCGCACTTTGGGAAGTTATTGCCCGATGGCTGAAACCTGGATGCCCCAAGGCCTGTAATGAAATTGGAGTGTGTGTGTGTGTGTGTGTGTGTGTGTGTGTGTGTGTGTCTGCGTGTGTGTGTGTGTGTGTGTGTGTGTGTGTGTGTGTGTGAGAGAGAGAGAGATAGAGAGATAGATAGAGGACAGGGGTTTGTTTTGTTGTTTTGTTTTATTCTGTGTTGTTCTGCCAAGGATTATGGGTACGTTATGTTAGCGCTCAAAGGTGTGATGAAACTTGTGGGCTGCCCCAGCACCTCCTTAGGTATGTTGGTTGTTAATGCAAATGATACATTTCACTGCAGGTTTTAATATATCTGTGATAAAATAAATGTGACCCTGAATCTAGACTGGGTTAGATTGAACAATGAAAAGTGGATTGTTTGGCATTTTGAAAATGAATTGGATAGAATAGGTCAGAATCAAGATCATGTTTAACATCAGCAGCATAAGTTGCAAAATTTGTTGTTTTGTGGCAGCAGTACATTGCAATACATAGTAATAAACATCTATAAATTACAATAAGAAACATATGTTAAAAATTACATTAAGTAAGTAGTGGAAGGAGAGAGAAATAAAATGAAACAGTGAAGTTATGGGAGAGTACAGGAACCATGGTGTAGAAAAACTGTAATAAATCTACCAAGAGGAAAAGAAAAGTTTACAAAAGGTTCAGAGAGCTAGGTAATATTAAAGATCTAGAAGATTATAAGGCTAACAGGAGGGAGCTTAAGAAGGAAATTAGGAGAGCCAGAAGGGGCCATGAGAAGGTCTTGGTGGGCAGGATTAAGGAAAACCCCAAGGCATTCTACAAGGATGTGAAGAGCAAGAGAATAAGATGTGAAAGATTAGGACCTATCAAGTGTGACAATGGGAAAGTGTGTATGGAACCGGAGGAAATAGCAGAGGTACTTAAGAATACTTTACTTCAGTATTCACTATGGAGAAAGATCTTGGTGATTGCAGTGATGACTTGCAGCGACTGAAAAGCTTGATCATGTAGATATTAAGAAAGAGGATGTGCTAGAGCTTTTGGAAAGCATCAAGTTGGATAGGACGCCAGGACCAGATGAGATGCACCCTAGGCTACCGTGAGAGGCAAGGGAGGAGATTACTGAGCGTCTGGCAATGATCTTTGCATCATCAATGGGGACCGGAGAGGTTCCAGAGGATTGGAGGGTTGCAGATGTCGTTCCTTTATTCAAGAAAGGAAGTAGAGATAGCCCAGGAAATTATAAATCAGTGAGTCTTACTTCAGTGGTTGGTAAGATGATGGAGAAGATCCTGAGAGGCAGGATTTATGAATATTTGGAGAGGTATAGTAATAGGCATCTGTTAGTCTCGTGAGACCATGGATTTGCGACTTGGAAACCTTCCAAGGCGCAGGCCTGGGCAAGGTTGTATGGAAGACCGGCAGTTGCCCATGCTGCAAGTCTCCCCTCTCCACGCCACTGATGTTGTCCAAGGGAAGGGAACTAGGGCCGATACAGCTGGAGGGGTATAATATAATTAGGAATAGTCCGCATGGCTTTGTCAATGGCAGGTTATGGCTTAAGAGCCTGATTGAGTATTTTGAGGATGTGACTAAACACATTGATAAAGGAAGAGCAGTAGATATAGTGCATATGGATTTCAGCAAGGCATTTGATAAGGTACCCCATACAATGCTTATTGAGAAAGTAAGGAGGCATAGGATCCAAGGGGCCATTGCTTTGTGGATCTAGAACCACAGAAGGCAAAGACCAGTTGTAGACGGGTCATATTTTGCCTGGAGGTCGGTGACCAGTGGTGTTCCTCCGGGATCTGTTCTGGGACCATTACTCTTCGTGATTTTATAAATGACCTGGATGAGGAAGTGGAGGGATGGGTTAGTAAGTTTGCTGATGACACAAAGGTTGGAGGTGTTGTGGAAAGTATGGAGGGCTGTCAGAGGTTACATCGGGACATTGATAGGATCCAAAACTGGGCAGAGAAGTGGCAGATGCAGTTCAACCCAGATAAGTGTGAAGTGGTTCATTTTGGTAGGTCAAATATGATGGCAGAATATAGTATTAATGGTAAGACTCTTGGTAGTGTGGAGGATCAGAGAGATCTTGGGGTCCAAGTCCATAGGACGTTCAAAGCAGCTGCGCAGGTTGACTCTGTGGTTAAGATCTCTTAGGTTTCCAAACTCAGAAAATACTTCATTTTTACAGCCCTTTTGCAACTAATCACTAACTAATTATTTTATTTTATCTGCCTCACAAAGCATTCTGTACAATACAGTTTAGATTTCATTTACTTTAGGCAGATCTAAGAATGCACTTTCCCACCACTGCAAATATACTGTCATGAGCTATGTAAGCCTAAGCACCTGTATTTGTTAATTGTTGTCTCTTGTAGAGTCATTAAGGCCTTGTGCTTTCTGCTTAATCTTGTCAAATTTATTTTCACTGGCATTGGTTTTCAGAGTACTGTGATTATTTAAACAAACACCAGATTAGCGCTAATCTCAGGGTTTTTGTGTTTTGAGAATGATTCATCTCATAGTATTGGTAGGTCAAACCACCAATTTTCTGTGGGAATTCCTATGAATAAATTTTGGTTTCTGTCTCTACATGGGAATCTGCCATTCCTCCACAGTTCTTTCGTCTGTCAGCACACACCATGACAATAGAGGCCATTTTATTAGGTATGCCTGTACATCTGCTTGTTAATGCAAATATCTAATCAGCTAATCATGTGGCAGCAACTCAATGCATAAAAGCACACAGACATGGTCAAGAGGTTCAATTGCTGTTCAGATGAAACATCAGAATGGGGAAGAAATGTGATCTAAGTGACTTTGACTGTGGAATGAGTGTTGGTATCAGACTGGATGGTTTGAGTATCTCAGAAGCTGAAGTTCTGGGTTTTTCATACACAACAGTCTCGAGAGTTTACAGAGAATGGTGAGAAAAACAAAAGACATCCATTGACCGTCAGTTCTGTGGGTGAAACTGCCTTGTTAATGAGAGAGAACAGAGGAGAATGGCCAGACTGGTTCAAGCTGACAGGAAGGTCACAGTAACTCAAATAGCCACACGTTACAACAGTGGTGTGCAGAAGAGCATCTCTGAATGAACAACATTTCGAACCTTGAAGTGGATGGGCTACAGCAGTAGAAGATCACACCAGGTTCCACTCCTGTACCTAATCAACTCCCACTGAGTGTATTTAAAAATGTGACAATAAACCTATCCTTTCACCAAAATTTCATACAGCTCCATGATTTCCTCTTCCCTTGAATGACACCTTAATCAACGGTGCTTGCGGTGGACTCCGTCTCAGATGACAAAAGTGTGTTTTCAGGTGTGAGCTTCTAGCACAAACAAAGGTCCAGATTATAAACACGAGTAACTCTGCAGCTGCTGGAAATTCAGAGGAACTCAGCAGGTCAGGCAGCACCTATGGAAAGGAATAAGCAGTTGACGTTTGGATTGAGACCGCTCATCAGGACTGGAAAGGAAGGGAGAAGACGCCAGAATAAAAAGGTGGTGGAGTGGGGGTGGGGGCGGGAGGGAGGATAGCAGGAAGCTGATAGGTGAAGCCAGGTGGGTAGGAAATCTAGATGGCTGGAGAGGAAGGAATCTGATAGGAGAGGAGAGTGGACCACAGGAGAAAGAGAAGGAGGAAGGGACCGGTGGGGGGGGGGGGGTGTTAGGCAGGTGAGAAGGGGTAAGAGGCCAGAGTGGGGAATAGAAGAAGAGGGAAGGGGAGGGATTTTTTTTTAACTCGAAGGAGAAACCGATATTTATGCCATCAAGTTGGAGGCTACCCAGACGGAATACAAAGTGTTGCTCCTCCACCCTGAGGGTGGCCTCATTGTGACACAAGAGGAGGCCATGGACAGACATGTCAGAATGGGAATGGGAATTAAAATGTTTGACCACAGGGAAGTCCTGCTTTTGGCGGATGGAGCGGAGATCGAATTGCTTTTCATGTACAGTACATATCACAGAATTTAGATTCAATAGCCTTACACTGTGTCTCTGCAATGACCTTCTCATATTTACCAACACACGCAAAGGAAATGCATTGACAGAGACCTTGGCAATCAGTAATAGGGTTGTGACGTCTCACATTCATTGGATATCAAAGAACAACATATGGTGAATGTTCCGATGACAGAAATGCTGAAATGTAACCTTATTTTAATCCACCTTGCCACTGAAAAATAATGATTTTGCAGAACGATGTGGTGTTGCAAAATCAGTTGAGTTTGCAATTTTGAACTTAGTGGAGCTTAAATATAAATGAATAAGAGATCGCTTTGTGAGTCTCAGACAATGTCGGATTTAGCATCTTCCTTAAAGGTATGATAAAATATTAAGGAGCTAACACTCTTTGTCAAGTTGTCTTCAAGAACGTAATAAAACATTAAAATTCTCACCATTATAAAAATCATGAAAGCTCAAGTTTAATTCAAGTTCAGGTTTAATTGTCATTCAACCATACACATGGATACAGGCAAATGAAACAGCAGTCCTCTGGGGTCGAGCTGCAAAACACAATACCACTGGTCACACACAGCACACAGCACATAACACATATTACACATATAGTTACAATAATAAGAAAACATACAGACAGAAAAAAAACAACAACTTTGCGCAAGTCACTGAGTGTCATGGCCTGTAGATTGATGCTGCATGGGATGTTGCCCCGGAGCCATGTTTCTGCATGAAGAAGTATGTAGCAGTTCCTCATCACATGCCAGTGCAACGTCACATGCATGCAATCCAGCATGTTTTCCACTAAGCTCTGCAGCAATGAGCAGGGAAATGGTAAGACTCTGTTTGGTAAACAGATACATGAATTCATGTTCACATAAATGAATAATTGACAATTAAACCACTAGGCAGAAACTGAGCTTAAATGCCAAACAGGAATCCCACCGACCACACACTCAGTTCCCTTAGCTGCATTTCCATGGACTGATATCCCTGACTGGTAGAGGATTTGGGGAACTTAATAATTTAACTTTACAGATGAAATGTCTTATTGATCCAGTTCTAGATCACTGATGTAGTATTACATGTCAAAACTGAAGTAACACCAAATATTCAAGTGTTGCATTTCATAGCTCAGACTTGCATCTTCTCTCCCCAATTGCAATAACACACAAGTTTGTGCTCTGAATAAAAGACAGTGTGAAAGTTGGGGAGGGTGTGAGTGTAGGGGAAGGTTTGGGTGTAGGGGAAGGTGTGAGTGTGGGGGAAGGTGTGGGTGTAGGGGAAGGTGTGAGTGTAGGGGAGGGTGTAAGTGTAGGGGAAGGTGTGAGTTTAGGGGAGGGTGTGAGTGTAGGGGAGGGTATGAGTGTAGGGGAAGGTGTGAGTGTAGGGGAGGGTGTGAGTGTAGGGGAAGGTTTGGGTGTAGGGGAAGGTGTGGGTGTAGGGGAAGGTGTGAGTGTAGGGGAGGGTGTGAGTGTAGGGGAGGGTGTGAGTGTAGGGGAAGGTGTGAGTGTAGGGGAAGGTGTGGGTGTAGGGGAAGGTGTGAGTGTAGGGGAGGGTGTGAGAGTAGGGGAGGGTGTGAGTGTAGGGGAAGGTGTGGGTGTAGGGGAAGGTGTGAGTGTAGGAGAGGGTGTGAGTGTAGGGGAAGGTGTGAGTGTAGGGGAGGGTGTGAGAGTAGGGGAGGGTGTGAGTGTAGGGGAAGGTGTGAGAGTAGGGGAGACTGTGAGAGTAGGGGAGGGTGTGAGTGTAGGGGAGGGAGGTGGAGTAGGGGATGGTCACTAACCTGACCATCTTTGTGATGCGGGAAGAATACAGGTTCCTTGTGGGAGACCTGTGCAGCCGGAGAAGAAATATGCAAATCCCACACAGACTACACTGGGCATGGGGAATGAACTTTGCTTGTGGAATTGCAAGGCAGCCTCTCTAACTGTGCTGCTCACCTCACTGAGAATCTGCCATTTGGAGCTCGTGACATAGCGTCCTCCCAATGAGCATTCTACTTTCAAAGTACAAAGAGAGATTATTTTAAAAGTTAGCCATTTGTCATACATATATTAAAAGATCAAAACTATAGTGAAATGCATCATTTTGCATCAATGACCAATGCAATTCGAGGATTGTGCTCAGGGCAGCCCACAAGTGCTTCTGTTGCCAACACAACATGCCTGCAACTCGCTAATATGAACCATACATCATTGGAACGTGGAAGTAAACTGAATTGTTCAGAGGAGATTCACGTGACCACAAGGAGAAATTACAGACTATTAACAGACAGCAGTGGGATTCAAACCCAGTTGACGATTGCTGGCATTGATTTGACTGCTACGCTAACGTGTCATTTAATTTTTTTTTATTTAAGTAGTACGTATTTGTTATCATATACTACACTGAGATTCATTTTCTTGCAGGAAAACATAGAAATGAATTTGACAAAATCTATATTTGGACGATGAGTGACAAACACCAGTGTGCAAAAGAGGCCAAACTCTGCAAATAAAAATAATACCGAGAGCATGAGTTATAAATTGTTGAAAGTGAGCCTGTAGGTTGTTGAATCAGTTCAGAGCAGTGTGAATGTCGTTATCCATGCTGGTTCAAGAGCCTCACCGTTGTAGAGTAATAACTATTCCTGAATCTGGTGGTGTGGGACCTAAGGCTTTTTATACCTCCTGCTCAATGGTAGCAGCATGAAGAGGGCATGGCCTAGATGGTGAAGGTCTTTGATGATGGATGCTGCTTTCTTGCGCCAACGCTCCACGTAGGTGTGTTAATGGTAGCGAAGGCTTTGCCTGTGATAGACTGGGCTGTATCCACCACTTTCTGCAACATTTTGCATTTCTGCATATTGGTGTTTCCATAACGGGCTGTGCTATAGCCAGTTAGGATACTCTTCACTATGTATCCTTAGTAGTCTGTCATTGCTTTTAGTGACATGCTGAATCTATGCAAATATCCCAGAAAGTACAGCCGCCGTCGTGCTCTCTTTGTAAGGGCGCTTATGTGCTGATCTCACATGCCATGGAATTTAAAGTTACTAACCCTGTCCACCTCCATTCCCCGAATAAGAACTGGATCATGAACCTCGTGCTTCTTCTTCCTGTAGTTGATAATCAGCTCTTTGCCGACATTGAGTGAGAAGTTATTGTGGCACCACTCAACCAGAATTTAAATTCCCTCCTATATGCAAATTCGTTACCAGCAACAGCAGTGGTGTCATCAGCAAACTTAAATAAGGCATTGAAGCTGCACTTGGCCACATAATCATAAGTAAGTGAGTGGAGCAGGGGGCTAAGCACACAGCCTTGTGGTGTGCCTGTGCTGATGGTGACTGGAGGAGATGTTGTTGCTAATCCAACTAACTTGGTCTGCAAGTGAGGAAATCGAGGACCCAGTTTCAAGTATCAAAATATATTAGGAAACTGGGGAGTTAAAATTGCTCAACCTTTTTCTGAGATTCTTATAGTTAGCTGCGGAAGGAGACAACGTTCCCTTTTGGCCCCTACCTTCCATTAGAAACTACAGTATCTGCCCATTCACATAGAATCATAGAGCACTACAGCAAATAAATGGTCCCTTCGGCCAATCTAGCCCATGCCAGACTGTTCTTCTGCCTAGATGCATCAACCTACACCTGGAGCATAGCTCTCCATCCCCTTCCAAACTTCCCTCTTAAATGCAGCAATTGAATCCGCAACTTGCCGGCAGCTTGTTCCACACTCACACCACTTCTGCGTGAAGAAGTTTCCCCTCAGGTTCCACTATAATATTTCTCCTTTCACCTTTAGCCTATGATCTCTAGGCCCAGTCTTGGTGGTAAATATTTTTCTGTGCGAAAACAAATCTCCACTCGTTCCAATCTGCACTCCAGTGTAAAAGTCTTAACCTATTCGATCTTTCCCTATAACTCGGAATCAGGTTTAATGTTACTGGCATAAGTCATGAAATTTGTTGTTCTGCGGCATCAATATATTGCAATTCGAAGTAATAAAAAACTATAAATTACAATAAGAAGTATATATAACAAAGTTAAATTAAATAAGTAGTATAAAAACAGAGGGAAAATACTGAGGTATTGTTCATTGTCCATTCAGAAATCTGATGGTGGAGGGAAAGAAGCAGTTCCTAAAATGTTGAGTGTGTGTCTTCAGGCTCCTGTACCCTCTCCTTGATGGCAATAATGAGAAGAGGGCATCTCCTGCATGATGGGGTCCTTAATGACGGATGCTGCCATTTTGAGGCATTGCCTTTTGAAGTTGTCCTCCATGCTGGGAGGCTAGTGGCCATGATGAGTTCACAACTCCATGCAGCTTTTCTCTGATCCTGTGCAGTGGCCCCTCCATACCAGATGGTGATGCAGCCTGTGAGAATGCCTCCACAGTGCATCTTTAGACATTTGCAAGTGTCTTTGGTCCTCAATCCTCCTCAAACTCCTAATGAAAAATGGTCACTGCCATGCCTTCCTTCCAGTTTCATCAATATGTTGGACCCAGAATGGATATTTAGGGATGTTGACACTCAGTAACTTGAAACTGCTCATGCTTTCCACTCTGATTCCTTGCTGAGGACTGGTGTGTGTTCCCTCAAATTCTCCTTCCTGAAGTCTACAGTCAATTCCTTGGCCTTACTGACATTGAGTGCAAGACTTGCTGTGACATCACTCAACTAGCTGATCTATCTCGCTCCTGTATACCTCCCCATCGCCATCTGAAATTCTTCCAAAAATATTTGTGTCACCGGCAAACTTACAGATGGCATTTGAGTTGTGCCTAGTCACATAGTCGTGGGTGTAGAGAGAGTAGAGCAGAGGGCTAAGCACGCATTCTAGAGGTGCACCAGAGCTGATAGTCAGTGAGGAGGAGATGCTAATTCCGATCTGCACAGACTGGGGTCACCTGGTGAAGAATTCAAGCATCCATTTTCAGAGGGAAGTACAGAGGCCCAGGTTTAGGAGCTTGTTGATTAGAACTGAAGGTACAATTGTGTTGAACGCTGAGCTGTAATCAATAAACAGCAAAATGACATAAGTAGTACTATTGTCTCAGATCCCCAAGACTCTGCAACATCCTTGTAAATTTTCTTTGTACTTTTTTCAATATTATTGATATCTTTCCTGTAGCTACAAACGTTGTAGGTAACCACAACTGCACACACTACTCCAAACTTGGTCTCATCAGCATCTTGTACAACTTCAACGTAACATCCCAACTCCTGTACTTAATATTCTGATTTATGAAAGTCAGCGTGCCAAAAATTCCCTTTATGACCCTGACTACCTGTGATGCCATTTTCAGGGAATTATGGATCCCCTTGTTCTACTGCACTTCTCAGTGCCTAACTGTTCACTGTGTGGATCCTACCTGCGTTGTCCACTCAAAGTGCAACACCTCAAATTTGTCTGCATTAAATTCCATCTGCCATTTTCCAGCACATTTTTTCAGCTGGACCAGATCCCTCTGCAAGTTTTGATAGTCTTCCTTACATCTCCTAGCAATATCTGAATGCATCTTGCACTAAATTAAGGACGACCAAACATTGGAAATATCAGTAATGAACATGTGGAGATTCCCATTCCAGACTTAGGTTTAAGTGGTTACATTACACATGCATCAAATTGTCTTCACCAGGAATATATCAAGAGACTATTATATTGCTCTGGCATTCTTGAGCTTAGCTTAGCTTAAATAAACCAGAAAGAAAGGTGACCAATATAATATTCTGGTGATATATTTATTTCTAACAAATTTCAATTCATATAAATGTAAATATTGCCACTTAATTAAAAGGCTGATGCATGTCCATAAGACCATAAGATGTAGGAGCAGGGTTAGGCCACTTGGCCCATCATCTTCTCTGCCATTTCATCTTGGCTAATCCATTTTCCCTCTCAGCCCCAGTCACCTGCCTTCGCCCCATATTCTTTCACACCATGACTAAATCAGGAATCTATCAACCTCTGAATTAAATATACCCAGTGACTTGGCCTCCACAGCTGCCTGTGGCATCGAATTCCACAGACTCTCTGGCTAAAAAAATTCCACCTCATCTCCATTCTGTAAATGGACATCCCTCTATTCTGAAGCTGTGTCCTCTGGTCTTAGCCTTTCTCACCATAGGAAACATCCTCTCCACACCCACTCTGTTGAAGCCTTTCAACATTCGATAAGTTTCAGTGAGAACCCTCTGCATTTTTCTAAGTTCCAGTTAGTACAGTCCCAGAGCCAGCAAACACTTCTCACATGATAAGCTTTCAATCTCAGAATCATTTTCAGGAACCTCCTTTGAACCCTCTCCAATGTCAGCACATCCTTTCTTGGATAAGGGGCATAAAACTGCTCACAATACTCCAAGTGAGGCTTCACCAGTGCCTTATAAAGCCTCAACATTACAGCCTTGCTTTTATATTCTTGCTTACTGCCAGTTACAACACTGTGTTTAGGACAGCAATGAAGGTCCTTCATCTCTGGTGGTGTTCAGGGCTTCATGTCAGTTTTCACCACTGCCACCATGCAAGTTCTGGGTGGAGAATCAGGAATACAGTCGCACTCAGATATAGAAGGATTCTTCATTGCTGTTTCAGCAACAATTTAGTTTTACCGGTCCGGGTTGTTAGCCCTGAGCTGAACCTCAGAATCTGGAGGACCAGTGGACTACTCTTAGTCTGGCTACTACCCCTTGACCTGTTTGCCATGACTGACCCGACCAAAAGCCAAAGCAGAAAGCCCCGACCCCAGCCAACATAGCTCTCAGGGTCATTGAGGGATACTAGCCTCCAAACCTTACAAGTTCTTATATTCTAGTCCTCTAAAAATGAATGCTAACATAGCATTTGCCTTCTTCAAAGCAAAGGGATAGACTGTATATCAGTGTGCAATAAGTGGGAAAAAGGTAAGTGGAAGAGATTATGTTTGTTTAACCTGCAAAGCTTTTTAAAAGGGGGAGTGGTTGTCTGTATTGCCTGTTAGTCTACTTTTTCCAGTAACATAGGTTTCCTTCACGACATCCCTCCATCTCCCTAATTCCCTGCAGCCTGGACCAAACCCTAACCCAGCAGCAACACAAAGTACATGAAAGGCTTCTAAAGCTGGTACTTCCTCACAACGTGACAAAGGGCTGCTGCCTGCTTGTGCTCTCTGTCTGTAGCCAGGCTGCTAATGAAGAGATTGATGATGAAAATGTCACGATGAGACAGTTCAACAGAATTGCTCCCCGTGAGTGGCAGAGGGCAAGCGCTGCTTTTACAGCCAAGAATATCGCCACCAGCTGAGCGCAGCCAGCTTCTCGACAGCACGCCAAGGCAGCTACAGCATGCGTGGAGGAAAAGCAGACCTTCCAACGCCTCAGTCAATCTGCTCTGCCTCAAACAAGCGCCTTTTTTCCTATTGTAATCCGCACTTCCTATTCATTTTGTTGTAATAGGTATGGTGACTTTAATTTTGTTCGCAACATTAGTTGAGAAAATAGATTACAACACTTGCTTTCTCCTTGATCTTACCCTCTTGTTTTTTATATCCCGGAACAGTCCAGTTGAAAGTAGGCAATACTGTACTTTTTTATGATTTAAAGAGACATCATCATCATTTCTGTAGGGGTGTAGGGTTTTTTTTTGGATGGGAAAGGGAAAAGGGTTGCAAGTTAGTTTAAGTCCAGGACAACATTCTCCAGAACTTCATTTAGAGATGAACATTTTGTTACCAATAATTTAATCGTGATAAATATATCATTCCTCAAACTAACATGGGCTTTTTGCATGAATCCTTGAAGGATTTAATTTTCCTCCTTCAAGGCAAAATTCCAGTTTGCTCGAATAATAAATTCCCATTGAAGAAATCACATGAATCTGCTACTATGTGATTTGTGATTTATGAGAGTAGAGTTTTATGATTATCCCACGGGTTGCAGAAAGAAAAAAAATCTCATCTAATATTTTTCAGATGAAAGGGTGAAATTTCATTTACTTTCTAATAAACTTTTAATGAAAGTTAATGAAACAAGTTATTGGCAAACTTGGTGATGTGGTGTTGCAATTACCAATCATTTAGTTGGGAATCTTCATCTTGGTCTGATGACCTGGAGATCACAATTTTAGATCCGCCATGGCAACATATTCAAAGATTCAAAATATATTACTATCAGGAAGTGCTCAGGGCAGGAGCCATGTGAGAATTCAGATCAGCCTGGACACACAATAAATCTATGTATAGAAGCTATCTTACGTACTTCTATTTATTGTGTTTTTTATTATCATCATGTCCTTATGTTATTGTGTTCCTTTATGCTGCATCAGATTCAGAGTAACAATTATTTCATTCTCCTTTACATTTGCGTACTGGAAATGACATTAAGCAATCTTGAATCTTGAATGACCTCCAGTTCATTCTGTGCCTCTGCACTTGGGAATTCCAGCTAATTGGACATTCCCTTCCTATCTGTCTGCCATCCATCTCTCTTAACTGCCTCATTGGAGAAATAGTTCGCCATTTAGAAAAGGTATTGACCTTCGTTCCTTTTCTCTGGTGCCTTGGCCTAAGTGACCAGAATAAGTGATTGGTTTGCTGCTTGCAGTCAATGAACAGCACAGTGCTAAACTGAATTGAACTAAACTGTGCACTCCTAGACTGTTTGGGGGATTCTGCGGTTTAACGTTTAATACTCTGTGTGTTATTCACTCATATTTTGCCTTTTGCATGATCTGTTCTTTTTTTGTGCATTGATGTTTTCTTTGAACAGGTTCCATGGTGTTTCTTTGTTTTCTGGCTGCCAGAGCACTTCCTGAATCTGGATGCGCTTCACATCTGGCCCCTCAGTGTAATGCCAGAATCAATGTTCAAAATGCATTTTATTTAACTTTTTCAACATGTCTGATCATCAACGACATGAGAAATACAATCTAAAGGCCTTCAGGGCAGTCCTTGGGCTGAGGTGTCACATTCCCCCTCCTACCTCCAATCTGCTTCTCTTGACACATTGCACATTCAGGTTGAGATTTATTTATTTAATACTCATACATGTATATCAAAACATACAGTGTTTGTGTTAATAGCCAACACATACAAGGATGTTCCCACAAGTGTCATCACAATTTGGGTCCAAAATTGCTTTCCCACGATGATCGGCAGAACACCATAAGCAGCAACCACAACCACAACAACAAAACAAGCCCCTTTCCTACGCTCCCACTAATACACACAGACAGATATCCAACCCCCAGCACAGGCTGCCTCTGGGTCTTCAGTCCCTGGCCCCGGTCTCTCGGACAACAGGCTTCCAATCTCCAGTGCCTGGCCCATTTTCACAAACATTGGGCTTTGGACCTATGCACAAGTCCCATGAGTATTGCAGTTATGATCCAGGGATCACTATTAGACCAGAGATTGCTCTTCAGAGAGCTCCACATGATTTCCTATTGTGTAGATGGGGCTTCCGTTCTGGACAAGTCCCACAAAGAATGCTGTTATGATCCGGAGATCAGTGTTAGACCATAGACTGCTCTTCAAAGAGTGCCACGTTATCTCCTACGATGCAGGTGAGGCTTTCACTTAAACATCTAAGGGGAGGTAATGGTGCAGCATTCCGCCTGTATCATGTCCGCCCAGATAACTTGTGATGCATTCTCAATGTTTTGGGAACAGCTGCTTCCCCTCTGCCATCACATTTCTGTACAGTTCATGAACACTACCTTACTATTTTGTTTCTTACATTTTTATTGAAAATTATAGTTTTTTTTCAGTATCTTATGTATTAGGGTGGCACAATGGCATAGTGCTTAGCACAACGTTTTATCGTACCAGCAGTCAAGGTTCAATTCACGCCACTGGCTGTACAGAGTTTGTACATTCTCCCTGTGACTGTGTGGGTTTCCTCTGGGTGCTCGGGTTTCCTCCCACAGTCCAAAGACATAGCGGTTGGTAGGTTAATTGGTCATTGCAAATTGTCCCGTGATTAGGCTAGGGTTAAATCAGGGGTTGGTGAATGGTGCAGCTCAAAGGACTATTCTGCGCTGCAACTCAATAAATAAATTGTACTGTACTGCTGCCACAGAACAAATTTCACGACATCTGTCAGTGATAATATACCTGATTCTGATTCAAGGCTATGGAGTAAGGTACTAATCCAAGGCAGGGGGACCAGCTGTACTATAGGGGCTGCCTAATTGCCGAAGGTTAGGGGGCCAGCTTGGGGTAGCGGGGGTTGGGCAGTGGCTGTTACAAGGTGTGAGCTGAGCCTAATGAGCCCAAAGCGTTTTAAGAGATTAGGGAAAGGAAGCTATCATCCGTTCTTTATTTGGCCTGCATATAGCTCCATTTCCAGTCCACGTAGGTAACCCTTTAATGTCCTTCCGAGTAGATAGTTGGCTATTGAGCAGCAAGGTAGCAAAGTGGCTAGCACAATGCTCTATCGCACAGACAACGCAGGTTCAATCTCCAGTGCTGCCTGTAAGGAGTTTGTACATTCTCCCTGTCACCACCCAGGTTTCCTCCCATACGTCCAAAGGCGTATCAGTTGGTAGCTTAATTGGTCATTGTAAATTGTCCCATTATTAGTCATAGCTCGAAGGGCTAGAAGAATCTGTTCCACTCTGTATAATCAACAAATATGTAAATGAATTAGAGTTCAAGTTCAAGTATATTGTCATATGACTGCGCACGTGCGCGCGCACACACTCACACAAATATACAAACGTTTGTAGATATATAACTGAACAATACAATGTTCCTCCCGACCACGGCACAGCCATAAAACATATATCACACACAGCCCATTAAACAAAATATTACCACAAAATAAGTGAATAAATATAACTCAAAAGTTAATAAATGTAGTGCACAGCAGTGGTAAACAGTAAACAGTAAACAGCCCGCTGTCCTAGTGATGACACCTCAGTGGTGGTAGGGTACATACTAGGATGTATCTCAGCATCATAAACAGAAAGTAATTAAATCGACGATATAAAATTTTACTCTTAATAAGATAGATGATAAAACAAAAACGATCCCAATAAAGGGAAGTAGTATTGGACCAGGTTATTGTTGGCATGAGCCAAATCAGAGTGACAGGGTTGAGTGACACTGAATCTCGGTAACGAGAATAAAAAACACAAGAAGGATCATTTTCCTACTACCTGCATACTAGCTTCTTAGCCTCACTAATATATTTTATAGACACCATAAAATCTGAGTTTGCCAAAAGGCACTTCATGAAAACTAAAAGGGCATGATCTGAAGTCATCAGCAAATCCATGACTAACTCCAGATTTACATAAAGTCAGCTAGAACACAAGTTGTGATAGTCAACCAGCTACATTCCTCACCGCAATGCCCTGTCACTGACAGATATCACAGGATCACTAGAATTGGGCTGCAGAACAAGATAAATGAACGAAAGAGATGAAAAGAAATGGCAGCACTGAGTCAAGTTTCATATGACCAAAAGACCATTTGATATAGGTGCAAAATTTGACCCATCAAGTCTGCTCTGTCATCTCATCATGGCTTATCCATTTCCCTCTCAGCCCCAGTCTCTTACCTTCTCTCTGTATCCCTTCATGCCCAGAATAACCAAGAATCTATCAATCACTGCCTTTAATATACCCAAATGACTTGGACTCCACACCTACCTGTGGAAACAAATTCCACAGACTCTTTAGCTAAAGAAACTCCTTTTCATCTCTGTCCTAAGTGGATGTCCATCTAGTCTGAGGTTGTGTCCTCTGGTCTTAGACTCCCCCAACATAGGAAACATCCTCTCCATCCACTCTGTCAAGGCCTTTACCATTTGATAAGTTTCAATGAGATCGCCCCTCATTTTTCTGAATTCCGGTGAGTACAGGCCCAGGGCCATCAGAGCCAGTCATCCCACTCAGGGCAAGAAGACACCTGCCCACAATATCGAATAAAATATCTTGGAAGCATTGAAGCTGGAATCTCCTCACATTGTTCATGTTTAATTTTCTCTGGCAGTGCACTGTTCAGTGAGGTTACATAAAATTTCCCAGTGCATCCTTTCAAATCAGCCACTAACCAATTTATCTCAAACAGAAGAAAACAAATTTCTTACAAACTCACAGTTTCTTACAATATCATTGTTCTAAGCTGGTTCCAGTTTGCTAAAGATGAGTGTAAATGGGTTAAGCAGTTCACCAGATGAGGGAGTGACCCAAGATCTAAGTCCTACTGCTTCTGTTAGTTATCGCTGATGTGACAAATGACAAATTCTGTCGAATGCCTTTTCTTCCATTCTTTGGTTAGTTTGCAATATGTCTGGCATCATTCAAATAAATACATATTCCTTATCCAAGAGAAAGCAAGAAGAGTAGAGAAAAGGTTAATCGGATAAAAGAAAGCCCTAGAGTTCCGAGAAATCCCATTACATTGAGAGAAGGAGGCCTTTCCAAAATGTTGACACGAGAGACTGCAGATGCTGGAATCTGTCCAAAATGTACTTTCTTTTTTCTAAATAGTCAGTTTTTTGTGACAATGAGAGTTATTGTAAAGCAAAATGGTGAAGAAATACTTTTAGTCATTTAATATACAGTATTGTTTATTAAATATCAGAATTAAAAAAACTTGTTTTAATCAATTAGTGCTGTTTGCATATCCCTTGACTGTTAATATGGCCTATATTATTCCCTTTCATGGAAAGATACTATAACATACAGCAGGACACAAGAATGTAAAAAATGGAGCAGAGAAAGGTAATTCAACTCTGCCATGGATGGTCCCAAGCCAGGCTGTGAAAGGAGGAGGGTTGGGCATGGAGCAAGCAACCCCACCCCGTAAAAACCCAGAGCTACAGGAATGCCAGTAGAAGCTCCAGAAACCTCATGCCTGGGAGAGCAAGGATCTTCGAAGACGATCTACACCTGGTGACAATATGAACGACTGGCCCGGGACAGAGGACTCTGATGAGCAGCCTATGCCCCAGTAGCGGTGATGAGCTTAAGAAGAAGAAGAAGAAGAAGAAGAAGAAGAAAGGTCATTCAGTGTTCCTCTTCTTCGCCTCTCATCAAACATCAAGACTAACCTCACTGTCATTTTCCTCAATAGCCTCTTATCCCTTCATTTCTTTAATATCCCAAAAAATATCCACCTTTCCTTTTGAATGAATCCACTGACAGAATATCTGAAGCCCTCCAGTGCGTAGAGAATTCCAAAGACTCCACTCTGAGTATAGAATAATTTCTTCACCTCAATCACTTGTGGCAGATACTCAGACCTTATACCTTGGTCCTGAACTCCTCAGACAAGGAAAACATCCAGTCTGTAACCAACCTGCGAAGCCTTGGAAGAGGGATTTTTAAAGTTTTGATGAGATCTTCTCTCATTTTCCTATATTCGAAAGTCATTTCTAGTCTGCTCAGTCTCTTAGCACAAAGCAAGCCCACCATCCCTGGAACCAGTCCAGTGAACCTTGAATACTTCTCAGTATGACAAGTACATTTTTGTTCAAGCAGAGAACTTAAACTGTACACAATATTCCACTTACAATCTCACCAAGGCCAGATATAATACTAATAAGACCTTCTTCCTCTTGTAATCAAGCCCTTCTGTAGTAAAGACAAACATGTCATTTGTCCTCATATATACTTGGTGCATCTGCAGTAACTGTGTACTTACTCACCAGATTCACTTTAAGCACCGTTATTCATTACTGCCCATTATGCTGCCAGCATTTAGGGCAACAATGCAGTTTCCTCTATCTCTGGCAGTGTTCAGGGCTTCCTTCATATGTCAGTAGTTTCCTCTTGGTTTTCATTATTGTCAGTCACGCAAGTCCCTGGTGGAGACTCAGGTATACTGTCGCACACAGATGTAGAAGGATTCTTCATTACTGTTTCCGTAACAATTGTTTTTTTTGCCAGTCAGGGTTGTTAGCCCTGAGCTGAACCCCCAAACCTGAAGGACTGGTGGACCGCTCTTAGTCTGGCCTCTACTCTTTGACCTCTTTGGCATCGGTGACCCTACCAAGAACCAAAGTACAAAGCCCTGACTCCAGGTCATTGAGGCATACAAACCTCCAAACCACAACAAGGTTGTAGTACTCTTGGATAACTTTAAACTTCAAGACCATCTGATTTCTAACCCTTTAACAAATATTCTGCACATAAGTGATAGACTTATGTGCACATAAGTGAATGAATTTTTAAGAGACGTAGAGTTATAGAAGAGAACAGCAAAGAAACAGGCCCTTTGGATCATCTAGTCCATGCTCAAACCATTTAAACTGCTTACTCCCATCAGCCTGCCCAGGGACCATAGTCCTCTATATGACTTTCATTCATGTACCTATCCAAACTTTGCTTAAACGTTGAAATCGAGCTCGCATGCACCACTTGAGCTGGCACCCCATTCCACATTCTCAACACCCTCCGAGTGAAGAAATTTCCCTTCATGTTCCCCTTAAACTTTTCACCTTTCACCCTCAACCCATGACCTGTGGCTGTAGTCCACCCAACCTTAGTGGAGAAAGCCTACTCGCATTAACTCTATCTATACTCTTCAAAATTTTATATATCTCTATCAAATCTCCTCTCAGTCTTCTGCATTGTAAGGAATAAAGTCCTCGCCCAATCACTCAGGTTTCTACACCTCATTGAAGCTTCTTTACATTCATTTTATTTTTTTATTTTTATTTAGAGATATAGCATAGTGACAGGCCCTTTTGGCTAATGAGCCCACACCACCCAATCACACCCATTTGACCAATTAAACTATTAACCGTCTTTGGAATGTGGGAGGAAACTGGAGCACCCGGAGGAAACCCGTTGGGTGACGGGGAGAACGCACAAGCTCCTTACAGAGGGGAGAATTGAACCAGCGCTGTATGTGCTGCACTAGCTGTTACACTACCGTGCCTCTCCAACTGCTTTAATCTTATTCCCACCAAGTTAGTACCATCAGCAAACTAGAAAATATAAAATGTTATCCCCTCTTTCCAATACAGATCGTGAATCTGTGCAGCACTGATCCTGGCAATATCCATCCTGTCACAGCTTGGGAAGCATCCATAGAACCATAGAACACTACAGCACAGACATCAGGGCATTTGGCCCTTCTAGTCTGTGCTTT
Source organism: Mobula hypostoma (assembly GCF_963921235.1). Lineage (NCBI taxonomy): Eukaryota > Metazoa > Chordata > Chondrichthyes > Myliobatiformes > Myliobatidae > Mobula > Mobula hypostoma. The sequence goes on from NC_086097.1 coordinate 11,140,350, forward strand.
ATTCCGCTCGTCCCATTGACCTGCATCCAGTCCATAACCCTCCAGCCCTCTCCCATCCATGTATCTATCCAATTCATTCTTAAAAATTAAGAGTGAGCCCGCATTTACCACATCAGATGACAGCTCGTTCCACACTTCCACCACTCTCTGAGTGAAGAAGTTCCCCCTAATGCTCCCCCTAAACCTTTCCCCTTTCATCCTAAAGTTACGTCCTCTCATATTTATCTCTCCTAATCTAAGTGGAAAGAGCCTACTCGCATTTACTCTGTCTATACCCCTCATAGTTTTGTAAACCTCCATCGTCCCCCCTCATTCTTCTACGCTCCAAGGAATTAAGTCCTAACCCATTCACTCTTTCCCTGTAACTCAACTCCTGAAGACCCGGCAACATCCTAGTAAATCATCTCTGCACTCTTTCAGTCTTACTGATATCCTTCCAGAACTGCACACAATTTCTTCCCAACATCATCCACTTCAATACATCACTCCCAATTTCATATACTCCAAATAATTGAAAACCTTCATAGTCACCACTAAATATGTAGAAAGCACAGTATCTGCTCAAGTATCAATTAAAATTAGCTTCTTTGTTTTGAGAGTCAAATTCCTAATCCTTTTGACAGGCTGTGAAACACAGAAAACTGTGTGATGAATATCTTTACTAGGGCAGTATAATGATTAGCATTTAAAAGACTTGGATTATTGTCCTGCAGTTAAACCTACAACAGCAAAATGAAATTACATTCAAGTAATGAAATAAATATAGACTAAAATGCCAGTAATAGTGAGCACTAAAACACCCGGAATGTTATCGAATCTGCTTGGTTGTGTGATATATTTTGCAAGTTATTATGTAAATGTCATGTATGTAACATAATAACATCATTAGAGTGTGATGTAAGCACACATGTACTGATATTTGTCTGTAATACAGATATGGCAGTGTAGTGGTTAGCACAATGCTTCACTGTACCAGGGACTGGGTGCGATTCCTGTCACTGCCTGTAAAGAGTTTGAAAGTTCTTCCCGTGACTGTGTGGTTTTCCTCTAGGGGTGCTCCGGTTTCTTTCTACAGTCCAAGGATGTTGGTGGGTTAATTGGTCACTGTACATTGTCCCATGATTAGGCTACGGTTAAGTTGGGGTTTGCTGTGTAGCATGGATTGAAGGGCAGAAGGGCTAGTTTCACACTGTATTTCAATAAATAAATAAAACTATTGTTCCAAATTTCCAAGCTCTTCCTAGCATTCTTCCTAACATTAGAACTTGCTGGCACTACAGCGCAGTTCCATTTACACCATAACTTCCAGGAGAATTGTCACAAAAACATCTGTCCACCCTAAAACACATAGAGGTCTGAACAATTATTTGATCTAATCAACGTACATTACTTAATGGTGGCACTTACCATGGGGCCTCAAGAATCTACAGATGTAACACACAGAACCACAAACCATAAGACATAGGAACAGAATTAGTCCATTTGGCCCATCGAGTCTGCTCAACTATTCAATCACGGCTGATTTATTTTCCCCCTCAACTCTATGCTCCTGCCTTTTCTCCATAGCCTTTGAGAACTTTACTAAGCAAAAAAAATCAAGTCACTTTAAATACACCCAATGACTTGATCTCCACAGCTGGCTGTTGCAATGAATTCCACAGATTCACCATTCTCTGGCTGAAGAAATTTCTCTGCATCTCTGTTCTAAATGGATGTCCTGTTCTATTATGAGGGGAATCAATAGGATGGAATAGTCATAATCTTCTTCCAAGGATAGAAAAATAGAGGGCAAAGGTCTACATTGAAAGGGGAAAGGTTTAAAGGGGACGTAAAAGTAAGATTTTACACATGGAGAGTTGTGGGTATCTGGGATGAGCTGCTCGAGGAATTGGTGTGAGGCAGGTGATCATGGTCTCTATGACCATGATTGCTCTTGGCAAATTTTTCTACAGAAGTGATTTTCTATCGCCTTCTTCTGGGTAGTGTCTTTATAAGACAGGTGACAATATTCTTCAGAGATTGTCTGCCTGGTGTCAGTGTTCACATAACCAGGACTTGTGATATGCAACAACTGCTCTTACGACCATCCACCACCTGCTCCCGTGGCTTCACAGATTGGTGGGGAGGGGGGGGAACAGGAGCTACACCTTGCCCAAGGGTGACCTGCAGACTAGCAAAGGGAGGAGTGCCTTAAACCTTCTTTGATAGAGATGTATCTCTACCGCACCATCCAGGAGACAGGTATAATTACTGTATTTCAGTTAAAAAACATTTGGATAGGTACATGATGTTATAGGTGCTGATGAAGGGTCTGGCCCTGAGTTGTTGACTCTTTTTTCCTCTCTTATAGATGCTGCCTGATCTGCTGAGTTCCTCCAGCATTTTGTATGTGTTGCTCTGGATACATACATGGATAGGAAAAGTTTAGAAGAATGTGATCAAACACAGCTAGTCCAAGACCAAAGTCCAAAATGGTTCTTGATAAAAATTGGAGGAAAGTTTAATAGTGCTGACCATGTAATTGTGTCAAGAAACATTCAGAGTGTGTACTAATGAATCAGTTTTAGAAGTAGGCACAGAATTAGTTACCGAAGTGGAAACAGACCATGAGTTAAGTCAAAAGATCACACATTCTTCAGATTAAGCAATAACTTCAGTAGACTAGATGAAGAAAGTCCAAAATCTGAGATATCCAGATGACAGATATAATTTCTATACATACTTGAAACCTTTTTTCTGAAGAGAGATTGTAGTGTGGTATATGGTATATTTAACACATGTAAGTACGTAATAAAATGATTTTACCACATACATGGTACAAACACGTGTTATGCCTTGTACTGAAGCTCCTTGTGTTTCCTAACTATAGTTAGGCCTTATCAGGACTACAAGAATGGTTGTCAGATCAGTTTCCAATACATGATAGATTCAATAGTGTGCTTTAGGGAAAGAAATTTACCATCCTTGAACTCTGTGATCAATGTGAGATTGCAGACCCATCAAAGTGGTTGACATTTACTGCTTCTGAAATTACCTTGCTCAAGATTGGCTTACAATTAGAGGCCAGAGAGTGATAATAGAGGGTTGTTTATTTGACTGGAAGCTTGTGATCAGTGTTGTACCACAAAAATTGGTGCTTGTTAATGATTTAATTATGAGTGTAATGATTTAATTGTGAGTGTACAAGGTATAGTTAGCAAGTTCACTGATGACACGAAAATCAGTGTCGCTTGTTAATCAGACGATACTGATGAGTTGGTAAAATGGACAGAACAGCAACAGATGAAAAACAAGAGATTTTGAAGATGCTGGAAATGCAGAATAACACACACAAAATGCCGGAGGAATTCAGTAGGTCAGGCAGCATCTGTGGAAAGGAATAAAGAGTTGACGTCTCAGGCCGAGAGCCTTCATGAGGACTGGAAAGGAAGGGGGCAGAAGCCAGAAAGAAAACTGATCTTGTTGAATGCAAAGTGATACCTTTTGAGTGGAATAATTAGGCTATAAATGGAAGGGCTGCAAGGAACAGAAGGAAGTTGATGTACTGTATACAGATCCCCGAAGATGACAATACAAGATGGTTCAGAGGCATACAGGATACTTGCTGTCATTAGCCAGGGTATAGAATACGGTGAGGCCCTACACTGGTCGGGGTCAACCATGGATGTTGCATCCCAGCTGTCTCGGTGATATGCAAGCCAGGGGAGTACGATGCGAAGAGCAAGTTGTTGCCCATGTAGCAGACTCTCCCCTCCATGCAACTGATGAATCCAACGGAACGGCAGAGACTGAAACAGTTTGGCACCAGTGGTGTTGCAGGAGTTGCCAGTCAGCAAACTCAATATAGCGCTACCTGAGGGACTCCAGCTCTGGAGTTTTCCTCAGGGCTTACTCCTGAAGCCTTCCCCATGAGTGGGTACAGCCGCAAGACAGCAGAAGTTTGAGATCAGAGTTTACCTTCTCTTAGATGAGCTGCCAGCAATGGCTGATGAGCCCCATCTGCCCAAAGTAGAATACAAGAACAGGGTACAACGTTCTAAAACTTAAAATTGCCCACAGTTAGAGCATCGTTTGCAGTTCTGATTGCCACTCTAAAGGAAGGATGCGACTGCACTTGAGAGGTTGCAGGGGAGATTTGCCAGCATGTTGACTGGGATGGAATACCTCATTTGTCATGAGTGTTTGTGAGAGATAATGGAGAGAGACTGTGATTGCTTTCCTAGGTGCAAAAGGAATAAGAATGAACCTAACTGGGCTATGCAAAGCTCTGAGGGCTATGGATAAGAAAGAAAGTGGAAATTATTCCCCTATTGCAGAGAAATATCTATCCAGGTTGAACAGATGTAAGGCAATGGATGGGAGATCTAAGAAAGATAATTGTCACCCAAAGGATAGTTTCAGGGAGTTTTCATTGAAACTTTTCGAATATCAAAAGCCTTGAATAGAGAAGACGTTGAGAGAGTGTTGCCTTTAGTGGGGGAGTCCAGAGGAAGGCCAGTGGGCATAACCTCAGAATAGAGGGACATCACTTTAGAACAGAGATGAAGAAGAATTTCTTTAACCAGAGAGTGGCAAATCTGTGGAATTCAGCTGTGGAGGTCAAATCATTGGGTATATTTAAAGCAGACATTCACAGGTTCTTGATTAGTAAGGGCATCAAGGGTTACAGGGAGAAGGCAGGAGACTGGAGTTGAGAGGGATAATAAATCAGCCATGATAGAATGGCAGAGCCGAATCAAATGGGCCAAATAGCCTAATTCTGCTCCTATGGTTTGTGGTCTTATGGTTTTATAGAAGAGGGTATTGAATTAGCAGGACAAAGCACTTGAATTAACAGGACATAAAAGGATTTGGGCTGAGAATTGAAAACTGATATCAGTACAGACGGTCACTGGATTAACAGTATGGATGCATTGAGCCAAAGTGTTTCTTTCTATGATTCAATGCAAATGAAAAGCCAAAGAAAAGCTGTTCGTCTGCAAGTCTTAGGATAGCATCTTCTCAGTCAGTTTGCTGAAAGGCTTGCACTTATATAACATCTCTCATGACTTCAGTGTCTCCTGAAAATGCTTTAGAACCATTGCAGTACATTTGAACTTTATGTTCTTTTGTAATGTCTGAACTCAATAGCCAACATGTGCACAGGGAAATCGAAGGAACAGCAATGGGATAAAAACCCAATAATCTTTTATGATTTTGACTGTGGTACAATTAATAGCTAGCTCTAACTACCCTGTTTTATTTCAAAGTGGAGGCTTGGGATTCTCTACATTCACCTGAGAGAGAAAAATGATAGCCTCAGTTTTAACACTTCAGCCTGTGACAGCATTCCTGACAAGAAGCACTCCCTCAGAATTCCACTGGGGTGTCAGCTTGGATCTTGACACTTATGTCTCCAGATGGAACTTAATTCTAGAAACTTCTCCCTCAGAGATTCAGAATGGCAATGTGGCTTACGTTCATCTGAACATCACCCTATTGAATCAGGGGTTATTTGTTTGGTTTCTATCTATAAGGAGGTAGTCTGTTAATAATATTAACATAGAAAACCTACAGCACAAAACATGTCCCTACCTTAGAAATTACTAGACTTCCCCATAGTCCTCTATTTTTCGAAGCTCCATGTACCTATCCAAAAGTCTCTTAAAAGACCCTATCGTATCTGCCTCCACCACTATTGCTGGCAGCCCATTCCACGCACTCACCACTCTCTGAGTAAAAAAAATTGATAATGTTATTATTAGAATCATTCAATTCAGTCCTGAAGAAGGGCCTGAAACGCTGGCTATTTATTCATTTCCATAGATGCTGCCTGACCTGCTGAGTTCCTCCAGCATTTTGTGTCTGTTGCTTTGGATTTCCAGCATCTGAGGAATTTCTTTTGTTTATTCAACTCAAGTTGATTGTTTCAATCATTTATTGCGATTGAATGAGCTTGAACATTTTTCTTTGAACTGGAGTATGAGAGGTGAATTGATAGAGGTGTACAAGGTGATAAGACAATGGAAATACCTAATAGAAGGGGGCAAAATTTTAAGTTGTTTTTAGGAAATTACAGGGGGGAAGTCAGAGGTAGTTGTTTTTACCCAGAGAGTAAGGGTGCATTGAAAACACTGCCAAGGATGGGGTAGAGGCAAATATAATCGGAACATTTAAGAAACTCTTAGATAAGCACATGGATGATACAACAATTAAGGACTAATTAGGAGGGAAGGGTTAGATTGAACTTTGAATAGGTTAAAAGGTCGGCTGAAACGCTTGTACTGTGCTGGAGTGTTCTATGTTCTATGCTCTGAATCAGAATCAGAATCAGGTTTAGTATCACTGGCATATGTCATGAAATTTGTTGTTCTGTGGCAGCGGTACATTGCAATACATAATAATGAAAATCTGTAAATTACAATAGCATGTATATTAAAAATTTTAATTAAATAAATAGTGCAAAAAGAGGAAAAAAAAGAAATGGAAACACGAGGAAATCTGCAGATGATGGAAATTCAAGCAACACACATCAAAGTTGCTGGTGAACGCAGCAGGCCAGGCAGCATCTCTAGGAAGCGGTACAGTCGACGTTTTGGGCCAAGACCTTCGTCAGGACTGAGGGAAGAGCTAGTAAGAGATTTGAAAGTGGGAGGGGGAGATCCAAAATGATAGGAGAAGACAGGAGGGGGAGGGATAGAGTCAAGAGCTGGACAGGTGATTGGCAAAAGGGATATGAGAGGATCATGGGACAGGAGGCCCAGGGAGAAAGAAAAGGGGGAGGGGGTGAAAACAGAAGTGGGGTAACTTTCATGGGTTCAATGTCCATTCAGAAATCTGATAGCAGAGGGGAAGAAGCTGATCCTGAATTGCCGGGTGTGTGCCTTCAGGCTCCTGTACTTCCTCCTTCATGGCAGCAATGAGAAGAGGGTGTGTGTTTGGTGATGGACGTCCTTCTTGAGGCATCACTCGTTGAAGATGTCCAGCTGACTGAATTCACAACTTTCTGCAGTTTATTTTGATTCTGTGCAGATCCCCCACCCCCCCCCCCATATCAGAGGTAATGCAGCAGGTTAGAATGCTCTCCAAGGTACATCGGTGGAAAGTTCGGAGTGTTGTTGGTGACATACCAAATCTCCTCGAACTCCTAATGAAATATAGCTGCTGTTGTGCCTTCTTTATAACTGCATCGATACGGTGGGCACAGGATAGATCCTTACAGATGATAACACCCAGGAGCTAGAAATGGCTCTCCCGGTCTCCTGCTGATCCCTTGATGAGTGACTGGTGCGTGTGACTGCACCTTACCCTTTCTGACGTCCACAATCAGTTCTTTGGTCTTACTGGCGTTGAGTGCAAGGTTGTTGCTCCAACACCACTCAACCAGCTGATCTATCTCGCTCCTGTACACCCTCTCGTCACCACCTATAGCTGCTTTTACATATGACACTGCCTGTACCTATGATAAAGATTTTGCATTGTGAGCTCAGATTTATGAAGAGAACAGGATCTAAAGAGCTACTGCACTTAGAGTACGTACCATCTACTAAAGAAAGCGTCTTGTACCTGAGGTATCATTCTTGGCGTGTTCCCTAAGATGAAAGCACAGTGTTCTAAAGTATTTGCATGTCCCAGTCCTCCGTTATTTTGCCTCATCTAAATTCTCAACTTAATTTCTTTTTTAGTTTGCGGCATTTAGTGAACATGTAACAACAATTTTGAGAAACCAAACCAATTAATACATTACAAGCTGTGAAAAAAATTGACTATTTACATTCAAACTCTGAACCATGCTGTGTTAAGGTACGTTAAACTACTGCTGTTCCGCAGTGTTTATGCTGATTGTTTTTGCACAGTATAATTTTCAAACCTGCGTCATGGTGAAAAATATGTTGCCTGAAAGGAAAACCTAATTAATCAACAAATGGCCATCGTTTCCAGCTAGGTTTAGTGCACAGGGTATATTTTGAGAACAAAGTACTGTCAGTCACTTGAGGGCATTCAGGTCCAGAAGGGCTTTTATTTTGCTTTGTAGTGTTGTTCCTAGAGCTCCATTCCTCAGTATTGTTTTAGGATGGAAATAATAGATATCTCACCTCTTATAGGTCTCCATGAATCTCAGAGTGCTGGTGAATAAGATTGCTAAAGCAAGGCCAAGGGGTTCTGAAGGGCTTGTCTCTATGCTGTGTTACGTCATGACTCCATGAACTACGAAATTTTAGAAGGCCGGAGATAGCATTAATTGGTTGTTGACTTCAGAAGGAGGAGCGGACCGCACGGCCCAATTTACATCAGTGGTGCACAAGTGGAACAGGTCAAAAGCTTTAAGTTCCTCGGGGTCAATATCACAAATGACCTGACTTGGTCCAGCCAAGCAGAGTTCACTGTCAAGGAGGCCCACCAGCGACTTTACTTCCTGAGAAAACTAAAGAAATTTGGCCTGTCCCCTAAAACCCTCACTAATTTTTATAGATGCACCGTAGAAAGCATTCTTCTAGGGTGCATCGCAACCTGGTATGGAGGTTGTCCTGTCCAAGACCGGAAGAAGCTGCAGAAGATCGTGAACACGGCGCAGCACATCACACAAACCAATCTTCCATCCTTGGACTCACTTTACACCGCACACTGTCGGAGCAGTGCTGCCAGGATAATCAAGGACACGACCCACCCAGCCAACACACTTTTCATCCCTCTTCCCTCCGGGAGAAGGCTCAGGAGCTTGAAGACTCGTACAGCCAGGTTTGGGAACAGCTTCTTTTCAACTGTGATAAGACTGCTGAACGGATCCTGACCCGGATCTGGGCCGTGCCCTCCAAATATCCAGACCTGCCTCTTGGTTTTTTTTGCACTACCTTACTTTCCATTTTTCTATTTTCTATTTATGAATTATAATTTAAATTTTTACTATTTACTATTGATTTGTAATCCAGGGAGCGGGAAGCGCAGAATCAAATATCGCTGTGATGATTGTAGGTTCTAGTATCAATTGTTTGGCGACAATAAAGTACAAAGTATAAAGTAGCAGCTGTACGATGCTTCCCTCAAGCCACATACACGGCTGACCCGGAAAGATGTTATCACTCCTTGAGTGTGGTTGGGCCTGCATCTGGGATTCCCTGATCTTAACTACACAGCGAACAATCTTCACATTTTCGCCTCAAGAAGGTTAATTGCAGGTGGACCTTACCAATGATGTTGACACCTCCATGATAAAGGAAAGAGCGTAGGGCGACACGTAGCGTAGCGAATAGGGTAACACTATTACAGAACCAGCGACCCCGGTTCAATTCCACCACCACACTGTCCTTAAGGAGATTGTAGGTACTCCCTGTGATTGCATGGGTTTCTTCCGGGTGCTCCTGTTTCCTCCCATGTTGCAAAGATGTACCAGTTAGTAGGTTAATTGGTCACATGGGTGTAATTGAGCGGCCTGAGCTCGCTGGGCTGGAACAGCCTGTTATCGTGCTGCATCTCTAAATAAATAAACAAACAAACAATCCAATAGATAGATAACTAAATAGAAAAACCTCTTTAGATGAGTGCTTTCAATGAGTCAGTTTAAAGTGCCTTTGAGCTTGACGTGTTTGCATGGATTTTAGAACTTTTCCTGGGGCTTTATTTAATAGAGATCTCAATTGACAGGAGCAGATCCAAGGATAAAGCGGATGATGTTCCTGGAAAACACAGGGAAGTATCCCTTGCAATTGCATTGAGAAAAGTTTGTTCTCTCTGCTTCTCACTCGCTGCTCCCAGAGGAAGGTCCCTGCGTTCACATGGTCTTTCTCTCACCCTCAATGCTGTTGTAGGATGGGCCAGGATTCTGGGTTTTGGTCAAGGTTTAATTGACGGGGTTTGTGGATTGAACTCTGTAGTTAATGTTATGATGTGTTTCTGATTGCTATATTTTTTGTTGCTATTTTGGGTGATTTTGAATCATGACTGCCTGCAGATAATAAACACTGAGCTGAACTGAAATTTGCCTGGACTCTATCGATATTGTGTTTTATATTCTGCGTTTTTCACTCATTTTTTTAATTTGTTGCTGTTTGCATGATTTTTTTTGTGAATAGGGGGGTTGTTGACATTTTTTTTCTTTGAACAGTTTCCATGTTTTATTTGTTTTGTGGCTGTCTGAGGGAAGACAAATCTCAGGGTTGTATCATAAATGTATTTTGAATCTTTGAATGTGTTGTATCATATGACGTGGATGATCATGACCATGATTGACCTTGACAAATTTTTCTTCAGAAGTGGTCTGCCATTGCCTCCTTCTGGGCAGTGTCTTTTCAAGACAGGTGACCCCAGCCGTTATCAATACTCTTCAGAGATTGTCTCCCTGGCATCTGTAGTCATATAACCAGGACTTGTGATATGCACCACCTGCTCCCATGGCTTTGCGTGACCCTGATCTGGGGCTAAGCCGGTGCTACACCTTGCCCAAGGGTAAGCTGCAGGCTAGCGGAGGGAAGGAGTGCCTTAATAGTGATGTATTTCCACCCTGCCTCCCAAAAAAGATAGGAGCAATAGTCAGAAAACAAACCACCTGACCCAATACATCTGCGTTAATGATGACTATGGTCCAAGGTAAAAGGATAATTGACCCAACTCCTTCTTGATCCTCCACCTTAAAATGGAGTGGACTCCAGTTAGAAACACCTTCTGATTGATTTTCCCACTGTTTTCAACAGGCTCTTGTTGCTGTTATTGCACGGTACAATGTCAAACTCATTCAGTCCAGGTCACGTTTTCATGTAGTGCTGCCTTTGATCTTATTACAGCTAAATGAGGACAAAGTGCACAATTTAGATAAAAACCCCTTCCAATACAATATAACAAACACTTGATTAAGAATTAAGCATGCATTTCCTTATTGTGTTTTTTTTTCAGTTTCCTATAGCGTATCATCAAGAAGTAATCGTAGTGTTCGTTCCTTTTTTTTCTGTGTCCAATTCTGTCTTCCCAATCTTTCCCTGTGATTCACTGGCCTTGGCTCAGTCCACCACCACAGATTGACACTGATTGCTGTTGTTATTGTGACATTGCAACAACAGCTTTGACTATGTTAAGTGTCAGCTTGGCTCAGCTGGTGGCCCTCTTACCTCTAAGCTCAGAGGTTACGGGTTCAAGCCCCTCCGTGGAGGGCTTGAGCACATAACACCTGTTGTACTGTGTTATTGAAGGTAATGTCCTTCAGATGAAGACATAAATCTGAGACTGCATCTGTCTGTCCAAATGAACGTTAAGAGTTTATCTATGCCTTGAAATGAATTCCTGATTGCAGGAAATATACTATATAGTCATCTGAGACCATATAGGCATTTTACTCTATATAAATCAATCAAACAGGTTTCAAAGATGTTCTCTTTACTACTGTACTTATTTTTACTGGCTGAGGTCAAACTTCCAGGAGCATAACTCTAACCAATAGAATAGCCAAGCTATCTTGGCCAATATTCGCGTCTCCTCAGTCAGTGCATAAAAAAAGTGATTGCTAACTTCGCTGCTGCCTGCAGGTCTTTGCTTTATGCAGAATGGTTGGCACATTCAGTACATAGGAAATACGTTTCAGAAGAATTCATTAAAATTGAAAGCAGTGCTTTGCAGGGAGGTGATAATTGTAAGTTTTTTTACCTTTTTTTCTACAACCAGAACCCAATTATCTCACATAAGTTGTAAGCCTTTAATTATGCTCGTCATACCCATGGACGATCCAAATCATTTGTGAAATGGAGGTCACATTTCAAACCCAATGTTTGCATACAAGTTATCTGAAGCTATTACATGCGTGGCAATGCACAAAAGAAGGTAAGGCTTTTTAATGAAATCCTTTAGACTTCAGTCATGAACTCCACCTTCTTGCCCAGTGAAATTAACTTATTCTTCAATACCAACTAATAGTCAGCATTATAACAAACTGCAACAAATACTGTATTACTAAATGCTGGATAAACTGCAGATCACTGCTTTTCATTTACTGCAGACAGTTAATTTAGTGGCTGTCAAATACGTTGAGTCCCAGCATGACCTATCTGTTGCCAACTCATCAGTTTAGTCCCGCCCAAGATCTGTGAAGTTCCTTGGCTAATAAGTACTCTGCAGACAGTCCCAGCTTGCTCTGAACTAATCATTTTAAGGACTCTGTGTTGTCCCGCTGGCCATTTGGGGCAACTGTGTGTTTCCAGGGACAACTCAGGCTGTTTCAAACTGCGACCATATCTTAATGACATCACCTGCAGCATGAATGCACAGCCAAAAAATTGAGTTCACTGGCAGTGGTGAGTGCGGAACATGCTTTGAATCTTAAAAACCAAAATTAAGCCATCTGCTTAGGGTTTAATAAAAGTTGACAGCTCACTCCTTTTTTTAATCTTTTCAATTATTGATGCCAACAAGTGCCTCTCACTAGCTCAGAAAATGTGAAAGCTATTGTGTTGCTGAAACCATTCAGTTTTCCTTTAGGTTACACAAGAAGGCTTATAAAGGCAGAACACTGAGAAACACATGAGGTACTGCACTAATTCAGTCTATAAATCCCCTTGTGGTCAGTCTGCTCCACGCATCTCCCACCAGCCAAAATAATCAATATTTGGAATCAATGGGCTCTCCATCCCTCCATCCAGCCGGTTACAGTGGTGCATCAAGATGCTGCAACTGATTTAAGTCTCCCATTTCTACCAAAGCCTCCTAATTTTAAATTGAGATCTTTTATTTATTTGGGGATACAGTGCAGCCCCAGCAACCCCCGACAAACCCAGTTTAACCCTAACCTAATCACAGGATAATTTACAAAGACCAATGATCTTACCCAGTAATTCTTTGGACTGTGGAAGGAAGGTGAAAGACCTGGAGAAGACCCACGCATACCATGGGGAGCACCTGCAAACTTCTTACAGATGGTGCTGGAATTGAACTCCAAACGCTGGAAACGCCTCGAGCTGTAACTCTAACTGTTATGCTAGCATGGCGCCAATACCATGATGTTGGATGGTGAAAGATATTTTCTCTCACAATTCTTAGATGTGAATTCCCTGAATATTCATTGTCCATCCTTATCTGCTCTCACTTCTTGGAATTACAAGCGTAGTTCTAAATTTCAAGAATCTGAGGCGCAAAGGGACTTGGGAGACTGTGTGCAGGATTCCCTGAGGGTTAATTTGCAGGTTGAGTCGGTAGTGAGGAAGACAAATGTGATGTTAGCATTCACTTCATTTGGATTCGACTGTCTAATTGTCACTTTCATGATACTTTAACTTTCCCATGCTTGTTTGTATTTATATAATTAATACATGTAATTGTTCAGTGTGTTTTGTAGTGGTTGCAATTGCAAGCATCATATTACTTGAAAAGGGGCTACCTGATTAGTTAACTTTTATCTACATAGTCATAGTATCATAGAAAAGTACAGGTCAGAAGTAGACTCTTTGGCCCATCTAGTCCGTGCCAATCTATTTCAAACTGCCTTGTCCAATTGACCTGTACCTGGACCATAGCCCTCCAAATCGCTGCCATCCATGTACCTATCCAAACTTCTCTTAAATGTTAAAATCGAGCTCGCATGCACCACTCGTGGTGGCAGCTCATTCCACACTTTCATGACCCTCTGAGTGAAGAAGTTCCCCTCATGTTCTCCTTAAACTTTTCACTTTTCATCCTTAACCTATGACCTCTAGTGGTAGTCCCACCCAGCCTCAGTGGATAAAGCCAGCCTGCATTTACCCTATCTATACCCCTCATTATTTTGTATACCTCTGTCAATGTTCTAAGTTCCATGGAATAGAGTCCCAGCCTATTTAGTCTTTCCTTATAATTCAAGTCCTCCAGTCCTGGCAATATCCTTGTAAATTTTCTCTGCACTCTTTCAACCTTATTCACATCTTTCCTGTAGGTAGGTGACCAAAAAAGCACACAATATTCCGAATTAGGTCTCACCAATGTCTTATACAACTTCAACATAACATTCCTTCTACTTTACTCAATACTTTGATTTATGAAATCCAATGAGCCAAGAGCTTTCTTTACAACCCTATCTACCTGTGCAGCCACTTTCAATAAATGATGGACCTGTAATTCCAGACCCTTTTGTTCTACTGCACTCCTCAGTGTCTTACCCTTCACTGTGTAACATCTATCCTGGTTGGCCATGGTATTTTTTGCTGTTAACAAATTGGTATAAAAAGGGTAAACCATGTTGTCTTGGCTTTTTTTTACACCTTTGTCTGCTCTCCCTACTAAGCTCTGCTTTCACTACTCTCCTTTCCCAATCCCTTTGTTCTCTGACATTTACAAATGATCATAAGCAACAAGTTTTTTGCCTCTTTTTACCTTCCGAAGAGCCTCGGAGCAAAACCATCAGTATACAACACAAGAAACTAGAAAAGCTGGAATCTGGAGGAGTAAACACTTTGGAGTGAAGGGCGTTCTTGTCATGGTCCAGTCCGAAGTCCACATTCCGGTTCACGGTCTGGTCCACGGACTCCGGACTCTGGGTCTTCCGGCTGTCCCTTGTTTCGGTTGGACTTAACCATAAGCACCTGATGCTCATCTTGGGGCTGGGAATATAAGTGGCCCTGGGATCGAGTGTGGTTGCTGGTTCGTCTTGTCAGTCTCCCCTTGGAGTAACGCACTGGTGGAAGGCTACTGCAGTCATTGAGATATGGATTTGGCTGTTCCGTAGCCCACCGAAGTTACCGGCTGCCTTGAGTATTGGTGCCACCCCGGACCTAACTCCCTTCCTGTCCCTTGCCTCCATCGGGTAAGCCAGGCCAATTGCCGTTACCCTGCGGTTGGTTCTGTCCCTTCCTGCCCTTGCCTCCATGGGGTGAGTCCCACGTCCTGCCCAGGAGTTGCCTCAAAGTACCCTTGCCCTATCATGTCCTCGTCGAGCCTCCAGGAACCCAAGCCTCGCCACGTCTTTGCCTGGTCTCCAGGAACCCAAGCCTTGCCACGTCTTCGCCAGTTCTCCAGGAACCCAAGCCTCACCACGTCTTCGCCTAGTTTTGGGGTCCGAGCCCGAGTGAAGACCCAGGGTCTGGGCCCTTGTCCAGTCTCTGGCTTGGAGTCCACACCCAGGCTCCTTGTTCCCAGTCCCTCGTCCTAGTCCTGCTTCCCTAGCCTAGTCTGCGTTCCTGTCCCAACTCCTAGTCTGCGTCCTGTCCCGTCATTTAGTTTTGTCAGTTCCTGTTCATAGTACTTCAGTGTCTGTGTCTTGCATTTGGGTCCGTTCCCAACGCCCCCATATGACAGTTCTAGAATATTTTAGAACAGAGATGAGGAGGATTTTCTTTAGTCAGAGAATGGTGAATCTGTGGAATTTGTTGCCACAGGTGGCTGTAGAGGCAAAATCTTTGGGTATATTTAAGACAGACATTCTTGATTCATCAGGACATGAGGGATACGGGGAGAAGGCAGGAGACTGGAGCTGAGAGGGAAAATAGATCAGTTATGATTAAATAGTGGAGCAGTCTCGATGGGCCAATTGGCCTAATTGCTCCTATATCTTATGGTGGCTTTTGCTGTTAAACAGAATGCAGCAGATCAGGCAACATCAGTGGAGGAAATAGACAGATTATGATTTGGACTGAGACCCATCATCTGGACCCCACCCCTCATATACTGCAGCAAGTGTTTGTAATGGGACAGGAGTCACATACGTAAGATGGGTTGCATGAAGTTGGCAGGTTTTCCACTCTTACTGGTGCCGATACTCAAACCCAAGGATCAAGGATCAACTTTATTCACCATACACATTTATACGTGTTGCTGCCCATTATGCCACTGGCATTTAGGGCAGAAATGAAGGTCTTCTATCTCTAGTGGTGTTCAGGGCTTCCTTCATCATGTGAACAGCTTCCTCTCGGTTTTCAGTACTGTCAGTCATGCAAGTTCTGGGTGGAGTCTCAGGAATACCATCGCACTCAGATCTCAAATACGAGGAAATCTGCAGATGCTGGAATTTCAAGCAACACACATAAAAAAAATGCTGGTGAACGCAGCAGGCCAGGCACCATTTTTTATATGTGTTGCACTCAGATCTAGAAGGATTCTTCATTGCCGTTTCCGTAACAATTTTATTTTACCAGTCAGGACTGTTAGACCTGAGGTGAACCCCTGAACCTAGAGGACCAGTGAACCACTTTAGTCTGTCCTCTACCCTTTGACCTGTTTGGCATGGGTAACTCTACCAAGAGTCAAAGCAAAAGGCTCTGACTCCAGCCCGCATTGTTCTCTGGGTCACCATGGCACACAAGCCTCCAAATCCAATGACAAGATTGTGGTCCTCTGCGAGGACATTTACATGTATTAGGGATTTCCTGTGGTCTGTTGGCACAACATGCAACACAAAAAAGTTCAACAATTGTAAGAATAATATAAAAAATAAACTTGGAGGTTAAAGTACATATATCTAATAAAATGTGCATAAATACATAAACACGAGAGATTCTGCAGATGCTGGAAATCCAGAGCAACACACAGTCTTCATCAGAGTCCCGATGAAGGGTCTCGGCCTGAAACTTCAACTGTTTATTCATTTCCATAGTTGCTGCCTGGCCTACTGCATTTTGTGTGTGCTGTTTCTAAACACATAGATAGATATCAGTATTTATTCGCATTGTAAGCAGCATTGCGTTTTAAAGTGTTTACAAAGGAGAGCAGTAATAGGGGTATTAGAGGAGTTTGTTGGCTAACTACAACAATTGATCAGATCAACCGCCTGGGGGAAGAAACTTTAAAGATGGGGTGAAATTTTTGTTTAAATAGCCCTTTTGCAAACTCAATGTGCTGAATGACCTCTGTTTTATAGCCTTAAATACACATTTCAAAGTTCAAAGTAAAACTATTATCAAAGTACATGTATGCAATCCTGAGATTCATTTTCTTGTGGGCATACTCAGTTAATCCAAGAAACACAATAGAGTCAAAGAAAGGCTGCACCCAACAGGAGGGACAAACAACCAATGTGCGAAAGATAACAAACTGTGCAAGTAATAAATAAACAAACAAACAAACCAACAATATATATCAAGAACTTGAGATGAAGAGTCCTTGAAAGTGAGTCCATAGTGGGAACAGTTCAGTGATGGGGTGAGTGAAGTTGAGTGAAGTTATCCCCACTGGTTGAGGAGTAATAACTGTTCCCGAACATAATGATGTGGGTCCTGAGTCGCCTCTACCTTCTTTATGATGGCAGCAGTGAGAAGAGAGCATGACCAGGATAGTGGGGGTTCTTGATGGATGCTGCTTTCATGTGTAGATGTGTTCAATTGGGGAGGGCTTTATCTATGACGGACCTCGCCGTATCAACTACTTTTTTAGGATTTTCTGTTCAAGGGCATTAGTATTTCCATTCCAATACCTTTGAACCAATATTTCCAGGAAAGGAAATATTCACTCAAGAAACTAATGTAAATAAGATTGAAAGAGTATGGGAGAAAATTTATAAGGACGTTGCTGGGACTGGAAGCCCTGAGTTATAAGGAAAGATTGAATAGGGTAGAACTTTATTCCCTAGAAGTGAGAACGTTGAGGGGAGATTTGATAGATGTATACAAAATTATGAGGGGTATAGATAGGGTAAATGCAAGCCAGCTTTTTCCACTGAGGTTGGGTGAGGCTAGACCTAATGGATCAATTGTGAAAGGTCGGATGTCTGAGGGAACATGAGGGGAAATTCCTTCACTCAGAGCGTGGTGAGAGTGTGGAACGAGCTGCCAGCACAAGTGGTGGCTGCAACATCGATTTCAATGTTTGAGAGACGTTTGGTAGACACATAGATGGTCGGGGTATGGAAGGCTATAGTCCCGATGCAGGTCAATGTGAGTCGGCAGGTTAAATAGTTATGGCATGGATGGGGCGAAGGTTCTGTTTCTGTGTTGTAGCTTTCTTTGTCTCTACGAGTCTACTCTAAACATGGCAATGCTCCACGCCTAAAGAGGTTGTGGAAGTAGGTATTCTGATAAGGTTTAAGAAACATCTGGACAGGCATGTGAATCTCCAGGCTATCGATGGCTAAGGGCCAGATGCAAATAAATGGGATGAGTGCCAGTACGTTGGTCAGCACGGACAGGTGGGCCAAAGGGTCTGTTTCTCCCTGACTCTATGATCCTTTGCCTTGTGATGTCACAGCAAAGGGCTTGTGATGTACAATCTGCCTGTATTGTGCTCCAGTACCACATGGTACAGTACAGCACACAAACAGGCTCTTTGGCCCACGCTGCTTGTGCTGACAATGAGGCCAAAGTAACTAGTCCCACCTGGCTGTTCATGGTCTATACCTCTTCCTACCCTGCCTGTTCATATAACTATCCAAATGGCTCTTAACCATCTCTAACGTCAGAAGTAATTTGGAAAATGTGTAGCTCGGGTGGTCAATGGTTGGGTTGACTTGTTCCTCGATTTTGGCAATTTACTTAGAAACATTTCATCACCATACAAGCTGTGACAACCAATCAGCTGATTTTTAAGTATATAAAGGCCAAGCACTCGGAGGACACACTACAATTGACAGCAAACTGATGGTGTCTCCTCGCATGGTGATAAAACATTAGCAAGTAAATTGCCAAATTCGGAGAATAACTCAACCTAACCATCTTTAACATATGTGATTCTGCTACACCCCATGGTAGTACATTCTAGGCCCCTACCACACACTTTATGTAAAAAATCTACCACACTAATGACACAATACTCCACCTGCTCCCCATAACCTATAGCCCCCTTACAAATCAAGAACTTACCAATTTTTGCCTTAGGTTTCCCCAGTGACATGGTCTCCATAGCCATCTGTGACAATAAATTCAACAGATTCTCCATTTTCTGGTTGAAGAAATTCCTCCTCATCTCAGTTTCAAAGGGATTTCCTTTATTCTGAAGCTGTGTCCTCAGATTCAAGACTCTCCAATGAATAGAAACATTCTCTCTACATCTCTTTTAAACTCCTCCCCCACCTTAAATCTACCTCCTCTAGAATTTGATATTTCCACCCCAGCAAATGAGTCTGACAATCTAACCTCTCTTAATTGTATAAACCTCTATCAGGCTGCCCTTCAGTCTTTGATGCTCCAGAGAGAATAATCCAAGTTTGTCGAATTTCTTGTTATAGCTAATACTCCCTCATCTAGGCAAAGTCTTGGAGAATGCCTTCCGCACCCTTTCCAAGACTTCTACATCTTTCCTATAATGCAGCGACCAGAAATGCATGCAATACTCCAAGTCTGGCCCAACCGAAGTATAAATGTCACTTCCCAAGTTTTGTACCTGACACTCTAACCAATAAAGGCAAGCAGCCACATGTCCCCTTTACCACTTCACACACTTTTGTTGTCACTCTCACAGAAATATTAACCAGTACCCTAGATCCTGCTGTATATAAGTACTCCTTTGAGTCACATGGATAGATTAACTGAATACAGTCGGAATTTCTCCTGCCTAACCTTTACTGGAATGAAGAGCTTGAACTGCATTTTGTGGTAGTGCTCTGGGAAAGATAGAATCTCACTTGTATTCTCTCCATTTTTTTTAGAGAGATACAGCACAGTAACAGGTCCTTCCGGCCCAATGAGCCCGTGCCACCCAGTTACACCCATGTGACCAATTAACCTAGTAACCCATATGTCTTTGGAAAGCAGCAGAAAACTGGAGCACCCAGAGGAAACCAACGTCATCATGGAGAGAAAGTACAAACGTCTTACAGCCAGTGGTTGTATTTGAACCTGGGCTGCTGGGGCTCTAATAGCATTACTGTAACCTCTACTCTACTGTGACAACTTCATGATGTTCCCAACAGAACAATTAGCCATTATTATCAATCCCCTTCGGTTTGCTTATTTATTTATCTACTTTTATTTAGAGATGCAGTGCAGAACAGGCCCTTCTGGCCCAATGAGCCACTCGGCCCAGTAACCAACCTGTTAAACCCTAGCCCAATCTCAGGACAATATGCAACCAATTTACAATCTACTAAATGCTATTTCCTTGTACTGTAGGAGGAAGCTGGAGCACCCGAAAGAAACCCATGCGATCATGGGGAGAATGTACAAACTTCTTAGAGATGACAGCTGAATTGAACTCTGAACTTCTACGCCCAAAGCTGCATTAACGACTACAATACCATGGTGCCTCTTTCTATTCACCCTTAACCCTGAAAGTTACTTTCTTTCACATGTCTGCCAATTTCTTTTATTTTATCCTGTATCTAAATTAAGCAGTGATTTACAGGGCCAATTAACCAATCAGAATGTCTTTGGGATGTGAGAGGAGACTAGAGGACTGGAGAGAACCCCCTAACATCGAAAATAGAAAGTACTGTCACCAAACGGCAGGGATCAGCACTGGAGCCATGATGTAGCAGCACCAACGTGCCATCTCTAATCATTTACAGCCTAACATGTCGTGACTTACCTAAACTTGCTGGTCTTTATTGGTTACAATGCACCAAATACTTTTTAAAGGTGTTGGGAGATTCTGCCTTCCGAGCAGTGAGGCCCATGCTTCCACCAGGTTTCAATGAGATACCAACCCTCCCCCCATCAAATGTTCCTCAGACATTAACAGCAGTACTCAGGGATGACGTTCTTAGAGGATTTTCCAGTGAGGCTGTACAGGTAGAACTTTAGGAACTGGAAAGGGAGTGGAACTCTAGTGATGGGATGTTATAGATTCCACCCCCCACCACCAGTCACATAGCGGAAACTTGAGGAGCTAGTGTATAAAGAATATATTAGAAATCATGACCAGCCATGGCCAACAGTGTAGTCACAGTAAACTTTTCAGGCTGATAGCTCTATATCTATGCCATATTGTTCTACAACTCCAATAAGTTTAAACTACATTGTCAGTTTGTATTTATGCAAAACTGACGGACTGAAAGAATGATCAAGGCAAAAACACTCAATACATATAAGCGTTACTAGGACATATACATGAGGGACCAGGGTCTGGGTATGACCCTGAGATTGAATGTAAAGTAACACCATAAGGCCACAAGAGATAGGAGAAGAATTAGTCTATTCAGTCCATCAATCATGACTGATTTATTTTCCCCTTCAATCCAATTTTCCCTCCATCTCACCATAAATTTTGACACTCTTACTAATCAAGAACATTTCAAACTCTGCTTTAATTAATTTCACTGATTCATCATCCTCTAGCTAAAGGAATTCTTCCCACTTTCAGTTCTGAAAACAGCATCCTTCTGTTCTGAGATTGTGGTCTCATCTCCTCGACTTTTCCACTATTGAAAACGTCTTCTCCACGTCCACTCTTTCCAGGCTTTTCAATATGGGTGGCACGGTAGTGTAGTGTATAGCACAATGCTTAACAGTTCCAGGGACCCAGGTTCAATTCCTGTCGCTGCCTGTAAGGAGTTTGTACATTCTTCCCGTGACTGCGTGGGTTTCCTCTGGGTGCTCCGGTTTCTTCCCACAGTCCAAAGAGGTACTGGTTGATAGGTTAATTGCTCATTGTAAATTGTCCAGTGATTAGTATAGGACTAAATCAGGGGATTGTTGTGTGGCATGGCTAGGAAGGCCTATTCTGTGCCGCACCTAAATAAATAAACAAACAAACAAATAAATACAGTAGGTTTCAATGTGATGCCTCTTCATTCTTCTAAACTCCAACAAGTACAGTCCCAATAGACTGTAGACATGAGGGCATTTCCCAATATCCACCTGCCCTTTCCTCTTACTCCTTTTGGGAAGCAATTCTCGGGGGAGCGAATGGGGCTGCTAAATTGAAATACCTTATGACTGAACACAACGCCTTTAGGCTATTGAAACTATCCACAAAACTCAGTAAAAAAAAATCTCCGTAAGCAAACTGTCTCAGTGTGAAGTGAAATCCATAACTTTAACTCTGCATGATTTGCACTTTACACTATTGAGACGCAAACAAGCGAACATGTCTCATGAGGAAAGTTTGAGCGGAGCAGGGCCTATCAGTTTGGAGAGAAGGAAGTTGACAGGTGACTTGATAGAGGTGTAAAAGGTAATAAAAAGCATTGATAAAGTGCACAGCCAGTGCTTTTTCCCCGAGGCAGAAATGACTATTAGTTGTATACCGTATACAACCTTGAGATTCTTCTTCTTGCAGGCGGTCACAAAACAAAGACACACAATAGAATCCATGAAAAAACACACACAGCAAAAGACTGACAAACAGCTAATGTGTAGAAAAAGAACAAATGATGTAAATAATGAAATAATAAATAATAATACATAGAACATGAACTGCAGAATCCCCGAAGACGAGTCCACAGGCTGTGGAGTTAGTTCAGCGCTGAGCCGGGTGAAGCAGGTCCAGGGCATCCTGGACGCACATGACCCAGGACTCCTGCGCCTCCCACCCACTGCTAGTAGCAAGAAGAGAGGGAGACAGGTGAAATGCGGGCAGAGAGAACATAAGAGATAAGATGAAAAGAGAACATTTTAAGGTAGTAAGAGGGAAGTATACAGTAGGAGGTTGCCAGAGGTAGTTATTTTACACAGAGATTGGTTGATACGTGGAACACGCTGCCAGGGGTCGTGGTAGAGTTAGATACGTTAGAGACTTTTAAAAAAGGCGCATGGATGAAAGGGAAATAGAGGGCTATGTGAGAGGGAAGGGACAGATTGATCGGAGTAGGTTATGTAGTTGGTGCAACATTGTGGGCTGTAGGGCCTGTATTGTGCAGCACTTTTCTATGTTCAGAGTTCTTTTAAACATCACAATGTGCAACTCAGCCCACCATTGCACTAGTGCATACTGACAATTATTTTCTGACAAAACATTTTCTGTCTGCATCAGCTTGTTTGTCTCCTGTGATGTATTTATAGTTCTCCAGGTATCTCCCTATTTCTTGCAAGTTTTATTCCCCCTGCTCTGCTTGTCTTTCCTGCCTTTCCCTGCTCCCTGCAGTTCCTCAGTCTGCTTTCTCTTTGACTCAGCTTCTTGTTTGAAACAGTGGGAGCCTATGAACACACACTGAGGCCTCAAGCTCCACTGTCAAACTTTGTCGGATGAATAGGTACATGGATGGTAGGGGTATGGAAGGCTATGGTCCCAGTGCAGGTTGATGGGAGTAGGCAGTTTAAATGGTTTGGCATGGACTAGATGGGCCACAGGGCCTGTTTCGGTGCTGTACTTTTCTATGACTCTATGACTCTAATTGTTTTGGTAGCCAAGAGTAACTTGCTGGTCCAAGAGGCCATTAGATTAACATGGAACGTACATCATGGGAACAAACCCTTCAGCCCATTGTGTGCGTGTTGACCATGATGCCAAATTGAACTAATCCCTTCTGTCTATATGGTCTTTATCCCTTCGTTCCCTGTCTCTTTATGTATCTGTAAAGTGCAATTATTGTATCTGTTTTCACCATCTTCTCTGGAACTGCATTCTAATGACTTGCCTCTCTAACAATCAGAATCAGATTCACTTCATTGCCAATATGTGAAACACACTGGAACTGATTGTGGTTCTGAAGCAAGCTTAAAACACAGGAAAATACCATAACAGACAACACAATAGCAACCAACAATTTACAAGACAGCAGTGCAGACAGCCTTGAAAAATCAACAATTAGCAGAATGGTCACATGCGCAAACATCAATAATCAAACTTAAATAAAAGTGAGCATATGGACAGGCTCAATAATTATCAACAGAACAAGAGCAGGAAAGACCACTTAATGAATGTTGTGCAGGGATGTTAGGGTATTACACCTGAGTAAGTTTTGTTGAGAAGCTGTGTAGCTAGATGAAAGAAACTTCGGAGATGATGTGTAATCCTGGTGGTGTGGTGAACTTGTAACATCTCCCTGATAGCAATTTGGTGAAAAGGTGACTGCTAGGGTGGGTGGAGGCAGCAGTAATTTTTTCAGCTCTTTTCTTCTCTCTGACAATGATCAGGTCTTTTAATGTCAGAGACAGACAGCCTCTAGGTTAAAAAAATCTTCCCTTGCACCCTTTCCAAGGCCTACACATCTCTTCTGTGATATGGTGCTCAAAAATGCACAACGACTCCAAAGTTTGCCTAGCAAAGTTCTGCACAGCTGTAATATAACTTGCTGACTTATTTATTTATTTATTGTGATGCAATGCAGAACAGGCCCTTCTGACCCTTTGAGCTGCACCACACAGCAATCCCCTGATTTAACGCTAGTCTAATCACTGGACAATATACAATGACTAATTAACCCACCAACCAGCATATCTTTGGACTGCAGGAGGAAACCGGAGCACCCAGACGAAACCCAGGTGGTCGCAGGGAGAATGTACAAACTCCTTACAGGCAGCGATGAGAAATGAACCCAGGTTGTTGGAATAACTTTTATACTCAGTGTCTCGACCAATGGAGCAAAGCAAGCCTTACACCTTCCTTACCAACTTAACCATTTGTGTTGCCACTTTTGGGGAGCTATGGTCTTGCACCCATGATCTCTCTGTACATTCCTCCTGAGGATGCTACCATTTAGATTAGATTAGATTATGAGGACACGCAGTCCTCTTTTATTGTCATTTAGTAATGCATGTGTTAAGAAATGATACAATATTCCTCCGGTGTGATATCACAAAAAAACACAGGACAGACCAAGACTGAAAAACTAACAAAAACCACATAGTTATAACATATAGTTACAACAGTGCAACAATACCATAACTTGATGAAGAACAGGTTGTGAGCACAGTAAAAAAAGTTCAAAGTCTCTCGAAAGTCCCACATCTCACGCAGACCGGAGAAGGAAGAAAACTCTCCCTGCCATGCCCGACCACAGTCTGACTCTGAGTCGTCCGAAAACTTCGAGCTCCGATCAGCCCTCCGACACTGAGTACCGAGCACCATCTCTGCCAAACGCTTCGACCTCAGCCTCGGTCGCCAGCAGCAGGCAAAGCCGGGAATTTTTGGGGCCTTCCCTCCGGAGATTCTCGATCACACAGTAGCAGCGGCAGCGAACTGGGCATTTCAGAAATTCCTCCAGATGTTCCTCTGTGCCTTCTCACGT
The DNA here is from genome assembly GCF_963921235.1 of Mobula hypostoma. Taxonomy (NCBI): domain Eukaryota; kingdom Metazoa; phylum Chordata; class Chondrichthyes; order Myliobatiformes; family Myliobatidae; genus Mobula; species Mobula hypostoma. Next base: position 11,165,308 of record NC_086097.1, read on the forward strand.
CTGTCTCCATCAAATCAGAATTGTGCACGGCATCCTACTTACAAATACGATATCATTTCACTAGAGAGCTGCGCGTGCTGCGTTGCGTCGCCATCTTCTCCTCCCGCCATTTACTGTGTAAATTTCACTTGCATTTTACCTTCCAAAGTGCAACACCTCGCACTTGTATGGATTAAACTTCTGCCATTTCCCTGCCTATATTCCAATGGATCTATGACCTACTGACAAACTTCCCCACAATCCACATAACCAATAAATTTTGTGTCATCTGCAAATTTACTGATCAGCTCACCTGCATCAGAATCGGGCTTAATATCACCGGCATATATCGTGAAATTTGTTCCGTGTGGGAGCAGTACATTGCAATACATAATAATAATTACTTTTTGTAAATTACAATAAGAAATCTATTTTAAAAATAAATTAAATAAGTAGTGCAGAAAGAAAGCAACTAGAAGGAAAATAAAAATAAGACAGTGTCCATTTAGAAATATGATAGCAGGGGGAAGAAGTTGTTCCTAAAACATTGAGTGTGAGTCTTCAGGGTCCTGTACCTCCTCCTTGTTGGTAGCAAAGAGAAACAGGGATGTAGTAGTAGGCAAGTTTCAGTCGTTCCAGCTCCTTGGTTAGGCAGAAGTTGATTCTGGTCATGATCAATATCGCAGAGCACTTCATCACAATGGCTGTGAGTGCAAATGGGTGATCGTTGTTGAGGCAGCTCACCCTGCTTTTCACGTGCACCCGTATGATCGTCATCATTCACAGAGTTCCCAGCCTGATCCCTGTGGAACACTATGGTCACAGGCATCCAGCCCGAAGAGCACCCCTTCACCACTACTACCTCTGTCTTCTACGGTCAAGCCATTTTTGAACCTAATCTATCTAGTCACAATGAATTTTATGTGTCTTAATCTTCTGGCACAAGGAACCTTGACAAATGCTTTACTGAAGGCCATGTCACCATCCTCCCCTCATTAATCATCTTTGTCTCCACATCAAAAGATGTGACCTGGTTTGACATTACCTCAAAAAAGCTGAGGTTAGCAGTTGTCCCAGGCCGCTGCCGCTGGCCCAAAGAGCTAAAACTGGTTTAATGAGTTTAAGCTTGACTCAGGATTAATGAGCAGCTCCAGGAAATTGAAGAAACCCTAGGAACATCATGTAGGCTCAAGAGGGCGGATGCAGGCCTAGACCCTGGAAATCAAAAGCAGGCCCAACAAAACCACATTCAAGATAAGGAGATCAAAGTTCAAGGGTGTCAAGAGCACCTTCAGAGATCTATGACTAAGCCCAAGGATCCAGAAGGAGGCCCAGGGGTCTATAAACAGGCCTACAGAGAAAAATGTAGTTGCAGAGAATATAATGGAATAGAGGCACAGTAGATATGGCCTTCTCCATGTGACAACTCAAAAAGAAGTGCAACAGCAGCAAATGCCAGTTTGCAACAACTTTGCTGCTCTCCCCAGGGAAGGCCTGCAGAGTATCTTCCTGAAATGTAGCTATCTATACAAATTCACCTCTATCAGTATAAACTTCATAATGCTATGCAAGCTATGAAACTAACCAATGAAGCCAATCTCAACAAGTCTACTTCATTACCCAACACTTTTCCAAACTTTTTCACTTCTACCATCTCAAAATTTCCAGTGAGAGGGTACCTCACTTCCAACTAACTTCCAGTGAGAAAGGAGCTATTTGTCAGGATGTAGATGCTATGGTTAGTATGCTCTAGAACCACGGTCTCCTGAACATCAAGATCAAGTTCAATTGTCATTCAACCATACACATACATAGAGCTAAACAAAACAGCGTTTCTCTGTGACCAAGGGGCAAAACACAGTACACGCAGTCACACACAGCACCTATAGTTATATTAGCAGAAAAAGTACAGTCACAAAAAAATTTAGCCCAAGTCCCTGATTGGCATGGCCTGAAGATTGACGGTGTCCTGAGTCATGTTTCTGCAAGAACAAGCACACAGGCGTTCTTCATCATGCACTAGTGTAGCCGCAGATGAACACAATCCACCTAGCTGCACCAATGGGAGCAGTGTGAGGATGATGGATGTATTTGGGGACACCCAGAGGCCATGACCAAGCCATTATGATGTCATTAACTGAAGCATATAACAGTTTGGACCGTCTACCCAACAACTTCTGCCAACCTGGGAGCCAACTCGGAGTGAAGGCAGACACCACTGATGGAATTCACCACCACCATCAATCCACCAGGACGACCATTGGTGAAATGAGGTAAAATGTAGAACAAGACCTGGCATAAAGCTCATAGAGTCATCAAGTCGTACAGCATGGAAAAAGACCATTTGGGACATCTCATCCATACTGACCAAGATGCTCATCTAAGCTATTCCCACTTGCCCGCATTGGCCCACACCCCTCTAAACCATGGGTCCCCAACCGTTTTTACGTCACATTCCCCTCCCATTAACCGAGGGGTCCATGGATCCCAGTTTGGGAACATTTGTTATCCATGTACCTGTGCAGATATCTTTAAAATGTCATTATTTCACCTGCTTCTGGCAGCTTGTTCCAGATATGTACCTGCCTCATCATGAAGAAGTTACCTCTCAGGTCTCTTTTAAATCTTTCCCCTCTCACTTTAATCTTGTGCCATCTAGTTTCTGATTTTTTGGGAAAAGAGAAAACTGCGTGTGTTCAATTTATCGATATTCTTCATATATGTATACATCTCTATAATGCCACCCTCATGACGCAATGGGCAGCAATTGCCCTCAATGCTTCTGAGACTTGGACTACCTGCAGCAGAGATTTCAAGGCACTAGGAAAACTCCATCCATGATCGCTTCACAAAATCATTCAAACCCACTGGGAGAAGGAGCAAACTAATGTCATTACCTTCTTCAAGGTCCACATCCTCAGGGCCCTAGTTATTTGCATCAGCTATGGCGCATTGGCCTTCATATATCACAAGATCTGGGATGTTATGTTGAAATTTGGAGTATTGTGTGCAGTTCTGGTCGCCTACCTACAGGAAAGATGTCAATAAGCTTGAAAGAGTGCAGAGAAAATTTGCAAGGATTTTGCTGGGACTTCAGGAACTGAGTTACAGGGAAAGGCTGAATAGGATAGGACTTTATTCCTTGGAGTGCAGGAAAATGACGGAGATCTTCTAGAGGTAAACAAAATTATGATGGGTATCGATCTTTCGTTATCTGCTGTGTTGTATGATTTGGGCGATCGTGATCTTTCAATTACCATGATTTTCTTAGCAAATTTTTCTGCGGAAGTGATTTGCCATTGTCTTCTTCTGGGCAGTGTCTTTACGAGACAGGTGATTCCAGCCATTATCAATACAATTCAGACATTGTCTGCCTGGTGTCAGTGGTCGCATAACCAGGACTTGTGATCTGCACCAGCTGCTCATACGACCATCCACCACCTGCTCCCAGGACTTCATGTGACTCTGATCGGGGGCTAAGCAGGTGCTACACCTGTCCCAAGGGTAGCTACACCTTGCACTGCAGTCTAGTAGAAGAATGGAGCACCTTACACCTCCTTTGGTAGAGATGTATCTCCACCTGTATGAAGGGTATAGATAGGGTACATGCAAGCAGGCTTTTTCTAGTCAGGTTGGGTGAGACTGGGTCTAGAGGTCATAGGTTTAGAGTAAAAGGTGAAAAGGTTAAGGGGAATCTGAGGGAGAACTTCTCTCAGTGTATGGTGCAAGTGTGGAACAAGCTGCCAGCAGAAGTGGTAATTGTAATGTTTAAGAGAAGTATATGGATAAGAGAGGTATGGAGGGCTATGGTCTTGGTGCAAGTAGATGGGAGAAGACCAGGCTGGTATGGACTAGATGGGCTGAAGGTCCTGTTTCTGTACTATAGTGCTCTATGACTTTAGGACTTTATGTTAGACAGACATATATCATTTGCATACCTAACACCAGACTCCTGAAAGAGACTCTATTCCAAGATTTGTCATGAGAAGAGATAACTTTGTACAGACACAGGAAAAGATTCAAGGGTCTCCACAAATATGTGCAATATCCCCACCTAATCCTGAGAATCTTTGGCTCATAACCATTCGGAGTGGAGAAGACACACATGTAAAATGCTGGAGGAACTCAGCATGTTAAGCAGCATCTGTGGAAATGAGTAAACAGTCACCGTTTTGGGCCGAGACCCTTCTTCAGGACTGGAAGGGAAGGGCGAAGAAGACAGAATAAAAAGATGGGAGAAGGGGATGGAGGAATAGCTAGAAGGAACATTTGTGATAGTGTGAGAGTGTCGACTCCATGGGGCAGGATCATACAAGAGCCCAGAAGGAGTACAACACTTAATAAAATGCATGCCCACCCCACCAGATAATCCTGCTTCATCTGTGAAGAGTCTCTATTTCCCACATTGATTTCTGTCTCAGAACCCACAAAACCATGTGAAACCTTGTCATCCTCGATCCCAAAGATGGAGCGAGTCCAGGGAGTTTTAAACTGACATCACTATCTTGATCAGTTATTAGAGTACCTTCGAACATTTTGTGTAAATACCCATGAAAAGAATCGTTTGCTGTAATTGCCGTTCTGATTCAGACCTTATCTCCCTGGCTTTCTAATTCTTTATATGGCATATTTTTTAAAAAATTGATTAGAAATTTAAAATAGTATTTAACATTTATGGTTCTGTGAATGGAACTCAAGATCCAAAGCCAATAATAAATTTGGAGTGTGAGTCTTTTCACAAAGTCTCATCATTTATTTCAGACAATGGTGGGTGCACTACGCCTCACCCTGAAAGAACAGGCACCATGCCCTTTAATCAAGGGCTAGGATTATCCCTCAATGGTGACAATGCAATGAGCCGCTCACGATTTTCAATCAATACCATTTCATTTCTGCCCATCATTAAATACTGTTTCCCTGTAACCAGGACTATAATAGAATTTATATATAAAAACATAATTGATAGTGCAGGATGAAAAGCTATTACTGTGGTTAATTTTAGGATTTAGATGCCAACCATTAACCACTTGAGCTTTTGCCCTCCCTGCTTCATGGTTATATCTGAATCTCTAACTGAAGTTACACTGGTGAATCATGAAAAACGGTAGAACTTGGTTTTATATAATGTCACATCATGTCCTCCGCCTGTCCCAATGTTTTCTCCAACTAATGGGTTACATTTGATGTTCCCTCGCTGTCATTACGCACGCATAACTCTACATATCATGACTACTAATACAACTGGAAGAGTTAAGGTAACCCTTTCACCTGCAGAATAAAATAATTCATCCCTGCACCAGAATTTTAAAAGGGAACTTTTCAGCACGAAGTATTTTAGTTAACAGAATAATTGCTGAGTCTTTTCTAACATTGCTGAAAAGCAGGAAGAGCTTGAGGGGGTTTGTCCGTGACCGGAGCGTGCTTTGATTGCAGTTCAGACTATCTAAACCATGCAGGCAGCTGCCTCTGCTCCAGACAACGGTCGCTTCTGGCACCTTGCCATGGGCATGTATTCTCTTTGTTTGCCAGGCTACTGAGCCTAATAGAGATCAAACCAGGGGCTTCTCTCCAATGTGGCAGCCTCCTCCGAAGGCAGTGCTCAGGGATTTAGATATCGCATTTTGCATGTGGGCACAGAGGTGTTGTTGCTGATGCCCATCTGGGTCCAGAGCAGCGTAAATATTTTCACTCAGGAGAGAGGGGAAGGCCATTGTCGATATCTTTCCTTCTGTGTAAAAAAAGATTGTATAAACTCTACTGATCCAGAGAGAAGAAAAACATGTATTCACAACCAGCAGGGTAAACTTACTATTTGCTAACCTTTCCTTAAAATTATAATTATTACCCTTTCAAGCAAATATTTAATCATTTGATCATTTAGAATAAATAACAGTCAAAAAAAGATGGGGGGATTTCACATTATCCTTTGAGGGAACTGACACTACTTTGTAATCATTTCTTCATCACAAACACAAGAAAATCTGCAGATGCTGGAATCTAAAGTAACAGAAACAAAATGCTGGAGGAACTCAGCAGGTCAGGCAGCATCTATGGAAAAGAGTAAACAGTCGACATTCCGGGCCGAGATTCTTCTTCAGGGCCTTCCCCTCCACTCTGATTTTTTTATATCAGCACTCTCTCTAAAACAGAATACATTGCTTCCTTTCTCCAGATTCAGACCAGAGATGGATCGGACTGAGATCAAAGCCAGACCAAACCCAGACCAGAGCAAGTCGCTGACCTCATTAGCATTCCCCTGATCAAACCTCAATCCCTACTTCTATCAAGTCCCTTCAAAGCGTGACCCTTGCCACCACTTCCCACCTCCCCTTCACTGACATAAATTCACCATGAGGGAAGATTCTGTAACAAATGAGTAACTTAAGCACCTGAAGCATTTTGACAAGTTTAGAAGAAAATTGACAATGAAGTAAGAATGAAAAATGATTCTAGCCTTGAAATATCATCCTACTGTCTTTCACCTCTGATGTAGTCCTCATCGAGTTGAACTAACAGACCACTCGCCATATCCTATGTTGGGCTTCTAAGCATTGGTTTGAGCAGACATTTCTTTGTCCCAGGCATTCTTGTCCATTTGACATTTTCTGAACTCACAGAATGTCAGTGTTTGAAGGGTTGCTGGGTTTATTTTCAATAGAAAGAAGTGAATCTATAATTTGTCTTAGCAACTAGCCTGTCATACCATTGTCTTTTTGGAGGCCATTGGCCAAGGGTTTGGCTGCCGTAGGTTTAGTCAGTACATTGAAATTGACCGCCCCCACGGGGACTGCAGACAACCCATGCAGTATTGTGGTCAAGATTTCAGTCAGAGGAAAAGACACAAAGCCTAATTTTTGTTGGAGAGTGCAGTTTCCAGATTGACTCTATGTTGTATGGTGACATTTATAGTTTGTTAGTTTGTTATTGTTATAGAAATAGAACAGTACAGCACAGGAATAGGTCCTTCAGCCCTTAATGTTATGCTAAACCAGTTTAATTAGTAATCAAATGGCCAACTAAACTAATCCCCTCTGTCTACACAATGTCCATATCCTTCCATTTTCCTCTCAATCATGTGCCTTTCAAAGCATCTCTTATAAAATCCCTAATGTACAGTATCCGCTCTACCACCATGCCAGGCACCCAGCCAAGTGTAAAAACACTTGCCTCTCACATCTCCTTTGAGCCTACCCGCTCTCACCTTAAATTCATGCCCTCTGGTATTGGACATTTCAGCCCTGGAAAATAAATACTATCTATCTATGTCTCTCATAACCTTATGAACTTCTATCAGATCTCCCCTCAGCCTCTGGCACCCCAGAGAAAACAACCTAAGTCTGTCCAATCCCTCAGGAGAACACCCTCCAGGAGGATCACAGTCTTGTGGTTTGGAGATCTGCATGCCTCAATGACCCAGAGGAGCTTTATGCTTTGGCTCCTGGTTGGGTCACCCATGCCAGACAGGCCAGACTAAGAGAAGTCCACCAGTCCACCGGGTTCAGGGGTTCAGCTCAGGGCTAACAACCCTGACTGGTCAAACAAAACTGTTACAGAAACAGCAGTGAAGAATCCTTCTACATCTGTGTGCAATGGTGTTCCTGAGTCTCCACCTGGAACTTGCATGACTAACTGAGAGGAAGCTGCTGGCACAATGAAGGAAGCCCTGAACACCAACAAGGAGATGGAGGACCTTCATTGGTGCTCTAAATCCCAGCAGATGTAATGGGCAGTATGTTGTTATAGCACGTGCCTTTTATCTTGTTTTGTCATGTGTTTGGTCTCCCTTTCTCTTCACCATCTTCACCTCGGACTTCAACTGCTGCACAGAGTCTTGTCATCTTCAGAAGTTTTCAGATGACTCTGCCATAGTTGGATGCATCAGCAAGGGAGATGAGGCTGAGTACAGGGCTACGGTAGGAAACTTTGTCACATGGTGTGAGCAGAATTACCTGCAGCTTAATGTGAAAAAGACTAAGGAGCTGGTGGTAGACCTGAGGAGAGCTAAGGTACCGGTGACCCTTGTTTCCATCCTGGGGGTCAGTGTGGACATGGTGGAGGATTACAAATACCTGGGGATACGAATTGACAATAAACTGGACTGGTCAAAGAACACTGAGGCTGTCTACAAGAAGGGTCAGAGCCATCTCTATTTCCTGAGGAGACTGAGGTCCTTTAACATCTGCCGGACGATGCTGAGGATGTTCTACAAGTCTGTGGTGGCCAGTGTTATCATGTTTGCTGTTGTGTGCTGGGGCAGCAGGCTGAGGGTAGCAGACACCAATAGAATCAACAACCCGTAAGGCCAGTGATGTTGTGGGGATGGAACTGGACTCTCTGACGGTGGTGTCTGAAAAGAGGATGCTGTCCAAGTTGCATGCCATCTTGGTCAATGTCTCCCATCCACTACATAATGTACTGGGTGGGCACAGGAGTACATTCAGCCAGAGACTCATTCCACCGAGATGCAGCACAGAGCGTTATAGGAAGTCATTCCTGCCTGTGGCCATCAAACTTTACAACTCCTCCCTTGGAGGGTCAGACACCCTGAGCCAATAGGCTGGTCCTGGACTTATTTCATAATTTATTGGCATAATTTACTTACTACTATTTAACTATTTATGGTTCTATTACTATTTATTATTTATGGTGCAACTATAACAAAAACCAATTTTCCCCGGGATCAATAAAGTATGACTATGACTACGACTATGATAGTTTATGAAGTAACTTTAAACTGGAGTGAGTTTGACATGTGTTACTTCAATGCATTGCAAGTCCCGAACAAGAAAGGAGTCAGTCCCAAAATGTTATGATTTTGCTGAATGACAGAGCAGGGGTGTGTGGTGAAGTGGCTTCTCCCATTCCTCTCTACTATCTACCCAGCGTATGGTCATGCAGATGGTCAATCAAAACAACAATGCAGATGCTTCAAATTTGAAATAAAAATGGAAAATGCTTGAAGAACTCTTTCAAAGTCTTTCAAACACTCTGTGGTTTAATGTTTTATATTCTGACCGACACAGACCAAGTATTACCCTAACTCTAAGTGTATGTCTTTGGAATGTATGAGGAAACCAAGGCACTCGGAAGAAACCTATGCGCTCATGGGGAGAAAATACAAACTCCGTACATTTAGGTTGGACTGCTTTCACATTGACAGCCAAGCACAGATTAAGAAGCCAAATATTTGATAGCTTCGAAAGTATCCTCACCGTCACAACGTGCTGGAAAATGCAGATACATGAAAAAATCAGGGAATCGTTAGAGATCTGTCTCATTAACAGAGTCTTCAGTCCATGATAGGTCATTGTTCTGGTCTGCAACATCCCAGACAGCATTCAAGCGAATCACTTCTGCACTCTCCATTATTACAACATCCTTATTTGTAATATTTTTAATAACCCAGTCACCCGTAGCTGACCATGTTCATTTTTGTACCTGGTTTCCCTAATGCTTTTCATCAGAATGTGCTGGTAACATTTCATTGACTTGAAACATTAACTCCAATTCCGTCTTCACAGATGCTCCTGATCTGCTGAATGGTTACAGACGTTGTTCTCTTTGATTCAGATTTCCAACACACAGTCGTAAAATCATAGTCATAGCACATTACATCACAGAAATGGGCCCTTCAGCCCATCTGGTCCATGCTGAACTATTTATCCACCTAGTCCCCTCAACCTGCACCTGGACCATAGTCCTGCATACCTCTCCCATCCATGTATCTATCCAAACTTCTCTTAAATACTGAAATCGAGCTCACATCCATTATTTCGACTGGCAGCTCAATCTACCCTCTGTGTGAAGAAATTCCCGCTCATTTTCCTCTTAAACATTTCACCTTTCACTCTTGACTCATGACCTTCAGTTTTATTTTCATCCAACCTCGGTGGAAATAGCCTGTTTGCATTTACCCTATCCATACCCCTCAGAATTTTTGTATATCTCTTTCAAATCTCCCCTCATTCTTCTACGCACTAGAGAATAAAGTCCTAACTGATTCAACCGTTCCTTATAAATCAAGTTCTCAAGTTCTGGCAACATTGTTTTAAAGTTTTTCTGCACTCTTACAATCTTATTGACATCTTTCCTGTAGGTAGGTGACCAAAACTGCACACACAGTACTCCAACGTCTTATACAACTTCAACATAACATCTGCACTCTTTTATGTGTTTCTCAATGACTAACAAGTTCTGTGCTCATCCTTGAAAAGTTATGTTGACTTTTCACTTTGAAGTCTCTTATGGAACTATTAAAAGATCACTCAACATAGGAAAAGCCCAAGAACTAACAAGTAGGGTGGATGACCTCTAACTTAGTCCTAATTCGGTGATTTTTCTGAAATGTAAACTTTCTAACAGGTATGGACAGATAGGATCTGGAAAGATGTTCCTGATGGTCAGGGAGTCAATACCAGGTACACATTCTAAGCATGTGGAGAAGCCACTTTTAATAAAGTGAGTGGTGAAGCTCTAGATTTCTCTACCACAGAAAGCAGTTGAAGCCAAATCATTACATACATTTGAGAATTAGTTAGATATTATTCTATGGTCTATTGGGAGAAAGCTGGAAGGCTGGGGTACAGATTTTCCTTAGCTTAAGAATGTCCGTCCAATTGATAGACAGCCTCAAGATATGAAGAAGCTGCCAAAATATTATTAAATTTAAACATCCGGCACATGTGTGCAAGTGCATTCCTACAAACAGCAGAACTAGCTTCTTTTCTCTCCCCCTCTTCTCCCCCTCCCCATTCCCCCTCCACCCTCCAAGCACCTCCTGCCTCCCCACTCCCCCTCCCACCCTCCTCACTCCCTCTCTCTCCCCACTTTTAGTAATTGTTCTTTCTATCAGAGTCTTAGGTGCTTCTGTTGTGATTCATTACAATACCCTTGAGGAATTCTTCCCATATTGCGTGACCATGTGCATTTTCTGACTTACAAATGGAAACTATTCATTAACAAAAGAGATTCTGCAGATGCTGGAAATCCATAGCAACAAGCACAAAATGCTGGAGGAACTCAGCAGGTCAGGCAGCATCTGTGGAAATGAATAAACAGTCGACTTTTCGGGCCGAGACCCTTCATCAGGACACTGGGGCCCTTCATAGGAAACTGTTCGTTACCCAGGATGCCTTGTACTGGGTTTCGATGATCAGATGGATTATGTTGAATGGTAGGAGGCTCTCAAGGGCATTCATGCTCCTATTTTCGATACATTTATACTTACTTATTTCATTCTATTTAGAAATACAGTGTGGAACAGGTCCTTCTGGCCTGTTGAACCAGGCCAACGGCAACCCACCTATTTGACACTAGCTTAATCAGAGGGCAATTTACAATGGCCAATTAATCTACTAACTGGTCCATCTTTAGACTGTGGGAGGAAACCAGAGCACACATAGGAAACCCGTGCAATTCATGAGGAGGACGTACAAACTCCTCAGAGCTGATGTCGGAATCGAACTCCGAACGCTAACGCCCTGAGCTGTACAAGGGTTGCACTAACCGCTATGTTACCGTGGCATCCCACGATATTTTATCAGTATCTGTATGTTCATAATTATGATAAAAAGCCCGTTCTTGCTTATTTCTATCCTCTACCTTGTTGCATATAAAAACTAAGCAAGCAATTACATCGAATTATTGAGTACTGTAGTACAGTGCAAATAACAAAACTCTGGACAAGCATTTCCCCACCACATTACAAATTCTGCCCTTGTAAAGGTTTACTATAGAATCTGCTTCCACTATCTTTCCGGGAATAGATTCAAGAATGACCTTGCGAAGGAAGGCCGAAAGCAGAATATTAATGCTCCACAGTGAGGTGCATGGAGTGTCCAGGTAGGGGTGGCACTTCTGGTGAAAGGGCTTGTTGTGTCCATTCTGAGGCAGTTCACTCGCCTTTGGGCCCTATTGAACATTCAGCCCCTGCCTGTGGCTCCGAGTAGCCGTTTGCATGCAATAGCAGCCACATCCCTGTGCACTGCTTCGACAGGCCGCTAAACTTGGTGAGGGTGCCTGCAGGCCTCATACCCCAGTGAGACAGGGACATGCCTGTGCTAGCATGTGACGTCTGCTCCACTAGACTGGGCAGATGAGATCTACAGTGAGATCCAACAACTAGGAATGTAGTTGTTCAACGTTTAATGGAGATCGAAGGGCACGACAAGGCTCAGGGGAAGTCCTGGTCATTTACTGCAACTAAGGAGCACCCCAGTTTGTGACAACTACTCATACCACTCACCTGGACTTCTGAGAGCAAGAGAATGGAATGGTTTTTCCACTTTAAAAGCTCTCCTGAACAGGTCTCCTATCATTGTTGAATACAACAGACAACCAACAATGCTCCACTTACATTTTGCAAAGGACACGAAACACAAAACATTCCCTGCTCAATTGAGTTCTTGACATCAGCTTTCAGAAAAAGCGTTGTTAAATATTGAAGGCAGGCTCGGTGGAGCATTCCTGATTCTGCCATCGCTCAATAGAAAGCAAACCAAGGCTGTGTCACTTTCGAGATTACAAGGCCCGGACTGAGACACCCACATCGGTAGGTATGGTACAGTGCCGCAGCCCTGTTTCATTGATGGAAATGAATTGTGAAAGGGAGTTCACCCATGGTGAACTGCCACAGTAACATTTATCAAACAAATAAGATCCAATTTTATCAACTGAGCTCATTATAAACATCCGACAGTTGCATTAATATGGACCGAGCTCCCTGGTGGTTCAAGCATGGATATGGAGTCCTGGCTGTGAAAGGAAATAGGTCCCAGTATTGACACCTGGTCTCCCTCCAATCCCTGGGCTTGCAGCTCGAGCTTTGTCAAGAAGCAACTTTTAGTTATGTGATGGTATCGGTTTTGCTGCCTGTAACGTTCTGAACTCAAGCAAAGATCTTAAGCTCTATCCAATATAGATAGCTCACAGGTACTCTCACTAAAGGGAAGTTATACAATAGTCATCTGCTCTTCAAAGGCTAGATCGCTTTCCTACTTATCCCCCGCAGTGTTTAGCTGTCGATATACACATTTATAGTGTTTTTTATAAGTTGCATGTGATATTTCTCAGTTACGTTCGTCAGGGTAGGTGCATACATTGTTTAGTTAAGCCGACGCAGACCCTATTGTTTTCACTTGATTAAACAATGGGGCAACAAGGACCCTATTGTGCATTTGTTTTGACTAGAGGCTGAGCAGGGAAAATTGGTTGTGAGTTTAACTTCCTCAGAAACAGCTGTCAGCCGTTGTTTTTTTTCTCTGCGGGGGAGTGTGGTGAGGATTGTTGTTGCCACTGTTTTTGTCTGTGCAAGAGGTGGGGTGGGAGATTTTGGGGTCTGTGAGTTTTGTTTCTTTTCTTTTTCATACCTGTTGGTGGGGGGAGTTGATGTCTTTTCTTTCATCGACACCCATGGTCTTTCTGTATTTAATGGCTATCTGGAGAAGACAAATATCAGAGTTGTATTATTGACAATAAAATGAACCTTTGAACCTTTGAGAAAGCTGGCCTTGGCAAAATGATCCCTTGGGCCTTGGATAGTGAAGATCCATCCCAGTTAAAGGGAGGAAAAAAAAGACTTGTATTTCCATAGCACCTCATGTGACACATTCAGAACATCCCTCTGCACTGCGAAGTGCAGTGCCTGTTACAATATAGGAAACTCTGTAGCCCATTTGTGCACAGCAAGATCCCACAAATGGGAGCATGATAGTGAGCTACTTGGTGATGGAGGGACAAGTTGGAACCAGATCATCTGACATAGCAACCATTGCTATGAAAAGGCCAGATCATTTACATCCGTCTTAAAGAGAAGACGGACATCGGTTTAACGTCTCATTGGTGAGATGGCAAATTTAACAGCACAGCACTCCCTCACTGGAGTGCCAACTTGGATTAGTGCAAAAAAAATTGTGCCTAACAAGTGAGAGTTTGGTAATCTGATTTACAGAATCGGAAGACCCACACTCAATGTTTTAGGAGCAGCTTCTTCCCCTCAGCCATCAGATTTCTGAAGATGTCCACGATTCCAACTCAATAATCTCCTCTTGCACTATTTATTTGTCTTTTTTTAACTCTTTCACTGTGCTGCCGCCACAAAACAACAACTTTCATGAAGTATGTCGGTGATGATAAACCTGTTTCTAATTCTGATTCTGCAAATTGATTACCACTTCGAACCTCCAGCCTGGAAGTTCCTTTACTTGTCAATGAGAGAGGGATCAATTGCCTCCAATTCATTGCATCCTTTCAACTGTAATTCCTAATGATGTAGGAACACAAGAACCACAAATCCAAACTTCAATACAATGTACAATAGAGGACATTCTCATTTTTTTATTTCTATTTTGTTTTATAGATACAGCGCAGAACATGTCCTTCTGGTCTAATGTGCCGCACTGGCCAGAACCCACTTATTCAATCACAGCCTAATCACAGGACAATTTACAATGATCAATTATCCTACTAACCTTTGGGTTGTGGGAGGAACCCAGAACAGCAGGAGAAAACACACATAGTCACAGGGAGAACATACATACTCCTTACAGGTGATACCAGAATTGAACTCCAAACCATAGCACCTCGTCACGTTAAATACTATGCTGCCATGGAAATGACAGAGTATTCACTTCCTTCTCCACTTGAGTGGCATCAGATTCAAGATTAATTTCCTACTTTTTCCTATTTATTTATTTGTTTTTGTTTTAAAGCTGCAGTCACGCAAGAGGTAGACTGTAAATTCATGGAGACAGATATTTCGTTAGTGCAGTGGTGAAAGGGTTAAGAAAGTCATGCAGTTCCTTCATTGGCCTCTAGATGTCAGTGCTGGCTTTAAAATGAAGAGCCTGGGCTTCTTTACAGCCCAGTAACCAGACAGCAGTGTTTCCATCAGCCACTCTGTCAAGCATGGCTTGTCCTCTATTTATTGTGCAGCTATAAACTGAGTTACTTATTTTTAAGGATAGTGAAATTGGATGTAAAGGATTTAGCTTACCTCCGAAACAAAATTATCTGGATTTTACAGGGTCTTAAAAATTCTACTTAAATAATGACTGGGCCATTCCTTTTGCAGTGAGTGGTCACTCGAGGAAAACAGTGATCATCCCAGTTCCCGGTCTTTTTATGACATTTTCCTGAGAGTAAATCACTTCTATCAACATTTACACTTTGACTCATTATGTTGAGCTTAAGTTCAGAACACCAGCAGGTTGATAGGGTGGTTAAGAAGCCTTATGGAATGCGTGCCTTTAATCGTCGAGGCACTGAGCTTAAAAGTCAGGAAGTTATGTTGCAGCTTTACAAAACCCTAGTTAGGCCTCATCTGGAGAATTGCATACAGTTCTGGTCACCCCATTATAGGAAGATGTTAGGGCTTTGGAGAGGGTGCGAAAGAGGCTGACCAATATGCTGCCTGGATTGGAGGGCGTGTGTTATAACAACAGTTTGGACAAACTTGGGTTGTTCTCTCTTGGGTGTTGAAGGCTGAGGAGAGGTCTGATAGGGGTTTGTAAGATTATGAGAGGCATAGATAGAGTAGATAGACTGTATCTTTTTCCCAGGGTTTAAATGTCTAATACGCATTTAAGGTGAGATGAAGTAATTTTAAAGGGGACCTGGAGGCAATTTTTTTTACACACAGAGTGGTGTCCGCCTGGAACGCGCTGCCTGGGGCGCAGGTAGAGGCAGATACATTAATGACTTTTAACAGACGGTTAGATAGGCAGATGAGTGTGAGAATGGAAGGAGATGGACATTGTGTGGGCAGAAGAGATCAATTTAGTCGGCCATTTGAATACTAATTTATTTGGTTCGGCACAATACTATGGGCCAAAGGGTCTGTTCCTGTGCTGTACTGTTCCATGTTCTCTGTCTTAAAAGCTGGGGAGCTGTACCTCATCGTAAATTGAGGAAGGTGAAAGTCCACATATCAACATTACTCCAATAATAAACAGCTTTCACACATCAGGCTGCGTCTGAGATGAGATTCCTTCGATGCAATGAGTGGCTCAAATTTTTGTCCTTTCAGTCCAGTGGCATGGTAGGGGAATGATGGTGATGGTGATGACGTTGACTCAGACCTGAGAGGCCAGCGTTGGGCATTTTCATGCCTTACAAGGCGCAGTTCGAAAGGCTGCATGGGGCGTCATTCCTCATACAGACATTTCACAGTATTATTTTACGAGGCCGAGTTGTGAGCTCGACTTCAACCCGGCGCGGATGGAGAGCATGCACGGGGGCGGTCTGTCACTGGATCGAACTCAGGAAGCTCCGTTCTCGAGCCCGGAGCTGATCTCACTGCGCCACACGGTAGGGGAAGGGAAGGTGGAAATACATTAAGAAGTGACATCTTGCAGGGATAGAGATAGAGGAAGAAGCAAATATTCTGCCTGCTTTGAGAAGCTCTCTAGTACCCTCTCACTGGGACCCCAAGGAATTCCTCCCCCATTCGAACGACGTGCAGGTCGGCAGGTTAACTGGCTACAGCAGTGTGCAGGTGAGTATAGAATCTGCAGGGAACTGATGGTGGCATGGTAGTGTAGCGGTTAGCCTAATGCTATTACAGAGCTAGAGATCACTGATTAGGGTTCAATTCCCACTGCTGCCTGTAAGGAGTTTCTACGTTCTCCACAGGGCCATTAGGTTTTCTCCGGGTGCTCCAGTTTGTCCCCTCTCAGTCCAAAGGCATACAGGTCAGCTTTGAAAGTGTTGTGGGCGTGCTTTGTCGGTGCAGGAAGCATGGTGACACTTACAGGCTGCCCAGCACAAAGCTCACTGATTTGATTTGACGCGAACAACACATCTCACTGTATGCTTTGTTGTACATGCTGTTTATTCAAAATTGTTTAATGTTATTTCCCATATACGAGCATTAAGGAGAACAAAATAATTGTTACTATGGATCTGATGCAGCACAAAAAAAAATCACAATTAGATAAAGAATACCATAAAAAACACAATAAATATAAATACACAAGACAGCTTATATATATTGACAAATAAAGATAATTTTCTTTCTTTCATTCAGAATAATGGGTGGGTAAATTGGAATTATTATACTTGGGATGTTGGCATGGATTCAGTGGTTCATACAGCCTGTTTCTCTGCTACATCTCTTCATGACTCCAAGCTCATAGTGTCACGATAGACCTTTGACTGTGCTGCAGATCACAGCCAACAGGCTGGTCCTGAACTTATTTCCATCTGGCATAGTTTGCATTTTGTTGTTTGATTGTTTGTGGTTTTTGTATTGCTATATTTATACTCTATTCTTTGTTGGTGCGGCTGTAATGAAACCCAATTTCCCTCGGGATCAATAAAGTATATCTATCTATCTAATTAGGGTTTGAGCAACCAAACCCAACCCTTGTATGGGACCACTTACAAGGCAGGCAATAATGCAAAGAACATGAATTCAAATCCACTCAGCTACACCAAGGGAAATGAAAACAGGGAATGTTCCTGATGAAGAGCTGCAGCCCTTATTCCTCTCCATGGATGCTGGCTAACCTGCTGACTTTCTCCAACATGTTGTATGTGTTACAATGAACGGTGCTTTCACTGAATATTGTAGAACAAGAAAGCTGTTTTTGCTTGTTTATCCTGTAATATTATATTCGGGTAGTTATTATGGATTGTCCTATCTGTAATAATGGATCGGTCTCAATATAATTTGTCAGACTCTAACTTTAAAACTGCATCAGGCTTGTATTGATAGTAAGGTATGGTGACGTTTATGAATTTGTGTTTTAAAGCCAAATTTTTGTGAATGACATTTTCCACTTGATTGTGCCTGTGTAAGTAATCAGATTGAGTTAAACTGCTACAGGATCCTGTAGTGTAAACAACAGGAATACTGCAGATGCTGGAAATTCAAGCATCACACATCAAAGTTGCTGGTGAACGCAGCAGGCCAGGCAGCATCTCTAGGAAGAGGTACAGTCGACGTTTCAGGCCGAGACCCTTCGTCAGGACTAACTGAAGGAAGAGTTAGTAAGAGATTTGAAAGTGGGAGGGGGAGGGGGAGATCCAAAATGATAGGAGAAGACAGGAGGGGGAGGTATGGAGCCGAGCTGGACAGGTGATTGGCAAAGGGGATATGAGAGGATCATGGGACAGGAGGTCCAGGGAGAAAGACAAGGGGGGCGCGGAACCAGAGGATGGGCAAGGGGTATAGTCAGACGGACAGAGGGAGAAGAAGGAGAGTGAGAGAATAAATGTGTGTATATAAATAAATAACGGATGGGGTACGAAGAGGAGGTGGGGCCTAGCGGAAGTTAGAGAAGTCAATGTTCATGCCATCAGGTTGGAGGCTACCCAGACGGAATATAAGGTGTTGTTCCTCCAACCTGAGTGTGGCTTCATCTTTACAGTAGAGGAGGCCGTAGATAGACATGTCAGAATGGGAATGGGATGTGGAATTAAAATGTGTGTTGGATTGTTTCTGGTTTCTCTTGGCATTTTCTGTATTTACCATCTTGAATCCGTTGGTCTTTTATAATGTATTTTTAATATTTTTTATGTTAATGACCTGGTCCTGTATTTCCGCAAGGAACCCCTCTTCTTCTGGGAAGAGGTCTCCAACTCTGAGCCAGGCTTTTGATACTTACTTGTCGACATCTATTCTGCTCAGATCATAGGTATGTCTTCCATGGAGAATCATACTCCTTCTTCTTCTTCTTCTTCTTATTATTATTATTATTATTAACAAGCAGGCCTACAAGTGTAATTACTACAGTCACCTCTGAGTTTATATCAGTGAGCATGCTCGTGAGATGTGGGAGGACGCTGGCGTATTTGAAGGAAACCAACATGGTCACAGGGAGAATGGACAAACTCCACACCGACAGCTTAATTCATGGATATTGCCATTCCAGACACACATAACATACAGAAATCATAAGTGAAAAATACCAGAAATATACTGAATTAAAAGAGGAAATTGAAAGACTATAGAACATGAAGCGGGTATACATTGTCCTGACAGTAATAGCTACAACTGGTGTCATCCCAAAGAAGCATTAAACAGTCAGGCCTACACAGCATATTTATGTAAATCTCCAGAAAGCCACAGTACTAAACATCATCAGAATAAGACTGGAAGACCTTAAGACATAGGAGCAGAATTAGGCCATTTGGCCCATCGAGTCTGCCTCGCCATTCAAACATGACTGATCCTTTCGGAATAATCCGGAAGTTCCTAGCAATTGACAAATGAGTGTGTTTGGCTATGCCCATACGTCACACTTTACCAGCTTGAGCTGAGAGAAAATAAAAATACTACAATACTAATAACTTATTTATAGAGCACTTTTCAGACAGATGATGCAGTTCAAAGTGTTTTAAATAGAATAAAGTGCAAACATGAAAATAAAAGAAAAAAGATTTTAGTTAAAAGCAAGGTTAAGTAAATAGGTTTAAACTGGAGCTGAAAAATGTCAGCGAGGTCAAAATCCCTTATAGTTTTAAGTATTGAATTCCACAGTTTCGGAGCGTAGTTCAAAATAGCTGAACTGCCAATTGTCTTTTGAGGAAAATTGCTTATATTTAAGAGATCCTTAATAGAAATATCTAATCAATTGATCTAGCACAGCAACCCAATGCATAAAAGCATGCAGACTTGGTCAAAAGGTTCAGTTGTTCAAACCATACGTCAGAATGTGTGAGAAATAAGATCTAAGTGACTTTGTCTGCGGAATGATTGTTCCCAGACTGCGTGTTTTGAGTGTCCCTGAAGCTGCTGATCTTCTGGGATTTTCATAATTTTCTTACACAGCTGAATATGAAAAGCAGGGGTCTCAAACCTGGGGTTCATAGACCCATTGCTTTATGGCATTAATCCATGACAAGAAAGGTAGGGAACCCCTGTTCTAGAGATTACAAAGAAAGCTGCGAGAAACAAAAAAAAAATTCAGTGAGAGCAGTTCCGTGGGTGAAATTGCCTTGTGAATGAGAGAGGTCAGACGAGAATAGCCAAACCGGTTCAGATTGACTGAAAAGGTGACAGTAACTCAAATAACCACACGTAATAACAGTGGTGTGCAGAAGAGCATCTCTGAATGCACAAAATGTCAAACCTTGAAGTGGATGGGCGACAGCAAAAGAAGACCATAAACGTACACTCAGTGGCCACTTTGTTAAGTACAGGAGGCATTAATTGTCCATTGTGAACATCTCACATCGTGTAGGTGAGTATAAAGTCAAGAGGTTGGGCATTTGATGGGGATGTGGGTCACCAGGGTCGTAATGGTCAGCAGGACACTATTACAACTCGGAGCATCAGAGTTCAGAGTTCAATTCCGATGATGTCTGTAAGGAGTTTGTATGTCCTCCTGGTGAATGCATATGGTTACTCCTGGGGCTCCGGCATCCTCCCACCTTCCAAAGATATACTGATTAGTAGTTTAAATGGTCATTGTAAATTGTCCTGTGATTAGGCTAGGGTTAAATATCTGCAGGTGGGTTGCTAAGCCGTGCAACTCATTGGGCAGGAAAGACCATAAGACATAGGAGCAGAATTAGACCATTGGTCCCGTCAAGTCTGCTCTGCCATTCAATCATAGCTGATACTTTTTTTTCCTCCTCAGCCCCACTCTTAAGCTTTCTCCCCAAAACCTTTGATGCCGCGGCCAATCCAGAACCTATCAAATTCCGCCTTAAAGTACCCAACGACCTGGCCTCAACAGCTGCCTTTCGTAATAAATTCCACAAACTGTCCACCCTCTGACTACAGAAATTTCTCCGCATCTCTGTTTTAAAATGGATGCCCCTCTATCCTGAGGCTGTGCCCCCTTGTCCTAGACTTGCCCCTCATGGGAAACATCCTTTCCCCATCTACTCTGTCTAGCCCTTTCAACATTCGAAAGGTATCAATAAGATCCCCCCTCATTCTTCTGAATTCCAGTGAGTACAGACCCAGAGCCATCAAACGTTCCTTGCATGATAACCCTTTCATTCGTGGAATCATCCTTGTGAACCTCCTCTGGACCTTCTCCAATGCCAGCACATCTCTTCTAAGATGTGGAGCCCAAAACTGTACACAATACTCAAGGTGAGGCGTCACCAGTGCCTTATAAAGCCTCAGGATCATATTGCTACTCTTATGTTCTAGAGATCTTGAAATGAACGCTAACATGGCATTTGCCTTCCTCACCACCGACTCAACCTGAAAGTTAATCTTTAGAGTATTCTGCACAAGGACTCCCAAGTCCCTTTGAATCCCAACTTTTTGGATTTTCTCCCCCGTTTTGTAGTCTTAGCATTTATTTCTTCTACCAAAGTGCATGACTGTGTATTTCATATGTCACTTTCTTGCCCATTCTCCTAGTCTGTCTAAATCCTTCTGCAGCTTTCCTGTTTTCTCAACACTGCCTGCCCCTCCACTAATCTTCGTATCATCTACAACCTTGGCAACAATCTATTCCATCAACTAAATTATTGACATACAGCATAAAAAGAAGTTGTCCCAACACTGACCACTAAACACTGGCAGCCAACCAAAAAAGAATCCTTTTATTACCACTTGCTGCTTCCTATCAATCAGCCAATGCTCGATTTATGCTAGTAATTTTCCTGTAAGACCATGGGCTCCTAACTTGGTAAGCAGCTTTCTGTGTGGCACCTTGTCAAAGGCCTTCTGAAAGTCCAAATATATAACATCCCTGACAAAGAACAATCCAACCAAGACCTCAACGGTGGAACTGGAGGACGAAGTTACTTCGAACTCAACGGCTGTGAAGGCGGGTGAAGCTGCAACAAATCCATCAGCTCCAATCATCGTGGTTTCCATGCCATAAGAATCAGTTGGTTGATTTGTGAAGTATTGTGTGCTTCTTGGAGTGAAACATCAAGTACACGTTAAACAAATACACGCACAGGCGTCTTCGCTCTGTGGGCCACTTCTTCAGAACGAAGACCATCATCCTTGACCTCGAGGAATAGCCACGACGACGACACTGCTAGTATCTTCCACAGTGAGGACAGATGCAAAATACTCATTTAATTCATCTGCCATCTCTTTGTCCCCAGTTATTATTTCTCCTGCCTCATTTTCCAGCGGTCTTATATCCACCCTCATCTCTCTTTTATATTTTACATACTTGAAAAAGGTTTTCCTATCCACTTTGATATTGTTTGCTAGCTTGCTTTCATATTTCAGCTTCTCCCTCCTAATGATTCTTTTAGTTGCTTACTGTAGGTTTATAAAAGCTTCACAATTCTCTATATTCCCATCAAATTTTGCTTTGTCCTATGCCCTCTCTTTTACTTTTACACTAGCTTTGACTTCCCTTGTCAGCCATAGTGGTACTATTTTGCCATTTGAATATTTCTTTGTTTTTTGAATTCATTGTCCTGCATCTTCCTCATTTTCCCCAGAAACTCAGCCATTGCTGTTTTGCTGACACCCCTGCCAGGTTCTCCTTCCAATCTAGTTTGGCCAACTCCTCTCTCATGCCTTTACTCCACTGAAATGCTGCTACATCAGACTTTACTTCATCCCTATCAAATTTCAAGTTGAACTCAATCATACTGAGACCACTGCCTCTTGTGTTTCTTCACCTTAAGCTCCCTCCAGTTCATTACATAATGCCCAATCTAGTATAGCTGATCCCCTAGTAGGCTCAACAACAAACTGCTCCAATAAGCCATCTCGCAGGCATTCAACAAATTCACTCTCTTGAGATCCATTACTATCCTGATTTTTCCAATTGAAATGCATGTTAAAATCTCCCATCACTATCAAAAGGTGCCCTCTTGGCACACCCTTTTAATTTCCCACTGTAATATGTAGTCCACATCCCAGCTACTGTTTGGATGACTGTATATAAAACCTTTTACCCTTGCAGTTTCTTAAATCAACCCACAAGAATTCAACATCTTCCAATCCTGTGTCACATCTTTCTACTGACTTGATGCCATTCTTTGCAAGTAGAGCCATGCTACAGCCTCTGCCTAACCTCCTATCCCTCTGATACAACGTGTAACCTTGGACATTCAGCTCCCAACTACAACCATCCTTCAGCCACGATTCAGTGATGGCCACAACATCATATCCGACAATCTGTAAAAGTGCAACAAGATCATCCACCTTATTTCTTATACTCCATGCATTGGGATATAACACTTTGAATACTTTATTTGTTACCCTTTTTGATTCTGCATCCCTAATGCACTGATACTCACCCTGCTGGCTGCAATTTTGTCCTGTCATCTCCCTGCCCTTCCTGACAGTCAGACTGAATGGCCTGTTCCACTCTGTATCTCGAAATAAAATTAAAATAAAATTTAAAAAATGCGTTCATACAAACAGATGCTTGATTTTACCACCATTATCACCAATAGGCTGAAGGGCCTATTTCTGTGCTGACTCTAATATCTGCCTCTCACAGTAACTTTGACTTTAAGCAAGGTAAAGGATACAAGGATTCTCGGCTCTAGAAAACGACATCAGTATGTTGATTATATGTTAGAGTGTGTGCTTTTCCCACCCACAAACCAAGCCTCTGTCATTTAGCTGCAGATTCTCAACTCTGCACTGCTTCAAGCTGCTTTATCTGAAGTACTGAGCCGTGGTGAGCACTCTGTTGCTTCACAGTGAAGTATCAAATGAAAACAGTCAGTTCAAGACATTAATGGAGCCCTTGGGTGAGCTAACAGAAACAGTTTACAGATTATTTTATTCACATACACCGCCACGACTCTGTATTTCATAAGGTTTCTCCCTTTCCTTTCATTTTCTCAGTAATGGCACCTGCCGATGCTTCTCCAGGTCTGCCGGCCGGATGACCTTATCGAGGTACATGCCACAGATGCCAGATGGGGAGTTACATTCTTCACTCTCCTTTTCTCAGGGTGCAAGCATAATTGGCAAGGTTGGCACATTTGCCACCCCAGCTTCCCTGGGAAGATGAAGAGGGCATTACTGCATAAGAATATACGTGGGACAAAGTAATTCAGCTCCTCAGTGCTTTGCCATTCAATACAGTTTTGGCTGATTATTTTCCTCAGTTTCTCTTTCACAGAGTTCCCACATCCCTGAATCCCCCATCTTCCATCTTCACATAGCATGGCTTCATGAAGGCTACAATATTATCAAGGATGCCCACTCTCTCTCTTCTGCCTTCTGGTGGAAGATACAGAGACTTGAACACTTGGACATCCAGACTTACGAAGTTCTATCAGGCCGTTGAACCAATCTCCTCTTCCACATCCCCTTCCAGGTGGTGCTGCCACCTTCTACCTCTCTTGGCAGTTCTGTTATTGTCAATGGTTGCACCTCTCTGATGTATTGTGCTTGTCACATTTATCATTACCCTGTGAGCTTCATGAGTAAGGAGTTTCATCACATCCTGGATGAAGGGTCTCGGCCCAAAACCAAAAGATGCAGGAGCAGAATTAGGCTTCCTCACCACCAACTCAACCTGCAAGTTAACCTTCAGGGAATCCTGCATGAGGACTCCCAAGTCCCTCTGCACCTCTGATTTTTGAATTTTCTCCCCATGCCTTTATACCTTCTGCCAAAGAGCATGATTATGCACTTCCCTACACTAGACACCATCTGCCGCTTCTTTGCCCACTCCCCCAATCTAAGTCCTTCTGCAGCCACACTGCTTCTTCAACACTACCTTCCCCTCCATCTACCTTTGCATCATCAGCAAACTTGGCCACAAAGCCATCAATTCCATCATCAAAATCATTGATATACAACATGAAAAGAAGCGGTCCCAACACTGATAAATGCATTACATCACTTGTCATCGACAGTCGTCCATAAAAGGCCCCCTTTATTCCCACTCTCTGTCTCCTATCGGACAGGTAATTTTCTGTCAATTTAGAAACATTGGCCCTTTATTTCTCTCCATAGATGCTGCCTGACTTGCTGAGCTCCTCCAGAATTTTGTGTGTGTGCATTACACTGGATTTCCAGCATCTGCAGTATCTCTTGTGTTGATATCTGAATACAAACCTGATTTCAGTAACACGAGTTTCCATAGTCCAGCCAGGTGGACTCACCGTTTTTAAAATGAAGACAGTTCTCCCTCCAGATTGATTGACGACTAATTCTGAGACACTGTCCCTGGTTCTAGGAACCACAGTCAGTGGAAATATTCTTCTGCTATCTGCCCTGACAAACCAGTGACTCTCTAAACACTGAGGAGTTGGACAGGAGTCATGAAAAGAACAGGGAAGGATTTCAGGTTCTCTTCGTATTTGAGACTTCCCAATAATCGAGCAGCTTTCTCTGGTTCAGACGACTTACTTTCCTTCAGACCCTTCAGTTGCCTAAGAACCTCTCCCTAGTAATGGCAACCTCACACACTTCTGCCCCCTGACACTCTTGAGTTCCCGGCATACTGTTAGTGTTTTCCACAGTGAAGACTGATGCAAAATACTTATTTATTTCATCCACCATTTCCTAGTGCCCCATTACCATCTCTCCAGCATCATTTTCCAGCAGTCCAATATCTACTCTCGCTTATCTTTTACATTTTAAATATCTAAAGAAACTGTTAGTATCCTCTTTAATGTTATAGGCTAGCTTACCTTATATTCCACCTTTTCCTTCTTTATGACTGTTTTAGTTGCTTCTCAATCCTCTAACTTCCCACTAATTTTTGCTCTGTTATATGCTCTCTCTTTGGCTGTGATTTCCTTTCTTAGCCACAGTTGTATCATCTTGCCTTTAAAAATTCCTCTTTGTGCCTTCCAAATTGCTTCCAGAAATTCCAGGCATTGCTACTCTGCTGCTATCTCTGCTAGTGTTTCTTTCGGATCAATTTTGGACAGCTCCTCTCTCCCTTTACTCCACCATAATACTGATACATCTGACTTTAGCTTTTCCTTCTCAAATTTCAGGGTGAATTTGACCATATTAAGATCACCGTTACCCTAAGGGTTCCTTTACCTTAAGCTCTCTTATCAATTTTGGTTCATTGCACAGCACCCAATCCAGAAGAACAGATTCCTTATTGGACTCAACCACAAGTAACTTTAAAAAGCCATCTTTTAGATTTCTAAATAAAATTAAAAATAAAATAGATAGGGTAG
The DNA here is from genome assembly GCF_963921235.1 of Mobula hypostoma. Taxonomy (NCBI): domain Eukaryota; kingdom Metazoa; phylum Chordata; class Chondrichthyes; order Myliobatiformes; family Myliobatidae; genus Mobula; species Mobula hypostoma. The sequence continues at coordinate 11,191,330 of NC_086097.1, forward strand.
GTAGGGTCTTGCTTCCAGGGTGGAAACACTAGAAGGCATAACTTTAATGTGAGAGGGAGAAAGTCTAATGGAGATTTACTTTGCAATATTATTGCGCAGAGAGTGATAGGTGCAGGGAAGCTGGTGAAAGGAGATACAATGCTAATGCTTCAGAGGAATTTAAACAGATATTCAAACAGGCAGGATATGAGGGGACATAAACAACATTCAGACAAACTGGCGCCTTGGTCAACAAGACCTTGTTGGCTGAAATCCCTGTACCGAAGCAGGATACAATCTGCTGGATGCAGGGTTTCAGCCTGAAACATCAACAATTTCTTTCCTCCCACAGATGCTGCTTGACTGGCTATGTCACTTGACCAGATTTTTAGTTGCATCAAATTCCAGCATCTGCTGTCTCTTGTGTCTGTACTGTCCCTGTGTTGTACTGTTTGATTCTGTGCAATGTGGCTGCTATGGTATTGGTCTAAACTTTCTCACTTGTCCTTGGTGCAATCTCAAGCACCCTGGATTAAAATCATTTTAGGCTGACATATTTATACTGATGCAGGAAGAAACCATTCAGCCCTACCAATCCATGCTAGCTCTTATGGAAGTAGTAGTAGCACAGTAGCATAGTGGTTTGCACAGCGCTTTACTGTACAGCTGACAAGGGTTCAGTTCCCACCACTGCTTGTAAGGAGTTTGTACATTCTCCTTGTGTCCACATGGGTTTCATCCGGGTGCTCTGATTTCCTCGTACAGTCCAAAGACGGACTGGTTGGTAGGTTAATTGATCATTATAAATTGTTCTGTAATTAAGCTAGGCTTAAATTGGGAGTTGCTGGCAGCATGCCTCGAAATATCGGGAAGGGCCTATTTCATGCAATAAATAAATAAACAATCCCCCCCCCCCTTTATTTTCCTGCAGCCCTGCAGCTTATTCTCTCTCACTCATGGAGACTGCAGGAGACCACAGAGGCAGGAATCTGGAGCAACACACAAGATGCTGAGGTCCCCCAGCAGCCTGTGTGTCTCTCTGTCACACCACCTGTTCATCAACTCTCCTTTGAGTATTTTGGCCATTAATCTAATGGCAAATGATCATTGATTTATTAATCATTACAGAATGTCTCTCTGGTGCTTCCCACTCCCTCCCTTCTCCCTTCCCACCTTCCCAACCACACTTCCCCCTTTCCTACACTCAGTCCACAATAGAGACCCATATCAGAATCAGGTTCATCATCACTCATATATGTCATGAAATTTGTTTTTTTTTGTGGCAGCAGTACAGTGCAATACATAAAATGACTACAGTACTGTACAGAAGTCTTAGGAGCACTCTAGCTATCGATATCTGCCTATGACTTTTCACATTACTGAATGTATATTATTTTATTTCTTATTTACTACGCTGTTATCTCATATAGGTAGGGAAAACCTGATCAGTTTATATTGTGAAAGTGGCTTAAATTATTGCTAATATGACAAGTTCATATTGCTTGTTGCACAGACCTTTCTGAAGAAAGAAATTCTCCACATATCCTTTCATGACCAAGATCACAAAAATATAAAGTGGGTCTAGAAAATGAGTGGAGGGGCAAACAAGCATGAGACCATAAAGACATAAAAACTGTGCAAATCTTTAGCACCATAGCTATATATATGGTATGTACATAGGACTTCTGCACAGAATTGTACTTCATTATGTTCTTGCACTTTTACATTTACCTGCACTGTAGCTTTTACACTTTATTCTGCATTGTTATTGTTTCACCTTGTTCTAACTTAATGAACCATGTAATCATCTGATCTGTGTGAAGAGCAGGTCAGACAAGCTTTTCAGTGTATTTTGGTACTGTGCTTTGGACAATAGTAAACCAATATCAATACCAATCCGAGAAGACCAGAGCGTCCAGGATTGAATTTCAGAGCAGGGAGGACATGCTGCAACTATACAGGGTACTGGTGAGGCTGCACCTGGAGTACTGTGTACAGTTCTGGTCTCCATACTTGAGGAAGGATATACTGGCTTTGGATGCAGTGCGGAGGAGGTTCATCAGGTTGATTCCAGGGATGAAGGGGTTAACCTTATGAGGAGAGATTGAGTCGCCTGGGACTATACTCCCTGGAATTCAGAAGGATGAGAGCGGATCTTATAGAAACGTACAAAATTTTGAAAGGGATAGATAAGATAGAAGTAGGAAAATTGTTTCTATTAGTAAGTGATACTAGAACTAGGGGACATTGCCTCAAGATTCAGGGGAGAAGATTTAGGACGGAGATGAGGAGAAACTGTTTTTCCCAGAGAGTGGTGAATCTGTGGAATTCTCTGCCCAGGGAAGCAGTTGAGGCTTCTTCACGAAATATATTTAAGATACAGTTAGATAGATTTTGACATAGTAGGGGAGTTAAGGGTTATGGGGGAAAAGGCAGGTAGATGGAGCTGAGTTTATGGATAGATCAGCCATGATCTTATTGAATGGCGGGGCAGGCTCAATGGGCCAGATGGCCTACTCCTGCTGCTATTTCTTATGTTCTTATGTTCTTATGAAACCCACACAGTCACAGGGAGTTCATGTAGACTCCACAGAAACAACAGAGGCCATCAGATTCAGACTTAGTTTCCTATGATACAGCAATGTTACTTACAATGTCATTTCAGTCCAGCTTGTTAAAATTAAAAGCAGGCAAACTGGGGAAAATGAGGACACTGTCACCATTTTAAGTTCTCTGACTTATCTGGTGCATGGTGCAAAAGTGGTGGTTTATCTGCGAACGACCAGCTCCTTTCAAGCACTTTAGAGATCAATAAGAATACCTCACTCAGGATCTGTCGGGCTTGCAATGCTCGAAATGTTACATTTAACCTGCATGAAGCGTACACGGCACGGTTTAAAGGAAATACTGCAGAAGCTGCTGAGGTACAAGAGATGTCAACGGCAAATAAAAGCAGCAAGTACTGAGAGCACAGAAGTGGGGCGGACAATGCGGCATTTTGCTGGCGTTGTGTGATCCTCACTTTTCAGACCGTGTGCTTTTGACCGCCATGCACAAACTTTCTGAGTTACAGATTACAAGCTTCTGTTTGGTTACCGCTCCGTAAAGCAGACCCAGTGTCTGTGTGAACTCGCGTGATATTTCCTTTACAAAAAGAAAGTCAGTTATAAAATTAGCACGTGCCTGCTTCTCCAGACTCTGAGTTACTTGTGCAAAGAGTAAAAGCCTCCTCCTTCCAATGCCCCCTCCCCCGTGCCTCCTGGTTATGTTCAATTTAAAGCTAATTTCTTCAAACTGTTAGCAGTTCAGTCCTCCCGCCAGTTGTATCTGCCATTGATTGAGCTGTCCAGTTAACTGGAAATGGCAGAGAGCGGAGGGAGGCTTGGTGTTAGCAGTGCATCTCCCTGGCCAGCTGGTGAGGGACTAAACCTGAGCCAGGTAATTATTGCCTATCACCAGGGCTGCGTACCCCCTGGGACAAAGCCTTCCAAATGAAACGCTATCGGGAGGGGTCGATCTGGCCTATTACACCGTAGAGAGGATAGATTCAGCTACAGCTGCAGTAATGATGGGAAGGAGGCTCAGACAAAGCTGTGATGTGACAGCTTGTTCTGGGCAGACACCAACAGGGGCTTAAATAAGAGCAAGAGTCAGTAATCGGGGGACATTATTGCATGTGACACTGGACTTGGGCCTGATTGTGCATGTCATACAGTCAAACCTCATTAACATGCTTCCTGTTCCTTTTGCAAATTGGATGGATCAGAATGAGAACAATTAAAACAACAGTGACTGATTTGCATTAATTTCCGGTCCAGGGTAGTGAAGTAAAATTTCTCTGTCAGTGTAATTGCCACAGCTAATTCTCCTATGCATCTTAGCTACTGCGCTTTAAGGAACTCTACCATAAAAATTAAATTGTCATCATAAGAGACGCTAACAAAATGAAACGAAACAGAAAATGGTGGAAGTTATCAGCAGGCCAGGCAGCATCTGAAGAGAGCAACAGTTTACATTCCTAATCAATGGTATTTGATCAGTTCTGATTACAATACGATGAGCTGAAAATTAACTCAGCTCTCAAATTTTTCTATGATTACAATGACAATAGCAATTTTTTAGGTTCATTAAGGTTGTTATAACTGGGGGTGGTAATGGGGAAAGGCTCCCACAGCCTACTAAGTGTCCCCAATGACGTGCATCTCAAATAGCCTCTGACAACCGAGTCCACCTCCGGGCCTTCACATGTGGTTTGGCTGCTAAGCCTGGCTGAACCACTTCTACTGATGAGAGAGGGGGCAAAGACAGGTTACAGCTGCCTTAAAATCAGTCACTTCAGGCAGATGGGGCTCATCACCTGTGGTTGGAAGCTCACCTAGGAGACGGAAGACTCTGATCTCAAACCTCCACTGCTTTGTGGCTATACCCACTCATGGGGAAGGTTTCGGGAGCAAGCCCCAGGGAAAAATCCAGAGCTGGAGTCCCTAAGGCAGTCCTATGTTGTGTTCAATGCTAACTGGCCACTCCCGTGATGCCACTGGTGCCAAACTGTATTGGTCTTTGCCATTCCTTTGGATTCATCAGCTGTCTGGAGAGGGGGAGACTGCTACACGGGCAACAGCTTGCTGTCCATATTGTGTTGCCCAGGCTTGAAAATCGCATAAACAGCTAGGACACAATATTCATGGTTATTGACCAACAAGGAGCCTTATTGTAAGCAATTTTCTTAAAGATGCAAAAAATCAATTCTGATTTGATGGAGACGGACGTGAGAGTACGGAGGAACATCTGGAAAACTTCTGAAATGCCCGCTTCGCTGTCGCTGCTACTGTGTGGTAACCGGAATCTCCAGAGCAGAAGGCCCCGAAATCCTCAGCTTTGCTTGTTTCAGCAGCCGGGGCGAAGTCAAAGGCACTCGGCAGAGGATGGTGCTCGGGAGGCTGTATCGGAGAGGCTGGTCGGAAGCTCGAAGTTTTCGGACGGATGGACTCAGTGTCAGCTGTGGTCGGCTGCTTCCAAGGCATCGGCAAGTTGACGGTGCCTGGAGGTTTATGGTAGCGAGTTTCTCCCTTTTACCACCTGCTATCGGGGACTCGGGAGTCGATCGACTCGGGGACTTTTGAGACTTTATTTACTGTGTCCATGGTTTGTTCTTCATCAAATTATGCTATTGCTTTGCACTGCTGTAACTAAATGTTATAATTATATGGTTCTGTCAGTGTTAGTCTTTGGTTTGTCCTGTTTTCTGTGATATCACTCCGGAGAAACATGGTATCATTTCTTAATGCATGTATGCATTTCTAAATGACAATAAAAGAGGACTGAGTGTTCTCATAATCTAAAAAAAAAGGATTGTAATATTAGCTTGTACCAGATTAAAAGTCACATTAATTGATTCCCTTGTGTGACACTGTTCTGCCTGAGGAAGAGCAGGTGTTCAAGGTCATATTTCCCGTGGCAGATTTGTCTTTCTTCACGCCTCTAACCTTAGGAGAAGCTCTGAAAGACTCACTCCGCCAGCAGGCGGGACTCCGTTAGCTCACCATGCTAGTGTAGCAATTAACATGACATTGGAGTTCAGAGTTCATTTCCGGCATCCTCTGTAAGGAGTTTGCTCATTCTTCCTGCTCAATGGCGTATTTAAGGTATGGCAGGTATGGCAGGTATGGCACATGCCTTGGGCGCCACTAAGCAATTTCTATTAAAGTCAGACAAGCCATCCTCGGATAGTGAAAAAAGAATTTTCTTCATCTGTATGATCCGTCTCTGATTATCATGGGTAAGAAGCACTAGGATGGCCTTATTTCAGAGCATTGTGTAAGAAGACCATGAAATGCTTCTTCACGAAGAAGAAGGAAAGTGGAGCTGAAGGACGGAAGAGACGAAAGTTGGAGGTGGAGGAAGCCAAGAAGTCGAGCAAGTTCTTCATGCCCTTTGAAAAGCCCGGAACAAGTAGCTCGACATGTTCCATGGAGTCGCCTGCACCTGCTACAAGTTTGTAGAATCTGAAGGTGGATCAAGTACAAATGCATCACAAGCCGAGGAGGAGTTCAGTGTCGTTAGGTTCAATCTCATCAGGTAAAATACCATCAATAAACTCAGCATCACCACCACCACCATCGTCTTCCCCTCCACGTTCTTTGTGGCAGCCTCACTCTTAATCTCATCATACTCAGTGTTTCCTCTTGGTGCTCCGATTTCCTCTCACAATCCAAAGACATAGCGATTAGTAGTTTAATTGGTCATTGTAAATTGCCTTGTGATTAGGCTAGGGCTCATCACCCTCGGTGGATTGCTGTGTGGTGCGGCTCATTGGGGCGGAAGAGCTTGTCCTGTGCTGTATCTCTAAATAGGTAAATAAACCTACAGCGAGCTGTTGGCAAGGAGTGGATTCACGCTACAGTGATAGGGAGAGGGGATTGGCAGAGTTCTCACAGGGCTGAGAAGAACCCGGCACAGACTCTGAGTACAAAGGACAGTTCTGTTTGTGGGATGGGTTTCCTCAATGAATATTTGTACTTTTTGGAGCCCTGAACTGCCACTGCTAAGTGTGAATACAAATCTTGCATTGGCTAAAAATCAATGGTTTCCCATCGTGAACACTGAGTAATTTTTAAATTCTGCAAGACAGACTGCAATTATTGGGATTGGAAAAGGAATTGTCACGTACCATGGTACAATGTGTCTTGTATATTGTTCAAATCACTACACAGTACACTGAGGTGGAACTAGGTAAAGCAATAACAATGCAGATGAAAGAGCAACTGCCACAGAGCAAGTGCGAGTCAGACAGATGATAAGGTGCAAGAACATGACTTAGTCGACTGAGGTCAAGAGTCCATCTTATCCTATAAGGAAACATTCTGCAATCATGTAAGAGTGGGGTAGAAGATATCCTTGAGCCTAGTGGTAGGTGCTTTCAGGCTTTTGTATCTGCAGCCTGATGAAAGAGGGGAGAAAAGAGATTGTCTAGGGCGTATGGGATCTTTGCGTTTCTGAGGCAGAGGGAAGTATAGTCGGAGTCCATGGAGAGGAGGCTGCCCATCCTTAATTGTCCTTGAGAAGGTGGTGGTGATGGAGCTTCTTTAACTACTGTAATTTTTAAGGAATTAAATTAAAATTGGCTTTGTAAGCCAGTGCCAAAATGTTTAATTCCCAATATTAGCCATATTTACTTACTGTCCATTATCCCACTGTCATTTAGGGCAGCAATGAAGTTTCTTCATCTCTATCTGTACAGAAGAATTATTAATTGTTGTTTCTGTAACAATTGTTTATTAACCAGTCAGGGTTGAGGACCAGTAGACCACGTTTAGCTTGGCCTCTACCCTTTGACCTGTTTGGCATGAGTGACCCTACCAAGACCCAAAGCATACAGCCCTCACTCCAACCAACTTAGCTCTTCAGAACATTGAGGCACACAAACCTCCAAACCCTACGACCAAGTATTGGAAGAGTACTAGTCATGCAGTGATGGAAAAGTAGCTAAAAGAGATAATGGATCTCTGACAAAAGAGCTGGGAATCCAGGAGACCCTGTACAATTACACACTACAGCAGATGCAGGGGAGGAATAGCTGTTACATGGTGAAACTAAGGGAGTTACACAGTAAATAATAGGACTTAAAATAATTTACAAAGGCAATCTTCTTTCATCACCAGTCCATTCCTTTTTTCACCTCTGCTTTAGTCTTCTTAAACCTTTCCCCAACCATGTAAAGGACAAACAATCTCCACTATTCACTTCAGCTCAGCTCCACCACTCTCTTACCATTCCAGAGAAGGCCACCGAAGTTTGTCCAACCTCTCTTTATAGTACGTGCCTTCAAATTCAAACTGCATCCTGGTAAGCTTCTTCTGCATGCCCTCCAAAGCCGCCACATTCTTCCTAAAAGATGACTACCAGGATTAAATACAATACCCCTGATATGGCTGAACAGAGTATTATAAAGCTACAGCATTTTTATTCAGAGATTATGAGCATCTATGTCAAGAAAGTTTTGCTGCGATAAATGTAAGATTGAGGTAGATCTGCTGCTGCCTAGGATCACTGATTACCTACGATCTGGATCGTGCTGTTTCTTTCATCTGTCCAAGATACCTGCATGTGATCAACTTCTCTAGGGTGTCGACATCCAATGAGACCAGCATGACCAGAAACAGCACATGGTAGGCCGCAGTACAAGTAGCACACTAAGCTAAGAAAAGCCTGGTTGGACTGGCCTAGTGAATTCCACTAGGCTTACTAGCTAAGCCACAAGTTAAAGCTTATCCCCATTACCACCTTCCTCCCAGCTATGACACCTTAAGGAACCTGACTTTATACTTTATACTTTATTGTCGCCAAACAATTGATACTAGAACGTACAATCATCATAGCGATATTCGATTCTGCGCTTCCCGCTACCTGGATTACAAATTGATAGTAAATATTAAAAACTTAAATTATAAATCATAAATAGAAAATAGAAAAATGGAAAGTAATGTAGTGCAAAAAAACCAAGATGCAGGTCCGGATATTTGGCGGATATGGCCCAGATCCAGGTCAGGATCCATTCAGCAGTCTTATCACAGTTGGAAAGAAGCTGTTCCCAAATCTGGCCGTATGAGTCTTCAAGCTCCTGAGCCTTCTCCTGGAGGGAAGAGGGACGAAAAGTGTGTTGGCTGGGTGGGTCGTGTCCTTGATTGTCCTTTACAGAGGTTTATAAAGTTATGAGGAGCATGGATAGGGTCAATGGCGACAGCCATTTTCCTAGGACAGAGGAATCTAAAATTAGAAGGCATAGATTTAAGTTGAGAAGGGAAAAATTTAAAGGTGACCTGAGGGGCAACTTTTTCCACACAGAGGGTGATGGGTATGTGAAATAGAGTTGTCGGTGGAAGTGGTAGAGGTGGGTGTAAATACAACATTTAAGATATATTTGAACAGGTAGGTGGATGGAACAGTTTTAGAGAGGTATCGGTCAAAGGCAGTCAAATGGGACTGTTCATACAGTAAGGCAGATCAACACCTCCACCCACGAAGCCATTCCTCCACACCCCCAACCACCACTACTTTATCATTTCCTGTCAGAATCACCTTATGCACAGACACTCCTGTGCCTAGTGTCACTATATGGAAAAGCAATCTGTGTATATAAGCTATATTTTTTTATTATTGTGTTCTTCACCTTAGTGTTTTTCTTTGTGTGCTGCATTGGATCCAGAGTAACAATTATTTCACTCTCCTTCACACTTGTGTACTGGACGTGACGTTAAACAATCTTGAGTCTTGAGGTGAGGAAGAAGAGATTTAAAGTTTTGACATAGGCTCAACAATCAACCTGAAGGCTTAATTCTGCCATTTTCTTCCACGATTTCCAATAAGTACCTTCTCTTGAGCTAATTTGATAGTCGCAGATAATTAGAAATAATTTAAAGTATGCATGTGCCCTTTAACAACATATTGAATAAAAACATCAAGGCATATCTTGCTGGTTGGAGTTGGCAGTTCCCCTGCGTTCAGCTGGTCAAACTTGCACAAGTCTCAGAATTTTGCGTATGTGCTGTCGAACGCGGAAGTCCGAGGCTAACTGAGTGACAGATGGCGCTGCATCTGTTCCTCACCTCCATCACTGCATTCACCTGGCGCAGGATCGGAGAGCCCATTGATCTCTTTGGGAGTTCGAGACTCGTAGATTACGAGGCAAAGAGGCAAGGAAGTTGTTTTAATAATTCCACTTTAATGCTTTTAATCAGTTCTGTGCTTTATATATTGCAAAGTTCAAAGTTCAGAGTTCAAAGTCAATTTATTATTAAGTTACATATATGTCACTATATACAACTTTGGGATTCATTTTCTTACAGGAATATTCAGTAAATCCAAGAACCATAATGGAATCAATGAAAGATTGCATCCAACAGGGCTTTCAACTAGTGTGCAAAAGACACAAACTGTGCAAATACAACAGGAAAAAAAGAAATAATAAGAAATAAGTAAGTAATAAATATCAAGAACATGTGACTGAGTCCTTGAAAGCAAGTCCATAGGTTGTGGGAACAGTTCGGTGTTGAGGTGTGTGAAGTTATCCCCTCTGGTTCAAGAGCCTGATGGTTGAGTGCTAATAACTTCCCTGAACCTAGTGTTGTTAATTTTCCATGAACTTTTCTTCATATTTATTTCAACTTCAGTCATTTTTAAATGTCTCCAATTGTCAGAGGTGTGTAACATTTTTAAAATTAGTAAAGCATTGATGGGAGACAAAGGTTTGCAAATTGTACACGACCACACACCTGACTATCCCTGTCTCTCCTCACTAACAGATCACTTTTCTCTTTGGGGCCTGAGGCCATGAGTTCATTCAGACTTCGTCTCCTGATCTAAGAGTGTGAAAGCCCTATGGGGTCTGCTCACATCCAACTATGTTGTGAGTAAGCAGGGACTGTGGGTGGCAAACTCCAGCAGGGGTCAGCTGTAGCAAGATATAGTCCATTATCTCATTAAAAACATATTGAAGGACAGAAATAGAATTCAAACTATTGCCACTTCTTAAAATCATAGTCAGAGACCCCTACGGTACAGAAACAGGCTTTCCAGTCCACCTAGTCCATACGCAACTATTAATCCACCTCGTCCCATCAATGTGCACCTGCACCATAGGCCTCCATACCCCTCTCATCCATGTACCTGTCCAAATTTCTCTTAAACGTTGAAATCAAACTGTCATCCATCACTTGCATTGCAGCTCGCTCCACACTTTCACCACCCTTTGAGTGAAGAAGTTCCCCCTCAGGTTGCCCTTAAACATTTCACTTTTCACTGTTAAGCCATGACCTTTAGTTCCAGACTCTCTCAACCTCAGCAGAAAAAGCCTGCTTCCATTTACCCTGGCTATGCCCTTCATTTGGCTGGGAAGGTGCAGATACCTCTCTACCAAAGGAGCTGTAAGGTGCCCCTTCCCTTTGCTGGCCTGCAGGTCACCCTTGGGCAAGGTGTAGCACTTGCTTAGCCTCCCAGTCAGGGTCACGTGAAGCCATGCGAGCTGGTGGTGAATGGCTGTGTGAGCAGCTGATGCATATCACAAGTCCTGGCTATGCGACCACCGATACCAGGCAGACAATCTCTGAAGAGTATTGATAATGGCTGGGGTCACCCATCTTGTAAAGACACTGTCCAGAAGGGGGCAATGGCAAACCACTTCTGTAAAAAATTTGCCAAGAACAATCTTGGTCATGGAAGACCATGATCGCCTTATAATCCCAGGTGCCATATAATGATGCTGATGATGTTGACCCTAGGTGACCATCCAGCTCATCTAAGCTGCTTATTATTTTTTATAACTCTGTAAGATCAGCCCTGAACTTCTCATCCTGCAGAGTAAGCCAAGCGAGCAGCATGGGACCGTACCGGGGTACCATGGTGGCATAGCAGTTAGCACAACACTATTATAGCTGAGGGCATTGGAGTTCAGAGTTCAATTCCTGCGTCGTCTGCGAGCAGTTTGCACGTTCTCCCTGTGACCGCACGGTTTTCTGCCGGGTGCTCCGGTTTCTGGTCACAGCCCAAATATGCACTGAGTATTAGGTCATTGTAAATTGTCCTGTGATTAGGCTAGGGTTAAATACATGGGTCGCTGGGCAGCGCAGGTTCACTGGGCCGGAAGGCCTGATCCACCCTGTAACGATAAATAAATAAACAGTCCCAGCCTATTCGCTCTCTCCTCAGAACTGAAGGCCTTCAGACCCAGCAACAGCCTTTCGAATTTTTTCTGCACCCGCTCTAGCCTAATCACGTTCTTCCTATAGCGTGTGCAACCAGAACTGTACACAATATTCCAGGGCCCATCGCATCAAGAAGCATTGTTCAGGCATTGGGGCTAAACACAATAACAATGGCTGAAGTAGGCCAGGGGTCCATGGACCCCTCAGTTAATGGTAGAGGTTCATGGCATAAACAAGCTTGGGAACCCCTACTCTAGGCAAATACCCGTTTCAATTACCCTGCTTGAAACAATTTTTCCAAGTGGGTTAGCACACTCAACCTGAAACAATCCTACTTTGGCATGAGTTACAAATTGCATTTCGAAATGCTTGAAGGAGTAGATGAAAAACACCACACTGTGAAATCTGTGGCTTTTGCTGTGCCTTGTTGCCGGGGTGGATTTTCAATCTGTATTTGGCTGGGCGATAAATGATTAACACATACAAAATACTGGAGGAACTCAGCAAGTCAGGCAGCAACTATGGAAATGAATAAACAGTCAACATTTCGGGCCAAGACCCTTCATCAGGACTGGGAAGGAAGGGGTAAGAAGCTAGGATAAGAAGGTGAGGGGTGGGGGAAAGAGTACAAGCAAGTAGGTGGAAACACCTGAGTGTTTGAAGATGACCGTGGGGTGGTGAGACCGCTCGTCTTTAGTACTAACATAGGCACTTATGTCAGGTACTAAAAGGTGGACATGGACTGGATCCAGTCTAAATCAATACCCCTGGAGAACTGGGAATGGGTTTGGAAAGGCTTATTTAAGATTTAGATTATTTGTTATTATTTGTGACAGCACAAGTGCAAGGGAGAACGAAATAATTGCTACTCTTGATCCAATGCAGCACAATAAAAGCACAATAAGCATATAAGACACAATAAGCAAAAAACACATTAAACATAAATACATATACATAGATTGATTGAATGTCCACAAGGTGACGCTAGCCACAGGAGTGTCTGTACGCAAGCTGACTGACAGAAAATGATAAAGTGGTCTGATGGGGATGTATGGGGGGTGGGTCAGTGGGTGGAGGTGTTGATCAGCTTTACTGCCTGGGAAAAGTAACTTTCTTTGAGCCTGGTTGTCCTGGCACTGACGCTGTGTTGCCTCCTCCCCAACGGGAGTGTGGAAAACAGTCTATGAGCAGGACTGGGTGTGATCTTTTATGACTTTGCTGGCCTTTTCCCTGACACCTTTTTGTATGTACTTCATGTCTTTGAATATGGGTAGACTGGTGCTTGTGATGTGTTGGGTGGTTTTAACGACCTGTTGTAGAGCTCTCCTGTCCGTTGCAGAGTGGTTACCACACCACACAGTGATGCAGCAGTCTAGGATGCTCTCAGTGGTGCATCTGTAGAAGGTCAAGAGAATCGATGTGTAAAGACCAGCCCCTCAGAAAATAGAAGCATTGTGAGCTTTCTTAACTGCAGCGGATGTGTTCTGGGACTATAAGAGAATGTGCACTCCCAGGAGTTTGAAACTGCTCACAGTTTTCACTGCTGTGGTGCCAATATGAAGATTTTGTGCCATAGTATAAGGTGACTTTGTTTTCATAAAACCATAGGACATAGGAGCAGAATAAGGCTATTCACCTTGTCAAGTCTGTTCTCCATTCCATTATGGCTGATTTATTATCCCTCTCAACCCCATTCTTCTACCCTTCCTAGTAGCCTGAGTCACCCTTACTGATCAAAAACCTATCAACCTCCATTCTAAATATGCCCAATGTCTTGGCCTCCACGGCCATGAGTGACAATGAATTCCATAGATTCACCACCCTCTGGTTAAAGAAATTCCTCCTCTACTCTGTTCTAAATAGATGTCCCTCTATTCTGAGACTCTTTTCATCATAATGATGAGGAAAAAAAATTCAGGTATTTTAAGGGCAGATTTCCCTGGATAAATTTAACTGGCATACTAATGCCAACTTATTGAAATACTTATTAAAGTTTCACAATTGAGGCTTCATGATAGCTGAAGCTGTAGTGTTAAATGATGGAGATTATCTGAGACAGATTAATAAATGAGTTTTGAATTAAACTGAAGGAAATGAACAGATGACTAAAACTTCAACTAGCCTAGTCCTTGATGGCTCCGGAGAGGAAGCATACAGTTCACCTGAGGCCTTATACAGGGAACCTAGAATCTAATAGACACATGTAATAACATTATCATTTAATAAATTGCCTTTTGGTTCTACCAAAATCAAACTTAATGGAGCAATTTTAACCTAATCTACAGTTGGAAAACTGTCTGGATCATGTTAGGAGCTAGGGTTGGAGATGCAATTCAATTTTGATCTTTGTTAACTTGAGTGTGCAGCAGAATCATATAGTGTGTGAAATTGATTTTCCGTGTAGTGTTGGTGAGTTAGATTAAAATTATACTTAAGTCCTTTAATCGGGATGGCCCCATGAAACAAAGGAGCACATGATAATTTTTTTTTTTAACTGAGAATGAAACTGAGAAGCCCAAACTGCTTACTTCAACCTCCACAATGCTAGCTTATATCATTTTCATTGGTGTGACATTAACCCAAAATGAATACTTTACTTTATACTTTATTGTCGCCAAACAATTGATACTAGAACGTACAATCATCACAGCAATATTTTATTCTGCGCTTTCTGCTCCCTGGATTACAAATATTAAATATTTAAAATATTTAAAATAGTAAAAATTAGTAAATATTAAGAATTTAAATTATAAATCATAAATAGAAAATAGAAAAATGGAAAGTAATGTAGTGCAAAAAAACCGAGAGGCAGGTCCAGATATTTGGAGGGTACGGCCCAGATCTGGGTCAGGATCCATTCAGCAGTCTTATCACAGTTGGAAAGAAGCTGTTCCCAAATCTGGCCGTACGAGTCTTCAAGCTCCTGAGCCTTCTCCTGGAGGGGAAAGGGACGAAAAGTGTGTTGGCTGGGTGGGTCGTGTCCTTGATTATCCTGACAGCACTGCTCTGACAGCGTGTGGTGTAAAGTGAGTCCAAGGACGGAAGATTGGTTTGTGTGATGTGCTGCACCATGTTCACGATCTTCTGCAGCTTCTTTCGGTCTTGGACAGGACAACTTCCATACCAGGTTGTGATGCACTCTAGAAGAATGCTTTCTACGGTGCATCTATAAAAATTAGTGAGGGTTTTAGGGGACAGGCCAAATTTCTTTAGTTTTCTCAGGAAGTAAAGGCACTTGAATTGCCGCCAATAACTCAAGTTCCACCTTCCGTACACCTCAGTATGTCTAATACTTATTCATCATGTGGAGGCTACCTATCTCCAATAGAATGTAACTTAGAATACCTCAAAACCATAAGATATAGGAGCAGAATTAGGTCATTTGGCCCATCGACTCTACTCTGCCATTTAATCATGGCTGATCCATTTTCCCTTTCAGCCCAATCTCCTGACCTTCTCCCATATCCCCGCATGCCCTGACTAATCAAGGAACTATTAACCTCTGCCTTAAATATACATAAAGACTTGGCCTCCACAGACTCAACACTCTCTGGCTAAAGAAATTCCTCCTCAACTCTGTTCTAAATGAACACCTCTCTATTCTGACGCTATATCCTCTAGCCTTAGACTTCTCCACCATAGAAAACATCCTCTCTACACCCACAGTATAGAGACATTTCATCATTCCATAGGTTTCAATTAGGTCACCCCTCATTCTTCTGTAAACCAAAGCAATTTCCTTATACAATTACAAATCATTGCTCTACTCTGCAATCATAATCCACCTTTATATCACATCTAGATTTCCAAGGATGTTGCCTGGATTGGGGAGCATGCCTTATGAGAATAGGTTGAGTGAACTCGGCTTTTTCTCCTTGGAGTGACGGAGGATGAGAGGTGACCTGATAGAGGTGTATAAGATGATGAGAGGCATTGATCATGTGGATAGTCAGAGGCTTTCCCCCGGGGCTGAAATGGCTAGCATGATAGGGCACAGTTTTAAGGTGCTTGGAAGCAGGTACAGAGGAGATGTCAGTGGTAAGTTTTTTACGCAGAGAGTGGTTAGTGTATGGAACGGGCTGCCACCAATGGTGGTGGAGGCAGATACGAGAGGATCTTTTAAGAGACTCCTGGATAGGTACATGGAGCTTAGAAAAATAGGCTACCTGGGTAACCCTAGGTAACTTCTAAGTAAGTAAATGTTCGGCACAGCATTGTTGGCCAAAGGGCCTGTATTGTGCTTCTATGTTTCTAATAATCAATAATAACAACTATTACTCTAGTGCAGGGGTTCCCAACCTCTTTTTATGCATTGGCCCGACATCATTAACGAAGGGGTCTATGGACCCTCGGTTGGGAACCCCTACTCTGGTATATGGATTTCGTCCTCACCATCAACCACGCAGCAAATATCTGTATGCTTTGAAAAAAATTCTCAAACATAGCCCCCATAGCTAGTTCTAACTGAGTGAGAACTAAAGCAGGAATAATTTATAGGAAGGATGTGATTGAACTGCAGGGAGTGCAGAGGAGATTCATCATGTTAAAGTTGTATTGGAGCACTTTAGATACGGCAAGAGATGAATAAACGTGGCTTTTTTCGCTGGAGTGAAGAAGGCTGAGATGTGATCTGACAGAATTATGAGAGACATAAGTAAGGTAGAAAGTCAAAATTCTCTTCCCGTTGCTGGATTATCAAAAAAAAACAAGAGGGCATAGGCTTAAGGTGAGAGGAAGAAGTTTTAGAGAGGATCCCAGGAGTAATCTTTTTATAACACAGAATGTAGTTGATATCTAGAATGTGCGGTTAGACGAGTTGGTGGAATCAGAAACATTTAATATATTTAAGAGGTATTTAGGTGCACATTTAACTATGCAATGGATAGATGGATATGAGCAAATGGGCAAAAATTTATTGGCAAGGATGCCATGAGACGAAGACCTTGTTTCTAAGCTGGAGAACTTTATATGAATTATTTATTGAGATACAGCATGGAAAAGGCCATTTCGGCCCTTTGAACCATGTCACTCAGCAGCCCCCGATTACACCCTAGCCTAATCACGAGACAATTTACAATGACCAATTAATCTGCCAACTGGTACGTCTTTGGACTGTGGGAGGAAACCAGAGCACGGGGAGGAAACCCACGTAGTCACGTGGAGAACGTACAGACTCCTTGCAGACTATGGTGGGAATCGAACCCATGTCGCGGGTACTGTAAAGTGCTGTGCTAACCACTATGCTACCGTGCTGCAACTCTGTAACTCAGTAACGTTGCAAAAGGCTAAAAAGTTCTTTCTAGGCCTTGTAGAAACACATAACCTTTCAAAGTCTGAAGCAATCTGTTGCCATTCACCTGTCTGGATTCAACTTGACATCTTCCTTTGAACCCCTTCTTCATAAAACCTGATCACTGTAGCTCTGATGAACACTTTGTTCTTCATTACTACATACAACAGCCCTCACTGCAGCTTTAGGTGTCCAGCCAGGTTTATAAGATCCAATTTTCAGCCATGCTTTATCCACCGGCCTCTGGATCACAAAGCTGAACTATATTGTACCTACATTATGGTTGTACATTTTCCACTCAGCTCTTTCTTTCCCTTTGATAGCTAACGTTTATCATTTAGATGTCCTTTCTAAACAGTTCACCTACTTTAATCAAAGCATCCATTTATTTAAACAAAAAATGGATGCATGCATTACTAAATGACAATAAAAGAGGACTGCATGTCTTCATAATCTAAAAAAAAACTTCCAAAAAGCTACTTACTTTCAGAGGAAAGATGTTGAAATGATCAACTATTTAGTTAAATTGAAATTAGAAACAGACAATTGAGGAATCTCTGTGCTGCTATAAGATATTATTGAAGTATACCTGCAATTAGCAGATGACACTTTTTCAATTCCTCCTTATAGAGGGTTGGTATTACTTAATCCATTACTTGGACAATGATTCTTTTTCCCAGCAGTTAGTTTCTCTGTCGTTGTTTTAGCTACTCTTCTCAAGTATTTTGGGTTAGAAGAAGAATTTTATTAGCATGTCAATTGTAAGAGATATTCATTTTCTGTAATGTGCTAATGTAAAAAGCTAACCGGTGTTGCTGGGATTCTTTGTAAGTAACAATTGACTGGCTTGGTATTGACTGTCAGGCCTGACAGACTCAGCTTTCCCCGTTCTATGACAGTGGCAGACATCTCAATCTAATAACAGTGTAAATTTTATTCAATTTGAATTAGTATTATTCAAAGACATTTCTATTTTGGTTAAAACGTCAAGGCCAGATTTTCTTCTGTCTTTGGAAAATACTGACTCAAACCAGAATCATAAAACTGTGGTGACAAAGAGGGAAAATATTTGGCCCATTGTAACTGTCCCACCTCGTTTGAGCACTACATTAAATCCTCTCATGCTTTCCTTTTGATCATGAAATTGTTTCAGACTATCTAGTTCCTTTTAGAAAGCCTTGATTAACTCTGCTTCCATGATTCTTACTGGCGGCAATTCCCAGAGGATAACAGCTCTTTGCAAAGGATAAACCTCTCCTCCAACCTCCAACATAGCTTATGGCCATCGTTTCAAAAGAATAACCTTCACTTTGCTTCAAGGAAAACATACCCAGCTTCTACGGCCTAACCTTACAGCTGAAATCCCTCATCTCTGGAATCAAAACGATATCATCTATTTTAATAACCTCTCTCAACATGTCCTACTAATTTCAAATATTTATGCACATAGGCACCCAGGTCCTTCGGTTCCTGCACATCCTTACAACTGTGCCATTTAATCTACATAGCTTCTTCCCTTTCTTCCTCTCAAAATATATTACTTCACAGTTTTCTGTGTTAAATTTTAGAGATTACCTGACATTTTTTCTGTCAACCTATTTTATGTCTTCCTGAGATCTATATGCTTCTCCAACCCACTGTTCACCAAATCACTAATGAGTTATTGTCATCTGCAAATTAACATAGTCCCTATGCAACGGGATCCCACTGTTTACCAAATCACTAAAAGTTATTGTCATCTGTAAATTATCATAGTTCCTCTGCAATGGGATCCCACTGTTTACTAAATCGCTAACATTTATCGTCATTTGAAAATTAACATAGTCCCTCTGCAACTGGATCCTTGACTTCCTTACCAGGAGACTACAGTCTGTGTAGATTGGAAATAACATCTCTTCCTCGCTGACAATCAATACTGGCGCACCTCAAGGATGTATCCTTAGCCCACAGCTCTAATGTCTGCACTCATGACCCATCAGCTCAAATACATCTATAAATTTGCCGGTGGCACTAGTATTGTTGGCAGCATTTCAGGTGGTGATAAGGAGGCGTACAGGAGTGAGATAGATCAGCTGATTGAGTGGAGTTGTGGCAACAACCTTGCACTCAGCATCAGTTAGACCAAAGAATTGACTATGGACTTCAAGAAGGGGGAGTCAAGGGAACACACACTAGTCCTCATCGAGGGATCAGCAGAGGAAAGGGTGAGCAGTTTCAAATTTTTGCGTGTCAACATATCTTAATATCTATCCTGGACCAAATATATTGATGCATTACAAAGAAGGCACTACAGCGGCCGTATTCATTAGGAGTTTGAGAAGAATTGGTACGTCACCCAAAGACATTGACAAATTTCTAGAGATGTACCAGGGAGAGTATTCTTGCTGGTTGCATCATCGTCTGGTATGGAGGATCAGAAAAAGCTGTAAACTGCAAAAAGGAGGCATTCATCATTAAGGACCCCATTCTCCCATGTCGTGCCATCCTCTCATTGATACCATCCAGGAGCCTGAAGACACACGCCCAATGTTTCAGGAACAGCTTCTTCCCCTCCGCCATCAGATTTCTGAATGACCAATGAACCCACAAACACTTCCTCAGTATCTTCTCTTCTCTTTTTGCACTACCTATTTAATTGTTTTTTTCATATATATTTGTTACTGTAATTTATAGTTTTTATTATTGTGTACTGCAATGTACTGGTGCTGACAAACACAAAGTTAATGACATTTGCCTGTGCTATTAAACCTGATTCTGATTCTGATCCTAGAATATAGAACAGTATAGCATCTGAAGAGATTTATAGATTAGATTAGATTAGATTATGAAGACACGTAGTCCTCGTTTATTGTCATTTAGAAATGCATGCGTTAAGAAATGATACAATCTTCCTCCAGTGTGATATCACAGAAACACAAGACAGATCAAGACTAAAAAACTGACAAAAAACACATAATTATAACATATAGTTACAACAGTGCAAAGCAATACTGTAATTTGATAAAGAACAGACCAAGGGCACGGTAAAAAAAAGTCTCAAAGTCTCTCGAAAGTCCCATCATCTCACGCAGACGGTAGAAGGAAGAAAACTCTCCCTGCCATGAACCTCCAGCGCCGCAAACTTGCCAATGCAGCACCCTGGAAGCACCCGACCACAGCCGACTCTGAGTCCGTCTGAAAACTTCCACCCTCCGACACTGAGCACTGAACACCATCTCTGCTGAGCGCTTCAAGCCCGGCCCCGGCCACCAAGCAACAGGCAAAGCCGAGGATTCGGGGACTTCCCCTCCAGAGATTCTCATCGCACAGTAGCAGCGGCAGCGAAGCGGGCATTCCAGAAGTTTCTCCAGATGTTCCTCCATGCTTCTCATGTCTGTCTCCATCAAATCAGGATTGTGCATGGCATCCTACTTGACAAATACAGATATCATTCACTGGAGAGGCCGCGCGCACTTCGTCGCACTGCCATCTTCTCCTCCCCTTATGTAGTCCCGAAGAAGGATCTTGGCCCAAAATATTGACTGTTCATTCATTTCCATAGATGCTACCTGACCTACTGAGTTTGTCCAGCACTTTGCGTGTGTTACTTTGGAGTTCTAGCATACAGTTTCTCGTATGTAGATTTGTGTTGGCCATTGAAAAGAGAAGACACAAGTATCTGCAGATGTTGAAATCTGGAGCAAGAAACAAGATGCTGAAGGAACTCAGCGTGTCAAGTAATAGAGAAATGGACAGTTGACATCAAAGGCTGAGGCTAGGAAATGTAGTGTGCTGGACATCAATGTGACAATGATCTCAATCCCAAATCCTGAATGATATGCCCCAGGCTTTTATTGTGGTTAATAATAAAGATTGTAGATTTCTCCCTGAAGCTCCGAATTCTGCAGGTAGTGGTGGAACCTGTCCCGTGTGATCCATGATGGCATTAACAGTGTGATTGGGCAGGGCAAGATCTGCCTGGCTGTGGTAGAGTATAACATAACAAGAAGGCTTGCTTCTGGTACCCAATAATCATTAATTGACAAAGAAATTATCACAGATTCACTCGTTTGTTATGTGACATGTTGTGAGCCCTAGGCAATTATGGGCTTCCCATGACCAGGAATGTTCTCGGCAAATTTTTCTGCAGAAATGGTTTGCCATTGGTCTCTTCTGGGCAGTGTCTTTACAATTTGGGTGACCCCAGCCATCATCAATACTCTTCAGAGATTGCTTGCCTGGCATCACTGGTCACATAACCAGGACCTGTGATATGCACCAGCTTAATGTGGATAAATGTGAGGTTATCCACTTTGGTGGCAAGAACAGGAAAGTAGATTATTATCTGAATGGTGGCCGATTAGGAAAAGGGGAGGTGCAACGAGACCTGGGTGTCATTGTACACCAGTCATTGAAAGCGGGCATGCAGGTACAGCAGGCGGTGAAAAAGGCGAATGGTATGCTGGAATTCATAGCAAGAGGATTCGAGTACAGGAGCAGGGAGGTACTACTGTAGTTGTACAAGGCCTTGGTGAGACCACACCTGGAGTATTGTGTGCAGTTTTGGTCCCCTAATCTGAGGAAAGACATTCTTGCCATTGAGGGAGTACAAGGAAGATTCACCAGATTGATTCCTGGGATGGCAGGACTTTCATATGATGAAAGACTGGATTGACTAGGCTTGTACTCCCTGGAATTTAGAAGATTGAGGGGGGATCTGATTTAAATGTATAAAATTCTAAAGGGATTGGACAGGCTAGATGCAAGAAGATTGTTCCCGATGTTGGGGAAGTCCAGTACGAGGGGCCACAGTTTGAGGATAAAGGGGAAGCCTTTTAGGACCGAGATTAGGAAAAACTTCTTCACACAGAGAGTGGTGAATCTGTGGAATTCTCTGCCACAGGAAACGTTTGAGGCCAGTTCATTGGCTATATTTAAGAGGGAGTTAGATATGGCCCTTGTGGCTAAAGGGATCAGGAGTATGGAGAGAAAGCAGGTACAGGGTTCTGAGTTGGATGATCAGCCATGATCGTACTGAATGGCAGTGCAGGCTTGAAGGGCCGAATGGCCACTCCTGCACCTATTTTCTATGTTTCTATCATACGACCATCCACCACCTGCTGCCATGGCTTCACACAAGCCTGATCGGTGGGGTGGGGGGTGGGGGAATGGGGGAAGGGGGAGATAAGCAGGAGCTACACCTTGCCCAAGTGAGATCCACAGGCTAGCATAGGGAAGGAGCACCTTACACCTCCTTTGGTAGAGACGTATTTCCACCCCTCCACCCAATCACAGGTCCCATCATAAAGTGTATAGTTTTTATCTGTAATTTACATACAAAATGTGCATGTTAGTCTAATTTTGAGGCAATAATGCATAAAGCTAAGAGAGGCACAAATGAAGTGAAAAAGAAAGATCTGAATAAACAGGAGCTAAGGAATGGGGTCAACTTGAGCAAGATTAGAGTGAAGATTATTTTCTTCTCCAAAGTAATGATGGGGGTTTTGAACTCATTGGGTGAAGACTTGATGAAAGCAGTAAAGTTCATGAAACACTCCAACTCCTGAAATGTGACATCCTCTCAACAGCTGGCAAACTTGAGTTGACATGGAATTGAAGGGTTGAGTGATGTCTTTCAATACCTTAACTTTCTATGTTGGCATATTATCACATACAGTAACAACGTTCTGCTAATGTCCCTTTGCAAGATATCATCAATTCACTATGACAGGACGCATAAAAGTAACTAAACATTGCAGTGTGGAATTCCAGAGAAATAGTGCATTTCCAGAGGAGTACACAAGTTTCACATTGTGCTATATCAGAATTACTTAATACTTACTACCTGTTACATTGCTGGCATTCAGGGCAGCAATGAAGGTACTCCATCTCTGGCAATGTTCAGGGCTTCCTTTATCATGTCAGTAGCTTCCACTTGGCTTTCCTTTCTGTTAGTCATACAAGCCCCAGGTGAAGACTCAGGAATACCATCGTGCTCAGGTACAGAAGGATTCTTCATTGCTGTTTCCCTAATGGTTTCATTTTACCAGTCAGGGTTGTTAGCCCTGAGCTGAACCCCTGAACCTGGAGGATCACTGGACCACTTTTAGTCAGTCCTCTACCCTTTCACCAGTTTGGCATGGTTGAACCTACCAACAGCCAAAGCAGAAAGCGCTGACTCCAGCCAACATAGCTCTCTGAATCACCAAAGCACACAAGTCTCCAAACCACGACAAGGTTGTGATCCCCTTGGAGGATATGACAGAAAGTGATGGACGCAGCACAGCCCACCACAGGCAACCCCTCCCACTACTGAGTACATTTACATGGAGCCCTGCCACAAGTGGCGGGGTGGAGATACACTTCTTCCAAAGGATGTGTAAGGTGCAGCTTCCCCACCACCCCCCCCCCCGCTAGCCTGTGGACCACACCTGGGCAAGGTGTAGCATCTACTTTCCACCGCCCCCCCCACCCCGATCAGCCATGGGAGCAGGTGGTGGATGGTCGTATAAGCAGCTGGTACATATCACAAGTCCTGGTTATGTGACCACTGAACCAGGCAGACAATCTCTGAAGAGTATTGTTAATGGCTGGGATCACCTGTCTTATGAAGACACTGCCCAGAAGAAGGCAATGACAACCAACTCCTGCAGAAAAATTTGATGTGACCATGATTACCTACATCATACGACATGGCACATAATGATGATGACTGCCACAAGAAATCAACATCCATTATCAAGGAGGTACAGATACCTTAGGTCCCACACCACCAAGCTCAGGACCAGTTATTGCCCTAGAGCCTCCTAAACTGACGTGGATAACTTCACTCACCTCAACACTGAACTGATTTGACAACCTACTGAAACAACAGGAATTCTGCAGATGCTGGAAATTCAAGCAACACACATAAAAGTTGCTGGTGAACACAGCAGGCCAGGCAGCATCTCTAGGAAGAGGTGCAGTCGACATTTCAGGCCGAGACCCTTCGTCAGGACTAACTGAAGGAAGAGTGAATAAGGAATTTGAAAGTTGGAGGGGGAGGGGGAGATCCAAAATGATAGGAGAAGACCGGAGGGGGAGGGATGGAGCCAACAGCTGGACAGGTGATAGGCAAAAGGGATAAGAGAGGATCATGGAACAGGAGGTCTGGGAAGAAAGACCGGGGGGGGGACCCAGAGGATGGGCAAGGGGGATATTCAGAGGGACAGAGGGAGAAAAAGGAGAGTGAGAGAAAGAATGTGTGTATAAAAATAAGTAACAGATGGGGTACGAGGGGGAGGTGGGGCATTAGCGGAAGTTAGAGAAGTCAATGTTCATGCCATCAGGTTGGAGGCTACCCAGACGGAATATAAGGTGAGCAACACTTCACCTGTGAGTCGGTTGGGGTGATATACTGCGTCCAGTGCTCCCAATGTGGCCTTTTATATATTGGCGAGACCCGACGCAGACTGGGAGACCGCTTTGCTGAACATCTACGCTCTGTCCGCCAGAGAAAGCAGGATCTCCCAGTGGCCACACATTTTAATTCCACATCCCATTCCCATTCTGACATGTCTATCCACAGCCTCCTCTACTGTAAAGATGAAGCCACACTCAGGTTGGAGGAACAACACCTTATATTCCGTCTGGGTAGCCTCCAACCTGACGGCATGAACATTGACTTCTCTAACTTCCGCTAAGGCCCCACCTCCCCCCTCGTACCCCATATGTTACTTATTTTTATACACACATTCTTTCTCTCACTCTCCTTTTTCTCCCTCTGTCCCTCTGAATATATCCCTTGCCCATCCTCTGGGTTCCCCCCCACCTTTGTCTTTCTTCCCGGACCTCCTGTCCCATGATCCTCTCGTATCCCCTTTGCCTATCACCTGTCCAGCTCTTGGCTCCATCCCTCCCCCTCCTGTCTTCTCCTATCATTTTGCATCTCCCCCTCCCCCTCCAGCTTTCAAATCCCTTACTCACTCTTCCTTCAGTTAGTCCTGACAAAGGGTCTCGGCCTGAAACGTCAACTGTACCTCTTTCTATAGATGCTGCCTGGCCTGCTGCATTCACCAGCAACTTTTATGTGTGTTGCTTGACAACCTACTGAATAACTTTCAAGGACTCCTTACAAATCTGCATTTTTTTATTGGTATTGGTCATCTTCTTTTGCACATTACTGTTTGTCAGGCTTCGTCTCTTTATGCATAGTTTTTTTTATTGTAATTCTTAACTTTTCCTGCAAATTCCCACAAGAAATTGAATCTCTAGGTAGTATATGGTAACATATATGTATTTTGATAACAGAATTACTTTGAACTTTGAAATTTGAAGTAATGAGGTCAGATTCGACAGCAACGTTCAAGAGGAGATGGGTAAGCTTCCGAAAAGAAATAATATAGAGGAGAGGGGAAGGAAACAGGACCAGCTGAATTAGACTGACTCAAAGCTAGTAAAGATGTGACAGGCCAAATGTCCTCCTTTGTGCTGCACAATCCCTTGATTAACAAAATGTGAACTTTGGAAACCTGTATGCAGAAAGTGTAGGAATTGAATCAACATATGAGAAAATATAATGGGGTGAAGAATTGAGGTGAAGCCTTTCAAACAAACTCATATTAATTCCTTCAAAGAACTTGTCTAAAGCTTATGACTTTCCTTTGAATTTGGTTATTATTGTTGTCATGTGTGCCAAGATACAGTGAAAAGTGACTATCTGTGTGCCATCCTGTCATATGATGCCAGACAAGATTCA
This sequence comes from Mobula hypostoma, assembly GCF_963921235.1. Lineage (NCBI taxonomy): Eukaryota > Metazoa > Chordata > Chondrichthyes > Myliobatiformes > Myliobatidae > Mobula > Mobula hypostoma. The sequence goes on from NC_086097.1 coordinate 11,217,014, forward strand.
AGATACAAGATTCAGGATTGTTTCATGTCATTTCCAGTACATATGTGTAAAGGAGAACAAAATAATTGTCACGTTAGATCTGATACAACACAAAAAAAAACACAATAAGATAAAGAACACAATAATTAAAAAACACAATAATATAAATACATAAAATATCTTTTATGCCTGGATTGATAGTACAAATGATAAAGATGTTCCAAGACCTCAACGGCGGAACAGGCGGATGAAGTTACTTCGAACTCAACGGCTGTGAAGGCGGATGAAGACTGCAACAAATCCATCAGCTCCAATTGTCGTGGTTTCCATACCATTGGAATCAGTTGGTTGATTTGTGAAGTATCGCGTGCTTCTTGGAGTGCAACACCAAGTACACGTTAAACAAATACACGCACAGGCATCTTCAGTCTGTAGGCCACTTCTTCAGAACGAAGACCATCATCCTCGACCTCGAGGGATAGCCAAGACAATTGTACAGGTTTGTCCATAAAGTGAAGCTAGGCACAGGAGTGGCTATGCGTCAGCTGACTCTGACAGAAACGGATAAAGGTGATAAAGCAGTGGTGGTGCGGGGAATGGCGGGGCGTGGAGAGGTGGTTTAGTGGTTGGAGTTGTTGATCATCTTTACTGATTGGGGAAATTAATTGCTTTTGTGTCTGATGATGTGTCGGGCAGTTTTGACTTCTCGGTGTAGAGATGTCTTGTCTGCTGTAGTGCAGCTTCCAGTGCAGTGATGCAGCATGTTAGGACCCTCTCTACACTGAGGTGTGCATTACAGAGCACCTTTCACATCCCAAGATTCCGCAAGGTGTTTAACAGTCGAAGTATCTTTATAGTCATGATTATAATGCAAATACTATCAATGCCCATGGGGTATTCCTACATTATCAAGCAAGCTCTTAAAATACAGCCTTGTCTTTACAGGCTGCATCTGTGGAAAAAGAAACAGAGTTAATGTTTCAAATCAAAGGCTCTTCTAAAGAAGGCTCATCAATATAAAATATTAACGCTGAAACTGAATGTGTCATTGACAGTGATATTCAAAGACACATCCATTTAAAGAATATATACCATTAAAACATGAAACTCAAATTAAATACTTTCAAGGTTCAAAGTAAGGTTTATTATCGGGGTACATATATGTCACCAAACACAACATTCATTTTCCTGTGGGCATACTCAGCAAATCTACAGAATAGTAATTATAAACAACATCAATGAAAGAACAAATGGAGTGCAGAGGACAACAAAACGTGCACATGTAGATATAAATAAATAGTAATAAATAATGAGAACATGAAACAACAAGATAAAGAGTCCTTAAAATGAGCTCATTTGTTGTGGGAACATCTCAATGGATGAACAAGTTAATGTAGTTATTCCCTTTTGTTCAAGAGCCTGATGGTTGAGGGGTAGTACCTATTCTTGAACCTGATGGTGCAAGTCCTGAGTCTCCTGCACCTTCTATCTGATGGCAGCAGCAAGAAAAAACATCACCTGGGAGGTGAGGGTCTTTGATGATGGATGCTGCTTTCCTATGACAGCATTTCATGTAGATGTGTTCAATGGCTGGGAGGGCTTTACCAATAATGTACTGGGCCAAATCCACTCCCTTGAATGGAAAGAGCCATGCACCATTTCTTTCTATTGGCTTCAATAGGTCAACTGCATATAAGAGGTTTGAAGTGGCCAATTTCTCAGCCTAAGAGGTGGGAACTTTGCTGAAAGTTCAACCAAAAGCCCCATGAATAAAGAAAGATACTGCTACCAGCTAAAGTTCAGATCAGCATGGCCAATGGACTTCCAGGAAGAGATGCAATAAGTCGGTGATGGAGGTGGATATGATAGGGCCTTTTAAGAGACTCCTGGGCAGGTACATGGAGCTCAGAAAAATAGAGGGCTATGGGCAACCCTAGATAATTTCAAAGGTAAGGACATGTTCGGCACAGCTTTGTGGGCTGAAGGGCCTGTATTGTGCTGTAGGCTTTCTATGTTTCTATGTTTCTAAGTCGCATAGAAATGCTGGTATACAGGTAAAATATTTGTCCCAGTTCTCTTGGGAAGAACCTGAACACAACTCTGATATAATGGGAGAACTAAAAATATAAGGAGTGATGAGAATCTCGGAAATTTAAGGAATATGGAAGTAAATATTAAAACTGAGATATCACTGGATAGGAACTATTATTAGTAATCGGTTAGAAAGTGTAGGGTGCATAGAGGTTCGCACACCAGAAGTACGGACTTGGTGGACTTCAAGTTTACAGAACATTCTGGTCTCAAGGTAACGAGGGCAATGAGAGGATTCCAGGAAATCTTAAACATAAGAGATTCTGCAGATGCTGAAAATCTTGAGCATTTTTGGAGGGGAATGAACAGTCATTCCTAATGAAGATTTTTGGCCCGAAACGTCAACTGTTTATTTTCCTCTGTGGATGCTGCCTGACTTGCTGAGTTCCTCCAGCATTTTGCGTGTGTTGAAGGGATTTCAGCAGCTGATGAACTGAAGTGGGGCAGACCTGATATATGCAGTGAAGGTAAAAATAGTTAGACAAGATATGGGCAAGAATATAGGGCCTCAGCACATTTCAATTTTAGGAAGGCAGGTTATTGCTGAAAGCTGTAGGAGAAGTAGCTTGGCTCTGGCCAAGAGTTCCCTTCAGCTCCTCTGAGATATCACACAGCCTATTGTTCTTGCTCCCCTTCTCTAGTCTTCCCAGGGACCATAGCTTGCTGTAAATGCTGCTGGCATCCACACAATAGCTCTTAATGTTTCAGGAACATTATAGCAATAAAGTAAGTCAGGGTCACTCAAGAACATAGGCAAAAGGATGGTAAACATTCCACAATAGTGTCCTGAAGTTAATCCAACAGAATTCCAACATCTGCTAATTATTTTTACAATCAAGCAGCCAGTAAGTTGAAAAAGTAAACTTGAAGTGGCTATCACATCGGTGAAGGCATAAAGTTCAAAGTAAATTCATTATCATGGTATATATATGTCATCATATACAACCCTGAGATTCATTTACTTGCAGGCATACTCAATAAATCCGAAAACTATGGTAGGATCAATGAAAGACCACATTCAACAGGGTGGACAGCCAGTGTGCAAAACACAACAAACTGTGCAAATACAACAAGAAAGAAAAAAAAACAAATATGCAATAAATCAAGATCATGAGATGAAGAGTCCTTGAAAGTGAGTCATGGGTTACAGGACATTTCAATGATGGGGCGAGTGAAGTTATCCTCTCTGGTTCAAGGGCTTGATAGTTGATGAGTAATAACTGTTCCTCAGCCTGGTGGTCTGGGTCCTGAGGCTCCTGTACTTTTGTCCTGATGGCAGCAGCAAGAAGAGAACATAGCCTGGAATGGTGGGGTTTCCCTGACGATTGATGATAGATGCTGCTTTCCTGTGACAGCGCTCCATGTAGATGTGCTCAGTGGTGGGGAAGGCTTTACCCGTGACAGACCGGGTCATATCCATTAATTTTTTTTGTAGACGTTTCCATAGAGTGCCATTGGTGTTTCCATACTAGGCTGCGATGCAACCAGTCAATATACTCTCCACTACACTTCTACAGAAGCTTGACAAAGTTTTAAATGACATGCCAGATCTTCACAAACCTCTAAAAAAGTAGAGGGAAGTACAAAGACACACAGACGCCATTACAGCTTGGGGTGTCAGAGTTCGGAGTTCAATTCTGAGGTCCTCTATAAAAAATTTGTACGTTCTCCCTGTGGCCATGTGAGGTTTTCCCAGGTTCTCCACGTTTCCTCAAACAGTCTCAAGACCGACAAGGTGGTAGGCTAATTGATCATTGTAGATTGTTCTGCGATTAGGCCAGGATTAAATAGGTGGGTTGCTGGGCAGCGTGGCTTGGTGGGCTGGAAGGATCTGTTCCATGCTCTATCTCTAAGTAAAATAAAATAAATATTTATTTATTGAGACGCAGCATGGAATAGGCCCTTCTGGCCTGTCAAGGCCTCAACTTAAAATGACCAATTAATCCACGAACCGGTACGTCTTTGGACTGCGAGAGGAAACGAGAGCACCCGTAGGAAATCTACATGGTCACTGGGAGAACGTACAAGCTCCTTACAGGCGGTAGTGGGAACTGAACCCAGGCCGCTGGTACTGTAAAGTGTTGTGCTAACCACTACGCCACCGTGCCACCCCATTATACCCTTCATTATGGAATACATACCCTTGTTATATTACCAAGACAGGCAAAAGATCCCACTATTGCTGTGAAAAGTCAGATTCTCCCCTTTTATTGTGTACAAACTGGTAGTAACATTGAACTTGTGGAGTGAGTGTAAGTGGGGATTTCTGACACTGCACATTATCAGTACTGCAGTAAGTCACTGTATCACACTAATCCTTTCCTTTCTCTTATTTGGAATAGATCCTATGAACAGCTTGCTTGTGCTGCTTTCATTCACACAGTAAATCAACACCACTCCATTAACAACACTGAGAGCAGCTGAAACGTCCCCAAGCCTGTATCGGTGATGTCTTCATCTGTAACCCAACTAGACATGTGCTCCTGGCAGCTTCAGAGGTGACAACAAATCCAATTAGCTTCCCTCCATGGCCGCAAATGCAGCCAGGATCGGCGTGACAATGCCGGTTACTGCACTGCATTGCACAGCAGGGTACAGTCTCTGCAAAGCCACCTCATGGATTGATTTCAGCAAACAATGATAGCTCATGGAAGAGACCCTAATGAGGAAGAACAGCGGCATGTCACTGACATCATGAAAATCTGGGAAACCTGTGTGCGTTAGAACAGAATTCGTTTACTTTAATGAAACAATAGGGAAGCAAACTTCAAATAACTGTGTACAATTATCAGCCTATTGTCATTAGGAGAGAGGATGTAGTGTTATCCACAATGGCCATAATACGTGCAATTTATATAGTGTCTTTATATTACATTCAATACTCTTTGGCTTATTTGAACCATCCTTGGGTGCTGGACACGTGAAAATATACAGAATCCAAAGCAGACATTACATTTGTGTAAAACTAATAGCAAGTGAATCAAAAGCAGAAATTCCATATTGCGAACTCTACTGATGCTCATAAACCTCTCAGACAATATCAGTATGGGTTGATTGAATAACTGCCTTGTAATTCATTGCAACCTCTATTATTCTGCATGTACCGTACAATATGGAGTGCTGTATTTCATTTTCCTAAATCTAACTTGCTGGGCGAAGCGTAAATCAAAAGAAAATAGACAAAACCAATCCTTGAAGGCAGGATAGAGAAGGATTTTATGTCATTTGAATTTGCAGCCCCAGCATTTCAGTAACAGTATGCAATACAATGGATAGGAAATATATTTAATATTGCAGTTTCTATTCATTCATTGTGAATGTTACTGAAGTAAAAGAGTGGAGATTCTTCCAGTAAGAAGTGGATGTACATTTACATTGTTCACTCAACTAAAAGTGCAGTACTGTGACAAAGTCTTAGGAACATGTATATAGCTAGGGTGTCAAAGACTTATGCACAGTACTGCCTTTGTCAACATGCAGCAGAGAGCGAGTTTGTAGATCTGGTGGCAGCAAAGGGTATTGGGAATGGTGAGGGTGGAGCGCGGCGGGAGAGGTGTGGGACAGGCACAGTGGAGGAGTGTGAGGGTGGGAGGGGGGTGGTGCAGGTGCAGACACACCCAGCCCTGAGACAACAGGCAATGTCATTTAATTCCTAACAATTGGTTTATTGATCATTACAGAATGTCTCTCTGGTGCTTACTGTTCCTTTCCTCTTTTCCCAATCACAATTCGCCTCTCCCTGCCCCCTTCCTACTCCCAGTCCACAACAGAGACCCATACCAGAATCGGGTTGATCATCCCTCACATAGGTCATGAAATTTGTTTTTATTCACAGCAGCAGTACAGTGCAATACATAAAATTACTACAGTACCATGCAAAAGTCTTAGGCTCCCCAGCTATATAATATGTCTAAGACTTGCACAGTACTGTGTATAATAGCACTAAGTCTAAAAGTTACCTCAGAAACAGTTTGTTAAATTTGCCAAACATTTACTGCTGTGAAGTCATTAAAACCTGTATTTTTATTTTTAATAATTTCAAATACTCCTGTAGCATTTCAGTAGTTTCTGTCTCCATGGTATTTGATTCTAATGTTACAAATGACCTCAATTACAATACACCCACTTAAACTGAGTCATTGCCCATTGTGAGCAGATTTGAATACCCTGGACTAGGTGCAACATAATTCTATGCAAATATCGCAGGCATGCAATGAATGAATTACATTTATGATAATCAATCCCAGTGTTAGTTCCATTAAGATCCTGAGCTTTCCACTGAGCAACAGGATTGTACTAACGAAGAAATTTATTCATTCATGAGATAAGGGGATTGCTGGCAAGGTGAAGGTACCTTCGTCTCATGCTACACTATCAGAAATAAAGCAGGCACTTTCGGGATACAGGTCCAGATTAAGGAATACTGATATATAGCTATACTTCCAGGTCAAAGCCTTCTGAAAATCTGACTGCACATGATCCAGTAGTTCTTGCTTATAAGACCAAGGAGCAGAATGACGCCATTCAGCCCACTGAGTCTGTTCCACTATTTGGTCACTATTCGTTTCTGATGTGCCATGTCGTATGAAACCTGGAAGTAAATTTGGAAAAGGTATAGAGTAAACTTACGAAGGTGTTGCCAGGATTGGAGAGGAGAGTTATGAGGATAGACTAATTACATTGTGGCTGTTGTCTTTGGAACAAAGGAACCCAAGATACCTTTTCAGGATTTACAGAAATAAACTACTTCCCTTAACTGAAGGATCTGTAATGGTATAGATTTAAGTTTATTGAGAGGAGGTTATCAAAGTGTTCAAAAATTATAATTCACTTAGCAAGTGGTAGGTGGCTGAAAGGGGGCGGAAGCAGAAAATTTTGTCACATTCAAAATTACTTGAATGAGCACTTGCAGAACCATTCTACGCAAGATGAATAAAGAACAGGGAAATGTGATTAGCCTTTTATCTACTTTTAGATGGAATGAATAAAATGCTCTGTTCGACACACTCCTGCTCTAAGCACCTCCTGTACTGTAATATCTACAATTCTGATATACTAGCATCTTGTGCAGGACTTCATCAAAATCCTTCTGAAAATCTGACTGCGCATAATCCAGTAGTCCTTGCCAAGATCAAGAAGCAGAATGAAGCCATTCTGCCCATGAGTCTGTTCCACCATTTGGTCATCGTTTGTTACGTGCTTTGTCATGTGACATGGGTGTTCATGGTTTTTCCATGACCATGTTTGTTCTTGGCAAATTTTTCTACAGACATGGTTTGCCATTGCCTTCTTCTGAGCAATGTCTTTACCATAAGATATTGGAGCAGAATTTGGCCATTTGACCCATCAAGTTTGCTCCACCATTTCATCATGGCTCATCCAATCTTCCTCTCAGCCCCAATCTCCTGTCTTCTCCCTGTATCCCTTCATGCCCTGACCAAACAAGAATCTATCAACCTCTGCCTTAACTATACATAAAGACATGGCCCCCACAGCTGCCTATAGCAAAGAACTCCACAGATTCACCACCATCTGTCTAAAGAAATTCTCCTCCTCATCTCCATTTTACAAGACAGGAGACCCCAGCCATTATCAATACTCTTCAGAGATTGTTGGTCTGACATCAGTGGTCACATAACCAGGATTTCTGATATACACCAGCTGCTCATACAACCATCAACTACCTGCTCCCATGGCTTCACATGACCCTGAATGGGGGGGATGGGGGGCTAAGCAGGTGCTCCACCTTGCCCAAGGGTGACCTGCAGACTAGCAGAGGGGAGGAGCACCTTACACCTCCTTTGGCAGAGATGTATCCACCCCGCCACCCACATTTGATCATAGCTGATTTATTTTCCATCTCATCCCCAAAGAACTCCATTATGCAAGTCAAACATGCTTTCCGTTTCATAAATCCATGCTGATTTGTTTTTTTTTGCTGAAACATCCTTCCGTATAGATCCCAACAATTTCCCTGCTCTTGCTGTCAGCTAACCAGAATGGAGTTTACTAGTTCCTAGCTCCCTGCTTTCTCTCAAGCTCCTTTCTTAAATAGTTGGGTACATTTGCTACATTTCAATCTGCAACTAATCCAAAATTTTCAGAATTTTTGAAAGATGATAATGAATGCATCCTCTGTTTCTTGAGGCACTTTCAAAACTCTGGAATATAGATCGTTTCTGCTTGCATGCAGTTCCCTGCATTAAGGTTAGTAAAATAAAACCACTTATATACTCATGGCAATGAATGCTGCATACAGGTCAGTTTTGTTAATTTTGAGACTGGCCTCATTGAATTCTCTCAGAACACTAGCCTGTACTTACACTGGTGATCAATAACCTGAGTCAACTACATTACTGTGAATCTGAATTCACTGATAGACCAACCAGATGAGCAAGAAAGTTAAGTTTCCTCTCTTAATGGACATAGATGAGTATAAACAATCCGTTCCAACAGTCCAATTGTTACATAGTTCTCTGAAGCCAAATCTTAAGAAACTTTATTAACTGAAATAGCTGTGATGCGATTTGAACCTGTCTCTAGACCACTAATCCAAACTTCTGGATCATTAATTCAATAACACAATTACTGCATTGTCATTCACTATAAACTGTTTCATTAAATGCTGTGACTTGTATTTGTATAGTGTTTTTTTTCAATGTTAGGGCATACACAAGCACTATGCAATCAATTACATATTTAAAATTTTTTTTTTAGAGACACAATACAGAACAGGCCCTTCTGGCCCACTGAGCCGCACCATCAGCAACCCACCTATTTAACCCGAGCCTAATCTTAGGGCAATTTACAATGGTCAATTAACCTACTAATTGGTATGTCTTTGCACTGTGAGCAGAAACTGGAGCACCCATGCGCACTTGGGAAGAACACACAAACAAACTCCGAATCTCAACGCCCTGAGCTATAATTGCTAATTGCTAGGTTGGCGCCCTAAAGTATTTGTGAAGTGCCTTGGTGTTTAGGAAGCTGGATTTTTTACTCATGGATCTGTGTGGCGGGGGGGGGTGGTGGTTGAGATTCCATTAAAGATGCTGAATAAACACAAGTTTTTAACCTTGAGTTGTGAGCAGGTAAATAGGAATGATGTGTACTTATGAAGCAGGAGCAAGAGGCTACATTTTTTTTCAGTTTAATTAAAAATGAAGGTAGAATAATCCAGGATGCCAAATCAGAGATCTATAATTCTTGCCAAGGCATTGTAGCCGGTGTCTGATTTTCAGAACGTTTCTTATATTTCTTCTAGCTTTGTGTTGAGTCTCATTGTGTTGTGATAAAAGTTACAAGATCCCTGCAAATCACTTAATACAAGTATCGCATTATTAGTGATGAAATTGCGGCAGGAAGCTGTCCTCAATACAGCAACTTAACAAATAATGAGGCATGTACCTTTTCAATATTTACTCTGGTCCCTCTAGACATGACATCGTACTGCCAGCTCCAGCTGATTGCTGTGGAGAGTTTTATGTAAATAAGTTATCATAGGAGATTGATCACAATACCAAAGGCTGCAGCCTTGCATCTATGTTAAATTGGAAGGGGAGAGGGAGGGGGTTGGTTTTCAGTAAATTAGAGTACATCTCTATCCCAAGAACCTAAATTACTCCAAAGCCCTCATGACCTTATATCTTCTATGCTGCAACTAATAAGGGCCTCACCACCAAATTTACGGCACATTCATCAGCCAGAGGTGCTATATATATTATGTTATTTCTGGTTGAAAAATTGATACCTTGCTTTCCTATTACAAGGAAGCTGGTGTGGCTGTATTGTACTTACAAAATATTATTCAGGGCCTTAAATAAATAACTGAAGTCGAAAAACATGCAAATCAAGAACAATTATTAAAATATAATGAGACAGAGAGACTCAAGACCAAAGCAGAGCAAGGTAAGAGAACTATTGCCTCACATATTTGCCAAGTTAACTTGTGGGGTTTGTTTGTCTATTATCAGTCATGGGAGAAATAATTTTATAAAAAGGCGGTACTGCACTTCTTCCACAGAACATGCATATCGTGAATTCGGACAGCCGGTGGAAATTCTGATATCTATTCCCAACTGTGAAACCCCATGAAATCATGACTTTATCTCATGGTCAACATATGATACCACATTATGAAAACTTGGTGCATTGTCTTAACTAAAAATTAACTCAGTTTAATGATTTAAACTAATGACTGAATGCCCTCACCACCATAGCCTGAAAATCAATTATACACGTGTAAATAAATTTTCACACCCTAATGTCATATGCTGCTTAATGTGCAATTACCTGAAGTTTTGTAGTGTTTTTGTATTTCAACTGAAGTTAGAAGATTTGGTAGGCATAAAAGATGACAGCTGGTCATGTGTCAACCTGCAGACAAAAATTCAGTAAAGTCAATGGTAATGTTGCATTTAGTGTGATGCTATTACAGCTCAGGCGTCAGAGTTTGGAGTTCAGTTCTGGTGATCTCTGTAAAGAATTTGTATGCCCTTCCTGTGACCGCATGGGTTTCGTCCGGATGCTCTAGTTTCCTCCCACAGTCCAAAGACGTCGCAGTGAGTAAGTTAATTGGTCATTGTATATTGTCCTGTGATTACTTACTTACTGCCCGTTATGCTGCTGGCACTTATAGGGCAGCAATGAAGGTCCCCCAACTCTGTCTGTCCTTGGCCATCGTCTCTACTGTGCCCCAGGTGTGCTTCAGGGTCCTCATTCGGGCTGTACAGTTCGGTGCCAAGTTGTCTTTGGTCTTCCACATTTCCTCCTCCCGTCAGGGGTCCAATGACGTGCAGTCTTGATGACAGAGTTGGCCTCATCACGTGCCTAATCCATTTCCAATGCCTCCTTGTGTTGATTGTGGCCATGACCTCTTGGTGACGCTGAAAGAGTAGGCCATAGATGGAGATCTTTCTTGGCCAGAAAATACAGGAGTATCTTCTGAAGGCTCATGGTGTTGAATGATAACAGCTTGGCAAGGTCTCTCTCTGTCATGCACCAGCCTTCTGACCTGTACAGGAATGTGGTCAGAGCACGGTTCTGTTTCAGCTTCAGCTTGATATGGATACTGTACTTTGATGGTTCCTATATGTTGCTCAGATTCAATATGTGGGTTGCTGGGCATTCTGGGCTCATTGTGCCGGGAGGACCTGCTTCATGCTGTATCTCTAAACAAATTGAACAGCACTTATTTGCATTCATAGATCTGAAACTTGTATGACCAGAAGCAATTCGTCTTTAGCATGAACACTAGTAAGCAATTCCTCAAATAAATCTGAACATCCATGCAGTAATGTCTGGAGCCTGCTGTTGCTGTGGGCTTGATGACCAGCTCTTCGCCTCCAGGTAGAATCAAGCAAAGCACAAAATACACAGCTGTGATCTGCTGATTCAAGGACAAGGAACAATCCCACAATCCTCTCTGCTGGGAGCACTGCGCACAGGTAGACATCAGGTGTGAGGAAAGCGCAGTGACAGCAATTACCATGGCCCTAAGTGCTGTCAGTAACTCTGTGCCCCAGCCACACCACCATCCCCTCCCCAAAGTCTGTCCAAGGGCATATGTAACGGCCAATGCCCATTAGCTGAAAGCCCCACAGGACTGTGCACCACAATCTGTGCACGTAGCAAATGCCCAGATAGCAATAATGACAGGGCATGGCTGTCTAAAGCACTCAATTAGATGCAGAGAGTGTTTGCATGCTGCATTCCCACTTAGAGATTTTAATAATCTTGAGTCCTCCGACTGCAGCTTATCTTTGAAAATATGCACTCATTTCCGACCCTGTAGTGTTTCTAAAATATAAATTGTCTCTTTCTATCCCAAGACAGAATCTTAAAACAAAAATCATCAATGCGTAAGAACCCAGAGAAATCTTAAGCTCAAGCAAATTGTGGTGTGATTCTTGTAGTGTAATAGTACAATTTTCATTCATTTATTTTAAATATTTCCAAATAGATAGTAAAATAATCTTTTTAATGAGGTTTGTCCTGAAGGATTTAAACTGGGATATAACAGGTACACATTATGCATCATACTTAGGAAAACAGAATAAAATGTAAGACTATTCCAGTGGGAAATCTGATAAACTGCATGGGTAATGTATAAGAATATTTTTTAAAATATCAGGTGAAATTTCATGTGTTATTAAGCTTTCCCCTAAACTTTAGGTTTATTTCCATTGAGATCGATGGGGTGAAGGCACACAGTGTTTTCCCTAGGGTTGGGAAGATCAAGAACTAGAAGGTGTAGGCTTAGGGTGAGAGGGGAGAGATTTAACAGGAAACTGGAGCAAAAGTTTCACTCAGAGGGTGGTCACTATATGGAGGAAACTACCAGAAGAAATGGTTGAGACCGGTATATTTACAACATTTAAAAGGTACGTAGATGGGTTCATGAACAGGAAAAGTTTAAAGATTCAAAGATTTAAAGTACATTTATTATCAAGGTATGTAACCCTGAGATTCGTCTTCCCACAGACTGCCACGAAACAAGGAAGCACCATGGAACGGGTTCAGAGAGAACATCAAACACCCAATGAGCAAAGAAAAAAAGAGAACAAATTGCGCAAGAGGCAAAAATGAGAGAGAAACACACAGAGTAGAAATCATCAAACCCCAGGGTCCTTGAAACAGTCTAGCAATGTTCAGCTTAGTTCAGTTCCGCTCAATTTAGTGCTGTTTGGCGCTATATGGGCCAAATGCAGGTGAATGGAACAAGCTTAAATTGGAATCTGAGTTGGCATGAACGAACTTGGGCTGAAGGCCTGTTTCCATGCTGTAATGCTCGATAACTCTTACATTTTTTTTTATAGTTAGGAGGCCATTTGGGCCATCAAGCATATGAGTGTTCATAAGGTAATCCCATACCCCCACTAATTTTCCCTGCAACCCACTCCTCCGCACTCTCCCACTAGATTTCTGAATGGACAATGAACCCATGAACTCTGTTCACTTTTTCAACTGTTTATTTAATTTATTTGTATATATTTGTTTGAGTGGTGAAGGGGAGATACGCCTCTACCAAAGAAGGTGCAAGGTGCTCCTTCCCTCTGCTATCCTGCAAGTCACCCTTGGGCAAGGTGTGACACCTGCTTATCTTGCACCACCCCATTATCAGGATCATGTAAGACATGGGAGCAGGTGGTGGATGGTCATACGAACAGCTGGTGCATATCGCAAGTCCTGGTTATGTGACCACTGACACCAAGCAAACAATCTCTGAAGAGCATTGATAATGGCTGGAGTCATCCATCTTGTAAAGACACTGCCCAGAAGAAGGCAATGGCAAACCACCTCTGCAGAAAAATTTGCCAAGACAGTCATGGTGATGGAAAGACCATGCTCACCCATGTCATACGACACGGCACATAAAGATGATAATGATAATGATATATTTCATATTGTAATTTATATTCTTTTTAATGATGTATTATTGCACTGTACTGTTGCCGCTAAACAACAAATTTCACAACATACTCCAGTGATATTAAACCTGATTCTGAATCTGATTCAGTAATCTGGATTCTTACTGAAGCAGTGTGAGGGAGAAAGCCAGCAGGGGTCACACAGAGGAAGAGACAGTCTGCAGCATTTTACTCGGTGTGAGGGAAACAGTCTGCAGGGTCCTTGTTGAACTGGTAAGTGGGAGAGAAAGTCTGCAGCTTCCTTCCTGGTGGCGAGGAGGAGGGAAAACAAGCAGCATCTTGAATGAGCTAGCAAGAGGAACCGGGAGTGAGAAGAAAGCTGCAAGTGTTAAATGTCTCCTTGCATAGTGGTATCAAAATGCTGTGATCGTGAAGACTCATACTCATATATTAAGCACTTCGTTATACATGATAAGCACCAATTATCACAATGTAAATCGCACAAATTGTTTGCGTGACTGCTGTCCACTATAACACTTGAATCCAATGTTTAGAAAGTACTGTTTATATTAAGAAGAGCGATGTAGGTTGAGTCTGTTTATTGGTGGTGTTGATAAATTGCTTGAATTTTCTTCACACAATGATCAGGCTGTTATCTCAGTCCTTCTGTCTGTTAACTGCAACATAACAGACCACAGTAAAGGTTAAATTCAGCAATCCTTCACTTCCAGTTCAGAACTGCATACTAAAAGAAGCCTGGGCTGAAGATAAAGAGACAACTCTGCAGTGCCTGACCCACATTTCCTTTCCCTAAAAGAAATTGCTTCTTACATGTCACCCTCTTTTTAATTTCACATATTAAAGTTTATAGCACATAGAATGTGTGATAATTGACAGTTGAATATTGCCGTGCTGAAGTGATGATGTAATCATTCCTTCAGGAAGAATGTGATTATGTAGCCACAATGCACAGGCAGTATCAGGCAGAATAGGTTGTTCTAAAGTTTATCTGCTGTAAAACAACATTTGCCACCAAAAATGCTTTTGGGCAGTAATCTAAACTTGATGTTGAGTTGAAAGGATGTGAACCACATATTTTGCACTCATAGTTTCTCATAGTACCTCCTCAGTTTAATTAGGTCAAGCAGCATCTATGGAAAAAGAATTACTGTAGTTAATTTCAGGTCTGTTGGCAGAATTTCCTGGACTGTAAATTTTAACTGTTTCCCTTTCCACAGATGCTGCCTTAACTACCTAGTATTTTCTGCTATTATTTCAGATTTCCAGCATTTGCAGCTTTTAAAATTGTTTTATGCTTACTCGAATTGCTGGCTGTAAATGATGTCCAGATAACTGTCCCTAATGCTGTCCCTAATGTGAATCCTTCAGATTCACAGCATCTCCGATGAGTTGGAGCACAGATGAAATCTGTTAAGTTCATAAAAACTCTATGTAAGAGCAAAGCAGCACACACAAACTGCTGGAGAAACTCAGTAAGTCAGGCAGCATCTATGGAAAAGAGTAAAGAGTCAACGTTTCAGGCCAAGGCCCTTCATCAGGATTCCTGTTGACTCTTTTCCATAGATGCTGCCTGACCTGCTGAGTTCCTCCAGCATTTTGTCTGTGTTGCTTTGGAGTTCCAGCATCTGCAGGTTCTCTCGTCTGTGTAAGAGCAGTGTGGAGACCAATATCGAGAATGATCAGAATCAGAATCAGGTTTAATATCACCAGCATATGTCGTGAAATGTTTTGCCTTTGTGGCAGCAGTACAATGTGATACATAATAATAGAAAAAATGTGAAGTACTTCAAGTATGTATATATATTATATATAAAATTAAATAACTAGTGCAAAAGTAGAAATAAAAAAGTAGTGTTCATGGGTTCAATGTCAATTCAGAAATCGGATGGCAGAGGGGAAGAAGCTGTTCCTGAATCATTGAATGTGTGCCTTCAGGCTCCTGTACTTCCTTCCTGATGGTAGCAATGAGAACAAGGCATGACCCAGGTGATGAGGGTCTTTTCCATGGATGCTGCCTTTCTGAGGCATTGCTCCACCTCCTTCTTCCTCTCTCTTGAGCCCTCTAGACGTTTTCATTTTAGGCAATTATCTTGTACTGCTTTGAACATCATGATTGAATCTACTTTCATTTAAACAGATTGAAAATTATATGTAAATATAGATTTAATATATAAAAAATAATGGTTTATTATAGAAATTAAATATTAAATAAAACATGCATATATAATTTAGGATATTGAATATTGCAAATGTATATTTTTTAAATTGTAAAATTCCTTATGTTTTGTAATCCTTTTGTGAGAAAATTCTAAATCTCACTCAGGTATATAAAATTTGCTTTGTTGACCCAAAGAGCTTTCTTAGTAATAATGATGGCTTAGTACACCAGGAAAGCTCGCATAAACCTTATACAACTGAACATAGTATTTTCCAGGAATGTTTCAGTAAAACTAGTTCAGAAATGTAAGTGATTTCCCTTGCTTCTGGTGGAGACGAATGCAAATAACGTACCCTGTGGAGAAGGGATGAGTCACTGACAGCAACTTCAGAATTTCCACCTTAAACTCCACATGCATGGAATTCCCAAAGCTGTTTTCAGATCTGGGGAATGCAAATACTGTTGGTCTCATTACTACTGCAAAAAAATCTACATCTTTCTTGCATTTTCAGTCATGTTCGGCAGTCTGAACCTGGAGTTTAATTCAGACAGGTGTCTGCCATCTTCTGTGTATCTGGCATATTCTGTGGATAAGCAAGGTAAATGATTTTGGGGTTTGGTGGAATGGTGGGGAGGCTAAGAGATGAAAGCTCATGAGAAAGAATAGCAAGTAGCTATCAAAAATGTATTCATATTTTGGGCCACATCTAAGAAACATAGAAAATAGGTGCAGGAGTAGGCCATTCGGCCCTTCGAGCCTGCACCGCCATTTATTATGATCATGACTGATCATCCAACTCAGAACCCTGCACCAGCCTTCCCTCCATACCCACTGATCCCCATAGCCACAAGGGCCATATCTAACTCCCTCTTAAATATAGCCAATGAACTGGCCCCAACTGTTTCCTGTGGCAGAGAATTCCACAGATTCACCACTCTCTGTGTGAAGAAGTTTTTCCTAATCTCGGTCCTAAAAGGCTTCCCCTTTATCCTCAAACTGTGACCCCTCGTTCTGGACTTCCCCAACATCGGGAACAATCTTCCTGCATCTAGCCTGTCCAATCCCTTTAGGATTTTATACGTTTCAATCAGAACCCCCCTCAATCTTCTAAATTCCAATGAGTACAAGCCCAGTTCATTCAGTCTTTCTTCATATGAAAGTCCTGCCATCCCAGGAATCAATCTGGTGAACCTTCTTTGTACTCCCTCTATGGCAAGGATGTCTTTCCTCAGATTAGGGGACCAAAACTGCACACAATACTCCAGGTGTGGTCTCACCAAGGCTTTGTACAACTGCAGTAGTACCTCCCTGCTCCTGTACTCGAATCCTCTCACTATAAATGCCAGCGTACCATTCGCCTTTTTCACCGCCTGCTGTACCTGCATGCCCACTTTCAATGACTGGTGTATAATGACACCCAGGTCTCGTTGCACCTCCCCTTTTCCTAATCGGCCACCATTCAGATAATAATCTGTTTTCCTATTTTTACCACCAAAGTGGATAACTTCACATTTATCCATATTAAATTGCATCTGCCATGAATTTGCCCATTCACCCAACCTATCCAAGTCACCCTGCATCCTCTTAGCATCCTCCTCACAGCTAACACTGCCGCCCAGCTTCGTGTCATCCGCAAACTTAGAGATGCTGCATTTAATTCCCCCATCCAAGTCATTAATATATATTGTAAACAACTGGGGTCCCAGCACTGAACCTTGCGGTACCCCACTAGTCACTGCCTGCCATTCCGAAAAGGTCCCGTTTATTCCCACTCTTTGCTTTCTGTCTGCTAATCAATTCTCTGTCCACGTCAATACCTTACCCCCAATACCGTGTGCTTTAAGTTTGCACACTAATCTCCTGTGTGGGACCTTGTCAAAAGCCTTTTGAAAATCCAAATATACCACATCCACTGGTTCTCCCCTATCCACTCTACTAGTTACATCCTCAAAAAATTCTATGAGATTCGTCAGACATGATTTTCCTTTCACAAATCCATGCTGACTTTGTCCGATGATTTCACCGCTTTCCAAATGTGCTGTTATCACATCTTTGATAACTGACTCCAGCAGTTTCCCCACCACCGACGTTAGGCTAACCGGTCTATAATTCCCTGGTTTCTCTCTCCCTCCTTTTTTAACAAGTGGGGTTACATTAGCCACCCTCCAATCCTCAGGAACTAGTCCAGAATCTAACGAGTTTTGAAAAATTATCACTAATGCATCCACTATTTCTTGGGCTACTTCCTTAAGCACTCTGGGATGCAGACTATCTGGCCCTGGGGATTTATCTGCCTTTAATCCCTTCAAATTACCTAACACCATTTCCCTATTAACATGTATTTCCCTCAGTTCCTCCATCTCACTGGACCCTCTGTCCCCTACTATTTCTGGAAGATTATTTATGTCCTCCTTAGTGAAGACAGAACCAAAGTAATTATTCAATTGGTCTGCTATGTCCTTGCTCCCCATAATCAATTCACCTGTTTCTGTCTGTAGGGGACCTACATTTGTCTTTACCAGTCTTTTCCTTTTTACATATCTATAAAAGCTTTTACAGTCAGTTTTTATGTTCCCTGCCAGTTTTCTCTCATAACCTTTTTTCCCCTTCCCAATTAAGCCCTTTGCCCTCCTCTGCTGAACTCTGAATTTCTCCCAGTCCTCAGGTGAGCCACTTTTTCCGGCTAATTTGTATGCTTCTTCTTTGGAATTGATACTATCCGTAATTTCTCTTGTCAGCCACGGGTGCACTACCTTCCTTGATTTATTCTTTTGCCAAACTGGGATGAACAATTGTTGTAGTACATCCATGCAATCCTTAAATGCTTGCCATTGCATATCCACCGTCAATCCTTTAAGGATGTGCTGGCATTGGAGAGGGCCCAGAAGAGGTTTACGAGAATGATCCTGGGAATGAAGGGGGTAACG
Organism: Mobula hypostoma; assembly: GCF_963921235.1. NCBI lineage: Eukaryota > Metazoa > Chordata > Chondrichthyes > Myliobatiformes > Myliobatidae > Mobula > Mobula hypostoma. The sequence continues at coordinate 11,235,560 of NC_086097.1, forward strand.
TATGAGGAGTGTTTAAGGGCTGTAGGTCTGAACTCACTGGAGTTCAGAAGAATGAGAGTGAATCTCATGGAAACCTATCAAATATAGAAAGCACTAAATAGAGTGGTCATGGAGAGGCTACTTTCTCCAATGGGAGAGTCTAAGACCAGAATACCAGAATGTCCCTTTAGGACAGAGATGAGGAGGAATTTCTTTAGCCAGAGGGTGAATCTGTGGAACTTATTGCCACACGGCTGTGGTAGACAAATCATTGGGTATATTTGAAGCAGAGGTTGATAGGTTCTTGATTAGTCAGGGTGTCAAAGTTACAGAAAGAAGGCAAGAGAAGTGGGCTAGGAGGGAAAGTATATCAGCTATGATGGAATGGTAGAGCAGACTCGATGGGCCAAATGGCCTAATTCTGCTCTTACGTCTAATGGTCCATAATCTTGCGGCGTGGTAGCGAAATGATCAGTGTGACGCTATTGCAGCTCAGGACAGCGGAAATCAGAATTCAATTCTGACATCTTCTGCAAGGAGTCTGAAAGTCCTGCCCGTGAATGCACTGTGAATGCACAGTCCAAAGATGTACCGATAGTTGGTGAATTGCCCATTGTAAATTGTCCTGTGATTAGGTTAGGATTAAGTCGGAGGTTACTAGGCGGCACAGCTCAAAGGGCCAGAAAGGCCTATTCAGCACTGAATCTCTAATTTAAAGTAAATAAATAAATTCAACCCTGAACTGTGTATGGTTTACAGCACCATTAGAGGCATCCAGTTTAATGACTGCATTGTAATTCACAGTTAGCTACCTATTGTCCTCTTGTCTGTTTTGTAGTTTTGTTGGAAAGTTATTGACAGCCTTGTACATATTATAAAACAAAGCTGTTGAGAACACATATTAACTGAACATTTGGATTACTGAAGTCATTAACTGGAATCCAGCAGCTGTTATTTAATTTATCAACGTGAAACATGTCACGCTAAGAACAGAGAGAGACAACATCTTGTTATATATACCTGTAGATGGGAAAGAAGGAACCAAAAGCAAATTGATTTCATTCCTCGAAACCCTGCATCGAGAATATCTTCAAAAAGGAAATGCCTCAAAAAAAAGGTGACGTCCATCATTAAGGGTCCCCCATCCAGGACTCCTCATTGCTACCATCAAGGTGGAGGTATAGGAGTGTGAAGACGCACGCTCCGTGTTTTAGGAACAGCTTCTTCCCTATCACCATCAGGTTTTGGATTGGAAAATGAACCCATGTACACTACCTCACAATATTTCTTTTCTTCTGTCTTTTTGCACTACTTACTTAATTCAATTATATATATATATATTTCTTATTGTAATTATAGCTCTTTTTTTATTATGTTATGCAATGTTGCAGCAAAACAACAAGTTTCATGACATATGCCAACGATATGAAACCTTTCTGATTCTGTTACAGGAGACATTTAAAAAAGCATCTTTTTCCAGTTCACCTTACAGGTGATAACCAGTGAAACCTCGAGCAGTTTTATTCTTTATACTTTATATATTATAGAAAACCTCCTTTGGCTTATTAGCCCAGCTGAAAGATTAATCTATGAGTTCACTAAAGGGTATGTGAGGGGCTGGCACTGAAATAACGTATCAATATTTTATAAGGTAGCTGCACCATACAAATATTTCAGCCCAAATGCTTCATTTACGAGTACTGGGATGAAGCAAATTAAAAAAGTGTCAACTCAAGTTATCATGGACCATTAACTTCGTGCATCTGTGACGTGGAGGTAGCATCAGATACCCGGAGAATTGATTTATTGCTCCTCAACATGTCTCTCTGCTTTAAGACATCTGATTTCAAAGAGCCATAGAATCATTAGGCTGTAGATGGAGGTTAGTTAGCCAACTGAGTGTACTTGGGCCATCTTTTCACTTCCATCTCCTGCCTCTTTCCACAATTTTTCCTGAAAATTGATATATCTCATTTTGAAGATCCTGATTGATTGTGTCGCCACCAACCTTTCCAGAAGAGATTTAGAAATGCAAACTGCTTCAACAGTGAAAAATTAAAGCATCCACTAATACCGAACAACGCACACAAAATGTTAAAGGAACTCAGTAGTCCAGGCAGCACCTATAGAAATGAATAAACAGTCGATGTTTTGGGCTGACACCTTTCATCAGTCCTGATGACCTGCTGAGATCTTTCAGCATTTTAGTTTGTGCTATTATGGGTTTCCAGCATCAACAGAATTGCTTGTGTGTATGATGTGCCAATACCTCCTTCGTCCTATTCAGTGGTGAAACTAGTAGGGCCATTGCCTCATAACTCCATTTTTATCCAATGCAGCTCAGAAAGCATTCATTCCAGATGCACAATGGCTTAGTATTTGACTGCAAGAAACTGCAGAGACTTGGGGACACAGCTCATCACATTATGGAAACCAACACACCCCCTGCCCCCCATACACACACATACTTCTATAGGCTCTGTCTACACTTCTCACTGCCTCAGTAAAGCAGCCAGCATAATCAAAAACCCCACCCATCCCAGACATTCTCTTCTCTCACCCTCCCATTGGGCAGAGATACAAATGCTTGACAGCACGCAACACTAGGTTTTGGGACAGCTTCTATCTGTTATCCGACTCTTGCATTGACCTCTTGTATGATAAGGTGGGCTCTTGACCTCACAATCTACCTTGTTATGATCTTGCACTTTATTGTTTACCTGTCGCTGTTACACTTTACCTTGTTCTATCTCAATGCACTGTGTAATGATCTGATCTGTGTGAGCAGTGTGCAGGACAAGCTTTTCACTGTATCATGGTAAATGTGACAATAATAGAGCCAATACCAATCCCAGTGATTCAGGTTTAAACTTAACCTCTGGTGCTGACTGTGTGGAGTTTGCATGCTCTCCCTGTGTGGGTTGTCTCTGGTCACTCTGGTTTCCCCCCATATCCTAAAGATGTGTGATTTGATAGTCTAGTTGGCCACCGTGAATTACTCTTAGTTTGACAGTAGGTGGTAAAATTGTGGGAACTGCTAGCAATGTGCTCGAGGCCTCAAGGGCCTGAGTTATAGGGAGAGGTTGGCAGACCAGGACTTCATTCCTTGGAACATAGGAGACTGAGGGTGACATACATCATGAGGGGCACAGACGCGGTGAACGCACATAGTCTATTTTTCCCAGGGATGGAGAAGTCTAGGCCTCAGAGCGAATCAAATCGACAGAACCTTTTGTTTGGATGACAATTTAAGTGCCAGGCCAGATTGAAAAGGTCAGGGTGTCAGGGCCCGAGGTGAGGAACAGGCTGGAGCATCTCATTGCTCCATGAGGTTTACTTGGCTCTGTGCTAAACTAAAGGTCAGGGGACGGATTCTCTGTGGACTTTAGCTCAAAGTGCTGTTTGTTTGTGTTTATTGTTTGCAAGTTTTTCTTCTCTGCACTTCGGGTATTTGACAGTATTTTTTTATGAATTCTTTTGTGTTTCTTTGTTTCCTGGCTGCCTGTAAGGAGACAATCTCAAGGTTGTATAACATATACAGACTTAGATAATAATTGTACTTTCAACTTTGAAGTAAAAAGTAGAGGACATAGGTTTTAGGTAGGAGGTGAAAGATTTAAATATGAGCTGAAGGACAACTCCTTCATGCAGAGCAACACACACAAAATACTGGAGGAACTCAGCAGTTTAGGTAGCATCTATGGAAGTGAATAGATAGTCAATGTTACGGGATGATACCTTTCATCAGTCCTGAGTCTTCATGCAAAAGGTGATACATATGTGAAATGAACTGCAGAGAAAGTGGTTGAGGCAGGTACAATAACAAAATTCAAAAGACATTGAGATAAGTACATGGGTAGGAGGGGTTTTGGAGGGATATTAGCGAAATGTTCATTGGAGGGTCTCACTGGTCATCATGGCTGAACCGGACTCAGTGGCCTGTTTCCATGCTGTCACTCTGTGTGGAGCAATTAAAATGGAATTTACACAGGAGTAAAGTAATTAGGACATAGAATAGCACAGCACAGTAGAGGTCCTGCAACCCAAACTGTTCTGCATGGTAGCGTAGTGATTAACAATCCTGGTTCACTTCCTGTCACTGCCTATAGGAATTTGTATGTTGGCCCTGTGATCATGTGGATCTCCTCTGGGTGCTTCGGTTTCCTCCCACGGTTCAAAGAAATACCAGTTGTTTGGCTAATTGATCGTTGTACATTGCCCTGTGATTAGGCTAGGATTAAATCTGGGGGGTTGCTGGGTGGTGCGGCTCGAAGGGGGAAGGGCCTATTCCACACTGTACCTCAGTACATAAATAAATAAACCTCTTGTTCACTCAATCTAATCCTATACAGCCCATGTCCCTCCATTTTTCTGAAATAAAAATGACAAAGTATATATATACCTTGAGATTCATCTCCTTCCAGGCAGCCACAGAACAAGAAACCCAAAAGAACCCATAAATAAAAAGAAGACTATTTATAAGTCTTTTAATTGTCCCTATTGAATCAGCCTCTACCACCACACCTGGCAATGTGTTTCGGGCACCCGCTACACTCTGTGGGAAAAAGTCTACATCTGACACCTCCCCTATACTTTCTTCCAGTTACCTGAAATGGATGTCCTTTGGTTTTAGCATTGCTGCCCTGAGAAAAAGGAGCTGGCTGTTCAGCATTAATGTTGACTTGTGTTTAGGTGTGCAAGTCACTGCTATATCCTTTACACTGGCACAGCTCACACTTGAGCACCCTCAAACAACAGTTGATTAGAAGATGGCCAAATGGTGCAATGATGTCACATACTCATGCAATTACAGTTCCACAGTACTGTCCCCTCCTTCCAGCAGAAAACTTCGGAATTGTTTTACAACTGGTAGAACATTTGTGGCTGGCACAGGACAGGATTCTTCAGTATGTTTGCTGAAGAAGTCAATCCATTAAATTAAGGCTCAATCCACTCATCCTTTAAACTGCACATTAATCTGCCTCTTAGTATCAATGTTTTAGGAACAACTACTTCCCCTCAGCCAGCACTATCATGGATGTGAGCCTCCCCACCATTACGGACTTCTTTTTTTGTAATATAATTTTTATTGAATTTTCAAAAAGAATACATGAAAAAAAGAATCTACCCTCCCCCCTCCCCTTAACCCTCCCCCCCCCCATATATAGTCCTACCTAAAAAGAAAGAAAAAGAAAAAAAAGAAAAGAACCGCCTGGTTATTGGAAGGTTTCCACATGCTCCATGGGATTCAAAATGAATTTGGTATAATTATTTGTTACTTTCCCCAAGTGACCAAAGTCTTTATCAGAGCACTTAAATATGCCATCCTATCTTTTGTAAATAAGGGCGCCAAATATTCAAAAATGTTACATATTTATCTCTTAAATTATAAGTAATTTTTTCGAGTGCAATAGAACTAGCCATTTCATTATTCCAACGATCCATACTTAAATACGAATCAGATTTCCAAGTAACTGCTATAGTCTTCTCAGCTATTGCCAATGCAATTTTTATAAATTCTTTCTGATATTTATTCAATTTAAGTTTCGGTTTTATCCCTTCAATATCACCTAATAAAAATAATACAGGGTTATGTGGAAGTTGAATTGCAGTAATTTGTTCCAATAAGATTCTTAAATTTATCCAAAAGGGTTGAATTTTAAAACAAGACCAAGTAGAATGTAAAAAAGTACCAATTTCTTGATTACACCGAAAACATTTATCAGATAGATTTGAATTTAATCTATTTATTTTTTTGCGGTGTAATATATAATTGATGTAAAAAATTATATTGTACTAATCTAAGTCGAATATTTATTGTAATTGTCATACTGTCAAGACAAAGTCTTGACCAATTTGTTTCATCAATAATAATATTCAGATCTGTTTCCCATTTTTGCTTTGACTTATGGGTTCCTTGTTTAATTGTCTGTTCTTGAATCAAATTATACATACAAGAAATAAATTTTTTAATTTTCCCTTTTTGAATTAAAATTTCAATTTCATTAGGTTTTGGCAAAAACATTGTTTGACCCAGCTTACCTTTTAAGTAAGCCCTTAATTGAAAGTAACAAAAGAAAGTATTATTAGATATTTTATATTTATCCTTTAATTGTTCAAATGACATCAATATACCTCGTTCAAAACAATCTCCTATAAATTTAATCCCTTTTTGGTACCAATTATATAAAAGTTGATTGTCCATTGTAAAAGGAATAAGTCTGTTTTGGAACAAAGGTCTCCTTGCTAATAGAGATTTCTGTGTTTCATTATCAACATTTATCTTATTCCATAGATCAATCAAATGTGTTAATATAGGAGATTCTTTCTTTTCCCGTATCAATTTAGATTCCCATTTATATATAAAATCTTCAGGTCTATTTTCTCCTATCTTGTCTAGTTCTATTTTAATCCATGCTGGTTTTCGATCATCGAAGAAAGATGCAACAAATCTAAGTTGATTTGCTTTATAATAGTTATTATTATTTCCTCTTTTTATGGAACTAATACGTCAAGCAGAAAAAATACATAAACTTCCAGAATCTTTTTCAACAGCTATTGTAATAGTATTGCCAAAAAAAGACAGAGATCCTATGAAACCAGCATCATATAGGCCTATTTCTTTATTGAATATGGATTATAAAATAATAGCAAAAATTTTATCGATTAGATTATCTAAATATTTACCAAAATTAATACATATGGATCAAACAGGATTTATTAAAAATAGACAATTGGCAGATAATGTAACTCGGCTACTCAGTATAATTCATTTGGCACAAAAAAGGGATGAGAAGAGTATAGTAGTAGCTTTGGATGCAGAAAAAGCATTTGATAGATTAGAATGGGATTTTTTATTTAAAGTACTAGAAAAATATGGGTTAGGAACATCTTTTATAAATTGGATTAAAACTTTAAATTCTAACCCTAAAGCTAAAGTGGTGACAAACTCTCAAATTTCAACACCATTCCAGTTAAAAAGGTCAACTAGACAAGGTTGTCCACTATCACCTGCTTTATTTGTATTGGCGATAGAGCCATTAGCAGAACTAATTAGAATTGATCCAGATATTATGGGTTTTAGAGTTAATCAGGAGGAATATAAAATTAATCTTTTTGCCGATGATGTTTTGATCTATTTAACAAATCCACAACATTCATTACATAAATTATCTTCTAGATTGGATGAATATGGGAAGGTATCAGGTTACAAAATAAATTGGGATAAAAGTGAAATTTTACATCTTACTAAAGGAAACTATAGTCAATGTCGATTAGTAACCCAATTTAGATGGCCGGTAAATGGTATAAAATATTTAGGTATAAGACTTGATAATGATCTAAAGAATTTATATAAATTTATTTATCACTATTGAAAAAAATTCAAGAAGATCTTGACAAATGGATGATATTACCAATAACATTAGTAGGTAGAGTCAATGTTGTAAAAATGAATATATTTCCTAGATTACAGTATTTGTTTCAAACATTACCACTACAATTGCCACAGAAATTTTTTCAAGAGTTAAATAAATGTGTGAGAAAATTTCTTTGGAAAGGTAAAATGTCAAGAATATCATTGGAAAAATTGACATGTAAATTTGGGTTAGGAGGGTTACAACTTCCAAACTTTAAAAACCATTACGGACTTATTCAAAAGATGATGCTTCAAGGAGACGGCATCCATCATGAAGGGCTCATCATCCAGAACCATGTCCTCTTCACATTACTAGCATCAAGGAGGGGGTACAAGACCCAAATTCAATGTTTTAGAAATGTTTCTTCCCCTCTGACATCAGATTTCTGAAGAGTCCAAAATCGCTACTTTTATTTATTTATTTATGTATGTATGTATGTATATATTTTCTGTTACAACCCATGGTATCTCTTGCACTTTACTGCTGCCACAAATCAACAAATTTCACACCACAAAACAAAATGCTGGAGGAACTCAGCAGGTCAGGCAGAATCTACGGAAATGAATAAATAGTTGAGGTTTTGGGCCAAGACCCTTCTCCAGGACCCTTCACAATATCTGTCAATAATAATAGATCGGATTCTGATGAATATACAAAGTCTCCAAGGTCTTCGAGTCTTACCACAACGTGATATAATCACACATTCTTTTTCCTATATTTGATTGTGTAGTTTGGATTTAACTCCTTGGTAATGGATTGATGCACTTCTCTAACATCAGAACTGTCTCAATGTATGCAATATCTTCAGCTTTGTGCAAAGCTACTCTATTAGTGAGTGTGGGATTTCCTCCAGAACTAACTTCTGTGAGTAAAACCATTGTCTTTTATTCCCTTATTTCAGAAAGTTTTGAACTATCTATTCATTTTTTTTTATTGAGATACAGCACTGAATAGGCCCATCCAGCTCTCCGAGACACACTGCCCGGCAATCCCCTGATTTAACTGTGGCCTAATCATGAGACAATTTACAATAAACACATTCTAGTGACCCTCTCACCTCTTCTCCTCCCCTACCCCTATAACCTGCCCATCACCTCCCTCAGGTTCCCCTCCTCATTCCATTTATTCCATGGTCCACTGTCCTCTCCTATTAGATTCTTTTTTCTTCAGCTCTTTACCTCTTCCACCTATCATGCTCAAGCTTTGTACTTCGTTCCCCTCCCGTCCCTACCCACCCACCTTCCCCTCACCTATCCCCTGCCAGCTTGCGTTCCTCCCCCTGCTCCCTTGCCTTCTTATTCAGGATTATGCCCGCTTTCCTTTCCAGTCCTGATGAAAAGAACTTTTTTTCCCTTCATACATGCTGCCTGTCCTGTTGAAGTTCCTTTAACATTTTAGAGTGTGACGCTGAAGATTATCTTAACTTTGTGCCCCTTATCTTAGAAAGGATGTGCTGATACTGCAAAGGGTTCACAACAATTATTCCAAGATCAAACAGCTTGTCATATGAAGAGTGGCAGATGGCTCTGGGCCTGTATTCACTGGAATTCAGAAGAATGAGAGGTGACCTCATTGAAATCTTTCGGATGTTGAAAGGCCTGGATAGAGTGGATGTGGAAAGGATGTTTCCAATGGTAGGAAAGTCTAAGATCAGAGGACACAACCTCAGAATAGAGGGCAGTCCTTTTAGAATGGAGATAGGGAGGAATTTATTTAGTCCGAGAGTGGTGAATCTGTAGAATTCATTACCACAGGCGACAGTGGAGGCTATGCCTTTAGATATATTTAAGGCAGAGGTTGATAGATTCATGATTAGTCAAGGCATGAAGGGATACAGGGAGAAGGCAGGAGATTAGGACTGAGAGGGAAAATGGGTCAGCCATGATGAAATGGCGGAGCAGACTCAATGGGCCAATTGGCCTAATTCTGCTCCTATATCTTATGGTCTTATTTCCAGCATCTGCAGAATCCCAAACAACCCACCCACTCAAATCCATCAACTACACAGTGGCTGAGTTAATTGTGATTCTTCCACCATCCATAGGACCAAAATAAAAGTGAGAACAAATCGTCCTTGTCCCTGGGGCACTGCATGTGAACATAAAATACAAACTTACTTCCATTTATACCTGCATCCATGAACATCTGCAGGTTCAGATTATGTGAATAATTAGTGACACAGAGAAGTATGGTTTTATGAGCACCTGAGATTAAAGAATGCATTGCATTCATATAAACACAGTGGCCACTTTATTGTGCACGTCCTGTACCTAATAAAGTGGCCACTGAGTGTATGTTCATGGTCTTCTGCCACTGTAGCCCATCTGCTTGAAGGTTCAATGTGTTGTGCATTCAGAGATGCTCCTGCACACCACTGTTGTAACGTGTCATTATTTGAGTTACTCTCGCCTTCCTGTCAGCTTGAAACAGTCTGGCCGTTCTCCTCTGACCTCTCTCATTAACAAGGCATTCTTGCAACAAAACTGCCCCTCACTGGATTTCTTTTTTTTGTTTTTCCACACCATTCTCTATAAAGTCCAGAGATTGTTGTGTGTGAAAATCCCAGGAGATCAGCAGTTTCTGAGATACTCAAACCACCCTGTCTGACTCCAGCAATCATTCTATGGTCAAAGTCACTTAGATCACCAATCCTTCCCTATTCTGATGTTTGAACTGAACTTCTTGACCATGTCTGTTGCTTTGTGCATGGAGTTGCTGCCACATGATTGGCTGATTAGATATTTGCATTAACGAGCAGGTGTATCTAATAAAAGTGGCCACTGAACGTATAAAAAACAAAAACTGCAGATGCTGAAATTTTGAAATGGAAACAGAAAATTGTGGACAGAATATGCTAACGTCCTTTTTTTCTGTTTCTATAAATTGAGCCCTTTGCAACATTACTGGGTGTTCCAGAGTATGTGACTGATGCAAAGCTATATTTTTGTACTGTTCCCACTGTGGTAATGAAGCAGCACAGTGGGGTTCTATTAAATCTGAGAATATCCTTGAAATGTTTTCTCCATTCCCCTTAGCATTCTCCCGCAGACAGACTGAGAGGGGTCTGATAGCAGATCCCAATCATTATCTGGATTCCATTTATCAAGGGGACCACATCTACATGAACAGACAAGTCACGCAGCAGATCGTGCAGTTCAGTTTGATCCTGAACTCATGTACTGACTGTGTGGAGTTTGCATGTACCACAGGCTTCTCCCCCGCCCCCCACCCCCAGGTGCTCCAGTTCAATCCCACTTCCCAAAGGTGTTTTGGCAGTTTAATTGAGCCACTGCCAAGTACCTGTTCACCCAAGCTAACAGCAAAAACATAAATAGGGTGCTGATGGTAATCTATGAAAGAGAATAAGCTGTAGGAATATATCAAAATAGGGAGGGGAGAAACACATTTATTGGAAATCCCCTCTAGATGCCATTATTTATGTATTTATTTATTTATTTAGAAATACAACACGGAGTAAACCCCTCCAATCCTGTGAGTCTGCGCTGCCTAGCAACCCATCTACTTAACACTACCCTAATCACAGGACAGTTTACAATGACCAGTTAGCCTACTAACTGGCTTGTCTTTGGAATGTGGGACCCAGAGGAAACTCACAGGGTCACGGGGAGAACATACGAACTCCTTACAGATGGTACTTACTTACTGCACGTTATGCCACTGGTGTTTAGGGCAGCAATGAAGGCTCCCCATCTCTGGCTATGTTCAAAACTTCCTTCATCGTGTCAGTAGCTTCTTCCTGGTTTTCACTACCGACAGTCATGCAAGTCTCAGGTGGAGAATCGGGAATACCATCACACCCAGATGGAGAAGGGTTCCTCACTGCTGTTTCTGTAACAATTTTGTTTTCCCAGTCGGGGTTTCGGCCCTGAGCTAAACCCCTGAACTTGGAGAACTCTTAGTCTGGTCTCTGTCCTTTGACCTGTTTGACACGGGTGATGCTACCAAGAGCCAAAGCATAAAGCCATGCATCCAGCCAACACAGCTCTCTGGGTTATTTGGGCACACAAGCCTCCAAACTATGACAAGATTGTGGTCCTCTTGAAGGTTACAGACTATGCCAGAATTAAACTCTGAAATCTGACTCTCCAAGCTGTAATAACGTCATGCCACCTGCTATGCTACCATGATATATATGGGCTGATTGGCCTTTTGTCTACATTGTCAAAAGTAGATCTGGTAATTTGGACATGGTTTCCATCAAGAGAAATCCCAGAAGCATGTAAAATACAGCATCAAGCATTATACATTGCCTTTCCCAATTTCACAAAAGCCTTCAGCTCCATCAACCAAGAAGGATTAGGGAAAATTCACAGATTTTTATACATAAATAAATAGACTCCGTCTCTGTGAAAAGGCTGTTCAGAAACTTATTATAGATTTGTTTACATATTCCAATTGTTGAAGTAATGACACAATGATCGGCTCTGTTTGCTTTGCATTGAACCAAGTCAATATAAAAATCTAAAACCACTGTTTCACAATTGTTTTGCAATACATACATGATAGCATTAATGCACTTAAATTTGCCGTTTCCTTTTTTACAATGATCTATTAAATCAACAATACAATCAGCTTAATATTAAGCACTGATAACAATGTTCTTTGATTGCTGTAGACCGAAGCCATACATTTTTTAATGTTTAACATTCCAAGACGGTTGTGGAAGTTCATTGGTATGAATACAAATAGCTCCAATAAGCAAGGAGCATTTCAGCTGCAGTTATAACATGTGCCGTCCGATGGCAGTGCTCTACTCAATGCCTGCCAAAGGATCAATAGCACCACCAACAGGCACTTTGTAATACAACCACCATTTGAAAGTGGGAAATCCACATTCAAAAATGCTGGAGGAAGAGAAAGTTGAAACTAGAAGTACGTACGTGTCACCATATACAAACCTGAGAGTCATCAGCAGGTCAGGCAGCATCTATAGAAGGAAATGAGCAGTCAACATACAGATCAGTAAAGGGTCGCAGTTCAAAACCTCAATTATTCATTTCCCTCTGGTGATGTCGAGCTGCTGAGTTCCTCCAGCAATTTTGTGTATCCTGATGAAGGCTCTCTGCCCAACACATCAACTACTTATTCCTTTCCATTGATGTTGCCCAGCCTGCAGAGTTCCTCCAATATTTTTGAATGTGTTGCTCTGTATTTCCAGAATCTACACAATACCTTGTGCTTATTTTTCGTGTGTTGCTGTCTGAACCCCTGAATTCATCCAGCACTTTTTTTGCATGTTGCTCCAGATTTCCAGCACATTCAGTCTCACCTAAATCCTCTCTTGGGTGTGTCAAGGTGATTGCCCACTTTTTCTTTGACTTTTTCTTCCTCACTGTTTTTAGATACTTTCTATTTGCCTTTAGGACAAGACATTTAACCAAGACCTCTAATGACCTGTCAGTTGGATGTAAAAGATCTCATCACAATCCAAAGCAGGGCCAGAAAGTTGCCCTTCCTGCTCAGCATTGCCTTTTTGCTCAACAAGCATGTCTGCATCAGATTATCTGGATCCCAGCGTTAATAACCAGGGCATCTATTTCAACCATACTAGTTCAGAACCAGGATAAGTAATTACTTTGGCGAATAATTACAAAGTCATTATTTTATTTTTATAATCTTGGACCATGGGTGTCGTTCCTTAATGACCCCTAGGCTTTGGTATTCAACATCACCATATTTTGAGTTTCCCCAAGATTAACTAGCTGTTTCAACCACAGGACGTGAATTAAAATCAGAATCAGAATCAGAAACAGAAACGGCATCTGTTAGTCTCATGAGACCATGGATTTGTGCCTTGGAGGGTTTCCAGGGCCCAGGCCTGGGCAAGGTTGTATGGAAGACCAGCAGTTGCCCATGCTACAAGTCTCCCCTCTCCACGCCACCGATGTTGTCCAAGGGAAGGACATTAGGATCCATACAGCTTGGAACCGGTGTCGTCTGTTACGAGAATACACATAAAATTAAGATGTTTGCTGGCCTGGGCTAGCATCAGTGGCATCAGCAGTTGGTCTGCCACCTGCCCTCAGGGGAAGGAGAGATAAGGAACAATGGAGCAGCGTCTGGAGATGTGTAATGAAGGGATGTGGGAGAGAGAGCTGTCTGGAGCGGCTCCCCCCTTTGAACCCTGAACTGTTTGAAGTGATGGACAGGCGATACCCCAGCAGGGGGATAAAAAGGGACAGGTTCGCTAAGACAGAGACACACGCCACCCGAGGTAACGAGACCCTGGAAGCGGTGCGCCTCTCACGAGTGGTGAGAAGTACCGGACAACGCACAGGGTGGAAAGGTACGATCAGCGGGAACCCGGTGTGTGTCCGCCCTTGCCTGGGTGCCGGGTTCACTGCAGAGGATCGACCGCATCTGGAGGAGGGGTCACAGTCGGTGACCTCAGGTGACATCACCAAGGACCCGCCCAAAAGTTGCTCGTGAGCAATCTCGCTGGTCTGTGAGTGAAGCTGTGCTGAATGATGAGTTATTCTCTCTGTCTCTCTTCCCCCACCTTGTCCATCGCCATGGCAACGATTACTGCGAACTGAACTTTGAGTCATTTTGAAATTGGTCATTTACCCCTAGACAACGATAGAGCTTGATTGATGCTGTTATCTTAATTCTGTGCACATGTGTGGTTATCATTGTTGAATTGTTGCATTTATTATCCTTTCGATTACTGTGTTGCTTGTTTCTTTAATAAAACTTTCTTAGTTCTAGTACTCCAGACTCCAACTGAGTGATCCATTTCTGCTGGTTTGGCAACCCAGTTACGGGGTACGTAACACGTCGCAGAGCAATGTGTGGTTAAGGGCCTTGCTCAAGGACACACACGCTGCTTCAGCCAAGGCTTGAACTAGCGACCTTCAGATCACTAGACGAACGCATTATATATAGTATTATGTAAAAGTGTTAGGCACATAAATATACTGTAGCTAGGATGCCTAAGACCTTTGCACAGTACTGTATTTGTCAACATGGAATGGGGAGCGAGTTTGTAAATCTGGCAGGAGCAAAGGATGCTGGGAATGGCGAGGGTGGGATGTGGGACAGGTGACAGAGAAGGAATGCCAGGGGACACACCCAGCCCTGAGACACCCAGCAAGGTCTGAAGTCTCATTCTAAATAATTGGTTGATTGATCATTACAGAATGGCTCTCTGGTGCTTCCAAATCCCTCCTCTCTCTCTTTCTCTTTTCCCAACCATGATTCCCCCCTCTCCCTGCCCCTTCCCACTCTCAGCCCACAACAGAGACTCCTATCAGAATCAGGTTTATCATCACTCATGTATGACATGCAATCTGTTGTTTTTTGCAGCAGCAGCAATACAGTGCAATACTATATATATGCTTAAATTAAAAGTGCAAAAAGAGAGCAAAACTTAGTGAGGTACTGTACGTGGGTTTATTGTCCGTTCAGAAATTTGATGGCGGAGGGGAAGAAGCTGTTCCTGAAACACTGAGTGGGGGAGGGGGGTTCTTCCATCTGCTGTACCTCTCCCTTGATGGTTGCAATGAGAAGAGGGCATGTTCTAGTTGAATTTACCATCCTGATCTGTAAAAATTCCCTGCAAGTTTGGTTGGCTGTGAAACATTGGTCCTAAGGTCACTCGGAGGGCATGAGCTACATTATCAAACTCATCGCAGGGCAACCCATGTGGATGCACAGAAGGAGGTGGATATAGTGTAAAAATAGTTGATGTGTAGGCAATTCTTGTCATGTGAGCGTCACACTCCGTGCCACACTACAGCATCACATTTTGCTGTCTATTTATATAACTTATTCTAGGCAAAGCTTCTGGCAAACTTTTTTTTTCCAAAATCCAGCAGAACTCTACAGGAACAAAAAGTTTCAGATCCATTAATTAATCTTTCCATGTACAAAGTAAGGTTCTAAGCCACATCCTGAAAGGCAATTAACCTTTTATTGAACTCACCTAGTGTTTACTTAATGTCCATCTGACTCAGACAGCACACACCCAAGCAGAAAGATCCCCCCGGATCTGGAAAGGGTTACCTACCTAGCAGTGAGCATCCCAAGTGGCAGTGATAAGGAAACCCTGCATTGATTTCCAGGGAAATAGGCTAGATTGACGGAATTGCAGTTCGTGCTGCTTCCTCATTGCTCTGGAGTCCTGTGGTTGAACTCGACTTAGGGTCCTGTTGCTGTGGAGTTTGCACGTTCTTTCCTGAGGCCATACAGGTTTCTTCTGGGTGCTCTGGCTCCTTCCCGCATCCCAAAATAGACTGGTAGGTCTATTACAAATTGGGAAATTGGGCACCATGGTAGGGTAGCGGTCAGTGTGACACTGTTACAACTTGGGGGCATTCCAGAGTTCAGGGATCAATTCTGGTGCCATTCCGTAAGGAATTCTTGTATGTCCTCCCTGTGGAATGGGCAGATTTTCCCCAGGTTCTCTGGCATCCTCCCACAGCCTAAAAATGTTCTGGCTAGATTAATTGGTCATTGTGAATTGTTCTGTGATTAAGCTAGAGTTACCAGAGTTGTGGGGTTGCTGGGGTCTATGCTCACTATTCTGCCTAGTCTCAACAATCAGCACCGGGACCATAGCCCTCCATACCCCTCAATCCATGTACCTATCAAAACTTCTCTTAAACATTGAAATCAAACTCGCATGCACCACTTGCACAGGCAGCCTCCCACGACCCTCTGAGTGAAAAAGTTCACCCTCATATTCCCCTTAAACATTTCACCTTTCACCCTTAACCCATGACCTATAGTTGAAGCCTCACACAATTTCAGTGAAAAAAAAGACTACTTGCGTTTATTCTACCTATATACCTCATAATTTTGTATATCTCTATCAAATCTCTGATCAATCTTCTACATTCTGAGGAATAAAGTCCTAACCTGTCCAACCTTTCCCCATACCTCAGGTTGAAAGACAAATGCACAGGTAAATGGCTAGGAAAGGTTAATGGGTGCAGTGCAGACAAATGGAACCTATTAAAATGAGCATGGACCCATTGGGCTTAAGGGGCTGATGATCTGATGTGGGACAACTCTATAACTCTAATGGCACACTGGGACTAGCAGCAGGTGAATTTAGAAATGAAGAGAAGGCAGGTCAGTGAAGCTGCAGTACATGACTACATGCATGACAAACAGAAAAAAACCCAGCACATTATCGACAGACCTAAGTAACCCCACAATCAAAGGGCCTACAGTGCCACCACACCAGGCCAGGGATGGTTTTGTTTTGTTGTGTTGAGATACAGCCCTTCCGAGCCCGCCAGCAATCTCCCAATATAATCCCAGTCTGATCACAGACAATTTACAGTGACCAATTAACCCACCAACTGGTAGGTCTCTGGACTGTAGGAGGAAACCCACACGGTGACGGGGAGAACATACAGGCAGTGGTGGGAATTGAACCTGGGTCGCTGGTCCTGTAAGGTGTTGTGCTAACCACTACGCTACCATGTCACCCCACTGTAGTGGACAAATAAAAACAACCAACAGGAGGATGAGGTCCCAAGTGCGTTCCCATCCTCAATGATGACAAGGCCGTTAGCAGAGCTAAAGAAGTCACAACTAGTTTTCAACCAGAGGTATCAAGTCCTTCTTGGCTCCCCCCTGAGTGCCTTTAACCCCTTCACTGAAGCCAGTCTTCAGCTAATTTGATTCATTCCACTTGATATTAAGTAATGACGGAGAGGATTGGTTACAGTAAAGACCTCTGGGGCCAGGCAATCTCCCAGATGAAGCACTGATGACCTGTACTCTACAACCAGCTGCACTTCCAAACAAACTGTTCTGGTACAGTGACAAAACTGGCATCTACCTGACACGGTGGAACATTTTCCAGGCATGTCCTGTTCACAGAAAAAAAAAGTCCAACTAATTACTACCCAATCCATTTACTCTCAATAATCAACAAAGTACAGGAATCTGCCTTCAATAGTTCTAGTGACCAGTGCTTAGTCACCATTAACTTACTTACCGATGCCCAGTTTGGTGGTCCTTGGAATCACTGAGCTCCAGATATTGCCACATCCTTATTCTGAACAGGGATAAACAAGTAGAGTTCCAGAAGTGGGGTAAGAATGACTTCGTGCTTGACATCAAGGCAGCATTTGACCAAATGGCATCAAAGAGAAACCACTTCTAGTGATTGGCGTCATGTGTCAAATGCCCGGGTAATCTGATGCAGCCATGCTCGTTGAGCAAAAAGGCAATGCTGAGCAGGAAGGGCAACTTCCTGGCCCTGCTTTGGATTCTGATGAGATCTTTTACATCCAACTATCAGATCAGTAGAGACCTTGGTTAAATGTAGTGGGTTTGGACCTGTACCTCACGGTAAAGCCCTCCCAGTGGTACATGGAGCTTAGAAAAATAGAGGGCTATGGGCAACCCTAGGTAATTTCTAAGGTAAGGACATGTTCGGCACAGCTTTGTAGGCCAAAGGACCTGTATTGTGCTGTAGGTTTTCTATGCTTCTGTGCTTTTATGTTTCAACCATTGAGCACATCTACACAAAACATTGCCGTAGGAAAGCAGCATCCATCATCAAAGATCCCCACCACACAGTCTAGGACCAGAAGGCACAGCCTCAGGATAGAGGGGACCTACTTAGAACAGAAATGAGAAGGAATTTCCTTAGTCAGAGAGTGGTGAATCTATGGAATTAATTGTCACAGACAGCTGTGTAGGCCAAGTCATTGAGAATTCTTAAAGTGGAGATTGATGGGTTCTTGTTTAGTAAGGACATCAAAGGTTACGGAGAGAAGGTAGGAGAATGGGGTTTAGGGTAGTAATGAATCAGCCATAAGGGAATGGCAGAGAAGACTCAATGGGCCTAATGGTCTCATTCTGTTCATATGTCTTATGGAGCAATGTCTTAGACCCAACTACCTTCAGCTGCTCAATTAACAACTTCTGAAAACCCACATGCAATGTTTCAGTAATAGCTGCCTGCCCTCTGCCATCAGATTTCTGAATGGTCCATAATCCCATAAACACCACCTCACTTTTTCCTTTTTTTGTACTTATTTTTATTGTCTTGCAACCTGCTGCTGGTACAAAACAGCAAATTATACAACACGTGTTTATAGCGAGAGGATTCGAGTACAGGAGCAAGGAGGTACGACTGCAGTTGTACAAGGCCTTGGTGAGACCACACCTGGAGTATTGTGTGCAGTTTTGGTCCCCTAATCTGAGGAAAGACATCCTTGCCATAGAGGGAGTACAAAGAAGGTTCACCAGATTGATTCCTGGGATGGCAGGACTTTCATATGAAGAAAGACTGGATGAACTGGGCTTGTACTCGTTTGAATTTAGAAGATTGAGGGGGGATCTGATTGAAACGTATAAAATCCTAAAGGGATTGGACAGGCTAGATGCAGGAAGATTGTTCCCGATGTTGGGGAAGTCCAGAACGAGGGGCCACAGTTTGAGGATAAAGGGGAAGCCTTTTAGGACCGAGATTAGGAAAAACTTCTTCACACAGAGAGTGGTGAATCTGTGGAATTCTCTGCCACAGGAAACAGTTGAGGCCAGTTCATTGGCTATATTTAAGAGGGAGTTAGATATGGCCCTTGTGGCTACGGGGATCAGGGGGTATAGAGGGAAGGCTGGGGTGGGGTTCTGAGTTGGATGATCAGCCATGATCATAATAAATGGCGGTGCAGGCTCGAAGGGCCGAATGGCCTACTCCTGCATCTATTTTCTATGTTTCTTTGTTTCTATGATTCTTCCATTCCAAAGACAAAAGTGGGAGATGGTTGCACAACATTAAATTCCTTCACAAATGGAAACTCCATGTCGCATGAATTCGGATTTGAAAATTCTACATCAGCCCTTCACCATTCTGAACCCCGTATCCAATGGTAATCTGGATTGCAAAAGTTGAAGAAGGTGCTCAATATCACCCTCTCGAGGGCAATTAGATATGAGCAATACCCAGGTCCCAAAAGAACAAATTTATCTTTTTAAAGTGAATTGAATGCAGATCATGTTGTGCAGCCTCCAATGATTCATTACAAGGAAATAGCACCTATTTTACAGATGGTTTAGGACTTCAAACTTCTTTCCAAATATCTCAGGGGAGCATTGAGGGAGAGATGCGTTGTTGGTGGTGCTGTCTTTCAGATGAGACTTTAAGCCCAGTTGTCTCCTCCCTTCTTCTTCTTCAGCCCTTCACCCATAGGCCACCAACAGAGTTTTCTGTCTTGGGCTAATAGAACGTTAACCAGCTTTGTGGCTTCTGCTTTTCCCCACATGGCTTCAGACATCTTCTAAGCAAAGATCCTTTCTCTCCCAGGGAAGAGATCTTCAGAGGTTTTGCATGAGTTTCTGTGGTTCTGGTTTTTATAGGATGGGGTTGTTAGCCCCACGCCCAAAATTCCTCCTTTAGAAGTTGGGCTTGGGACAGTTCATGGTAGAGTTATCGCTCAAGGATATGTAAAAGATTCAATAGCTAAATTTCCATTAAGTCCTGAGGTATTCTCCCTGGCAACTTATCGAATATTTATTTGACAAACAACACAAAAATGCTCAGTTCTCCATTGCTGAATTCACATGTTTTGCAGACACTTTCACTATGTTGAAGTTGTAACTTCAAAGGAGTACTTCGTTGGCAGGTAATCACTTTGACAGATTAGAGTTTAAAAGTGCTACACAAGTCCATGTCTTTTTATTCCTTCTATGATTCCTCCCTGACCATAATCTCTAATCACAAAAAAGCTCCTAAATCTAGGCCTCTCTGCCTCCCTTTGCAACTGGACCCTAAGCTTCCTCACCAGGAGACCATAATTAGTGTAGATCAGAAATAACATCTCCTTGCTGGCAATCAACACTGGCACACCTTAAGGATGTGTGCTTAGCCCACTGGCCTATCTCACTCTACATGCATGATTGTGTGGCTAGGCACAGGTCAAATGTCACCTATAAATTTGCTGACAATGCAACTATTGTTGGCAAAATTTCAGATGGTGATGAGGAGGTGTACTGAAGTGAGATAGATCAGCTTGCAGAGTGGTGTCACAGCAACAACGTTGAGGAGAATTGGCATGTCATCAAAGACACTCTCAAGTTTCTACAGATGTACCATGGAAAGCAATATAACTGGTTACATCGCCATCTGATATTTTTAGATTATGAGAACACTCAGTCCTCTTTTATTGTCATTTAGAAATGCATACATGCATTAAGAAATGGTATAATGTTTCTCCAGAGTGATATCACAGAAAACAGGACAAACCAAAGACTAACACTGACAAAACCACATAATTATAACATATAGTTACAGCAGTGTAAAGCAATACCATAATTTGATGAAGAACAAACCATGGGTGTGGTAAAAATAGTCTCAAACTCCCGAGTCGATCGACTCCTGAGTCCCTGATAGCAGGCGGCAAAAGGGAGAAACTCCCTGCCATAAACCTCCAGGCACCGTCAACTTGCCGATGCCTTGGAAGCAGCCGACCACAGCCGACACTGAGTCCATCCATCCAAAAACTTCGAGCTTCTAACCAGCCTCTCCGATACAGTCTCCTGAGCGCCATCCTCTGCCGAGCGCCTTCGACCTCACCCCAGCCACTGAAACACGCAAAGCCGAGGATTTTGGGGCCTTCAGCTCCGGAGATTCCAGTTACCACACAGTAGCAGCGGCAGCGAAGCGGGCATTTCAGAAGTTTTCCAGATGTTCCTCCGTACTCTCACATCTGTCTCCATCAAATCAGAATTGTGCATGGTCCCCTACTTGACAGATTACGGACATCATCACCGAAGTGGCCACGCGCGCTGCTGTCTTCTCCATCTTCTCCTCCTCCTTTTGGATATGGAGAGGCCACAGCACAGGACTGGAAAAAGCTGCATAAAAATTGAAAACTCAGCTAGCTCCATCATGGGCACTTATCTGCCCAGCACTGAGGACACCTTCAAAAGGTGATGCCTCAAAAAGGCAGCATCCATCATTAAGAACCCCCATCACCCAGGACATGCCTTCTTCTCACTGCTACCATCAAGGAGGATGTACAGGAGCCTAAAGGCACACACTCAACATTTAAGAAACAGCCTCCTCCCCTCCACCATCAGATTTCTGAATGGACATTGAACCGATGAACACTTCCTCAGTATTTTCTGTTACTCTGTTTTTGCATTACTTATTGTAATTTATAGTTTTTATGATTATGTATTGCAATGTACTGCTGCCACAAAAGCACAAATTTCACAACAATTGCAGTGATATTAAGTCGGATTCTGATTCCTCCGTGTAGGTGGGAAATTAATGTCACCATTCCTTCAGTACCTCACCCACACTTGACATATAAGTGTGATATGTTTCTTGAAGACAAGGCTTAACATCTGTCATTATGCACATTTTTGTCAGAGGTTACTTAAATGAAACTGGAAGATGGATGGATAGGTGAATTATACCAAGTCTGTGACCAACCACAAGCCCCATCCCTAACATTCACAGCTCCCATTCCACTTTTATCGGGACTATCTTAGGAGGACTTGCATCATATTCAAAGTTCAAAATAAATTTGCTATCACCATATACAACCCTGAGATTAATTTTCTTGCATGCATTCACAGTTGAACAGAGAAATACTGTAGGACCAATGAAAAACTACACACAACGACTGACAAGCAACCAAGAGTAAAAATTGCACAAACTATGCAAATAAAAATTAATAACAATAATTATAATAAATAAATAAATAAATAATTTAAGAGCATGTGTTGTGAAGTCCTCGGAAGTGAATCCATAGGTTGTGGAATCAGTTCACAGTTGAGGTGAATGTAGTTAACCACGCTGTTTCAAGAGTCTGATGGTTGAAGGATAATAACTGTTCCTGACCCTGGTGCTATGGAATCATGTACCTCCTTCCCACATCACCAGGCACAGGAACAGTTGTTACCCTTCAACCCTAGCCATTCCCTTTGGATTTACTCAATTAACTCTAGATGCACTGGGTAACAGACGTGTAACCTTTATAGTCTATAGTAAAGGCATCCGTTAGTCTTGCGAGACCATGGATCTGCACCTGGAAAGTCTTCACTCTCCAGGGCGCAGGCCTGGGCAAGGTTGTATGGAAGACCAGCAGTTGCCCATGCTGCAAGTCTCCTCTCTCCACAACACTAATGTTGTCCAAGGGAAGGGCCTTAGGACCCATACAGCTTGGCACCAGTGTCGTCGCAGAGCAATGTGTGATTAAATGCCTTGCTCAAGAACACAACACGTTCCCTCGGCTGGGGCTCGAACTTACGACCTTCAGGTAGCTAGTCCATATAGTCTATATGACTGCTCTAAACAAAGCATCTACCAAGCAAACCATTTAAGAAATGAGCCTTGCGTTTTTTATGTGTTACTCTGGCTTTCCAGCATCACCACAATCTTTTGTATTTCTGTAGATCTTGCTAAAAATAACTCCAACGGCTATTGCAGACATTAGTATTCTGCAGGGATACAATATCGGGAATAAGTACAGTTAAGCTTTCTCAGTTGCCAGATATTGTTTAGCATGGTATGAGTAGCAAAAGTAAGTTGTCTTTTTTTTCATTTGCTATAATAGCATACCAGAGGTTTAGCATCTGGCTTAATGACAAGCATTCTGTGAGATCAGACAAGACACTTCAAAGAGACGAAAAGTACAAGCATGGAGTCAGATGCAGTACAGCCCCTCAGCGCCTGGGAACAAAGGCAACTACGAACTGCACATGGTCAGCCCTAACTCCAAGAGAGCAACACAAGGCACAGGATTCTACAAAGAATGCACCAGAGATGAGTCCCAGGTGACCAGGGTACTAATTATTACCACTCTCACACACATGCTCTCAGGAGCTAATTAGTCCTTTAATATGCAAATACATGCAATTGCATATTAAATCTGGATGACAAGAAAACAGCTGGCAACGAGGTATAAAGAAATAAATGTCCACCTCGGAAGAGGTGTTCTTTTATTGTTGAAGAGCAGAGGCAGTTAATGAGAATTCTGGAAGAGTGTATTAGTGATGGCTGAAGGGTTTGAGTGATACTTCTGTTACTCTTTTCTCTTTCTTAGGATGGGTATTCCTGCACCTTTACGATGTCCGGACTGTGAGTTCCCAGCTGGAGTCTTAACCTTGTGGAAGGGCTTTGCTAATACTCCCCATGTCGCAGCAGTGCACGGAGCAGTTACAGCGGGGCAGTGCTGTTCCCATAACCCACTGATGAATCAGACTAAATTATGTGCTTACATCCTGGAGGATGATTCAGAATCAAATCCTCCTGACTCTGACGGAAAGGTGTGCAGTAATTAATTAGTTGTTATACAAAATTATGAGGGCTATAGATAGGATAAATGCAAGCAGGCTGTTTCCACTGAGGCAGGGTAGGACTACAACTAGAGGTCATGGGTTAAGGGTGAAAGGTGAGAAGTTTAAGGGGACAATGAGGAGAATTTCACTGAGAGGGTCAAGAGAGTGTGGAACGAGCTGCCAGTACAACTGGTGCATGTGAGCTCGATTTTAACATTTAAACAAAGCTTGGATAGGTATGTGGATGGTAGGGGTATGGCGGGCGATGGTCCTTGTGCAGGTCGATGGGAGTAGGCAGGTTAAAAGGTTTTGGCATGGACTAGATGGGCCAAAAGGTCTGTTTCTGTTCTGTACTCTTCTATGTCTCTATGACTCCATAAAATTAAGTTAGCAAACATTTTCCAGAAATTCAGTGATCCTATTTTTAAAGAGTTAATAGAAGATGAATTGTTAGGCACATGAAAAAACGTGCTAAACTATTTATCTTGATTTGGATCACAGGCACAGACATAACAATATAAGTTACTTCTGGTTTCCAGATTTAAACGCTTGCAATCAAGGTTCAAGATTCAACATTGTTTAATGTCTGTCAATTCCAATACACAGGTATAAAGGAAAACAAAATAATTGTTACTCCAGAACTGATGCAACTTTAAAAAACACAATAAGATAAAGAACATAATGATTAAAAGAACAATAAATGTAAGTACATATGATAGCTTATATACATAGATCGATTGTATGTCCACAAAGTTACGGTGGAATAGTGACGCATTCGGACGCAACAGCCTCTTGGAAGCCAACCAAAGTTGTTTTTTTTTCTTTGTTAAATGTCTTTTTTTAAAACAATCGCAAGGCAATGCTGGACTCCAAGACGTTGGGGTACTGCAGGTCTATGCCATCAGCGAGCTGCTCATTGGTGAAGATGCTGGACTGGGTGAAAATCGTGTTGCTGCCTGCTACACGAAGGCATCAAAGGCATTGGAGTTGGTCTGCAAAGGTGGCGTGCAGTGTAACCGTGGGTAATTGTCTTGGATGTTTCCCTTGCAATTGCAAGACCCTACTTGACATCGATAATGCAAGATGATGCAGGCCTGACAGATAGATGGTGGTGGAACTGGTTATAGCAAGGACTCAGCCTCAAACTATGAGCTTGCCTGCTGCTACAGTTCAGGAGAGGAGACCCTGGAAGTGGTGGGGACTGGCCTCTCCCATCAGTGCTGCCCTCCAGTGTTCAATCAATTGAATGACAGGCTGGATTGTGTACACACTTTCGTCTGCATATTGCTTTTTGGAATCAATAGTCCTTGCCTGGTGTCTTTGGGCTGGGAATGTCTGCACCTGCACCGCCCCCACTCCTAGTATTCCTTTTCTGGCATCTATCCCAAACCCCTCCTGTGGCATTCCACTCCTGCTATTCCCAACGCACTTTGCTCCCACCCGATTTACAAATACACACTCCACTCCACATTGACAAATACGATACTGTGCAAAAGTCATAGGCACCCTAGCCATATATATGTGCCTAATACTTTTCCATATTACTGTAAACGTTTAGATTCAAACTCATCCTCATGTATAGCCCAGTGAGAGAGTTCTAGAGATCAACATCTATAACAAGTTCTTAAGTAAATTGATTACTGTAGTTTTGATAACTTTGGTTCTGGTGTGGAGCCAACAAAGTTTGAACAGTTTCATTAAATAATTCAGTAGACCTGCTCCATTCTGGTTATTGGAGGTGAGGGAAAAAAAGGAAGAAGGTCAAAAACAATGCAAATGCTGACTTTCTGAAATAAAAGCTGAAAACGGAAATTCTCAACAGGTCAGGCAGCATCTATGCAAAGAGAAACAGAGTTAACGTTGCAGGTTAAAGATCCTTCATCAGAACAGAAGATTGAACAAAGTTTGGTGTGGTGAAGGAGCCTAGCTCAATTCTATTGTGCAAGGTGATTGTGTCTTTGATGAGTCTCTTGGTAAGAGTCACAAGTCGCATGCATGCTGTAATGGACATGGCAATCCTGGGGGTAGACAAATTCGAAGATATTCTATAATCCCTCCTGGCTGACAAAGTCAACAACGTTTGCAAAGTTGGCAAAGAATATGTACAATAGTTAGCGCTTGAAGTACATCTCCTTGAACAGATGTTCTCACCACCTCAAGGGAATCACTGGTCCGCAACTGCTCAAAACAGCAAATGAACATATTGCAAGACCTTGTCCCTAACTAGTCTCTAAGGCAGGGCACATAAAAAAGTCGTGGATAAACAACTGAAGGGATAGATCATACCACATGACCCCCCAGCTCATCGCACCAATCACATTCTGCCCCACCTGTGATCTAGTTTGCAGATTCCACTTGGGACTTTTTGATCACATCAGCAACAGAGCTGGAGTTTAGGTGAGTCATCTTCAGTACCGAGTGGAGGAGGAAACGCAAAGATAAGAAAGGTGCAATCGCTCTAAACAACAGGTTCCCTAATAGCCATCGGGACATTAAGATACAGATATGCAGACTGTTAATGGAAAGATGTGAAAAAAAAACACAGGGCTGATTTAACGGGCAATTTCAGCTTCCCAAATATAGACTGGGACTTCCCTAGTGCAAAGGGTTTAGATGGGGCAGAATTTGTTATGTGCATCCAGGAGTGTTTCCTAAATCAATATGAACATTACTGTGCAAAAGCCTTAGACACATATATACAGCTAGGGTGCATAAGACTTTGCACGGTACTGTAGTAATTTTATGTATTGCACTGTACTGCTGCCACAAAACAAAACAAATTTCATGACGTGTTGATAAATCTGATTCTGATATGGGTCTCTAATGTGGATTGAGAGTGGGAAGGGTCAGGGAGAGGGGAATCATGGTTGGGAAAAGGGAAAGGGAGAGGGGAGGGAGCAGGAAACAGATACATTCTGTACTGATCAATAAACCAATTGTTTGGAATGAAATGCCTTTGCCTGGCATCTCAGGGCTGGGTGTGTCAGCACACTTGCCTCCCAATCCCTGGCATCCTTCTCTGCCACCTATCTCACATCACTCCTGCAGTGCTCTACCCTTCCATTCCCAATAACTTCTGCTTCCACCAGATGTACAAACTCACTTTCTGCTCCACCTTGACAAATACAGTACTGTGCAGAAGTCTTGGACACCCTGGCTATATATATTTACCTTAGACTTTTGCATAGTACTGCAGATAGTCCAACAAAAGGAAGGTCCTAGCTTTACCATTCAATATGAGAACAATTAGGGAACAGTGATGACAATTTGTCAAGTTTTAAGAAAGCTAAAGAAAAGGCTAAGTATGGACCTTGTGGGACAGTTTTAAAATGGAGCAGGGCAAATTACAAGAGTAATTGGTTGGAACGCAGGAGAGGTAATTGGGAACAGCTGTTTTTGGACAAGTCCACATCTCACCAACAGCACAAAGCAGAAGGCAGGCATGTTCCAGTCAGAAGGAAGTACAAGGATGGCAAGGTAAGAGAACTCTGAATGTGGAAAGAGGTGGTGAATTTAGTCACTAACAGAAAGGGAATGTCTGTAAGATTTAGAAAGCTAAAATCAAACAGAGCCCTTGAGGATTATAAAGAAGCTAGAGAAGAATTGAAGAAGGTAATTAGGAAAGTCAGAAGGGGTGATGAAAAAATCCTTGGTAGGTAGGATTAAAGAGAGGCCCAAAACATTCTATACAAATATCAACAGAGAGAGGTTAACTAGGGAGCAGGTAGAACCACTTGTGGTTAAAGGATGGAATATGTGATTGGATATAAAAGATGTAGTGATGTGTATCTGTATTTACTGTGAAGGATAGGGAGATCAGTGCTAATTGGGTAGGGCATTTTGAGATATAGAAGGAGGTAGTGTAAGGTCCCTTAAAGATCATTAAGACCATAAAACCTAGGAGCAGAAGGCCATTTGGCCCATCATGTCTGCTCCACCATTCCATCATGGCTGAAGGTAGATGTCCCCAGAGCCTGATGGGATATATCAAATATTACTGAGAAGGCCAAGAGATGAGGTTGCTAGGGTCTTGACTAATATCGCTGTCCTCACTAGCCATTGGTGAGGTCCAGAAGCACTGGTGAGTAGCTAATGTTCTTCCATTAACCAAGAAGGGAAATATGGAAAATCCTGAAAACTATAGACTGGTGTGTCTCACGTCAGTGGTAGGGAAGTTACTGGAGAGTATTCATAGGAATAAGATTTATGAATACTTGAAAAACAATGGATTAATTACTAATGGCTTTATGTGGAGCAAGTCATGTCTTACTGACTCGACTGAGGTCTTTGAGTTGATGAGGATGATTCATAAAGATTGCATCTGGAGTGTTGCATTCAGTTCTGGTCATCCCTTTCTAGGAAGGACGATGAGGATTTGGAGAGGGTGAGGATGAGATATACCAGGATGCTGCTTGGATAAGAGGGCATGAGCTAAAAGAGGTTGGACAAATTTGGTTTGTTTTCACTGAAATGGTGGAGGATGAGGGGAGAACTGATAGAGGTTTATAAGATTATGAGAGACCTGGGAAGAGTAGACAGACAGCATATTTTTCCCGGGATTGAATGAGAGGAAGCAAGTTCAAACAAAGGAGATGGGTGGGCAAATTTTCATAATTACTGAGAGTTGTGGCTGTCTGGAAAGTGCTGCCTAGGTTGGTTGTGGAGACAGATATGATGGAGGTACTAATTTAATTAGTTTGGCACAACATTGTGGGCTGAAGGGTGTGTTACTGTGCTATGTTCCAAGTTCTAAGAGAATGGAGGGGTAGGAGAAGGGGTAGGAGAAGGGGGAGAAGAAGTGGGGCCCAAATTGCTAATCTTGAAGAAAATCCAAATTTGAGTCAGGGACATGTATCCTTAGATTCAAGATTGTTTAATGTCATTTCCAGTACACAACTGTAAAGGAGAATGAAATAATAGTTACTTTGGATCCAATGCAGCCCAAACAAAATAAAACACAATATATAATTATAAATATGCAAGATAGCTTATTTACATAGGTTGATGCTAGGTACAGGAATGTTTGTATAGAAGGTGACTGACAAGAAGTGATAAAGTAGTGGTGATTGGGTGTGAGGACAATGAATTTTCAGTGGTTTCAATCAAATGATGATACGTTATATCTAAAGTCAACTTTGACTGCCCCAGACCTGGATTACAATAACTTTGCTCTATCACGTTAAGAAGAGCTCAGAAATCTTCACCATGCACAGGTATGGAATTTGGGAACGGGAAAGCATACAAAAGTTATCTCAATCATTAAGAATCATTGGATTTTACAGCTGAATGTCATTGGAAATGAAAGCTCCAATTCAATATGATGTGCTTCAAAGTTTGCCAAGTGATGTGGCTTGTGCTTAGAGAAAAGGTAATCACTGAACTGTCCAGCACCTTGTGTAATGTTAGACTGCTTGCTGCATGAACTGTTATATAAACACTCCACTGATCAAACAGTACTTAAATACTGGTTAACAGTATCTTTCTAGATCTGTACAGAAATAATTTTGTCTGACTAATTAAACTATTGTAAAGCAAAGCTGGCTTTTCCTTTTATTTTGATCTCAGGAATTCACCTGGGGCTCCCTTTATTGGGCCAGCTTGTTGCTTAACTGCTGGTAATATCCCAGCAGTCTTTGGGGAGGGCTACAAATCTAATTGTTCAGAGTTTAGGTTGCTTGGCAACTGCAAGTGGAGAACTGTAATTACTTAAATTCAATAAGTCCCTTTTTTTTGTTTAACAGAGAGGACAGTGGTGGTCGGTTTGTGCGTTCATTAAGACGTAGGGTACAGCTGCAAAAAACCACGGCAAATGAAAACGTGTGTAATAATAGCACTGGGATATAGCCTCTGCGGAGGACTGTATACAGCTGAAAAGAAAAGAGAGGACAGGACAGATTCTGCAGGCAAACATTTAGCAACCTCAGTTGACATAATAAGGTGTGTGGTTGTGCTTGTAATATAGTTAACATAATAAGAGATTGCAATATGTCCCAACAGATTAAACAGAAACTGCTGTGAGCATAGGACGTGTGCTGCATTTTTCTGCCAAGCAGAACAGAGCAGAATTCTGTTTTCATTCCTCCTTTTGAATCCTTTTCTGAGGCAGGACACACAAAAGCCATGCATAAACAGCTGACGGGATAGAACATACCTAACGTCCCACCAGCCTCCTGCCCCTCCACCTGTGACCTTGTCTGTGGACTCCACTTAGGACTTTTCAGTCACAACAGAAACACTGAGCCGGAGTTTAAGTGAGTCATCTTCAGCACCGAGTAGATGAGGAAACTTAAAAATAAGAATGGTGCAATTACTTTGATGGGATTACACAGCAGACCACCGATAGAGCTACCGGGACACAGAGGACCAGATATGTAGTCAGATTAGGGGAAAGCTGTAATAACAGCAGGGGAGTTATCGTGGGTAACAAGAAGCATTTTCAGGTGAGGCTGGTGGGAGGATATAGCTTGTTCCCAGTCTTTTCCTTTTCGTGCCGAGTGAGATGATGAGTCTTCGAAGTACTTTTTACATAAGAACATAAGAAATAGGAGCAGGACTAGGCCATCCGGCCCATCGAGCCTACCCCGCCATTCAATAAGATCATGGCTGATCTGTCCGTAAACTCAGCTCCATCTACCTGCCTTTTCAAAATAACCCTTAATTCCCCTACAATGTGAAAACCTATCAAACTGTATCTTAGATATATTTAGTGAAGAAGCCCCAACTGCTTCTCTGGGCAAAGAACTCCAAAGATTCACCACACTCTGGGGAAAAATAGTTTCTCCTCATCTCTGTCCTAAATCTTCTCCCATGGATGTTGAGGCAATGTCCCCTAGTTCTAGTCTCACCTACCAATGGAAACAACTTTCCTACTTCTATCTTATCTATCCCTTTCAAAATTTTGTATGTTTCTATAAGATCCGCTCTCATCCTTCTGAATTCCAGAGAGTATAGTTCCAGGTAACTCAATCTCTCCTCATAGGTTAACCTGTTCATCCCTGGAATCAACCTGGTGAAACTCCTCTGCACTGCCTCCAAAGCCAGTATATCCTTCCTCAAGTATGGAGACCAGAACTGTATACAGTACTCCAGGTGCAGTCTCACCAGTACCCTGTATAGTTGCAGCATGACCTCCTGCTCTTGAATTCAATCCCTCTAGCAATGAGGGCCAACATTCCGTTTGCCTTCTTAATAACCTGTTGTACCTGCAAGCCGACTTTTTGCGATTCTTGCACAAGCACTCCCAAGTCCCTCTGCACAACAGCATGCTGCAATCTTTCACCATTTAAATAATAATCTGCTCTTCTATTATTCCTTCCAAAGTGGATGATCTCACATTTACCAACGTTGGATTCCATCTGCCAGACCTTGGCCCACTCACTGAACCTATCTATATCCCCTGCAGACTCTCCACATCCTCTATACAATTTGCTTTTCCACTCAGTTTAGTGTCATCGGCAAATTTTACTATGCTACACTCAGTCCCCTCTTCCAAATCATCAATGTAAATGGTAAACAGTGGCGGGCCCAGCACCGACCCCTACGGCACCCGACTCACCACTGACTGCCAACCTGAGAAACACCCATTTATACAACTCTCTGCCTTCTATTGGTTAACCAATCCACTATCCATGTCAATACACTTCCTCTAACTCCATGTATCTGTATCTTATTTATAAGTCTCTTGTGCGGCACCTTATCGAATGCCTTCTGGAAATTCAAGTATACGACATCCACCTGTTCCTCTCTATCCACTGCACTCATTGTCCTCAAAGAACTCCAGTAAGTTTGTCAAACAGGACCTGCCCCTTCTGAATCCATGCTGTATCTGTCTAATGGAACCACTCTTCTCTAAATGTTTCATTATTTCTTCCTTAATGACAAGTTCAAGCATTTTCCTGACTACAGATGTTAAGCTATCTGGCCTATAGTTGCCCGTCTTTTGACTACATCCTTTTTCAAAAAGTGACGTGACATTTGCTGTCTTCCAATCCGCCAAGACCTGCCCAGAATCTAGAGAATTTTGGTAAATGATTATCAACGCATCTACTATAACCTCTGCCAATTCCTTCAGCACCCTGGGATGCATCCCATCTACCTTCAGGCCCTCTAGTTTGCTCATCACTATCTCTTTAGTGACAGTGATTTTATCGAGGCCCTCACCTCCCATTTCGTCCATAACATCATTCTTTGGCCTATTAGATGTTTCCTCCACCATGAAGACCGACACAAAATAGTTGTTCAATGCCTCAGCCATTTCCTTATCATCCAATATCAATTTCCCCTTCTCGTCTTCCAAGGGACCTACATTGACTTTAGCCATCCTCTTCCGCTTTATATATTTATAAAAACTTTTGCTATCTGTTTTTATATTTTGTGCTAGTTTACTTTCATACTCCATCTTCCCTTTCCTTATTTCTTGTTTAGTTGTTCTTTGTTGCTTTTTAAAGTCTTCCCAATCCTCCAGTCTCCCACTACTATTTGTGACTTTGTACGCGAGATTTTAATTTGATACTATCTTTTATTTCCTAAGTTATTCATGGATGGCTCTCCCCACACTGTGTACATACATCTACTGATGCTTCTGGACACATCTTCAGTGATGTTCCTGGAATCATATGGTGTTTCGGGTCTTTCAACATCATACACCCTCCTCCAGGTGACCCAGCCAGGGCTGATCAGACCCCAGCTTGTGTCCAGATGGCTAGCTACTTATGACTCCATGGCTCCCCTCTTTTGAGCCACAGCCATCTTGAGGCGTTCTCTGCCGCATCGGTGGTACTGCAGATGGCTCTCCTCTCCTCTCTCCCTCTGCCCAAATTGCTGAAGGCTCTAACTAAGGAACGGGCTGCGAATCCCCTACAACCAACCTCCACTGGGAGACACCTCGCTCTCCATCCAGCCTGCTGACAGTTGCTGACCAGTCCTGCGTACTTGGAGAGCTTCTTTTCAACGGCCTCTTCCAAGCTACCATGGATGGCTCTCCCCACACTTAATGTCCTTATTTTTAACTGGAATATACTTTTGTTGAACCCTGTGAAAAATCTCTTTGAAAGTATTCCACTGTTCCTCAACTGTCCTACCAAATAGCTTATGTTCCCAATCCACATTAGCCAACTCCTCCCTCATCCTGTTGTAGTCTCCCTTGTTCAAGCATAATACACTAGTTTTAGATCATCCTCCCATTTGTATGCGAAATTCAGTCATACTATGATCACTCTTTCCAAGAGGATCCCTAACTACAAGATCGCTAATCTTGCCTGTCTCATTGCACAGGACTAGATCTAAGTTAGCATTTTCCCTTGTAGGTATATTCTTAAAATGAGTTGGCTTTATGGTGCCTTTCCTGCCATACACTTCGGAATGCTCCATTTCTTTAGTAATGGGGTGTGTAAATGTATATATGTTGTCATGTGTGAAGCCAAGCAGAGCTGCAGAACGGATGATGTTAATGAGATGAGGAGAGACAACGGAGAGCCATTCAAAATGCGAATAAAAGAGAAGAGAGAGATAACGAGAGCGAGACACATAATTCAGATGTTGGCGTCTGCCACAGACAGTTTGCTTTGAACCTGAACTGTTCAATAACAATCCTGCTGAGACAATAGGAAGTGTGAAGTTTGATGGACAGGTGATACCCCATCAGGGGGATAAAAATAGCAAGTTTGCTAAGGCACGAGACACACGCCACGAGACCCTGGAAGGAGCATTGTGCCCCACAAGCTGGTGGGAGTTTGGAAGACCGATTCGCGCGAATCGGTCAGAGGCTCACAGGGTGTAAAGGTACGACCAGTGGGGACCTGTTGTGTGTCCGCCCTTGCCTGGGTGCCGGGTTCACCACCGAAGAACGGTCGCATCCGGAACGGAGGGGTCACAGTCGGTGACCACAGCGGGATCAGAAGGCATCGAAAGGTTTGCCTGAAACCTCAACTGTATCTCTCACTCTCTCTCCAACGGTACAACAACAGCAATTACTTCGAACCACACTAGACTGAACTGAACTCTGCTTCACCTTAAGACTGATCATTTTACCCCTAGACTGCGATAGAGCTTCGTTGATTCCTATTACCCTATTTCTGTGTATGTGTGTACATGGTCATTGCTAACCTGTTACATTTATATCCTTGCGGTTAGTGTACTGTATTACTTATTTTTGTTAATAAAACTTTATTAGTTGCTAGTAATCACAGACTCCAACGAGTGTTCCATTTCTGCTGGTTTGACAACCCAGTTACGGGGTACGTAACAATGTTGTTTGTATACTGTACTTAAGGCAGATACTTCAGTTTATTTTGTAATACGATTATAGCTATGTTGTGAGGTGCATCATATTCTAATTCCTGTGCAGTCTTCAGTTAATTTTGAGGGTACGCCCTGGTGCCTGGTGGGTGGGGCTCATCGCTCTTGGTTGCAGAGAGAGAAAATGGAGCCACTCGAGTTCACATTGGACAAAATAGTTCAGAGCTGTTGTTGTGCTTTCTGGTAAGTAGCATTTTGTAAATATTGGCAGATTTCTTCTCAATATTTTCGCTAAGTTTTGGAAGTTTGAATGTTTGACGCACTTAATAAACATAATTGCACGATAGTTCTAAGCAACACCAGTCATTCTTTGGCCATAACCCACGTATAGTAACATTGGTGCAGGGTTTTGACCTAAAATGTGAACAATTTCTTTCCTGCCAGCAAGGTTAATAGGGATTTGGGCCAAATGTATGCAAGTGGGACTGGCTCAGGTTGGCATGGAGAATCTGAGTTGGCATTTTCTGTACTATATAACTATCACACTAAACCAGGAATCCAACACCAAAGACAGAAATTCCTCACAAACTCCTTGCATATTTATGATAATGCACAGAAATCACACATTTGTGCATTTCAATATGCCACCTACATCACTGAGACCCCAAGGATTTGGAAATGCATTGCAGTGGATGCTTATAATCTCTCCTTCTCCCAGTGTAGAGTGCTCTCCTACTTCAAAACATCC
Source organism: Mobula hypostoma (assembly GCF_963921235.1). Taxonomy (NCBI): domain Eukaryota; kingdom Metazoa; phylum Chordata; class Chondrichthyes; order Myliobatiformes; family Myliobatidae; genus Mobula; species Mobula hypostoma. The sequence goes on from NC_086097.1 coordinate 11,270,216, forward strand.
ACCATTGTTCCAGTATCTAAAAAGACCAAGGTAACATGTCTGAATGACTGGTGTCCTGTTGCAATCACCTCAATAATAAGCAAATGCTTTGAGATGCTGGTCAAGGATTACATCTACAGCATGCTGCCACCCACACTGGACCCCTACAATTCACCTACCGACACAACCGATTGACAGATGACGCAATAGCCACTGCTCTACGTACCGTCCTTACGCATTTGGAGAAAGGGGATGCTATGTGATAATGCTGTTCTTGGACTACAGTTCAGCATTCAACACCATAATTCCCTCCAGGCTCGACAAGAAGCTCGGAGACTTTGGCCTTCAGCCTGCCTTGTGTAGCTGGATCCTGGACTTCCTGCCAGCAGGTAGTAAGATTGGGCTCCTTCACCTCTGCCCCTCTGACCCTCAATACAGATGCCCCTCTGGTCTGTGTACTGCGCCCTCTCCTTCACTCTCCGTATATCCACAACTGTGTCGCCACCCAAAGTTCCAATCTGCTAATTAAATTTGCTGACGACACTACACTGATTGGTCAAATCTCAAATAATAATGAGGCAGCCTACAGAGAAGAAGTCATCACCCTGACACAGTGGTGTCAAGAAAACAATCTCTCCCTCAATGTTGCAAAAACAAAGGAGCTGATTGTGGACGACAGGAGGAATGGAGACAGGCTAACCCTACTGACATCAATGGATCTGGGGTTGAGAGGGTAAACAGCTTTATGTTCCTGGCATAACCATCGTTGAGGATCTCACATGGTTTGTACCTGCCGGCTGTGTGGTGGAAAAGGCATAACAGTGCCTTTTTCACCTCAGATGGTTGAAGAAGTTTGGTATGGGCCCCCAATCTCTTTCTATCGGGGCACGACTGAGAGCATCCTGACTGGCTGCATCACTGCCTGCTATGGGAACTGTACTTCCCTCAATAGCAGGTCTCTGCAGAGAGTGGTGTGGACAGCCCAGCACATCTGTAGATGTAAACTTCCCACTATTTAGGACACTTACAAAGACAGGTGTGTAAAAAGGGCCCGAAGGTTCATTGGGGACCCGAGTCACCCCAACCACAAACTGTTCCAGCTGCTACCATCCGGGAAACGGTACCGCAGCATAAAAGCCAGGACCAACAGGCTCCGGGACAGCTTCTTCCACCAGGCCATCAGACTGATTAATTCATGCTGATGCAACTGTATTTCTATGTTATATTGACTATCCTGTTGTACATAATATGTACTATAAATTACTATAAATTGCACATTTAACATTTAGATGGAGACGTAACGTAAAGATTTTTACTCCACATGTATATGAAGGATGAAAGTAATAAAGTCAATTCAATTTACATTAATGTCTCAGTTCATTTTAATGTTAAAAAATATATAAATAAAGTCACCAGTTTTTGCTGTGTTGCTACAATATAGTCCTTTATAATTCTGTAGAGAAATATTCCAGTTTAAAGCCAAAGCTGAGTTTTAGACCTTCACATGTATTGACTGTAAGCAGGAGGTGAGAGAACCCCAGACTACAGATTGACATGTTTCAGCTTCCAAATGGAAAAATACTGAAAAATATCAATTGTAAATAACAAGCCAACAATTGTACAGCACAGACTTTGTTTTCTGTTCAGAATATTATTTGTAAAATTATTCTGATGTATGAAAAGACCTCCAAGAGGACCACAACCTTGCCTTGGGTCTGGAGGCTTGCGTGCTTCAATGACCCAGAGAGATATGTTGGCTGGAGTGACAGGCTCTTCACAGGGTCACCCATTCCAAACAGATCAAAGGGTAGATGCCAGGCGAATAGTGGTCCACCTTTCCTCCCGGTTCTGGGATTCAGCTCAGGGCTAACAACCCTGATTAATAAAACAAAACTGTTATGGAAACAGTGATGAAGAATCCTTCTATATCTGAGTGCGATGGTATTCCTGAGTCTCCACCCAGGGCCTGTGTGACTGACAGTAGTGGAAAGCGAGAGAAAGCTACTGACATGATGAAGAAAGCCCTGAACACCGCCAGAGATGGGGGACCTTCTTTGCCCGTTACGCCACTGGCATTTAGGGCAGCAATGAAGAAGTAGTTTGAAAAGAGCAGTTGAAGTACTTTAGAGGAAAGGGAAAGCAAGCTTATGAAGTATAAATGATAGAAGATACAGTAGAACAGTGCAGCACAGTATAGGCCCTTTGGCCCACAATGTTCTGCCGACCTATACAAACCTCCTCCACCATCAATCTAGTTCTTCTCTCCTGCACAGCTCATAACCCTCCATTTATCCTATGTCACAAACAAGAGAAAATCTGCAGTTGCTAGAAATTCATAAAAGTCCTGCTGAAGGATCTCAGCCCAAAACGTCAACTGTACTCTTTTCCATAGGTGCTGCCTGGCCTGCTGAATTTATCCTACATCTATGTGTCTATCCTAGAGTCTTTTAAATGTCCCGCTGCCCATCCTCCTTCCCTTTCTCCCATCACCCACTCCCTATCATATTCCTTCTCCAGTCCTTTTCTACCTATCACCTCCCAGCATCTTACTTCATACCCTTCCCCTCCCCATCTGGCTCCATACATCACCTTCCAGCTTGTACTCCTACCCTTCCCCACACCTTCTTATCCTGGCGTTTCCCCTTTCTTTCTAGTCCTTTTGTTGGGCCTTAGCCCGAAACATCAACTGTATATTCCTTTCCATAGATGCTGCCTGACCTGCTGAGTTCCTCCAGCATTTTGTGTGTGTTGCTCTGGATTTCCAGCATCTGCTGAACCGCTTGGGTTTCACATGGCCCTGTTGTACCAGTGATGCACCAACAATAACTCCAAAAGACTGGAGGTAGAGTAAATACTGAAAGGCTTTTATTAGCAGTAAAATGTGACCTCCAGCATGCTCAGTGTCTGTCCCTGGACTGAGAGGAGGAGCAATGGCTCAATCGCCTTTATTCAGGGGTCTGTGGGAGGAGCCACAGGAGCAGTCAGCAGAGGGGCTTGTCCAGACAGGTAACCCAGCTACAACATATATATATGATTTACCACAACCAGCCTAGTACTAGCCTACAATCCTGGAAGTACATTCCAAGCATTTACCACTCTGTTAAAAAAAAAAGCAGCTACCTCCAACACCTCTGTCCAAAGGTAATTTTGTTGACATGAGAACAGTGGTTACCAGTGCTACTCACATACACAAGTATCAATTTGACTCCTCACTCCATCTTTTGGTCCTTCCATTAACTGATCCTATTGACTCCAATAGGGTCAACTGGGAGAACAATAGCAGGTCAAAACTCATGCATGCATTAGGCACTGGTTTCTAAAACTGCTTTTCACCCACAGAAAGATCATCCTAGTTTGCCTTTTAGAAAAAAATCAAAAATATGATCTTATCTATATTTAATTTATTTATTTTGAAGTTTGAGGGTGTGATGCAAGTACTCCTGAGATAGTTATGATAGTCATGGAAGTGTAGTGGTTAGCACAATGCTTCACAGGACTGGTGTGTTCAATATTGAGAGAAAGTGTAGAGCACACACCAGGAGGCCAGTATGCAGGCTATTCAACTGAACTTTATTAACAATGCTGCTCGTACAATATGTGAACTCCTCCCGTGTGGGATTGGCGAACTTAGTGCATAGGAGTAACACTATAAGTACCACAACAAGTACTAGTGACCCAGGTTCCGTTCCCGCTGCTGCCTGTAAGCAGTTTGTACGTTCTCCTGTGACAGTGTGGGTTTCCTCCGGGTGCTCTGTCCAAAGGCATACTGGTTGGTCACTGTAATTGTCCTGGATGATGCAGCTCGAAGGGTTGGAAGGGCCTATTCCGCACTGTATTTCTAAATAAATAAACATACGGAGAGGAGAAGATGGCAGCGTGACGCAGCACACGCGGCCACTCCGAATGTTATCGTATTTGTGAAGTAGGATGCCATGCACAATCCTGATTTGATGAGATGGACGTGAAGAAGCACGAAGGAATATCTGGAGAAATTTCTGAAATGCCTGCTTCGCTGCCGCTGCTACTGTGTGATCGAGAGTCTCCGGAGGGGAAGGCCCCAAATCCTCGGCTTTGCCTGTTGCTTGGTTGCCGGGGCCGGGGTCGAAGTGCTCGGCAGAGATGATGCTCAGTGCTTGGTGTCGGAGGGCTGGTCGGAGGTTCGAAGTTTTCGGACGGACTCAGAGTTAGACTTTGGTCAGGTGCTTCCAGGATGCTGCATCGGCAAGTTTGCGGTGCTGAAAGCTCATGGTAGGGAGAGTTTCTCCCTTCAATCGTCTGCATGAGATGATGGGACGCTCGAGAGACTTTGAGACTTTTTTTAACTGTGCCTATGGTCTGTTCTTCATCAAATTACGGTATTGCTTTGCAATGTTGTAACTGTATGTTATAATTATGTAGTTTTTGTCAGTTTTTTTAGTCTTGGTTTGTCTTGTGTTTCTGTGATATCATTCTGGAGGAACAAATTGTATCATTTCTTAATGCATGCATTACTAAATGACAATAAAAGAGGACTGCGTGTCCTCATAATCTAAATTTATAGTCAGAATAGACTTGGTGGGCTGAATAGCCTGTTTCTGTAGTGTGCCTCCCTATGAGTTTAATTTGTATGCAGTTAGATCCCACAGTAAGATGGAACTGCAGATACTGGCTGGTTATTTTTCTAAAGATAAGGATGCAGTTACAGAATTTGGCAAAATTTATGTGAAAATCTTGCAGGAACTTTCCATGCTGATATCTGTTTACTTAAACATGGAATTCAAGAATTGAGATGATGTGCTGCTCTGAAATTATACAGAAATAGCTTCCAACTATCTAAATCACCAACCACACACACTAGAAGACATAAAGTTCCTATACCATGTAAAATAATCACGTTAGGAAGAGTAACTTCCAGTGCACATGTGATAAGTCTTAAAAAGAGCCACATACCCTCTAAAAGTTAACTTTAGACAAGTACAGAACGTCCCACAAGCTTTATTATTGGAGATATGTTTAATTATACTTGTTTTATATTATTTTTCTTTCTGATTTTGACAGTTTCTTTTGCACCCTTTCCTGATGACATTAAATAGGAGGGGTGATTGATAAGTTCATGGCCTAAGGTAGAAGGAGTCAATTTTAGAAAACCTAGCACATACACTTTTCAACATAGTCCCCTCCTACATTTACACACTTAGTCCAGCGGTCGTGGAGCGTACGGATCCCTTCTTTGTAGAAGTCGGCGACTTGGACCTCCAGAGAGTGGTCCACAGCAGGGGTGATTGATAAGTTTGTGGCCTACGGTAGAAGGAGATGAGTTATTAACTTCAAACTTTCTGCATAATCACTCAAAGAGCTGAACTGCACGTGCATGTAATGAGAGCAGTATAACTCATCTCTTTTTCCCTTAGGCCACAAACTTATCAATCACCCCTGCTGTGGACCACTTTCTGGAGGTCCACGTCGCCGACTTCTACAAAGAAGGGATCCATACGCTCCACGACCGCTGGACTAAGTGTGTAAATGTAGGAGGGGACTATGTTGAAAAATATATGTGCTAGGTTTTCTAAAATTGACTCCTTCTACCTTAGGCCACGAACTTATCAATCCACTCCTCGTACACTCTTCTAACTGGTTCAAACTGTGATAGACATCATCAGTTCTTTAATCTGTTTGGTTAGGAAGTGGCTTTTATTTCCTTTTTTTATCTATATACACTCTAAATGGAGTTGCATGGTCTTTTTGGTTCATTGACAAGAGTATGTCTCATAAAATTCCATGAAAAGTTCATGGGGAAGCGCAATTTCAAGAAATGTATGCTCATGCTCATGGGTGTGTTTAAAGCTGAGATTGATAGACTCTTGATTGGTAAGGGGGTTAACAGTTATAGAAAGGAGCAGTATCAAGTTTAATATCACTGGCACATGTCATGAAATTTGTTCTTTTGCAGCAACTGTACCTTGCAATACCTATTAAATACATATCAAATACATATCAAATAAGTGGTGCAAAAAGAGAGCAAGAAAGAAAAATAGGGTGGGAGTGGAGATGAGTTCATTGGCGCTTCAGAAATCTGATGGCACAGTAGCGTAGTGGCTAGCATAACGCTTTACAGTACAGATGACCTGGGTTCAATTCCTGCCACTGCCTGTAATGAGTTTGTACGTTCTCCCTGTGACTGCATGGGATTAGTCCGGGTGCTCCGGTTTCCTTCCACATTCCAAAAATGTACCAGTTGTTAGGTTAATCTGTTTTTGTAAATTGTCCTGTGATAGACTCAGATTAAATTGGGGGACTGCAGGGAAGTGTGGTTTGAAGGTCCAGGACGGCCTGTTCCATGCTGTATCTCAATAAATAAAAAAACTATTCCCAAAATGTTGAGTGGATGTTTTCAGGCTCCTGTGCTTCCTTCTTGGTGGTAGAAATGAGAATGGGGTAATGATGTTCCTTAATGATGGATGCTTCCTTTCTGAGGCACCACCTTTTGAAGATGTCCTCGATGCCAAGGAGGCTCATGCCCATGATAGAGTAGGCTAAGTTTGCAACTTCCTGCAGCTTTTTCTGATCTTGTGCAGTAATCCCTGCATACCAGATGGTGATGCAACCAGTTAGAATGTTCTTCACGGTACATCTGTAGAAATTTGAAAGTCTTTTATTACATACCAAGTCTGCTCAAACTCCAAGTGAAATATAGCCATGGTCGTGTCTTCTGTGTAGTTGTATCAATACGTTGGACCCAGGATGGGTCTTCAGAGATGTTGACACCCAGGAACTTGAAACTGCCCACCCTTTCCATTTCTGACCCCTTAATGTGGACTAATGTGTCTTCCCTTGCCTTCCCCTTCCTGAAGTCCACATCAACTCTTTAGTCTTACTGACATTGAATGAAAGATTGTTGTTCCAACACCACTCAACCAGCTGAGCTATCTTACTCCTGTATGCCTTCTCAAATAGTTAAATCTCACACAAACACACACACACTGAGTTTTAATTAAGCGTAATGACCTTCCATCTTAGTTCATACAAAGGAGACCTCTAGTGCTTATAATATTTAACCAAGAATAAAAGCTGTTAATTAGTAATAATAGGTGAATGAAATTGATAAGGTAATAGCATCAGATTAGCCATTTTGCCTGTGTCTGTTCACTACAGAGTAGCACTGGGGTAATCCTCCAATCGCTATAGCTCTTCCTCTACAACAGAAGGACCCAGAGTGAATGATTTCATGTCCCCTCCCTCCCCCACTCCAGGGGTGATGGGAGTGTCTAAGGGGTAAATAAAGATAAAGGGGATGGTTGGTGGACACTTGGTAATAAAGGGGCAACTGAGAGATTACAGGCTTAATTTAAGAAATTAATTACTTACTGTAAGTATCTGATCCTCAGTGCCTCATAATTGATTACATGATCACCTCATCTCTTGCCAACCCACTGTTCTCTGAAACTTTGCTCGAGGTGTATAACAGCTGTTGAAAAGCAATGTGACACTTCTGCCTTTGGCATATCATGAGAAATTTGGACTGAAGAAATCGTGCTATTTCTGGGCTCAGCCCATGCATTATTGCCAATTGCTACTGTAGTATAGTGTTAGCTACTATGATTCCTATACTGTAATCATGCAGTGATGCATTTCCTGTGAATTGGAGCTTAGCATTCAATGGGGTAAGACTCAGAATCTGGCCTTTCAAATTGTCTTGACTGCATTTCTCTAGCCCATGGCCCAACTGAGATATCTCTGCTCCACTTTATGCAACTTCAGCCTGAAAGTCAGGTTTTGCCTGAGCTATAATGAATTCATAACTTTGCCCTTTATTGATCGTATCACTTGAGGTCAGACTTAAACTATGGGTGATTGACCATGGTTGTTAATCCATAGTGATAATGGCAGGAGCAGACTAAGCGAAAAAGAAGTGTAGATAGTACAGTATGAAGTATCTGAAATATGGATTTATACCAGCTCTAAGCAGCCAATGTGTGTGCTGTGTGGAAAAAGTTTTTTCAAATGAGGCAGTGAAATCATCCATACTGCTTGAACATTGAAAGAGAATACTCACTGATAAAGCAATCAACAACTTGGCTTATTTTCAGTCACTGTATAAAAACATTCAGAAATGAAAAACACTTCAAAACATATTTCCCAGCACTTCACAACAAAACAGTGATGGTTTGCAGGCTTCATACGACATTTCATTGCTCAATGCTAAAACTGGAAAGCCCCATACAATTGGAGAAGAACTGATTCTGCCAGCAGTAATGGAGGTTCTAAGTACAGTTAGGCACAAGTCACCAGACCAACGACAAATAGATGAAATGTCTGAGAATGTGGAAGGTACATTGTACAACAAACCTGGGACAACAGAATTTGCTGTGCAGTTGGATGAGTCAAATCTGACAGTAAATGAATCTTTGCTTCTTAGTTATGTTTGTTTCATAAAATGTGAAAGCGCGGTTCATTGTTATTTGCAAAGGGACTCGAAACAGATATGAAGGGGAGAGTCAATATTTTGGGTTGTTGAGAATTTTTCAAAGAGAAGGACATTTTGCTCACCAACATACTTGCTTGGGCAAAATGACAAGAAGATACCACAGGGTTATAACTTTTTGTGAAAAAAGCAGTACCTAACATAATCTGATAATCTAGGGGGTGGGGCATGGTCGACAGCCCGCCCCTGAATATCTAATGACCAACACTATTTATTGTTCTTGTGTTAAAGTGCTTTTCTGGGATTATGGTAGGAAGTTCAAATTCATTTATTGTTACATTTTAGGTTAGGTTATGCAGTTATTTGCTTGTGTGCTTGTGGATCACCCTAACTATAACCGGGGTGAATGATGGTTACCTTCCCTGTCTGAATGATACTGACTTGTTCTCTCTCTGGGTCATGGTGGCCAGTCTGTTTTTAGGTTTGTCAAAATAAAAGGGTTGTTGAGTTTAACGAGCTTCTTTGTCTATCATTATGGACCAAATGCTCGCCATAATATTTACCATTCACTGTGCAATTCACAGACAACATCTTGTCATTAAAAAAAAAACCTAAGTGGTCAGCTACACAAATCATTAATACTGTTATCACAGTGGTAAACAAAATCAAGTCCCATGCTCTCAATTTGCGACTATTTCAAGAACATTGTATTGAGAATCATGAATAATTTGAATGCTTGCTGTTGTGCACAGAAGTCAGATGGCTCTCAAAAGGAACTTGCCTGAAATGCTTCTATGTGCTTTTTGAAACTGTGATAAAATTCTTTAAAGACTCGAATGCCTCATTCAGTAATTAACTCAAGAATATTAGGCATGACATTGCTTATTTGTCAGAATTATTCACAGAGTTTAATGAAATCAATCTTCAATTGCAAGGAAATGATGTGGATCTTATCAAAGTCAAATCAGTTGTCTCCACATTTCTGTTCAAGTTAACCCTATTTACAGTAAGTGGCTGTTGCGACCTTTTTCTAATTTCTGAGCCTTTAAGCTGGAAAGAAATAAATACCAGATGATGATCATCAAGTATACTGTGCTCACCTGGGTGAACTACAAAAAGTTCAAAGTACATTTATTATCAAAGTATGTGTAGATTATACAACCTTGAGATTTGTCTCCTTACAGGCAGACACAAAACAAGTCAACCCAAAAGAACTCAAAAAAAGACAAACACCCAATACTCAGAGAGGGGAAAAAAACAAATCAAGTAAACAATAAAAGTAAGCAAATAGCATTCAGAACAAAAATGTGTCCATAGACACAAAGCCCAGAGCAGCCAGAGCAGGCCACAGTCTCACTCCCAGTTCAGCACAGAGCCGAGTAAACGTTGCAGAGCACTCAGACATGGAGCCCAGAGCAGGCCACAGCTTCAGCCGCAGTTCAATGCAGAGCCGAGTAAACATTGTGGATGAGTGAGCTCAGCCTGCCAACCCTCATCTCTTGTCCAGACACCCTGCCTTTTCAATCCATCTGGATCGGCATTTAAATCATTGAAACATCAGTTCAATCTTTGCACTAGACTAGGACTAGGACATGGGCCCTGTCACATTGATACACACTAGGCCTGGACCCTACAGTCACATTTCAGCCAGTAGCTGACCTTTCCAAATTGGCTTGGCACTTAGACTGATCAAACCTCACTCTCAGTTTAGGTTGATGGGCCTCAAATCTGTCTCCTTTCTGCTCCGACTATGCTTCACTGTGCTTGCCCCGACTTCGCCTCAAATATGCCTTGACCTCACCCGACTTTGCCTCAATCTCGCCTCACACTCATAGGCTTCGGCCCTTGACTCAGCCTTGCCTTCACTTGCCCCTCCATCGTTTGGAGTGATTGTTTACCATAGTTCTAATAATAACAATTTGCTTGTAAAGTATTCTTTGTTTTATTTACCACTAGTAAGTAGTCGCTGGGCTGCTTCACCAGCACCATCATAAACTGGAAGATATGTCAGAGAAATTTCAGGATCTCCTCTCAATCCAAATTCCAGATTGTTGTTCATCCATCGTCATCATTGATGAAAACCTCGACACCATTGATAGTGTCGAGACTAGCGCATGATTTGGATTTAAGTGAGGGAGAGTTGCGCAGCGTCAGCCTCACTCTCTCTTCCCAATTCCCATCTGGATCCAGTGGCAAGACAGAGTCTAGACGGCTGGAGATGGGACTAGGCACAGTGGATGACCAGGACGTCTTTTGTGTCTTGTCCTGCTCTACACGTTCCATGACGCTTGCAGAGACCGGCTTCTTGACCACTGGACCTTCCATAGGTCTCGTCCGCTCAATCCGCCAGAGTCTGTCTTCACATGCTGGGATAGACAACTCCCTATCACACCGAGGGTTTGAGACTCGTCGGCTACCCTCACCTGGTTTAGCCGGCTTGTCGAAGCCGTTGCCCAGGGTGTGGCTGCTGTCGCATGCAAACAGCTATGGGGAGCCACAGGTGAGAGCTGAGTGCCAGGTGGGGACCAAAGGTGGACTAACCACCTTGAAAAGGACGTGACATGTTCCCCCACCAGAGGTAATAAATTAGGTAATAAATTGATTAGGTAATAAATCAATTCCTGAACACTTATAATGAGGAATTAACAGGAAGGATGGATGAAGAACTCATTTTGTTACTTTTGGTTGCAGAAAGAAATTCTGAAAGCTATCATGCAGTGTGGAAAAAGGTTGAGATATTCCTTATTGCCTTTCCAGCATTTTGTTTAGTGGAGTGCGGTTTCAGTGCAGTTGTCCAAATTCTTTCAAAGCAACAAAACAGAAGCAAATTACCGAACATGGGGATGTGAGCCTCCTTCTGAGTGACATTCAGCCAGATGTTGAAAAGCTGATGTCACTGCACCAAGCCCAAGTATCTCATTGAAAAGGTGGAAAAGCAATAAAGTAGTGAATAGTTGAACCACCGATGTATGCTCTCAAATTATTGATGAAAATAGTCTTTACTGTAATTAAAGAAATAGTTTATTTGTAGCTTTAGGGTAATAATTTGTCTCTGCATTTGCAGTTCCTATTTTCTTTCAACGTGCATCATAAATCAAAATTCGTCATAGTTTTTATGTAATGGGCAGAAAGGAAGAGGAGGGTGCTGGGGATGTGGGCTGGAAGCCAAGTGGGTGGTAACCAGAAAGAGGTTGGGAACCACTGCTCTACAAATATTATCAATAACTTTCTCCAGAAAGATGTCCTGGTCTAGAACTCAGTTACATTCCAACATCACCAAGTCATGGAGTGTCTAACTTCTTTCCCTACCTGCTTGGCAATAAATATAAAGCAATAGTATGTAGCCCCCCCTGGCCACCCTCAGGGTCGCTCGGCTCACTGTCGTCTAGGGAAACAGCCCTCGGCCCCAGCAAACTGGGTAATTAGTTTGTGTGGACACTGTGTGATGTACCCCACCCCGCCCAAATAACAGACAATACACCAGATTCGATTAAATGATTTACAGTTTATAGATATTACCGGATCTATATAATTAATAGAGAATAAAATATAAAAGGAAAATAAAAGGCGCCACACTTATCAAAGTTCAATCTGTTCGCGCACAAAACAGTTGGAGCTCAAGGACCTTCTTCTTCACCCTGTGACCCCTCGGACCACCTCGACCGGCCGCCTGGGACCAACAACGGTGGTCGACCAGATGCTTCACACGAGTCCGTCTCCGTCTCCTCTCCTCGCCGAACGCCCTCCTCGGGATCCGACCCCGTTAGTGGACTCACAGCACCTGGTCCATCCTCTGTCTTTCTCTCCTGCCTTCTCCCCCAAAACCCCACGCATACAGTATCTTCAAATACACCAAAAACATAACAACTATCCCAATTGGTTCATAACATCTTCTTATCAGTAACATGATTCAACAAACCGCTAGCAGGAAGGATTTTCTCAGCATTTAACATAACAAAGAAGCATTCCCAAGTATAACATAACAAAGAAGCAATTTTAATTAGCCTACACAGTAACATAAGAGACGAAACCCCCTTATAAGTACATCAACATTGACTTTCTAACTTGAGAGCGAGTAGAATTATTTCATTGTCCGATTTAAAAAAAGATACAGTGTCTTTCACAATTGCAATGAAATCATCCAAATACTTCAAGTTTCCCTGTTGTCCATAAGACCATAAGATACAAGAGCAGAATTAGGCCAATCGGCCAACCAAGTCTGCTCTGCCATTCAATCATGGCTAATTTTATCTCTCTCAACCCCATTCTCCTACCTTCTCCCCGTAACCTTTGACACTTGGACGAATCACGAATATGTCAACCTCTGCTTTTTAAGTATATCCAATGACTTAACCTCCACAGCCGTCTGTGGCAATGAATTCCACAGATTCATCAGTCTCTGGTTAAAGAGATTTCTTCTCACCTTTGTTCTAAATGGGCATTCCTCCATTGTGAGTTTGTGCCCTTTGGTCCTTGACTCCTACACTATAGCAAACTTCATCTCCATATTTAACTAGCCACGCATCTGCAGTATCATCCTGGTGACTGCAGGTAATTTTTATAAAGGCAGGGGGCTAGAAACTAACATTAGCCAGCTATAATGTGGGTGATGGAAGGTGTGTCTGGAGTTTAGAATTAACAAGTAGACAAAAATGAGATTTTTGGGGTGCGTTCCCAAAGTAACTTGTATCATTTGAATAGCACCTATGTTGTCAAGTCAGAAGATTCAGGAATAAAATTGGTTGAAAAGGAAAGAGATAAGAGGAAAAGAAACCCAGCATGTCACATTTCAAATATTCCCAGGAATTTTACCAATGTACCTTCCGCCAACTTACATCACCTCCAGAAAAGAATGTTATAATGCGCAAAAGAAAGTTGGCTTAACTGGAGCAATACACACAAAATGCTGGAGGAACTCAATAGGTCAAGCAGCATCTACAGTAATGAATAATCAGGTGATGTTAACCAAAAAATTGCATTGTTCCTATCTGGTCCTTGAATAACAACTGATAGCATCAGTCCAAAGATGGTCAGTGAATTTATAGTTGGACTAATTCAGATCTAAATGACTTAATAACCGACTCGTACTGCATCTACTTACCTTCTCACCCATTAGCCCCTTATCCAAATCCAGTTGGACCAATGAATTATTTAGTTTCATTGCCAGAGTGAGGGCCATCAAACCTCCAGTTCTTATTCTGTTCCTTCGAAGATCCAGTCTCAGGATTCCAGTGCTCTCAACTATAAATTCTGCCATGGCAATGGCACCTAGAGATTAATTAAAATCAAATTAACTTCAATGGTGGCAAGTCCAAGAAACGTCAAGGTGGTTAACACAGCCTTGCAAGTCAGCTGGATTGAATATGAGCCTCACACATCGCCCTGAACATCATTTTCTCCCATTATTAGTGCACCATAGATACAACATGCAACATTTGCAAGATGCATACAAGATTTTACATGCAGTTCTCAGACAGTCCCTGTCAAATATGGAATCTCCAACACCAACATCAGCCTGAACATGAGAATGCCTCTGCATGTAAATCCCCTTTTAGTTCCCACAACTTATCAACTTGGAAATACATTCAATGGCCATTTTATTAGATACAGGAGAAGGACTCAGTGTGATCCCCTAATGCTGTAGCCCATCTTCTTCAAGGTTCAATGTGTTGTGCATTCAGAGATGCTCTTCTGCACACCACTATTGTAATGTGTGGTTATTTGAGTTACCATTGCCTTCCTGTCAGTTTGAACCAGTCTAGTCATTCTCCTCTAATCTCTCTCATTAGCAAGGCATTTTTGCCCACAGATCTGCCACTTACTGGATGTTTTTAGGTTTTCACATAATTTTCTGTAAACTTTAGAGACTGTTGTGCACAAAAATCTCAGGAGATCAGCAGTTTTTGAGATACTCAAACCACCCATCTGGCACCAACATGGTCAAAGTCACTGAGATCATGTATCTTTCCCCCATTCTAATGTTTGGTTTAAACAAAAACTGGACCTCTTAGTTATGTCTATTTTTTTTTGCATTCAGTTGCAGCTACATGAATGGCTGGTTAGATACTTGCATTAATAAGGTGTACAGGTGTAACTAGTAAAGTGCCCACATTAATTAGTATTCATTTCTGCTGAGTCTAAATCCCACCAAGCAGCAGCTTCTCTGCAATGGTTCATTGATGGAATTCAATGCCAACTTTTCAAGAGCAATTTATGATTAGCTAATAAATGCTGACTCATCTAGCAATTCCCTTGACCAGCACATGAATCAACAAGTCTTAGAACCTTCACCTACACCAAGAGCATACTCAGAACATAAGAGCTCTGTAAAATAATTAGCAAGAAACAAAGTCTAGCTGATGCCACAATCTGAATGACTGACAGCTCTCATACCTGAGATATGCTTGTATGAAATACCATTCTCTTTGTCTAAGAAAGGGCTTAAAGCAAGGTAACTCTCGCTTGAAATTATGAGCAGAGCACTTTTAAACCGACATTTTACTAATGCCACACAGTCAATATCTCTCAAAGGTGGTATAATCCTTAATTGAAAAATTAATGGTGTCGGGGCTGATAGTCTCACAAATAAACTGCAAACATACAATTCATAATTATCATAATCAGTCAGGAGGCATGATGCCAATTGGATAGAGAGTTACATTATTCAAGGTGAGGATGTGCAATTTCTCACATCACCTCCAGAAAAGAATCTTATAAAGCACAAGAGTAGGTTGGCATAACTGGAGCAACACACACAAAATGCTGGAGGAACTCAGCAAGTCAGGCAGCATCTACGGAGAGGAATAAACGGTTGACGTTTTGGACCAAGACCCTTCTTCAGGGCTGGAAAGGAAGGGGAAATAAGCCAGAATAAGAAGGTGGGGGGAGGGGATATAAACTGGCAAATTATAGGTGAAACCAGGTGAGGGAGAAGGTGCATGTGTTGGGGAGGGGGGATGAAGTAAGAAGTCGGAAGGCGATAGGTGGAAAAGGCGAAGGGCTGAAGAAAAAGTAATCTGATAGGAGAAGACAATGGACCATGGAAGAAAGGGAAGGGGGTAGGGCACAAGAGATGGGCAGGCGAGGAGAAGAGAAGGGTGAGGGGAGAACCAGAATGGGGAGTGGAAAATGAGAGAAGGGAGAGGGGGGAGAAATCCAATCACACCCCCTGCTGATCAGAGGTTGTTCTATCGTGGTCTCACTAACTCATTAGTCATCTGCAGGTTACTCTAGCAAAGCCCCTGAATGCTAAATTTTGCAACCTACATAAATTAAAATCTAAGTAATAGAACCAAATGCAAAGATCAAGACCTAATGTTCATCTATAAAATGTTGTCATTTAAATTAGTTTGGCATAGGAATAAGTAGTATTTATTGCAGACATCCCAACCTGCAAAAACTCATTTCAGGGAGGTAGCACCATTTGCGAGAGACTCCTGGAACTTCCGGGAGAGGGGGGATGTCTGCAAAAGAGTAGCTCCTTGCTAGCCAGCTAGCTTAATTAATGTTAGCTATACTAATGAACGAATGACACCTGTTAAACTCACCTCAACATGTCTTTTACAGTCTTAACCCACCATGGGCAATAGAAAAGTCACTGTTGCAAACAGTGCAGCGAGTAACACTGTCATTTTTTTGACCCTTATTCAGCAGGAGTACACTTTAGGGTAGTCTGGGGTGACATACGTTTTACATTTTCTTTTTTTGGAACACTCTGCCATGGTGCTCTCTCTCTCTCTCTCTCTCTCTCTCGCTCGCTCGCTCTAAAAAAAATTGGTTTCCGGGACATTGTATATAATTTGAGGGCATCAGGGAGCCACTATTAATATGCGGGAGACTCCCGGAACTTCCGGGAGAGGTGGGATGTCTGTTATTGTGGGCTGATAAATCATAAAACTGCAGGATTTAGATTACTCTGATTAATGTGGAGAGAATATGTCACACTTCACCTCACAAGCTCAGTTTTTCTTTTTTCCCTCTTTTTGTACTACTTATTTAATTTTATATGTAAATTTCACGACATATGCCAGTGATATTAAATCAGATTCTCATTCTGAAATGGGTCAGAGAAGGATTAGTGTAAAAATGAGTGTCTGATCGTTCAAAGTTGAAAGTTAATTTATTATCAAAGTACATACAGGTTACCATATACTACCTTGAGATTCATTTATACTACCTATTTTCTATGTTTCTATGTTTCTATTTTCTTGCAGGCATGTCCAGGAAAATAAAAAAAAACATAGAATTTATGAAAAACTATAAATAACAAAGACTGACAAATAACCAACGTACAAAAGCAGACAAACTGTGTAAACGATAATAAATAAATAAATAATACTGCGTTATAGAGTCCCGAAAGTGAGTTAGTTCGGAACTGAGGTGAGTTAAGTTGTCCACACTGGTTCAGGGTGGTTATCTATGATGGTTGCAGTGTAATAACTGTTCCTGAACGCAGTTGGCGTGAACCCAATGGGATGAGGAACCTATTTCTATACTGTACCTCTCCATAACTCTATGCAACAAACAGAAACTTGGGCAAGTTGCTGGATTCTTCCAAAACACCTTCTCAAAAGTCAAAATCACTGCCAAGGTCATCGGAACCATCTCAGATGCTGAGACTTGGACTGTATCAGAAGCAATTCTCGTACCACCCTTCTCCTTTCCAGCTACAGCCTTCCCTACGTGGTATCCCATCAAAATACTGAAACAGTCTCCGTCTGCTTAGTTTTTGAACTTAATGGGGTAAGGTAATTTACAAAGATGCTTGCAGGACTTGAGGACCTGAGTTGTTGGGCAAGTCTGAATGGGTTTAGACTTTATTCCCGAGAGTGTAGGAGAATGAGAGGAGATTTGATAGAGGTATACAAAACTATGATGGGGTATGGATAGGGTAAATGCAAACAGGCTTTTTCCACTGAGGTTAGGTGAGTCTAGAACTAGAGTTCACGAGTTAAGGGTGAAAGGTGAACTGCATAAGTGGAACATGGGAGACTGGTGACAGTGTACATGTGCTGCTAGTGGGAGTGGAGGATTTGGGTTCAATTTCAACATATAAGCGAAATTTAGATAGGTACATGGATAGGAGGGGTACTGAGGGCTATGGTCCAGTTGCAGGTTGCTGGGACAAGACAGATTAATAATTTGGTATGGACTGGATCGTCCTCTTCGCTGCCGATCAACATTGGCGCACCTCAGGGGTGGTTGCTTAGCCCACTGCTCTACTCTCTGTACACACATGACTGTGTGGCTAGGCACAGCTCAGATACCATCTACAAATTTGCTAATGATACAACCATTGTTGCTGGAACCTCAGGTGGTGACGAGAGGGTATACAGGAGTGAGATATGTCAACTAGTGGAATGGTGCCACAGCAACAACCTGGCACTCAATGTCAGTAAGACGAAAGAGCTGATTGTGGATTTCAGGAAGGGTAAGGCAGAGGAGCACATACCAATCCTTATAGAGGGATCAGAAGTGGTGAGAGTGAACAGCTTCAAGTTCCTGGGTGTCAAGATCTCTGAGGATCTAACCTGGTCCCAACATATCGATGTAGTCATAAAGAAGGCAAGACAGCGGCTATACTTTATTAGGAGTTTGAAGTGATTTGGCATGTCAGCAAATACTCTCAAAAACTTCTATAGTTGTACCGTGGAGAGCATTCTGACAGGCTGCATCACTGTCTGGTATGGAGGGGCTACTGCACAGGACCGAAAGAAGCTGCAGAAGGTTGTAAATCTAGTCAGCTCCATCTTGGGCACTAGCCTACAAAGTACCCAGGGCATGTTCAGGGAGCGGTGTCTCAGAAAGGCAGCGTCTGTTATTAAGGACCTCCAGCACCCAGGGCATGCCCTTTTCTCACTGTTGCCATCAGGTGGGAGATACAGAAGCCTGAAGGCACACACTCAGCGATTCAGGAACAGCTCTGCCATCTGATTCCTAAATGGACTTTGAAGCTTTAGACACTAGCTCACCTTTTTAAATATACAGTATTTTTGTTTTTGCACATCTTTTAATAATCTATTCAATATATATAATTGATTTACTTGTTTATTTATTATTATTATTTTTTCCTCTCTCTACTAGATTATGTATTGCATTGAATTAACGTTAACAAATTTCACGTCACATGTCGGTGACAATAAACCTGATTCTGATTCCGATTGGGTGAATGGGCTGTTTCTGTGCTGTACTATTCTATGACTCTCTGACTTTATGACTCTGTATTGGAAATCTGAATCAAAGACAGATCATTCTGGAGAAATTCAGGCAGGTCAGCCGAAGGGCTTGATTCTCTGCTGTAATGCTCTAAGGTACTTTCAGACTAATACCAGTCCTAGATATGCTTGAGCTCAAAATTACAGGAGGAAAACAGTTTACAAGATGTTACCTTCACAAGTTATTGCTGTTGATGCCAATCCTAATCGTGTAACTGATCGATTAGCAATCAATCCTTCTTTAAGTCTGTGGACTCCTTCATTGCTGAGTGGATTCCGGCCAAGGTTCAGTGTTTCCAGGGATGTTAAATTAGGCTAGCAGAGGAAACAATATAGAAAATGAAAAGTGTGTTATAACTTATGCCTGTTATGCCAAGGGCATTAGAGCTCAGTGGTTACATTACTGGTATCCAAAATCCTTGTCTATTCATCAAGAGATACAAGTTTGATTTTCACAAAAAAAAGCTGGGGAACTTGAATTCGAGTAATTTTAAAAATCTGGAATAAAATTGATTCTATCAGTCTTAGTAACTATGAAATTGCTAAGTTGCTGTAAAAACCCATTTTATTCACAAATGTCTTCCAGTGAAAGAAATCACTGTGCTCCTTTAGCCTGGCGACTGCCTGACTTCAGATCCACCAACATGGTTCACTCACAAATTTATCACTGAAATCAGCTGAGTGGGACAATCAAAGAGAATAACTAAGCTGTGCGTGCACGGTTGATAAACGTTGCCCATGTCAGTAATAAGAAGAATGAGAGGAGATTTGATAGAGGTACTGTATACAGAGCTATTAGGGTAAACACAAGCTGTCTTTTCCATTGAAGTTGAGTGAGACTACAACTAGAGATCATGTGTTTAAGGTAAAAGAGGGAATGTTTAAGGGAAACATGAGGGGGAACTTCTTTCCTCAGTGAGTGATATCAGAGATATCATTGCCAAGCTCAAATGGTTTCAATAAAACCAGTGATTTTCCAACATGCAATGGGCCAGATTTAGTATGGACTTGACTATGTCATCTGTTTGATGGATGATATCCTGTTTAGCAGCAGGTAGAGTAACAATGCATTAGGCAACCCAAGTCAGATGTTGACAAGGAAGCGTATAGGAACATTAACCTTGCACTCACTGTTAGTAAGGCCAATGAACAGATAGTGAATTTTAGGAAAGCGAAGTCAAGAGAACACACACCAGTCCTAATCAAAGGATCAGTAGTGGAAAAGGTGAGCAGTTTCAAGATCCTGGGTGTCAACATCTCTGGATATCTAACCTGGGGCCAACATATTGATGCAATTACAAAGAAGGCATGACAGCAACTATATTTTATCAGAAGTCTGAGGAGACTTGGTATGACATCAAAGACTTTCACAAATTTCTAGAGATGTATTGTGGAGAGCATTCTAACTGGTTGCATCACCATCTGACATGGAGAGGTCACTGTACAGTATCAGAAAACGGTGCCAAAAGCTACAAACTCAGCCAGATCCATCATGGGCACTAGTCTCCTCAGCATCGAGGACACCTTCAAAAGATAATGCCTCAGAAAGGGGTATCCATTACTTATTTAAGGACCTTCATCATCCAGGACATACTACCTTCTCACTGCTACCATCAAGGAGGAGGTACAGGAGCCTATAGACACACACTCAACACTTTAGGAACAGCTTCACCACCACCGCCATTAGATTTTTGAATGGACATTGAACCCATGTACACTACCTCAATTTCTTCCCTCCCTCTTTTTGTACTACTCATATAACTTATAGAAATATATTTCTTATTGAAATTTAGTTTTTATTATTACATATTGAAATATACTGCTGCCACTAAACAACATTTGCAGAGATATTAAACCTGATTCTGATGCTGAAATCCATATTTCAGTGATACAGAATCAGAATGAAGCTAGCAAAATGTCAATTCCTGTAGAGATGGGTGGGATACCGAGGCTATTGAATTCATGTGCAAGGATTACATCCATCTGAGAGCAAAGCGAATGCTACTGTTAACACACGAGCTCTAAGCAACATGACAGAGCTTTGGTCCTCCTTGGCTTTGCTGAATTATTATGAATGTTTCCTTGCCAACCTGTCAACCTTGCTGCAGCCACTACACGAGTTATTACAGGAAGAGACCAGATGGAATTAGTCTCCACAGTGTGAAGCCGCATTTCAACAATGCAAGCACCGATTTTTGAATCGCAAGTGGCTGGCACACTAGGATTCAGAGAAGCTTCTGAGAGGCTCTTGTGATGCACCCCTTAAGGAATCAGTGAATTCATCTTGCATGTATTACCTTCAGGTACAGATTACACAGTTCCTTTTACGTCCACATCCCCAATACCGTGAGGAGAATTTATACTCAAACCAAAAAAGAAGAACTGAGCATAATCTTTGGGAGTCAAGAAATTACCCAGTGGATTCACAGTGGTGGGTACTTAAACAGCCAGCTCACAATGATCAGCAGAAAGGAATTTATCCTAATTAGGAAGAGGGATTTATGAGAATGATAATCCGTCTGTGGTTAACAATGGAGATCAACATTAAGTGTAAGATAATGAGGGGAGATTTGAGAGAGGTGGACAAAATTATCAAGAGTATAGATAGGGTAAATGCAAGCAGGCTTTTTCCACTGAGAGTACAACAAGAGGTCATGGGTTAAGGGCAAATGATGAAATGTTTCAGGAGAACATGAAGGGGAACTTCTTCACTCAGATGGTGGTGAGAGTGTGGAACGAGCTGCCAGCGCGTGTGGCAGATGCAGGTTCGATCTCAGCATTTAGGAGAGATTTAGATAGCTGCGTGGATGGGAGGGGCATGGAGGACAATGGTCTGCGTGCAGGTCAATGGGACTATGCTGAATGATAGTTTGGAATGGACTAGATGGGTCGAAAGGCCTGTTTCTGTGCTGTATGAATATCACACTAATGTTAAATCAAAAACCGGAACATACAAATTGGCAAAGGATGTTGTTTGACCAGAGGACTGGGTATTTTTTTAGGAACTAGCTGTGAGAGATTGAAAAGTTATCGAGGAAGGAGAAAACTGATGAGGAGTAATATCAAAATGAGGAAATATAGAAGTATGAGGATAGATGAGTAAGTGTAGGACCCCTGGAAGATAAGCCTAGGGAATTAATAACGGGAAAGAAGGAAATAGTTGACGTTGAACTAATTCTTTACTTCACTGTCAGGTTGTCAAGTATCCCAAAATAACAGATTAGTTTCAAACAGGACTTGAGGCAATCCAGATCATTGGGAATCAGGTTTTGCAAACACTGACAGGACAACACACAAAGAAATGATCACGACCTGATGGACTGCACCTAAGGGCTTCCATAGAAGGATCTATAGGGACAATGGATCCTTTGCCTGAAGTATTCATTGCATTCAGGGAAGATGCTGGCAGATTGGAAAATAGCAAATGTGGTCCCCTTGTTCACAAACAGAGGGAAGATGAGTGCAGGAAACTGTGGGCCACTAAACTTATTATCTATTGTTGGCAAGACGCTGGAGTCAACAATCAAAGAAAAAATAGCTAATCAGTTAGAAAGCTTTACATAATCAAACAATATCAATATAGTTTTATGAACGGTAAATCATATTTAACAAATTTGCTTGAGTTCCTTGCTAATTTTGTACTTCCAAAGCACCATTAAGAAGGCGACTAATGCAAACAGCACCAACACATTCTCAATGATTCAGGAACAACTTCTTCAGCTCTGCCATCAGATTTCTGAATGGACATTAAAGCCATGAACATATATATATATGTGCGTGGGTGTGTGTGTGTGTGTGTGTGTGTATATACTTACTGTAAGTCATAGTTTTTTATTATTATGTATTGCATTGTACTGCTGCCACTGAATTTCACAACATATGTTGGTGATATTAAACCTTATTCTGATTCCAATGAAACAAGAAGTAGCTTATTCAGTTGGCATTTGATGTGGTGCCACATAAAAGGCTAATGAACAAGGGAAGGGCCTCATAATATTGAGGGATGTGTATTAGCATGGATTAAAGAGTGGTCATCATATGGAAGAAAGAGAGTTGGGATAAATAAGTCTTTTTCACGCTGGAAGTATGGTGTAGTGCTCCTGGGACTCAGAGAGACTAGTCCTCAGATACCCTTTATACTAGGAAAACAGGGCACCACAATTCCTATTGAAGCTTACCAATGACTTGAAAATTACAAGGCATGAACATATGTGGAATAGCATATTGCAATGATGGTATCATAACTCTGCAAAAGGATAGAATCTGTTGGGAAAATGAATGAGAATGTGGCAAATGGTTTTTACTGCTGTTAAGTGTCCTCCAAGAGGACTACAACTTTGTCATACGGTTTGCAGGCTTGTGTGCCTCAATGACTGAGCGAGCTATGTTGGCTGGAGTTAGGGCCTTGTGTTTTGGCTCTTGGTAGGGTTACCCATGCCAAACAGGTCAAAGGGTAGAGGACAGACTAGGAGCGGTTCACTGTTCCTCCAAGTTTGGGGGTTCAGTTTAGGACTAACAACCCTGAATGGTAAAACAAAATTGTTACAGAAACAGCAATGAAGATTCCTTCTACACCTTCTACATCTGTGTGCAATTCACTCTCCACCCGGGACTTGCATGATTGACAGTAGTGACAACCAAAAGGAGGCTACTGACATGATGAAGGAAGCCCTGAACACCACCAGAGATGAAGGACCTTCACTGCTGCCCTGAATGCCAGTGGCCAGGGGTTCATCTTCAAATCTGGATAAGTATGCTGCAGTTGTTACTGACTTCATTAAAATCCGGGTGGATGAGTGTGTGCCAACGAAAACTTGTTGTACATTCCCCAAACCAAAAGCTCTGGATGAATCAGAAGGCTCACCATCTGCTGAGGGTCTAGATCTATGAAACAAAGCACTACCAGATGTGCTCAACATCTTCTATGCCCCTTTTGAAAGGGAAAATATAACAACAGCTGTGAAGATCCCTGCTGCACCCAGTGACCCTGTGAGCTCTGTCTTGAAGACCGATGTTAGTTGTCTTTAAGGAGGGTGAACCCTCGCAAGCTGGCAGGCCTCAATGGAGTACGTTGTAAGGCTCTGAAAACTTGTGCCAACCAACTGACAAGAGTATTCAAGGCCATTTTCAGCCTCTCACTGCTACAGTCAGAAGCAACAATTATACCAGTGCCTAGGAAGAGTAATGTGAGCTACCTTAATAACTATCTCCCAGTAGCACTCCTATCTATGGTGATGAAACGCTTTGAGAGTTTGGTCAAGACTAGGCTGAATTCCTGCCTCAGCAAGGACCTGGATCCACTGCAATCTGCCTGTCACCACAATAGGTCAACGGCGGACACAATCTCAATGGCCCTTCACACAGCCTTAGATCACCTGGACAATACAAACACTTTCATCAGGATGCTATTCGTTGCCTACAGCTCAGAGTTTAACACCACAGTCCTGATCAATAAGCTACAGAACTTGGCCTTTGTATCTCCCTCTGCAATTGGATCCTAGACTTCCTAACTGGAAGACCGCAGTCTGTGCGGATCGGTGATAATACCTCCTCCTCACTGACTATCGATGCTGGTGCACCTCAGGGATGTGTGCTGAGCCCACTGCTCTACTGTCTCTATACCCATGACTGTGTGACTAGGCATAGCTCAAATACCATCTATAAATTTGCTGATGATATAACCATTGTTGGTAGAATCCCGGATGGAGACAGGAGCAAGATAATCCAGCTAGTGGTGTCAGAGCAACAACCTTGCTCTCAACGCCAGTAAGGTGAAAGAGCTGATTGTGGACTTCAGGGAGGGTAAAATGAGGGATCAGACGTGGAGAGAGTGAGCAATTTCAAGTTATTGGGTCTCAAGATCTCTGAGGATCTAATCTGGTCCCAACAAATTGATGCAGCTATAAAGAAGGCAAGACAGCAACTATATTTCATTAGGAATTTGAAAAGATTTGGTTTGTCACCTAAAACACTTGAAAACTTCTATAGATGTACCATGAAGAGCATTCTGACAGGCTGCATCACTGTCTGGTATGGGGCGGAGGGGAATTAGCGACTGCAAAGGACCGAAAGAAGCTACAGAAAGTTGTAAAGTTAGTCAGCTCCATCTTGGGTACTAGCCTCTGTAGTATCCAAGACATCTTCAAAGAGAGGTGCCTCAGAAAGGTGACATCCACTATTTAGGACCCCCATCACCCAGAGCATCCCTTCTTCTCACTGTTACCATCAGGAAGGAGATGCAGAAGCCTGAAGGCGCACACTCAGCGATTCAGGAACAGCTTCTTCCCCTCTGCCATCTGATTCCTAAAAGGACATTGAACCCATGAACACTACCTCACTTATTAAAAAATATATATTACTTTTGTTTTTGCACTATTTTTAATCTGTTTAATATACATATATATTTGCTGTAATTGATTGATTGATTTTTCTTTCTATATGATCATGTATTGCATTGAACTGCTGCTGCTAACAAATTTCACGACACATTCCAGTGATAATAAACCTGATTCTGATTCTGAAAATGCACATGTTACTGATGGCATGGTAGTGTAGCGGTTAGCACAGCACTATAACAGGTGCCAGTGACCCGGGTTCAAATCCTGTTGCTGTCTGTAAGGAATTTGTTCATTCTTCCCGTAACCATGTGGGTTTCCTCCCACATTGCAAATCCGTATGGGTTAATAGGTCATATTGGTGTAATTAGGTGGTAGGGGGTTGATAAGTCAGAGGGGCCTGTAACTGTGTGGTATCTCTAAATAATAAATAATAATACTAAAAATAACAAAGTTCAGAATCAGCTTTAATATCGTCGGCACATGTTGTGAAATTTGTTGACTTTGCGGTAGCAGTACATTGCAATAAATAATAATTGAGAAGAAAAGCCGAATTACAGCAAGTATATATAAGTAGTTGAATGAAATAGGTATTGCAAAAGAAAAAGCAATAAAAAAGTCGTAGAGTTCATGGGTCCAATGTGCATTCAGAAATTGGATGGCAGAGGGGAAGAAGCTGTTTGCTGAATCATTGAGTGTGTGTCTTCAGGCTCCTGTACCTCCTTCCTGATGGTGCAATGAGAACAAGGCATGACCTGGGTGATGAGGGTCCTTAATGATAGACGCCAGCTTTCTGAGGCATCGCTCCTTGAAGGTGTCCAGGATACTACGGAGGCTTCCATGATGGAGTTTACTAAGTGTATGATGGTGGAGAACTCAAGAACCGTAGAAATCACTGAGAAGTTCAAGAATTGCATTAGTGAGCAGAGGAGAAGATCAATCCTAAATTCAAAGTCCTGAAGAAGGATCTCAGCCCAAAACGGCGACTATTTATTCATTTCCATAGATGCTTCCTGCTGAATGCCTCCTGTATTTTGTATGTGTAGCTCAACGCTGTATCCGAGAAATGGACAATCCAAAGCTGACATCTAAGGGGGACACCTTCAACATCCGGCAGTAATGCAGCTGAGGAAAGAACGGTCAGTACAAGCCTCAGGTCTAGAAGGATGATGAGAAAGTTCCACATCTGCTCGGACGATGATATATAAGACTTGTAACAGTAAATCCATTCTGCTTGCTGCGGAAATCAACACTGGAAAAGTGAACTGGGCTGGGAAACTCCACTTCACAAACAAGCTTATGAAAGATGTAATATCAGGTAAAGAAAGCACAACAGGAGGCAGTTCTCCAGTTATTATTGTCTCAAAACTAACAAAACAACTCTGTTTATAACAACAATAAAATTAAGCCTCCCTCTGAGCACTCTGCCGATGCCAATTCACCCCCTCGTCCTGTCAAATCCAGCAACTCCCCCCAGCCACTTCTCTCAACTTCCTCAGAACTATTTTAATGAAAACATCCAATCATCAATCAAAAGGCTCCGTTGATAACTTGACAATGTGAGAAAAACTAGTGAGAGCACGTGATCAAGCTGTCTGAAATAGCCACCTGGGGCCATTCACTCATTTAAAATTGGCGTTTCATGCTATCATCTTTTGGAGTAACTTCAGGACAGAAAGTTTTAACTTTGAACATTGCTATTTTGTTTTCAATCCTGGAATCATTTTTGTGAACCTCCTTTGAACTCTCTCCAATGTCAGCACATCCTTTCTCATCCAAGGGGCCCAAAAACTGCTCTCTGAAGCAATTCATACTCAAGCTCAAAACGAAGTGGCTAATTGCCAAGTTCCTTGAATTTTATTTTGTAAAATTCCCATAATTCCCTGTTTATCAGTGTTGTCCTTCCACATCTGATCATTATGTCCAGGACAACAGGAAGACAATCTAGACTGTATTTTCTCTTTCAAACTTTGTGGAGCCAATCTTCTTGTCTCAGCTGTTTTCAGCCGATCAGAGTTAAGAAGCCAAGCAGCAAATAAACTGTCCCTTCGGCTAACTGGTCTATGGCAACTGAGATTAGTCCCACTTAACCTGTGTTTGTCCCATAACCCTCTAAATTTTTCCTATCCATGTACCTGCCCAAGTATCTTTTAAATGTTGATCATGTATCTGCTGCAAGCATTTCCTCTGGTAGCTCGTTGCATATACTGACAACTCTTCTTATGAAAAACACATGAGATTCTACAAATACCACAAATCCAAGGTAATACTCACAAAGTACAGGAGAAACTCAGCAGGTCAGGCAGTGTCTATGGAAAGGAATAAAGAGTTGATGTTTTGGGTTGAGAATCTTCATCAGAATTGTGTGAAAGTGTTGCCTCTCGGGTTCCTATTTATTCTCTCTCCTCTCACCCTAAACCTAAGCCCTCTAGTTCTTGTTTCCCCCCACCCTGGGAAAAAGACTCTGCTTGTTGAACCTGTCTATGCCCCTCTTGATTTTGTACATTTCTGTAAGAGAATAACTCATTACCCTGTCATTCTCTCTCTTTCTCTCTCGATGGTGAATGTGAGTCAAATGGTCCTCGAGTCAGGGGAACGCAGACAAGTGACACAGCATATTGTAACACTAAAAACAGTGAGCTGTTGATCTCCCCTCCCGCTGGTTGATGCTTTTGCTGGAGGAAGTGGGGGAAGGAGGAGGGGGAAGGTTGATTCTTCTCTTACTGCTTGTAAATGGGAGGGGCAAGGGGGCTTTGGGGTTCTGATGTTTTCTGCTATTCATTCTTTGGGGTTTTTTCCTGTTTTGTGCATGTCTGTGAAGACTAAGTATTTCAGGTTGTATACTGTTCACATTCTCTGATATTAAATGGAACCACTAATCCAATGAAAACAATCTCAGCCTGCTCAACTTCTTCCACAACCCAGTCCCTCAAGTCCCAATAGCATCCTTGTAAATCTCCTCTGCACCCTTAAGAACAGATTAGTTCTATCTGTCACATGTACATCGAAACATCCAGTGAATATGTCACTTGCGTCAAATCAAATCAACGAGAGTTGTGCTGGACAACCCATAAATTTCACCACACTTCCAGCACCAACATAGTGTGCCCAAAACATACCAACCCTAACCTGTTCATATTTGGAATGTGAGAAGGAACTGAAGCACCAGAGGAAACCCACAGGGTCATGTGAAGAATGTACAAACTTATCGCGGCAGCAGGAATCTTACAGGTAACACTACAATAGCTTTATGCTCACCGCTACACTACCAGATGTAAAGCCTTACAGCTTAATAACCCCTTTCCTAATGCAAAGCCAAGATGTTCTTATGACTCAAAACTGTTTGTGAAACATGAACTATGGAACAGCAAAAAAAATCCTTTCATTATTGTTGTCTTTGTGGAACTTTAGGATTAATTTGTTCACAAAAGATCTTGCTAGTTACATTAATGCTTGAAATGCCTGACCTAAAGGAGAAAACATATTCAATTTATATTGCTTTTCATGACTTCAGGATGCACTAAAACCATTAACTGGTTTACCATTGGAGTTTTTCACTACTGCATACGATAGTCATTTTGTCCATGGAAAATCGTGACAACCAAACTGTGATGATTGTTGAATTATTAATACTGATGATGTTATAACAAGGAAGAACATTGATCCAGAAGCAGCCTAAAAATCACTCACTTTTCATTTCACTGAGATCCTACTGAACAGGCAGAGGAGGCACTGGCAGATTCTGATTGACAACAGCTGCAGAAGCTAACCGTATATTGTAAAGGCCAGGATCAGGTTTAATATCACTGGCACATTATGAAATTTGTTGTTATGCAGCAGCAGTAAATTGTAATACATAATAATAAAAACTGCAAATTACAGTATATACGTAAGGGTTTCTCTTTTATGTTAACTGCTAAGGATAATAAAGTGGCTTCTCTGTAGTGTTAACTGCTGAGGTAATGGGTTCTCTGTAGCAGTATGTTTGGGTTATAGGTAGAGATAACGGGACTTTGGAAATCAGTTACTAACCAATGGGCGAGATGTTATTCTTTCTTGTTTGTGTGAAAGCTGTTGGTTTTCGTGGGCTTTGGGCAGAAGGCGCGAGGGGAATGAAGAGAGGAGATGAGGAGTTGGTGGGCTGTCCAACCCTCTGGGCTCCGGCGGGAGCCGAGAGTCGATGACCATCAAAGGAAGAATCAGCGAAGGAAAACAGTGAGCTCCAATGAATTATGCATGAACTAATTAAATAAATTCTTGGTGCCTTTTATTTTATAGTTTGTTCCCTACTAGTCTCATAGTCCAAGTGTTATAAAATCTTATTTGTTTAACTGCATATTGTGTACTGTTTGTTATTTCGGGGTACTGATTGACACAGGGAACACTTCACACAGCATCCACCTAAACAGGAGTTCTAAAGTTTGGCCGGGCAGGGGGGTTACCACCCCTGAGATCATGCCACTGGGCAAAGCGAGTGTTACATATATATAGTTTAAAAAGTTGTTAAATAGGTAGTGCAAAAAGAGAAAAATAAAGGTAGTGAGGTAGTGTTCATGTGTTCAATGTCCACTCAGAAATCTCTTTGCCAAGGTGTAGAAGCTGTTCCTGAATTGCTGAGTGTGAGCTGTCAGGCTCCTGTACTTCCTTCCTGATGGTAGCAATGAGAAGAGGGGCATGTCTTGGCCAGTAGCTTAAACTTATTTAAAAGCACATGTTAAAAAAAAGAGCTAAGTCAATTAGGTTAAGGGATCATACAATCAAATGCTGAGCAAACATACAAGGAGATCAGAATACACAGAAAAGATACATTCCAATGAGGAAGAAAAACTTTAAAGAGAAGACCTATCATTCATGTTCAATTAAAAATCAATTAAAGGAAATCCATATAAGATTTTACAAAGACATGAGGGGTGATTAATAAGTTCGTGGCCCAGGGTAGAAGGAGTCAGTTTTAGAAAACCTAGCACATCTATTTTTCAACATAGTCCCCGCCTACATTTACACACTTAGTCCAGCAGTTGTGGAACATATAGATGTTGGACCTCCAGATAGTGTCCACAGCGGGGATGATTGATAAGTTTGTGTCCTAAGGTAGAAGGAGATGGCCTTCTACCTTAGGCGAACTTAGAAATCACCCCTGATGCGTTATTAACTTCAAATTTTCTGCATAATCATTCAAAGAGTTGAACTGCATGTGCATGTAACGAGAGCAGTATAACTCATCTCCTTCTACCTTAGGCCACGAACTTATCAATCACCCCTGCTGTGGACCACTTTCTGGAGGTCCAAGATGCCGACTTCTATAAAGAAGGAATCCGTATGCTCCACGACCACTGGACTAAGTATGTAAATGTAGGAGGGGACTATGTTGAAAAATAAATGTGCTACGTTTTCTAAAATTAACTCCTTCTACCTTAGGCCACGAACTTATCAATCACCCCTCGTAGTAGCAGCTCAGAAGATTGGATGGAGTAAAAGTGAGCAATTGTTAAAATTAACAAGAAAAGAAAAACAAGAGGCCAAGATAAAGCTACCAAGAAAAAGAACAAAAAATGCAAGAATTCCTTTACATATTTTATGAGTTAACAAAGTGAGGGTTAGTCCATTAGAAAGAAAGTATCCAGAATGATGAAAAGCAAGGGAGTGACATATGGTCCTAAACTACTGTGCATCCTGGTAAGGAGATTTATTCCAGAAAGAGCTATAATTCGGGAGTAACCCAGGGAAACACAATCACTGGGGCAGTGGTACAGAGCAAATGTTTGGAGCTGTGGTCTGACAAGTTTTCAGACCACAGCGCACTTCATCCTTCATCTCAAAGGAGTAGTTAGTGCAACAGTTGATAACCAGGTTTTCATTCCCTCGACTCGGATAAGGTTTCATTCAATTGCCAAACAGACAGAAAGCAGGAAACTATAGGCCAGTCAAGTTAAGTCCATGGCAGGGGAAATATTCAAAACCCTGATTAAATTTGCTTAGGGCGACATGGTAGTGTAGCATTTAGCACGATGCTATAAACAGATCAAGACATCAGAGTTGGAGTTCAATTCCAGATTTGTCTGTAAGCCGTTAGTACGTTCTCCCATTGACTATAGGGGATTCCTCCAGGTGCTCCTGTTTTCTCCCACAGTCCAAAGGTGTACCAGCTAATAAACTGTCCTAAGGATATTTATTTTTTGAGATACAATCTGAACAGGCCCTCTGCCCCTTCAAGCCTTGCTACCCAGCAACCCTCAATTTTAACCCTAACCTTATCATGGGACAATTTATAATGACCAGTTAACCTACCAACTGGTACATCTTTGGACTGTGAAGGAAACTGGAGCACCCAGAGGAAATTCACAGGGTTCACAGGGAGAATGTACAAACTCCTTACAGACAACGGCAGGAAGTGAACCAGGGTCGCCGGTACTGTAAAGTGTTGTGCGAACCATTGCGTTACCATGCCACCCACTAGTGTTAAATAGGTGGGTCGCTGGATGGCACAGCTCGTTGGGCCGGAAGGGTCTGTTCTGCCCTGTATCTCCAAACAAAATGAAGCAAATAAAAGTAAAGACATTATGGCACCGCACTTGGATAAATTCAAGTCAACCACTAAAGTCTAAAAGGTTTTGAGAGAGGGTAACGGTGTTTGAGCAATTTATTGGAGTTCCCTGAAGAAATAATAAGGTTTGTGGATAAAGAGGAATTGAAGATGCACAATACAATTCTTTGATTTTCAGGTGGCATTTGAGAAGGTGCTGTACAAAAATAAAAACCCCTGCAATTGGAGTAACTAAATTGGTGAAGGTAAAAGACTGGCTACTAACGGGATTGTGTGGTGGGGTGCAGATACATCTCTACCAAAGGAGGTGCTAGACATACTTCTCTCCACTAGCCTACAGGTCATCCTTGGGCAAGGTGTAGAACCTGCTTAAACCGCCCCCCGCCCCCGATCAGGCTCACATGAAGCCATGGGCCAGGTGGTGGATGGTCATATGAGCAGCTGGTGCATATCACAAGTCCTGGTTATGTCACCACTGACACCAGGCGGATAATTTCTTAAAAGTATTGATAATGGCTGGGGTCACCCATCTTGTAAAGACACCGCCCAGAAGAAGACAATGGCAAACCACTTCTGTGGAAAAAATTGCCAAGAACAGTCATGGTACAGATGAAGGACCATGATCACCCATGTCACA
The DNA here is from genome assembly GCF_963921235.1 of Mobula hypostoma. NCBI lineage: Eukaryota > Metazoa > Chordata > Chondrichthyes > Myliobatiformes > Myliobatidae > Mobula > Mobula hypostoma. Next base: position 11,302,326 of record NC_086097.1, read on the forward strand.
TGACATGGCATATTCTGATGAAGAGGATGATGATAACTAGCAGGAAAATGAGGCTGGCAAGATGTAATAAGTGGTGAGAAGCAGAGTGAAACAAGGTTTTGTCTTGGCAGTGACCCTCTTTGGAATCTTCTCCATGCTCCTTCACAATGCTTTCGCAGACCGCACTGAAAGCATCTACCTTCGCATTAGAGATGATGGCAAGGTGTTCAACATCGCTTGTTTGCACTCCAAAACCAAAGATAGGACAGCCCTCATCCACAACTTGCTGTTCACAGATGATGCAGCATTGACGTCACACACTGAAGGTGGACTCCAACAACTGATTAATCACTTCACCCCTGCCTACAAGGTGTTTGGGTTAACCATCAGTCTGAAGACGACAAACGCCATGGCCCAGGGTGCAAAATCTCCCCATCACCATTGATGGTTGCTCTCTTGATGTAGTCAACTCCTTGGATCAACCATCCCCAGCTCCCTGTCCCTCAAAGCAGAGGTGAACAGCAGGATTGCCAAAGATGCAGCTGTCATGGCCAGATTGAACAAGAGAGTGTGGAACAGCAGACAGCTGACAAAGAAGACCAAGCTGTGTGTGCACCAGGCATGTGGGCTCGGCTAAACTCCTTCTACTTACGCTGCTTCGGGTGCATCTTGCACAACTCCTGGCGGGGCAGAATCACCAACACAGAGGTTGTGCAGCATCCATCCACTACTCAGCCACAGACCCCTCAGATGGTTGGGGCATGTCAATCTAATGGATTGGGGATGGATTCCCAAAGACATGCTGCATGGCGATCTGACCGAGGGTCACCGCCCACGAGGAAGACCATGGCTCCGCTACAGGGATGTCTGCAAGCATGTTATGAAGCTGGCAGCATTGACCTCAACACATGGGAGGAAACAGCTGGAGGCCAGACAACAGGAGAGCCGCAGTCAAAAGTGGTGTACAACGTGCTGAGATAGCAAGGACCAACATGCTCATCAACATGACAGCCAGAAGAAAAGCCAGAGCTGCATCACCCAGAGCCCCTTCCTCCGTCACCTGCAGCCGCTGTGAGAAAGACTGTCACTCTGGAGTGGGGCTGGACAGCCACTCCAGAAAGTGCGAATAGCCCCAAGTCTACAACCCCAAGAACCATCAGAAACAGTGTCACACCATCGTCTCTCGAGATCTACAGATGCTGATAATACCAACTAAGGTCAGTGCTGGAGTTTCAATCTTTATTCTACAATTTATATAAATGATTTGGATGAATGCACCAAAGACATGATTACTAAATTTGCTGATGACACATAGATAGATCGGAAATTAAATTGTGAAGAGGACATCAGGAAACCTTGAAGGGATCTAACTAGGTTAAGTGACTGTGCTAAGATCTGTCAGATTGAGTAAAATGTGTGAAATGTGATATTGTACACATTGCCATGAAAAATTTTAAAAGCATATGATTTAAGTGGTAAGAGATTGTGGGTCCCTGAGATGCAGAGGGGTCTGGATGTCAAGTATGATTTATAAAGTGATAGTATGCAAGTACATCAAGTAATTCAGAAAACTTAAAGAATGTCACCGTTAATTGCAATGCAAATTGAATACAGGAGTACAGTACTGGCATGTTAAATGAGACATTGTATGATCACACCTGGAGTACTGTGTGCTGTAGTGGATTTCTGACCTAAGGGAGAGTGTTGTTATGTTGAAAGTAGTGCAGAGGTAGTTTACTAGACCAAAACCTCAAATGTGTGGGTTTGTCTTACAAGGCAAGGCTGGATAAACTAGGCTTGTGCAATCTCAACTGGAAGGGTGATTCACTGAATGATAAAAAATACTGAGGTGTGTTGACAGGGTGATTGTTGAAAGAATATTTATTTCTGTGGCAGAATCAGAACTAGGTATCAGTCTTCAGAAAAGGAGCTTTGCCCATTTAAGACAGAGATGAGGCACAGTTGTTCGGGATAATGTGACTCACCCCAATACTAAACTGTTCCCACAACATATGGACTCACTTTCAAGGACGCTTCATCCATGTTCTCGATATTTGTTGCTTACTTATTTATTATTGTTGTTATTTTGTTTTTTTTTGTTGTTTCTTTGCATTTACTTTGAATGCCTGCAAGAAAATGAATCTCAGGGTTCTACATGGTGACATACAGTATAAGTAATTTGATAATACATTTACTTTGAACATTGAACATGGAGGATTTTCCACTCTCAGAGTGTCATGAGTCTTTGAAACTCCTTTCCTCAAAGAGTGGCAAAGGAAGAGTCATCGAATACTTATAAGCCAGAGGCACATAAATACTGGACAAGCAAAACAGAGAAAGGTTATGTAGGTAGAGAGGATTGTGGAGTTGGCATTACTATAAGATAAGCCATAATCTTATTAAATGATAAAACAGGATTGAAGGGGCTGCATTGCCAAATCTTGATTTTAGTTCAGATATTCATAAAGATGACATTAATTGACACAGGTTGCAAGAACCAAATTCCACAGCCCGGGACCTTTTCAGGAGATATTCAGCTAAAGACAAAACACCTCATATTTACATCTGCACGAGTGGTCCACACCACCATGGATGTGAGGATAAAAATCACCAAAGTAACACCCAAGTCTGCACTGAACCTCACGGGCAGGCTAAATGTATGGAGGAGCTAGAAGACAAATCGCAGATTTTGTGAGATCCATGTGGAAAGCATATGGTCTGTTTTAATAGTGAGTGAGTGAATTCTATTGTATTTTATTTTATTTGGAGAAATAATACGGAACAGGCCCTTCGGCCCTAATGAGCTTCACCGCTCAGCAACCAACCTCTTTAACCCTAGCCTAATCATGGGATAATTTACAATAACTAATTAACCTACTAACCAGTACATCTTTGGACTGTGGAAGGAAATTGGTGCACCCAGAAGAAACCCACATGGTCACAGGAAGAACGTACAAACTCATTACTGTCGTCGCCGGAATTGAACTCCAAACTCCGACATCCCCAGCTGTAATAGCATCCCACTAACCGCTAACCATGACGCTACCTTGGTGCCCGAGTTTATCTAGCAGCAGACATATATTTTGCCCTTGTCGAATTTCCATACCACTAGCTTTAACTCTGGAGTAGCAACAGAAACATTCAAACATTTAAGCTATTCCTACAAATTTCTGGAGAAGCAAAAGACCCCTATTGTCCAATTTCGAGAAAAACTTTGGAAAATTTTTCCAGGTTCACTAAATCAATGGAGCTAACTTGTGTGTTAGCTATTGACTGTAATCCTATGCTCCCCTAATAATCTGCCTTTTCCTTCCTTCTCAGGGAACCTTAAAGAAAAATATCTCACTGAAACATATTTTGCAACATTTTCTTTACAGCCTGGCTATTTAAAAGTTTGTTTAGATGATATAATGATATATTAGCACAGTGTTTTTGTTTTCTTTCGGGAGGGGGTAGGGGTAAACCAGACTTTCCAGTCTTGGGCATTAATTGGAAAAAACAGGTTTTGAATAATTATTTTTGTGCACTAAATTACCACTCTAGAACTAATTACAGACATCTAATTTGCATTAAACTGGTACATGTGGAATATTTTGTTTTTGCGTGCAACAATCTACTCAGATTTACAGCCTATTTTCAGTATACTAACTTCTGAAAGCAGGGCAGGTGAGGCAAACATTACAGACAAAATCGGATCAGAGATTGATAAATAGTTATCAATTCTAAATGTCACCACGTTACTCATCTATACGACCTATGTGTTTGTGCAAGAATTTGGATTATATAGAATCTCCTGTTGAATGAGAAGGTGCTTCATTTTAGTCGTGTAACCCCCTAGACACTTAAAAACCTTATATGCTGCTGTTATTTCCTGGGAGTAGTTTTAGTAGTCTTTGGCATCAGCAGGGGTACTCCTCTGCCTGGGGTGCTGGCTCATTAAACCATTCGCTCTACTCTAAACAGAGCCCATTTAATTAAACATAAAAATAAGAAGCTGCAAATGTTGCAATTTAAAATAACCAATAAGTGCTTGAAATACAGAGCATTGAGCTGTTACTTCAGATGTAAAACCTTCTCTGGGCACTTATCATCTTGTGCTACTTATAGCCACGTTATCAGCCCAGAACTTGTTGGGGCATTGATTCAATTTTCACCCTCATTCTTAAATTTCCTTTTCAACTGCTCCCATTATCAATGCATCAGAGGGACTGCAGCTCTTTTAGGGTGTGACCTTTCAGTTGAAGTTAAACAGAAGCATGATCAGGACAACAAGAAATATCCCATGACACCTTTTAGAAAAGTAGTGAGCAATTGTTTCAGGACACTAGCGTAATACATGCAATTCACACACTAATAAATATTACCTAGTTCCTTAAGGTTGTTACAGCCGGGCTGGTGATAGGGACAAGCTCTCACTACCTATTCAATGCTCCCAATGGCGTGCGTCTCAAATAGCCTCTGCAATTAAGTCCACCTCCTGGCCTTCAAGTGTGGCTTAGCTACTAAGCCTGACAGAATTGTTTCTACTGACAGGAGAAGGGGCAAAGGCAGGTTGCTGGCACCTTAAAACCAGCCACTTCAGGCAGATGGGACTCATCAGCCATGGTTGGCAGCTCATCGAGGAGAAGGAAAACTCTGATCTCAAACCTCTGCTGCCTTGAGGCTATACCCACTCATGGGGAAGGCTTTGGGAGTAAACGGTGAGGGAAAAATCCAGAACTGGAGTCCCTAAGGCAGTCCTACATTGAGTTGAATGTTGACTAGAAACTCCTGCAACACTGCTGGTACCAAACTGTATTACTCTCTGCTGTTCGTTTGGGCTCATCAGATGCATGGAGAGGAGGAGCTTGCTACATGGGCAACAGCTTCCTCCCCATATCATAATGCCCAGGCTTGTGTATCTAAACAGCTAGGATGCATTATCCACAGAGAACTCTGACCAATGGAGGCTCTCAAATATAAACTATGTAGTTGATAGTAGTTCTCCTCCAATTCAGCAGGTCATAATGTTTTGAGAGGATTATCCTGTGTGTTACTGTTCTTATTTTAGTCAGCCACCATCAATGGTTAAATGGTTCAATTTAATGTCAGAGAATGTATACTGTATACAACCTGAAATTCTTACACTTTGCAGACATCCCTCAAACAAAAAAAACTCAAAGAATGAATGACAGAAAAATGTTAGAATCCCAAAGTCCCTGACACAGCAACAAAAGCATCAGCCCTCTCCCCACTTGCTCCGGAAAAGGCATCAGTCCCACCACCACCCACCATGCAAGCAATAGCGAGCCCCCAGAGACTATGATCTAGAGTCCATCAAAAACTACTGTCCAACCCAACACTTTTTTTAGATTAGATTATGAGGACACACAGTCCTCTTTTATTGTCATTTAGTAATGCATGCATTAAGAAATGATACAATGTCCCTCCAGTGTGATATCACAGAAACAGAAGACAGGCCAAGACTGAAAAACTGACAAAAACCACATAATTATAACACATAGTTACAACAGTGCAAGCAATACCGTAATTTGATAGAAGAACAGACCATGGGCACGGTAAAAAAAAGTCTCAAAGTCTCTCGAAAGTCCCAACATCTCACGCAGACGGTATAAGGAAGAAAACTCTCCCTGCCATGAGCTTCCAGCGCCGCAAACTTGCTGATGCAGCATCCTGGAGGCACCCAACCACAGTCCAACTCTCAGTCCGTCCGAAAACTTCGAGTCTCCGACCAGTCCTCCGACACCGAGCACCGAGCACCATCTCTGCCGAGTGCTTCAACCCCAGCCCCCGGCCGCCGGCAACAGGCAAAGCCGAGGATTTAGGGCCTACTCTCCGGAGATTCTCGATCACACAGTAGCAGCAGCAGCGAACCAGGCATTTCAGAAGTTTCTCCAGATGTTCCTCCGAGCTTCTCACGTCCGTCTCTGTCAAATCAGGATTATGCACGGCCCCTATTTCCGACATCTCAACAGTTCTTCTCACTCACCAACAAGGGAGGGAGTGATATTGCTCCTACCATAGGGAGAGGGGAAGCCAACAGCTCGCAGTTTCAATGTTACAATCTGCAGCGTCGGTTATTCAAGTTCCCCTGACTCAAGAGTCAGCAAACCCTCTCTCACCGTCAAGAGAAAGAGGTATGTGCACTCAGCAGGTTGAAAGCAAATGAATGTCCAAAAGGAAGAAACTCACCTTCCACTTTCTTTAAGTTTGGTTAGAAGTGAAGTATTTCTCTCTCAGGCAGCAGTGCTTAAGCTAATCATCTGGTAGACTAATCATTATCTGAGGGATCCTGTGCTGCCTTTATACGCATGAGCCAGTGGGGGTTAAAAAGAACGTACAATATTTGACAGTGAAGAGCTGTGGGATGTCTCAGGGATGGAGAATTTATTAGATAAATGCAAGGGTTATGGTTTGAGACACATCTTGAGTATGCCTTTGCCAATGATTTACCACACCTCTTCCCTCTCCATCAACCAACTCTTCCAACCCAGTCTTGTATGGTGGTGGCAGATTCCAACATCAGCTGCCTCTGCCTCAAAGTCATTCAAAAACACACACTCATTAGTGTACATTTCAAAATGCTCAATACTGGCTGTTGTTCGATAATAAATATACAAGGATCCAACCCAGAACACTTGGTAGTCCTTCCCTGGTGGCAGTCATGGTGGAGGTAACGTCATCAGTTGTGTTTCCTGCACCAAAGTTGTAGATTGTCAGAGATATCACTGTGTGGCTGAAAATTATGTTAAGAACTCTACAACTCATTTATTCAATAGTTATTGCTTATTTGTATTATTCTTTTCTTTTTGTATTTGCAAAATTTTTTGTCTTTTGCACATTGGTAATTTGTCCGTCTCTGTGGTGTGTAGTTTTTCATTTATTCTACTGTGTTCTTATTTATGTGAATGCCTGCAAGAAAATGAATCTCAGAGTAGGATACAGTGAAATATACAGTATTGTGCAATAGTCTTATATATATATATATATAGGATAAAATAGGAAGATGGTTGGGAAGCAGAAATAAGAGTACTTCACTTATGTTTAGCTCAGTAGTATTAGGTGTTATTTGGTAACAGGAAAGACATAATATACCAAAGTCTAATATAACAAAGACTTTTGCACAGTACTGTATGTACTTTGATAATAAATTTACTTTCAACTTTTTGAACTTTGAAAAACATTACTTTTCTTTTTTGTAGGCATTGTAAAGAAGTCAAATTTACCCAATCTCAATCCACTTTAAAAGCAAACTGCATTATAACTGCCTTGCAAACTCATTATCCACATTATAAACAGCGCATTCTACCTAATGTGCTACATCTAGAAGGAGGATGTAAAAGATCCCACTGCACTTTTTTTTTAAAGAATGGAAGAACTGCACAATAAGAAGCTTTGTGTTCAATTCATTTCCTCGGAAAGCTTGCCCTGGGACCTATAGTTTTGAGATCTGTGGTAATTCTGAGATCTCTGGAAGAGCAAAGGAGTCTGAGAATGATGGTTTGAAAAGTAGGTAATCTATCCTAGTTTAAAGAGACATTGAAAGATAGCCAGGTCAAAGAAAATGTTGCCTAGGATCAAATGATGTAGAAAAAACAACAAATCAGGATGGCTCAGAGTAGAGACATCTGATGACTTGGACAGTACACAACAGCTGGTTGATCCTGTCTACTGAACAGCACACTCAATCATGTGATGGTGCTCATCAATTTTTCAGTGCTAGTTGTCCTCTTGGCATGAAGTCAGAAAGTCACAAGTAAAAATCCATACCTGAATTTTGAACTCGAGGTGCAAGTACATGATTCAATACCATCCTTTGCAGTGAGTATTGAACAAAACTGCTGATTTTCTGATTCACCAAAAAGAAAGAATTATTAACTCATAACTCATCTTAGTCCTGTCTGTCCTTGGTTTTCCAGTATGTGATTTGACTGTATAGTTAGTAAGAAAAGCAAGCCTGACCCCCTATTTTACTCCCTGTACAATCAAGACTGCATGGTCAAATCCCGCTCTAACAACATTTGCAAATTTGTAGATGACACCACTGTTGTGAGCTGAATCTCAAATAACTGAGTATCGTTAGCAGTTTTGGGACCCTTATCTAAGAAAGGATGCGCTGACATTGGAGAGGGTTCAAAGGAGGTTAACGAAAATGATTCCAAGATTGAATGGCTTGTCAAATGAAGGGCATTTGATGGCTCTGGGCCTGTATTCACTGGAGTTCAGAAAATTGAGGGATGACATCAGTGAAACCTATCAAATGTTGAAAAGCCTTGTGTTACGTACCCCGTAACTGGGTTGCCAAACCAGCAGAAATGGATCACTCAGTTGGAGTCTGGAGTACTAGAACTAAGAAAGTTTTATTAAAGAAACAAGCAACACAGTAATCGAAAGGATAATAAATGCAACAGTTCAGTGATGATAAACACACATGTGCACAGAATTAAGATAACAGCATCAATCAAGCTCTATCGTTGTCTAGGGGTAAATGACCAATTTCAAAATGACTCAAAGTTCAGTCCAGTTTAGTAGTTCAGTTCGCAGTAATCGTTGCCATGGCGGTGGACAACGTGGGGGAAGAGAGAGATAGAATAGGAACAACTCATCATTCAGAACGGCTTCACTCACAGACCAGCAAGATGGCTCACAGACCAGCGAGATGGCTCACAAACAGCTTTTGGGCGGGTCCTTGGTGATGTCACCTGAGGTCACCGACTGTGACCCCTCCTCCAGATGCGGTCGATCCTCTGCAGTGAACCCGGCACCCAGGCAAGGGCAGACACACACCGGGTTCCCGCTGATCGTACCTTTCCACCCTGTGCGTTGTCCGGTACTTCTCACCACTCGTGAGAGGCGCACCGCTTCCAGGGTCTCGTTACCTCGGGTGGCGTGTGTCTGTCTTAGCGAACCTGTCCCTTTTTATCCCCCTGCTGGGGTATCGCCTGTCCATCACTTCAAACAGTTCAGGGTTCAAAGGGGGGAGCCGCTCCAGACAGCTCTCCCTCCCACATCCCTTCATTACACATCTCCAGACGCTGCTCCATTGTTCCTTATCTCTCCTTCCCCTGAGGGCAGGTGGCAGACCAACTGCTGATGCCACTGATGCTAGCCCAGGCCAGCAAACATCTTAATTTTATGTGTATTCTCGTAACACTTGATAGAGTGGATGTGGAGAGGATGTTTCCTAAGGTGAGCGAGCCTAAGACCAGAGGACGCAGCCTCAAAATAGAGGGGTGTCCTTTTAGAATGGAGACAAGGTGGAATTTCTTTAGCCAGAGAGAGGTGAATTAGTGGAATTCTTTGCCACAGGTAGTTATGGAAGCCAAGTCTTTATATATATTTAAGGCAGAGATTGATAGATTCTGGTTTGGTCAGGGCATGAAGGGACACAGGGAGAAAGCAGGAGATTGGGGCTGAGAGGAAAATTGAACCAACCATGGTTCAATGGTGGAGCAGACTTGATGGGCCAGGTAACCTAATTCCCCTGCTATATCTTTTGTTCTTATGGTCTCAAAGAAGTTTTTCACTGTATCTCAGCATATCTGACAATAATACATGTTTACCAATTTTAAAATGTGAAAATATAAGGATATGAAATGAAAATAATTTTTAATGAATTACTTTAATTCTAAGAAACTGGCTAGGATTGTTATACCACCAAATCCAATTATCCTTACCTTATTTATTGAAATAGATGTACTGCATATATTGGTAAGGGATTTAACATCAATTTAAAACTTCATTGACATCAGATCTGGCTAAAACTTCATTGAGAAAAAAATATACAGACATTTTGGATATAAAGGGCAGGCAAAACTAAGGGATCTTCACATAGTGTAGGGGAGCATTGGAGCTTTATAGATTCAAATGCCTTATAGCAAAGTGACCTAATGAAAGATAAAACAAGGTTAGATGGGAAAAAGATGCCTTCTGTTTTAGTCTAATCAGTCACTCTAAACTCTAAACCAGGAATTCTTTACACAATAGAATTGACTTTTGGGCTGTCCCCAGCACATTCTCTGACAGTGTTGGCCATTTTCACATTTTTACAATACATTTTGACGTTTCAATGTGCATGTAACAAATAAAGCTATTCCTTATTGCCATGGTGTGCACTGGCAATATGCAGAGGAAAGACAGACTCCGATGTAGAGACTGTGATGAAAATCTATTCATTATAATTCCAAAAGAATGCCAGTGGCTTGGCTGAGTAACGTCGTAAGAAGTAACATTCTCAAAACTAGGATCCTACGATTAGCACTAATCAAACATCCACTTAAATTATAAAAGTAACATGGAATCCCTGAGCCAATCAAAATAAACTTAACAAGCTTAAGCAGAAAACAACAGGAGACCACATTACAAAGAGCGAGTTGCTTGAGAAAAAAACACAAGGAACTCTAAACGACTAATGACTTTCTTTAAACAACAATTAACCAATTCAGCTGCTCTAAAAACCTGAAACGCTGCACTCTCTGGCATCCCACACAGGCCGAAGAACTCACTACACTTATCTTTATCTATCTGAATACAATACAAAATAAATAACAAAATAATTAAATTGGGGGACCGTGTCTTCAAGCACCTCTACACCATCCACTATAAGCAGGACTTTCTGGTGGCCAAACATTCTAAATCCCATTACGATGTCTCAATCTATGGCTTCCTCTTGTGCCAAAATGAAGCCACCCTCGGGGTGGAGGAGCAACATTTTATATTCCGTCTAGGTAGCCTCCAATCTGATGACATGAATATCAATGTCTCCTTTCTGTAAACAAATCCGACCCCCAGCCCTCCCCTTTCTCTAATCCCGCTCTGACCTTTCACTTCTTCTCACTTGCCTATTACATCCCCCAGAGTTCCCTTCTTCTTCCCTTTCTCCAATTGTCCACTTTCTTCTGTCAGATTCCTTCTTCTCCAGCCCTTGATCTTTCCCACCCACCTGGCTTGACCTATCACCTTCCAGTCAGCCTTTCCCCCCAAACCACCCCATCTTTTTATTCAGGCGTCTCCCACCTTTCTTCTCAGACCTGAGAAAGAGTCTCGGCCCGAAACATTCTTTTCCACAGATGCTGCCTGACCTGCATTTTGTGTGTGTTGCTTTGGATTTCCAGCATCTGCGGACTTTCTTGTGTCTGGAACAAAATAATAGTCTTTGGTGATATAATTCACAATAACTCCTCACTGTGGTATCAATCTGTGGGTAAAGAGGTTTATCCTGAGTTCTCCATTTTATATATCTTTGGGGACTACCTTTTGCAGGTGACATTTGGTCTTGCTCTTTCCAAGCAGAAACATTGCTTTTGTACATGTTTTATAAATATTATAACATTCAGCCTTCTTTTTTTCAATAAAGAGACCCATTTTGTTTATTCTTTACTTTTGTTTCAACATTTTTATGGTTATTTTAACAATAATTTCACTCCACTAGTTTGATTGAGTCAGAATTCAATATGTGTGACTGCAGGACATTTAGAATGTCTATGTATCTTACAGATTTTGCAAAGATCTGGGTAGCTCCTCAGAAATACACTGCATAACTAAAATGACACTATCTAATAAACACAGAAAGCTCACCATATGTAACACATAATGTACTCTTCTGGTGATGAGATTGAACTTGCTATTAAGCAAAATCTGGCGAAGCTCATTCAAAGCTCAGTCTCTAATTGGGCTGCAGGTCAGAATGACAGCTTAAAACATCTCTTCATTAAGTGTAATTGGTACGGTTGGTAAAATCATGTACGAGGCTGTAGACATTCTGAGGGAAGCTTCTCTTTGTCAACACCTAAGCCTTTGAAGCTAATTGAAAATCCAGGCAAAAGCTGCTTCAAACTTTTGGCAAATAAGAAAAGAAACGCTCTCAGAAGGCTTCCATTAGAGTAATAATGTGCCATATTCCAGCTGATGGAAAACAATGCCTCACCCCCTTTTGCTCATTATTCGAGTTATTTGTTAAATAAATTCTCATAAAGTCTTAATTGAGCACATCTGCTGCACAGGATCTTCATTCGCAGAATGTTGTAAGCATGCTAATTACACAAACAGGGAAACACAATGGTGCAAACTTAAATATAGGTAAATGTCACCCCGGAGGCCTTTCATTTGAACCTGTATAAAGCACTACACCTGTGAAGAGAGGAAGGCTTCCTCAGACTTGCATATAAACCAGGGCACTCAGCAATTGTTAAAGCAGATAGCAAGGCAGGTGAGGTAAAGTCAGTATTTCAACCTCTACTCAACTGTATCGTAAGATTTAATCTTTGTGCTTGCCAAATGTCTCACCACCACTGTGGCCTTGAACGTAACAGAACTTCGATGACTGCTGTGGGACTGCAACGCCACCATGGGAACATGGAAGTTAGGTGAACACGGAGTGGGACTGATAGAGAGTGGTGACGAGTGATGATTGGTTCTGATTTGGTGGTTCGTACTGGTGCTATGTATTGGTCCACATACCGCAGCATTTCATACCAATGCAAAAGGTATAAAATAGAGCAGTTGGGGGCCTTGGGAGTAGTTCTTTGAGACCTCACCTATGGGCTAGTTGTGAAGAGAGCCGTAGATTGAGTAGGAGCTGTGCTACAGTGAAAGTATTTTAATGCTTGTTCTGTTCTGCCCAATAGAAGTAGTTTGGTAGTTCTAAGTAGATAATTGGAGTTTGTGTCTTTCAGCCTGACCTGGCAGAACCCAAGAAACAAAATATCAACCAAACTCAACATGGTGGGGAATAGGATGGGCATGGTGTAGTCGTAGTTATATTGGAATAAGGATCATAATCATTGTTTAGCTGGTATTATAAGGACCATTGTCTTCAAACTACCAGCTAAACAATTTGAAAGCATGTTATAAGACAAGGAAGGATTACTAGTTTTAAAATTATTTTAACCTCTGTCCAAACGTAATTTACGTAGGAATGGACCATGCGCATTAAGTCTGCTTACTTGGACCTACATGCAGTAAGTGACCAGAAGTCCTAGTGTTTTGGTTCTATGACAGATCTCTTCCAGATCCCAATTTCTGTCTGGAAGTCAGTAACGTATTTTATTCTCTGTCAGCAGTGAATGAGACCCAAAGCTTTCTACTGACACCTCCAGCATATTATTACAAATTATTTTCTACTTGTTAAAGTCCAGTACTTCCATTGAGACTGAATGTAGTATTGGCCTGCTAGTTTAGGATTAGGGACACAAAATACCTGTTAGACGATCCCAAGCCAGGCTGCGAAAGGAAAATGGTTGTGCAATACTCTTCGGCACATATATAAAGCAACGGAGCCTAAGATTTCTGCAAGATACTGTAGTAATTTTATGTATTGCACTGTACTGCTGCGGAAAAAATAAACCAATTTTGTGACCTATCTAAGTGATGATAAATCTGATTCTGATATGGGTCTCTGTTGTGGACTGAGAGTGGAAAGGGGGCAGGGAGAGGGGAATCATGGTTGGGAAAAGGGGAAGGGAGAGAAGAGGGAGCAGGGAGCACCAGAGAGATATTCTGTATTGATCAATCAACCAGTTGTTTGGAATGAGACATCAGACCTTGCCTGGTGTCTCAGGGCTGGATGTCCGGATGTGCCCCCTCCCTGCTCCTGGCACTCCTTCTCTGCCACCTGTCCCACATTCCCAGCATCCTTTGCTCATGCCAATTTTACAAACTCAGTTTCTGCTCCACATTGACAAATACAGCACCGTGCAAAGTCATGGGCACCCTAGCTATATGTGCCTAAGAGTTATGCACGGTGCTGAAACAGTCCCACAGCTGTCTCACTAGGAACTCTTGCTCTTCCACTGCACTCTTGGCAGTGGAATTACATGTGTTCATCCATCGTCGACGTCGATGAGGACCTTGAAACAATTATTATGGTGTTGAGACTAGCGCGTGATTTGGATTTAAGTGAGGGAGAGTTGCGCAGCGTCAGCCTCACTCTCTCTTCCCAATTCCCATCTGGGTCCACTGGCAAGACAGAGTCGAGACGGCTGGAGATGGGACTAGGCGCAGTGGATGACCAGGACGCCTTCTGTGTCTTGTCCTGCTCTACACGTTCCACGACGCTTGCAGAGGCCGCCTTCTTGACCGTTGGACCTTCCATTGGCCTTGTCCGCTCAATCCTCCGGAGTCTGTCTTCACATGCTGAGATAGACAACTCCCTATCTCACCAAGGGTTTGAGATCCGTCGGCTACCCTCACCTGGTTTAACCGGCTTGTCAAAGTCATTGCCCGGGGTGTGGCCGCTGTCGCATGCAAACAGCTACGGGGAGCCACAGGTGAGAGCTGAGTGCCAGGTGGGGACCAGAGGTGGACTAACCACCCTGAAAAGGACGCAACATGTTCCCCCACCAGAGGTGCTACCCCTCCCTGACACCCCATGCACCTGAATTACATACCTGAAGTCAGAACCACAGTTTCTCCTTATGTTGGTAGGACAAAAGACAAAAGTTAAGTTCAAGTTTATTGTCATCTGAATATGCAAGTGTACAACCTATTGAAACAACATAGTGTACCTACAAAACATATTGTCAGGAAATACAGAGGAGGCTTGGCCTAAAAGCAGAGCAGTGAAGGCGACTGAGCAGTAAACAATAACCTTACTAATAAACTACAAAATAACAAGCCATGAGGGGACACAAAACAAGAGAGAACAGAAAGCAATCACAAGAAGCTAGGAGCAACTGGTTAAGGCCGGCATGTAGATGAGATTTGGGACTAAATAGGCTGCAGGTGATGCATCTGGAATGAGTGGCAGGTGAAGCCTACTAGGTGGGTGGAGACTGGCCTGACACTTACATCACACACAGCACATAAAGCAAAGTATAAACAGAGATAATAATAACATTTAATTGGAAATTCATATAGTGCGTGCAGCACTGGTAAACAGCAAAGAGCTCACTATTGGAGTGATAAGACCTCAGTACTGGCAAGGTGTTCATTAGTCTCACAACCTGGCAAACTTAGTCAGATGTTCCTGTACCTCTTTCCTGATGGTGGTGGGTCAAAGAGATTGTAGGGATCTTCAATAATGCTTCGAGACCTTTGTATGCAACACTCCCAGTAATTGTTACAAATAGGGGGAGGGAGACTCGAGTGATCATCTCGGCAGTTTTTACTATCCATTGTAGGGAGGTTTTGAGATTTAACAAGGTTGTTGATCCACCTAAAGGAGTAAAGCTTCCATGAAGGAAATGCACATGGTTGGCCCCCCCCGCCTTGTACTTTTGAGCATTTCTCATACTAAGAAAGGGAATATATTAGCTCTATAGACAGTGTCACTTAATTTGTTTCGTACAAATTGGGCCACTTATTGCAATATTCACACAATAAAACTAGTCTATCATTCATATCCATGTCTTTAATCAGACAATACTGAGTTTAATTCCAAATCCTTTTTTTCTCCTTAATCTGTCTCATCTTCTGCTTTGAAAGTTACACTGGCCCTGTTATTTTGATTGACTCAAGGATTCCATGTAACTTGTATTATTTAAGTGGATGTCTGATCAGCGCTAACCGCAGGGTCCTAGTTTTGAGAATGTTACTTCTCGCAATGTTGCTCAACGGAGCCACTGGCATTCTTTTGGAATTATAATGAATAGCCTTTCATCACAGTCTCTGCATCGGAGTCTGTCTTTCCTCCATATATTGCCAGTGGACATTGTGACAATAGCTTTCTGACGAAGGGTCTCGGCCTGAAACGTCAACTGCACCTCTTCCTAGAGATGCTGCCTGGCCTGCTGCGTTCACCAGCAACTTTGATGTGTGTTGCTTGAATTTCCAGCATCTGCAGAATTCCTGTTGTTTGTGACAATAGCTTTATTTGTTAGATGCACATTGAAACCTCAAAATATACTGTACAAATATGAAAATGGCCAACATAGTCAGAGAATGTGATGGGGACAGCCCAGAAGTCAATTCTGTTGTGTAAAGAGTTCCCGGTGGAAGAAAATTTAGAGTGAGTGATTAGAATAAAACAGAAGGCATCTTTTGTCCATCCAACCTTGTTTTATCTTTCATTAACACGAGGAAATCTGCAGATGCTGGAATTTCAAGCAGCACACACAAAATGCTGGTGAACGCAGCAGGCCAGGCAGCATCTATAGGAATAGGTACAGTTGACGTTTTGGGCCGAGACTCTTCATCAGGACTAACTGAAAGAAGAGATAGTAAGAGATTTAGAAGTGCGAGGGGGAGGGGGAGCTCCGAAATGATAGGAGAAGACAGGAGGGGGAGGGATGGAGCTAAGAGCTGGAAAGTTGACTGGCAAAAGGGATACGAGAGGATCATGGGATGGACGGCCTAGGGAGAAAGAAAGGGGGAGCGGGGAAGCCCAGAGGATGGGCAAGGAGTATAGTGAGGGACAGAGGGGGAAAAAGGAGAGAGAAAAAAAACCGAATAATAACAATAAATAAATAAATACTCCCCTTCGTACCCCATCCATTATTTATTTATTTATTTGTTTGTTATTCTTCTCTCTCTCTCTCTCTCTCTCTCTCTCTCTCTCTCTCCTTTTTCTCCCTCTGTCCCTCTCACTATACCCCCGGTTGTGAGCCTACAGAACTCCCTGCCACCACCTAGGTCTCATAGAAACACAGAAACATAGAAAATAGGTGCAGGAGTAGGCCATTCGGCCCTTCGAGCCTGCACCGCCATTCAGTATGATCATGGCTGATCATCCAACTCAGAACCCTGTACCAGCCTTCCCCCCCATAACCCCTGATCCCTTTAGCCACAAGGGCCATATCTAATTCCCTCTTAAATATAGCCAATGAACTGGCCTCAACTGTTTCCTGTGGCAGAGAATTCCACAGATTCACCACTCTCTGTGTGAAGAAGTTTTTCCTAATCTCGGTCCTAAAAGGCTTTCCCTCTATCCTCAAACTGTGACCCCTCGTTCTGGACTTCCCCAACATCGGGAACAATCTTCCTGCATCTAGCCTGTCCAATCCCTTTAGGATTTTATATGTTTCAATAAGATCCCCCCTCAATCTTCTAAATTCCACCAAGTATAAGCCTAGTTGATCCAGTCTTTCATCATATGAAAGTCCTGCCATCCCAGGAATCATACCGCATGAAGCACCAGTAGCGTTATACTGTTTACTTTTTAACTTGTGTCATAAATGCACCTTATTATTTGTTAATTTACTGGTGGTAATATTACTTTATGTGTGAGTTATATGTTCTGTGTGTGAACCTTGGCTTGGAGAAACGTTGTTTCATTTGCAGTATAGGTTTGTACGGTTGAATGACAATAAACTGAACTTGAATGCCCCAGAAAAGCAAGGCAGAGACCACTTGTTCACCTTGCGTTACAAAAGACTTTGTTTTATTTGTTCTAACTTTCTTTTTTACGAAAATAAATTTATGTTTAATGTATGCTTTTCTTGTGAATGTTGCCTATCTGATGCTCTACACCTAGACGCTGCCACAAGTAAATTTTTAATTTCACCATGCTGATGTATACTCAACTTTGAAATCTTTGTGTGATTCAACAACACTGTGCTTTATAATACCGCATTAAAGGTATTTTATAAATAGAATGGAATGTGATGAACTAAGTCAAAGCAGTGATAATGTACAAAATACTTAAGGGATGTGACAGGGTACATGAGGAGATGATGTTTCTCATGGCTGAGGTACACAAACAAAGCTTCACAGTCTTAAAATAAGAAGAATTTCTTCTCACCTCTACCATTCAGGATAGAGATGAGAAGATATTTTTTCATGCAGAGAACAATGTACCTTTTAAGTTTTCTACCCACGAAGAGTTATAGTCAGCTACGGAGTATATTTGTGAGAGAGATTATTAAGGCATTAAAACAGAACAGAGCAGTACAGCACAGTACAGGCCCTTTAGCCCACAATGTTGTACCAACTTTTTATCCTACTCCAAGATCGCTCTAACCTTCCTTCCAACATAGCCTCCCTGTTTTTATCATCCCTGTGCCTATCTCTAGAGTCTCTTAAATGTCACCTACTGTACGCATCCGCCTCCACCACCACCCGTGGCAGTGTGTTCCATGCACTCACCACTCTTGTAAAGAACTTACCTCTGGCATCTCCCCCCCCCCCCATATTTTCCTCCAATCACCTTAAAGTTGTACCTCTCATATTAGCCATTGCCACTCTGGGAAAGAGTTGCCAGCTATTCAATGCCTCTTATCATCTTTTACACTCCTATCACTTCACCCTTATATTCCTTCGCTCCAAAGGGAAAAGCTCACTCAACTTTTCCTCAGAAACCCCGCTTTTTAATCCAGGCAGATGTGATGTTAAGATAGGAAAGGGACTCTGAGATAAAAGATTAGCTATAATGTCAATGAAAGGAGGAGTAGGCACAACGTTTTTCTATCAACCTTGTGCCTATTTAAGAGTCTCTTAAATATCCCTAATTTATCTGCCTCTATGACCACTCCCAGCAGTGCATTCCATGTACCCACTAATGTAAAAAACCTACCTCTGATATCACCCCCTCATACTTTTTTCCAATCACCTTAAATTAATGCCCCCTCATATTCGCCTTTTCTGCCCTGGGAAAACATGTTTGGCTCTCCAATCCATCGATGCCTCTTATCAGTTTGTACATCGCTATCGTCATCTCGCATCTTATCATGCTTCAAAGAGAAAAAGGTCTAGCTCGCTCGACCTTTTCTCATAAAACATGCTCTCTAATCCAGGCAACAGCCTGGTAAATCCCGACTGCTTTGACTTTGACTTTTGACTAAAGCTTCTACATCCTTCCTATAATGAGACTACTAGAACTAAACACAATAGTCCAAGTGTGGTTTAGCCAGGGTTTTATAGAGCTGGAAAGTTACCTCACGGCTCTTGAACTCAAACGCTTGAACATGTTTCATGTTCTAAACAGACAGGAAAGGAATGATTGGAGAAAATGATCAAAGGCAACAGCAGAACTCAATATTGACTTTTTTCCCCTCTCTATAGATCATGGGTTCCCAACCTTTTTTATGCCATGGACCCCTACCATTAAACGAGGGGGTCCATGGACCCCTGTCTGGAAATCCCTGCTGTTGATGGTGCTTGACCTGCTGAACATTTCCACATCTTTTGTTTTTTTATTTACTCTTACTAACAGTACTAGTGTAAAACAAAAACCACCCGAAACAAAGAAAAGTCCAAATCAATATAACCGATCCCACATTCTTTAAAAGGAACTATGTAGTCAATGGTAAATTCTTGTTCAATACTTTAAGGGTATTGCCCCAAGAATCTGCTCTGTAAACCCAAAATAATCAAAATAGATCATCCTCTACTGTAAAGATGAAGCCGCACTCAGGTTGGAGGAACAACACCTTATATTCCATCTGGGTAGCCTCCAACCTGGTGGCATGAACATCGACTTCTCTAACTTCCGCTAAGGCCCCACCTCCCCCTCGTACCCCATCTGTTACTTATTTTTATGCACACATTCTTTCTCTCACTCTCCTTTTTCTCCCTCTGTCCCTCTGAATATACCCCTTGCCCATCCTCTGGGTCCCCCCCCCGTCTTTCTTCCCGTACCTCCTGTCCCATGATCCTGTCATATCCCTTTTGCCAATCACCTGTTCAGCTCTTGGCTCTATCCCTCCCCCTCCTGTCTTCTCCTATCATTTTGGATCTCCCCCTCTCCCTCCAACTTTCAAATCCCTTACTCACTCTTCCTTCAGTTAGTCCTGACGAAGGGTCTCGGCCTGAAACGTCGACTGCACCTCTTTCTACAGATGCTGCCTGGCCTGCTGCGTTCACCAGCAACTTTGATGTGTGTTGCTAAAATAGATCTCTGCACTGTTTTGCTGTGGGATCTATTCTCCTGCTGTTGGACAGTAAAATGGACAATTACAGTTTTATTCTGACTTCCAGAAAAGAATAATAATATACCGACCAAAAACAAAACTTGTTAATTTACAGATGAAGGAATCGCTAATATAAAATCATTGTGTGAACCACTTGGACTCATTGACAATCTGGTTTGAAGTACTCTGTTAATGCAAGTAGTTCAGCACTGAAGCATAGATGTCAGCACAAAGCTTTACAGTGATTACTAATCAGAGATCAATTTCTTCCACTGCCTGTAAGGAGTTTGTACAATTCCCCTCGTGACTGTGTGGGTTTCCTCCGGATTCCCCAATTTCTTTTCATTGTCCAAAGACGTACAGTTAGGGTTAGTGAGTTGTGAGCACGCTATGCTGCCGCTGGAAACGTGGCAAAACTTGTGCACCAGCCAGCACAATTCTTGCTGATTGATTTGAAGCAATTGACGCGTTTTACCGTATACAGTATTTCAATGTTCTGATGTACGTGTGACAAATAAAGTTAATCTTTCTTTATCATTTCTTCCTTCTTTTTTAACATGTACTCAGGTGTAAGGAACTTATAATTTCCCATTGTCTTTTGACTTTATCTGACTTTTGCCTGTATTACCTATTAATCTCGGTTCATGTTTCTAAATTTCACACATGTAGGCGAGATATTAAAGTTGATATCACTCTCAGCTGCACACAGAGAGGTGAACAGGTTGGGGCGTGTCCTTTCAACCCCCATTAAAAATGAAGAAACATTATTAGAAGGAAAAAACTTACATGAAATAAATAGATTCTTGCTTTAAAAAGGATTCTTTAATAATACGAAGAACCTTGTCTGGTTTTTGCACTGGAAGCAGGAGGCCTAACTGTTTATAAGGATAATAAATACCTTAGTAACACTTTACAAGTGTCATCGTTTGAACTCAATTGACACTTCAAGCTAATTACAATAATCACAGCTTTAAGAATGTCTGCTTATCTCTCCTAATCACATAGTACAAGGTTGGCCTTTGACGCTTTTATATGAAGCATGTATTATTTAATCAAAATCTTCACAGGGAAATGGCACCCGTACGGAAGAGGGCTGCTCTTATTTTGTGTTTCTATGTGCAAGCCTTGCAATTTAATGTTAAAAAAAATCAGCCCTGGGTCTTTAATCTGTCTCCCTTCTACCTTATGTATTGTCAGATTACATGGTCGTTTTTACCTTATCAATGAATATTTTTAGCTGGAGAGCGGATACTGTCAAAGATTCTACATGACTGTCGAGGCACAGCAGGGGGTTCTTCCAATATATCGTTGATGAGCTACTTTCTGGCAGTGGCGATATCACCCAAATTACAGTACTTAGCGTTTAATTGCATGAGGTCAGAACCAGAGGCTTTTTGTCACAGACAAGCAGGTTGTGTGATTAATCAATCAGGCTGGAACAAATGGGGAGATCAAACTAGTATCTAAAATCCACAGAACTGGCATCAGTGTATTGACATTTGTCAAATTATTCATGAAGGAAATCCAAAGAATTTAGTGCAAGATATTCAAAGATTGAACACATTGTCATTTAATTGTATTTTATTGCTCCTAAATTTGATGCCACTGTAGTTCGATTTGGAGCGGAATAGTATTGAAATGTTCTATGATGAATTTAACCAGCAGGCAGCCAAGAGCGATAGAACAGAATAGGGGGATCTTTAATTAAGACTGGAGAAATTCACAAAGTGACGAATAAAGCTCACCATTTTTTGTAATTAAGCAGAAATACGAGGAAAGCAGACTTAGTCCTTTCAGAGAATTTGGAGTGTATTAATAAAAGAAATGAAGACAGATTGTTTGGGCCCTTGTTTCAGTTACTTTACTCAATTTCCGACCCAAAGGCTGCTGTCAAAATAATGGTGATGCTGATAGCCCTGACTGTTATTTAGTGTGCAAATGGAACAGCGGTTTCAGGCAGAGAATAAATCTGGACACTGAAAAGTCGCTCTGCAAGCTGCAATGCCCCTTCTGCTACAATGCATTCAGTGACATTAGGATCCTGTACTTGTGCTACTGATACAGTTACTCACCAGAGAAAGTTAAGTCAAATGAAGTCACTTCAAGTGTAAGCTCCCTTTTAACAACATAATAAGTATTAATTATTCCCAATCAACCTCGCTGCACTGAAAATTAACCATTACAATTGTAGTGTCTCATTTCTTAAGGTTTTATATTTTTGTTGAAGAGTAAAATAAAATTAAAACTTTATAAAAAGCATTCTATTTCACTTCCTTTTCTTCTCTCTCTCTCTATCCAGTGTTCTACTTCCACGCCCAATGTGACATTAAACTCACACAAAGTCCCGGAGGATCTCAATTGCTTAGGCATTTTGTGTGAGTTTAATGTCACATTGGTCAGGTAGCATCAGATGGCTGTGGACCTGTACCTAATGGAATTCAGAAGAATGAGGGGTGACCTCATTGAAACCTACCGAATGTTGAAAGGCCTCAACAGAGTGGTTGTGGAGAGGATGTTTCCTATTTGGTGGGGGAGTCTAAGACCAGAGGATACAGCCTCAGACTAGAGAGATTTTTAGAAGTAAAAGACAAAGTCAAACAGAAATGCGAAGGCATTTCTTTAGCCAAAGAGTGGCAAATGTGTGGAATTTGTTGCCATAGGCGGCTGTGGAGGCCATGTCGTTGGGTATATTTAGGGTAGAGGTTGATTAGTCAGGGCATGAAGGGATACAGGGAGAAGGCAGGAGACTGAGACTGAGAGGGAAAATGGATTAGCTAAGATGAAATGGCAGAGCAGATGATGAGCCAAATCGCCTAATTCTGCTCCCATATCTTATGGCTTTATGGTCATCTATGGAGAGGAATAAGCTTTTGACATTTCAGGCAAACCCTTTATCAGGACTCTATGGAGAGGAATATGGCTCTCCAGTATCTGCAGAATATTTTTTTGTTTATGACATTAAACTTACCTACAGTCTGTGCACTCTTCATTTTGCAATCTTTCAATCTGCTCAATTAATGAGATTATGGCTGGTCCGCGAATGTGGATGTCCAGAGACCACCAGTATTTCCCTTATACATAATCAACAGCCGAGACAAAGAGCTTGCATTATCAGCAACTTGCCACATTAAATATCTCAGAAGGTTAAACCGACCAAGGCAAGCGTGCAGAAGGGTAGCAATTACTGATAACCTTGTCACAATGATGACCAATCAGAAAGAAATTTACTAATTGGGATATTGCAGTGACAAAGGTTGGGAATCAAAAGAACACAAGAAAGTAGAGGCAGTAGACCTCTCGGCCTCTCAAACCTGCCCCATATTCAGTGTGATCATGGCTGATCTATGCTGGCTTCAAGTCCTCTCTTTTATTAGAGATACTATGTAAAACAGGCTCTCCAGCCCAACAAGCTGCACCCCTCAGCAACCCACCTATTTAACCCTAGCCGAATCACAGGACAATTTACAATGACCAATTCACCTACTAAATGGTAAGCCTTTGGACTGTGGAGGGAGACCACAGCACCCGGAGGAAACTCATGTGCTCACAAGAAGAATGTACTGTACAAACTTTCTTACAGAGGATGCCAGAATTGAACTCCGATGTCCCGAGGTGTAAAAGCATGCACTAACTACTACGCTACCTTGGCTGTTCTGTGCCAAATCCCCATAACCCTCAATTCCTCAAACTTTCAAACATTTATCTATCTCCACCTCAAATATAACACCATCACTCCTGGAGGCAGAGAATTCCACAAATTTACTAACCTCTGAGAGAAGAAATGTTGACACGCTTCTCAGTTTTAAATGATCACCACCTTACTCTGGAGCTAGAGCACAGGAGTGAAACCATCTTTCTTGTCAAAACCTCTCAGGGACTTAAATGTTTGAGTAAGGTTACACCTCATTTTTCTAAAGTTCATGGAATTTAGATTCAAATTGCTGACTGGTTTTGAGAGGACAACCCTCTCATCTGAACAACTAGCCTGGTGAATCTCCTCCAATGATACTATATCCATCGAGGAAGCCTGGATATGCATCAGATCCCTGGTTTCACAGAAGTCAGGAATCAGTATTCTCAGAGTGGTACTTGAATCAGAAACAGGTTTAATATCACTGGCAATGAAAATGCTGGAGGAACTCAGCAGGCCGGGCAGCACCTATGGAAAAGAATAAGCAGCCGATGTTTTGGGCCAAGACCCTTCATCAGGACTGGAAAGGAAGAGGAGAAGGCAGAGTCAGTAGGTGGGAGGGGGACAGGTGGAAGAAGTACAAGGTGGCAGGTGACAGACAAAACTTGAAAATGGGGAAGGATAAAGTAAAGATCTAGGAAGTTGATCAGTGAAAGAGATAAAGGGCTGGAGATGGGGGAATCTGATAGGAGAGGACAGAAGACCATGGAAGATAGGGAAGGGTTCGAGCACCAAAGGGAGGTGATGAGCAGGTAAGGAGATAAATTAAGAGAGGGAAATAAGAATGGAGAATGGTGAAATGGTGGGGGGGGGGGGCAATTACCGGAAGTTCAAGAAATTGATGTTCATGCCATCAGGTTGGAAGCTACCCAGATGAAATATAACATGCTGCTCCTCCAACCTGAGTGTGGCCTCATCCTGGCAGCAGAGGAGACCATGGACTGACATGTCAGAATGGGAATGGAGAGTAGAATTGAAAGCTGTGAATACCAGAAGCTGCTGACGCTGTAGTGTGACCAGATGCTATAGTTTTGAAGACAGTATTATCCATAGTTATAAATATTAATTGTCCTCTATGTTAGCACGTAAAATACCAAATAAATGTATTGTGGATTTGACTTGTACTCCTAAAGGCTGTGAGTACCAACCCAGACTTGTTGGCGTCAGGAAGAAAGGATGAAGTCAGAAGGTGTGATGTTTTGTATGTGGCTTCAAAAGGAAGCATTGTCTATGCATTGTCTATAACTTTGTAAGTAGCGATTGCCTTTTGTGTTTAGCATATAAATATCGAGCCCATATTGGGCTAGCAGACCTTTCCACTGAAAGTGTCTCCGTCCGTATGATGCCTGCTGTACCTTGTTGTGTCGAATAAAGAAGCTGCTTTGTATCTACCAGTGACTCTGTCTCTCTGGTGATTTCATCCACGCCACAACACTACTAACTGTTATATTTTTGGACTGTGGGAGGAAACAGGAGCATCCAGAGGAAACCCACACGCTTCACAGGGAGAAGGTACAAACTTCTTACAGGAGGTACCGAAACTGAACTCTGAAATCTGGAATGTCTCGAGCTTTAGTACCATGCTGTCCACTACGTATCTGTTCGTTTAAAAAAGTTGCAGGGTTATAGGGAAAGCCCAAGGAAATAAAACTGATTGTATTGCTTCACAAAGACCAACTGCAGGCACAAATGGGACAAGTGCAGTGATTATATAATGCTATTTTATTGTTAACATTAGTGACTCAGCATGCAGGATAAAGAACATGGGAGACGAGTCATTCAGAGCATAAGCTTTGGCATAGATTTGTGAGCTGATATGGATAATTATACAATTTTGCACCATAAATTCATGATAAATGCTTCATTGACTAAAGCAAGCAGCAACCATTGGCTTCACTTCTTTACCTTACACTACTCACGGCTTCCTTTTCAGAAAGTCAATCATATTTCATTTATCACCGCAAAACAAAGGACTACAATAGAATGGAGCAGCACAGTAGCATAGCGGTTAGCACAACGCCTTACAGTACCAGGGACCTAGGTTCAATTCCCAGGCCAGAAGGGCATACTCTGCACTGTATGTCAATAAAAAGTCATTAAACATATCCACGAGGATAAGACACAAAAAATAAGCGGTGATATGAATGCCATCACATTGGGTTTCACATTGTTTCCAGATCTTAAACTCAGAGTTCAAACTTTTGCCACTTTGAACTCCTTAGTCAATAAACATTCCTACAATATATGATCTATAACTGCAATACTATTGCTGTTTTTTTTGACTCCGTTAACTTACTAGAATGGCAGCTAAGTGAGTCATTCCTTTGTGAGTCAGTTTGTTGTTCCAAAGAATAAGTGTTTTCAGTCCTTGCTTCTGTCCTTTAAGACCTTCACAGATGTCCTCCAGTCCTAGAAACAGATATGACTTATTAACCTTTGTTAACCTTACTCACAATGTTATGTACTTTTCAATCTTGTATGTCATGGTCTGATCCGTTGCTGACAGCATATGCAGTACAAGCAAGGATGTACAAGAGCTTCAAAGTTTTAGGAACAGCTTCTTCCCCTCTGGCACCAGATTTCTGAACAGGTCCATGAACACTACCTCAGTATTTTGCTCTCTCTTTTACACTACTTGTTTGTATATATACTCTTTACTATAACTTACAGTAACACACACAAAATACTGGAGGAACTCAGCAGGTCAGGCATTATCTATGAAGAGGAATAATGAGGAACATTTTGGGTGAGACCTTACATCAGGACCCTAATGAAGGGTCTTGGTCTGAAACATCAGCTTTTTATTCTTCCTCATAGATGCTGCTAGACCCGCTGAATTTTTTGTGTTGTTCTGGATTTCCAACATCTGTAGAATCTCTTGTATTTGAACTTAATGGTAACTTTTTATGTATTGTACTGTGTTGTAGATGCAAAACAAAAAGAATTCATGATATAGAGTTTTGTATGTCAGTGGTAATAAACCTGATTCTTCAGTAAATGCTGTCACTGAAAATTCAGTAGGAATTATTTGTTATTAACTGGCCTACAGAGTGTTGGACAGCTCTCTCTTCATGGCATAGTTTTCCACAATAATTTGAAACATTTGCTCATTTACGCTTATCCTTTATGCAGTGGATTCTAATTGATTGGGCCATCAGTTAATCGGGGGCAGCGGCTTATTTGGGACCATTCTTAAGCCTGATTTATACCTGTGCGTACGGGCTATGCCGTAGGCCTGATTTATACTTCTGTGTAGCCCTATGCCGTAGCGAGCATGTGTTGTGTCTACGTCGCTCTGCAATTCACCGCCAAAACGCTAGTTGGCGGTGGGATTTCTATGCCACTGTGTTGAGCTTCTCTTGAGAGACATGGACGAGGAAATGCATTTCAAATATTTTCGGATGTAGGCAGGTAGATATGATGATTTGGTTCAACGTCTCCAACCATTTATTTCGCCTCAGTGTACAGTCATGGTGGAGGAAAGCAACCACAAGTGCGATGCTACCAAGCAGACCAATCACGGATGTTGCGGTCAGCGTCGCCACGACGTCTGAGTTACTTTTTTGGGGAGGTGCACGTCATCCTACAGCGTAGGGTACGCAGTATCTATGGCGTACATTTGACACAGAAGTATAAATCAGGCTTCAAAGAACAAAGACTAAACAAGAAAATAGCTGGAATTTCCTTTGTTTATTTGGTATATTATGCCACTTTATTGGGACAGCCTTCTGTTGCCGAACAGTTTTGAATTTGTGACAATCATGTGCATTTGTATGGCTGTTAGATACTACACCATGCTTATAGTGAGCAGTTATTAAATAGCGTTGCATGTGCTTGTGTTTTCCATTCAGGCTGATGAATTTTGATTCAAAAAAACAACTATTTTTGATGATTTTATGATTATTTTTTGAAATTTAAAAACTTGAACCCTTGCCAAAATGCCTCAAGATTTGACACTTGCCAAAAAATTTACAATTAGCGGCTATGCCGATATTGTTCATTTACATTTAATCAAAAGAACACAGCAGTTTACACTGGATGGATTCCTCTGTGTTCTAATTTGCACTCTATTTCATATAAATACAGAATTTATTGCTCAGTTAAACAGTAGTTTGGCTTTTTTAATACTACTTTTAACTGTTTTGTAGTTTTTAACTATTTCCATGAAACTTCAGCTAATAGGGGCAGCCAGTTAAATTGGCCAAAATGTACTGGTCACGGTGTGTCCCAATTAACTGGAATCGACTGTTTTAGTGCCACACGTTCAGCCTTATTGATCCAAGTTTCAGCATAGAGAGTGGGAAGACCAGAATTAGGAAGATTATACACTTTAATATGTGGCTAAGGACTTGGTGTAGGAGAGAGGGTATAAGATTTTGGATCATTGGGTTCTCTTCCAGGGAAGGTGGGACCTGTACAGAAGGAATGGTTTACACCTGAACTGGAGGGGTCTAATATCCTAGCAAGAATGTTTGTTAATGCTTCACGGTGAAGTTTAAACTAGAATTGCTGAGGAATGGGAAGCAGAGTGTCAGAACAGTCAGTAGAGAATTTGTGGAGGCAGATGTTGTTAAGTCTTCAGACAAAGTTCGGAATCGAAAGGTTGAGCATGGTGCGACTGGTGTCCTGAGCTTTCTCTACTTAAATGCAAGAAGTATCACAGGAAAGGCTGATGACAGTGCTGAAGATGAGGTAGCTGGTTTACAAACAGAGGCAAATGTGCAGTGAAGTGAGGCTGTAGATTAGGCAAAATTTCAATCAACAAGGCAGACACAATCATAAAGGGTGAATACAGGATTGAAGGTGTTATATTTGAATGGGTACAGTACATGGAATAAGGAACTTGTAGCACGGTTACAGATTGGGCAGTATGATGCTGTAGGCATCACTGAATCATTGTTGAAAGAAGATTATTGCTGGGAGCTTAATGTTCAAGGATACGCATTGTGTCAAAAGGATAGGCAGGAAGGCAGAGGAGGTGGTGTTGCTCTGTTGGTAAAAAAATGAAATCAAATCATTAGAAAGAGGTGACATAGAGTCAGAAGGTGTTGAATCTTTGTAGATAGAGTTAAGGAACTGAAAGAGTTAAAAGACCCTGATGAGAGTTGTATACAGACCCCAAACAGTAGTAAGGGTGTGGCCTACAAATTACAATGGGAGATAGAAAATTTATGCCAAATGGGCCATGTTACAAAGACATGGGAGATTTCAAAATGCAGGTAGATTGCGAAAAGCAGGTTGATACTGGATTCCAGGAGGGGGAATTTCTAGAGTGCCTACGAGATGGCTTTCTAAAGCAGCTCATGGTTGCTCAGCTATTCCGGATTGGGTGTTGTGCAATGAACCAGAATTGATTAGAGACCTTAAGGTAAAAGAACCCTTAGCAGCAAGTGATCCTAATATGATCGTATGAACCCTGAAATTTGAGGAGAAGCTAAGCTCAGATGAATCAGTATTACAGTGGAGTAAAGGGAATTACAGAGGTATGAGAGAGCAGTTGGCCAGAATTCATTGGAAAAGTGCACTGACAGGAATGACAGTGGAGCTACAAGGGCTGGAATTTCTGGAAGCAATTCAGAAGGCACAGGTTATATGCACCCCAAAGGGGAAGAAGTATTCTAAAGGAAAGATGACACAACCATGGCTAACAAGAGAGATCAAAGCCAACATAAAAGCCAACGAGAGGGCACATAACAGACCAAAAACTAGTGGAAAGTTAGAGGATTGGAACGCTTTTAAAAAACAGCAGAAAGCAATTTAAAAAGTTATTAAGAAGGTAAAGATGGAATATGAAAGTAAGCTAGTCAATAATATTAAAAGAGAATACCAGAAGTTTCTTCAGATACAAAAAGTGTAAATGAGAAGCGAGAGTCGATATTGGGGACTGCTGGAAAACAATGCTGGAGAGGTAGTAATGGGGGAGAAGGAAATGAGTGAAGAACTGAATTTTGCATCAGTCTTCACTGTGGAATACACAGGTTGTATTGTGGAAGTTCCAGATGTCAGAGGTCATGAAGTGTGTGAAGTTACCATTACTAGAGAGAAGGTTGTTGAGAAATTGAAAGGCCTGAAGGTAGATAAATTACTTGGACCAGATGGTGTACACCTCAGGGTTCTGAAAGATCACTAGATTCTGGAATGGTTCCGGAAGACTGGAAAATTGCAAATGTCTCTTCACTCTTCAGGAAGAGAGAGAGGCAGAAGAAAGGAAACTGTAGGCCAGTCAGTGTGACCTCAGTGGTTGGGAAGATGTTGGATTCGATTATCAAGGATAAGGTCTCAGTGTACTTGGAAGAGCATGATACAACAGGTGGTAGTCAGCATGGTTTCCTCAAAGGAAGATCTTGCCTGACAAATCTGTTGGAATTCTTTGAAGAATAGCAAACAGGATAAACAAAGGAGAATCGGTTGATGTTATGTCCTTGGATTTTCAGAAGATCTTTGATAAGGTACCACACATAACGATGCTTAACAAGCTACAACTCTGTGGTATTACAGGAAATATCCTAGCATGGATAAGGTAGTGTGTGATGGCAGGATGCAAAGAGTGGGAAAACAAGGAGGCTTTTCTGATTTGCTGCTGGTGACTAGAGGTGTTCCACCGGGGTTTGTGTTGTGACTGGTTCATTTTACACTATATATCAATTATTTGGATGATGGAATGTTGCTTTGTTGCAAAGTTTGCAGACAATATGAAGATAGCTGAAAGGGCAGGTAGTTTTGTGAAAGTAGAAAGGCTACAAAAGGACTTAGACAGATTAGAGAATGGGCAAAGAAATGGTAGATGGAATACAGTGTCAGGAAGTGTATGCTCATGCACTTGGGTAGAAGAAATGAAAAAGTTGACTATTTTCTAAATAGAGAGAAAATACAAAAAAAATGAACACAAAGGGGCTTAGGAGTACTTGTGCAGGATTTCCTAAAGGTTAACTTGCAGGTTGAGTCTGTGGTAAGGAAGGCAAGTACGATGTTAGCATTCATCTCAAGAGGACAAGAATATAAAAGCAAAGATGGAATGCTGAGACTTTATAAAGCACTGCTGAAACCTCACTTGGAGTATGGTGAACAGTTTTTGGCCCCTTATCTTGGAAAGGATGTGCTTTAACTGAAGAGGGTTCAAAAGAAGGTTCATGAAAATGATTACAGGATCGAATGTCCTATCATATGAAGAAAATTTGATGGTCCTGGCCCTGTATTCACTGGAACTGTCATGGTCTGGTCCGTTGACTCCTCATTTCAGTTAATTTCCTTTTCCCCATGTTCTCCCGGGCTCCTTGATTAGGGCACCTGATCCTCACCCGAACCAGCATCATAGAGACTCTGGCTTACATCTACTGGGCGCTCGACTGTCACCTGAGCCAGTGCTGCAATGCACGTTCCTGGCCACCGAGAATAGTGAACTCTAAGTTACTTCAGTGCCTGGGGTTGCTTTGGGAATTCTGTCCCTTTATGTTCAGCTAAGTGATTGCCAGCCGTTTGCCGCTTCACGTGCTACTCCGAGCCAAGACATGAATAGTCTTTCGTTGTTGGTTTTGTTGTCTCGTGTCCAGCTGAGGATTGCAGGCTGTTTGCCGCTACCCCGAGCCAAGATACAAGTTGTCTGTCTTTGTTTGGTTTGTCGTCCCGTGTCCAAGTTCGAGTCCCAGCTCCGTGTCTGAGTATGAGTCCAAGTCCAGGTTCTGTGTCTGAGCCCAAGTCCAAGACCAGGTTCTGCGTCCGAGCCCAAGTCCAAGTGCAGGCTCCATGTCTGAGCCCAAGTCCAAGTCCAGGCTCCATGTGCGAGCCCAAGTCCAAGTCCCGGCTCCATGTCCGAGCCCAAGTCCAAGTCCAGGTTCCGTGTCCAAGTCCAAGTCCAGGCTCCATGGCCGTGTCCAAGTGCAGGTTCCTCCAGTTTGTTGTCCAGCATTTACGCCCATGGAAGCATCTAATCCTCGCTCTCCGGCCTTCCTGGTATCTATTAATAAACACACTTCTGTTAATGTTACCTCCGTGTCCTGCACTTGGGTCCGCTCCCTGCGCTCTTTGTAACAGGAACTCAGAAGAATGAGGGGTAACCTCATTGAAACCTATCAAATGGTGAAAGGTCTTGATAGAGTGGATGTGGATTGGATGTTTCCTGTGGTGGGAGAGTCTAAGACCAGAGGACACAGTCTCAAAATAGAGGGGTGTCTTTTTAGAATGGAGATGAGGAGAACTTTCTTTAGCCAGAAAGTGGTGATTCTGTGGAATTTTTTGTCACAGGCAGCTATGGAGGCCAAGACTTTATGCATATTTAAGGCAGAGGTTGATAGATTCCTGAATGCTCAGGACATGAAGGGATATGGGGAGATGTCAGGTGACTGGGGCTGAGAGGAAAACCGGATCAGCCATGATGAAATGGTGGAGCAGATTCAACAGGCTAAATGGCCTAATCCTGCTCCTATATCTTGTGGTCTTATAAGTGATCTTCATGTTCATATGTAGAAAACTGCTACAAAGATTCAGCAGAATTTCAAATATAAAGCATTGTAGGTACATATTGCTCCCTGGAGCTTAACACAAGCTCATTAACTAATGTGCCATAAATAATACCCATCAGAGTTGCAACACACTGGAAAACATGGAGCTAGACACAGCATTAATGCACTAAGTGACTGAAGGCACCAAGTTTCCCTCTTGACTCAGCAGTAGGATTTTCATCGCTGACTCAAGAGAGTTTAAGAACAACTCTAACAATTTCATAGTAAACATTATCAAAAAACATATATGTCACCATATACTGTTCTGAGATTTACTTTCTTGAAGGCATACTTAATAAGTCCACAGAATAATAACCACACCGACTTGGGTGTACAACCACTGTGCAAAAGACAACAATCTGTATAAATACAAAAATAAATAATAAATAAATAAATAAATAAATAGATAGATAGATAGATAGATAGATAGATAAATAAAATCGAAAACATGAGGTGAGGAGTCCTTGAAAGTGAGTCCATAGGTTAGGGAATATTTCAATGATGGGGTAAGTGAAGTTGGGTGATGTTATCTCCTTTGATTCAAGTGACTGATGGCTGAGGGGTAATAACTGTTCCTGAACCTGATGGTGTGAGTCCAGGGGCTCCTCGACCTCCTTCCTGGCGGCAGCAACAACAAGTGAGCATGTCCTGGGTGGCGGGGGGTCCCTGCTGATGGGTGCTGTTTTCATGTCGATGTGCTCAATGGTGGGGAGGGCTTTACCCGTGATGGACCGTGCTGCATCCATTACTTTTGGCTGGATTTTACATTGGTGTTAACATTTGAGCAGGTAACGTAGGTTGGCACCTAAATGCATTACGGAGGGAGGTGTACAGGGTGTGCATCTTGATGAGTCATTGTAATATTTGTAATCAGCCTGTGATCTGCAGTTGTGCTGTCACTGTCACAACACTGAACTGGACAAAGATGGGTAGAACAGATAACAGTCACATGATGGCTCAAGAGCCTGGTTCTGTGCTACAAGTCTCTATGAGTTGTTTTGGCTTATCTGAAAAAGCACGACAAGTATTTACCTGTGTTGAAGATACAGTTGTTTTTAAGGTCTAATAATTGTATGGTACAATTCACCTGCAACAGATCTCGCAGGTGCATCGAGTCTTGAACACAGTTCAGGTTGTTGTCTGCCAAGTAAAGCTCCCGAAGCACTTGGTTCATCTTCAGGGCACACACTGAGGGAAGTGACATGGAAAAGAACAGATTTAGTTGCACAAAGTGTGGGAACAGCAAATGAAATCCCGAAAAGACTATCACACACGCAGTGCCGGAGGAATTCAGTGGGTCAGGCAGCATCTATGGAAGTGAATAAACATTTGACGTTTTGGGCCGCGACCCAACTCTCCTGACGAAGGGTCTCAGCCCAAAATATTGACAAGTCCTGATGAAGGGTCTTGGCCCTAAAGATTGACTGTTTATTCATGTTGATAGAGGCTGCCTGACCTGCTGAGTTCCTCCAGCATTTTGTGTGTGTTGCTCTGGATTTCCAGCATCTGCAGAATCTCCTGTGTTTATCAAAAAAACTATAGTCATTCTTGGAATCCAATTAATGCAGCAACCAATTTGAAAACATCAAGATCCCGAAAATGACAATGTAATGATAGTGAAGCAAAGAACAAGATCAAGCATGGATCAACCAGTACCCATGTATGCTCTGTAGCTGTGCTCATTTTTTATAGTTAATCTGCTCCCTGTGACCTCAAAGCTTTGGTTCTGCAATTTTCCTGCAGGGGAAGTTGGCTATGAATGACATCTAGTCTTCCAGAAAATGGAGCCCAAGGCCCTGTTCCCAGCACCACCCTGATGGCCTTGAAGAACAGAGAGTTTTAAACACGGTCAAAATTGATTTAAATTGTGAAATTTTAAAATTATTTTAAAACATTAAACACACTATGAATTTAAACTAAATACTTGCACAGACCTTGAATCAAGTTCACGTTTATTCTCATTCAGCCATACACATGTAAGCCAATAAAGAAAACAAATGTTCCTCTGGACCAAGGTGCACAACACAGTACATATAACTCACACACAACACATAAAGTAATATTACTACAAATAAATTAACAAATAATAAGATGTATTAATATCACAAGTTAAAAAATAAAAGCTATAATGATATGGGTGCTTCATACGTGGTGAGAACTGGGTTCTGGCAGGGAGTTTAGTTGTCTTATTGCCTGGGGGAAGAAGCTGTTTCCAGTCATAAAAGTCCTTGGCTTAATGCTATGGTAACCCCAGCCTAATGGCTGAGGGTCAAATATAGATTGTCGGACAGATGGGAGTGGTCAATGCTTAGGACACTGTGTACGCAGCGCTGCTGGTAAGTATCGCAGGTGTGTGGAAGAGAGACCCCGATGAAGGTGATCACATAAATGGAGCTGCTCTCAGTGCACCAGCATTGGCTGACATACAGAATAGGGGCCAGGTTCAAAGTACATCTCGATTCTTTGCTCAGGAAGTTGCAGAACACCACTGTATCCAACAGATCCCCTAGTCTTCTGTACTGGACTTCAGTGTGCTAGCACTGAAGCCTGTAAGGCACTGCAGCAGGTTGCTGATCTATCTGCATGGCTCGGCCCTGTCCACTCTTGTGATGTTAGTAGAGAGATCAAGATCGGCTAAGACACCAAGAATATCTCCCTCGAACTTCCTTGACATATGACAGTGTATTGTTGATGGCCAGCTGCGAAGTCAAAATGTGATTTGATTCCGACATCTTGTCTGAAAGATGTCACCTCTGACAATGTAGGCCACCCTCTTGTTGCCCCAAAGCGTCACCTGTGCTCTTGAACAGACAAATCCTGCAAGTGAGGAGAGAAAGTGACAAACTGACCCTTGGCTGGCGATGAATTTTAGTTCATTGCGTAACATAGTCACATACTACTTCTTTGTGCATAATTTGAATGAAGTTATTAACCAAAAGGATAACAATTGCAGTAAAATACCACAATAATTTTTACATGCCCGCACTAAATAGTGCACTGCTGACGTTAATTATATTCCTTAATGTTCTAACTTACTCCTTACATCTTACAAAGCCATTTGTTTTTATGATTTGATTTGGAATTCAAAGAGATTGATTTTTTTATGATAAAAATGCAAGAAGATAATCTTAACCATGCAGCTTTGATTTATATCCCTATATCTATGATGTATCGTCCCATCTCAGCATCCTACCCTGAGTCAGTCAATTTGGATTGGTTAGTTTTACGCTCAGTGTTGATATCAGGAACTGGTACATCAAAGGTCTGTCTTGAGCATAATCTTCTATCCAGCCAGGATCTCAAACCCATCCTTATGTGAACACATTTTGTTTTAGAGCCATAGAGCACTACAGCACAGAAACAGGCCCTCAGCCCATCTTGTCTGTGCTGAACTGTTATTCTGCTGAGTCCTGTCAACCTGCACCTGGACCATAGCCCTCCATACCCGTCCCATCTATGTACTTGTCCAAATTTCTCTTAAATTTTGGCAGAACAAATGCATGGTGATTAGCATAATGCTTTACAGTACAGGTGACCGGGGTTCAATTCCCCCCCCACCACCCCAGTAGGGAGTTTGTATGTTCTGTCGTGACTGCATGGGCTTCCTCCAGGTGCTCTGGTTTCCTCCCACAGTCCAAAGACTGTGGTAGGCTGATTGGTCATTGTAAAATTGTCCCGTGATTAGGCTAGCATTAAATTAGAGGGTTGCTGGGCAGTGTAACTCAAAGGGCTGCTCTGCACTGTATCTCAATAAATAAATAAACAGATGACAGAACTGAAGCCACATCAACCACTTCTTCTGGCAGCTCATTCCACCCTCTAAGTGAAGAAGTTCCCTCTCAGGTTCCCCTTCACCTTTCACCTTTAACCTATGGCTTCTAGTTCTAGTTGCAGCCAACCACAGTGGAAAAAATCAGCAGATCAAAATTTCCTTGATCTGATAGCAGTCTGATTACCCTGAAAGACACTCAGGTTAAATTAAAGTCTTACCTAACAGCATCAGTGAGCGGCCACTCAACCTGGCATTATCCAGTCGTAAGACCTTCAGATGATGGTTAGCTTTCAGTCCTCGTGCCACACAGGAGACTGTGTTGTCCATCAAAGGGATTCCAGATGCCTCAAACTCCTGCAAGCTGTTACTCTGAGGAAATTAAAACAGTCATTTTATTCAAGTTATCAAAATGGACTCAAAGTAGACTAAAATAAAGAGTAAACACAAGATATTCTGCAGATGCAGGAAATCCAGAGCAACACACACAAAATGTGAACTCAACAGGTCAAGCAGTATCTCAGCAGAAATGAATAAACAGTCGTCATTTCAGACTGAGACTGTTCTGGGCCTGAAAACTTGACTGCTTATTCACTTCCATAGATGCTACTGACTTGTTGAGTTCCTCCAGCACTTTGTGTAAAATAAAGAGTGTTTAAGATGTTAATGCCGGCAGATGGATCTATCGAGCTGGCATTATCAAGGAAATTTTTTTATCTGTTTTCCGAATGCTGGTATCACTGTAAGTATCTGCATTTATTGCAACAAACGATCTGGAGGAATCAGGGTTTCGACCCAAAATATCGTCAATTCCTTTCTTTGTACAGATGCTGCTTGACCTGCTGGGTTCTTCCAGCAGATTGTTAATAGCTCTAGGTTCCAGCATCTGCCATCTCCAGTGCCAGCATTTATTACCTGTCCCTAATTATTCTTGAACTGAATGATTTGCTAGGTCTCTCCACTGGGCAGGTAGAGTAGGCCATGATGAAGTTAGTCTCAATTAGGGCTGAAAAATGCCAGATGGAATTTAATGCAGACAAGTGTGAGGTTTTGCACTTCGGTAGAACTGAGCAGGTTAGGTCATACACTGTGAACAGTAGGGCACTGAGGAGTGTGGTAGAACAAAGGGATCGGGGGATATGGATCTGCGGACACGATGCTCATAATTCATTGAAAGTGGCGATGGGAATACCCATGGCTCGGCATGGACTAGATGTGGCAAAAGGCCTGTTTCTGTGCTATGACTCTATTAGGTAAAAATGACAGAGAAACACACACAAAGTGCTGGAAGAACTCAGAGGGCTGGGCAGCACCTATGGAGAGCAGTAAACGATTAATGCTTTAGGCCAAGACCCTTCATTGGGACGTCAGGATTAAAGATAACAGAACACTTCTCGCTAAAGATATTAATGAACCTGCTGAAGTTTGATAGTATGCTGGTAGTTTCAGATCTATTAATTGTAGTAAGAATTTTATTTCAGGTTTGTTTTAATTAGCTATATTTTAATGAACACCACTGAGGAATTCAGACTCACGTCTCCAGATCATCAGTCTTGGCCTCCGGAGTGCAAGGTTAACAGCACTTTTTTATATCTGCCTCCTCAGCTAATGTACAAGTGGTTTCCCTGGGAACAGTGACCTTCATTAAAAAGGTTAGTTTGAGTTAAGTTTTTACTTACTTTTCTGTACTTCATGTTATATTTATATTTTTAATTAATATGCAGTAGTTTAATGCATTTCTTATCTAAATGTATTATTTATGTTTTACAATTATCTTTTAAACAATTAACACCTTTTAATTATTTAAATCCACTGAGACTATTTTTAAATGGCTCCAAATATCAGATGCAACACAGACAAAATTCTGGAGGAACTCAACAGATCAGGCAGCATCTATGGAAATGAATAAACAGTTGACGTTTCAGGCTGAGACCCTTCAACAGGACTGCCTGTTGCATAGATGCTGCCCAACCAGCAGAGTTCCTCCAGCATTTTGTTTGCTTGGCTCTGGATTTCCAGCAACTACAGAATTTCTCATGCACCGTGTATCAGATCATGTCTTTGACCATTATAAACAGTCAAAAGCCATCAGTGGTGCTGGTGGTGGGCAAAGATGGAGAGGGCCCAGAGGAGGTTCACAAGGATCACTCTAGGAGTGAAAGGCTTATCATATGAGAAACATCTGATGGCTCTGGGTCTATACTCGCTTCAATTCAGAAGGATGAGGGGGGATCTCATTGAAACCTTTCGAATGTTGAAAGGCCTAGACAGAGTAGATGTGGTAAGGATGTTTCCCATGATGGGAGAGTCTAGGACAAGAGGGCACAGCCTCAGGATAGAGGGACGCCTTTCAAAACAGAGATGTGGAGAAATTTCTTTAGCCAAAGGGTGGTGAATTTGTGGAATCTGTTGCCACATGCAGCTGTGGAGGCCAGGTCATTGGGTATACTTAAGGCAGAAATTGATAGGTCCTTGATTGGGCATGGCATCAAAGGTTATGGGGAGAAGGCCGGGGAGTGGGGTTGAGGAGGAGATAGAAAAAAAGGGTCAGCCATGATCGAATGGCAGAGCAGACTCGATGGCCAGATGGCCTAATTCTGCTTCTATGTCTTATGGTCTTATGGTCTTATAGTACTACCTCACTGTCTGATACCTGAAGCCTAGTCACCAGTTGAAGCCTGCTCCATGTACAATGCAGCAGCAAGGGCAGCAGCGGGAAGCAGCATGGTGATTGAGTGTAGGTGGTGGTGTTGTATTAGATTGTATGTATAATTGTTATTTTCTTTGCAGATTAACTTTCTCATGATAGCTTGTATTTTATGTAATTAAAATTCAAAGAACATATATGTCACCATATACAACCCTAAGATTCATTTTCTTGTGGAGATTCTCAATAAATCCATAATAAAATAATAACCATAATAGTGTAAGGTAATGTAAAGGATGGACACATAAGCATAATTGAGTTTCAACCACCGACACTTTAAGGTGACGTAATGACATGAAGTTTTTTTACCATGCTCAATGTTCTGTGTTTGGTTGACAATAAAGGAATTGTTACAGTTTCCCTTAAACTTCAAACACCTCTGCCATTTTATTTACGAAAACTGCAACAGAATCACTGAAAGACCATACCAACTTGATTAACTCTTATCTCCAAATATGAATGGAATGTCTTATTTATGGTATAAAAAGAGCTGAGCACATTGGCCTGCCATCTTTATCTCTTTGTTCTTAGCTATTAGACTTTTGCTGCTCTGCATTTCCTATTCTTTTGTCCCCTCAGTGCTTAATGTAATGGTAGTGAAACAAGAAGCCTCTTTCTTTACTTTTGAAAGGACCTCAGATCAATAACATCAGAATCTGACAGTGGGACGGATCAGCTAAAATCCTACCCCATGTTGGAGGAGACATCGTACAGGACAGAAGAAATAGTCACATAGGTATCTTCAATGAGCTTGATCAGGACAAAATTGATGATTAGTGATGGACCCCAAATTAACACAAGAGACTGCAGATACTGGAATTCAGAGCAAAAAAATTGCTAGAGGAATCCAGTGACTTGAGCAGCATCTGTTGAAGGGGTGGATGTTATTTTTGAAGAAAACACTTCAAAGATATCATCAAAATGAGCCAGAGAAATGCAACATTACATCTAAAATCAGGGAAGACATTCCAATCAGTAGAAACAGCTGGAGGAAATCTGTTCGAGGGAGAGCTGTGCTACATGAGAACGAGCTCCACTGCACCAGAGAACAATCAGCAGCTGTGAAAGGAGATTCTGAACAACTAAAAGACTCAACCACTAACGTTAGCCCCCACTGACTCTTGCCCACTCTGCAGCAAAATATGTGGATCCTGGATCGGTCTCTACGGGCACCTGAAGACCCACCAATAAACAACCCCTTAAGAAAACACCATACCCAACTCGAGTGATGGCAAACAGGTGGCAGGAAAGGAACTGTTGATACTTTGGATCAGATCGCGCTGGTAATAAAGAGGATGGGGTGGTGGGTGGTAGGTGATAGGTAGACCAAGGAAGGGTAACAGATGATTGGCAAAAAGAGCTGGGGGTGGGGTGTGGGGTGTAAAGGATGGAGTTCAGAGAAGGTGAGTAACAGGTGAAAGCAGACATTTGGGCAGAAATTGGTGAAAGAAATGAGATTGCAGTTGAGTGACACAGTTAGCTTTTAAACTTAAATGAACAACAAAACAATTGTTATGTGGCTGTTGGAAGCAAAAATGTCTGCAAAACAGTCCATGAATTTCAGCTCCTTCACAAGTTAGAAGAAACTATAGCTGTAGGTCTTGGGTTAAGGAAGAAAGGTGAAAAGTTTTAGGGGAGGGGAGACTTCTTCACTAAGAGGTTGGTGAGAGTGTGGAACGAGCTACCAGCGCAAGTGGGGGATGAGAGCTTGATTTCAATGTTTAAGAGAAATTTGGAAGGGTACATTGATGGTAGGGGTATAGAGGGCTATGGTTCTAGTGCAAGTCGATGAGATTAGGCAGTTTAAATGGTTTTGGCATGGACAAGGTGGGCCAAAGGGCCTTTTCTGTGCTGTCCCTTTCTATGACTCTGTGACACTCAATATATGCTGTAGTGCTGCTACCTTCTGAATCAGCTGAGCTGCTGCCATCCAGCCTCTTGTTCCAATGTTCCTGCTGAAGGAAATTCTGAGGCAGAGTGCTGAGTCATAATATTTCATCATATCAAATAGTGCAGATGCCCCCTGAAATCACAAGAGTCACAGTAATCAGAGACTTAAACTGCCAAATGTCTTTCATCTGCTAAACCACACTTTTCTTTGGGAGAACGGAAATTTGAATGTTACATTTCACTGTGGTAAGGGATGTAGAGACATGACCCAATAGCACTGACCTCTTCTGACCTGTTCCAAGTTAGCATATTTCAATCAATGCAAATGGAAAGCTGGAGGTTTAAATCTGGGGCAAACTGCTCTCGACTGGCTGGAAGAAACTGGAGTAAAACACACAATGCTGGAGGATCTCAGCAAGTCAGGCAGCATCCATGGAAATAACAAACAGTTGAAATTTCAGACCAAGACTCTTCTTTAGGATCAGAAAGGAAGGGAAATAGCTAGGAGATGGGTGAAGCCAGGTGGGTGGGAAAGGTAAAGGACCAGGGAGGAAGGAAACAGACAGAAGAGGAGAGTGAATCAAAGGTGAAAGGGAGGGAGGAGAGGACTCTGGGGTGGTGACAGGCTAGTGTGAAGATATAAGAGGCCAGAGTGAGGAATAGTTAAGAGTCCCTAGGTTATTTACTCTTTCTCAGAACACATCCTTAGAATGGACAACTAAACCATCTGCTCAAAGCTGACAATGTCTTCCTTTGAAAATGTTACTGAAGGTCCTCAGCCTCAACAATTAACATAGAACACAGCCCCCTTTTTTTTTATCCTACTCCAAGATCAATCTAACACTTCTCCCCTTCACAGCCTACCATCTTTCAACCATCCACATGCTTATCTACAAGTCTCTTCAATGTCCCTACTGCATCTGCCTCTATGACCATCCTTGGCAGTGTGTTCCTCGCACATACCACAATCTATGTAAAAACCCCTCCCTCTGGCATCTCCCCTACAATTTCCTCCAATCACCTCTCGTACTAGCTACTGCCACCCTGGGACAAAAGGTTCTGGCTGTTCACTGCATCTATGCCTCTTATCATCTTATACTTCTCTATCAGATCACATCTCAGCCTCCTTCACTCTGAAGAGAAAAGCACTAGTTTGTTCAGTCTTTCCTCATAAAACATGTTCACTAGTCCAGGTAGAATCCGCTAGGCCTCCTCTGCACTCTCTCTGAAGACTTCACAT
Source organism: Mobula hypostoma (assembly GCF_963921235.1). NCBI lineage: Eukaryota > Metazoa > Chordata > Chondrichthyes > Myliobatiformes > Myliobatidae > Mobula > Mobula hypostoma. Next base: position 11,343,884 of record NC_086097.1, read on the forward strand.
CCTTCCGACAATGAGGCGACCAGTACTGAACACAATACTTCAAGTGTAGTGTAACCAGATTTTTATAGAGCTTCAACATTATTTATTGGCTCTTGAACACAATCTCCCAACTAATGAAGGCCAACACACAATACGCATTCATAACCACCCTATCAACTTGTGTTGCAACTTTGAGGGCTCTATCAATCACATCTATGGATGTGAACCCCAAGATCTCTGTTCCTCCACAATGAACAGCCCTGCCATTAACTGTGAGTTCAGCCTTCAAGTTCAACCTTCCAAAGTGAAGTGCTTCATATTTTTCTAGATTGAACTCCATCAGCCACTTCTCCCCCCAGCTATGCATCCCATCCACATCCTGCCCATACCCTGCTGTAACACTTGTGGTAGCCAAGTCTCTGTAATGGCCTCAATGTCATTGTTCCGTATACTGATTCATGCTCTAAATTAATCATCCTTGTTCCTGATATTTCTTGTATTAAACATATTTCAATCCATGTAACTGACTGCATTTGTGCCCTTTCCATAGCCTGTCCTGTACAGTTTACACATTGCAACTACCTTTACACTAACTGTTCCATCCTCTGACCTAACACTCTGGGTCCCATCCTCTGCCAACCTGGGTTAATCCCTCCCCAACAGCTCCAGCAAGCCTATCTTCAAGGTTATTGTTCCTGAGAGTAGGTATGACCCATCCCTACTGTACAGGTTATACCTTTCCCAGAAGAGATCCCAATGATCCAGAAAGCTGAAACCCTGCTCACTGAACCAGTTCTTCAGCCACATATTCAATCTGCCAAATCATCCTATTCTTACCCTCACTAGAGTGTGGCACAGGCTGCAACCCAGAGATGCTTCTTTTCAGCTTCCTTCCTAGCTCCCTATATTTACTCTTCAGAACTTCATCCCTCTTGTTGTTGTTACCATCATGACTTCTGGCTGCTCTCCCTCCCCTTTAAGAGTGCTGTGAACCCAGTATGAGACATCCTGATTCTGGCACCGGAGGGCTAACATATCATCCAGGAGTCTCTTTCACATCCACAGATTCTCCTGTCAGTTCCCTACTACATCTGCTCTCCTGTTCACCCCAATTCCCCTCTGAGCCACAGAGCCATACTCAGTGCCAGAGAACCGGTTGCTGCAGCTTTTCCTGACAGGCCATTTCCCCCCACCCCCAACGGTATCCAAAAATGGTAAATTTATTATTGAGGGGCTTGTTTGTTCCCTTTCCCTCTCCTGACGCTCACCCAGATACCTGCCTCCTGCAACTTAGGTGTTATTGTCTCCCAGTAGCTCCTAACAACTTCTATTCAATTATCTATAGGTCATTCACTTCTACTTCCCCTGCACAAGATTCAAGATTCAAAATTTTTTTATGCAATTCCAGTAGACAAAGTGTAAAGAAGAATTGCTACTCTGTCTCTGATGCAGCACAATAAATCACAATAAGTTAAAGGATATGATAATAATAAAAACACAATAAATACATACGAGGGGTGATTGATAAGTTCGTGGCCTAAGGTAGAAGGAGTCAATTTTAGAAAACCTAGCACATTTATTTTTCCTACATTTACACACTTAGTCCAGCGGTCGTGGAGCATACGGATCCCTTCTTTGTAGAAGTCGGCGTCTTGGACCTCCAGAAAATGGTCCACAGCAGGGGTGATTTATAAGTTCGTGGCCTAAGGTAGAAGGAGAAGAGGAGAAACTTCAAACTTTCTGCATTTTCACTCAAAGAGTTGAACTGCACGTGCATGTAACGAGAGCTGTATAACTCATCTCCTTCTACCTTAGGCCACAAACTTATCATCACCCCGCTGTGGACCACCTGAAGGTCCAAGACGCTCTCGTTACATACAGATGCAGTTCAGCTCTTTGAGTGACAATGCAGAAAGTTTGAAGTTAATAACTCATTTCCTTCTACCTCAGGCCACGCACTTATCAATCACTCCTGCTGTGGACCACTTCTACAACGAAGGTATCCGTATGCTCCACGACCACTGGACTAAGTGTGTACATGTAGGAGGGGACTATGTTGAAAAATAAATGTGCTCGGTTTTCTAGAATTGACTCCTTCTACCTTAGGCCATGAACTTATCAATCACCCCTCGTAAGATAGCTTATATACATACATCGATTGATTGAATGTGCATGAAGTGACTCTAGGCACAGGAATGTCTGTACACAATGTGACTCTGACAGGAAGTGATAAAGTAGTGATGGTGGGTTAGTGAGTGGAGTTGTTGATCAGCCTTACTGCCTGAGGAAAGTAACCGTTTTTGAGTCTGGTGGTCCTGGCATGAATGCTGTGTAGCCTTCTCTCTGATGGGGGTCCATGAGCAGAGTGGATGGGATCATTCATGATGTTACTGGCCCTTTTCTGACACCTTTCTGTATATATGTCCTTGATGGCGGGTCGGCTGATGCTGGTGATGTACTGTCCGTTGCAGTAGTTTCCATACCATGCAGTGATGCACCTTGTTAGGATGCTCTCTACTGTGAAGCTGTAGAACGAGATGAGTATAGGTGTACAGAGTCCAACTCTCTTCAGCTTCCTCAAAAAGTAGAGGTTTTGGTGAGCTTTCCTGAATGTGTTCTGGGACCATGAGATGTTGTGCAAGATGTGCACCCCCAGGAGTTTGAAACTGCTTGCAGATTTCACTGCTGTGCAGCCAGCGTGTGAGCGGTGTGAGCTCTCCTGAAGTCAATAATCTTCTGCTTTGTCTTGTTGACATTGAGGAAGAGGATATTAAGAAGAACCTAGTCTGTAATGAGCTGCAACCAGATGCATTTCTACAGATGCAGTCAGCAGGGACACTGGAGGTCTCCTTGACTTCTTATTTTGTACAGGAGGAGCACACCACTGCCCAGCGATCCATTCCCGCTGCTCGACTATGCAACAATAAAGAAAAGGAAATGACAGAAACCTTGACCTAGTCTCTGGCTTTTCTTGCAGAAGCCTCTTGAGAGATACCCTCAGGTCCTCACTCTAACCTTTCCGCTCACACTCTTTCTGCTCCCTCCTTTGCAATGAGCTGGCAAGTCGCCATGAGTAATCCTCTAGGCAAAGGTCAGTTAGGACCTACCTGGTTCTGACAAGATGAATCTTTATGCTTTTTTGCAACAATGGTTCCATGAGTCACATTAGAACGATTGTGGTACTTTTATCCAATCCAGTCTCTCTGGCATTCCCTTCTGAGGAATGTGTAGAGGAAAGTGGAATTTGTATAGACAAGTAAGATGATCAGTACAGACGTAATGGACAGAAGGATCAGTTTCTCTGCTGTATAAATCTTATGACCCTATGGTAAACCTGCTGGTCTTTAAGTGTAGCTTCATTCGGTTTGAGTAGACAGAATAGCTTTGTAATAATATTTGGTGATGGAAGATGAACAAAATTAATCAAGAATGTTACCCAAGATATCTTGATTTTCCTTGTGTGAAATTTTCGGATTATTGTTCTCTGCAGCTGTTTCACTGATGCTATACTGCATTACACCCATATTACCAATTAACCTACAATCTTTGGAATATGGGGGGAAACCAGTGCACCCAGAGGAAACCCACAGGGTCATGGGGAAAATACTAAAGCACTTTACAAACAATGGTGGGAATTGGACCTGGATCACTGGCACTGTAATAACATTACACTAAACACAATGCTACTATGTCGTTTGTACGGTACCAAAGTTTATAGATTTTGTAAGATCACACAGTTTGTGGATTTCAAGACACGTCCTCAAAGGAAGCTGCTCAGTGAGATGCTGCATTTCAAACAAGCTTTTGATATGTCCCAGAGAGTGGAGACAGTGATCGAACAAACACAAGATTTACAGTGAAGGCCCAGAGTGTTAATAAGATAGGCTCAAGTCATGCTGGTCTGTGGGAAAGAGACGAGACACATGTAGGGGAAATATTATCATGTCTACTGAATGCAGGCGCAAGGGGTCAGTTGTACCAAGGGCTTTTATCAACAGAAAAGCAAGACCATGACAAACCCGGCGGGAGGAGAAGAGAAGCAGCGCGCCACGCGTGCGCAGCCCTCAGATGAAAAATGATATTGTAACTGTTAAATAGGGGCCGTGGACAATTTTGATTTGATGAAGATGGACGTGAAAGCACAGAGGAACATCTGGAGAAATTTCTGAAACGCTTGTTCGCTGCTGTCGTTTCTGTGCGGTCGGGAATCTTTCAGAGAGTAGGCCTCAAAATCCCCGGCTTTGCCTGCTGTTGGTGACCGAGAAGGAGGTCGAATCGTTCGGATAGTGATTGCGCTCAGTACTCGGTGTCGGAGAGCTGATCAGAGCTCAAAGTTTTCGGATGACTCAGAGTCGGACCGTGGTCGGGTATGGCAGGGAGAGTTTTTCTTCCTTCTCTCCATCTGCGTGAGATGTGGGATATTTGAGTGACTTTGAACTTTACTGTGCTCATGGACTTCTTCATCAAGTTATGGTATTATTGCACAGTTGTAACTATATGTTATAATTATGTGGTTTTGTTAGTTTTTTTCAGTCTTGGTCTGTCCTGTGTTTTGTGATATCACACCGGAGGAAATATTGTATCATTTCTTAATGCATGCATTACTAAATGACAATAAAAGAGGACTGTGTGTCCTCATAATCTAAACTCAAGCAGCATAAGGTCAATTGGAAAGGATATGCCAAAACTTGGTGGAAAATGTGGTGAACATAAGAGATCCTGTGATTGCCAAAAATCCAGAACAACACACACACAATTTTGAAGGAACTCAGCAGATCAGGCAGCATCTATGGAAATAAATAAACAATCAAAGTTTCAGGCCAACACCCTTTTTCAGGACTGGAAAGGAAGTTTGATGCTGCCAGAGCAAAAAGGTTGTGGGGGGTGGGGAAAGAAAAGGAGGACTAGCTAGAAACTGATAAGTGAAGCCAGGTAGGTGGGAAAGGTAAAGGACCGGAGAAGAAGGAATTTGATAGGAGAGGAGAGTAGACTATGCAAGAAAGGGAAGAAGGAAGGGCAACAGTCGGAGGTGATGGGCAGGTGAGGAGAAGAGGTAAGAAACCAAAATGGGGAATAGAAGCAGAAGTAAGAGGAAAGAAAAAAAAACTAGAAGGAGAAATCTATGTTCATGCCATCAAGTTGGAGGCTACCTAAATGGAATATGAAGAGTTGCTCCTTCATACTGAGAGTGGCCTTATCATGGCAAAAGAGGAGACCGTGGATCTACATTTTGGAACAGAAATGGAAATAGGATTTAAAATGGTTGACCACCAGGAAATTCCACTTTTGGTGGATGGAGCAGAAGTGCTCGACAAAGCGGTCCTCTAATTTATGTTGAGTCTCACCAATGTAGAGGAAGCTGCATCGGGAGCACCTTTTCATTCTGACATCTTCCCTCTATCTTTCCTCTCCTGAAGAAGGGTCTCAGCCTACAATGATAACTGTTCATTCATTTCCATAGGTGCTGCCTATCCTACTGAGTTCCATTTGCACTCTGTGTGTGTGTGTGTGTGTGCGTGTGCGTGTGTTGCTCTGAAAAGTGTGGTGACCCATATGAATCAAAGGCATTGTTCATGTCGTCAGAGTTCAACTGAACCTTTGCAAAAATCTGGATATACTGAAGAAAAGAGAGTGCCATTGAAACATGACTCTGGTGCTTTAGTCTTGATGGTGTGTGAACAGGAATTTAAGAAACATTGACAGATGGTATAGTGAAACTTAAGGAGTCATTTCCCTTTCTTGGTACCTACACTGAGGAAAGGATCAAGGTGATTGGGAATGTGTGAGGTTACAGTGAGAAGCAGTAACAGGGAAGCAATGCTCATGTTGCAATCATTCCAGGGCAAGGATCCAATTTGATAGGCTGGGACTTTCCATCAAAGGTAAAACTAGATTGGGGGAGTTTACGAGGATGAACAAATCATTTATATTTGACGAGTACTCTGATGTGTTTTGTGATTTGAAGGTATGAAATCTAAGATGTTTGAAGGATGCTACACCTTGGTTTGACAATATACAACCTGTACCTGAGCGTGTGAAGCAAGGTTGGGAAGAGCTGAAGGGACCATAGAGAGCAGGTGCTTTTAAATCAACTGAGTTTTCAGTCATCCCTGTACTAAACACAGACATCACTAGATGTTCTGGATATTACAGGGTATGAAGAAAGAAACAAAAGCAGACAGACACCCCTCAACTCTCTCTGAATGAGGGGGAAATCTCATTGACACGTATCGAATATTGAAAGGCCTAGATAGAGTGAATGTGGATAAAATGTTTCCTTTCATGGGGGAGTCTAAGACCAGAGGGTACAGCCTCAGAATAGAGAGACATTTAGAACTGAAATGAAATGAGGAGGAATTTTTTCAGCCAGAGGGTGATAAATTTGTGGAATTCATAGACACAGATCACTATGGAGGCCAGTTCAATGGGAATATTTAAAGTGGAGGTTGATAAGTCCTTGATTAGCCAAGGTGTCAAGGGATATGGGGAGGATGTAGGAGAATAGGGTTGAGAGAGATAATAAAACAGCCATGATGGAATGGAAGTGCAGACTCGATGGACCAAATGTCCTCATTCTGCTCCTATATCTCCTGATCCCTCTCCTCCATGTACTTATCCAAATGTCTCTTAAATGTTGCAGTTGTACTCACCTCAACCACCTCCTCTGGCAGCTCATTCCAGATGCTCACTATGCTCTATGTGAAGAGTTACCTCTTAGATCTCTTAAATCTCTCCCCTCTTATTTTATATCTGCACCCTCTAGTTTTAGACTCCCTGAGGAAAAGATTATGACCACTCATCTTATCCATACCCCTCATGGTTTTAGAATCCTGTATGAGGTCACCTCTCATAGGCACAAAAAATGTCGGTTATTGGAACAAATCTTTGAGAGTTCCACACACATTTCATTCGTGCTTCATCTGAATGACAGTCACGTGATAAAGCCTCATCAAGACCCAATAAGGCATCATACACCACGATTGTCAAGAGAGGCTTTGCCAGAATTGGAATTGACTTGCCAACTGAGACTCAGACTGAACTGAACTCGTGTCATTCACAATAAACAAGGAGACCACCTAAGATGTTAAAAGTTTTCATCCACTTTGAAAGAAGATACTCAAGAGATGAAATTCCTTTGAAAGATGTTGTGATTGTACTGATGTCAACTTCCTCCAGTGGTCGGATGATGGCAAGAAATAAAATGGCCACAGACAAAAAGCATCTGTTAAAACTACTGGACAGTAAATGTTATTTCTACTTGATATTTATCAGGACAAAATTGTTACGTTATGATACCCACCATGCCCTGGACATACCCTCCAAAAGGATTAGAAGGATTAAGGATGGAATAACCACCTGTGTGTGAATCTGTGGAATTCATTGCCATAAACAGCTTGGGAGGCCAAACCGTTGGGCATTTTTGAAGCAAAGGTTGATAGGTTCTTGATTAGTCAGCGCATCAAAGGTTATGGGGAGAAGTCAGGGAAATGAGGTTGAGAAGGAAAATAAGTATACTCAATGGGCTGAATGGCCTGATTCTGCTCTAGTGTCTTATAGTCATGGTTTTATCCTGTGTCAGCCTTTTGTTTTCTCCTCAACAAGTATAGTAGTAAGTGAAGGAAAAACCATTAAATTAGATCTCTGTAGCAAGTGCCATGGGTGAGGCAAAATGGGCATAAACACAAAATAATCTGCAGATGCTGGGGTCAAAGCAACACTCACAACATGCTGGAGGAACTCAGCAGGTCGGGCAGCATCCGTGGAAAAGACGGTCGACGTTTCGGGCCGGAACCCTTCATCAGGACTGTAGAGGGAAGGGGCAGAGGCCCTATAAAGAAGGTGGGGGGAGGGTGGGAAGGAGAAGGCTGGTAGGTTCCAGGAGAAAAACCAGTAAGGGGAAAGATAAAGGGTTGGGGGAAGGGGAGCAGGGAGGTGATAGGCAGGAAAGGTGAAGAAGGAATGGGGGAAAACACAATGGGTAGTAGAAGGAGGCGGAACCATGAGGGAGGTGATAGGCAGCTGGGGGAGGGGGCAGAGTGACATAGGGATAGAGGAAGGGAGGGGGAGGGAATTACCGGAAGTTGGAGAATTCTATGTTCATACCAAGGGGCTGGAGACTACCTAGACGGTATATGAGGTGTTGCTCCTCCAACCTGAGTTTAGCCTCATCATGGCAGTAGAGGAAGCCATGTATGGACATATCTGAATGGGAGTGGGAATTATGAAGTTGGGGCTGGTGCTGTTGTAGACTGGTGGGACATGATTGAGAAAGGTTATGAGAGTAGACTCGACTGTCCTGCTCCTTGTCCCAGTGTTGTGACCTTTATAAATTTGAACATAGAACATAGAATAGTACAGCACAGTACTATTTGGCTTGTTATTCTGATAGCTTTGACTTTACCACTTGTGCTATAATGTTCTTTCCCAATTAACTGTGGGTGCCAAGGTAGCGTAGTGGTTAGAGTGACACTATTACAGGTTGGGGCATTCCGGAGTTCAGAAATCCGGTACCATTCCGTAAGGAGCTTCTGTATGTTCTCCCAGTGGAATGTGTGGATTTTCCCCAGGTGCTCCAATTTCCTTCCACAGTCCAAAGATGTACCAGGTAGATTAATTGGTTATTGTAAAATGTCCTGTGATGAGGTTAGGGTTAATTGTGGGTGTAGGCTTGCTGGGATGGCATGGCAGACTTGAAGGGCTGGAAGGGCCTACTCCACACTGTATCACTAAGTAAATAAATAGATTTTTTTTCTTGTTGTCATCTTTTCTTTATTGAGTATAGAATACCAGAGGATAACTGACACCTCAGATCTTTACATCAGCCCTATTGTGGAATTACCAACGTGGAGAATTTGTTGAATCTCCATTCAGGTTCAGCAAGGTCATCAAGAGAGGCAACATTCTCTGACTGGCATCTGGAGTGGCATCTATCTCTCAAAGCTGTCCAAGCATGGGCTTTCAATTACAAGAGCAGGAGAGGGCATTGCAAAGAGGTCAATGGAGAGAGAGAGGAGATTGCAGGAGTCCATAGGATCTGGGAAGGATATTGTCGGATGTCCACTGAAACAGATAGATGGCCAGTGATATAGTGACATCCTCATTGGACTTCGAGGTGAGTGGTCCCGGGTTCGAATCCAACTGGCTTCTTGCACGCTTTCCACCCTTGCTGGGTTGAGTGTTTAGTTAGTAATTCAGCCTCGTAAAAGAAAAAACAGACAAATGCTAAAGAAACAGCAAAGTTGCCGCCCGATGCGCCACCAGGTGTGGAGTGGAACAACAACATTGAAATAGAGGAGGATATTGCCAAAAGCATCCAAGAAGGGTGTTAATGTTGCCAGGAGACACCAGGAACTGCTGAAGATATTGCCAGAGGTCCACCAGAGAAAAGGAGGATATTGAAGAGCCCATGAGTGCAGAAAGTCATCTTGTTGGAGTTCCAAACACAAATTGTTAACGAAGCTAAGCCCAGAAGCCGTGCAAGGAGCACCATTAGGCCATTTTAATAGGTGGAAGTTCTCTCTCCAGCCACACTCATTACTTTATTGCCCAGAGGGTAAAAGAGAAACCTCAAGCTGCTTGTCCCTTAGTTTCTACTGCTGATTTTTGGGATAAAAGTAATCTGCCTATGATTGTTCAAATGAGGGGTAGCTTGAGAGCAATTTCATGTTCCATTATCGAGCTATGGCAATATTACGCATCCATTTTACTCCCCACTGGTGGATTTGCGACTGATGATCACAAACAGTCAAAACTATTGATACACTTACATCTTCATCCAGCTTTGCCCACTCCAAACTGATCATCTTAAACTGTATCCGTTTGAAGATTTCTTCGAGGGCTTCACAGCTAACATTGTCTAAATTTTCCCCTAGAAAATAAACGTGTTCAGTCATTTTAGAAATATAAGGAACAGATTTCTATAAAATGTTGTAAGCTTGATTCAGGGCAAACATCAAAAAGAGCAAATGATACATATTTCTTGTAATAATTTATAGATTTTATTATTATAATGCATTCAATGAACTGATGCCATGAAACAACAAATTTCACCTTTGCCAGTGATATCAACTTTGTTTAGTGTCATTTCCAGTACAAAAGTGTAAAGGAGAATGAAGTGATTGTTCCTTTGGATACGATGTAGCACAAAAAAAATCACAATAGATAAAGAGCACAATAATAAATAAATAATACAATTTCCTGTGGCTACTCTACACTAGAATAATAAATTTATGGCGGATTGATCTCAGAACACTGACCTGAAATATTTGCTGCCTCGTGGCTATACCCTCTCATGGGGAAGGATGCCGGAGTAAACCCCAAGGGAAAAATCCGGAGTTGGAGTCCCTGAGGCAGTCCTTGTTGAATTCAACACTGACCAGTATCTCCTGCAGTGCTTCTGGTTCTAAACTGTACCGTCTCTGCTATTCATTTAGGTTTATCACTGCGTGGAGAGAGGGAGCTTACTACATGGGATGTGGCCAACGCTGACCAACGGAGGCCTCGCTCACTTGATTCTAAAATGAGACAGCCTACACACACAACAAAATGATTTAAAAGTATGCTAACCCAATTCACTTTACATATCTTGCAGTCTTTGTGGAGAAATTCTTCTCTTTACCTTGGCCGTATTCACATTTAGATTCCAGCAACGAAGGAAAGTGTTGAAGGGGAGGCAATGAATTCCCGATGCAGCTGCAGTGTTGGTAAATCACTGGACCAGCAATCCTGAGATCGAAACTCAGATGGAGGAGAAGAATCTAAAGATGAAAGGTTTTGACCCAAAACATCAACGGTTCCTTTCCCCCCCCACACACGGTGCTTGACCCATTGATTACCTCCAACAGAAGGTTTGATCTAAACTAATCGTCCAGTGTCCTGAAATCAAATCCCACAATCGCAAATGCAGTTTTGGTTGTTAAATTCTAACTGGCTCACTATTTATTTATTTATTGAGATACAGTGCGGAGCAAACCCTTCGAGCTGCGCCACCTAGCAATCCATGATTTCACCCTAGTCTAATCATGGGACAATTTACAATGTCCAATTAACTACTAACTGGTACATCTTTGGACTGTGGGAGGAAACTGGAGCACCTGGAGGAAACCCACGCAGTCACAGGGAGGACATACAAATTCCTTACAGGCAGCAGCAGGAATTTAACATGAGCCGTCTGTACTATAAAGCTTTGTGCTAACCGCTATAGTGCCACTGGAGAAATTAATTTAGAGAAATTAAATCTGCTGTTATTATCCAGACTAGCTACCATAGGAATCTGGACCAATAACATGGTCTGTGACTTTTAACTGCCCATGAAATCTGCAATTACATTGATTTAATTTTTGCTCATTTTTTATTTAGACACACAGCATGGTAACAGGCTCTTGTACCTTCACAAGCCTACTCCATCTAATTACACCCATGTGACCAATTAACCTAATAACCCCTACATCTTTGGAAAGTGGGAGGAAACCAGAGCTCCCAGAGGAAACCCACGCGGTCACAGGGAGAATGTTCAAACTTCTTACAGAGAGCGGTGGAAATTACCCCAGGTGGCAGGCATTATTCTAAGCACTATGTTACTGTACCGTCCCCAAAATAATAAAAATAATCAGAGATTATCAGTATATAGGCTGATCTAACCAGTGTCACCCATACTCCATGAATGATTTTTTAAAATAGTGTTCAGCATCAATATTTTAAAAAACTTTGAATAGGTAAATGGATGGTAGGGGTATAGTCCTGGAGCAGGTAGATGGGAGTAGGGAAGTTTAAGTGGTTCGGCACAGACTAGATGGGCTGAAGGGCCTGTTTCTGTGCAATACTTTTCTATGACTCTATGATTCTTTTGCTGCTTGGTTACCTTTAGCTCTACTAATGAAAACATTTTTAAAAATATTGTTCAGCCTCGAAAGTTGCTGCTTGGCTAACTTTAGTCCCTTGAATTTATCTAGGTCAAGGAGATGGCACTGCTTAACCTCAATCAAATGTACACCATTATTATATGCTAATTGTAGAACTTATATTGGAGTAGTGTAGGACTTGTATCAGAGTGGAATCTACATTGTTTTACAAAGCAGATGGGCATCTCTTCTCTTCTGTGAATAATGGAAAGTTGAGGATAAATGTGAGACCCCGAAATCTAAGCAGAGAATCTAGACATATGGCAAGTTATTTCCTAACTAAATCAATAGAAAACTAATCTGTGTACCTAACCATTGTCTTTCATTATTTCAATTTTTCTCATTACGTTCTGCAGCTTCTCCCTCATCAATGGAGCGGTGCAGTTGCAGAGTGGTTAGAGTAACGCTTTACAATGCCAGCCACTGTGACAAAAGTTCAATTCTGACCGCTGCCTAAATGGACTTTGTACGTTCTCCCCGTGACCATGTAGATTTCCTCCAGGTGCTGCTCTTTCCTCCCATGTCGCAAAGGCCAGTTAGTAGGTTAATTGACCTCAAGGGGGTATTTTGGCGGTGTGAGCTCATTTGGCCAGAAGGACCTGTATCTCTAAATAAATAAATACAATAGTTTGTTCTCTAGTTTTTATAACTGCCATTCTTTTGAAAAAATAGCTATTATCCTGAAACTCCCTGAAAAAGGCGAATGGTATGCTGGCGTTCATAGCAAGAGGATTCGAGTACAGGAGCAGGGAGATTCTGCTGCAGTTGTACAAGATCACACCGAGAGTATTGTGTGCAGTTTTGGTCCCCTAATCTGAGGAAAGATATTCTTGCCATAGAGGGGGTACAAAGAAGGCTCACCAGATTGATTCCTGGGATGGCAGGACTTTCATATGATGAAAGACTGGATCGACTAGGCTTATACTCTCTGGAATTTAGAAGATTGAGGGGGGATCTGATTGAAACGCATAAAATTCTAAAGGGATTGGACAGGCTAGATACAGGAAGATTGTTCCTGATGTTGGGGAAGTCCAGAACGAGGGGTCACAGTTTGAGGATAAAGGGGAAGCCTTTTAGGACCGAGATGAGGAAAAACTTCTTCACACAGAGAGTGGTGAATCTGTGGAATTCTCTGCCACAGGAAACAGTTGAGGCCAGTTCATTGGCTATACTTAACAGGGAATTAGATAAGGCCCTTGTGGCTAAAGGGATTAGGGGGTACAGAGAGAAGGCAGGTATAGGGTTCTGAGTTGGATGATCAGCCATGATCGTAATGAATGTAATGATCGTAATGATCGTAAGGCTCGAAGGGCTGAAAGGCCTACTCCTGCACCTATTTTCTATGCTTCTATGTCTCTGCAGATGCTGTTTCATCTAGCTTTTCCAGCTTTTTCTGTTTTAGTTTCAGATTTACAATATCTGCAGACATTTTCCAATTTCATCTCGCTCTCTTTTTTAAATTTTGAATTAATAATTCCTCAATTACAATTTAAATAAATAGCCTTTCCTTTCCTTACCTACCACACCTTCATTATTTAAAAGTAACTTTGTTAAATTCAGTTTCATTTATTTATCGTAAGTACATCGAAACATAGTGTAATGCCCTGGTTCACATCTTTAATGTTATGCTGTAGGTATTTCACTTCGCAGTCTGTTCTGCTTTCAGCCTGTTTGGGTTATTGTTGAAGATAAAGGGATCCAATTAGCGGGAGGTTTTCTTGGTGAGGTTGGTCTTGGGCTTTTGTTCGAGAGGAGATGAAGTGAGAAGACGCTGGGGAGAACCGATCGTAGCATCCGATCCGGTGTGAGACCCGTTTGTTTGAGATGGATTGTGACCAACGTTCGGAAGGTGGTGTGTGCTTTCACGTTGACCGAGGGCCCAGTGCGTGAGTGACAGAGAAGTTCAAGATGAGCTCCAACTTGTGCACATTTGTCTGTTTAATTAGAATGGGCCCTTTTCTTTTTGTTATTCTTTACTAACCCTTTAGTTAACATTCATAAATATAATTCCTTTAATTGAATGCAGTGCACTGTCTGTTATTTCGCAGCATCAATTTGTAACGGGGTAGCAAATGACACAGCATCCACACAAGCCTCAGTCTCACTGGTTTGGGGGTACTGGGGGTTGTCTTCCTGAGACTCACGCAGCCAAGGAAACCAGGGTGTTTCAATATAATGAAATGTGTTGTTTGCATTAACAACCAATATAACGTAATGAAGTGCTGGGGGCAGCCACACATTCCAGTGCCAACATAACATGCCCATAATGTTCATCAGAACATCACAGAGCACAGCAAACAACAAAACAACAGCAGAAAAACAAGACCTGTTCAACCCAGACACATTAACTGTCCTCTAACCCATGGACAGGCCATCAGCAGTCTCCAGTGGACTCACGGGTTTGCAGACATTGGGCTTCACCTTTTTCCAGAGTACTGGCAGAAACTCGTAGACAAAGGGTCTGCGCATCGGGCCTCAACTTCCAAACTTCCGGACAACCTTGGGGCTTCAGTTTGTGGTATACTGCACACCTCAAGACTCACCGATGAATACCAATGAGGACCCCGAACTCCAAGTTGAAGCTCCAGCTTCACTGATGATGCAACCCCAAACATACGGACTCAAAACTCTGGCCCCGTCAAATCACGTACCTAGGGAGGCACTATTGCTCATGTCTCCTGCCTGCACGATGGAACTCTGATCCTAGAACGTGCTGACGACTTGCTGACCTGGGGGTGGGGTGGGGTGTGTCACCAGTCCTTGTCCGCACTGGTCTGCCAGTCTGACATCCACGTGGCAGACCTTTGAACGTGGATAGTCGAGTGGAGGCCTAGACTAAAGCCTGATCACTAATTGCCACACAGACCTGATTCTAACCACTAATCTGACCCGTAACTCCCCTTTCCACTGTTCCCTCTGAACTGCACAGGTTACATGGCCATGCAGTAACTGAAAAGCTCCTGCACACAAAGCCTTTGTTGCCGCTCAGCTGGAGTTGAAAGTTTACGAAACATGAAAGGTTTTCTTTGCTGTACTGTACGATGCCTGCATACAATGCTCCCACGGACAACATCCTCTGGATAGCTCACAACACTATTCATTTCACTTCTTTTATGTCTTTACATCTGACCTTTCATCTTGAATGTGTTTCTGGAACTGCTGGAGACTGCAATTTGCAGTTTGGAGATCATTCGGGTGATCCAGTGCTTTGCAATCTCCGAGAGGATCAGGGAGGCAGAGGTAGCCAGCCTGAGACTCGTGGCAAGCAGGCTGCGAGATGGGGCATGAGCCGATGCTTAACTCCATTTTGCCAGTTAAAGCTTCAATAGTTCACTGGCTAAAGTGACAAGGGAGATTGAAACTTCAAGATAAATGCAGAAGGTGAGTACTGGCTGCCTGACTTTTGATCACTTGTGGAATCGCTCTGCTGCAGAGAGGGGAGACTGCCTTCTGACTACTGGTGGGATCACTCTGCTGTTAGAGAGGGAAGCCTGTGCGGCCTGCCACTGTGCCTGGAGAATGTTACATAGGTTTTTCTGCATTTTGGATATGGATATGGACTTGTATTGTGGACTTTTTTCCCAGTCTTATATATTTTTTATATCCTGTGTTTTTCTCATTTTATTTGTGTGGCAGAGGGGATTTGGGGGTCGATAGTCCTGTTCCGTCATATTTTTTGTGCAGGGGAGGGGGGATTTCAGGGGGTATTGGTAATCATGTTGCTGTCCTTTTCTTTCTTGACTTCATGGCTATCTGGAGAAGAATAATTTCAGAGTTGTATACTTTGATAATAAATTAACCGTAGACCTTTGACTTTTTATTTCGTTATACTCTTCAATTATTAAGTACAATCAAAAGTATGTGATTTTAAATAGAATAAATACTGGAAACAGTTAGTAGTCCAGTTAGTATCTATAGAGAGGAAAATAGAGTTGACATCTTAGGGTGACTCCAGTAAAAAATTATGGCGACTGAATTTCCAAACCGCAAAAGAAATTGATATACTGGCAAAGTAATTCTAACCTTCAGGAACTGCACATAAAGTGACCTCTTAAATCAGTTGTCCACCTCAGGGACATGTACTCATGGAGGTCCTCCAGCACTTACAGTACATTGTGGCAACTATTTATCACAGCAGATGGATCACTGGTTGTCTTCCCCCTCATGACCCCATTAACATAAGCTTTGAAGGAGATTGATGTTTTTTCTTTGAAAAATATCAGGATCAGATTTTTTCACCAAACTTTTAGTAAGCTGCCTCAAATAACCCATTTCACTATATTTTGCTCAGATCTGCTTTAGGTGCAAACATAATTCAGAGGAAAGTTCAGGCCATAATATGCTGATTTGGGCCTGTGGGCATATGAAGCACAGTAAGTGCCAGCAGCAATATACTGTTTACTTTTTAACTTGTAAATGCACCTTATTATTTGTAGTAATATTACATTATGCGTTGTGTGTGAGAGTTATATATACCAAAACTATATATGTTACAGGTTTCCCCCGCCATCCAAAGGTAGAGTGTCCCTATGAAACGGTTCGTAAGCTGGAATGTCGTAAAGCGAAGAAGCAATTACCATTATTTATATGGGAAAAATTTGTGAGCGTTCGCAGACCCAAAAATAACCTACCAAATCATGCCATATAACACATACAACCTAAAATAACAGTAACATATAGTAAAAGCAGGATTGATATGATGAATACACAGCCTATATAAAGTAGAAATACTTTTCCACAATCATTGCCGCACTGTTCTCCGTAGCGAAAATCTCACGCAAGTGCTCTCGGCAGAAACACGGCACAAGCGCTCTCCAGTAACCTTTAAGCTATGAAGCTGCCAAATCATACCAAATAACATGTAAAAATACACAGCCTATATAAAGTAGAAATAATGTATGTACAGTGTAGTATCACTTACCGGAATCAGGAAGACATCGAGCACACTGATGATGGTGTGTTAGGCTGAGTCGTTGGAGGTTGGGGTGCTGCAGTGGTCCCCACCCTCCGGGCAGCGAGCCGATACCGATCCGTGAAGCATGCAGGGGTACAGCGGTAGCTGGAACGCACTCAGCACATCTTTAAGAAAAAAGCCGAAACAAACAAGCTAATTAATTAGGTAACACACATAAAAGTTGCTGGTGAACGCAGCAGGCCAGGCAGCATCTATAGGAAGAGGCGCAGTCGACGTTTCAGGCCAAGACCCTTCTGAAACGTCGACTGCGCCTCTTCCTATAGATGCTGCCTGGCCTGCTGCATTCACCAGCAACTTTTATGTGTGTTGCTTGAATTTCCAGCATCTGCAGAATTCCTGTTGTTTGTAATTAATTAGGTGCCGCCCAGCACATGAATGTCAGCCCAGATCAGAGGCGACGCAATCGGCAATCGTCTCTGATCTGGGCCAACATTTGCGTGCCGGGCGGCACCTAATTAATTAGCTTGTTTATTTCGGCTTTTTCCTTAAAGATGTGCTGGTGCGTTCCAGCCACCGCTGCATTCTTCGCAGATCAGTATCTGTCCGCGGCCCGGGGTCTGGGGTGGTGGGACACTGGGATGTCATCTCATCGTCGATCAGGGCAGGCAGGTCTCTTCTTCTATGTCTGTCTGCCTCGATGTCGAAGGTCGAGGTTCGTCGTCTGCTGTGGCTGATGTAGAAGTCTTGCTCGACTGCTTAGCCTCGCACATTTTTAGATCATACAGTTCTTTGTAAGCACTCAAACCATCTTGCAAATATGCCCTAAACTGAAATACCCTTTCAAAATTAAAGTCGTACTTTATCATTGCAGCGAAAATCTCACGCAGTTGCTTCACATTCAGTTCCTGGACGACTTCACTTTCGGTCCGTTCGCTTCTGCATTCGGTTTCAATTGTTATCCCTTCCTCTTCCAATTGCATCAGCTCTTCATCTATCAGTTCTTGGTCATGAGATGCCAAAACCTCTTCAACATCATCTTCGTTAACTTCCACAAGCAAAACTCACCTTGTCCTTGCTTCGTTCACCACGATCGAAACGCTTAATTATGTCTAGTTTTACGCTAAGTGTAACACACTTACGAGCTCTTTTAGGCTTTTCCGATACCTTAGAACTAATCTTGCTAACGCTGCTCACAGGCACGTGTTTAAGCAATGCCAACTAGAATGCCGTTCCGAATCCAGGGGGAAAGCAGCTGCTCTTTTGTGTGCCGCTTTTTTTCATAACAGTGAAAACTCCTTCGGTTAGCGAAAACAGGTAACTAATGTAGGTCTTTCATAACAGTGAGGTTTCGCAAAGCGAAGGTTTGAAAAGCGGGAGACACCTGTATGTATGTATGTATGTATATATATATATCATAACAACTACATACTCTGTTGTGCACATTGCTTCAGAGGAATGTTGTTTCATTTGATAGTAAACAAATGTACAGTTGAATGAGAATAAAGTGAACTTGAATTTAAACTTGAGCATTGCAGAAAAAAAACTTACCCTTCAGATCTAAACATTTGATCCTGTGCTGTATCTCTGTGATTTCCTGGAGATGAAACAAAAGATATGATAGTTTATATAACTAATATAAAGGTAATCTTATATCAATGTAACAAAATGTCGGGGAAACTCTGCAGGTCAGGTGGCATCTACAGAAACACTCACACCACGCTGGAGGAACTCAGCAGGCCGGGCAGCATCTGTGGAAAAGATCGGTCGACGTTTCGGGCCGGAACCCTTCGTCAGGACTCATCTATAGAAAGAATTAAAGAGTTGACATTTCGGGCCAAGAAGAAGAGTCTCAGCTTAAAACGTTGACTGTTTATTCCTTTCTATAGATGTTGCCTGAATGGCTGATTTCCTCCAGCATTTTGTATGTGTGTTGCTCTGGATTTCCAGCATCTGCAGAATCTCTTGTGCTTAGAACTTCCATCTTCCATCAATATCATCTTGGAAGAGTTAGCAGCATTGCTGTCTTTCAGACAGAGGTTGTGTGCACTATTTCATGAGCTGGGATGCCGGAATTCTGAAATATAATCTGAAAACAGGAACATTTATCAACTATGACAAGGACTATTGAAAATTGATTTAATAACCAAAGATAGAAATGGTCCCCATGATCTTTGATATCATATACCAGTGTTACAGGAACTGGTTCGACTTAGAAATTCCTCTCCACGGATCTCTGCTGATCCATACATTCTTCTTTATACCCAAATTTTCCACTTATGTTTTCAGTTTTCCACTCTAATGAAGTTTTTTTTACTGGAATGTAATAATCTCATTCTCAACTAACTCTGTGTAATCTGCTTTAAAAATTAATCTATTTATTTATTTTTGGTATGTATTATGTATGTATTTACTTCATTAGAGATAAAGCACGAAACAGGCCCTTCCAGCCAAATGAACCGTTGCCACCCAGCAACCCACCTATTTAATCCTAGCCTAATCACAGGACAATTTACAGCAACAAGACAATTTACAATGGCCAATTAACCTACTAACCAGTACACCTTTGGACTGTGGGAGGAAACCAGAGCACCGGAAGAAGCCTATGCGGTCATGGGGAAAATGTACACACTCCTTACTGACTGCATTGGGATTGAATTTCGAACTCCAGAACCTCTGAGCTGTAATAGCACCTCACTAGCCACTGTACCACTGTGGCGTCCGCTTGTCTGTGCCAAATTCTGTGCTAACTTGTCAAATACAACACTACTGAAGTTAAAATTTTCTCCATTGCACTGAGAAACTCATTAGTGTTCCATCCTGTAAAGCTATGTGCTAAATCATACTGACTCTGTCATCTGCTTCTCCCACCCGGTACTACACTCACATTCCTACACACCTGCATTTACTTGGGCCTGATTCAGATGGCCATTCTCAACGGCAAGTCACATCCTGAATGTAGCAGTGAGAACCAGACGATGACAGGGCTATAAAAGGCACAGTCAGTAGAACCTGCACCCGAACATCCCTGACAGGAGGGAAACTCTGTCTTCAGTCATTCATAAGCAATTGAAAAGTATGAAAATTTAAGTAAACATATATATTTTTTTTTAAGAGTGAAATAAAATAACGAAAACTCTTCAAAATAATTTGGTCCTCAGTCCAGGTGAAGAGTCTCAACCAAAAAAGTTGACTGTCCATTTCCCTCCATAGATGCTGCCTGCCCACAGTGTTCCTTCAGTGCTTTGTGTGTCAACCCAGATTCCAGCATCTGCAATCTCTTCTGTCTCAAAATAATTCAAACCATAAGACCATAAGACCAGAAAACATAGGAGGGAATTAGGCCATTCAGCCCATCGAGTCTGCCCCACTATTTGATCATGGCTGATCTATTTCCTTCTCAGCCCCATTCTCCTGCCTTTTCTCCATAACCTTTCAAGTTCTGACATAACAAAAATCTTTCAACCTCTACCTTAAATACACTCAATGATTTGGCCTCCACAACCACGTATGTCAACAAATTCCAAGATTCACCAACATCTGGCTCAAAAAATTACTCCTCCTATCTGTTCTAAATGGACGCCCTTCTATTCTGATATTGTACCCTCTGGTCCTAGACTCCCCCACTATAGGAAGCAATCTAGCCACATCCACTCTATCTAGGCCTTTCAACATTCAATAAATTTCAATGAGATTCCCCCACTCATACTTCTAAATTCTAGCGAGTACAACCTCAAAGCCATCAAACGTGCCTCATACAATAACCCTTTCTTTTCTGGAATCATTCTTGTGAACCTCCTCTGAACCCTCTCCAATGCCATCACATCCTTTCTTAGATATGAGCGATGACTGATAAGTTTGTGGCCTGGGGTAGAAGGAGTCAATTTTAGAAAACCTAGCACATTTATTTTTCGACATAGTCCCCTCCTACATTTATACACTTCGTCCAGCGGTCGTGGAGCATACGGATCTTGGACCTCCAGAAAGTGTCCACAGCAGGGGTGATTGATAAGTTTGTGGCCTAAGGTAGAAGGAGGTGAGTTATACAGCTCTTGTTACATGCACGTGCAGTTCAACTCCTTGGGTAATTATGCAGAAAGTTTGAAGTTAATAACTCATCTCCTTCTACCTTAGGCCACAAACTTATCAATTGCCCCTCGTAACAGGCCCAAAACTGCTCACAATACTCCAAGTGAGGTCTCACCAGTGCCTTATAAAGGCTCAAGATTACATCCTTGCTTTTATATTCTAGTCATCTTAAAATTAATGCTAACATTGCATTTGTCTTCCACACCAATGAGTCAACCTGCAAGTTAACCTTTAGGGAATCTTGCACAAGGACTCCCAAGTCCCATTGTACCTTGATCTTTTGCATTTTCTCCCCGTTTAGAAAATTGTCTATGCTTCTACCAAAGTACATGACCATACACTTCCTGACACTGTATTTCATCTGTAACTTCTTTGTCCATTCTTCTCAGCTGTCTAAGTCCTTCTGCAGCCACCGTGCTTCCTCAGCACAAACGGTCCCTCCACCTGTCTTCATATCATCCACAAATGTGGCTACAAAGCTATCAATTCCATCATACAAATCATTGATATATAACATAAAAAGAAACAGTGCCAACATAGATCCCTGCAGAACACCACTGGTAGCCAATTAGAAAAGATTCCCTTTATTCCCACTCTTTGCCTCGTGCCAATCAGCCAATGTTCTATCCATTCTAGTGTCTTTCATCAAATACCATGGGTTCTTATCTTGTTAAGCAGCTTCATGTGCAGCAGCTTGTCGAAGACTTTCTGAAAATCCAAGTACACAACATCCACTGATTCTCCTTTGTCTATCTTGTGTGTTATTTCCTCAAAGAATTTCAACAGATTTTTCAGGCAAGATTTTCCCTTAAGGAAGCCATGCTGACTTGGCCTATTTTACCAGGTTCCCCTAAGTACCCCAAAACCTCATCCTTAACAATAAACTCCAACATCTTCCCAACCATTAAGATCAAGCTAACTGGCCTATAATTTCCTTTTTTCTGTCTCCCTTCCTTCTTTTAGAATGGAGTGATGTCTGCAATTTTCCAGTCTTCTCTGCAGTCTTCCTAATTTCTCCACGTTGTCTTCAGCTAACTGGGGTGTAGCCCATCTGGTCCAGGAGATTTATCAACCTTCAGACCTTTCAGCTTCCCAAGCAAATTCTCCCTAGTAATAGCAACTGCAATCATTTCTGTCCCCTGACACTCTTGAACTTCTGGCATATTGCTTGTGTCTTCCACAGTGAAGGCTAAATGCAAAATACTTATTCATTTAGTCCACCATTTCCTTGTCTCCCGTTACTAACCCTCCAGTGTCATTTTCTTGTGGTCCGATACTCTCACCTCTCCCTTACTCCTTATACATCTCAAAAATCTTTCCGTATCCTCTCTGAAATTATTAGTTAGTTTACCTTCTTATTTCATCATTTCCCACCATAAGGCTTTTTTAGGTTTTCCTTCTGTTAGTTTTTAAAATCTTCCCAATGCTCCAACTTCCCTCTAATTTTTCTTCTATTACATGGCCTCTCTTTGGCTTTGACTTTCCTTGTCAGCCATAGCTGTGTCATCCTGCCTTTAGAATACTTCTTCTTTGGGATGTATATATCCTGTGACTTTCAAATTGCCAAAAGAAACTCCAGCCAGTACTGTTCTGCCATCATCTCTGTTACTGTCCCCTTTCAATCAACTTTAGCCAGCTCCTCTCTCATGCCTCTGTAATTTTCTTTATTCTACTGTAATACTGACACATTTGACCTTAGCTTCTCCCTCTCAAAATGCAGGGTGAATTCTATTATATTACCGTCCCTTGTTTCTTTACCTTAAGCTCTCTAATCAAATCCGGTTTATTACACAACACCCAATGCAGAATAGCTGTTCCCCTCGTGGGCTCAACCACAAAAAAACCATCTTAGAGGCATTCTACAAATTCTCTTGGGATCCAAAATCAGCATCAACCTGATTTCCTCAATCTACCTGCGTATTGAAATGCCCCATGACTAGGTACATTGTCCTTTTGACATGCATATTCTATCTCTCATTGTAATTTGTAGCCAACATCCTGGCGACTGTTCAGAACCCTGTATATAACTCTAATCAGGGTCTTTTTACCCTTGCAGTTCCTTAACTCCACCCATGGGATTCTGCATCTTCCAACTCTATGTCACCTCTTTCTAAGGATTTGATTCCATATCTCGGCCTCCCGCCCTGCCAACCCATCTGTCCTTTTGATACAATATATATCCTTGGATGTTAAGCTCTCAACGATAATTGTCTTTCAGCTATGACTCAGTGTTGCCCACAATATCATACCAGCCAAGCTCTAACTGAAGTACAAGATCATCTACTTTATTAATGTAAAACAAAATCATCTCAGTCTAAACTGGTGCTGGATACCAGTGCTAAATCACTCATTTAAACCTTAGTGAAGTCTAGTCTTGACCAGAGTGCTTTCAGAATCAGAATCAGAATCAGGTTTATTATCACTGGCATGTGATGTGAAATTTGTTAACTTAGCAGCAGCAGCTCAATGCAATACATAATCTAGCAGAGAGAGAGAAAAAAATAAAGAAAAAAAATAATAACAATAATAAATAAACAAGTAAATCAATTACGTATATTGAATAGATTAAAAAAACATGCAAAAACAGAAATACTGTATATTAAAAATAAAGTGAGGCAGTGTCCAAAGATTCAATGTCCATTTAGGAATCGGATGGCAGAGGGGAAGAATCTGTCCCTGAATCACTGAGTGTTTGCCTTCAGGCTTCTGTACCTCCTCTCTGATGGTAACAGTGAGAAAAGGGCATGCCCTGGGTGCTGGGGGATCCTTAATAATGGATGCTACCTTTCTGAGACACCGCTCCCAAAAGATGTCTTGGGTACTTTGTAGGCTAGTACCCAAGATGGAGCTAACTAGATTTATAACCTTCTGCAGCTTCTTTCGGTCCTGTGCAGTAGCCCCTCCATACCAGACAGTGATGCAGCCTGTCAGAATGCTTTCCACGGTACAACTATAGAAGTTTTTGAGTGTATTTGTTGACATGACAAATGTCTTCAAACTCCTAATAAAGTATAGCCACTGTCTTGTTTGCTTTGTAAATACATCGATATGTTGGGATCAGGTTAGATCCTCAGAGATCTTGACACCCAGGAACTTGAAGCTGCTCACTCTCTCCACTTCTGATCCTTCTATGAGGATTGGTATGTGTTTCTTTGTCTTACCCTTCCTGAAGTCCACAGTCAGCTCTTTCATCTTACTGATGTTGAGTGCCAGGTTGTTGCTGCAGCACCACTCCACTAGTTGGCATATCTCACTCCTGTACGCCCCCTTGACACCACCTGAGACTCTACCAACAATGGTTGTATCGTCAGCAAATTTATAGATGGTATTTGAGCGATGCCTAGCCACACAGTCGTGTGTATACAGAGAGAAGAGCAGTGGGCTAAGCACACACCCCTGAGGTGCGCCAGAGTTGATCATCAGTGAGGAGGATATGCTATCACTAATCCGCACAGATTGTGGTCTTCCCATTAGGAGGTTGAGGATCCAATTGCAGAGGGAGGTACAGAGGCCCAGGTTCTGCAACTTCTCAATCAGGATTGTGGGAATGATGGTATTAAATGCTGAGCTATAGCTGATGAACAGTATCCTGACATAGGTGTTTGTGTTGTCCAGGTGGTCTAAAGCCATGTGGAGAGTCATTGAGATTGTGTCTGCCATTGACTTATTGTGGCAATAGGCAAATTGCAATGGGTCCAGGTCCTTGCTAAGGCAGGAGTTCTGTCTAGTTATAACCAACCTCTCAAAGCATTTCATCACTGTCGATGTGAGTGCTATTGGGTGATAGTCATTAAGGCAGCTCACATTATTCTTCTTAGGCACTGGTATAATTGGGCACTGGTATAATTGTTGCCTTTTTGAAACAAGTGGGAACATCCACCCATAGCAGTGAGAGGTTGAAAATGTCCTTGAATACTCCCTCTAGTTGGTTGGTACAGGTTTTCAGAGCTTTACCAGGTACTCCATCAGGACATTCCGCCTTGCAAGGGTTCACTCTCCTTCCACTGATAAGGAGGACAAATTGATGGATTTGAACCTCATCCCACACACTCCAGTATCCTCCATCATCGACTCCTAACAAGTCTATCGGTAAGGCATTGTATGCCACAGCATACTCGTGAATATTGTTATTCTCATACTCGTGAAGTATTGTGAGCAGTTTTGGCCCCTTATCCAAGAAAAGATATGCTGACGTCTGCTGTCTGTTAGGCATTTGTACTTTCTCCCTGTGACCATGTGGGTTTCCTCCAGGTGCCTATTTATTCATAAGCTTATCCTGAAGTCCCTTGAATACCACCATTGCGTCTCCGCTTCCACACCTATTCTTTGCAGCGTTTCAAAGCACTTACTATTCTCTTTGTAAAAGCGCTGCCTGGAACATCCCTTTCAAACTTTCTCCCTCTCTCCTTAAAGCTGTGCCCTCAAACATTCAACATTGGGGAGGCATGGTAGTGTAAAAGTTAAAATAACATTACTGCAGTACCAGTGACTTGGGTTCAATTCCTGCCACTGTCTGTAAGGAGTTTGTACGTTCTCCTCGTGATCACGTGGGTTTCCTCCAGGTGATCCAGTTTCTTCCCACTTCTCAAAGATGTATGGGTTAGTAGGGTTAATAATAAAAAAGTAAATAAATAATACACAGAAAATGAGTTGTTGAGTGCTTGATTTTTTAAAATTTTAGTAATACAGTGCAGAGTAGGTTTTTCCGATCCTTCTGCTAAGCTGCTCCATCAACCCTAAAACCCTGCTAACCCTAACTTAATCACAGGACAATTTACAATCACCAATTAACCTACTCGGTTTGTCTTTGAACTGTGGGAGGAAGCCAGAGCACAGGGGAAAATCCATGCGTTTTACAGGGAGAACATACAGAGACCCCTTACAGAATTGCACCAGAACTGAACGCTGGAATGTCCTGTGCTTTAATATTATGGTGCCAACCACTATGAAGGAAGTTTATTGGTCCATGTAAATGTTCTTAACAATAGGGTGTATCCACCATGTTTTGTAGACTTTTCCATTCCTGGCCATTGGTGTTTCCATTCCAGGCTATGGTGCAACCAGTCAGAATACTCTCCACTGTGCATCCATAGAAGTTTGTCAAAGTTTTAGATGACATGCCAAATCTACGCAAACGTCTAACAATCTCTGACAATCAGGTACTTTTAAAGACAGTTCTGACAGTTTTGAATAATTTAAAAAATAACAATTACCAAACAAAAGAAGAAGAATTTTAAACAAGAGAAAATTTGCAGATGGTGGAAATCCAAGCAACATGCACAAAATGCTGAAAGAACTCAGCAGGTCAGGCACTATCTATGGAAAAGAATACAAGCTGGCATTTCAGGCCAAGACCCTTCATCAGAACTGAATGAGGGTCTTGGCTCAAAACATCGACTGTACGCTTTTTCCATAGATGTTGCCTGGCCTGCTAATTTCCTCCAGCATTTTGTGTGTTTTGATTACTTAAAACGATTCCAAACTTCATTTAAATTACAGGAATTAGGATTGAATAAATTAAGGAAATTTGACTGAAACATTTACCTGTTCTTAACTTTACAGTCCAAGCAAAAGTCTCCATTCAAAAGAATGGTACCTTCTTGGTTGCACAGGACAAATCAGAGTTCGAAGGCTAAATAGGTGGACAGATTTGGCCCCACCTGGCCTCCAGCAGTGCACAGATGTCAAAGTTCAGAATGCCCTATTAGCCAGCAGTTCTCTGTGGAACCATTAGCTCACCAGCAGCATGATCCCTTCCACTGTTCCACAACCTACACTGAGTGATCACTTTATTAGGTATAGCTGTAAACCTGTTCGTTAATGAAAATATCTAATCAGACAATCATGTGGCAGCAATCATGTATTATTCAATACATAAAAGCATGCAGACATGGTCAAGTGGTTCAATTGTTGTTCAGACCAAACATCAGAATGTGGAAGAAAAGTGATTTGTGACTTTGACCGTGAAATGATTGTTGGTGGCAGGCAGGGTGGTTTGAGTACCTCAGAACGTGCTGATCTCCTGGGATTTGCAAACACAACAGTCTCAAGAGCTTACAGAGAATTGAGCAAGGAACAAAAAACATCCAGTGAGGGGCAGTTCTATGGACGAGAACACCTTGTTAATGAGAGAGGTCAGAGGAGAATGGGCAGACTGGTTCAAGCTGATAAAAAGGTGGCAATAACTCAAATAACCACATGTTACAACAGTGGTGCGCAGAGAAAAGTCTCTGAACAGACAACATGTCAAACCTTGAAGTGGTTGGGTAGAGCAGTAGGAGACCACACCAGGTTCCACTCCTGTACCTAATAAAGTGGCCACTGAATGTTTATCCTCCTGTACATAGGTATAAGGAAGGTTTTAATAAAAATATGTTGATGACAACTTTCTGCACTCTTGCATATTTTCTGACATAAGGTGTTTGTGTGAAGGATGATAACTATGTCAATGCAAGCAATTTTACAATGGTACTAATGATGCCAAAATATGTAAAGGAACCCACTGGTGCTATCAATTAAACTAAAACAGTATTCCCTTTAGGATAATTTCTACCTAAGTTAACACGATGTAAAGCCATCTGACATTTCCTTTCTGCTGAAGTACATATTGAAGAATGAGCAGAGAATGATAAAGCACTGACAAATTTTGCCGAAGTATCAGTGACTTAGCCTCTTCTCCCATCAGAAAGATCTCCTGCAACTGTTTGCACAACATACAAAGGAACATATAGTTTGACAGCATAGATACCAATCAAAAAAATATATGAACTGCCTCATTATCTGATTTATAAAGCTGGAGTCTTCAAATTTCTGCCTATTTGACCCGACTGTATACAAGGCCATTATACAATTGAGCTACCTGTTGCAAAGCACACAACAACCTAGTTACTTATACTTTTAAGTCAAGACAAGTCAAGTTTAATTATATACATATATACCATCAAACAAGACAACGGTTCTCCAGACTAGGGTATAAAGCATTGTAGAATACTGTACATGACACACAACACATAATAACTTATGAAAGTAAGGATAAAATCTACAGATAAATTACTAAAGTGCACAAATTAAAGGTTTCAGCCCCAAGCATTGACTGTACTTTTTTCCATAGATGCTGTCTAGCCTGCTGAGTTCCTTCAGCATTGTGCATACGTAGCATAAATTAAGTATTGTAAGATACAGAGCAGAACTTGAATCTTGAATCTTGAGATTAACCAGTGACTTGTTTCATATGCTTTCAAAAGATCCCTATTTTCAATGGATGATTTTCCAAAATATGAAGTCCCAAACGAAGATTGCATTTCTTGGGTTAGATATCATGTTTAAATAGTGGAATAGTTATGTCAACTAGGAATGAATTAGTGGGTTATAGAATGATATATATGGAGACATCACATGGAATTCCATGATTATGCTCACTAAAGAATATCATAGATCCAAATAATGAATAGAATCCAGTCACATAATATCATCTCTAGTTTGGTGAATAATAGGGTTGACTGATGTTAATTATGACGTCGTAAATGTCCCTGTTCTGCAGCATTGTGACACCTCTATTCTTCTCAGTCTCTATTCTCTGGCAGCCCAGACTGAGATTGATGAATTAAGTGCTGAAACCAGGCCGGTTGGATTCATGTCCATCGGGAACTGGATTGAGACTTGCTTTAAATTGGCTTGATGGTGCAGCTTTCCTAATGTGGTCACCATTGGCTCAGTTGCCAGATCAGAATGACAATGAATCCCTAAACTTGCTTCAAAGAAACCTCATATAGAAAATGATGATTTAGTCAGTAAAATGCACGACAGCATGCTATAAGCTGTAAAAATTAATTTCTCCACAGGGTTGAATATTTCTGCTTCAAAAGTCAATATATATGCAGGCACATACAGTAATAGCTCCTTTATTGCAATAATGCATGAATTATTTAAACAACATGACCTTTTTATCATGTATCCTTTGAAAGAAACACATTGAAGATGTAAATTTGAAGCTTATTATTATGCAAATATATTCATTGTTAACAATTAGCAATTAAACCTGCAGTGTCTACAAAGAGCAGAGCCAAAATTAGCAACTTAATTTATCATTACAAAATTAAAACGTACACAAAATTTTTAAATGGCCATCATAATATTTCTACTACTTTAGTGTTGTATGCAAAACCTCACACTAAACTGGGAACCACCTTAGTACAGTAAATTTCTGTTAAGTCTTGTGAAGATGGGTTTGAAGTCATCTTTCAAGAAGGTACATCATTAACTTAAAAAAATCTACACAACATTTCCAAGGGCCTTCATATCAACCAACAGGTTTGTCCATTCCTTTTCCAATTTCGATTCCTCACCAGTATTTTAATATTAGGAACATTTGTACAGTTTGCTGAGCAAGAGTGAGTTTAATGGTTTTGAAACGTCTTGCGCATACCCCATGTTCACGTAAACATACACCCACCCACCCCCCCCCCACACACACACACACACACACACACAAAAACACACACACCCACCCCTACTCAAACATACAGAGCTCTGCACAAATACACACTCGCAATATTCAGTCTGCTAACTTGATCGCTAAGTGACAAATTTCACACCATGAAGCTAGCTATGGTTGAGCGTCAGTCAAGGATGACAATCAAGTGCAAACCCTCTGCATTTAGAGTCCAACAATCTGTCACAAAATATATCAGCCATTTCTAGTATCATGAAGTAATTTATATTTAAATTAACTGTTAGCAGTAGTCACTTGCAACTGACTACTCCTTAAATGACTACAGGAGAATAGAAAATTTAATAAAATTTCCATTTACAAATTTGTACCCAATCCCAAATGAAAATGGCTTCCATAGTTATGACTTTAAAAGAGAATTATAAAATATCACAGACCCCTTTACACACTATTATTGATGTTGTGCTTTAAATTTAAATTTAAATTAAATTCACAGCTGATATATTTTGTGGTTTAACTTCAACTGCTCTAAAATAGGATTTCTCTGGTCTACTTTCATAAGTTTATTTCAAGCTGTGCCAAACCTAGCACCTATTTATATTTCATTTCCCAGCAGTGGTCTCTACACCTGGTCATATTACAAAACAAAATGGTAAATTAAGGAAAAATGAGGCACCGCTTATTCAAGATTCAAGACTCCAAGTTGTTTAATGTTATTTCCAGTACACAAGTGTAAACGATAATGAAATAATTGTTACTCTGGATCCGATGCAGCAGGAAAAAAACAGAATAAGGTAACGAACACAATAATAAAAGCACAATAAATATGACACATAAGATAGCTTACAGTGCGTACATAGATTGATTATATCTCCATGAAGTGACAGTAGGTACAGGACTGACTGACAGGAAATGATAAAGTAGTGATAGATGGGGCTGTAGAAGTGTGGATTAGTGGGCGGAGGTGTTCAACAGCGTTAACTGTTGTGTATTTAATATTTCAGTAATATTTAAATAATATTATGAATATGTTGCTTCATTAAACACTGTTGTTTCTATAATTCATTAAGATTTATATGTAAAATTACATAAATAGCATTCACCATCATGCAACAAGTCATATGCATGCCCCTCACTTAAAGTGAAAATGAAGCTAAAATACACGTTTATCTTGATCGCCCCATGATTTTCTTTTGATTAGTTTTATGCTTTGGAGTTACGAAACATAACAGTCATGATGAGGAAGTTCTAAATGAACCAAGAAGACTACCTATCTGTTGAAAGGCAGCAAGACTTTTGAATTTTTAATTGCAGCGAGAAACGGTCGAGTTTAAAAAAAATGATGCAGCATATGCTTCTTCAGAAACAGACAGAAACATCCGAGTTTAAAAAAAGGCAGAAAATGAATGAATTCAAAGGTTTATAAACAGTGAGTACTGGATGATAATAATAATTAAAAAAAGAGCAGAAATGGTTGGCTACATCAGAAAGATTGACAATTTCAACTGCACAACACATAACTGGATTTTGTATCCTGGGCAAGTTGAGCAGTATTTTGAAGTAAATTAAATAGCCAATGAAAAGTGATGGTCAGTTTTGCTAAGTGCATTAGTTGGAAAGTTATACTTCTTGTTTAGAAGCTTGACTGCTCCAACCAAACCAGCTGAAATGAGCTTTGCTGATCATGAAAGTAATGCAGAAATATTTAGAACCAAAACTATTGTTGATTGCTGAATGCTTGTTTTCTTAAGCAGAATAAAAAGAAAATGGAATCCATTTCAGCATACGTGGCTAAATTAAAGCGATTGCCTGAGCATTGTCAGTTCAGTGATTGATTTAATGATGCACTGAGACATTGTTTAGTTTGTGGAATCTTACAAGAAAGAATTGAAAAATTGCTCTCAACTGAAGCTCAACTCACAAGTAAAAGAACAGTGATGCAAATGATTTGTAGTCAGGAATGAAAATGAATCTGAACAAAATTACAGCATCAAAGCAGAAACCAGCTTGGCTGAACAAATTGTGTTACCATGGTGGGAGGGGTTCACATACACCAGACCTATGCAAGTTTGAAGGCAAAACTTGCAGAAAAGATGAAAGGTTGAAAGGTTCATTTATTATCAAAGTATATAACTCTGAAATTCTTCAGTTCTCCGGGTAGCCATGAAACCAAGAACAAAACCCCCAAATCCCACCTCCCCGCAAAAAAAAGGCAAACAAAAATGGTATAGGCACATCAACCCTCAAGACCTCCCTCCCGCACAAAAACCGAGCAAAATGGGTCAGGCACATCGACCCCTAAATCCCCCTCCCCACACAAAAAAAAGTGAACAAAAACAGATCAGGCACATCGACCCTCAAATCCCTCAACTGCAATGAAGTAGGAAACATACAAAGTGCACATTGGGCAGGCAAAAATAAATGGACAACATAAGGAAGAGATAAAGATAAAAAGTCAAGTTGCAGTTTCAAAAAGCACTAATCTGCATGCTGTTGATGAAAAATCTGATAATGACGAGCATGACACAGGACTGGGTAGCCTTGAGATTTAAAATGTGAATACTAACAATAGATAAACAATATGGCTTATACCAGAATTGAATGGCAAATTAATTAAAATTGAATTGGACACTAGCTCAGTTGTTTCAATTATTCCACAAAATGAGTTTAGAAGGTATTTCAAAGATATGGAACTGAAGCCTGCAGATATCCAGTTAAGAACTTATACAGGAGAAAAGATAACTCCTGTGGGAATGACATTTGTAATAGTGAACTAGAACAACAACCAAGCTACATCAAGCTTGTGTGAGGTAAAAACAAGGAGGGCCAGCATTGTGAGGGTGTGATTGACCGAGGCAACCACCGTCCACCATTTGGATTCCGCATCCCCTGCAATAGTGTCAACTGAAAGCAAATTAAGAAAGGTACTGGAAGATGCCACAGCAGTATTCAAGGATGGCACTGGAAATTCAAACATGCCAAGGATAAGGTAGTGCTAAATGAAAAGGTCACACCCAAGTTTTGCAAAGCCTGTCCGGTTCCTTATAGCATCCGTGATAATGTAGCCAGTGAGCTAGATCATACCCATGGGCACTGCCAGTGGTCCAAGTAGCCAAGAATGGGTCTGTCAGGATCTGTGGTGATTTTAAGGTTATTATTAACCCAGTACTGAAAGTAAATCAATACCTTCTGCCCAGGACGTCTTTGCAAACCTTTTTAGAGGAAAACTCTTCAGCAAAGTGGACTGAGCTGAGGCCTACCTACAGAAGGAGATAGGTGAAGATTCCAAAGTGTTTCACACCATAAACACTCACAATTAAAGTGTTTAAGGCTTATTAAATAATGCTATAATAGGCTTATTTTTGGGGTAACATCTGTACGTGTATTCTGGAAGAAAACTATGGACCAGGTGAGTGATGGCTGCCCAGCACTCAGTTTTACTTGGATGACATCAAGCCATGGTGGATGCCCCAAAGCTAAAAGTCATATCACAGTTGCATTCCTTTTTAGGATTTATCAATTACTGTAACAGGTTCTTGCCAAACCTGGCTATTATGTTCCACCCCCTGAACTCATTACTACAAATCAGGAAGAAATGGCAATGGACAAAGCAGTGTGAGGTGGCTTTCAAACAGGTAAAGGAGGTGGCGATGTCAGACACTGTACTCACACATTATGATCCATTTCATCCACTGAAGTTTGCTGTGATGACTTGGCTTATGGTATAGGTGCACTCGTGTCATATGTTATGAGTGATGGAAGTGAATGCCAAATAGCCTTTGCATCACCTTTCCTTAGCGCTACAGAGAAAAGTCATGCACAGGTTGACAGGGAGTCCCTGAGGCTGGTTTGGGGTGTAAAATGTTTTAACCAGTACTGATATGGGAGAGGTTTTATCTTTGTTACTGATGATCAACCACGAGTGTCCATTTTCACTCCATAAAATATAGTTCCACTAACAGCAGCGGCACAAATACAGAAATGGGCTCTGCTTCTTGAAGCACACAATTACAAAATTTAATTCAAGAGGACAACTGATGGATTGTTCTGTTTACCCTTGGAAAAGGGAATGCCTGAAAAATTTACAGAAAAGGACACTCTTTTTGACTATTCTCCCTAATGCAAACTGAAAGTCTCCCTATTATGACAGAGAGAAATACATTAATTATTTGAGTTGAGTTGCATTCTATCTTGAATTGGAGTTTATAGATTATTAGGGAGAAGTTTTGTGGATTTAATACTTCAGTAAATGTGAGTAATATTCTAAATACTGTATGTTGTTTGATTAAGCATTCTTTGTTGTTACATAATTCTTTGCTGGTTATATGTAAAAGTACATGAATGACATACGTCATCATGCCAGCACATCATATGTGCACGCCTTATTTAAAGTAAAAATGAAACTAACGTGTACTCTCTCTATGTTTCTCCATGTTTTTCTTTCAGTTAGTTTTATGTTTTGGAGTTACAAAAGATAATATTACTGCTTGGGGAAAGTAACTATTTTTGATCCTGGTGGTCCTGGCATGGATGCTACGTGGCCTCCTCCCTGAGGGGAGTGGGACAAACAGTCCATGAGCAGAGTGGGTGGGATCCTTCATGATATTACTGGCCTTTTTCTGGCACCTTTCTGTATATACGTCCTCGACTGGGGGTAGGCTAGTGTCGGTGATGTGTTGGTCAGTTTAGGCTCCTGATTGTTGTGTTTTCCTGGCCCCCGGTGTGCAGTTTCCGCAAGTTAAAGAAAAATGAAGCTCCCCAGGCCTCCCTTCCCCTTTCTTTCTCCCCAGGCCTCCCGTCCCATGATCCTCTCCCTTCTCCAGCTCTGTATCCCTTTTGCCAATCAACTTTCCAGCTCTTAGCCTCATCCCTCCCGCTCCTGTATTCTCCTATCATTTCAGATCTCCCCCTCCCCTTCCCACTTTCAAATCTCTTACTATCTCTTCTTTCCGTTAGTCCTGACGAAGGGTCTCGGCCTGAAACGTCGACTGTACTTCTTCCTGTAGATGCTGCCTGACCTGCTGCGTTCCACCAGCATTTTGTGTGTGTTGGTTGAAAAATAAGGCACTTCTTATAAAGTTATTTCAAAATCCCAACTTAATACTTTTTTATATTTCAAGAGAGCATTATATACTTCGGTCTAATGCAGATTTACAAGATTCTTGCAAGTTCTATGAATTAGTCTAAGGTTCTTTGTTCATTCTCAGGGCGTCATAGGGAGCTTCATCATCATCTCAAATTACCCTTGAACTAAGAGTTTCCTTGGCCTCTTCAGGACCCACTGAACGTCAGTCACATTGCTGTGTGTCCAGATTCACTTATTGTCAAAGCATTAGTGAGCCAGGTGGGCTTTTCAATCTTACAGTCGTAATGCTAATTGTAATCTTTTTAATCATAAGTTACTTAATTGAAATTAAATTCACCAGCTGCCTAGGTGAGACCTGAATGCATTCAGATCCTTTGCCCAGATTTATAGATTACTAATCCAGTAAGAACAATTGCTCTACCAAGACCTAAATTAGCATAAAAATTGAAGATGAAATATGTAAATCATTCAATCCTTAAAGCTTACTCTATCATTCATAACCGAGATTCAAGTTTATTTGTCTTGTGTACATTGAAACAAATAGTGAAATACATTGTTTGCATTAACAATCGACACGCTGCAAGTGTCACCCACGACAAATAGCATGCCCACAATTCTCAATAGAACAACACTAAACACAACAAAGTAGAACACAGAAATCATGACTGACTTTCAACTTTAACTGTACTCTTTTGCATTATGCTAACAACCAAAACTCCAAGCATCTCTTTGTCCTGCTCTTCCAGCAATTGATTCATGGTTGTTTTCCCCTTGTGATCGAGTACATTCAGCTTGTTTTCAAATGAGCAGTTTCAGATCTGTATTAGGTCATTTCCTGTGCAGTCAGGAAGTAGTATTTCAGAAAGCACATTGACTGGCAGAAGGCCAAAGGTTCATGTTAGGAGCTAAAGAAGTTTCCATCTAAAGCCATCCTGTTGTTTCCCCAGCAGAAGCACAGCTTTCTTACTCCTTATTCACTACATTGTGCCATTAAGTCAGCAGTAAAACCAAGGAGCTAGGAGGCTATAACCTGACTCTCACGTTATTTTTGAATTGATATTGACTGGTTGTCTAGTTGATGTTACAACACCTCAGCGAGGGCAGTATTGTCACAGTGGGGGGCGTCAGGAACGGACCCAAATGCAAGACACAGACACTGAAGTACTAGGAACAGGAACAGACAAAACTAAATGATGGGACAGGATGCAGACTAGGAGCAGGGACAGGAACACAGACTAGGCTAGGGAAGCAGGACCAAGATGAGGGACTGGGGTCAAAGAGCCTGGGCGTGGACTCCGAGCCAGAGACTGGACAAGGTCCCAGACCCTGGGTCTTGACTCGGGCTCAGACCCCAAAACCAGGCGGAGACGAGACCAGGCTCGGGTTCCCGGAGACCAGGCGGAGACGTGACCAGGCTCGGGTTCCCGGAGACCAGGCGGAGACGTGACCAGGCTCGGGTTCCCGGAGACCAGGCGGAGACGTGACCAGGCTCGGGTTCCCGGAGACCAGGCGGAGACGTGACCAGGCTCGGGTTCCCGGAGACCAGGCGGAGACGTGACCAGGCTCGGGTTCCCGGAGACCAGGCGGAGACGTGACCAGGCTCGGGTTCCCGGAGGCGAGACGAGGACATGACAGGGCAAGGGTCCTTCGAGGCAACTGCTGGGCAGGACGCGGGACTCTACCCCATGGAGGCAAGGACAGGGAGGGATAGACCCAACCGCAGGGTAACGGCAAACGGCCTGGCTTACCCGATGGAGGCACGGGACAGGAAGAGACAGACCCAACTGCAGGGTACAGCAAACTGCCTGGCTTACCTGGCAGAGGCTAGGAACAGGAAGGGACAGAACCAACCACAGGATAACGGCAAATGGCCTGGCTGACCCGATGGAGGCAAGGGACAGGAAGGGAGCTAGGCCCAGGGTGGCTCCAGGACTCAAGGTGGCTGGTAGCCTCGGCAGGCTACAGAACAGCCAAATCCATATCTCGATGACTGCACTAGCCTTCCACCGGTGGATTGCTCCAAGGGGAGACTGACGAGACGACCTAGCAACCACACTCAATTCCAGGGCCGCTTATATTCCCAGCCCCAAGATGAGCATCAGGTGCTTATGGTTAAGTCCAACTGAAACAAGGGACAGCCGGAAGACCCGGAGTTCAGGGTCCGCGGACCGGACTGTGAACTGGAATGCGGACTTCGGACCAGACCATGACAAGTATACTACTAATTGTTGTCTTCTATTTACTCATTAGTTAACTATACATGCTTTTTCATGAGTAAAGAATTCCAGAGGTGCTTAAGCTTTTGAGTGGAGAAAGTTTCTCTCCTCTCAGACTAATATAACAATGAGCGCTTGATCTGCTCTCCTCAGCCAAGGCAAATACACTCAGTCAATGCAAATAGTCAAATCATTTCTTATTTTGCTGTGTCCATGAAATTTTCAATCAAATTAGTCCTCAGGGATTGACTTTCCTACCCAGGGACAAGTCAAATAAATCTGTTTCCATTTCTACTGGGAAAGGTAAAAAAGCTAAGAAACCAGCCTCCCCTTCATGGACTCTGTCTACATCTCTTACTGCCTCAGTAAAGCAGCCAACATAATGAAAGACCCCACCCATCCACCATGGACATTATCTCTTCTCGTCTCTCTGATCAGGCAGAAGATATAAAAGCTTGAAACTATGTACCACCAGCCCAAGAACAGATTCTATCCTGCTTTTATGAATGTTTCTCCAGTATGATAACATAGTATAGACTTTTGACTTCACAATCTATGCTGCTATGACCTTGCACCCTTATCTTCCACTTGCACTGCACTTTTCATGCCACTATCACATTGTATTTTGCATTCTGTTATTGTTTTACCTTGACCTACCTCAATGGACTGTGTAATGAACAGTTTGCAATACAAGCTTTTCATTGTACCTAGGGACATGTGACAATAATAAGCCAATTCTGATTCCAATTCCATTATGGTAAGCAATGTCCACATTTCCGAATTAGAATCAGAAGCAGAAGCAGGTTTAATATCACTGGCATATGTTGTGAAATTTGTTGTTTTGTAGCAGCAGTACATTACAATATATAATAAAAACTATAAATTACAATAAAATATATTTTAAAAAAGTAAGTAAGTAGTGCAAAAACAATGCAAAAATAAATATATTGAGGTAGTGTGCATGGGTTCATTGTTCATTCAGAAATCTGATGGTTGAGAAGAGGAAGGTGTTTCTAAGGCATTGAATGTGTGTCAGTCCTGATGAAGGGTCTTGGCCTGAAATGTCAACTGTTTACTCTTTTCCATAGATGCTGCCTGACCTGCTGAGTTCCTTCAGCATTTTGTGAGTGTGTGTCAAGCTGCTCTTGGAAGTTTTTTGTCTTCTTACTTTTTACTGTCCCATTTATATTAGGCACCTTTTGGAATATCCCCAGAGGTACAAAGTGAGGAAATGGGAGTGAACTGTTCTGCTTCCTTGCACTTTCCTCTGTATTTGCTCACATGCCTCATCAGTAAAACATTGACAGGTGATGCAATAAGTTCTGTAGAAGAGGGAAACTTCCATGTCTTGGCTTCCTATGGGTATGGTTGGCATGGAAGGAGGGTGAATCTAATATATCGGGAAACAAGTTTGCAGAATTAAAAAAACAATTCCATTTCCAATACCAGTCCATTATGTACTTCAAGCATGGTTCCAACAATATATAACGTATGAAGGCTTTTCACCTCTAATAAGGTTGCAATAAAGGAGCACACTTCACTGTGGAAGACACTGGCAGTACATTGGAAGTTCCAGGAGTCAGGGGGCATGAAGTGTGAGAAGTTACCGTCACCACAGAGAAGGTTCTTGGGAAACAGAAAAGTCTGAGGATAGATAAGTAACCTGGACCAGATAGTGTACACCTCAGAGTTCTGAAAGAGGTGGCTGAGGAGATTGTGGAGGCATTAGTAATGATCTTTCAAGAATCATTAGATTCTGGAATGGTTCCGGAAGACTGGAAAATTGCAAATGTCACTCCACTCTTCAAGGAGGCAGAGAGGCAGAAGAAAGGAAACAATAGGCCAGTTAGTCTGACCTCATTGTTTGGGAAGATGTTGGAGTCAATTATAAGGATGAAGTCCTAGGGTAATTGGAGGCACATGATAAAAAAGGCCATCATCAGCATGGTTTCCTCAAGAGATTTGGGGCTGAGAGGAAAATTTGATCAGCCATGCTGAAATGGCACAGCAGACTTAATGGGCCAAATGGCCTAATTCTAGGGTCTTATGGTCTTTATTTCTGGTGGAAAAGTATACTTCATGGTGCTCCGCTGTCAGCATTCCTTCGAGTTTGAGCAAATAGCATAGATGAGTTAATAAACTGAAGCAAGTACAGCAAGTCATAAGAAGAATTAATTCAAGCTATGAAATCAACTGGGAAGTGTAGGAAAGAAAGAAGTTTGCATTTTCGTAATTTTTATTTGATCTCAGATTTTTTACTATTTGAAATGTTTCTAAGTTCCCTGCCATTTGCATGATATGTCCTTCCAGTATTAAATGATCTTCTACTTGTCTGGATTAAATTCAGCCCAACCAGTCCACGCCAACCAAGATGTCCACTGAAGTTCGTCCATTTGCCAATATTTGGCAAATAACCCTCCAACCCTTTCCTATCCATGCATCAATTCAAATGCCTGTTACTTCAAGGTTCAACGGTCAAAGTAGATTTATTATCAAATTACATAAGGTATATGTCACCATATACTGTACAATACTGCAGGCCAACTCAATAAATCCAATAATCATAATAGAATCAATGAAACATCGCACCGACTGGGTGTGCAACAAGTGTGCAAATGACAACAAGTGTGCAAAAGATAACAAGTGTGTAAAAGACAAGTGTGCAAATGCAAAAGGAAAGTAATAATAATATTAAATAAACAAGCAATAAATGTCAAGAATAAGAGATGAGGAATCCTTGAAAATACATTCCAGCAATGTGGCAAGTGAAGTTGAGTGTAGTTATCCCCTTTGGTTCAAGAGCCTGATGGCTGAGGGGTAATCCCTATTCCTGAACCCGGTAGTGAGAGTTCTGAGACTCCTGTAGCTTCTTTCTGATGATTGCACTGAGAAGAGAATCTGTCCCTGATGATGGATGCTGTTCTCCTGTGATAACGCTCTGTGCTGATGTGCTCAACGGTGGTGAGGCCTTTACCTGGAATGGATTGAGCTGTATCCTGATGATCAATATTGTTAATTTACCTACCTCAATCATTTCCTTTTGTGCTTTTGAAGCAATTTAATTGTGTCATTAAACGCCACGTTAAACCAAGATTAAATCTATGAATACACAAGGCTTATGAAGCTAATGAAGACAGAATCAGTACATTTCTCTGGATTAGTGGGCAAAGTACAGGCTGTGATTCTAGATGGAGATGGGTAATAACATCTCCTCCTCATTGACAATCAACACAGTGGAACAAGCTCCCCTCAAGGATGTGTGCTTTGCTCACTGCTTTACTCCTTCTACATTCTTGACTATGTGGCTAAGCACAGCTCAAACACCATCTGTAAATTCACAGATAACACCACAGTTGTTGGTAAAATCTCAGAGGGCAATGAGGAGTCATTCAACAGTGAGATAGATGAGCTCGTTGACAGGTGTCTCAAAAACAAATTCGCACTCAACATAGGCAAGACCAAAGAATTGATTGTGGATTTCATGAGAGGGAAATCGGAAGAAAACACACTAGTCCTCTTTGAAGTGTCAGTGGTGGAAAGTGTGAGCATCTTTAAGGTTCTGGGTGTCAGCATCTTGGAGGACCTATCCTGAACCCAACACATTAATGCAATCACAAAGATGGCACACCAGCAATTACTTCACTAGAAGTTGGAGGAGATTTGGTATGTAACAAAGACTGCAAATTTCTATAGACGTACAGTGAAAAGTACACGGCACGGTAGCGTAGAGGTTAGCATAACACTTTACAGTACAGGCAACATAGGTTCAATTCCAAGCGCTGCCTATAAGGAGTTCATATGTTCACTCTGTGATCACGTAGGTTTCCTCCGGGTGCTCTGGTTTCCTCCCACAATATAAAAATACATACCGGTTGGTAGCTTAATTAATCACTGTAAATTGTCCCATGATTATGTTAGGATTAAATCGGTGGGTTGCTGGGCAGCATGGCTCAAAGGGCTGGAAGGGCCTATTCCATGCTGTATGTCAAACAATAATTTAAAAAATGAAAGTGTCTGACTGGTTGCATCCCAATGTGACATGGAGCCTCCGATGCACTGATCTGCAGGTGGTTACAGAGGGTTGTCGTCTCAGCCAGCTCCATCATGGGCAAGACTACCCCTACCAGCAAGGACATCTTCAAGAGGCCGTGTCGCAAGAAGGTGGCATCCACTACTCAGGGCCCTCACCATCGTTTCTCATACACTTTTCTTATCACTATCATCCCGTAGGAGGTACAGAGGCCTGAAGGCTCACACTCAATGATTCAAGAACAGTTTCCTTCCTTCTACTCAAGACTGCTATCTTGTTAATACAACCAGTTCCTCTTTTTTTTCTCTCTCTGTCTCTCCCTCTATCTGTCTGTCTGTTTGACTGTCTCTCTCTCTCAGGACTAGGACAAGCGAACCAGCTGATCGTGAAATCAAAACTGCAAGCTGCAGGTCTCCCGCTCTCATTTGTTGCAGGAGCGATATCTCTCTCCCTCACTAGTAAGTGACAGCCTGCCTGCAATTTCCAAGTGTTGGGATCAACAGTAGATTTCTGATGGACTCTAGATTGTGGTCTCTTTGGGGGCTTTGCATTGCTTGCACGGAGGGATGATGGTTGGGGGGGGCGGATTGCGCTTTTGCTGGAGAAAAGGGAGGAGGGTCCATGCTTTGGCCACTGCTTGTGCATGGGGGGCTTTGGGGTCCTAACATTTCTGTCATTCATTCTTTGGGTTTTTTTCTGTTTCATGGATGTCTGCAAAGAGGAGATACTTACTTACTTACTGCCAATTACGCCATTGGCGTTTAGGGCAGCAATGAAGTTCCTCCTTCTCTGTCTCTATAGAAGGATTGCTGTTTCTGTAACAACTGTTTGTTTTTCACCAGTCAGCATTGTTAGCCCTGAACTGAACCCCCAAACCTGGAGGATCGGTGGACCGCTCTTACTCTGGCCTCTACCCTTTCACCTGTTTGCCATGGGTGACCCTACCAAAAGCCAAAGCATAAAGCCCTAATTGCAGCCAACATAGCTCTCTGGGTCACGGAGGCATGCAAGCCTCCAAACCCTACAATAAGTTTGTAGTCCTCTTGGAGGATACTGCATACATTCTCTGGTATTAAAATCAACCATTTGAACTATTTGATTTGAACTTGATGATGTTATATTCAGGGAAGTTTAAATAAACTATCTGTTCTCTCATTATCTCTAGCCAGCAATTTAGAAGTATAAAATATCGTACATCGTGGTGAATGAGTGACAAAGATAAGTGGGCAGATGTCTCTGTTTATAACATCCAGAAGTACATATCAATTTAATAGGACATAGTTCTACCTTAACTAGAACTATAATTGCATAAACCACTTCCTTACACAGCTAACACAGACCTTTAGCGTGCATTTCATAACCCTTCCAGTGGCATCTCGGGCTTTGAGAGGTGCTTAAAGCATATCTGTTTAGCGTTGATGTGTTCTGTCTGTGTGCTTAACCTTTATCCATAGCACAGTAATTAATGCTTTTAGATGGCAATTTTTTAAAATTTAACTTATGTTCCCAGCATTAGCTAAATTAGATAGAGAGAGATTATTGCTGCTATCAATCTCAATCACCTAGATGATGATATACAGATGAGCAGTGGCATTTATTATGCACACCCCAGGAAGTGATCGCCCATGTATAGATGTATCTCTTTCCTGAACTGACATAGAACTATTAAAATTTGACAGTTATTACCCACTAATATGAACTTGCTAAACTTCATCAACAGCATAACAGTAGAGTATAACAAAAACTTATCATTATTGATGTTGTTAGTACTGAGTGAAACAATGCACACTATTTAAATAACGGCATAAGCAGAACCAGAGTGATATTAGAAGAGATAGCCAAAGCATTGGTTAAAGGATAGATCTCAAACAAAGGGAGGATGATGTTGGAACTGAGGGATTCACTAATTAAGAGAATTCAACTTAAATCAAAAATCATCATCAACATAATGTGCCGTGTCGTATGACATGGGTGATCATGGTTTTCCGTCTATCTTTAGTCTGAGAAGTTCTAATAAGCTCTTTAAAACTTTTGCCTCTCCATCCCTTGACGTAACTCATGAATGTCACGTGCTGTCAACTGCAGCTTTTCCTTCCACCAATTGTTCCCGTCACTGCAAGATGCTTGAGTTTCTCTTTCCTCAGTACATGTACCAGAAATTCCACTGCTGTTTCCTGATTGATGATATCAGCTCTCTTCTTATTCCACCTTTTTGCAACATTTCCTCATTTGTTGCTCTGTCCTTCCATGATATTTTCATCATTCTTCTCAAAAAACACATTTCTGCAGCACTGAGTCTTCTCTCGTTTTGCATTGATATTGTCCAACATTCACTACCATATATTAGTGTGGAACGAACATACATAGAACATAGAATATAGACATCTACAGCACATGACAGACCCTTCGTCTCACAATATTGCGCTGACTATGTAGCCTTCTCTAGAAACTGCCTAGAATTTCCCTACTGCATAGCCCTCTATTTTTCTACGTTCCAGGCACCTATTTAAAAGACCCTGCAACACTCTTGAGTTATGTTATTCTTTAGCATCTTGCTCAGGCATTTGAATGTGCATTTAGTAATCCCAACCCTTCTTTTAATTTCAATATCAGCCCTACCACTATATGTTATCGTGCTCCCTAAGATAGTAAACTTTCATGTTTGTTTAATTGTTTCATTACCCACTTTCAGTTCACATTTCTGTATTTCTTTTTTCTTTATGGCAATCACACATTTGGTCTTCTCACGGCTGATGGTCAATCCACATTTTGCATTTTCTTCAATGACTTTATCTAGTATTCCTTGGAACTTCTCTTTAGAAGTGACTATCAGTACTGTGTCGTCCTTGTACCTTAGATCATCCAAATTGTACCCACCAATAATCATGCCTGGAATACTGCTAATTTCTCTCAGAATCTTCTCACTGAATAGGTCTGACTCCCCTCTTAATCTGGACAAAATCACCTGACATAATAACATGTAAAGAATTGGGAGCAGGAAAGTTGGTTAAGGTTGGTAGAGGGAATTAAGTTTGAAGACAAAGACTTGTAGGTCATAATGGTGGGAGTGGGGAACTAGGGCGCCAATGCTGGCAAAGGATGAGCAGGTCTTCCAGAGGAATAAGAAATGCAGTGATGCAAGGATAAATATCAAATGATTAATCATTGTTATATATTCTCATATGAGAATGGATATGAAGGCGGATGTGGTGGGGAAGGGCATTTATGCAGTGCATTGAAACTCCATTAATTCTTTTTATCCATGGAAAGAGTAGTGATGATGTAGCAGAAGGTTTAATAGTTTAGGCGTGTTCAATCTTTCTCAGCTGGAGGTCTGTTCAGGCAGACACAACAACAGATTTTAGTTGTGTATTGCCTTTACCATTTTTAAAACAAAGCCAGTAGCACTTTGCAACATAATAGAGTGGAAATAGTTTATGAGACAGAAAAAGCTAAATTACAACAAGTGCCCAAAAGATTGATAAAAAAAACACTGATCTGTATAAAACTGTGGCTATAACAAATGTAGCATGATTGGCAAAAATACACAAAAACTTGAGATGCTG
Organism: Mobula hypostoma; assembly: GCF_963921235.1. NCBI lineage: Eukaryota > Metazoa > Chordata > Chondrichthyes > Myliobatiformes > Myliobatidae > Mobula > Mobula hypostoma. The sequence continues at coordinate 11,388,111 of NC_086097.1, forward strand.
AACAAGAATTTTAGCATGTCAGGCAGTATCAAAGCTCAAAATTCAAAGGTCAAAAGAAATTTATTATCAGAAGTACATACACGTGCATTGATTCATTTTTTTGCAGGCATTCACAATGAAACAACAAAAAATCATGCAAAATAATAATCATAAGTAAATACAACAATAAATAGTGAATGAAATTGAAAGAAGTTATCCCCTCTGGTTCAATGATGGTGGGGGCTTTACCCATGATGGACTGGTCCGTATCCACTACATTTTGTAGGATTTTCCATTCAGGGGCATTAGTATTTCCACCACCAGCCCATGATGCAACCAGCCAGTACTCTCCAGCACACATCGTTGGAGAGAGTAACAGTTGGTATGGTTGGTATTCTGTAAGAACTGTAGTATGTGACAATTAGTCTCTGTGTAGCTGTTACAATATTTTTTATCATAGTGGCTTCAAGGGGAAGTCTCACTCTTCCAAGAATGTTGCTGCAAGGTGTATGTAAAATAAATTTATTAGTTTAAATGACTGGATATTCTTTTGTAACTTCGTGAGCAAATGAGAGAAAGATATTGAGAACAGAGTCAGCGAAGTCTCAACAGAAAATTGAACAAGGTAAGGACATGAAGGCTCAATAGTGAAGAAAATAAGGGGAGAAACTAGAGGTGAGGTCCTAAATGAATACTTCTCATTGATTTTCACAAAGGGAGAAGACCTGTCACTGCAAAATTCAATGGAAGGATAGGTGAAAGTCTAATACGTTCTTAAAAAATAAAGTGAAGATGTTCAATACTTTAACAAAGTTAAAAATGGGTTAAGTCACCTGAACAGAATGGAACCTATCCCATGTTGATACGAGAGGCAAGCAAAAAGATTGTTGGGACTCTGGCTGAGGTTTTTTAATCTTAAAATAAGTAAGGTTTCAAATGATCAGGGTACAAAAAATGTTGTCCCCTTTTTCAAGAAAGACAACAAAGAAAATTCTGAACACAAGAACCTCTGCAAATGCTGGAGATCCAAAGCAACACACACAAAATGCTGGAGGGACTCAGCATGTTAAGCGGTATCTATGGAAATGAATAAACAGTCAATGTTTTGACTCAAGACTTTTCTGCAGGACTGGAGGGGAAGGAGGAAGACACCAGAATAAAAAGGTGGGGAGAGGAGGAGTGAAGGGGGATAGCAAGAAGGAACTCTGGTAACTATAACCTTTGAGCCGAAATTCAGTGGTGGGAAAATACTGGGAAATATTCTGAGGGAGAGGTGAAATGCTCATTTGGAAAAGCAGAGAATAATTAGAATCGGCCAACATGGCACTGTCAAGGGTAGATCCTATCTCACCAATTTGAGTGAATTCTTTTGAAGAGATGACAGGTGTACCAATGAGGGCAAAACACTAGAGGTGATTTACATGACTTTTAATATGGCCTTTGAAAAGGTACCACATGGGAGATTGGTTAAAAACATTATGGCCCGTGGAACCATAGAACCATAAAACATTACAGCACAGAAACAGGCCTTTTGGCCCTTCTTGGCTGTGCCGAACCATTTTACTGCCTAGTCCCATTGACCTGCACCTGGACCATATCCCCCCATACACCTCTCATCCATGTAACTGTCCAAGTTTTTCTTAAATGTTAAAAGTGAGCCCACATTTACCACTTCATCTGGCAGCTCATTCTACGCTCCCACCACTCTCTGTGTGAAGAAGAAACCCCTCCCATGTTCCCTTTAAACTTTTCCCCCTTCACCCTTAACCCATGTCCCTGGTTTTTTCCTCCCTTAGCTTCAGTGGAAAAAGCCTGCTAGGGAAACCCAGGGATAGCTGGCAAAATAAATCCAGTATTGGATTGGCAATAAAGACAAAGAAGGCTGCTTCAGTTATTGGATGCCTGTGGCTAGTGGTGACCCACAAGGATCAATGCTGAAACCCTTGTCGTTTATAATGCATGTGAATGACTTGGATGTGGATGTGGGAGGCGTGATCAGTATGTTCAGAGCTAATACAAAGATTAATGAATTTGTTGATAGTGTGGAAGGTAGTCTTAGTTGATGTGTTGTGAAATAAGCAGATTAAATTTAATCCAGTCTAATCAGAGTTAATGAATTTTGGGATTAATAATGAGGTTCGCATACACTCTATGGTGGTAGGGCCTTAAGATACATTAAGGAACAAAGGAATCTTAGAGAACAAGTCCATAGATCCTTGAAAGTGAGAACATAGGTAGATAATGCAATATTGGTTTTCATTAGTAGGAGCATTGAATGGAGAAATAGGAAGATTATGCTCCACTTTATCAAATCTTGGTAAGACCTGAGCTGGAGCTGGAATTCAGTCACCATGATATAGGAGGGACGTAATACACTGGAGAGGGTGCAGTAGAAATTCACTGGGATGTTGGGATGGAGTATAAGGCATCCATTAGTCTTGCGAGACCATGGATCTGCGCCTGGAAAGTCTTCACTCCCCAGGGCGCAGGCCTGGGCAAGGTTGTATGGAAGTCTCCCCTCTCCACGACACCAATGTTGTCCAAGGGAAGGGCATTAGGACCCATACAGCTTGGCACCAGTGTCGCCGCAGAGCAATGTGTGATTAAGTGCCTTGTCAAGGACACAACACACTGCCTCGGCTGGGGCTCGAACTCATGACCTTCAGATTGCTAGTCCAATGCCTTAACCACTTGGCCACATGCCCACTGGGATGGAGTAGCTCACAGTTAACGAGAGACTGGAGAAGCCGGGTCTGCTCTCCATGGAGAAGACAGGTCTGTTCATGGAGAAAAGGGGACATGTGATACATAAAATTAAAAAGGGTAGTCGCCAAGAAAGACCTCTCCATGTAGATATAACTACAGGCATGGAAGACTCAGGATTAAGTGCTGGGAGATGGGAAGACTGCCTACTAATTAGCATCGTCGATTTGGATGAATGCCATATAATGCTATAAATCTATCACATCATAATCCCTTCCACCCTCTCAAAGACTCTGATCCTATCACAGCCTATGTAAACTTTTGCCTTCTGTTTTGTTACCCTTCTGCAAAGAGAAGCATTTCCTTCATATTTGTTCCATCCAAACTTCACTTAATTTTATAAATCCCAGTTTAGTCTCCCCTTAGTCAAATCTGATCCAAAGTAAACATCCTCAGCCTATCCAATCTTCCTTGATAATATTTCCCAGTTCTGGCACTGTCCTGATAGCTTTCATCTCCATCACAATCATGGCTTTCCTCTAATGTGGTGCTCAGCACAGTAGGCTGTTCTCAAGTTGTGGTCTAATTAGTGTTCTATTTAGTTTGAGGAAAATATTCTTTCTCTTATGTGCACAAGAGATTCTGGAGATGCTGGAAATCCAGAGAAACACACAAAATGCTTTATGTATTTATTTAGAGACGCAGCGTTCTGTCTGCCCTTCTGGCCCTTCAAGCCTCACTGCCACAGCAACCCTCAGTTCAACCCTACGCTAATCAAGGGACAACTTCAATGACCAATTAACCAACCAAGCTGTATGTCTTTAGACTGTGGGAGGAAACGGGAGCACCCGGAGAAAACCCACATGTTCTACAAACTCCTTACAGCTGACGTTGGAATTGAACTCTGAAGTTCGAAAGCCTGAGGGGTAATAGCATTGCACTAACTGCAACACTAGCATGGCTGGAGGAACTCAGCAGGTCAGGCAGCATCTATGGAGATGAATGTACAGTTAACGTTTTGCCCTGAGACCCTTCACCAGGACACAACTTGAGCATCAGCTAATAAACATAAGCATCCCATGTGCATTTATAAACATTTTAATAACTAGTTCTGCTACCTTTTCAAGGATCTGTCAATTCACATTGTGAGGTCCCTGCATTCCTCTCCAGCCCTCAGTATTCCCCATGTGTTGCACCTCTCCTCCCCTCTCCTCATACTTCTCTGGATAAGATTCCACTTCTCACTTTTCTACCAATAAACCAAACAATACATCTATTATACAGTCACAGAACACTACAGCACAGAAATAGGCCCTTTGGCTGTCTAGTCTATGTTGAACTATCAGTCTGTCTAGCCCTATCTCAGATAAACCTAGACATAATACCTTAGGAAATGTAAGAAAGAACACAAAATTATACTTGCATAAGTTCTCATAGTTAATACTAGAGGGCATACGTTTAAAGTGAGGAAGGCGAGTTCAAAGGAGATATATGAGGCAATTTTCCTTTTACACAGACTGGAGGGTTCCTGGTATGCACTGCCAGGAGTGGTAGTGGATGGAGATATTCAAAGCTCAAAGTAAATTTATTATCACAGTCCATCTGTATCACCATATACAACCCTGAGATTCATTTTCTTGTGGGTATACTGAGTAAATAGAAACATAGAAACATAGAAAATAGGTGCAGGAGTAGGCCATTCGGCCCTTCGAGCCTGCACCGCCATTCAGTACGATCATGGCTGATCATCCAACTCAGAACCCTATACCTGCCTTCTCTCCATACCCCCGATCCCTTTAGCCACAAGGGCCTTATCTAACTCCCTCTTAAATATAGCCAATGAACTGGCCTCAACTGTTTCCTGTGGCAGAGAATTCCACAGATTCACCACTCTCTGTGTGAAGAAGTTTTTCCTCATCTCGGTCCGAAAAGGCTTCCCCTTTATCCTCAAACTGTGGCCCCTCGTTCTGGACTTCCCCAACATCAGGAACAATCTTCCTGCATCTAGCCTGTCCAATCCCTTTAGAATTTTATACGTTTCAATCAGATCCCCCCTCAATCTTCTAAATTCCAGAGAGTATAAGCCTAGTCGATCCAGTCTTTCATCATATGAAGGTCCTGCCATCCCAGGAATCACTCTGGTGAACCTTATCCAAGAACCATAATAGAATCAATGAATGATTGCACGCAAAAGGACATCAAGCAACCAATCTTGAGACAACAAAATGTGCAAATACAGTACAAAAGAAAAATAATAATAATAAATAAACAATAAATATTGAGAACATGAGATGAAGAGTCCTTGAAAGTGACTCCTTAGTTTGTGGGAACAGTTCATTGATGGTGCCTGTGAAGTTGAGTGAAGTTGTCCCACTGTTTCAAGAGTCTGAGGGTTGAGGGGTAATAACTCTTCCTGAACATGGTGGAGTGAGTCCTGAGACTCCTGTACCTGTACAGATGCACGACATCTCTGGCAGGGTCTGCAAGACATTACTTCCTACACACCAAAACCCAATAGCATAAATGGCAGAGATGCTTCACTACCAGATGAACTCAACACCTTCTATGCACGGTTTGAAAGGGAGAATATAACTACAGATGTAAAGATACCTGCTGCACCCAATGACCCTCTGACCCCTGTCTCAGAGGCCAATGTTAGACAATCCTTAAAGAAAGTGAACCCTTGCAAGGCAGAAGGTCCTGATGGAGTACCTGTTAAGGCTCTGAAAACCTGTGCCAACCAACTAGCGGGAGTATTCAAGGACATTTTCAACCTCACACTGCCATGGGTGGAAGTTTCACTTGCTTCAAAAAGTCAACAATTATACCAGTGCCTAAGAAGAATAATGTGGGCTGCCTTAATGTCTATGGCCTGGTAGCACTCACATCAACAGTGATGAAATGCTTTGAGAGATTGGTCATGACTAGACTGAACTCCTGCCTCAGCAAAGACCTGGACCCATTGCAATTTGCCTATCGCCACAACAGGTCACTGGCAGACGCAATCTCAATGGCTCTCCACACGGCTTTAGACCACCTGGACAACACAAACACCTACATCAAGATGCTGTTCATCGACTATAGCTCAGCATTTAATACCATCATTCCCACAATCCTGATTGAGAAGTTGCAGAACCTGGGCCTCTGTACCTCCCTCTGCAATTGGATCCTTGACTTCCTAACTGGAAGACCACAATCTGTGTGGACTGGTGATAACATATCCTCCACGCTGACGATCAACACTGGTGCACCTCAGGGGTGTGTGCTTAACTCACTGCTCTACTCTCTATACACACATGACTGTGTGGCTAGGCATAGCTCAAATGCCATCTATAAATTTTCTGATGATACAACCATTGTTGGTAGAACCTCAGGTAGTGACAAGAGGGCGTACAAGAGTGAGATATGCTAACTAGTGGAGTGGTGTCACAGCAACAACCTGGCACTCAACATCAGTAAGACGAAAGAGCTGATTATTGACTTCAGGAGGGGTAAGATGAAGGAACATATAGCAGTCCTCATAGAGGGATCAGAAGTGGAGAGAGTAAGCAGTTTCAAGTTCCTGGGTGTTGGGATCTCTGAGGATCTAACCTGGTCCCAACGTATCGATGTAGTTATAAAGAAGGCAAGACAGCGGTTATACTTTATTAGGAGCTTGAAGCAATTTGGCATGTCAACAAACACACTCAAAAACTTCTATAATTGTACCATGGAGAGCATTCTGACAGGCTGCATCACTGTCTGGTATGGAGGGGCTACTGCACAGGACCGAAAGAAGCTGCAGAAGGTTGTAAATCTCATTAGCTCTATCTTGGGTAGTAGCCTACAAAGTACCCAGGACATCTTCAGGGAGCAGTGTCTCAGAAAGGCAGCGTCCGTTATTAAGGATCTCCAGCCCTTTTCTCACTGTTACCATCAGGTAGGAGATATAGAAGCCTGAAGGCACACACTCAGCGATTCAAGACCAGCTTCTTCTCCTCTGCCATCTGATTCCTAAATGGACATTTAATCTTTGGACACTACCTCACTTTTTTAAAAAATATTCAGTATTTCTGTTTTTGCACATTTTTAATCTATTCAATATACGTATACTGTAATTGATTTGCTTATTTATTTTATTTTTTTCTCTCTGCTAGATTTTGTATTGCATTGAACTGCTGCTGCTAAGTTAACAAATTTCACGTCACATGCTGGTGATAATAAACCTGATTCTGATTCTACCTGATGGCAGCAGTGAGAAGAGAGCATGGCCTGGATGGTGGAGGTCCCTGTTGACTAATGCTGCTTTCCTGCGACTGTGCTCCCTATGAATGTGCTTAGTGTTGGGTGGGCTTTACCAGTGATGCCCATATCTAAGGCAGTCTTAGATAGGCACATGAATATGCAGTGAATGAAGAGATAATGATCTTAAGTAGGCAGAAGGGACTAGTTTAGTGAGGCAACACACACAAAATACTGGAGGAGTTCAGAAGGGCAGGCAGCATCCATGGAAATGACGATTCAGGCTGAGACCCTTCTTTAGATTTGCATTATACACCATTATACACCAGTCATTGAAAGTGGGCATGCAGGTACAGCAGGCGGTGAAAAAGGCGAACGGTATGCAGGCATTTATAGCGAGAGGATTCGAGTACAGGAGCAGGGAGGTACTACTGCAGTTGTACAAGGCCTTGGTGAGACCACACCTGGAGTATTGTGTGCAGTTTTGGTCCCCTAATCTGAGGAAAGACATCTTTGCCATAGAGGGAGTACAAAGACGGTTCACCAGATTGATTCCTGGGATGGCAGGTCTTTCATATGAAGAAAGACTGGATGAACTGGGCTTGTACTCGTTGGAATTTAGAAGATTGAGGGGGGATCTGATTGAAACGTATAAGATCCTAAAGGGATTGGACAGGCTAGATGCGGGAAGATTGTTCCCGATGTTGGGGAGGTCTAGAACGAGGGGTCACAGTTTGAGGATAGAGGGGAAGCCTTTTAGGACCGAGGTTAGGAAAAACTTCTTCACACAGAGAGTGGTGAATCTGTGGAATTCTCTGCCACAGCAAACTGTTGAGGCCAGTTCATTAGCTATGTTTAAAAGGAAGTTAGATATGGCCCTTGTGGCTACAGGGGTCAGGGGGTATGGAGGGAAGGCTGGGTTCTGAGTTGGATGATCAGCCATGATCATAATAAATGGCGGTGCAGGCTCGAAGGGCCGAATGGCCTACTCCTGCACCTATTTTCTATGTTTCTATGTTTCTATGTTTAGGACTGAGAAGGAAGAGGGAAGATGCCATAAGAGAATGGTGAGGGGAGGGGAAGGAGGCCAGCTGAAAGGTGATTGGTGAAGCCAGGTGGGCGGGAAAGGTCAAGGCCTGGAGAAGAAGGAATCTGATAGGAGAGGAGAGTGGACCATAGGAGAAAGGGAAGAAGAAGGGGACCCAGGGGGAGGCAATAGGCAGGTAAGAAAAGGTAAAAGGTCATAGTGGGGAACAGGGGGGAGGGTGATTTTTTTTTTACCAGAAAGAGAAACGAAGTTCATGCCAGATGGAATATAAGGTGTTGCTCTTCCAACTGGAGGGTGGCCTCATCTTGTCACAAGATATCAGAACAGGAAAACGAATAAGAATTAAAATGTTTGGCCACCGGGAAGTTTAACTTGTGGTGGATGGACTGGAGGTGCTCAATGTATAGTAAGGCATTAATTACTAGTTTAATTAGCTTGGCACAGCATTGAAGAGCAAAGGGCATGTCCCTATGTTGTATGTAAATGATGTAAGATTTCTCTGATTTTGGGCAAAGCCTTTGGGTTGAATGAAATGAACCGTGTGACATTTTTCCCTGTAGAGTCAAATCATTTCTGCCAATTTGGAGTTGGAAAACAAGTGAAGGGTATGGATGCACTTAAATGCAACATATCTGACAATGCTGAATATACTCAGCAATTCAGCAATTCAGATTTGGAGACTGAAACAGAGTCAATAATCTTTCACCAGAACTTGATGTGAATGTATTGCTGCTAAAGTTAGTTGGGTTGTGTACAAGTGTCAAAGTACCTTATTATCAGTTACCACTTCATATCAATCTAGGAATTTTTCATCAGAACACACAAATTGAGCATCTGAGTCAAACAAATTTCAAAATTCCAAGTGCATTTATTATCGTGATACCTATACATTATACAACCTTGAAATTCATCTCCTTACAGACGACCACAAAACAAAGGAACCCAAAAGAACCAACAAACACCAATGGTGCAGAAAAAACAAATCACACAAACAATAAACACAAGCAAATAGCGCTCTGAACTGACGTCCACAGAAAGCCTGTCCCCAGACCCTTAGTCCAGCACAGAGCTGAGTAAATGTCGCGGAGCCACAAACTGCACCAACCCGTCACTCACCTCAGAGCCCCGACACCCTCACCTTTTTAACTTGGCCCAACACCTAAATTGTCATCCAAACAGTTGGGTTCTGTCGCTTTGATACGCTCTGGGACCTGGACCCCGCTGCCTTATTTGGCTTGTATCCGACCTTTCAGATTCAGCCCAGCACATAAACAGGCCACTCCTCACCTTGCCTTGGTTCTGCCATATCGAATTGCCTCCAGGTCCAAAGGGAAGTAACAAATTATGCTTGCGATGATCACTCCAGAAACTAAGATTCTCAAGGTGAACAACCCTAAATTAACACATGCCGTCAGATAAATATACTTCAGGCGAAAGGAGTAGAGCAAACTAAAATAACTAGCTTTTTTTCTTTCTCAGTTCTGATGAAGGGCCTTTGATCTGTAATACTAACTCTCTTTCTATTTCCACAGATATTGCCTGACCTGTTGAAAATTTGAAGCCCTTTTTGTTTTAATTCAAGGAATAGAATCTTTCTCTTCATAGTCTGTAACAATCCCATTTGCCTCAATCTCAAGCCATATCCTAAATATACTTGAATCGTTCTAAGCATGATGAAACAAATTTATTGTCCTTTCCTGCAGAAAATTTGGAGATGCATTTCTGGTTTTAGAGTTACTCAGTTTTTGCCATGGAACACAAGTTCAGCGTACTTCTGTTCTGAATATACTACAAAATGAATTAGCCACCTTTGTGAACCTTGTCACGTCAACAATTAATAGCAAAGGAAGCACAGCTCAACGTCGCCATGAACAGTCCCAAGCCCGACTGCGAAAGGAGGAGGGTTGTGCTTGGGGACTAACAACCCCATCCCACAAAAACCCGGAGTGACAGAAACACCATAAGAAGCTCCAAATACCTCATCCCTTCCCTGGGAGAGGACAGATCTTCACTCAGGATAAATGATTGTGATGAGCTGCTGTTGGCAGTCTATATCCCAGAAAGGGTGAAGCTCTTCAGAAGGACAACTGAACATACAAGATGCACAAAGTGGAGAAAACTGAGTTAAAACAGTGTAAGAAAAGGAGGTGACTTACATTCAATTCCACTGTGAGTACTTCAGCTTTGATTATCTCATTAAACAAGGTGTTAATACTTCTCTTCAATCTGCAATCTGTATAATTTCATTTGAAATACTGTCTCTCCCAGCAGCTTTACTGTTTCTCATTTCGCTTATTACATTATCCACTATTTTTTATCTCCCCGAAGATCTCACTCTTTAACTACTTGTGCTTAGCCTGTTATTGCCTGGTTCCCTCATTAGCACTTCCAGGATAATATAATACAGTGTGAACATTTCTTGATACATTGAGTAATGCACTGATTAGACTGTGGAGTGAGAAAACTGCTGTTGGCTTGGATCTTCCATTAAACCTGAACACAGGTGTAGAACTCTCACAAAGAGAACAAATAAAACTGCCTGAGACACGTTTTCCTGGTAATAGATGTGTGAAAACCTGGCCACCCGTTCAGACCTGAATTCTTGCCTTGTGCCAGGAATTACAAAGGTATTTCTAGGATTTAAAATCACTGCATTCCGCTCAATGTTATTTTTCTGCTGGCGTGAATTGGTATGCAAAACACCAGTCTGTACATCATGGCATTAAAAATATATTCTAATTGGTAAGCGTATTGTGCATTTTCACACTGCCAGAATTAATATTAATTCTTAATTTAAATATGCTTGCAATGTGCTTCACCTTGGCCCAGAGGTAGCATGCTTACCATAGGGTCAGAAGTTTGTGGGCTAGAACATCACACTGGAGGTTTCAAGTCAATCTAAATGAAGAGAAATCACTGCATTACTGAAGATACTATGGCTGAATCTGGACTTGGTGGCTATGAATGTGCTTGGAGTTCCGGAAGGGTGTCAGCAGCCTGCTCTGGACGTGTCTGCCAGAAGTGTGCCAAACAGACAGAGTGGGAAGTCAAAAGAGGGATGACCTGACACCTTGTGGTGCTAGAGCTAAAGCTATTGTCTTACTCAATCTTCCAATGAGATCAATACGGGGAAGGATCAAGAACCCTCCTCCAACCTCCAGTACTATTTGAGGAGCACCCAATGCTCACAAATCAGACGTAGATCATGGTAATTTAGAAGTTAGCTCCCAGGAGCTGCAGTCAAATTATTGGACCATAGCTCTGGAGATGTGAGTTCCAAGTCCAAAATGGCAGTTGAGGGTTTTAAATCCTCAGTCAGTCAGTGGGTGCCGTCCTGAATCCGGGGTTGGTGGCTATGCACCTCCACCTTCTTCGATCTTGCGACAGCACCGAGTACAGCCTCTCCTCCAGTTTGTTCTCACTGGCCACCTTGGCACCAGTTCCTAGTCATTAACAAAATCTTCAAATTTTAAAAAAATTTATTAAGTGTAACTAGTAACATTTCAGGTTTTCATAACCACCCACTCTCACATGTGGTTCACCATTTGGTGATGAATTCAGCTGTTCTTATGCAGACAAGCCTATACTGTATGTGACTCCACACTGACTAATACTGTTAATTCTTACTAGCCACATCAGTACTATACAGAACAATTCACTCTGTATTTACAAATTAGGTTAGATTAGATTCGATTCAACTTTATTGTCATTGTGCCGAGTACAGATACAAAGCCAATGAAATGCAGTTAGCATCTGACCAGAAATGCAAAGAAAAGTGTTATTTACAAAATAACTGCGAATAAAAAGTAAGTGCTACAGCACACAAATATAAAAGTACTGAGATAGTACAATATGGGTGCAATACTGCTTAGCCCTGTGATGTGAGGTTCAGCAGTGTCACAGCCTCAGGGAGGAAGCTCTTCCTGTGCCTGCTGGTGCGGGAGCGGAGGCTCCTGTAGCGCCTACAGGATGGGAGGAGAGTAAAAGGTCCATGGTTAGGGTCAGATGCATCCCTGATAATGCTTTTCGCCCTGCCCAGGCAGCGCTTATAGTAGATGTTCTCAGTGGTGGGCAATTGGGTGCCGATAATCCGCTGGGCAGTTTTCACCACACGCTGGAGTGCTTTGCGGTCTGATACGGGACAATTGCCATACCACACTGAGATGCAGTTGGTGAGTATGCTCTCAATGGTACAGCAGTAAAAGTCCGTCAGTCTCCTGGGACAGAGGTGAGCTTTCTTGATGCTCCACAGGAAGTAAAGGCGCTGTTGCGCCTTTTTGATCAGGATGGAGGAGTTCAGGGACCAGGGGAGATGCTATGAAATGTGGACACCAAGGAATTTGAAGCTTGATACACGGTCCACAACAGCTCCGTTGATGTAGATGGGGCCATGAGTGTGGCTCCTAGCATGCCTGATGTCCACAATGATCCCCTTGGTCTTCTGGGTGTTAAGGGCCAGGTTGTTGTCAGCACACCACGCGGCCAGGTGCTGGGCTTCATCCCAGTAGGCTGTCTCATCATCCCCTCTGATCAGGCCAACCACCGTAGGGTCATCTGCGAATTTGATTATGGAGTTAGAACCATGTACAAGAATGCAGTCATAGGGGGAAAGGGAGTACAGAAGAGGGCCCAGCACACAGCCTCGAGGCATGCCGGTGTTCAGGGTGAGAGTGGAGGAGCAGAGGTTGTGTAACTGATATCAGCATCCTCTGAACATAAAAAGAAAAAAATCTCTTCCATCTATTGTGATGATTATTTGACGGCAGTTTCAAGTTGCAAAGTCCACAATAAGTGCCCTTTCATCATCTTCAAATCATATTACGACTCAGAGATGACACTTGAAAGAGTGCAACTCACCACCCCTCCCCTCTGATTCAAGGAAATGTCTAAACCGTGAACATTCGAGGTGAAGAAGGAGCATTTGGCATGGCAATGAGAAATCTGAATTAGAGAACATACATAAACAATGAAAGGAGTATTTTCATCTTCAAACTCTCCATTAATTTTCTCATCTGGTACTTCCCATTTCACCCCATGGCAGAATTTGTGCTTCCTGCACTGGCTTCCTCAGCAGCTCAAAACCCATTGGGCAAAGGCAATGCAACTGATCTTTGACTCCTAAAGGAAAGAAAAAAGAAGGAAGGAAGGAAAAGCAGGAAGGAGAAGGAAGAAAAGAAGAGGAAGAAGAAGAAGAGAAGGAAGAAAGAAAAAAAGGAAGAAGGAAAGAGAAAAGTGTATCAGGAAGGAGAAAGAGAAGATGACAACTGAAGATGCTTCCATTAATCTTAGACACCCAAGTGAGGTGATTGAACCTTGCAGCACTGTATTCACCTCAATTTTTCCCTTGTCAGATTCTTTTTCTGAACAACTGCCAGCCTTAATACTATTACAATGAACCTTCCTTAGGAAGTGAAGGTTTGCTTTAACTAGAACCAACCACTCATAATATCAGCCTCATTTCAGTGCACATTGTGGTTGGCACTAAGACAGTGAAAATAATTAAAATGAGCAAGTTTTGTAAGGTTTGCCATCAAAGAATATAGCTTGATCAAGTATCCGAATCTCCAGACATTATTTTCTGAAGTCATACCAGACCATGTTGCTCTTCATGGAGTATATAAAACCATAAGACCATAAGCCCATAAAATATAGGAGCAGAATTAGGCCATTTGGCCCATCGAGTCTACTCTGCTATTACATCATGGCTGATCCATTTTTCCTCTCAGCACCAATCTCCTGCCTTCTCCCCATATGCTTTCATCCCCTGACCAATCAGGAATCTATCAATCTCTCCTGGTGGCTGTGTGGAATGGACCTTCACGGGTGGTGGTAGAGGCAGATACATTAGGGACATTTAAGAGACTCTTAGATAGGCACATGAATGAAAGAAAAATGGAGGGCATGAGGGAGAGAAGGTTAGGTTCTTCCTAGAGTAGTTCAAAAGATCACCACAAAATTGTGGGCTGAAGGTTCTGCACTGTGCTGTACTAAATATAGAACAGTACAGCAAAGGATGAGGCACTTCAGCCCACAATGTAATGCTGAACTAATTAAGTTAATGATACCTACTTACACTGGTTCCTTCTGCCTGCACATGTTCCATATCCCTCTATTCTCTGCATGTTCATGTGCTGATCTCTGAGCTTTTTAAACATCTCTGCGAATTTTGCTCCCACCACCACCACTGGCAGTGCATTCCATGCTCCTACCCCTGAGTGTAAAAATCTTGTCCGCACATTTCCGTTCAACTTTCTTCCTCTCACTTTAAATGCATGACCCCAGTATTAGAGTTTTTGATACTGGGAACAAGATAACAGCTGTCTACTTGGTCTATGCCTTTCAAAATTTTATAATCTTCTGTCAGCTCTCCCCTCAGCCTTCCTCGAAATGTAAATTACATTTAAGTTTGTAAATTTGTAAAGTACATTCAAGATTTAAGATTCAAGATTACTTAACGTCATTTCCAGTGCAGAAGTGTAAAGGAGAATGAAATAATTGTTACTCAGGATCGCAGCACCAAAACGAAGCACAATAAGATAAATAACACGATGAAAAGAAACACAATAAATATAAATACATTAAGATAGCTTATATAGATAAATTGATTGTATATCCATAAAGTGACTCTATGTACAGGAGTGTCTGTACGTAAGGTGACACTGACAGGAAATGATAAATTAGTGGTCGTTGGGGATGTGGAGGGGAGTTGGCGGGAGGAGGTGTTGATCAGTCCTACTGCTGAGGGGAAGTGACTGTTTTTGAGTCTCGTGGTCCTGATGTGGATGCTACATAGCCTCCTCCCTGATGGGAATGAAGTAAACAGTCCGTGATGCAGAGAAAGAAGTTATACAAGTTAAAATTATAAAGTTACACCAATTGCTACAGGGAGATACTAGTATACCACTTAGAAGCATAGGCGTCCCAGAGATCAAGGGATTTAAACCAGCTAATCCATCTATAGCTGCCAGTGTTGAGGTGATTTTCCCTAGGAGCAGAGTTTTCAGGAAGAGTGGATCGCACATTGATGTCTTAGAGGGCTAACAGCTTCTTCCCAGAAGAAGGCAATGCAAGCAGTTCACCCCCTGCAGCTCATAATGAAGGGATTGTATATGGTTGGTACTGTTAATCACAAGGAAGTAGACATTTAAAGAAAGACTGGCTATCTAATGCTGTTAACTTGTTGGTCACTCAGGAAAATTGGTTTTCAAATCAATTTCACCAATTGACATCAAGCTCAGTTACTATTCTCAACCCTGTTTACAAATAGCAAGCGGTTTTGCTAAATTATTGTGGCATAACCCTAATTCTGCGCTTCTGAATTCATTTATATAATTTTCTATTGCCATTGAATTGTTTTCATATCTGCTATCAACTATAATTTGAGCTAATAAACAATGGTTAGTTTATGGCATTCTTGTCTAAATTCTTTCATAAAGAGCAAATTTATTGCTGTGCAGACCCTCAGGTAGCACAAACAAAAGAAAATCAACTGATACTAGAAATCAAAGTAGTACACACAAAATGCAGGTGGAACTCAACAGGTCAAGCAGCATCTGTCTAGAAGAGTGAACAGTCAACATTTCAGGCCAAGACCCTTCCTCAGAGGCCTTAGGTTGGCGTAAGTGGGGTGACACAGTCGCATAATGGTTAGCACAATCTATTACAGTTCAGGGCTTTCTGGAGTTCAGAGTTCAATTCCAGTGCCATCTGTAAGGAGTTTGTATGTTCTCCCCGTGGAATGTGTGGGGTTCCTCTGGGTGCTCTGGTTTCCTCCCACAGTCCAAAGATGAACTGGTTATTGAAAAATGTCCTGTGATTAGGCTTGTGTTAAATTGGTGGGTTGCTGGGCAGTGGGTCGGGTTGGGCTGGTAGGGCCTGCCTCATGTTGTATCTCTAAATAATAAGAATCTCTAATAATTATCTGATAACATAGTCTGAAATGGTCAATATAAATCAGTTCGACAAGGTAGATCGGAGCATAATTAATGTTAGACATAATTGAAATCAAGTTGAAAGAGTGGGAATGGGCTGTGGGTTGACATGTAGATCAGACAACATGTTGACTAAAGATTTATCCAGTGTATGGGGTCATGTGAGGTGTTAATCATAATGATCATACAGCAGGAAGTGTCTAATAAAAATAGTATATAAAATAATGGCTGAACATGAACATGGCCCAATACTGCCAAATTGAACCAAACTCAAGGTCTAGGCCACAGAGCACAATGGCACAGAAACAGGCCCTTTAGCAAATCTAGTCCAAGTTGTACTGTTATTCTGTCAAGTAAAGTCTTATAATACTTTACATCTCTGATTCACCCAGTGTTGTAAATGGTAAAGCCCTGAGGACTCAATAGACTTGCGTTACAATTCATTCCAATGCAGCATTGCTGGCAGGGCTGGTCGCTGATGAAAATATGCCGTATACTGAACTGGTGTAGCCATCCTGACATGAGTCAAGTACTTCGAGTTCTCTTCTCATTGCTACCGCCAAGGAGGAGGTAGAGGAGCCTGAAGGCACACACACACAATGCTTCAGGAACAGCTTCTTGCCCTCCTTCATCAGATTTCTGAATGAACAATCAACCCACGAACACTACCACACACTACCTTATTTCTTTGTTTGCTCTCTTTCTGCACTACTTATTTAATTGAATTCATGTACATATATTTCTCATTGTAATTTATATATATTATTGTTATGTATAACAAGGTACTGCTGCTGTGGAACAACAAATTTCATGACATATATCAGTGATATTAAACCTGATTCTGACTCTGACTTTTTCATACTTGACCAGATCTGAACCGACACATATCATCAGGTGCTATTTGCTTTGGGTAGCATCTTGTTCAGGTAGATGCTACTGGATCAAGGTTTGCTAGTCAAAGAAACACAAAGAGCATGGGTTTTAACTCAAAATGTTGACAGTTCCTTTTCCCCGACAAATATTGTTCAATCCACTGAGCCCTTCCAGCAGGTTTGTTGTTCTACATATGAAATATTGGTGGGTTAACCAGCCCTACCAACTACGGCCAACAATTTGAACAGGAACACTGGACAAGCACTAAAGGGGCCTTTATTAATCCAACGCAACACACGCAAAATACTGGAGAAATTCAGCAGGCAGCATCTAGGGAAATTAATAAACGTTTGAAATTTCGGGCTGAGATCGTTCTTCAGGAATGAAAATGAAGGAGGCAGAGCCAGAAGAAGAAGCTGGAGGGAGGGAAAAGAGGACAAGCTAAAAGGTGATAGCTGAAGTCAGGTGGGTGGGGGAGGGAATGAAGTAAGAATCTGGAAAGATGGAAAAGGTAAAGGGCTGGAGAAGAAAGAATCTAGTAAGAGAGGGGAGTGGACCATGGGAGAAAGGGAAGGAGGAGGGGTACCATGGGGATGAGACAAGTTAAGAGGGGGTCAGAGCGGGGAAATGAAGAAGAGGGAAGAGGGATGCTGAAAAAAATTACTGGAATTTGGAGAAAATCAATTTTCATGCCATCATGTTGGAGGCTACCTAGATGGAATATGAGGTGTTGCTTCTCCAACTTGAGAGTGGTCTTATCATGGCATAAGAGGAGGTCATAGACCGACATGTCGGAATGGAAATGGGGTACGGAATTGAAATGGTTGGCTACCAGGAAAATCCCACTTTTTGCAGATGGAGCAAACGATTGCCTTCTGAGTTTTTTGGATGTCACTTGTATAACCAAGGATCAAAGCAGAGCACTGGTGAGTTAATGCTCAGACTGAACGCACTGGCAAAAAGGTGCAGGTACCAGACTTGCGACTCAAAGGGGAGGAAGGGCCTCCATAGAACACAAGGCATCTTCAAGGAGCGGCAACATCCATTATTAAGGATCCCCATTACCCAGGGCATACCCTCTTCTCATCGTTACCCTCAGGTAGGAGGTATAGAAGCCTGAAGGCACACACTCGGTGATTCAGGAACAGCTTCTTCCTCTATGCCATCTCAGTTCTGTTTTTGCACTATTTTTAATCTATTTAACATACATATACTGAGCCCAAGCAGTCCGATCACTCATACCAACAATAAGAGAAAGACAACTCAGATTCCTAGGACACATCATACGGAAAGATGAACTAGAAAAACTCATACTCTCTGGGAAGATTGAGGGGAGTAAACTTCGAGGAAGACCTCGGCTTATGTATATCAAAAGCATAGCCAGGTGGCTACACGTCGAGGACATGGAAGTCATCCAAAAAACAAAGGATAGATCTATATGGAAAACCATGGTCACCAAAGTCCGCATCGGATATGGTACCTAGACAGACGGACATACTGCATATACCTACTGTAAGTGATTTACTTATTTATTTATATTTTTCTGTATCATGTATTGCATTGAACCGCTGCTGCTAAGTTAACAAATTTCATGACACATGTCAATGAAAATAAACTGGATTCTGATTCTGGCTATTGTTGTCCTTCAACCTGGTGGTACATACTTTTGTATTTCTAGTGGTACAATCCTTATCCACCAGCAAAAACAATGATTTAATCAGAGATACAACACGCAATGGACCATTCTGGTCAAACCAGCTGCGCCACCCAGCAACTCACCTATTTAAACCTAGCTTATTCACAGGGCAATTTTACAATGACCATTGTAATGGAATGTGAGAGGAAAATGGAAACCCCAGAGGCTTTGTGAAGGGCAGATCGTGTCTAACAAGCCTGATAGAGTTATTTGAGGAGGTGACCAGGCATAGAGATGAGGGTAGTGTAGTGGATGTGATCTAAATGGATTTTAGTAAGGCATTTGACAAGGTTCCACATGGTAGGCTTATTCAGAAAGTCAGAAGGCATGGGATCCAGGGAAGTTTGGCCAGGTGGATTCAGAATTGGCTTGCTTGCAGAAGGCAGAGGGTGGTGGTGGAGGGAGTACATTCAGATTGGAGGATTGTGACTAGTGGTGTCCCACAAGGATCTGTTCTGGGACCTCTACTTTTCGTGATGTTTATTAGCGCCCTGGATGCGGGGGTAGAAGAGTGGGTTGGCAAGTTTGCAGATGACACAAAGGTTGGTGGTGTTGTAGTTAGTGTAGAGGATTGTCAAAGATTGCAGAGAGACATTGATGGGATGCAGGAGTGGGCTGAGAAGTGGCAGATGGAGTTCAACCCGGAGAAGTGTGAGGTGGTACACTTTGGAAGGACAAACTCCAAGGCAGAGTACAAAGTAAATGGCAGGATACTTGGTAGTGTGGAGGAGCAGAGGGATCTGGGGGTACATGTCCACAGATCCCTGAAATTTGCCTCACAGGTAGATAGGGTAGTTGAAAAAGCTTATGGGGTTTTAGCTTTCATAAGTCGAGGGATAGAGTTTAAGAGTCGCGAGGTAATGATGCAGCTCTATAAAACTCTGGTTAGGCCACACTTGGAGTACTGTGTCCAGTTCTGGTTGCCTCACTACAGGAAGGATGTGGAAGCATTGGAAAGGGTGCAGAGGAGATTTACCAGGATGCTGCCTGGTTTAGAGTGTATGCATTATGATCAGAGATTAAGGGAGCTAGGGCTTTACTCTTTGGAGAGGAGGAGGATGAGAGGAGACGAGATAGAGGAATAGATACAGTGGATAGCCAGCGCCTCTTCCCCAGGACACCACTGCTCAATACAAGAGGACATGGCTTTAAGGTAAGGGGTGGAAAGTTCAAGGGGGATATTAGAGGAAGGCAATATGTGCACATGCGCTGGTCGTGCATGCAGCCTGTTACAGTCGCTCCGTCTAGTTTCCTTACTTTTCTTACTTTTTTAACTTTTTTAACTTACGTTATTTGTTGTATTTTTTTCATGGTAACACATCGAAACTGCATCCTCTCTAACATGCTGGTGGAGAGAGTTTTTTTTTACCCAATTTCCCTCGGGATCAATAAAGTATGACTATGACTATGACTATGACTATTTTCACTCAGAGAGTGGTTGGTGCGTGGAATGCACTGCCTGAGTCAGTGGTGGAGGCAGATACACTAGTGAAACTTAAGAGACTACTAGACAGGTATATGGAGGAATTTAAGGTACAGGGGTTATATGGGAGGCAGGGTTTAAGGGTCAGCACAACATTGTGGGCCGAAGGGCCTGTACTGTGCTGTACTATTCTATGAAACTTAACGTGGTCAATGGAAGAACTTTATCCTTACAGATGTTACAGTAATTAAACTCTGAACTCCAACATCCCAAGCTGTCATAGTGCCAACAGCTAAGCTACTTTGGCACACCTCTTGGAAACAAGAAGGTAAAAGTCCTGCTGGCATACAGCACCTCTTTCACCTCAGATAGTTGAGAAAGTTTGGTATGGGCCCCCAGAATCCTAAGAACATTCTACGGGGGCACCATTGAGAGCATCCTGACTGGCTGCATCACTGCCTGGTATGGGAACGGTACCTCCCTCAAACGCAGGACTCTGCAGAGAGTGCTGCAGACAGCCCAGCACATCTGTAGTTGTGAACTTCCCATGATTCAGGACATTTACAAAGGCAGGGTAGCAAAAGGCCCGTAGGATCTTTGGTGATCTGAGTCACCCCCATCACAATCTATTCCAGCTGCTACCATCTGGGAAACAATACCGCAACATAAAAGCCAGGACCAACAGGCTCCGGGACAGCTTCTTCCACCAGGCCATCAGACTGATTAACTCACACTGATTTGAGTGTATTGCTATGCTACATTGACTGTTCTATTTACTATAAATTACTATGATTACACATCGGACATTTCAACAGAGACGTAACAAAGATTTTTACTCCTCATGTGAAGGATGTAAGAAATAAAGTCAATTCAATTCAATACATTCAGATGTTCAGATCAGATAATGAAGAGGTGGGAACAAAGATGTTGAATGCCATTAATTAGAGAAGGATAGTACTGGGTATTCAAAGCCACCTTCTTGATTGAGAAAGTTGATCTGTTGTAGACAAGCAGAAATATATTAATCAATTTCTGCTCAGGTAAAGTACACAAAATGCTGGAGGAACTCAGCAAGTCAGGCAGCGACTATGGAAATGAATAACAGTCAGTGTTTCAGTCCAAGACCCTTCTTCAGGACTGGAAAGGAAGGAGGGAAAAGCCAGAATAAGAAGGTGGAGGGGAGGAAAAAGAGCATAGCTAAAAGGTGATAAATGAAGCCAGGTGAGTGGGAAAGGTAAAGGGCTGGAGGTGAAGAAATCTGAAAGCTGGACCATAGGAGAAAGGGAAGAAGGAGGGGCACTAGGGGGAGGTTATAGGTAGATAAAAAGGTAAGAGGACAGAGTGAGGAATAGAAAAAGAGGGAAGGAGAAAGTGATGTTCATGCCATCAGGTTTGAGGCTACCCAGACACAACATGAGGTCTTGCTTCTCCATCCTGAGAGTGGCCTTATCATGACACAAGACGAGGCCATTGACCAACATGTGAGAAACACAACGGAAATAGGAATTAAAATGGATGGTCTCAGGGAACTTCTGCTTTTGCTGGATGGAGTGGAGGTGCTCGACAAAGTAGTCCCCCAATTTACGACGGGATTAGTGTGGTGGGACAGATGGACAAGGGAATCATGGAGGGAGCTATCCCTGTGGAAACCGGAGCGGGGGGGAGGAGCTAAGGATGTATTTGGTGGTAGGATCCCTTTGGAGATGGTGGAGATTGCGAAAAATGATGTACTGGATGTGGAGGCTCATGGGGTGGTAAGTTAGGACAAGAACTCTACCTCTGTTAAGGTGGCGGGAAGATGGGGTGAGCACAGATGTCCAGCAGATGGAGGAGATGCGGGTGAGGGCAGAATTAATGGTGGTGGAAGGGAAACCCCATTCTTTGAAAGAGGACATTGCTGATATCCTGGAAAGGAAAGCCTCATCCTGGGAACAAATGTGGCAGAATTAAAGGAATTGAGAAAAGGGAATTCAAGCAACACACATAAAAGTGGCTGGTGAACGCAGCAGGCCAGGCAGCATCTCTAGGAAGAGGTGCAGTCGACGTTTCAGGCCGAGACCCTTCGTCAGGACGAACTGAAGGAAGAGTGAGTAAGGGATTTGAAAGTTGGAGGGGGAGGGGGAGGGGGAGATCCAAAATGATAGGAGAAGACAGGAGGGGGAGGGATGGAGCCAAGAGCTGGACAGGTGATAGGCAAAAGGGATACGAGAGGATCATGGGACAGGAGGTCCGGGAAGAAAGATGGGGGGGTGGGGGGAGGACCCAGAGGATGGGCAAGGGGTATATTCAGAGGGACAGAGGGAGATAAAAAAGAGTGAGAGAAAGAATGTGTGTATAAAAATAAGTAACAGATGGGGTACGAGGGGGAGGT
This sequence comes from Mobula hypostoma, assembly GCF_963921235.1. Lineage (NCBI taxonomy): Eukaryota > Metazoa > Chordata > Chondrichthyes > Myliobatiformes > Myliobatidae > Mobula > Mobula hypostoma. The sequence goes on from NC_086097.1 coordinate 11,410,356, forward strand.
GGGGCATTAGCGGAAGTTAGAGAAGTCGATGTTCATGCCATCAGGTTGGAGGCTACCCAGACGGAATATAAGGTGTTGTTCCTCCAACCTGAGTGTGGCTTCATCTTTACAGTAGAGGAGGCCGTGGATAGACATGTCAGAATGGGAATGGGATGTGGAATTAAAATGTGTGGCCACTGGGAGATCCTGCTTTCTCTGGAGGACAGAGCGTAGGTGTTCAGCAAAGCGGTCTCCCAGTCTGCGTCGGGTCTCGCCAATATATAAAAGGCCACATCGGGAGCACCAGACGCAGTATATCACCCCAGCCGACTCACAGGTGAAGTGTTGCCTCACCTGGAAGGACTGTTTGGGGCCCTGAATGGTGGTAAGGGAGGAAGTGTAAGGGCATGTGTAGCACTTGTTCCGCTTACATGGATAAGTGCCAGGAGGGAGATCAGTGGGGAAGGATGGGGGGGACGAATGGACAAGGGAGTTGCGTAGGGAGCGATCCCTGCGGAATGCGGGGGGGGGGGAGGGAAAGATGTGCTTAGTGGTGGGATCCCGTTGGAGGTGGCGGAAGTTACGAAGAATAATATGTTGGACCCAGAGGCTGGTGGGGTGGTAGGTGAGGACCAGGGGAACCCTATTCCTAGTGGGGTGGCAGGAGGATAGAGTGAGAGCAGATGTACGTGAAATGGGGGAGATGCGTTTAAGAGCAGAATTGATAGTGGAAGAAGGGAAGCCCCTTTCTTTAAAAAAGGAAGACATCTCCCTCGTCCTAGAATGAAAAGCCTCACCCTGAGAGCAGATGCGGCGGAGACGGAGGAATTGCGAGAAGGGGATGGTGTTTTTGCAAGAGACAGGGTGAGAAGAGGAATAGTCCAGATAGCTGTGAGAGTCAGTAGGCTTATAGTAGACATCAGTGGATAAGCTGTCTCCAGAGACAGAGACAGAAAGATCTAGAAAGGGGAGGGAGGTGTCGGAAATGGACCAGGTAAACTTGAGGGCAGGGTGAAAGTTGGAGGCAAAGTTAATAAAGTCAACGAGCTCTGCATGCGTACAGGAAGCAGCGCCAATGCAGTCGTCGATGTAGCGAAGGAAAAGTGGGGGACAGATACCAGAATAGGCACGGAACATAGATTGTTCCACAAACCCAACAAAAAGGCAGGCATAGCTAGGACCCATACGGGTGCCCATAGCTACACCTTTAGTTTGGAGGAAGTGGGAGGAGCCAAAGGAGAAATTATTAAGAGTAAGGACTAATTCCACTAGACGGAGCAGAGTGGTGGTAGAGGGGAACTGATTAGGTCTGGAATCCAAAAAGAAGCGTAGAGCTTTGAGACCTTCCTGATGGGGTATGGAAGTATATAGGGACTGGACATCCATGGTTTCCTGTCGTTTGAGAAAAGGGAATAGCATTTTTACAGGAGACAGGTTGGGAAGAGGTATGTATAGTCAAGATAGCTGTGGGAATTGGTAGGTTTATAGAAGATGTCAGTGGACAGTTTGTCTCCAGAGATGGAGACAGAGTTGTTGGGAAGATCAAGAGCACGTAAAGTGTCACAGATGTCAATGGGATGGACTGAACCAAGGGGGATAGAATGGAGTCAAGGTATGAAGACATGAGTTCAGTAGGACAGGGGCAACGTTGTTGGATTTCAGGAACATTCTGAGTAATAGGGGAAGTAAGCTGTTGAGCTGTCAGTCGAAACAGATGGCTTTAGTTAACTGTGAGAGATAAGATCTGGAAGCAAGTGCCTGTCATCAGGGACCTCAGACTGAGGGGTTTCTCTACATTAAAGGATCATAGCCTTGGCTGCAAAGTGATCTTGGAGATCCTCATTGTTCAGAGATCACTGGCACTGCCCAAAATAACAAAACAAAAGTCTTAGGGACACAAGACTCGACAGGTGCTGGAAATCTAGAGCAATGTGCACAAAAAGCTGGAGGAATTCCACTGGAGGTACAGTAGTATAGTGGTTAGCATAACACTATTACAGCACCAGTGACCCAGGTTCAATTCCCGCCACCGTCTGTAAGGAGTTTGTACGTTCTCTCCATCTCTGTGTGGTTTCCTCCTGCAGCTCTGATTTCTTCCCACATTCCAAAGATGTACAGGCCAGGAGATTATTGGGTCACATGGGTATAACTGGGTTCTTTGGTCCAGAAGGGTCTGTAATGGTGCAGTATCTCTAAATAAAATAAACTCAGCAGATCAACAGCATCTTTTGGAAGGAACTGGACAGCCAATGTTTTGAACTGATACCCTTCATCAGGACTGGAAAGTAGGAGGGAAGACTGCAAGTATAAAAGGTGGGGTGGGGGGAAGGGTAGAACAAAAGCTGGCTGGTAATAATCAGATCTCGTTGAGGGGGTTTATAAATATTTGAGGGAGGGTCCATATTAAAAACATATCAATATTAAAAACTTATAATGACCATTGAAATCAAAAGCAGCAGTTTAAATCAAGTGACAAAAGAGAGGGCAATGGCTCCCATTGACCCCTCCGTTTACACAGTTCATGATCCCTGATACATAACTGGTACAAGATTTTAAATATATTATATGAGATTACCTTCAGCTGTGTCAGCAACTTGTGAAGAGGCTTCACACCAAGATTCTTGCAAATTAGTTTATAGGATGAGATAACCTCTTCCACTGTAACACAGGCAACTGAAACAAAAAAATAAATGGGATTAACAACTTGGTGGCTCTTTGGTCAACAACTGGATGTGGTCTACATGGGTAAAGGTAATTATGCCAACTATGAATAGCATTCACATTGCACACTGGATGTATACTAGATATATCCAGATAAACCAAAGTTAATTATAATTGCTTCTAGTCTAGAAGTGTGTATCAAACTCTCTCTCTCTCAATATTAATACTTAACAACATGGGCTTCAAAAAATTAAATTAAAATGAGCGCATTTCTGGTTGCTGCGTTACAGAAAGGATATGGAGGCAGTGGAGAAGAGCTTCATCAAGATCTAGCCTGAATTTCAGAGTATTAGCTGTAAGCAGAGATTGGAAAAACTTGGACTGTATTCTTCAAAGGAGGCTGAAGGGTCACCTGATAGGAATCTATAAGAATTATCGGAGATATAGATAGGGTAGATAGACAAAATCTTTGTTCCCAGGGTGGAACTGTTGAACACGAGAGGGCTTTGATTTAAGATGGGAGGGGTTTGTGAGCAGGTTTATTCTACACAGAGAGCAACAAGTGTCAGAAATGCAATGCCAGGTGAGACAGTGGAAGCAGATACGATAGCAAAATTTAAGAGGCATTCAGACAAGCACATGAACAGCAGGAAATAGAGGGATGTATATCAGTCCTGATGAAGAGTCTCGGCCCAAAATGTCAAATGTTTACTCTTTTCCATAGATGCTGTCTGGCCTGTGCTTTACTTGGGATTTCCAACATCTGCAGAATTTGTTGAATAGACTTTCTCAGTCAGATAGGATTACTTTAAGTTAGCATAGACATAGTGGGCTGAAAGATCTGTTCCTGTGTTGAGCTCTTCTATGTTCTATTGAAGTTTTTCACAATACACATGACAATGATGAACAAATTCACAACTTACAATTAATTAAAATTCCAGATATGTTTGTGAAGTGAACAGAAACAGTAAATGCTGAAAAACATCACAGGGCTGGCACCATCTGCATTGTGAGAAACTGTTAATGTTTAAGCAAAACAAGAAAAGGATAATGGAAGAGCAGGATTTAAGATAAAATACAAGTAAAGATGAGGTGAAAATGGTTATTTTCTTTACCCATTCTATTACTGTCACTTTTACCGTCTATCTTCACAATCTTTTCTACCTTTCACTGTACCACAGATTTACCCTTTACTTTATCTCCACCGTTATTTACTTCTGCTTATTAAAACTTACTCTAACTCTAACCTTCACCAGTTCTACTTTAAAGCTATTGGCCGAACGAAATATTAACTTCTTTTCTTTCTCAATGATGCTTCTGGTTCTGCTAAGTACCTCCAGCAATTTTTTATATAGATTTTAAATTGGTCAAATATTATCGAATCATAGAGTGACAGACTCAATATATCCATGCTGATGAGTGGGCACCATCATGTGAATCCCATCTTCCAGCACTTGGCCCTTTGCCTTCTATGCCTTCCCCATTGAGCACATCTACATGGAGCGCTGTCGCAGGAAGGCAGCATCCTTCATCACAGAACCCCAGCATCCAGCCATGCACTCTTCTGGCTGCTGCCATGAGGAAGAAGGTACAGGTGCCTTAGGTCCTGCAACACCAGGTACAGGAACAGTTATCATGCCTCAGCCATCAGGCTCTTGAACCAGAGGGGATATCTTCACTCACCCCCAACAATGAACTCATTCCATACCTATGGACTAACTTTCAAGGGCTCTACAATTCATGTGCTGAATATTTATTATTTATTTATTTGTTTAGTGTTATTATTTTGTTATTTTTTTCTTGTATTTTCACAATTTGCTGTCTTTTGCACATTGGTTGCATGTTGGTGTGGCACGAGTGCAGACACATCCAGCCTTGTGACAGCAGGCAAGATAATTTGATTCCAAACAATTGGTTTATCGATCATTACTGAATGTCTCCCTGGTGCTTCCCGCTCCCTCCCCCGCTCTCTCTCTCTCCTTTTTCCCAACCATGATTCCATTCTCCTTGATCCCTTCCCACTCTCAGTCAACAATAAAGACCCATATAAGAATCAGGTTTATCATCACGCACATATGTCATGAAATTTGTTTTTTTTTTGGTGGCAGTAGTACAGTACAATACATAAAATTACTCCAGTACTGTGCAAAAGTCTTAGACATCCTGGCTATATAGGAGGGGTGATTGATAAGTTCGTGGCCTAAGGTAGAAGGAGTCAATTTTAGAAAACCTAGCACATTTATTTTTCAACATAGTCCCCTCCTACATTTACACACTTAGTCCAGCGGTCGTGGAGTATATGGATCCCTTCTTTGTAGAAGTCGGCGTCTTCGTGGACTAAGGTAGAAGAAGATGATTTATACAGCTCTCGTTACATGCATCTTTGAGTGATTATGCAGAAAGTTTGAAGTTAATAACTAATCGCCTTCTACCTTAGGCCATGAACTTATCAATCACCCCTGCTGTGGACCACTTTCTGGAGGTCGAAGACACCGACTTCTACAAAGAAGGGATCCATATGCTCCATGACCGCTAGACTAAGTGTGTACGTGTAGGAGGGGACTATGTTGAAAAATAAATGTGCTAGGTTTTCTAAAATTGACTCCTTCTCCCTTAGGCCACGAACGTATCAATCACCCCTCGTGTGCTTAAGACTTTTGCACAGTACTGTACATCTCCCCTAAATAAGTGCTAATATCTTGATTTGATTCTGTCTTTATTGCATTGGTTACTTGAAGCAGGACAGGAAGACTGCCTCTAATAAGATAATTAATGTTATTTCTTTGATTTCCTTCACAACTTTAGCATCAGAGTAGAGTAGAATACTATTTTTGCAATGACACTAAAACTGCAATATAAATACAACTCGCTCATGTGAAAAGCTGGAACTGTTTCAATTATTTCATTCTCAGGTATATTCACCCCAAGAATTAGCTGGAATAATTTGTAGTTGACAGTTTATTGGCAATAAGACCTACTATTTATAGGCAGGGTTAGTGTACCACCTGAATAGGCGGTATCATGAAAGCAAAGGATACAAAACCACAGTGCTCACACACAGCTGCAGTCTGACATATTTTTTCTTTTATGGGCATTTGTAAAGGAGTATATGCAGAAGCAGCATTTTTTGGTGGGGCTGAATTCAGCAAATTCCATTTTTGTCACATTTCTACAAATTTTAAAAGTGCAGAGTGATGAGAATTCAGAGTGATGAGAATTAGTATCAGGAATCAAGAATCAATCAAAATCACTGTAATATGTTGTGAAATGTGTTGTCTTGTGGCAGTAGTACAGTGCTTTACATAATAAAGACTATATATTGCAATAAGAGTTAAAGTTAAAGTCTATCCCGAGCCTTATAGGCTCATCAGGCTTCTGCTTATGCTGGTTTCTGTGGCGTGAAGCAACTGAGAGTATGAGACTCCCCCCGCCCCCGCAGATAGGACGCCAGTCTATCACGAGGTTAACCCCCAGCATTTTGCCGGTAACCATTTTCAGCTGGGTGGACTGGAGCAGTGTGTGGTTAAGTGCCTTGCTCAAAGACACAACACGCTGCCTTGGCTGGGGCTCGAACTCACGACCTTCAGATCTCTAGTCCAAACCTTAACCACTTGGCCACGTGCCACACTATTGTAATGAGAGATACATATATAAAATTGAATTAAATAAGTTGTGCAAAAAGAGAGAGAAAAAATACATTGTCCATTCAGAAAATTGATGACAGAGGGGAAGAAGTTGTTCTTAAAATGTTAAGCGTGTGCCTTCACGCTCCTGTACCTCCTCCTTGATGGTAGCAATGAGAAGAGGGCATGTCCTGGGTGATGGGGGGTGGGCAATAATGATGCATGTCACCTGTTTGAGGAATCTCCTTTTTGAAGGAGTCCTCGATCCTGGCGATGTTAGTGCCCATGATGGAGTTGGCTGAGTTTGCAACTTCTCACAGCCTTTTCTGATCCTGTGCAGTGGTCCCTCCATACCAGATAGTGATGCAACCACCTGGTGCGGAGGGGCCATCGCATAGTATTGATAGCATTCAATGTCTTTTACCATTTTGCCGTGGCAACAGTTAACTAGTGTGTATACGTATTCTGCTGACACTTTCAACACAAATATGATAAAATCCCATGTTTTAAAGTGTGGTTAAAATTACAATTGAAGAGGCTACTTCAAGTTTTTCCTCTTTCCATCTCCCTAAAGCAGATTGTGTGAAGTAACTCCATGCAAAGCAAGCACTGAGAAAGCATCAATGCCACATGTTGCCATACATTGTACATATTTACTATTCCTATTGATTTCAACATGAGAGATAAAAGTATTGCAAATCTCTAGTGCAGCAGATTACTGCTACAGACTAATGAGTCCATTATTTTTATAACATACCCTGATTATATTATTACATTAACAATCCTATCAAGGGGAGTTACAGTAAACCCCAGCATTCGAGTAATTCCTTTCATTACAGTACATTACTCGCTCACAAGGGGACCACAACCTTAATTATACATTTAATTTAGAAATACGTTTTATGAGAAAACTGAGATGCACCATGTAAATGGAATGATTTGGTTGGAAGTTCCCTTTGGTCCATAAACACGATACTGTTTCTTTTCTTTAATAATTCATGACTGTTGTTGCCTGGGAACAGTTATAAACGGGAGTGCTATGTTTCCATCTAAAAGAACTTCTGCATCAGTTATTAAAGAAAGTTAAATAGAATTTCAAACCATGATTTAGACAGGTTTCTGCAACCACTGAAAGAATGAATGCCTTTTGGTTTGGGAGTTGAGTATTTTTCACATAATGATGCCACTGTAAATGTTCCTTAATGCATGTGACATGAGAGAAAAGACTGAGAGCTAAGCTCCAGTAGTCTTACAACAAAGACAGACTTATAACTGAAAGATTATAATGGGAATGGAATGTTGTGGGAATTGCTTTAATCTAGAAATTAATTTACAAATATGCATATTTATCAATTAATACATTGATCTGTGATTTCATTTGAGTGCATTACTAAATTAATAAATATGAAGATTTATAAATGAATAAATTAAGGAAATAGTGTTTTGATTAATTTTCTGAATTATTTAATTTCTAAACTAGTTAATGCTTGCCCTAAGATGACTTCACATTCCACAGAACTAGACTTTTAAGTGCAAAGTTATTCAGCTAACTGTCAATAGGTTCTGTGTCTTGAACAGCTGTATGCTCCACACATCATGCATTTCGAAGCATTCTTACTACTCATCAAGGACACTGAAGAAAGTCAATGTTGGAGAGCAGAATTTCTCTTCCACTTTTGGTTGACCATAAGGCTCTAAGACCCTAAGACATATGAGCAGAATTAGGCCATTCAGCCGATTGAGTCTACTCTACAATTAAATCACAGCTGATCTTTCTTCCCTCTCAACTCATTCTCCTGCCTTCTTCCCGTCGGCTTTGATGCCCTTACCGATCAAGAATCTATCGACATCCGCTTTAAATACGCCAAATGACTTGGCCTTCACAGCAGTCTGTGGCAACGGATTCCATAGATTCACCACCCTTAAGCTAAAGGAATTACTCCTCATCTCTGTTCTAAAGGGACATCATTCTATTCTAAGACTGTGCCCTCTCGTCCTTGATATTCCCACTGTTGGAAATATCCTCCCTATGTCCACTCTATCTAGGCTTTCAATATTCATTAGTTTCAGGAGATCCCTCCTCATTCTTCTAAACTCCAGCTGGTACAAGCCTAGAGCTATCAAACATTCCTCATATGTTAACCCTTTCTTTCTTGGGATCATTTTTGTGAACCACACCCCCTTTCTTAGATATGGTGCCCAAAACTGCTCTCAATACTCCAAGTATGATCTGACCAAAGCCTCATGAAGCCTTGACATTACATCCTTGCTTTTATATTGTAGTCCTCTTGAAATGAATGCTAACATTCTATTTTCCTTCCTTACTACCAACTCAACCTGCAAATTTAACTTTTGTGAATCCTGCATCTCCAATTTCTGAAATCACTCCCCCACATAGAAGATAGTCTATGCCTTTATTCCTTCTACCAAAGTGCATTACCATACACTTCCCTATACCATATTCCATCTGCATTTTCCTAATCTGTCCAAGTCTTTCTGCAGACTCCCTGCTTCATCAAGACTATCTTACCCCTCCACCTATCTTTTGCCTCCCTTTCTTCTTAAAGAGTGGAGTGATACTTGTGATTTTCCAGTCCACTTGAATCGCTCCAGAATCTCTTGATCTTGAAAGATCATTACTAATGTCTTCACATTTTCTTTAGCTGCCTCTTTTAGAACCCTGGGGTATAGTCCACCTGGTCCAGGTGACTTATCTACCATCAGACCTTTTAGTTTCCCAAGAACCTTCTTGATACTAGTGACAGGTCTGCAACATATTAGTATTAGGTTGCAGAATGTCAATGAGAAATATTCCCTGATCTTTTGCTTCAATGGTTTGATTCAGAGCAATCCCATTGCATTCTGATGTGGCTCTTATGCACGATAAGCCATAACATTGTCCACTCTGTGTCTGCGCAGTACAAACAAGAAAGGATCATGAGCTATCCTCCAGTTTATTCCAAATTACTTTATTGTGACCAATGTAGGAGGCTCATGCAAGGGAGGATGCGGTGGGGTGGGGTGGGAGGAATGAGAATAATTTAATAATGTGGAGCACAATCTTGGTTGAATCACCCCTAGGCTAATGAGGAAAAAACACTTGATTATAGAACATAGGTTAGGCCAAGACTGGAATATTGCATACAGCTCTGGTCCCACACCATTGAAAGGACATGACTGCATTGGAGAGGGTGTAGAGGAGATTAGCCAGGATATTGCCAGGGATGGAGCTTCTCTGTTGTAGAGAGACATAAAAGGTCGGATAAAGTAGACTGGGTACAAGAGTGTCCAGATGACACCGACTGTTTATTCCTCTCCATAGATGCTGCCTGATCTGCTGAGTTCCTCCAGCATTTTGTGCGTGTTACTCTGGATAGAATAAATGGGTTTGCTTTCTCTGCAGTGGAGGAGGCAGGGATGGGCCTGAAAAAAAAACCCTAGTGGGAAAGATTTACCTGTAGTAGAGCATCTGAATGAGTATTTGAATTACCAATGCATAGAAGGCTACAGACATAGTGTAGTAAATGGGATTAGTGTAGATTTGCACTTGATGATGGTCATCAGAGACATTTATCAGGATCACTGTGTACACAGCATTGTCAATGATCTGCCCCATCCATCCAACCATCCCTTTGGTCTCCTGCCATCAGGCAAGAGGTACTGCAGCATTAGGACAAGGGCTGTTAGGATAGAAAATCGCTTCTTCCCTGAGACCGTGAGACTACTGAACTCCCTGACTTCTCCCTGTTATCACGTATGAAGTACCTGTAGCATTATTCTGTTTACTTTTTACTTTGTGTCCTAAATTCACCTTATTATTTGTTAATTTATTTGTGGCAATATTACTTATGGTATGTATTGTGTGTGTGAGTCTTATGCAGAACATCAGATGATGAGGTGTATAAGATGATGAGAGGTATTGATCGTGTGGATAGCCAGAAGCTTTTTCCAAGGACTGAAATGGCTAACACGAGGGGGGCATATTTTTAAGGCGCTTCGAAGTAGGTACAAGGGGGATGTCAGAGGTAAGTTTTTCAAGCAGAGAGTGGTGAGTGCGTGGAATGCACTGCCAGCGAAGGTGGTAGAAGTGGATACAATAGGGTCTTTTAAGAGACTCTTAGATACGTACATGGAGCTAGAAAAATAGAAGGCTGTGCGATAAGGAAATTCTACGCAGTTTCTAGAGTAGGTTACATAGTTGGCACAACATTGTGGGCTGAAGGGCCTATAATGTTCTGTAGATTTCTATGTTACTATGTTATGCACCTTGGTCCAGAGGAACATTGTTTTGTTTGGTGATATTATGTTTTATAACTTCAAAAGCTAAAACTAATCCAAAGGAAGATATATATACACAAGATTACTGAAATATTACTTCAATATTAAATACATAACAGGTGATATACATGTGTACGGTTGAATGACATTAAACTGAACAGGAATTTGAACTTGACATAGTGACATGAAAGGCCTATTTCTTGCTGTTTGACTCTATGACTGTATGATTAAAATTGAATAGGATCCTTATTCTAGATATCAATTCAGTGAACCTTTCTATAAGTAAATACGTAGAAGCTTGAGGAAGGTACATTTATGTTCAGCTCTGATACCTTGCACAGTTAGATTTCTGACACTCACTGTCTAGGCTCAGTTCTGAAAAAAACAACCACTGGTTCAAGACAGTGGGTCAAACCCACTGGCCTAATGCAGGAGTAGAAATGAGGGGAGAAAGAATTGTTGAAGAAAATTAGCAAAGAATATGTAAAGGGATTGCCTAGTCTTAGATCAGTAATAACACATGCAAGCAGCAGAGATGATTTAAAATACCAACTTTATGACTTTATTTTAGTAAAGATACAGAACAAAGCAGGTCCTTCTGGCCCACCAAGTCGCAATGCCCAGCAACACACCTACTTAACCTGAGCCGAACCACCGGGCAGTTTACAATGACCAGTTAACCTACTAACCAGTACGTATTTGGACCATGGGAGGAAACTGGAACTCCTGGAGGAAACCCAAGTACACAAGGGAAGAGCATACAAACTTTCTTATAGAGGACACCAAAATGAAACTCCAAACTCTGATGCCTGAGATGTAATAGCATTGTGCTAAGACTGTGGCAGCTAAAGGGACAATTAGTGAGATCACTATCTCTCTCAATTTACTCAAAATCCTTTGTATAATTTGCTGTAGTTTCACAATTATTCTGCATTACTTGATCTAAAACTTAAATTACTGCTAACTGGTAAAGCAAAGAATCTTGCTTTGAATATTCAAGCGTCATTATAATATTTATTTATTGGGTCCCAAGTGAGAGTTTAGTGTATGTGGGTGATACACAGAAGAACTTGATGCATCAGATAGATTTTAATTTTCAAATCATTACATATTTCATAATTTTGGAGTGTTACACAGTAATGTAGTGTAGCTTTCCAACATCTCATATTACTGTTTTACCATATGTCTAAATAATTATTAATTATATTTTGTAAAGCAAGTGTGTACTAAAGAAAAGGCTTGCATTCCATCAATGTGTTGCTATTTGACAATAAAAACAATCAAAAATGGGATATCATTATTTAAGCTACCAAAATAATTAATTGTCCATCACAATGAGTGTGCATTTTTGGATGAGTTTTGGTGAGTAATGATGATATGATTTTAATTGTAGCATTTCCTTGCTCAATTAAGAAATCATAGGCAACATAATCAGGATATTGATTTTCCATGCTTGAACCATATTAAGAGATAGCCTGTACACAACAGGCATGAATTCCAGTAGTTGCAGACTTGTTTGTTGAGGATAAATACTGGGATAATCATACACAGTGGGGTGGCAAAGGAGGTGTCAGCCCCTCCTTCCCTCTGCTAGCCTGCAGGTCGCCCTTGGAAAAGGTGTAGCACCTGCTCAGCCCCCCTCTCCCCCGCCATCAGGATCATGTGAAACCATGGGAGCAGGTGGTGGATATCACAAGTCCTGGTCATGTGACCACTGACACCAGGCAGATAATCTCTGAAGAGTATTGATAATGGCTGGGGTCACCCATTTGTAAAGACACTGACCAGAAGAAGGCAATGGCAAACCATTTCTGTAGAAAACTTTGCTAAAAACAATAAAAGGGCGCATTATAGTTAAATCAGTTTAAATGTGCACATGACTGTTGGAGCTCGTCTTTTCCAAAAGCTGGCTATAACTGTTACTCACGGCACTGAATTCTCATCATCAATCACCAGTAGAACTTCCCATTTTGGACTACTTTGTCTTGTGAAGCACTCTTTGCACTCCTGTCTTCCTGTTGGATTGAATCCTGCGGGTGTCTCTCCCGATCTTCTCTCCTCCACATCTCTCGCAAAAAGAACACCAACCCCATTAGTGTCCATCACAAGCTTCTCTCGCCCAGCTCTCTCTAGAACCTTCTCCCAATTCCCCCATCCTGACTGGCTGACACCACATACCTAAATTGAACAACGTGCCTTCTTATCTTTAGCCGAAACCAAAACATTCTACCAGCAGGACACACTGTTTTTACAGCAAACTACTAAATGAAATACTCCACAGCATAGCAAGATAAATCTTATCCAGGACATAACAATTGGTTTATCAATGTACATCAAAATATACAGTGAGGCATGTTGTTTGCATTAACAACCAACACAGCAATAGAGGTGCCAGAGGCAGCCACGTGTTGTTATTCTTCTTCTTCTTTCTTGCAGAAACATGTATTGTCACATACTCCAGTGCCAACATAACATGTCCAGAATGTTCAGCAGAACAACAGCAAAACATGTCCCTTTCTCACCCTTTCACCCCTACACTCACTTAACCCCTCACTTGTATGTTAAGAAAGTCCTGACCATGGTCATAAACATATCTATTCAAAATTAGAAGGAGACTGCAAACATACTAAGTGGTTAAGGTTCAAAAGTTCAAAGTAAATTTATTATCAATGTATGTATATATCACCAAATACAACCCTGAGATTCATTTTCTTGCAAGCATTCACAGTAGAGCATAGAAGTACAATAGGATCAATGAAAAACTATAGACAAACAGACTGACAAACAATCAATGTGCAAATGAATCCAAACTATGCAGATTTTTTAAAAATCTAAATAAAAATAATAAGCTTAAAGTGGATTTATTATCAAAGTACATATATTTTATACTACTTTATATTACAGTAATTATGACAGGATCAATGATTGACTGCCAGATTAAGCCATTGGTCGTTGTAAGTTTGTCATTGTGATTGGGCAAGGGTTAAATAGGTGGGTTGCTAGGCAGCACAACTCACTGAGCCAGAAGGGCCTGTTCTGCGCTGAATCTATAAATGTATAAATATATACCCAGACTGGAGTTTGTCTAGTTGCAGAACCCCATCAGCAGCTGTCAAAGACAAACAGAAAGATCATGTAATACAGGAAAAGAATATCAAAACAGTGGAGACTCGTTACTTTTCCACTCAAGTGAGCTGATAAACATAAAATGATTCCGATCATTAATGATGTTCCAAACATCTCTGCAAAGCTGCCCAAGCTTGATCTCCCAGGTTTTCCAACCTCATAAACAAATATTTATCCTGAGTAGGTCCCCAAGAACAAACTTCCTCAAAGAAGTTTAAGGTCAGAGGGGGTAACCTCAAAGGAGATGCGAAAGGCCATGTTTTTTTGACACAGAGAGTGGTGGGTGCCTGGAATGTTCTACCTGGGATGGTGAAAGAAACAGGTACATTAGGAACTATTGAGAAATGTTCAGACAGCCATATGAGTGTGAAGAAAATTGAATGATGTGGAAGAGATTAATTAAGTTAGGCAAACAAGAGAAAATCTGCAGATGCTGGAAATCTGAGCCACACACATAAAATGCTGGAGGCTAACTCAGCAGGCCAGTCAGCATCTAGGAAAAGAGTACAGTCGACGTTTCAGGCCGAAACCCTTCAGCAGGACGGGAGAAAAAATTCTGAGGAGTAGATTTAAAATGTGGGGGGAGGGGAGAGAAACACCAGGTGATAAGTGAAACCTGGAGGGGGAGAGATGAAATAAAGAACAGGAAGTAAATTGTTGAAAGAGACAGAAGGACCTGGAAGAAAGAAAAGGGGGCAAGAACACCATAGGGAGGCGATGGGTGGGCAAGGAGAAAAGGTGAGAGAGGGATAAAGGGATGGGAAATGATAAAGGTGGGGGGGGAGTGTTGAGGGCATCACTGGGAGCTCAAGAAATCGATGTTCAGAACATCAGGTTGGAGGCTACCCAAATGGAATATAAGGTGTTGTTCCTCCAGCCTAAGTGTGGCCTCATCACGACAGTGGAGGAGACCATGGGTGGACATATCAGAATGGGAATGGGAAGTGGAATTGAAATGGGTGGCCACTGGGAGATCCCAATTCTTCTGGCGAATGGAGTGCAGGTGCTCAGTAAAGCAGTCCCTCAATCTATGTCAGGTCTCACTGATATACAGGAGGCCACACCAGGAGCACCAAACACAGTACATGACCCCAACAGACTCACAGGGGAAGTGTTGTCTCTCCTGTTTAGGGCTCTGAATGGTAGTGAGGGAGGAGGTGTAGGGGCAGATATAGCACTTGTTCTGCTTGCAAAGTTACAGGAGGGAGATCAGTGCGGAGGGACGAATGGATAAAAGAGTCACGTGGGGAGCAATCTATGTGGAAAGCAGAAATTCGGTGAGGGAGGAGGGAAAGACGTGCTTGGTGGTGGGATCCTGTTGGATATGGTAGAAGTTTTGGAGAATTATGCGCTGGATGCGGAGGCTGGTGGGGTGGAAGGTGAGGACAAGAGGAAGCCTATCCCTGGTAGGGTGGTGGGAGGATGGGGTAAGAGCACACGTGCATGAAATGGAAGAGATGCGGTTGAGGGCAGTGTTGCTGGTGGAGGAAAGAAAGCCACTTTCTTTCAAAAAAGAGGAAATCTCCTTCACTCTGGAAAAAGAGCAGAGCCAGTGGAAAAGAAGGAATTGAGAGAAGGGGATGGCGTTTTTACAAGTAACAGGGTGGGAAGAGGTATAGTCCAGGTAGCTATGAGAGTCCTGCCTAATAACTGCCTAATTAAGTTAGACAATTGATAATGAAGTGGAAGGAGCTAAAGATGGTGCCAGGTTTTTTTGCAGAACTGGGCAACTTCTTCTAATTGATCCACGAATTAGAGGAAGTTTAAATGAGACCATAAGACCATAAGGTATAGGAGCAGAAATAGGTCATTTGGCCCATCAAGTCTGCTCCACCATTCCATCAGGGCTGATCCAATTTTTCTCTCAACCCCAATCTCCTGCCTTTGCCCCATATCCCTTCATGTCCTGGCTAATGAAGAATCTATCAACCTCTTCCTTAAGTATACATAAAAACTTGGCCTCCACAGCTGCCCGTGATAAAGAATACCACATATTCCCAGGCTCTAGCTAAAAAAATTCCTCCTCACCTTCATTCTAAAAGGACACCCTTCTATTCTGACGTTGTGTCCTCTGGTCTTAGACTCTCCCACCATAAGAAGTATCTTCTCCAAATTCACTCAATCAAGGCCTTTCACCATCCAATAGGTTTCAATGAGGTCATCCCTCATTCTTCTGAATTCCAGTGAATACAGGCCCAGAGCCATCAAACTCTCTTAATTTGGCAAGCCATTAAATCCTGGAATCACTTTCATGCACCTCCTTTGAACCCTCTCCAGTTTCAGCACATCCTTTCTAAGATAAGGCACCTAAATCTGCTCACAATACTCCAAGTGCTTTATAAATGCTCAGTATTACATCCTTGCTTTTATATTCTGATCCTCTTGAAATTAATGCTAATATTGTATTTGCCTTCCTCTCCACCGACTCAACCTGCAAACCAACCTTTAGGGAATCCTGTCCAAGGGCTCCCAAGTAATTTTGCGCCTCGGTTTTTTGTACTTCCTCTCCTTTCACTTCTTCTTCCAAAGTGCACGACCATACACTTCCCAACACTGCATTCCATCTGCCATTTCCCCCTGCCTTCCCACATCCCGCAAGAGGAGCATTCAGCTATCCTGCCTGGAATCTCTACCATCCCAGCTGAGCAAATACAAAGAGGGGAAGGAGAAATCTTAACCTAGAGATTTTCTTTGACTGAAGCCTCTCTTTGTTGAAGCTTCAAAGAGCTAAGTTCTCAAGATCACCACTCAGACGAGCACCACTGCAATGATAACCACTGCGTCTGCCCTGCCTTCAGGAATCTACTGTTCTAATGTCTGGTTTTCGCTTTTCAATGTGGCTAGGGTCCTGCCGGAGTCCATGATTTACCGCTGTGCTCAAAACTATGTTCTTCACGGTCGATGGGGTTTTCTACCTCGGAGCTCACTGAGTGGCCTGCGTTTCCGGATCTCCAGGAGCAGCTTGGAAGACGTGTGCCTTTAGGGTGCGACCCTGTGGACGATCCGATTCCTCACCCATGTCACTGACTGAAGCATCACGGGAGATCGCAACATCAAGATAGCAGGGACAGCTGTTGGAGGCCTCTGCGCTCGAGCAATCTCTCTCTCTCTCTCTGGATGGTGAGAGAGAGTCTGCCGGTGCTCGAATAAGCGATGCTGCAGATTGTAACATCGAAACAGCGAGCAGTTGGCCTCCCCTCTTTCTGTGGCAGGAGCGATCGCTCTCTCTCTCCCTTGCAGGGAGAGCGAGAGCCTATCGAGATGTCAAAATTTTGGGACAGACAGTAGTTTTTGATGGACTCTGGATCATCATCGCTGGGGGATTGCTGTTGCTTGCATGGTGGCTGGTCAGGGTGGCTGATGCTTTTGCTGAAACAAGTAGGGGAGGCCTGATGCTTTCTCTGGAACAAGTAGGCAAGGGCTGGTGCATCTGCTGCTGCTTGTGTGTGGGATGGGGAGGGAGGGCTTTGGGGTTCTAACATTTTTCTGTCATTCTTTGTGTTTTTCTTCTCTCTGTTTTGGGGATGTCTGAGAAGAGTAAGAATTTCAGGTTGTATACTGTATACATCCTCTGATATTAAGTTAAAGCATTGAACTAATTTATTTGGTTGGACACAACGTCGTAGGCCAAAGGGCCTGTTCCTGTGCTGTACTCAAATGTTTTATGTTCTAAGTTGTCTTCAACCTGATTAACAAAGCCCAGCACCACAGTGTTTGTTCAAGAAAAATGTCTTGACAATTGGTGAAACCTGTCAGGAAATTTAGAGGAAGCTTAACCTAAAATCAAACCAATGGAGACGATTGAGCAGTAAATGATATTTTACTAATAAACTGCAAAGTAACAATCCATGAGGGGCCACAAAACACGAGAGAAAATATTTAACACAGCAAGGCAACAAGGTATCCGTCTGTCCTTTTCCACTTCCAATTCCTGTTTCTCTCTCTCACCTTATCTGCTTCCCTGCCCACCACATCCCTCTGGTGCTCCTCCTCCTTCCTTTTCTTCCATGGTCTTCTGTCCTCTCCTATCAGATTCCCCCCTTCTCCGGCCTTTATCTCTTTAACCAATCAATTTCCCAGCTCTTTATTTCGATCCCTCCCCCTCTCTCGGTTTCACCTATCACCCACCACCTTGCACTTTTTCCTCACCTCTACCCACCTTCTTACTCTGACTTCTCTTTCTTTCCAGTCCTGATGAAGCATCTCTGCCCAAAATATTGATTGTTTACTCTTTTCCATAGCTACTGCCTGGCCTGCTGAGTTCCACCAGCATTTTTTTGTGTAATGCTGAAGGCTAGGAGCAACTGGCTGAGGCTGGCTGGTTCAATGAGTGAACAAAGGCAGGAGATGACAGCTGGGTTTAAATGGGCTGCAGGGAGTGAGTTTGAAACAAGTGGCAGATCATTCCTGTTAGGTGGGTGGAGACAAGGGGGTTCCTGTCTGTGAAGGCCTGATAAAACCATGTCACTGTTTAATCTTTAAACAGTTTGCATGTGTGTAAAGTGTCTGACATGCACACTTAACTACATACACTGAAAATGATGGTGCATCTTTTAAAAATATACAAAAATAATACAACTTACAAGGAAACACTTCAGCCAATTAAATTAATTCAACGACATTTAATATAAAAAATCAAATTATTTCCCTTGCAGCTTACATCCTCATTTTACTCTCATTTCATCACTGTCTGGTACGGAGGAGCCACTGCAGAGGATCGGAAAAAGTGACACAAAGTTGCTAACTCAGCCAGCTCCATCATGGGCGCTAGCTTCCACAGCATCAAGGACATCTTCAAAAGGCAATGCCTTAAAAGGCAACAACCACCATTTCTGAACCCATCACTCAGGATATGCCCTCTTCTCATTGCTTCATCAAGGAGGAGGGACAGGAGCCTGAAGACACACACTATGTTTCAGGAACAGCTTCTTTCCCTCCACAAGCAGTTTTCTGAATGGACAGTGAATCCATGAACACTACCTCAATATTTTTTGCTGTCCACTTGCACTACTTTTTTAACTTAATTTTTAAAAATATATTTCTTATTGTAGTTTATAGCTTTTTATTACATGCATTGCAATGTACTGCGGCCGCAAAACAATAAATTTCATGACATATGCCAGTGATACTAAACCTGATTCAGATTCTGTTTCTGAAATGAATGCAACCTCCTAGCCATATTAAGGCCTCATGTATGACAACCTCAGCGAACAGCTTGGAAGTATGGAAACTTGAAATCCAATGCAAGGGCACAGTGAAAATTACAACAACAATTAGCCATACATGAGTTGTGGACTTCTGCAGTTGCTCATGGCCATGTGAGACACGCCAACTTCTCTAGGGTTAAAATATTTAAAGTCAATATTTTATGAAGAAGTTGTTGCTTTTCAGTGGAAATTCTGGGCCTATATTGCGAAAAAAAATATGGAAGTGGAACTTGTTAAGTGAAAGGAGTATCCTCTCTGAAATCTGGGTTTCAGTTCTGCAAATATTCTTAAATTTGAAATACCTCTTGGAGTCTGGGTGGTGTTTCATTCTATGCACTTCCCTTCTGATCAAATAGGCACATCTACAGTTCTTCTATCCTCAAATGCTGGAATATCTGCAAATGCCCTGAGGTCCTCAAGCATCTTTTGTTTCTCGGCTGAATGCCTTTATCTCATAACAGAAAAGATACTGCAGATGCTTGAGTTATTAAACAACACACACAAAATGCTGGAGGAACTCAGCAGGTCAGGCAGCACCGATGGAGGACAATAAGCAGTCAATCATTAGGGCCACGACCTTTCATCAGGACCGGAAGGGAAGGGGAAAGAAGCCAGAAATAAGATGGGGGAGTGGAAGGAGTGCAAGCTGGCAAATGATAGGTGCAACCAGGTGAGGGGGTAGGTGGGTGGGTGGGGGAGGGAGGATGAAGTAAGAAACTAGGAGGGATAGATAGAAGAGGTAAAGGTTGAAGAAGAAGGAATCCGATAGGACAGGACAGTGGACCATGGAAGAAAGGAAAGGATAAGGGGGACCAAAGGGAGGTGATGGGCAGGAGAGGAGAATGGTTGAGAGGGAAAGCAGAATGGGGAAGAGAAAAAGAAAAAGGGGGATTGGGTGAAATTACCGGAAGTTAGCAAAATTGATGGAAATGCCTTCGGATTGGAGGCTACCGAGACAGAATATGAGGTAATACTCCTGAAACCTGAGCGTAGCCTCATCATGGCAATAGAAAAAGGCCATAGACTGACATGTTGGAATAGGAATCTACCCATTGTTGTCCCCCTGTTAGTGTGGTCTTTCAATGATTCTATTTTGGTAATTGGATTTATTGAATATGCCCACAAGAAAATGAATGTAGGGGTGTATATGGTTAACATCTTAGTCCAAGAGTATTTTCAGTTCTTTTGTTCTGTACACCAGTGACTACCAGGAATATTCTGGTTGGCAACCCGGGAATAGTCGGGTGACAGCGTGGAGAGACAGCGGACAGCCAGGAAAGACTGGCACCGTGGGTGTCAGGATTGGCAGTCCGGGCACCAGCTCAGAAGAGCACCCACCTCTTGAAGCTTCTAGTTTACAAGGAGAAACATACCCTCGGGGTCCTCCGAGAGGAAGGGAGAATGATGGACCCAATCGGACAGATACAATTAATTACAGGGAATGACTACGACCAAGAGCTAGGATAAGAGGCTCTGAGTGTCCAATGTGTTGGTGTGGGAGAGTATTTTCCAGCATTTAAGGTTTACGAGTCTACCAAGCAAAGTTGAAGTGCTATTCCATCCCAGTGGATGAAGATGAAATTACCAAGCACAGATGATGTGGTCTTTTCAACCACTGATTCACAAGGCACAGCAATTCGCTCTGGAGAGAGTCATCATAGTCCAGGTCAGACGAGAGATAATCCAGGTCAGGTTTCAGACCACAGTACTCAAGTAGATCCTTCGCATGATGGCGGTAGTGAGGAAGGAGGAAGAGAAGCAAGTTAACCAAGTATGCAGATTTAAGAACAGAGTGCAGAGAGAGAGGGTGGAAGGTCTCATGCTATCCATTCGAAGTAGGTTGCCGTGGCTTTATTGCGTTCACTTTCTAGAAGTGGCTGTGTGACCTTGGCTTCACTAGAAGAGAGATCCAGTTAACCAGCAGGGCTGTAGCTGAGGCAGCAGAGACAGGATCAGCATGGGTGTGGACCAAGTATGTCCAGAGGGGCAGATAGTCGGACAGCGTATACATCTTTTGCAAATCCTTCAGTAGGTGCATAGACACCTGAAGAGTAGACTATCTGTTGGACGGAAGTGACCAACAACTCTGATAGAGGCAGATGCCAAGTTTTTAAGCTCACCAGTGGGAGGTGGTGCCTTAGCACTGCTGGCCCACCACCTCGAGGGAGACTTGATCAGAAGCGGGCCGAAACTCCCAAAGACAGGTGGCAGATCAACTGATGATCCCACTGGTTAACATCTTAGTCCAGTGTACTTTCAATTCATGGTTGTATATGTACTTCGTTAATAAATTTACTTTGAACTTTGGATATTAAACTTTGAATGGGAAGTTGAATTGAAATGGGTCACCACCAGGAAATCCCATCCTTTGTGGCAGATGGAGCAACGGTGCTTGGTGAAGTGGTACTCCAATCTGCGTCAGGTCTCACTGCTGTACAGGGGGCCACACCAGGAGCATCAGATACAGTAGATGGCCCTGACAGACTCACAGGTGAAGAGGTGTCTCACTTGGAAGGAGTGTTTGGGGCTCTGAATGATGGTGAGGGAGGAGGTGTAGGGGCAGGTGTGGCACTTGTCACGTTTGCAGGGATAAGTACGAGGAGGGAGTCTCTCCCACTGATGTTACGCGTCCACCCACATGGAACTCACTCCTGACACTTGCACTGATCTCCCCCTGGCATGCTTGTACCGGAAAATGTTACGATAAGGATGAGTGAAAGAGCATAGATGTTGTTTATGTCTCTAATAATGGATGTTTGCTGTATGCTCCTCACTCCTTATTACTAAATGAAAGTTTTTTTGTGTCACAGAAGAAATAGTAGGCCTCATATATGACAGGTGTAGAGATACATCTCTACTTAAGAAGGTAACCTGCAGGTCACCCTTGAGCAAGGTGTAGCACCTGCTTTAGCCCCCCGATTAGGGTGAAGCCATGGGAGCAGGAGGTGGATGGTCGTATGAGCAGCTGGTGCATATCACAAGTCCTGGTTATGCAACCACTGACGCCAGGCAGACATTCTCTGAAGAGTATTGAAAATGGCTGGGGTCACCCATCTTGTAAAGACACTGCCCAGAAGAAGTCAATCGCAAACCACTTCTGTAGAAAAATTTGCCAAGAACAATCATGGTCATGGAAAGACCATGATCACCTATGTTATACAACGTGGCACATAACAAATGAATGGATATATGGCAGCTCCAAATTACTAAAGTGAGCCAAAGTGGTTTAAGGCAATTAAGTGTCAACCAATGACGATCATAAACACAAGAAATCCTGCAGATCAACATACATAAATTTATTTTGTCTAGATTTTGCAGATGCTAGAAATCTAGAGGAACTCAGTAGTTCAGGTAGCATCCATGGAGATGAATAAACGTTGTTTCGGGCTGAGTCCCTTCTCATGGGCTGGAAAGAAAGGGGAAAAATTCCAGAATCATGCTGTTTGATTATGGTGAACATTGTGTTTACTGCAAATACTCTAGACAGTGGCAAGGAAAGGTTTCAATGTTCACATCACACACAATGCAAGCAGGACAATCAGACGTATGATCTAGAATCTGAAACAAGAGAAAGTCTGCAGATGCTGGAAATCCAAAGCAACACAGACAAAATGCTGGAGGATCTAAGCAGGTCAGGCAGCATCTATGGAAATTAATAAACAGTCTACTCAAATCAATAATTTTAGAAGGTCTCTGTTGGTCACAAAATGTAAAACAAACATTTTGTAGCCCAGGTAACATGTCTGGAAGGTTTTATTCATAGAAAGATGGACAGACATGTTTTATGTCAGATAGCCATGTAGGTGTTCAAATTCTGACAGT
The DNA here is from genome assembly GCF_963921235.1 of Mobula hypostoma. NCBI lineage: Eukaryota > Metazoa > Chordata > Chondrichthyes > Myliobatiformes > Myliobatidae > Mobula > Mobula hypostoma. The sequence goes on from NC_086097.1 coordinate 11,433,052, forward strand.
GACTTCGCCACAAAATAGTTATTGATACACATTCAGTGGGCTTGAGTAACAACTGAGCAACTAGGTCGTGTTGTCTAAGATGGGCAAACTCACTATAATTAGGGGGCTTCGATGCTAGTTATAATATTTTAGGTCAGTATTAAAATGTATTCCCCTTATACACCAAAAAACAGCATTGGTCCCCAATGTACATATTTAACCTAATCCTCGCATATTAATTGAAGCTGCTTCTAAAGAAGCTACACTTCAAACTCTGACTCTGGGCAGATAAATCAAAGGCATAGGAGAGTCCGTTATTGCTGGGAAACAATTAGTTGTTTCTCAAGCAGCTAGTAATTATTTTCATGAAACCACAAACAATAACATTGAAAGCTAAACATTAGTGATTGAGATTAAGTCCTGACTGTCCAATCTCCATTTTTTCTAGCTTGTGTTTCTCCATGATTCAGTGTTGCTACCTAATAATCAATCATCATGGCCATTCCACCTAAAGTGGCCAAAGCACACATACAAGTCCTCACCAAGGGATCAGCAGTGAGCCATTCCAGGTTCCTGGGCATCAACATCACTGAAGGTCTATCCTGAGCTCAGCATATTCATGGAATTACAAAGAAGGCATGGTAGCAGTTTGAGGAGAATTGGTATTTCACCGAAGACACATGCAAACTTCTATAGACGTACCATGGAGAGGATTCTACCTGGTTGTATCACTGTCTGGTGCAGAGGGTGAAACAGCCACTGCACAGGATCGGATAAAGTTGCAGAAAGTTGTAAACCCACTCTGCTCCAACATGGGCACTAGCCTCCTCAACATCCAGGACACCTTCAAAAGACAATGCCTCAAAAAGCCACATCCATCATAAGGGCCCCCATTATATAGGACATGACCTTTTCTCATAGCTACCATCAAAGAGGATGTACAGGAACCTGAAGACACACACATAATGCTTCAAAAACAGATTCTTCCCTTCCACCATTGGATTTCTGAATGGACAATGAACCCACGAAGACCTCCTCAGTATCTTTTACCTCTATTTTGAACTGCTTATTTAATTGATTTTTAATATATAGTTCTTACTATAATTTATAGTTTTTAATACTATGTATTGCAATATATGTTTGTTGCAAAACAACAAATTTCACAAAATATGCTGCTGATGTTAAACCTGATTCTGATACTGAGCAAACAATCTAATCGATATATTAACACAACACTGCAAAATTATTTACAATGCTTTATTTATTCATTTTAGTTCAGTTTAACATTTTAGAATTAACATATTGTGGATCTGATCTTGATTAATTTCCAATAGTTTTATAATTTTGTTGGCTGATTTAAGCTTCATTTAAAAATTATTATTCTTACCTTGGATGGTGGGGTGGAGCTATGTCTCTACAGAAGGAGGTGTAAGGTGCTTCTCCCCTCTACTAGCCTGCAGGTTAACCTTGGGCAAGGTGTAGCACCTGCCTGCCCCCGATCAGGGTCATGGGAAGTCATGGGTGCAGGTGGTGGGGATGGTTGTATAAGCAGCTGGTGCATATCAGTCCAGGTTATGTGACCACTGGCCATGCAGACAATTTCTGAAGTGTATTGATAATGGCTGGGGTCAATTGTCTTGGAAAGATACTGCCCAGAAGAAGGCAACGGCAAACCACTTCTGTAGAAAAATTTTCTAAGAACAATCATGGTCAAAGACCATGATCACCCACGTCATACGACACATCACATAAAGATGGTGATCCTTACTTTCCAGTAATATTAGAACAATGTTCTAACAAATAAGTAGAAATTAGATAAAACTTCCATGTTCAACCTCTAAAATGGTTCGGTAGACAAATTAGTATTCTTAGGCCACAGCTACAGAGACATTTTGCACAGCAAGATCCCAGACACAGCTAAATTTTTAGCAGACGATTTCTGCACATGAACAAATATCATGGAATCTTTTACTTGGGAATGCATAGAGCTAACATCTCAGTTGTTTGTTAACATAAAAGTCGAGAACTCTAGAATGTACTCTACTATCCTTTAACTGCGTATGAAGAGCCACGTTCTGAATCTGAGACATTATACTGATAGCTTGACAATTTTAAAATGATGACCTTCCAAAATGTTTCAGGTAAGTTTTAACATTAAGGATATTACGTAAATACAAGTTGTTGAAGATCAGAATTATTTTTGCTATAAACAGAAGTGTTTAGCAATGGAAATGTAATTGAAAAACCCAGTATTTAAGTATTCTACACTTACCAGTTGTCCACGGATGCCAAGGCTCTGCTGATCCCGAGACAATCTGTTCTCCCAAAGGGAAAGAGACTCGTTTTTTTGATTTAATTTTCAACGTGCTATCTGGACTCATCTCCTGCTGCCTAGCGCAGTCACCTTTGACACCCATATTGTCAAAAGGTGCAGAAGCTTGCAGCTCTCTGAGGTAGACATTTTCTGTAGTGCTCATTTCATTGTTCTTCAGCTGATGTCAAAATGCAATCAAGCGTTCTCTAGTTTCACAGAACTATCCATGTGATATCCTTACTGCTGCTTAATAATTTAGTATCAATCTGAAGCAAGTAAAACTAGTTGTCTGTGAAGCTACAGAATTTCTGCTTTATTTGTGGAACTTCATTCTAGAGTCTCAAAAGAAGTGGTGAGTGAAATGATTATGTTCCAAAATTAGGACAAGGTTACATTACACTGGAAAACAGAACCAGACAGAAAGTAGAAAACCAGACGTGAATTATCTTAACATCTGTCATAGGGAAAATGTTAGAGAAACACACCCAAAATGCTGAAGGAACTCAGCAGGTCAGGCAGCATCTATGGAAATGAATAAACAGTCGATGTTTTGAGCTGAGACCCTTCTTCAGGAATGTGTAGGGGAAAGGCGCCAGAATAAAATAGGTGGGAAGGAGAAGGAGGACTAGCTAGGTGGTGATAGATGAAACCAGGAGGGTGGGGAAAGGGCTGGAGAAGAATCTGTTGACTATAGGAAGAAGGGGGGCACTAGGGGTTGGTGGTAGAAAAGGAGTAAGCTGCCAGTGAGGAATAGAAGAAACATAAAAACATAGAAAATAGGTGCAGGAGTAGGCCATTCGGCCCTTCGAGCCTGCACCGCCATTCAGTATGATCATGGCTGATCATCCAACTCAGAACCCTGTACCAGCCTTCCCTCCATACCCCCTGATTCCTTTAGCCACAGGGGCCATATCTAACTCCCTCTTAAATATAGCCAATGAACTGGCCTCAACTGTTTCCTGTGGCAGAGAATTCCACAGATTCACCACTCTTTGTGTGAAGAAGTTTTTCCTAATCTCGGTCCTAAAAGGCTTCCCCTTTATCCTCAAACTGTGACCCCTCGTTCTGGACTTCCCCAACATCGGGAACAATCTTCCTGCATCTAGCCTGTCCAATCCCTTTAGGATTTTATACGTTTCAATAAGATCCCCCCTCAATCTTCTAAATTCCAACGAGTATAAGCCTAGTCGATCTAGTCTTTCATCATATGAAAGTCCTGCCATCCCAGGAATCAATCTGGTGAACCTTCTTTGTACTCCCTCTATGGCAAGGATGTCTTTCCTCAGGTCAGGGGACCAGAAGTGGGAAATATGTTAGAGAAGTCAATATTAAATACGATACTGCAGGGAAGTTTCGAAGTTGAAGCCCAATGGCCAAAGCCTGGAGATTAGAGGCCTGGAGGCCAGTCGTGGAATTGGAGGACTGCTCATGTGTGTGGGCGCATGGGAGGGAGAGTGGGAAGGAGGAAGGAGGCTTGTTTTGCTGTTGTTGTTTTGCTACTTCCTGTGTTCTGTGTTGTTCTGCAGAGCATTTTGGGCATTTTATGTTGGTGCTGGAATGTATCATGATGTTTGCTAACTCCACCACATCCTTAGGTGTGTTGGCTGTCAACGCGAGTGACACATTTCATTGTAGATTTCCAAAACACGAAGAAATACAATAGAATCAGTGAAAGACTAGACACAAAGACTGAGAAACAACCGATGTGCAAAAGAAGACAAACTGCAAATATTAAAAAAACAAATAACAACAATAAATAAATACATAAATAAATAATACAGAGAACATGAGTGGTAGAGTCCACATTTCAGTGCTAAGGTGACTGAAGTTATCCTCGCTCACTGGTTCAGAAGCCTGATAGCTGAACCTGGTGTTGTAGGACCTATGGTTTCCTTTAGCTCCTTCCCGATGGCAGCAGTGAGAAGACAGCGTGACCTGACTAGTGGTGGTGGTGGTGGTGGTAGAAAAATATTTGACAAACCAGTGAGTGAAAGGTTACTATGAATAGAAAGAGCTGCACAGTTGAACTGGTGATGTTCTAATTCTCCTCTTTTCTTGTATTCCTCTGGGAAACTTACTTTTTCAAATAAAAGTAGATATTGAGCTACTACGTCAATAATTCTATATGTTGTGGCCATCTTTGTTATGTTGAATGATAGACCATGGTGCTAAATTTTATAGATTTATTTCCAGTGTGAATAGGTTCATGAAATTTTATCTAAAACTATTGAGCTGTAAATCCATCTGTATTTTAAGGATGTAATATTGATCTGAAAGATCTATGATTAATTTATATTTTGTGATTCTCTCTTTCCAATTTTCTCCTCCAACAGGAATTAAAGGCATTAATAGATTCTGTTTTGCATTCTATTTCCCTGTAACAGTGGTCTCTTTAATAAAGGTACTCTCAGGCTCTGCTTTGATGTTTTGTACCATTTTCTAGACCACTGTTTCACTGTCTTTGCTTAATCTGGGACAATGATCATACGTGCGAGGGGGAAGCAGATTTAGAATCTACAGTACCGTGCAAAAGTACGTAGTGTAGAAATAGCTAGGGTGCTGAAGATTTTTGCACAGTATTGTAGTAATTTTATGCATTGCACTGTACTGCTTCCTGTAAAACACAAACAAATTTCATGACATACGTGAGCAATGATAAACCTGCTTGTAATATGGGTCTCTATTGTGGACTGTGAATGGGAAGGGAACAAGGAGAGGGGTTCATGGTTGGGAAAAGGGGAAGGGAGCAAGAAGCACAAGAGAGACATTCAGTAATGATCAATAAATGAACTGTTTGGAATCAAATGACCTTGCCTGGTGTCTCAGGGTTGGGTGTGTCTGCACCTGCACCTGCATTATGCCCGGCTCCTGGCATTCCTTCTCCCCCACCTTTCTCACGACCCCTCCCATGGTGCTTATTGTCATGCGAACAAAGTCACCGGAGAGATGTACTGTAGATCTGAAGTAGTCTCTTTATTTGACAACATGAGACACAGCAGGCTTCATATTGAGACTCCTTTCAGAGGGAAAGGGCCTCCTTGCCCCAACACTGCGCGACATTTTATGTGCTAAAGATCAAAGCAAGCAAATTCATTTGTATAGCACTTTTCAAACATAAGAAGTTCAAAGTGCCTTACATAGAACAAGATATAATCATCAAATTTCAGACAAATAAGAGAATAAAATCACACAAAAAAGGATATGATAAATAGAAGTTACAGTGCACAAGGTTCTAATTAACAGCTCTAGCTAAGAGAAAAAATTTAAGCCTCGATTTAAAAGAGCTTAATGTTGGGGCAGACTTCAGCCCCTCTGGAAGGTTATTCCAGAGATGCGGAGCACAGTAACTAAAAGCTGTTTAGTTTTGACCCTGGGGACAGTAAGCAGACCCAAACCAGACAACTTGAGAGTTTGGGCAGGTTCATAATGCAGCAAGAGGTCAGAGATGTACTTTGTCCCTAGACTATTCAGTGCATTATAAACAAGCAGAATATTTTAAATTCAATCCTCTGATGGACAGGAAGCCAGCATAGTGATCGGAGAACAGGAGTTCTCAAAGGATAATTCAGGATAATTCCATATTTATAGTGCTTCCATTGAACTGCACATCACCCTCAGACTACACAGCATACCACAGACAAAATACATTTAAATCAGCATTGTCTAGTCTTCCAATCAGCCGTGGTTCACCGTTCTTAGGAACCCACTGTTCAAAGCTACATCTTAGATTTAATCCACAGTTCATATTCGAATCTGAAGTCTGGTGGCTGAAGTTATTTGCTATATAAATACTCTAACAGAGCTCCATCCTCAACATCTCCAACATCCTTTGCTCCTGCCAGATTTACAAACTCGCTCTCTGCTCCATGTTGACAAATACAGTACTGTGCAAATGCCTTAGTTACCCTAGCCATATATATGTGCCTAAAACTTTGCACAGTACTGTATAAAGTGTAAGATATAATAAAAAAATGTATTATCTAAGTACCTATACAGTACATCACTATACACTACCCTGAGATTCTTTTTCTTGCGGGCATTTACAAATAAACAAAGAAATACAATAGTATCAAAGGTTAAAAGGTCAAATTTAATGTCAGCTAAATGTATATAATATACATCCTGAAAGGCTTTTTCTTCACAAACCTATAAACAAAAAACTGCACACAAAGACTAATGATCTGTGTGCAAAAGAAGAAAAACTGTCCAAAAAAAATTTAAACAAATAAATGTGTAATATTGAGAACTTGAGTTATAGAGTCCCTGAAATTGACTCCACAGGTTGTGGAATCAGTTCAGAGATGAGCTGAGTAAAGTTACCCATGCTGGTTCAAGAGCCTGATGTTCCTGAACCTGTTGGTGTGGGTCCAGAGGCTTCTGTACCCACAGAAGCCTTCTTCTTGGTTCTTCCTGGCAGAACCAAGAAGACAGCTTTTTTTTATGGCAGCGCTCCTTATAAATGTGCTCAATGTGCTTAATTAATACAAATAAAAATGAATCTTCAAACAGGGACAATTTAGCTGAACGATTAAAGACTGTAGTCTGTAAAAGGAGTCTTAATACTATGATAAAAGTATAGATTGTGTGTCAGAATCAGGTTTAATATCAGCAGCATGTTGTGTAATGGATTAGAAGGGTTTAGGAATACACGTGCAGAGTTCTTTGAAAGCAGTATCACAGGTAGATGGGTTGATGAAATAGGTGTTTATCGTGCTGGCCTTCATCAGTAAGGGCACTGACTATAGGACTAGGTCAGTCCTGATGAAGGGTTTCAGCCTGAAACATTAACTGTTTATTCATTTCCATAGATGCTGCCTGACCTGCTGAGATCCTCCAGCATTTTGTGTGCGTTGCTTTGCATTTGTTTTGTGTTTTGTGTTTTGGATTTCCAGCATCTGCAGACTTTCTCATGTTTATGACTGAGTATTGGAGTTGGGACATTATGTTGCAATTGTATACATCTGTGTACAGTTGTGGTCACCCTTTTATATGAATAATGTAGCTAAATTGGAAACAGTGCAGGATGACACCAGGACTAGAGTGCCTGAGTTATAGAGAGAGGTTGGCTAGGCTAGGTATTTATTCCTCGGAACGCAGGAGAATGAGGGTCGACCTTACAGAAATGTTTATAATTATCAGAGGTGTCAGTAAGGTGGACAGTAACAATCTTTTCCCAGTGGTGGGGGAGATCAAAACTAGGAGGTACAGATTTAGGGTCAGAGGGGTAGACTGAAAGAGACCGGAGGGGCAATTCTCCACACACAGGGTGGTGAGTATATGGAATGAGCCACCAGAGGAAGTGATTGGAACAGGTACAATAATGTAATTTATGAAACACTTGGTAGGTACATGGAGGGGCGAGGCTCAGAGGGATATGAGCTGAATGCAGAAGTTTGGAATTAAGTGGGCGTGTACTTATTAGGTAGATGTTCCTGTATCCATGCTGGATTGGTCTCTGGCTCTGAAGATCCAGATGGTGTCTTGTCCGTTGAGATGTGCTCCTTTGGTAAATAAGTAACTTGAGTCATAGAGTTGAACAGTATGGAAACAGGCCTGCAGCCTAACTCATCCATTGATCTTGCAAGTAAGTAGTTCAAACATACACAGTTACCAAATGGAATATTCTGTATAAACATAAAGTTTTTCTATTTTGCCTTTAAAACAGTGTGGTGATTGGGGCGGTACTGTTCACTTCGTGTACAACTACTGGGTCCAGTGATACAGACAAGTGGAGTCTTGGTTGTCGTGGTTGACAATGATTTCTGTGCCTCAGCATGCCTTTCGTTCTCCATGAAGCGCTACAGTACCACCTTCCTGACAGTTGGATCTCTCTGTAGATCTCATCCCCCGCCCCCCAGCCTGCTGCTGCTGACTTTGCATGCTAGGACAGGCATTTCCTCATCAAATTCAAGTTTATTGTCATCCGACTCTATGTATGTACAAACAATGATCCCCTAGACACGCTGGAGGAACTCAGCAGGTCGGGCAGCATCCGTGGAAACGATGAGTCGACGTTTCGGGCTGGAACCCTTCATCAGGACTGTAGAGGGAAGGGGCAGAGGCCCTATAAAGAAGGTAGGGGGAGGGTGGGAAGGAGAAGGCTGGTAGGTTCCAGGTGAAAAACCAGTAAGGGTAAAGATAAAGGGGTGGGGGAGGGGAAGCAGGGAGGTGATAGGCAGGAAAGGTGAAGAAGGAATAGGGGAAAACACAATGGGTAGTAGAAGGAGGTGGAACCATGAGGGAGGTGATAGGCAGCTGGGGGGAGGGGGCAGAGTGAAATAGGGATACAGGAAGGGAGGAGGAGGGAATTACCGGAAGTTGGAGAATTCTATGTTCATACTAAGGGGCTGGAGACTACCTAGACAGTATATGAGGTGTTGCTTCTCCAACCTGAGTTTAGCCTCATCATGGCAGTAGAGGAGGCCATGTATGGACATATCCGAATGGGAATGGGAAGCAGAGTTAAAGTGGGTGGCTACTGGGAGATCCTGTCTGTTGCGGCGGACGGAGTGGAGGTGCTTGACAAAGCAGTCCCCCAATCTGCGTCGGGTTTCACCGATGTAGAGGAGGCCGCACGGGGGTACCAGATGCAATAGATGACCCCAACAGACTCAAAAGTAAAGTGTTGCCTCACCTGGAAGGACTGTTTGGGGCCCTGAATGGTGGCAAGAGAGGAGGTGTAGGGACAGGTGTAGCACTTAACGTTTACAGGGATAAGTGCCGGGTGGGAGATCCGTGGGGAGGGATGTGTGGATAAGGGAGTCGCGGAGGGACTGATCTCTGCGGAAAGTGGAGAGGGGTGGAGAGGGAAAGATGTGCTTAGTGGTAGGGTCCTGTTGAAGGTGGCGGAAGTTGCAGAGGATAATGTGCTGGATCTGAAGGCTGGTGGGGTGGTAGGTGAGGACAAGGGGAACTCTGTCCCTGTTGTGGTGGCAGGAGGATGGGGTGAGGGCTGAAGTGCGGGAAATGGAGGAGATGCGGGTGAGGGTATCATTGATGACAGCAGAAGGGAAACCACGATCCTTAAAGAAAGAGGACATTTGAAATGTCCCGGAACGGAAGGCCTCATCCTGGGAGCAGATGCAGCGGAGACGGAGGAACTGGGAATAGGTCATGGCATTTTTGCATGTGGTGGGGTGGAAAGAGGTATAGTCGAGGTGGTTATGAGAGTCAGTGGGCTTGTAGAAGATGTCAGTGGACAGTCTGTCTCCAGAGATGGAGACTGAGAGATCGAGAAAGGGGAGAGAAGCGACCAAGTGAATTTGAGGGCTGGGTGGAAGTTTTAAGTAAAGTCGATGAAATTGACGAGCTCGGCATGGGTGCAGGAAGCAGCATCAACGTAGTCGTCAGTGTACCGAAGGAAAAGTTGGGGAGCAGTACCAGAATAGGTTTGGAGCACAGACTGTTCCACATACACCAACTGAATTTGAGGGCTGGGTGGAAGTTTGAATTAAAGTCGACGAAACTGACGAGCTCAGCATTGACAGGATCTCCCGGTAGCCACCCACTTCAACTCTGTTTCCCATTCCCATTCAGATATGTCCATACGTGGCCTCCTCTACTGCCATGATGAGGCTAAACTCAGGTTGGAGGAGCAACACCTCATATACCGTCTAGGTAGTCTCCAGCCCCTTGGTATGAACATAGAATTCTCCAACTTCCAGTAATTCCCTCCCCCTCCCTTCCTCTATTCCTATTTCACTCTGCCCCCTCCCCCAGCTGCCTATCTCCTCCCTCATGGTTCCGCCTCCTTCTATTACCCATTGAGTTTTCCCTTATTCCTTCTTCACCTTTCCTGCCTATCACCTCCCTGCCTCCCTTCCCCACCCCTTTATCTTTCCCCTTAGTGGTTTTTCACCTGGAACCTACCGACCTTCTCCTTTCCACCCTCCCCCCACCTTCTTTATAAGGCCTCTGCCCCTTCCCTCTACAGTCCTGACGAAGGGTTCCGGCCCGAAATGTCGACTCATCGTTTCCACGGATGCTGCTCGACCTGCTGAGTTCCTCCAGCGTGTTGTGAGTGTTGCTTTGACCCCAGCATCTGCAGAGAATTTTGTGTTAATCATCCTCTAGAGAATGGTGGACCCACACAACATATATCACACACAGAACGTAAGCCAAAATATTATACTATAAATAAGTTCTCACCGAGGTAGGAGGCCTGCTGGCTACCCACACCTGGTTTAGCCCACCTGTCAAAGTGGTGTCAACAACTGTCGCATGCAAACAGCTACTTAGAGCCACAGGTACAAGGTGAGTATCTGGTGGAGCCCAAATCTGAATGACCTTCCCCAGAATGGACATGACAAGCTCCTTCACCAGAGGTGCTACCCCAGACATCTCACCCTGCAAAAACTCATTTCAGGAAGGTAGCACCACCATTTCAGGGAGGTAACACCACCCCACTCACCCCCCCCATCGACCTCCAAGGGTGTATGCAATACTTTGTTTAGTGATTTTTTCTAATCTGTAAACCAAGTTGGGTATATGCAGAAAATGTAGCATTTAAATATGTACTTACATTATATTATCATGTTTATTCTATTACAACTTTAAGCAAGTCTACAGGGAGTTTGGCATCATCACGTAGGACATCAATGGAGTAGCTCCTTAGCAGCCAGCCAGCTAGTTTAAATAACGTTAGCTATGCTAATGAATGACTGACACCTGTTAAACTCACCTCAATATGTCTTTCACCTTTTAACCCACCATGGGCAATAGAAAAGTCACTGATGCAAACAGTGCAGAGAGCAACACTGTCATTATTTTTGAGGTCGACTGTAAAGCCCGCCCACGGAGAAAACTGATAGGTCTACTTAGCAGGGATCCGCAATTGTTTTTGCACTGCAGACCAGTTTAATATTGACAATATTCTTGCGGACCGGCCAACTGGGGGCTGGGGTGTTAATCACAACCGGAATATAGGTGATAAGTCAATCGCATCATAATATTTTAAGTAACGTTTGGATATTAAACACAGCGCATATTTTCCTCCTATGAACATATAAAATCATTGCAACACACCAATATCGCTGAATCAGTGGGAGCCCTGGGCTTGTTTCCCTGCAACAACACAGTCCCATCGAGGGGTGATGGGAGACAGCGATACTCGAAAGGGGTTCCTTATGTCCAGTCTATTCCGCAATTTAGTTTTCGTTGCATTCATTGCAGAAAACTACGTTTCACAGAGATAAGTTGGAATGGAAGCAATGTTTTCAGTGCTTTCGTGGCTATCTCAGGATATTCAGCCTTGACTTTGATCCAGAATGCCGGCAGAGATGTTATGTCAAACATGCTTTTCAGCCCACCGTCATTTGCAAGCTCAGAGAGTTGATCTTTTTCCCGCGCTGACATGGATGATTCACCGGGGACATTCACAAGTGGGTCACGGACCCATTCCTTTGCACGTCTTGGGTGACTGATGACCTCGCGTGCGTTCACATTCAACAGTGCGTGACAGGGAATGAGGAAAGGTGCAGCTGACTCATATCGTTTCCTTGTGGCCACGCTTAGCACGAAGAGAGACCAATCAGGCTGCTCGCTCTCCCGCTCAAAAAAAATCTATTTCTAGGATATTGTATATAATTTCCGGGCATCAGGGAGCCACTATCGATTTGCGGGAGACTCCCGGAACTTCCGGGAGAGGTGGGATGTCTGCTACCCCTCCCTGGACACCCCAAATACACCACTCTCTGATTAAGCTTGTAACATACTCCACTATCTCCTTAATTAACTTGGTATTTGTTTTTTCAGTAATAATACCTTGAAACTTTTAAGCTAATCCTAAGGAGCCATGCAAATGTTTTTCTGATTTAAAAAGATCATAAACCTTCATCAATAACACGCTCTTGTCTCTCCACAGATGCTGATAGATCTGCTCCTTGGTATGCTACAGATGTATCAATTGATGGGCAGCTGCGTCAGACAGCGCCCCTTTCCTCCGAGCGGCCGTGAGTGGGATTGCATCGGACCAATGCAAAGCGCCTGCACATAGCCAGAGCTAACCAATGAGAAGTGCGGATGGTGGCGGGTCAGGGTCAGAGTTTGTGCGCCAAGTTTGGACGGAAAGAAAGTAGGCGCCGAACGAATAGCGGGCGGCTGTCATTCGGACGGGTAGACAGACGGCTGAGTGTCTCGTAACGTACGGTCAGCTTCCCCCGCCGGAGAGACGGCCGTGAGGATTACCTCCCAAGCTTGGTACAGAGAACTGTGGATATGCCGGGAGGAATGGGATGGGTGTGGACCGAAGCGGGGTATGAGCAGAGTGGAGAATATCGGCGGGGGCATTAGTTTTTAGAGTTAATGATACTGGGGTATGTGGGAGTATTTTAGGCTTGGCGGGTGTATTGCGATCTTTGGAGCAGACGTTTTCGGTAAATGGTGGATATCCGGGCAGGATGGACTTTCAGGGGAAAGGGCATTTCTGTTTGGTGGGGTGGATATATCGGGGGGCAGTGATTGTATCGGGAGGGGCTTGGGAGTGGGCCTGTAGGGGTGAAATGTATAGAAAAGGTATTAGGGTGGACATGTTGGGGGTCTTGGGGTGGGAAGGGTGGGGACCTATTTGAGAGTGGGATATAAGGAAGGCTAATAAAAGTAAGGCTTGCATGGTTGTAAGGGGTGAGGTGGCACTTGAGTGAACAGAGGTAGTTAGGTGTTTGAGCAGGTTATTATATAGTATTTAACCCCATTCCCTTGCTGTCTATCCCCCTGGCCGTGCGTACTCTGCCTTTGTGCAGCAGTAACAGGTGCAATGCCCAATATGATTTGTGTCACACTGTTTTCTCTTCAGAAACCTTTTATGGTCTCCCTGTTTGGGAGACTAGAGTTAGACCTGCTGTAATTTGCCTACTGCCACTGTCTTCCTTTGATCATGGTCATCCATGGATGCTGCATCCTAGCTGTGTATGCAAACCATGACAGTACGATATGGAGAACAAGCTATTCCCCGTGTAGCTGGTGCCCCCTCTCCACGCAGCTGATGAATCCAGAGGTGCAGCAGAGGCCGGTACAGTTTAGCACCAGTGGCGTCGCAGGAGTTGCCAGTAAGCATTGAGCTCATGATGAGCTGCTATCCCCAGCACTGATGAGCTCCATCTGCCTGAGTGACTGGTTTTGAGGCACCTGTAAACCAGCCTTTGCCTCTTCTCCTGTCAGTACAAATGGTTTCACTGTGCTTAGTAGCTAATCCACACCTGAAGGCCAGGAGCTGGACTTGGTTGGCAGTGTATTTGGAATACACAATATTGGGAGCATTTAATAGGTAGTGGGAGCTTATCCCCACTATAATGCCGGCTGTAGAATTGTTATGGATGTGATGGGAGGTGACGACCTCAATACAATAGCTATCACTGAAGAGGTAGTGCTGAGCAAACTTGTAGGTCTGAAGATCGATAAGTCCCCTGGTCCTGATGGAATGCATCCCAAAGCACTGAAAGAAATGGCAAATGTTATAGTAGAGGCTTTGGTGATAACTTAACAAAATTCTATGGACTCTGGGCAGGTCCTGGCAGATTGGAAGACGACGAATGTCACGCCACTGTTCAAAAAAGGATGTAGGCAAAAGGCAGCTAACTAGGCCAGTTTGACATCAGTAGTCGGGAAAATGCTTGAAGCTATCACTAAAGAAGAAATAGCGAGGCATCTGGAAAGAAATGGATCAATCAGGCAGACACAGAAGAATATAATGTGTGCAGTGAATAGAGAGGAACAGATGGACGTTATTTACTTGGATTTCCAGAAGGCGTTCAATAAGGTGCCACATAAACTTTTGCATAGTAGGGGAATTAAGGGTTATGGAGGGAAAGGTAGGTCAGTGGAAATGAGTCCATGGTCAGATCAGCCGTGATCTTATTGAATGGCGGAGCAGGCTCGACCGGCCAGATGGCCGACTCCTGATCCTATTTTAATGTTCTCGTGTTCAACTTAAGGAACCTCGGTAGGTCTACAGCAGACACAATCCCATTGGCTCTTCACTTAGCTTTGGGACACCCAAGCAACAGTGTAACATGTCACACTGCTCCTTATCGATTACAGCTGGGCACTCTCATCCTGTTAGTACTAATCGGCAAGCTTCAAAACGTGGGCCCTGGTACCTCTCTGGATCCTCGACTTCCTCATCAGGAGAGCACAATCTTTGTGGATCAGTAATAACGTCTCACTGACTGATGTTATTGAGCATCACATAGGTACACCTGAAAGATGCATGCTTAGCCCACTCTTCTACTATCTCTACACCCATAGGTGTAGGCAGCTTAATCGGCATCCATAAGTTTGCTGCTGATAAATGTGAAGTCTTAAATGGCAATGAGTTGTACAGGAGTGAAATAGTTCGGCTGATTGAGTGGTATCGCAACGAGAACCTCGCACTCAACATCAGCAAGACTAAGAAATTGATTTCAGACTTCAGGATAGAAGTTGGAATAACGCACACCAGTCCTCATTAAAGAGAGTCAGTTGTAGGAAGGATGAGCAGCTTCAAGTTTCTAAATATCAGCCTCTCATAGGATCTATTCTGCACCCAATACACTGATGCAGTCAGAAAGGAGGCATGCCAGTGGTTCTACTTCATTAGGGGTTTGAGGAGATTTTATTTATTGAAAAACAGCACAGAATAGGCCCTTTGAGCCATGCTGCCCAGCTAACCACCGATTTAACCCTAGCCTAATCATGGGACAATTTGCAATGAGCAATTAATCTACCACCCAGCCCATCTTTGGAATGTGGAAGAAAACTGGAGCACCCAGAGAAAACCTCCATGGTCACGGAGAGAAATTACAAACTGCGCTGGGAACTGAAGTGGGTTCATTAGTACTGTAAACCATTGTGCTAACCACCATGCTACCATGCTGCCCTCTTTGGTGAAATTTGGATTCTGACAAATTTCTACAGATTATGGAGAGTATTCTGACCGGTTGCATCACAGCCCAGTGCGGTGCAGTGCACCGGCTGACACGAGATTGCAGGAGGTTGTCGACTCAACCAGTTCCCTCATAGACACAAAACTCCTTGCCTCCGTGCTATCAAAGGGGACATGGCTTTAAGCTAAGGGGTGAGAAGTTCAAAGGGGATGATAGAGGAAGGTCTTTTACTCAGAGAGGGGTTGGTGCGTAGAATGCACTGACTGAGTCAGTGGTGGAGGCAAATACCCTAGTGAAGTTTAGACAGGTATATGGAGGAATTTAAGGTGGGGGGGGTTGTATGGGAGGCAGGGTTTTAGGGTCGGCACAACATTGTGGGCCGAAGGGCCTGTAATGTGCTGTCCTATTCTATGTTTAAGGGGAACAGGAAGCAGTGCCTCAAGAAGGAGTCATCCATCATTAAAGACCCTCAGCATCTGGGGCATAACTTCTTCACGTTACTGCCATCTGGGAGATGTACAATAGCCTGAAGACCCAAACTCAACATTTTAACAACAATTTTCTCCTTGCCATCACTTTTTTTTGTATCTTACAGTAATTGTCATACTTGCAATGTACTACTGCCTCAAAACAACACATTTCATAACAATGAAGAAATTCACTCAAAATTTCCGGCATCCGCAGGATCTCTTACATGTAACAAATTTACCACAAATGTCAGAGATAATAAATCTAACTCTGATTCTGAAGATATTGCATATGTTGTAGATCTGAAATAAAAGCAGAAATGGTTGGAAGTTCTGAATAGGTTATGTAGCATATGTGGAACGATAAATAGGATAAATGACAGCATTTAAAGGACATTTGGCTAGGTACTTGAATAGAAAATTAAGAAAAGAGTAAAGGGAAATGGGATTAGCATAGATGGGCATCGTCGTTAGAATGGATGAGAAGTGCTGATATACTGCTAACGTACCAGTTAATATAATTTAGTGGCAATAATGGTGTGTACTATGATTTGTTCTAATTGATGTTTCATTTTAACAAGATCTCCACCTTGGAGTAACGTACGGTCACTTCCAGTTCGTTTCCTGGATTCCTGGATGATTGTTTAAAAGACCATAAGATGTAGAAGCAGAATTAGGCCATTTGGCTCATCGAGTCTGCTCCACCATTTCATCATGGCTGATTCATTTCACACTCAGCCCCAATCTCCTGCCTTCTCCCCAAATCCCTTCATGTCTTGACTAATCAACAATCCATCAACATCTGCCTTAAATATACCCAGTGACTTGGTCAGTGCAGCTGCTTGTGACAATGAATTCCACAGATTCACCACTCTGGTGAAAGAAATTCCTCCTCATCATCCTAAATGGATGTCTTCTATTCTGAGACTGCACCTCGGATCCTAGACTCCCCCACCTCTCCATATCGGCTTTATCGAAGCCTTTCAACATTCATTAAATTTCAATAAGATCCCCGCTCATTTTTCTGAATTCCATGAAGTACAGGCCCAGAGCCATCAATCGGACCTCATATGGTAACCCTTTCATTCCCGGAGTCATTTGTGTGAACCTCCTCTGAGCCCTCTTCAATGTCAGCACGTCCTTTCTTTGATAAAGTGCCCAAAACTGCTCAAGTACTCCGTGAGGCCCTACCATTGCCTTATAAAGCCTGAACATTATATCGTTTTCATATTCTGGTCCTCTCAAAATAAATGCTAACATCACATTCGCCTTCCTCACCACCAACTCAACCTGCAAATTCACCTTTAGGGAATCCTGCATGAGGACCCGTCAATAGCATCTGTTAACTACACTATGCCACGGTAGCTTAGTATTTAGCATGACGCTATTACAGCTTGAGGTGTCGGAGGTCAGAGTTCAATTCCAGAATGCTCTAAGGAGTCTCTGTACGTCCTCCCTGTGGAATGCATGGGTTTTCCCCTGGTGCTCTGGTTTCCTCCCAATAGTCCAAAGACATACCATAATTGATCATTGTAAATTGAGCTGTGATTAAGTGAGGGTTAAATCAGGGTTTGTCGGGTACTGGGTGGTAAAGCTCGAAGGGCTGGAAGGGCCTATTCCACACTCTATCTCAACAAATAAATCAATAAAATGCTGTTGTAACTTTCTGCCTGCTAATTTGGTGAGCAATTAGTGATTTGAAGATAAAAGTGTGTCACATAAAGACTCCCATGTCATCACTGTTGTGATGTCATTTCAGGTGCAGTGCATAAGTTGTGTGAAATTTGCACCAGCTTTGTTGAACTGTACAAAAACTCTAATGCAATTTTTAGACTTGCGATTACCTGAGGAACTAATGTCACTGGATCATTTTGGTCAATGATGTGCCTTCTTAGTATGGGTTACATTAAGTATTACAAGACTGCCAAAACAATTGTATTTATGTAACTTCACAAACTATGACAATGAAGTTGTGATCTAGTTGCTCAGATTTTGATTTTACACTTTTGTAAAATCTGTGTTGCACCTTGTATTTTTTGTAAATGCCATTGTTAAAGTTTCAAGATAATACTCCAAGTTAGTAAAGGACAGGTGTTGTTGATCACCACTGTCAGGAGGTGAGCTTATAGGAAATAAGTTTAGAGAGAAATAAGAAAAAGTGTGATTTCATTGAATTGCAGAGCAAGTTTGAAGGGTGAATGGCTTGCTGCTCCTAATTTACATGTTCATAAAATTTGGCTGATATTTTTCTGATGCCATCGACTTATTATAACATTGTCCAAGAATTGTTTTTTAAATGCTCCTGTTATCAACAAGAAAAATTATTGTGTTACAGTACTGGGTAAAAGTCTCAGGCACATTTCTCAGGTGCCTGAGATATTTGCACAGTACTGTAATAATTTTATCTATAGCACTGTGCTGCCGCCACAGAAAACAAATTTGATTTATGTGAGTGATAAACCTGATTCTGATATGGATCTCTCTTGTGGACTCAATGGAAGGGAGGCGGGGAGAGGGAAATCATGGTTGGGAGGGAGAGGGGAGGGTAGTGGGAAGCACCAGAGAGACATTCTGTAATGATCAATAAACCAATTATTTAGAATCAAATGACCTTGCATGGTGCCTTAGGGCTGGGTGTGTCTTCACCTGTGCTACCACTTGCCCTTGGCACTCCTTCTCCGCCACCTGTCCCACACCCCTCCACCCTCACCATTCCCCACATCCTTTGCTCCCACCACACTCAGTCTCCACTCCATGTTGATGAATACAGTGCTGTACAAAAGTCCTAGGCACCCTGGTTATCTATCTATATATAATAATATATAGTTTTTTCCCCCAGAACTCTGCAATGGGATATTTTACACTCCGAAGGGAGCAAATGGAAATTGAACTTGACATGGATTAAGGGAGGAAGATGAAATTTTTAAGGGGAACATGAGGAGCTTCTTCACTCAAAGGGTGGTGAGAGTGGAAGAAGCTGTCAGCAGAAGTGATGGATGTTGGTTCGACATCAACATTTAAGAGAGATTTTGATAGGTACTTGGATGGAAGTGGTATGGAGGGCTATGGTCTGGGTGCAGGTCGATGGGAGTAGGCAGAGTAGCTCGTTAAGCTGGAAAAGCCTGTTCCATGCTGTGTCTCAAAATAAAATTTAGAAAAAATAGGAAGGTAGATGTGTGTATTTAGTATCTAGTAAATAATGTAATGACACTCAGGATGAAACGTAAATGAAGCAAGTGTCCTGCTGTCTGAGTTAATTGGCCGGGATACCAAAGTCACTCTTCCTGTTCTCTTGCATCCATGCAATGATATGATCACCTCATTTTACAGCATTAAAGTAGGTGCCTTCGACATTACTACACTCCCTAGAGATCCTGGATTATTTAAGCTTCTGGACAGAGGTAGCTTCTTCTAATTTGGAAGGAAGAATTCTTGAAATGAAGAAAACAGTTTCTAAAATGTTATATTTTGAAGAAGCTGATGTTAAAAGGTTCAAAAGGTCACTATGGTTGACTGACTGGAGGGATGAGTTGGGCAAAAAGCTGAATGAATTAATTTGGACAGTTTATAACATTTTAAAGGAATTAAGTATCGAACTAGATTGGATGCAGAATTTGAAGAGAGAAAAGCATACAAGGTGTTTAATATACTTTCGGAAAGAGCAGCACTGGGAGATTTATGTTGTTGAGGAATTGGGGCTAAAATGAACATAATTTGAAGTACCTTAAACAAGATGGCAGTAAACAACACGGAGATGTTAGCCAAGTTTATATTAATAAAGTGATGTGTGTAGAATACTTGTGGCTGCGGACTGTGCAGCTGAAACAAACACCAAGATAAAGGGCACACTTTAAAGATAAATGTTACATTTAAGGAAAGGGAGATTGCTGAAGCTCAGGCCTTTAAACTCTAATCCTGTGGTTATACAGGAAGTGGCTTTGATAACTGCAGTTGCTGTAGATAATTTTTAATTCACTAAACTTGGTCTGACCATGTTCCAGAGAATCAGAAAGAAAAATTTTAATTTCTTTAGGATATCATTTCAGTGCAGTCACCATCAGCATCAACATCATTATCATCATCATTGTGTGCTGTGTCATATGACGTGGGTCATCATGGTCTCCCAACTTTAATCTGATTCTTTTAACTTTCCATGACCATGATGGTTCTGGGCATTTTTTACAGAAGTAGCTTGCCATTGCCTTCTTCTGTGCAGTGTCTTTACAAGATGTGTGACCCCAGCCGTTATCATTACTCTTAAGAGATTGTCTGCCTGGTGTCAGTGGTCGCATAACCAGGACTTGTGATATGCACCAGATGGTCATAGGACCATCCACCACCTGCTCCTGTGGCTTCACGTGACCCTGATCAGTGGTCTAAGCAGGTGCTACACCTTGCCCAAGGGTGATCTGCAGGCTAGGAGGGAAGAAGAGCCTTACTTCTCCTTTGGTAGAGGCGTATCTCCACTCTGCCACCCTCCAGTGCAGTGCCATTTAGAAAAGTACAGGAGCATTTAATTGGAATAATGGAAACTTTTGTCGCACAGTATTTTGGTATCTGTGGAAGGAGACTAATTAAATGTTCCATGTTTTGATTGAAATGTTATCTCTTTCCACAGATGATACATGAGCTTCAAAGTATCTGCATTTCCTGTTTCATTTTGAATTTCCTGTATCTGCAGTTACTTTGAATTTCTATCACCATTGATTACTTAGTCAATTCTTATCTTGCTCTTAGTATTTTTAGACCTTAAGATATAGAAGCAGAAATAGGCCGTTCAGCTCTTCAGGTCTGCTCTGCCATTCCATCGTGGCTGATTTATTATCCTTCTCAATCCCATTCTTCTGCCTTCTCCCCATAACCTTTGATGCTCTGGCTAATCAAGAACCAATCGGCCTCTGCTTTAAATATACCCAATGATTTGGCCTCCACATCTGTCTTTGGCTAGGAATTCCACAGATTCACCACCGTCTGACTAAAATTCCTCCTCGTCTGTTCTAAGTGGGTGTCCTTTTATTCTGAGTCTAAGATCTTAGTATGTGTTAACCTTTTAGTAGGCAATATACCTTAATGATAAACTTCTGGTTACAAAACTCTGGAATGATCAAAAACTGTTGAAGATGCTATGTAAATGCAAGTTCTTTGCTTTGTATTTCATTGATGATAGATTTCCTATTACAATGCCGTAAAATATGTTTCTTTTTCTTTGATTCCTGCTTCAGGAAGAAGTGTAAATTGACACCGCTCAAGGTAGGGAAAATTGCATAGTATTACATCTGAGAGTCTAATGTGGTACCTGTTGACAATGTGACTAACTTAAGGAGGTGCTCTAAATTGCATCTTGGCCCAGGAATAATATATAATCACAGGAATGTGCAGAAAATCTACATTTGTAGTACATTAATGGTATCACTAAAAGGCATACTTTTGACAATTTTTCAATGGTAATTCTCAGCATCTCCAATTATTCTGTGGATGAGAATATATTGATGTTATTTTTCTGCATTGTAGTTGTTTGAGAGCAGATGCCCATTTCAGTTGATGCATTTCCAAACTTTCAGATGCCTCCCAAAAGTGTTGTAAAGGCCCGGGCAAGGGCTCCACCCAAACGAAAAATGGCAGAGGAACTCAAACCAGGAGAAGTGATGACTGACACTGGAAAAAAGCAATGGAAAATTGGGAAGCCGATTGGGAAAGGTGGATTTGGGCTCTTGTACCTGGGTAAGTACACAGACCATGGTGCGTATGTAATGATCCAAAGTAAAGAGTACTATTGGGATGACAGATGGACTATGTTCCCTGGTTTCTTTCGGGAAGCAAGAGAAAATATTGTGTCTTTGGCGATGTTTTTTTTTGCTTCCTCACTGGCTACAGTAGGACTAGAAGATTAGAGGGTGGCAAATGTTATTCCTTTGTTCAAGGAAGGTAATATGGATAATCTTGGGAATTTTAGACCAGTGAGTCTTACATTAGTGGTCGGCAAACTACTAGAAAGATTTCTTAGAAACAGGAATTATGAACATTTGGAGAAATGTAGTCTGATTAGGGATAGTCAGCATGGCTTTGTGAGGGGCAGGCCGTGACTCATGAGCTTGATTCAATTCTTCCAGGAAGTGATTCAAATCAAATTAAAGGCAGAGCAATGATGTGTATATGGAATTTAGTAAGGTGTTCAAGGTTTCCCATGACTCCTAGAGAAAGTCAGGAGATATGGGTCCAGAGAAATTTAGTTGCATGGATTCAGAATTGGCTTGCCCACAGAAGACAGAGGGTGGTTGTAGATAGAGCATATTCTGTTTGGTGGTCATTGACCAGTGCTGTTCTGCACGGAATTGTTTTGAGATCCCTGCTCCTTGTGCTTTTTCTAAATGACTTGGATGAGAATGTGATGGGTGGATTAGTAAATCTGTGTATAACACAAAGGTTGGAGGTGTTGTGGATAGTGTAGAAGGTTATTCCATTGAAAAGCTAGGCTGAGGATTGGCAGATGGAATTTATCCAGAAAAGTGTGAAGGGATTCATTTTAGATGGTTGAATTTGAGGAGGAAATGCAGGGTTAATGGCAGTATTCTTAGCAGTGTAGAGGAACAGAGAAATTTGTGGTGCACGTCCATGAGTCTCTAAGTTGCAGTGCAAGTTGATAGGGTAGTTAAGAAAGCGTATGGTGTATTGTCCTTCGTTAGTCAGGGGATTGAGTTCAAGATCTGCGAAGTAATGTCGCAACTCTGTGACCTCTGATTAGATCACACTTAGAGTTTGTGTTCAGTTCTGGTTGCCTCATTATAGAATGGATGTGGAAGCTGTAGTGAGGGTGCAGAGGAGATTTAATAGGATGCTGCCTGTATTAGAGAGCATGTCTTATGAGGCTAGATTGAGCAAGCTAGGGCTTTTCTCTCCATAGCGAAGAAGGATGATAGTTGACTTGATGGAGGCGTATAAGATGTTAGGAGGCATACTGTAGATGGAGTGGACAACCAGCAACTTTTTCCCAGGCTGGAAGAGACTCATACAAGAGGGTAAAAATTTATGGTGATTGTGGATGAAAGTTTAGGGGGAGTGTTGGAGAGGCTGTTAGATAGGCACATGGATAAAAGAAAAATGGAGATCTATGTAGGAGGGAAGGGTTAGATTAATCTTGCAGTGGTTTAAAAGGTTGGCCAAAGGACCTGTACTGTGTTGTACTATTCTACGTTCAATATTCTAAATCTCTAAACCTTGGAAGATTGGGGTGTCAATTTCATTTTAAGACATAGTACTGTAAGTACATATTGTGCATCAACAAACATTCTGAAGTTTTTAAACACAAACTTCGAATTTTACGAACTGCTTGTATCCTTGTAAATCATTGTAATTATACATCCATTATCTGAAATGTATCACACAGTTAAATGTAGTTGTTCAACCTTTTGAAATTATACAAGGGTCAGTTTAATTTGTATACTTGTGTTCTTGTTAATGTAAAATAAATAGGCAAGTGAAAGCAAAACTGGGGTATAAAATCAGTTTTATGTCCAACTGACAAAGGAACTAATTTAATTGTCACCTTTGTGGGTTGAATTTGATGCATTTTTAGACTAGTTTAAGGTGCCTTCCCGCTGTATTTGTCTGCATTTGGCCCATATCCCTCTGAATCCTCTCTATCTATGAACCTGTCCAAAAGTCTTTTAAGCAAAGTAGTTGTACCCACCCCTACCATTTCTGTTGGCAGCTCACTCCATATACCTACCATCCTCTGAGCAGAAGACTGTGACTCCACCCCCCGGCATCCTCTCTCCAGGTCCTCTTTAAGAGCCTTTTCTCTTTTGACTTAAACCTAAACCCTCTGGTTTTAGACTCTCTCAGTCAAGGACTGACCTTCTATATCCAATATTATTTTATATATATGAACCTTTGTAAGATCACCCCTCAATCTCTTTCAATGTTCAAAGTAAATTTTTTATCAGAGAAAATATATGCTGGCATTCACAGTAAATACAAAGAAACACCATAGAGTCAATGAAAAACTGCACATAACAAGACAGACAAACAACCAATGTGCCAAAGATGACAAACTATAAAAATACAAAAATAAAAAAATAAACAATAAATGTCAAACATAAGATGAAGAGTCTTTGACAATGAGTTCATAAGTTGTAGTAACAGTTTAGTGATAGGGTGAGAGAAGTTATCCCTACTGGTTCAAGAGCTTGATGGCTGATTTAATTGTTCCTGAACCTGGTGGTGTGTGTTCTGAAGCTCCTGTACCTCCTTCCTGATGGCAACATCCTTGTGAAACTTTGAGCCTACTTAATTAAGCATGTTTGGGGAGCTGGGTTGTAACCCAAGTATTGGTTAATAAATCTGGTGGTTTGTAAATATATGTACAAAATCAAGAGATATTATTAAAGCACGTTTTAATTGGGAGGTGCATTTGCTTGTAAGTATCGTTTTGCCACATTCATTGCTGACCCTAGGGATTGAAAAGCCTGTTGACATTTCATTTTGGCATGTACATAGTCACTTGGATGGGACACTGGAGAACTGCTGGAACTATAGCTCAAGTATACATCTCTAGGAAAGGAAATAAATACAAGTGAAATGGTGCTTGTTGTCAGAACAATTCACCCAAAGGATTGTTCAATGTGTTGTCAAGATTCCCATCTGAATTTCTGATTTTTGGTTTGGTTTGTGAAACTTGAGAAAACATGTATACATCATTATATTTTGTTTTATGTTACTGCATTTCACTTGAGGAAAGATATCTTAATTTGGATCAAGTTCTCTTCCCTTGTGTATGCAATATTAGCTTAGGCTGAGTACCCGGGGAGTTTGCACACCAGCTCACTGATGTCTTCACAGACATCTTCAACATATCCAGCCCCTCCCTGTACCATCACTACTTTATCATTTCCTGTCAGTCATCTTACATACAGACACTCCTGTGCCTAGTATCACTTCAAGGGCGTATGATCAATCTTTATAAAGTACTGTGTAAAAGTCCATGTGGAACCTTGTCAAATGCCTTACTAAAATCCATATAGATCACATCCACTGCACTACCCTCATCTATATGCCTGGTCACCACCTCAATCAGGCTTGTTAGACACGATCTAAGCACATGTCTCTGGTTAAGCTGCCTAAGACTTTTGCACACTACTGCTGCCACAAAAAACAAATTTCATGGCCTATGTGAGTGATGATAAACCTGATCTGATGTGTCAAAGTAAAATTTATTATCAGAGTACATACAACCCCGAGATTCTTTTTTTCTGCTGGCATATTTAGCAAGAATATAGAATAGTACCTGTAAACAGGATCAATAGACAACAAACTGTGCAAATACAGATGTAAATAAATAGCAATAAATAATGAGCTTAAAATGATAAGAGTGCTTAAATGAGTGATGTTATCCCATTTTGTTCAAGAGGCTGATGGTTGAGGGGTAGTAACTATATAGGTCTCTTGTGGACTGAGAGTGGGAAAAGGGGCAGGGAGAGGGGAGGGAGCAGGAAGCACCAGAGAGATGTTCTATAATAATCAGTCAACCAATTGTTTGGAAACAAATCACCTTGTCAGGTGTCTCAGGGCTAGGTGTGTCTGCTCATGCTTTTGCTCCTGCGCCACCCGCCCCCACCTTGGCAGTCCTCTGCCACCTGCCACACGCTTCTCCTGCAGCACTACACCCTCACCATTCCCAACATTGTTTCATCCCATCACATGCAAATATGGTACTGTGCAAAAGTCTTGGGCAGCCTAGCTATATATATATATATATATGTGTACTCTGTATTTGTGTAGTATTATCTAAATTAGATTAGGCTGAGTACTTAAGGAGTGTGCAGACCAGCTCACTGATGTCTTCATGGACATCTTCCAACACATCCAGCACCACTTCCATCCAGAGAAACAATTATTTTATTCTACGTTATGTGTGCTAGAAATGACATTAAACAATTGAATTTTGAGAAAACGTGATAAATTTCAAAGTGCAGCCAGCTCAATATTCTGTTCATCACTGTCCTGTAAAGCAAAGATTTATCAGGACGTAACATTTTGATCTTTGTTGCATCTGTTTGTAATTTTTTATGGATTGCATTTGTTGCACATGTTCACCATCCATTAGTCAGTTTGATCTCAGTGTTTTACATTGGAATTGAACTATGAATTAATTCATGATGTCTTATGCTTTCAATTTGCACTTTTTATTTTGCAGTACATGCATTATTTTGTAACTTGCATATATATAGCCTGTATTAATTAACTGTGAGTTTGCATTAATCGCGGGAAACTTTGTTATGGAGAGTTCTCTATAGAAGCATTCGTGGTGAAAATTAACATATGCTCATATATATTATCAAATGAGAATTGAAGTGTATAGGGCATAAAGGTGTGTTCATCCAGTGAATAAAACCATTCCTATGAAAGTCACTCATTCCCTATGTGCATATGAATGTAATTAATAATCATTTTATATCAGAAGTAGGGGGATATAAGGCTATTTATAAATAGAGTATATATGATTTATAGGAGGTATGGAGAAATTTGGTACAGTAGACCAAATTTATAAAAGCCTATTCATCTCTAAATTATTCTGGTTAGGCATGTGTTGTATTGATAGAAAATTACTATGTATCCAATGTTTTTTGGATGTGACAAACGACTTGGGGATATATTCCAATAAATCTAATCTCAATGAACCTGGCCACTTAGGAGCAAAAGCAAAACGTAAGTACTCTAGCCCAGCAGGTTACTGGTGAACTTTGTGCATCTAAAGATTCAATTTGTTCTGCTTTTGTATAGTTTTCAGCATTTGGAGCTTCCAATTTGGATTTTGATTCAATTATTTCCTGAGTCTACCATTGAGGGTTAACTATGTCACTCCATTACTAGTCATAATAATAACTCTTTGATAGAGCATTTTTCATACAGACAATGTAGTTCAAAGTGCTCTATAATGGGATAAATTTCAAACATGAAAATAATAATAATAAAACCATGAAAATAAGCATGGAAGTCATGTGATCTTAAGCCCACTCTATCTTAATCCTGTTTCATTTCCTTAAGAATGGTTCCATAAAACAGCTGAATTTACTCTTTCATAGTATGTGCATTTTTTAAAATGGGTGTTGACAAATGTTGGAGTTAATATTTTAATTGACTTATTAAATTTATATTTTAATTTTGTTTTAGCTGATGAAAATTCAGTCAAGACAGTTGGCAATGGTGCTTCATATGTCATTAAAGTGGTAAGTACAAGAAAATTTAGATCTTTTTAATGTTAACTTGTGTTAAATGAATTGAATTGAAACGCACTGGTAACACAAAATTCAGGCATTTTCCTTGAATGCCCATTTCTAGCCAGTTAACCACCATAATCTAAACTGTTTTGAGTGATCTGGACTATATTTATGCCTCTGAAAATGTCCTGCAGCCTACCTGGCTAGCTTAAAGTCAAGTAACTTGGTTTATAAATTGTATGTAGTTGTTCAGTTTAGAATGTTTGATGTCTCCTATAAGACCTCATTTATGTTTTTTTGGGGCAGGTTTATTTGTATATATTCATCTGTTTCTGTTCTACAGGATAAAATGTATAACTTGGGACTTTAACAGACACTAAAAAGAGTAACTACGTGAATGTAGTGTTTCCTCTTTCCACTTATTTGGATAGGATTTGTTGCCAGCATTTGCCTCCAATATGCCTTTACTACTAAACCCTAGTAGTGCATTCTTGTCCCTAGAATCATAGAACACTACAGCACAGAAACAGGCCCTTCAGTCCATCTAGTCTGTTCCAAACCATTAAAATGCCTAGTCCCGTTGACCTGCTCTTGGACCACAGCCCGCCATACTCCTCTCATCCATGTACTTATCCAAATTTCTCGTAAGTGTTGAAATCGACCCTGCATCCACCACTTGCTTTGGAAGCTCGTTCCACACTTTACCACCCTCTCAGAGAAGTTATTCAACTCTCATGTTCCCCTTATGCATTTCATCTTTCACCTTTAACACATCACCATTGTAATCTCACCCAACTTCAGTGAAAAAAGCCTGCTTTCATTTTTGGCCTATGTACACCCCTCATAATTTTGTATACCTAATCTCTACGTTCTAGGGAATAAAATCCGAACCTATTCAACCTCCTGGCAACATCCTGGTAAATTTTCTCTGCACTCTTGCAGTATTATTTGCATCTTATCTGTAGGTAGGTGACCAAAACTGGACACAATACTCCAAATTAGGCCTCACCAATGTCTTATACAACTTCAATATAACATCTCAACTCCTGTGCTCAATACTTTGATTTTTGAAGGTCAATGTGCCAAAAGCTTTCTTTCTGACCCTGTTTGCCTGTCATGCCACTTTCAAGGAAATTCCCTTGTAATTCACTTCTCTTAAAAACCAGTTTGCTGATGTTTTGCCATTTAAAAAAACAATTCCATTGATGTGAAATGTTAAATTGTTTCTAGTTTTACGGATGGTCCAGTACTCCTAAACTTTGATGTTGGTTGTTGACTGCCTTGGACTACTACATTTCATTGATAATGTCACATAAGTTTTGAACATTGATTTCTCCAATTCTTTTTCAATTTTTTATTAGTATCGTAATGATAAAAATTAACATAACATAGTAATCATACAAAGTTATTGGGATTACGTTATTGTAATTATTATATATAAGTATAAACCCAGTTAATACATGGATATTAAATCTCCCAATCTTACAGGATCAAATATAGACAAATTAACATGAAAATGGGAAAAAAAAATACCCCTCCCAAAAAAAACACTAATCTACAAAATAGACCAACTAAGCTACAAAAAAAAAGACATGGGCTGTTGTGAAACATTAAAAAAAAGAACCATTAGTGTCATTAACTCCGCTGTCCTTAACATATACTAAAACGAAATAGAGTAATTTTGGAAAAGGTCAAATTACATCATATGAAAGTATTGAATAAATGGCCTCCAAGTCTTTGGTTCTCTCAAACTATGTTGTGTTTAAATTTAGAAAAAATTAGAGTGTTATTTATGATCCCTCTATTAAATTTGAAAAAGCATGAAATGTGGTGGGGGGATTGATCTCTTTCCAATTCAGCAAAACGGATCTTCTGGCCATTAGTGTAAGAAATGCAATCGTCTGACAAGCTGAAGATGTTAAAACATTTGGTTCTATCATTGGTAAACCAAAAATTGCAGTAATAGGGTGGGGTTGTAAATCAATACTCAAAACAGTTGAAATAATATCAAAGATATCTTTCCAGTATTTTTTAAAAAGAGGACTTGACCAAAACATATGAGTTAAAGAAGATATTTCGGAATGACGTCTATCACATATAGGATTTATATGAGAGTAATAACGAGCTAATTTATCCTTGGACATATGAACCCTATGCACTACTTTAAACTGTATCAACGCATGTTGAGCATATATAGAGGATGAATTAACTAACTGAAGAATTTTTTCCCATTTGTCATAGTCATATTTTATTGATCCCGGGGGAAATTGGTTAAATAGATAAAGTAATCTTAAGTTCCTTTTCCCAATCGGTCTTAACTTTATTAGATATGTCTGGACGCATTTTCATAATTAGATTATAAATGTTTGCTGTTACACCTTTCTGAAAAGGATTTAAACCTAAGATTTTCCCCAGAATATCCGATGAATATAAATTCGGAAAGGTAGGAAGAACAGTATTTAAAAAATTTATAATCTGTAAATATCTAAAGAAACGGGATCTAGGCAAATTGTATTTGTTAGATAACTGTTCCTGTTCAAAAGACATGAAACAATTATCCAAAAATAGATCACAAAATCTTGGTATACCTGTAGTTTTCCAAGCCAAATAGGCTTGATCCATGATAGAGGATTGAAAAAACAAATTAGATATAATAGGACTTGCAAAAATAAATTGATTCAACCAAAAAAATTTTCGAAATTGAAACCATATTCGTAAAGTATGTTTTACTATTGGGTTAACCATTTGTTTATGCAATTTAGAAAGAGAAAGGGGAAGCAAGGTCCCTAAAATAGAACCCAATGAAAACCCTTGTAAAGGTTTACATTCAAGATTTACCCAATGTGGACTTGAAGTTCTGTCCAAGTCCCATGACCAAAATTTAAATATCTAATATTAATTGCCCAATAATAAAATCTAAAATGCCAGACCCCCCTCCTATTTAAATTTCTGTAAGTATCTTTTACCTATCCTGGGATTTTTATTCTGCCATATATATGAAGAGATTTTAGAATCAACCTGGTCAAAAAAGGATTTTGGTATAAAAACTGACACCGCTTGAAATAAATATAAAAATTTAGGTAAAATAATCATCTTGATAGCATTAATCCAACCTATCAATGACAGAGACATTGGTGACCACTTAGTAAACAAAAGTTTAATCTGATCAATTAAAGGTAAAAGATTAGCCTTAAGTAAATCCTTATGCTTTTTTGTATGTAAAGAAATCGGTAACCAATTTAAATGGTAAACCTCCATAAATTGGAACCTGCATATTTGGAGGAAATAGATCACTCTTATTAAGGTTTAATTTATAATCAGAAAAATTACTAAACTGAGCTAACAAAGATAAAACAGCATGAATGGATTTCTCAGGGTTAGAAATATATAATAGAAAATTGTCTGCATATAATGATACCTTATGTATTTCATTCACACAGGTAATACCAAGAATGTCAGATGAATCTCGAATAGCAATTGCTAAAGGTTCAAGGGCAATATCAAATAATAATGGACTAAGAGGACATCCCTGCCTAGTACCCCGAAATAAACGTAAAAAGGGAGATTTTTGATTATTGGTAAAAACTGAAGCTACAGGGGTATAATATATCAATTTAATCCAAGATATAAATATTGGGCTAAAATTAAATTTCTCAAGCACAGTAAATAAATATGGCCATTCAACTCTGTCAAAAACTTTCTCGGCATCTTGTGAAAGAACACATCCTGGACTAGTAAGTGATGGAGTATAAATAATATTCATTAATCTCCTAATATTAAAAGATGAATAACGGTTTTTAATAAATCCACTCTGGTCCACAGAGATAATTTGAGGTAATACCTTCTCCAACCTAGTTGCTAATATTTTAGAAAAAAATCTTAGAATCTACATTCAATGGAGATACAGGTGTCCCTCGCTTTTCGAACGTTTGCTTTACGAAACCTCACTGTTACGAAAGACCTACAGGAGGTGTTTTCACTGTTACGATAAAAGGCAGCACGCGCCCCGAGCAGCCAAGCTTCTCCCCCAGAACTGCATTCTAGCCGGCATTGCTTAAACACGTGCCTGTGAGCAGCTGTTAGCAAGATGAGTTCTAAGGTATCGGAAAAGCCTAAAAAAGTTCCTAAGGGTGTTACACTTAGCATAAAACTAGACATAATTAAGCGTTTTGGTCGTGGTGAACGAAGCAAGGACAAAGTGAGTTTGGCTTGTGGAAGTTGACGAAGATGATGTTGAAGAGGTTTTGGCATCCCATGACCAAGAACTAATAGTTGAAGAGCTGATGCAATTGGAAGAGGAAAGGATAACAATTGAAACCGAATGCAGTAGCGAACGGACCAAAAGTGAAGTCGTCCAGGAACTGAACGTGAAGCAACTGCGTGAGATTTTTGCTGCAATGATAAAGTATGACTTTAATTTCGAAAGGGTACGTCGGTTTAGGGTATATTTGCAAGATGGTTTGAGTGCTTACAAAGAACTGTATGAAAGAGAAATGCGCGAGGCTAGCAGTCAAGCATACTATCGTTTTTCAAGCCTTCTACATCAGCCACAGCAGACGACGAACCTTGACCTTCGACATTGAGGCAGGCAGACATAGAAGAAGATGACCTGCCTGCCCTAATGGAAACAGACAACAACTCAGTGTCCCACCACCCCAACCCCCGGGCCGCGGACAGATACCGATTCGCGGAGAATGCAGCGGTAGCCAGGAGGCACCCAGCACATCTTTAAGAAAAAAAGCTGAAATAAACAAGCTAATTAATTAGGTGTCGCCCAGCACGTAAATGTCGGCCCAGATCAGAGGTGATTACCGATTAGCTTGTTTATTTCAGCTTTTTTCTTAAAGTTGTGCTGGGTGCGTTCTGGCTACCGCTGTATCCCTGCATGCTTCGTGGATCGGTATCGGTTAGCGGCCTGGAGGGTGGGGGCCACAGCACCACCCCAACCTCCAACTCAGCCTAACAAACCATCATCAGTGTGCTCAATGCTGTCTTCCCTATTCCGGTAAGCGATACTACACTGTACATTTATTATTTCTACTAGGCTGTGTATTTTTCTGTGTTATTTGGTATGATTTGGCAGCTTCATAGCTTAAAGGTTACTGGAGAGAGTGTTTCTGCCGAGAGCACTTGCGTGAGATTTTCGCTACGGAGAACAGTGCAGGCAATGATTGTAGAAAAGTATTTCTACTTTATATAGGCTGTGTATTTATCATATCATTCCTGCTTTTACTATACGTTACTGTTATTTTAGGTTTTATGTGTTATTTGGCATGATTTGGTAGGTTATTTTTGTGTCTGCGAACACTCACAAATTTTCCCCATATAAATAAATAGTAATTGCTTCTTCGCTTTACGACATTCCGGCTTACGAACCGTTTCATAGGAACGCTCTGCCTTCGGATGGCGGGGGGAAGCCTGTATCAGTCTGTATGATGCACAATCAGTAGGGTCTTTATTCTTTTTATAGAAGCGCCATAAAACGATTGTGGTAATTTACCTAATCTGATTGCTTCTTTAAAAGCTCTGGACAACCAAGGTGAAGGAATAGAAGAAAAAAACTTAAAGAATTCCACTGTAAAACTACCTGGACCTGGTGCTTTACCAGAATTCATAAAGGAAATAACACCTTTTATTTCTTCATCCATGATAGGAGTTTCTAATGTTAAAAATTCTTCTGGTGATAATTTTGGAAAATTCAGTTTCCTTAAAAGGTCATGCATAATGTTAGGATCATGAGGAAATTCGGAATGGTATAAAGAGGTGTAAAATTCTTGAAAGGATTTATTTATCTCATCATCATGTTTATGAATCTTAATAATTTGACGTTCAACCGAATCAATTTTCAATTGATTAGCTAGTAGTTTACCTGACTTATCGCTATGTATATAAACTCACTTCTGGTTTTCATTAATTGATTTTCAATTGAGGATGTTAATAATAAACTATGTTCCATTTGAAGTTCTACTCTTTGTTTATAGAGCTCCTTACTAGGAGTAATAGAATATTTCTTATCAATTTCTTTAATTTCCTCAACCAACTGAAGTGTTTCATTCTTAATACGTTTTTTCAAACCAGCAAAATAAGAAATAATCCGACCACGGATATATGCTTTAAAAGTGTCCCATACTGTCCCGATGGAAATTTCTTCCGTATTATTACTTTAAAAAAAGAGATCAATCTGTTCCTTCATAAACTTAACAAAATCCGGGTCTTGAAGCAAATTAGAATTAAACCGCAATCTGTCTGATAGTAGGAGATGTATGCATTAACTTGATAGAAAGTTTCAATGGAGCATGATCAGAAGTGGCAATAATGTCATAATTACAGTCAATTACAGATGGAATTAAATGAGTCTATAAAAAAAAGTAATCAATTCTAGAATATGAATGATAAACGTGAGAAGAATGAGAACTCTTTCTCATTAGGATGTAAAAATCTCCAAATTTCTGAAATTCCAGAGTCAATCATAAAAGAGTTGATAAGAATGGCCGACTTATTCAGTAAAGCTTGACTGGATATAGATCTATCTATCCAAGGATTTAAACAACAATTAAAATCACCACCCATTATCAACATATATTCATTTAAATTAGGAAATAAAGTAAATAAATACTTAAAAAATTCAGGATAGTCCACGTTCGGAGCATAAACATTAACCATAGCAACTTTTTTATTAAAGAGTAACCCAGTAATTAATAGAAATCTACCATTCAGATCTGAAATGATGTCATGATGAACAAATGTAATTGAGGAATCTATAAAAATTGAAACTCCTCTCACTTTGGCCTGAGAACTCGAGTGGTAATGTCTCTTCCAAAACCTAAAAAAAACATTGATTATCCCCTTTCCTCACATGAGTTTCTTGTACAAAAATAATATGAGCCTTCAGTCTTTGGAACACTTTAAAAATCTTGTTCCGTTTAATTGGATGGTTTAAGCCATTTGTATTCCAAGAGACAAAATTAATAGCCTGAGCTATATTTTAAATTTAACCCTCTGGTATATAAAGAGTTAACCAGAATGTAAACTTATGAAATCGATAGAGGAACAAATATTCAGAGAGGAACCGGAAGTCACTACACTGCAGACACTTTTGTAGTTTGGGATTAGCCCAATAGAAAATGAAAATAAAAGTAAAATTCCCCCCACCCTCCACCTGTAAAGTCCCAGAATTAAGCCCTAAAGGAGGGCAAAGAGAAAATGAACACTAAATCTACCCCCATTTCTTCAGAAGGCAACTCCAAAGATATATGTTTTAAAAAAGAGCTACCGGAAAACCAAAAAAAAAACCTTATACAGTAATAATCTTCATATTATGGTATCAAAAATAAACGAAAGAGGAAAGGGCCAAACCATATTATCAATCAATTACAGACATTAAATAATTGAAAATGGCACTTCAAAAAAAGAAAGAAAGGAATTATGGGAAGAAGAAATATGAAGAGATAGCATAGTAAAAAAATCAACCGCCATCTTAATTATGCAAGACTAAAAAACTAAATATTCCTCTGTACAGTAAAAATTTACCATCAAGTTGTTAGTAATAGTGTCAAAAATCAAATAAGAATACCTACGCTATTAACCAAAAATAAAAAATCTTGGAATTACAGAAGTCCATCTTCATACGATAATTATAGGCTTTAAAGAAAAAGCACATAAGAGCAAAGCTGAAACTGCGAGAGCCAGATATTAGTTAGAGTGAAGTGTCCGTAGCAGTTGGATAATGCTCATCCAGAAAACTTTGAACCGGACTTAAGGAATAGAAGATACGAGCTGAACTGTCCAGGGGAGAAATTCTTAATCGCGCGGGATACAATAATGCTGGTCGAAGACCCTCATGGTAATATTCCGGCATCAAAGGTATGAAAACCCACTGCTCCTTCATCACTTCGGGTCTGTAGTCTTCCACTGAACGGCACTGATATTGTTGAAGTTTAATCATACCTTGCCGACGGGCAACTCGGATAAGATGCTCTTTATCATAAACATAATGGAAACCGAGAATTACTGGCCTCAGTTTAAATCCGGGGCCTGGTTTTGAAAGTAATGAACGGTGTGCACGGTCAAACAGTGGAGGATCATCCGGCAATACAGAGCTAAACACATCCTTTAAAAGTTGAGAGAAGAATTTTAAATGATCACCTTCTTCAACATCTTCAGGAAGACCAATTATACGTAAGTTCTGTCTTCTAGATCGATTTTTCAAGATCAATAATCTTAGATTTAAAACGCTCCAGTTGTTCAGTCATCGAGGACAATTGTTCCAAACTTTGAATTTTCAAATCTCTCTCCTGAGCGTCACTATCCAATTCGGTAATTTTACTTTGTTGCTGTTTCACCGGATTCCAGTGATTCCAATTGAGTGATACCAATGAGAGCATACTCACCAACTGCATCTCAGTGTGGTATGGCAATTGTCCCATATCGGACCGCAAAGCACTCCAGCGTGTGGTGAAAACTGCCCAGCGGATTATCGGCACCCAATTGCCTACCATTGAGAACATCTACTGTAAAAGCAGCCTAGGCAGGGCGAAAAGCATTATCAGGGGTGCACCTCACCCTAACCATGGACTTTTTACTCTCCTCCCATCCGGTAGGCACTACAGGAGCCTCCGCTCCCGCACCTGCAGGCACAGGAAAAGCTTCTTCCCTGAGGCTGTGACACTGCTGAACCTCTCATCACAGCGCTAAGCAGTATTGCATCTGTATTGTACTGTCTCAGTACTTATATATTTGTGTGCTGTAGCACTTTTTTATTATGTAAATAACACTATTCATTACATTTCTGGTCAGATGCTAAATGCATTTCATTGGCTTTGTATCTGTACTCGGCACAATGACAATAAAGTTGAATCTAATCTAATCTAATCAAAGAGTCTGTAATTGGCTTTAAATCTTCTTTAAAACTTTGACGTTGTTGTGCGAGTTTTTCATCTCAGAGATTCAGCAGAGTATCATAAGTTAGTTCGGATTGCTTTTGGCTTCAGGTTTCTTCCTCCTGTTTCCATCGGAGTCTTTCCCACCTTTAGGATCCCGGGTTCTAGATCTTGTAGTTACTTCTTTACTCATTTCTTCAAATTTCACAGTCATAATTCAAGGAAAAATCAATAATATAGTTTAAATCTTTAAGTGTGGGTAAAAGTAAGTTAAATAAGGGTGATCATAGGTTAAAAAGAATAACGATAATGGAGCGAAGCCAGAATCAACCTCACTCCATGAGCGCCTCCTGGAGAATCTCGATTTCTCCAATTCTGGTAACTTTTCCCCCTCCCCCTTCCCTTTTCTTCTGTTCCCCACTCTGGCACCCCTAACCCTATCATATCTACCAGTCGGTGCCATTCCTCTTTCCCTTTCTCCCGTGGTTCACTCTCCTCTCTTATTAGATTCCTTCTTACCCAGCCCTTTACCATTTCCACCTATTGCCCACCAGCTTCTTCATCCTCCCTCTCCCACTCACCTGGCTTCACCTATTATCTTGCTTGTTCTCCTTCCCCTACTTGATCTTCTTGTTCTGGCTTCTTCCCCATCTTTCAAGTGCTCATGAAGGGTCTTGGCTTGAACTGTCAATTATTTATTCATTTCCATAGATACCGCCTAACCTGCTGAGTTCCTCCAGCATTTTGTATGTGTTGCCCTAGATTTCCAGAATCTTTAAAATTCCATGCATTTATAAGTGCACGCTCCCTCTTCTTTAGTCTTCAGGAATAATTTCACTGTTGTGCATGCAATTGATAGTTCTTTATTGCATAAAGTTATAACGTCCTGTTTGTCCTACTTATGTGTCTAAATGCATTCGTTTTATTGAAATCTCAGTCATTGGTATTACATTTTAATTTGAAATTTATACCTATAACAATGTATTAATGTTGATCATTCTGCAGAGGAGGTGTGGGCAGATTGTCTGCTAATATAGATTTTACTGCAGATTGAATAGTTTGCCATCGGCTCTTCACCCATAAAAGTGAGCATCAAGAGCAGTGTGTTTACCTCACAATTTTGCCAGCAGCCTCCATGATCCTGTTCTCCATGAGGGATGCAGATTTTAAAGTCAAAGCAGCGCCTGTTCATTTAAATGTGCATTTGATATCTGAATGCGATCATTGGAACTGCTGGTATCTCACTTTCTCGGCTTCACTGATTTATAGGAATTACTTATGCCTTTAAGATTCTGATTAGAATTATTAATAGATTTAATAGTGGGTAGGAGAACTGAAGTGGTTATCCAAACAATTATAGCTGAGTGTTCTCCTGCATTTTAATATTACCTTTGACACTTTATATGCTGTAACTACTTTTCGTTGGGGGAGAAAAAGACAGTTGCTAATTTGATTTAATTAAGCTTCTCTTGGGCATCACTGATAACATCTGGATTGATTTGTAACGTGTTGAAATAGCATTTAGACAATAATTTTGATTAACAGCGCTGCCCCATAGCTTTGGCCTGTTTGATTAGTCGTGTCTGCAAAAATTTGTAATAGAACATTGAACAGTGGAATTGTATGCAAAATATTTTACAATTTGCTTGTCTAATTAAATATGAAGCTTTAGAATGCTGGTCAGTAAGGGTTACTGGTTAAAATAATGCATCAAATGGAAACTTAACTGATCTGTTATCAATGAACATAGTTTGCTTTTTCTGTTATTGTGAACAAATTTCTTGCTAGAATTCTGAGCTGTAGAAGTTCCTGCTGCTTCTTGCCATATTGAACAAGTTTGGGTATAACACGAGAAGCTTGAGTCTTGATGCAGAGTCTCAGCGCGAAATGTCGACTGTTCACTCTTTTCCATTGATGCTGCCTGGCCTGCTGACCTCCTCCAGCATTTTGTGTGTGTAAACTTGGCTATAGATAGACATCTAATATGAGATTGATAATACTGTCCTTCCTCCTTTGGATCATAAATTAGGATTTATTCTGATATGAAGAGATAATTTGCGACAAAATAAATTGAATTTACCCAGTCAGACTCCATTCTTTTTGGTAAATTCCAGGTTCACAACCTAAAAGTATACCTGAAGTAAAACCTTAATTAGATTGGCTGGCAGATGGAAGCAGCAATCACAGTGGATGTTATTTTAGTTGTAGCAGAGTACAGATTGTTACTGTTTTGTATAATTTACTGCCCAAAGCAGTACTTTTAATCTACCTTTAAATGTTTGTTGGATTTGTGATTGTTTTATTTATTGCATATGTATTGTAGACTACATCTTTCATTAAGATTTGATGTAAGGCACAATGCATTTACTCTACAAAGTTAGGTTGCTTTCTTCTGAATGCCATCAGAGCCTTTTGAGAAGGAGTTGCACATGACTTCAGCACCTCCCTAGAATTTTCTGTTGAGTTTATACAGTAAATAATACCTTGAAATATGCCACCTTTATGATCTTCACATATTTGTAATATTGTATTATGGTCTAAGCAAATTTGAATTTTTTTCCTTGCAGAAAAAATTGCTTGGTGTCTCAATTAAAAAAACCATCTATGTTTTTTTTCTTCTCTAGGAACCCAGTGACAATGGACCATTGTTTTCAGAGCTCAAGTTCTATATGAGAGCAGCAAAACCAGAGCTAAGTGAGTTAATTTTGTGGCACATGAGAAATCAAAACTAGAACATAGCGCATTACTGGAATATTTTTAAGCAAACTTTGACACAGATTTATTTAAGGAATAGTTGGTCAGTGAAGTAGTTCTTGAGGATTGGATTAAATGATAAAAAAGGTGGCAAAACATGCGGGTTTGGAGGAGGTCCAGAGCAACTGAAAGCACAGCCATGTTTTTGGAGTAACTAAACTGGAGGGTGCTTGAAGCTGGAATTTGAGCATCTCAGTGGCAGTGTTCTCAGTGATGGAGAAGGGCAAGGACGGGGAATGATTTGAAAAGAAGAGTAAGAATTTAAAAATTATGATGCTCTTTATGAAGAAGAACTATAAATATCTGTGATTGAAAGAAAATAGTTAAAATGATCGAAGCCAACTGCAATAACATTTCTCCTTTCTTTGATACTGTTGCCTCTTGAATTCCCCAAGCAACCATTCATAGCCTCCTTCTTTTTCTTCTCACTGTTACCCCTTGAATGCTGTCATAGCAAAGAAACTGGCCCTTTGACATAAGGTGTTTGTTGACCTATCTATAGTAATTCTACTTGTTTGCATTCCCTCTATTCCTTGTTCATTCAAGTACTTGACTAGATGCTTCTTAAATGTTGATTCTATTTCTGCTTCTACCACTCCTCTAACCACTCAATCAACTGTACTGTATGTGAAAAATTTACTCCTTTAAACTTCCTCACTCTCATCTTAAACCCATGTCCTCTTGTTCTAGACAACCCTACCAAGAGAGAGGTTGCAGCTATCCAATCTATCTGTGCATCACTGTTTTATAAACCACTGTCATGTCACCTTCCAGTCTCCTCTTCAGAGGAAGCACCCAGCTTCCCAATCCTTTAACTCAAGCCCCCAATCTATGTAACTTCCTAGTGAATCTTTTCTGTACTCTGTCTTGCTTAATCACAAATTTCCTGTAGTGTGGTTAACAATGCAGGCCCCAATATTCCAAGTACGGTATTGTATCAGGGCAGCATGGTAGCATAGTGGTTAGCACAATGTTTTACAGCACAGGCAACCTGGGTTCAATTCCTGCCACTGACTGTAAGGAATTTGTACGTTCTCAGGGTGTTCTGGTTTCTCCTCATGGTCCAAAGACATGCAGGTTGGTAGGTTATTTGGTTCTGGTAAATTGTCCTCTGATTAGGATAGGATTAAATCGGGGATTGCTGGACTGCATGCCTAGAAGGGCCTATTCCGTGCTGTACCTCAATAAGTAAATAAAAAATATCCAACTGTCCCACCCCTTGTAGTCATTGCCTCAGCTAACGAAGGCAAAAGTACCATTTGCCACTGTCACTACCCTATCTGTGTTGCTACTTTCAGGATATTGTGCTAGTCTCTTAACTTTAATAGTCCCCAAGGCCCTGCTACTCACTGTTTATGCCTAGTTTGATTTACCTTCCGAAAATGCATCACATCACACTTGAACAAATTAAATTCGATCTGGTGTTCTATTGCCCACTTTACCACTTGCTCTAGATCCTGTAGTAACCTTAGACAACCAACTTTTACTGCCCACAAGAGCATCAATTTCGCAGTTTTCTGTAATGTAACAACATTCTCATCCAGATTGTTAATATATGTGGGAAAACACCAGGGGGTCAGTACCAGTTCCTTTGGCGCACTGGTCACTGACATCCAAGCTGGAGAAAAACCACCCTTTGCCTCCTAATACAAAGCCACTTTTGCATCCTATTGTGAACTTCAGGAAGGGAAGTTGAGGGAATATACACCAGTCCTCATCAGCAGTGAGGTTGTGCAGTTGTAAGTTCCTGGGTGTCAGCATCGCTGAAGAACTATCCCGGTTCCAACATACTGATGCGGCTACAAAGAAGGCACAACAGTGGCTATATTCCAGTAGGAGTTTGAGGAGATTATGTATGTCTTCAAAGACTCGAGCAAATTTCTACAGATTTACCATGGATGCTGGTAGCATCACCCATCTGGTATGGAGGGACTGCTGCACATGATTGGGAAAAAGCTGCAGAAGGTTGCCAGCTCAGCCAGCTTCATCATGGGCACCAGCCTCCCCCCAGCAAAAAAGACATCTTCAAAAAACAATGCCTCAAAAAGGCAGCATCAATCAATAAGGACTCCCACCTCCCAGGACATGCTTTCTTCTCATTGCTACTATCAAGGAGGAGGTGAAGAAGCCTGAAGGCATATACCTAGCTTTTTAGGAACAGCTTCTTCTACTCCACCATTAGATTTCTCTACTACTTAATTTAAATTTTTATTATATATCTTACTGTAATTTATAGTTTTTTTATGTATTGCATTCTACTGCTGCCACAAAATAACACATTTCACGACACA
Source organism: Mobula hypostoma (assembly GCF_963921235.1). Lineage (NCBI taxonomy): Eukaryota > Metazoa > Chordata > Chondrichthyes > Myliobatiformes > Myliobatidae > Mobula > Mobula hypostoma. Next base: position 11,473,812 of record NC_086097.1, read on the forward strand.
TGCCAGTGATGTTAAACCTGATTCTACTCCTTCGGAAACCATCAATTCCAACTTTCCAGATTAGCCTACAATATGGTACCTGGTCAAAAGGCCTTGCTGAGGTCCATATTGATGATGTCTACTCTCCTGCTCTCATCAATCCTCAGTCACTTGTGAGATGATTTCACATGCACAGAGCCATGCTGTCTATCCCTAGATGATGTTTATCCTTTCTAATGCAAATGTCTGGTCTTTCAGAACCCCTTCCAATAACTTTTCTTCCATTAATGAAAGGGTTACCAGCCTGTAGTTTCTTGACTTCTTCCTGCTGCTCATTTTAAATGTTAACTATCCTCCATTCTTCTGGAACCTCGCTCATAGCTAATAAAATTACAAAAATCAGTCAGAGACCCCACAATCTCCTCCCTGCTTCCCATAAATGTGCGTCTGTCTCAGCCAGAAACAGCGACTATTGAAGGGTCTGTTCCTGAAATGTCAACTACTTATTCTTTTCCATAGATGCTGCCTGGACAGCTGAGTTCCTCCAGCATTTTGTTTGTGTTACTTTGAACATGCTCGGATGCCCCTGGTTTGGCCCTGGGGATTTATCCACTTTAGTGCACTTCAAGACCAACAAATCATAAACCCGAGAGATTCAACAGATGCTGGAACTCCAGAGCAACACACGCAAAATGCTGGAGGAACTCAACAGGTCAGGCAGCATCTGTGGAAATGCTTAAACAGTTGACATTTCGGAGCCCCAACTTCAAGAGTCTTGTGAAGGGTCTCAGCCTGAAACATTGACTGTTTTTTCATTTCCATAGTTGCTGCCTAATTTGCTCAGTTCCTGTTTACTTCACTTGTTCCAAGATATTACTTTTTCTTCCTCTGAACTCATAAACTTCAAAATCCTTCTTTACAGTAAATACAGATGAGAAGCATCATACAGAAGTGATACTTTCTATGTATTTAACAACCTGAGATCTACTTACCACAGGTTCTCAGCTCCTTCACTTCCTCTAAATTGTCAGTTTGCTTTCCTTTCGTTTAGTAATGTAAGAACAGAATTTTTTTCTAAGTAAATTTTGAAAAAAACAGAAGACATCAACTTTGATTCCTCCCACAAATATTATTTCAATACTATGGTGTTTTTGGCAGTTGCAGGATATCGAACCAGATGCTTGATCCCAGGATAAACATACTTCTACTTGCATATCATTGCTCAGCCCCTTTTTCTGTCAGTGCCTAAATGCTGCTGAAAACCTTATCCACAACCAGCATTTTCCAGTACTCTATGGACATATTCTGACATTCTCTCCTTAAACTTGTGCTCATCCAAATCTCTGCTGCCTAAGTCATAGAACATTGAACAGTAGAGCACAAGAATAGCCCCTTTGGCCCACAGTATTATGCTGAACCAATTAAATTAGTAATCAAATGGTCAACTAAACTGACCTCTTTTACCTATACAATGTCCATATCCTTCCATTTTCGTCACATGCATGTGCCTATCTAACCATCTGTTAAAAGTCTGTAATGATTCTGCCAACCCAGGCAGCGCATTGCAAGCACCCACCAATCTCTACCTTTTAAAATAAAAACTTGCCCCCTTACATTTCCTTTGAAATTACTGTTTCTCACCTTAAATGCATGCCCCTGATATGAGACATTTCAACCCTTGGAAAATGATGTTGATTATCTCCTCTACTATGCCTCTCATAATCCTATATACTTCTATCAGATCTCCCATCAACCTCCACCGCTCCAGAGGGGAAAAAACAAGTTGGTCCGCATTTCATTGCGGCATATGCTCTTTAATCCAGGCAACATCCTGGTAGATCTCATCAGCACCCTCTGCAAAGCCTTGATGTCTTTCCTATAATGGGGCAACTAGAAATGTGTAAGTCAGAAATCAAACTGAATAGATCTGAATCAATTGACTCATTAAGGATATTGTTAAGATGGTGTTTGTTAGGAAAGTCACCCTGTTTTTAACTTTATCTGGTAAACCTAGCCACATTATCACACGTAGTTTTATACTTAACAACAGATTCTGAGTCAGTCACGTATGATTGTCATTATACTTGGTGATTGGAATTATTTGTGTGATTCTAAAAGTTCAGCTTGTATAACTGCTTGATGCCCAAAAATAATTATTTGAAACTTGCAGTATTAGTCCTTTAGGAGGCAGCATAGAATATGGTTAGATAGTTAATTCTGTAGTAGCTAAGATTTTTTGACATGTATGTAAGTTCCTGGGTTTTAACATGCCCTGAAGTGATCATTCCATAGTCCCTGGATACTTTGTGCTTGACTGTTAATTTTTATTTCCTGATTGCCAGGGCAAGGGAGGGATTTAGTGTGAAATCCTCCTTTTGCTCTCATTTGTATGCATTTTCATGCAGATCAGTTTGAAAGTGATAGTAAAAGGAAATTGCAGACATTAAAGTGGTGGCCATCAAAAATAAGAGAAACAAAGTGTATCTTTAGACTGCGAAAGAAACAGAACTTGCCATTCACAGTAGTTTTCACGTTAAATGTTTTTAGATGTGTCTGGCATGGCATAACATGTAAACCTAACCATTAAAATGAGTGCCAAATAATAAAATGTACATATATGAGTGGTTTCTGGTTAATTTGTTTATCGGTTAATCATGGCAGCTGCTTATTGGGCCAACTCTTATCAAAAACGATGTGAGAAAGTAGCTGGAGTACTTTTTGTTTATTTGCAATACTATGGTGCTTGATAGGGGCAGCAGATTGTTGCTGAACAGTTTCTAACTAGCATCAATCACGTGCACTTGCATGGCTGTTAGATACTATAGCATGCTCAGAGTGAACAGTTTTAAGATAGCGCCAGATGCATGAGTTTTGTGTTCAAAAAGCAGTGATTTTTGTCGCTGATAGTTGGTGAGAAATAAGCAGTAAGATCATTCAGAACTGTTCTGCTCACTGCAGTTTCAAGCATTCAGGCTTAGAGATGTTAGAAACGGCCTGGAGGGAAAAGTTTGGAACTACGAAGAACTTGGAAGTTTTCAACAATCATCGGGAATGCTACCTTTGGTCCCCACTGGACGCTCAGTTCCCAGCTAAGGCTCCAAGTAGCTGTTTGCATGTGACAGTGGCCACACCCCGGTACAGTGTTTCAACAGGGGAACTAACCCAGGGAAGCCAGTGGGCCCTCGTACCCCAGTCAGCTAGCAATATGCTTATCATACCATGCGAAGTCAGTTCCGGCAGTCTGGGCAATCTACAGTGAGGTCCAGTGGCCAGGAGGGTAGTTGTGTAATGCTATGTGGCGAGCCAAGGGCATGCTAAGGCCCAGAAGAAGTCATGGTCATCCACTTGAACCAAAAAAGACCTTAGTTCTGATGTCTACTCGTACCAGTGGACATAGACTTCCGAGGTTGAGAAAATGGAACTGCCCCAGTACAATGGCTTTTCCACTTTTAAAAACTCTCCTGTACAGATTTCCTGTCATTGTCATATACAATGGGCAACCATCAGTCGTATTGGTAGTGTTCTAATTTGTTCTGTATTTAATTTATATACATAATTTGTTATTCTGTTGTCTTTTTTATATCTTTTCTATTTCCATGAAACTTCAGCTCATTGGTGCAGCCACTTAGTTGGGCCAAAATGCGTTCCCAATGTGTCCCGATAACCCCGAAATCCACTGTGTTAGATTAATTAGCTAACTGGGAAAAATGTATTTTCAAAATGTGGGACTTTTAAGGGGCAGTTGCTGTCACTGATGAAATAGAATTTTGTCTATCTTGTACATAAATAGGAAATAACAAACTTAGAGCTTCAAATCTGTGAGGGGGGGAATTATACAGTTATCATTGTACTGTTACATTTATAAACTCTAAATTAGGTGGTAAATGGACAGTGTCACACTTGTCACCTCAAAATATCTGAACTTGCAAAGAGATGGCACCAATCTTCTGCTTTTCCATCTAACTGATTGCTCTGAATGTTCAAAGATTTGCAGATATGATTGTTTCTCATGAAAAGTGGAAATTTAAAAAATTAATTTGGGATATAAATAAAACAACTCTTGAATCCAGATCAGGTAGCATCTGTGAGAACAGAATTAATGGTTTTAGTTATGTTCTTTCATCTTGAACCAGAAGTTAGAAATCAAACTTGCAGAAAGGAGGGAGAGATAGTGTGAATGTTGGGATATTATTTCCCAACTTCTGCTTGTATCCTCTGCCATATGACCCAGAGAAAGAGTGAGGTTCCCTTTGTTTCAGCCACTTCACGAGCCTCCACGTTCAATGAAAAATGTATTACTTCCTCTATCTTCCAAGTAATCCCAGCACCAAACACACTTTCCCCTCTGTTTCAGCATTTGTATGGGCCACTCCCTTTGTGATTCTGTTTCTGCCAGAACCCACTTCCTTAAACACCCCCCCCCCCACTTTTGGTTGCATTACTTTCCACACTCCCTCCAATAACCATCAGCTTTTGGCCTTAACACCATTCCAACAAAGCCCAATAAATGCATGAGTAAGAGCATCGCATTTTTCATCTAAGTATATTATGCCTTCATAATCAAGCAGTTTCAGATTGCTGATGTTTCCTGATTTGCTGAATCTTTCCAGCATTCTGTTACTTCAGCTTTCCAGCAGCTGCAGTGTTTCAGATCTCATGGTTCAGCATGGTATATTCTTCTCTCCTCCTATCTCATTCCAATTGCTCTGTTTCCCTCCACCAGATAGATCTACTGCAGCTAACAATTTTTCGCTCCCCTCTCTAAACTGTCAACACAACCTGATGTATCATTTAACCTCTCATGGTCCACTATCACTAATGTTCTTTTCATCCTTCCCCCTTCTCATTGACTAAACTTGTTTCATGATTAACTGTTACCAGTTCTGAAGAAAGGAATCAACTTGAAAATGTATTTCTCTATCCATGGGTGTTGCCTGACCTGGGCATCTTTTACTTATAGCTAAATTATTCTGCTTTATCCCCTTATTTCCTACAGTTCAAAGCTGGGTTTCTTCCCGGAAGTTGAATTATCTCGGTGTGCCCAAGTATTGGGGGTCAGGACTCTATGATAGAAATGGCAAAAGGTATGAAAAGAATCTGTGCATCATCTTCAAAACATTATTTAACTGTCTCAAGGTTATTGATAGGTGAAGGAGCATTATTAATTGACCTCGATGAGGAGGACTGGTTATGCAGTGACATTATATTTTCTCAAGTAATAATTCTATATTTTAGGCCTGAGGTGAAAATTTTATTCAGCTACAAGTAAAGTAAAATACATTTGGTGTATTATTGATGACTCATATGAGGGAGAGTTATAACTGGAGTTTCTGATTTTCATTTTGAAAATCAAAACATCATTTTGTAGATTCTGGGAATATAAAACAAAAGTAGAAAATGTTGGAAATACTCAACAGGTGAAGTTGTATAGTTGTATCTGTAGAAAGAGAAACCAAATCAGTTTTTCAAATTGAAAGCCCTTTGTCAAAGTTTCATTTATTATCAAAGTATACAACTCTGAAATTCTGAAGACTTGAAAAAAAGCCTACAGTCCAAGTCCGCATCCAACACACAGAAAACCTGGGCAACATTCTCCCTCTTCATAGCAGAGTGATCTCACCAAAGATTTAAAAAAGACAGTCTCCCCTCTCTGGCAGTAGAGCGATCTCATCGGCGATAAAAAGACGGTCTCTCCTCTCCGGCAGCACAGCAATATCCCAAAGATTAAAAAAAAACAAGCAGCTGGTGTTACGATCTCCCTTGTTGCTTAAGTCGGTGAGCAATGAAAGCTTTAATCGGCAGAATAGAGTCAGACGTTGGCTCGTGCCCGCGGTCGTCTCGCCATGAGGTTTTCGCAAGCTGCCCCTGTCTCCTGGAATCCCCTCGGAGACTGCGGAGTGCTGAATACCCATATGATCTTCAAACTGCAAATCGTAGACTCCAACAGTTCCAGAAACACATTCAAGATGAAAAACACATGTAAAAGACATAAAAGGAGTGAAATATATGGTTCCATGGTCTATCCAGAAGACGTTGATCGAAGGAGCGTAGTACGCAGGGGCCATCTTGACCAAAGAACTGTAAAGTTCAAAGTAAGTTTATATGTCACCATATTCAAGATTCATTTTTTTCTGGGCATTCACGGTAAGTACAAGAAGTGCAATAGAATCAACGAAACACCACGCCTAACAGAATGGACAACAACCAATGGGTAGAAGATGACAAACTCTGCAAATACAAAACAAGAAAAAAAGGAGACTGGAGAGCTTGTAAGGCTGCAGGGATAGTGGGAAGAAGATTGGCTGTGATGTAAATCTGGGGATAAGTTTTTCACATGGTTTTCCAGTCAGTAGGTGAATGGAGGCAGTTGGAGGGTAAGAACATATGCAAAAACTGCTGCAGAGCAGAAGGACATGCCCATCAGGCTAAATGTGTCATTTTTTCCCACAGAGGGAAAAAAAAACCCTGAGTGAATATTACAGTAGGGCAACTGATGCAGATTGAGAAACCAAGTTACCTGAAATTGTAGATTTTTGGACTCAAGTCATGAATTCTACAATGTGCCCAGAGGCATGCCTCAAGAAGACAGCATCCATCATTAAAGACCCCTCAATACCCAGGACATATCCTTCTCATTACTACCATCTGAGAGGAGGAAGTTCAGGAGCCAAAAGACCCCCACTCAATGCTTTAGGAGTAGCCCCTCCCGCCCCTCCCAAGCATTAGATTTCCGAACAGTTCATGAAATGAACTCATGAACAGTACCTTGCTACTCCCCTTTTGCACTGTATTTATTCTTGTCATTAACAGTAATTTTTATGTTTTGCGCTGAACTGCTGCACAAAACAACAAATTTCATGGCATATGTCAGGGATAATAAACCTGATTCCAATTCTGTGTTGGAGTGGCATAAGGAGTTAAAGTAGCAGGCAACGAGATGCTTCAGGTCGCTCTTGCGATATGAAAGCAGGTGCTCCACAAAACATTCAGCCCACATAATATATGGTCACCCTGGTTTTATCCTATCAGATGCGTTCTCTTCCTTTACTGTCCTGCAGCTTTACAATCTTCTTTGGTTTCTTTCTCAGTTCTGATGAAGGACTGAAATGTTGGGTATGCTTCTCTTCCCACCGTGCAGCCTGACCTGTTGAGTGTTTGTAACATTTTCTGTTTTTGTACCAGCTTTTGTTATTCTTAACATAGGAATATTAGTACTTAATGCTGCTATTGTTTTTAAATTGTGAGTATTTTTACAATCTTTCTCCTAACGATCAAATCAATCAATTTATATGCAGAGTACTTTGATAAATCAAAATTTTATTTTGGCTTAAGTACTGTAATTTTGAACTGAGATTTAAAAACTCCAGTTATTGTACATTCTTGAAAGCTGTCATTGAATCGAAGATCATTAAAACATTAGTTTTTCAGTGTTGTACACTATCTTCAGTATAAGATGGCTGTCTTTCTGAATTGGGTATCGATGTAAAGCCTCTCCAACAAGCTAGGCAAGGTCTGTCTTCAGGGGCAATGTTACATATTCAGTCTAAATTTTCTTGCTGCCTTTAAGTGATTTTGTTGTGCAATTTCTATTCAATGCTGAATAGATCTGTCATGTATACAATAATTTATATATTTTTGTATCAACTTAAACTTTAAGAGTCATCCAAAAACACAACAGAATTAGCATGTAGGGGAAAAATTCAAGATGTGAATCTTTTGTAAGATACTAAATTGACTGCAAGGCACCAAACTTGAGGAAAAATGTTGAAGTCTAAGTATAAAAGAGGTTTCTTACAATGGTCCTAAGCATGAGAGTGGACTGGTAAAGCTGTAGCTATTCTTGGAAATTGACATGGAATCTCATGGAGGCATTTGAAATTTTGGAGATTTTTGATTAGAGAAACTTATCTCATTTGCAGATGGGCAAGAACCTGAGCAATTGCCAAAAGAACCATAGGTGATATAAGGAGTACTTCCATGCAGCAAGTGTTAAGGTTTAGAATTTACGGTCAGGAGAAGTGATGGAGACAGAATCAATCCTGGTGTTTGGAAGGGAACTGGATAAGTAATTGAAAGGATTTGCAACACTGTAGAGATGGTGGGAGAATGGAACTAACTGGATAGAGCAGTGCATCTGCAAGGTATGCCTCCCCCCAAGCTGTAGTTTTTCTGTGACACCAAACCATTGAAAATGCAAGTTGCTTATAGTTATCCTGAGCCACAGAAGCCTGATGGAGATTGTCCGGCAGCTGACAAAGAACTTCTAATTTGGGCTAACTTATTTTTAGCAGCAGCAACCTTGGTGGAGATCTCAAGGTAGGAGAAGAAATCAGGTTTGAGAGGGAACTAACAGCTTTTGGTTCAACAAAGGAATGGTTGGGGGGGGGTTGACTTTTTTTTATAAGTGACAATTTTTTAAAATTGTTCTTTTAACCATTGGTAGGGCTGTTCCCTGCAGAGCAATTGTCAGTCTAATGGCTGTCTGTGGTTGTTGACCAAATACAACTAGATGCTGTCACCTGGCACTGAATGCTTTTGGGGAGACCAGTTTTTCTAATTTGGCAGATAGCTATCTACCAGCCTTTGCCTAATGCTGGATTAGATGTAGATCAAGTCAAATTCAAGTTCAAGTTTATCTTTGCCTTCATACTTATCATGTGTTATGTGTACTACTGTACTTTTCACCCTGGTTCGGAGAAACGTCTTGTTTCTTTTTATTATATGGTTATACATATATAAAAAGGCAATAACCTTTGACTTCAAGTTTATTGCCATTGGGCAATACGCACACACAGACTCTCACAATTGGTAACTTAACATTGTACCACCAAGTTCTAGCTATTTCTGTGGAAAATCCACATTTCATTCTGTTGTGTATAATGCCCTTCAGACAAATGTACATGTATGATAAATTGTGTAGCAGATAGCATAATAGTAAGAATTAGTTATAATCTAATAAAAAATTAATTAGATTAAATGCCACTCACCCAGCGCATCCTTCCATGCTTTACTGGGACATCATTCCCAAAAAAAGCAGAAGGTGCATTATGTGTTTACTTGGTTTTCTGTATTCTTCAGTTATAGATTTATGGTTATGGATCGATTTGGATCTGACCTTCAGAAAATATTTGAACAAAATCATAAGATTTTCCCTAAGAAATTTGTGTTCCAGTTAGGTCTACGATTGGTAAGTCGATTTCCTTTATCTGGAAGGTAACATTTTCATTATTTTAAAGATCTTTACAAAGCACCTTGATATATTTTGTGAGCAATGCTTTTAAGTCGCTTCATACATGCTGGAGAAGGATATGAATTTCTCAGCCGATTTCTCCCAGTGTGTCTCAGAATTGCACAACTGACCCGGAAGGGGATTTAAGAAAAATCTGTCTTTGGAAGTTGATGTTTCTTGGAACGTATATATAGGTAAGGTCAAAACTTCAAGCAATTTGCAATTAGATTTGTTTCTCTAGTTCCTAGAAGCACAGTCTTGTTCTTGCGATTTAGTCCTGTTTCATGCTCAAATTCTGCTGATTTCAACCTATGCAGCAAAGTAAACTATTATGATAACCATTTCAGTTTTGAATATAACACATACTCTTTAGAAATGTCTCTGCAGCATGTACATTATTGATAAATGCTGATTATGGTTCATTGGTCTTTTATGCATACATCATAATTTATAATTGTTAGTCTTACGTTTTTGGGTAAGTATTAATATAAAGTTTTATATGTTTGCATTTATCTGTTGGCTTAACATGGACATTTCTTGAAGAGTAACTTAATGCAGTTTGGATTTTTAAATATTTTTAAACTGTATCTTTGTTAGGACAACTCTGACATTGTATACTGAGCATTCAAATCATTCTGTCTCCATAAACACTTAGTTGCATGCTATGGAGCCTCTTGGCCACGTATGAATCATTGCAATACAGAACATCAACATTCTAAATTAAAATCTAATTTGCTGTAATTAAATTTGCATAAAAGCATTCCCTGCAAGCTAAGTTGCAGACTATAGTTTAAAATTAATTTTGCCTAATTAAAGACATCTTGTATATTAATATGTGCAATGGCAAAAATAAACTTTCACTGGAGCTTCATGAGCTGGCTGGCCAGGGTTCAAGCACCACCTGTGGTTCCAGGGCTTTAACTTGGATACCCCGGGCTTGGTGAATTGACTTGGATGAATTGTTATTCGGATTATTAATGGATTTGTAACAATCTAAATTATTATAAACTTGAATAGCGTAATTAGCCGTTCATGTCATTGTTCAGTCTGGGATTGTTTCAGATGCTCTCTGAGCAACCCCCTGGGGCTTGCAGATTGAGTGCGGATGAAGACGATGATGGGTGATAAAATTGCTTCTCAGTCTTTTAAGAAAGTTGTTATAATTGAAAGGATTTTAAAATTTCAGTTTCATGTTACATAATCTTGATTTACTTAATGTTTTCTTTCAACCTGATGAAGACATGCTATAGCTTTGTGCTGTCTATTTTTAAATTAGATTTCCCGTGCGCAATTCTGCAAACCGAATTTTTTGATAAAAACGGATAAAGATCTTGACTTGGCTTGGAGTTCTAAATTTTATGCTTCACATTGCTTGATAATTCAAAACCTAAAAATTGCTCAACTAAAATGATTCGCACTGATGTGCTTTCGTTGTTTACTGACACTTTAACCAAAGTACTCACTTAACAAGGTGTCATTTACTGTATCTGGTGCTCCTGATGCAGCATGACATTGGGGACCACTTTGTAGAGCATCTCTGATCCATCGCAAAAAGTAGAATTTCCTGGTGACCAACCGTTTTAGTTCCTGACCCTATACCCGAACCAACACGTCGATCCATGGCCATCTTGCTGCCACAAGGAGGCCACTCTCAGAGCGGAGGAGCAACACCTCATATTCTGTCTTGGTAGACTCCAACCTGACAGCATGAACATCAATTTCTCCTTCTGTTAATCTTTTTATTCCTCCCCATCCCATCTTCTATTCCCCACTCTTGTCTCTCACCTCTTCTCCTGATGCCCCTCCTTCTTCCCTTTCTCCCACGGTCAACTCTCCTCTCCTATCAGGTTCCTTCTTCTCCAGCTCTTCTATCACCTATCACCTCCCAGCCACTTACTTCATCCACCCTCCTACACCTCCCTGGCTTCACCCATTATCTTCTAGCTTGTCCTCCTCCTCTCCCCACATTTTGTATCTGGCTTTCCCCCTCCCTTTCCAGTCCTGATGAAGGATCTTGGCCCAAAAGTAAAAGTGGCAGGCCGACAAATCCAGGGCAAGCATTAAAAAGGGCCACTTTTCAACATAATTGTATAAGGGCTAAGAGAGTTGTAAAAGAGCGCCTGAAGGCTTTGTGTGTCAATGCAAGGAGCATTCGTAACAAGGTGGATGAATTGAAAGTGCAGATTGTTATTAATGATTATGATATAGTTGGGATCACAGAGACACGGCTCCAGGGTGACCAAGGATGGGAGCTCAACGTTCAGGGATATTCAATATTCAGGAGGGATAGACATGAAAGAAAAGGAGGTGGGGTGGCGTTGCTGGTTAAGGAAGAGATTAACGCAATAGAAAGGAAGGACATGAGCCGGGAAGATGTGGAATCGATATGGGTAGAGCTGCGTAACACCAAGGGGCAGAAGACGCTGGTGGGAGTTGTGTACAGGCCACCTAACTGTAGTAGTGAGGTCGGAGATGGTATTAAACAGGAAATTAGAAATGTGTGCAATAAAGGAACAGCAGTTATAATGGGTGACTTCAATCTACATGTAGACTGGGTGAACCAAATTGGTAAAGGTGCTGAGGAAGAGGATTTCTTGGAATGTATGCGGGATGGTTTTTTGAACCAACATGTCGAGGAACCAACTAGAGAGCAGGCTATTCTGGACTGGGTTTTGAGCAATGAGGAAGGGTTAATTAGCGATCTTGTCGTGAAAGGCCCCTTGGGTAAGAGTGACCATAATATGGTGGAATTCTTCATTAAGATGGAGAGTGACATAGTTAATTCAGAAACAAAGGTTCTGAACTTAAAGAGGGGTAACTTTGAAGGTATGAGACGTGAATTAGCTAAGATAGACTGGCAAATGACACTTAAAGGATTGACGGTGGATATGCAATGGCAAGCATTTAAAGGTTGCATGGATGAACTACAACAATTGTTCATCCCAGTTTGGCAAAAGAATAAATCAGGGAAGGTAGTGCACCCGTGGCTGACAAGGGAAATTAGGGATAGTATCAATTCCAAAGAAGAAGCATACAAATTAGCCAGAAAAAGTGGCTCACCTGAGGACTGGGAGAAATTCAGAGTTCAGCAGAGGAGGACAAAGGGCTTAATTAGGAAGGGGAAAAAAGATTATGAGAGAAAACTGGCAGGGAACATAAAAACGGACTGTAAAAGCTTTTATAGATATGTAAAAAGGAAAAGACTGGTAAAGACAAATGTAGGTCCCCCGCAGACAGAAACAGGTGAATTGATTATGGGGAGCAAGGACATGGCAGACCAATTGAATAATTACTTTGGTTCTGGCTTCACTAAGGAGGACATAAATAATCTTCCCGAAATAGTAGGGGACAGAGGGTCCAGTGAGATGGAGGAACTGAGCGAAATACATGTTAGTAGGGAAGTGGTGTTAGGTAAATTGAAGGGATTGAAGGCAGATAAATCCCCAGGGCCAGATGGTCTGCATCCTAGAGTGCTTAAAGAAGTAGCCCAAGAAATAGTGGATGCATTAGTGATAATTTTTCAAAACTCGTTAGATTCTGGACTAGTTCCTGAGGATTGGAGGGTGGCTAATGTAACCCCACTTTTTAAAAAAGGAGGGAGAGAGAAACCGGGGAATTATAGACCGGTTAGCCTAACGTCAGTGGTGGGGAAACTGCTGGAGTCAGTTATCACGGATGTGATAACACACATTTGGAAAGCAGTGAAATGATCGGACAAAGTCAGCATGGATTTGTGAAAGGAAAATCATGTCTGACGAATCTCATAGAATTTTTTGAGGATGTAACTAGTAGAGTGGATAGGGGAGAACCAGTGGATGTGGTATATTTGGATTTTCAAAAGGCTTTTGACAAGGTCCCACACAGGAGATTAGTGTGCAAACTTAAAGCACACGGTATTGGGGGTAAGGTATTGATGTGGATAGAGAATTGGTTAGCAGACAGGAAGCAAAGAGTGGGAATAAACGGGACCTTTTCAGAATGGCAGGCAGTGACTAGTGGGGTACCGCAAGGCTCAGTGCTGGGACCCCAGTTGTTTACAATATATATTAATGACTTGGCTGAGGGAATTAAATGCAGCATCTCCAAGTTTGCGGATGACACGAAGCTGGGTGGCAGTGTTAGCTGTGAGGAGGATGCTAAGAGGATGCAGAGTGACTTGGATAGTTTGGGTGAGTGGGCAAATTCATGGCAGATGCAATTTAATGTGGATAAATGTGAAGTTATCCACTTTGGTGGCAAAAATAGGAAAACAGATTATTATCTGAATGGTGGCCGATTAGGAAAAGGGGAGGTGCAACGAGACCTGGGTGTCATTATACATCAGTCATTGAAAGTGGGCATGCAGGTACAGCAGGCGGTGAAAAAGGCGAATGGTATGCTGGCATTTATAGCGAGAGGATTCGAGTACAGGAGCAGGGAGGTACTACTGCAGTTGTACAAGGCCTTGGTGAAACCACACCTGGAGTATTGTGTGCAGTTTTGGTCCCCTAATCTGAGGAAAAACATCTTTGCCATAGAGGGAGTACAAAGAAGGTTCACCAGATTGATTCCTGGGATGGCAGGACTTTCATATGAAGAAAGACTGGATGAACTGGGCTTGTACTCGTTGGAATTTAGAAGATTGAGGGGGGATCTGATTGAAACGTATAAAATCCTAAAGGGATTGGACAGGCTAGATGCAGGAAGATTGTTCCCGATGTTGGGGAAGTCCAGAACGAGGGGTCACAGTTTGAGGATAAAGGGGAAGCCTTTTTGGATCGAGATTAGGAAAAACTTCTTCACACAGAGAGTGGTGAATCTGTGGAATTCTCTGCCACAGGAAACAGTTGAGGCCAGTTCATTGGCTATATTTAAGAGGGAGTTAGATATGGCCCTTGTGGCTACGGGGATCAGGGGGTATGGAGGGAAGGCTGGGGCAGGTTTCTGAGTTGGATGATCAGCCATGATCATAATAAATGGCGGTGCAGGCTCGAAGGGCCGAATGGCCTACTCCTGCACCTATTTTCTATGTTTCTATGTTAAAACATTGACTGTTTATTAATTTCTATCGAAGCTGCCTGACCTGCTGAGTTCCTCCAGCATTTGTGTGTGTTGCTCTGGATTTATCAAGGTGTGTTTCCATGATATATCAGTCATTGCTGAAATAGGATGGGGATAATTCAGTTCAAATCTGGAAGGGACTTTTCTTGATTCTTGAACAGTGACGAATTGATTTTAGGGTAAGCTGGCAACAAGAGAAGATGTAGCAAATCATTAACGTGAGATTCTGCAGATGCTGGAAATCCAAAACAACACACACAAAATGCTGGAGGAACTCAGTAAGTTGGGCAGCATTTATGGAAAAGGGCAAGCAGTTAATATTTCGGACCAAGACCCTTCATAAGGACTGACAAATGGTCTCAGCATGAAACATTGACTGTTCATTTCATAGATGCTGCCTGACGTGCTAATTACTCCAGCATTTTGGGCTAGGAAAGACAACATCAGCTGGGAGGTTGACCAATCAACACACGCAAAATGCTGGTGGAAGTTGCCTGCCCATCGCCTCTCTATGGTGCTCCTACCGGCTTCTTCTTTCTTCCATGGCCTTCTGTCTCTTTCACCAATCAACTTCCCAGCTCTTTATTTCATCCCTCCCCCTCCAGGTTTCACCTGTCACCCGGTATTTCTCTCTCCCCTCCCACCACCTTATAAATTATTCCTCAGCTTTCTTTCTCCAGTCCTGCTGAAGGGTTTTGGCTTGAAACGTCGACTGTACTTTTTTCCTTAGATGCTGCCTGACCTGCTGAGTTCCTCCTGCATTTTGCGTGTGTTGCTCGGGTTCCCAGCATCTGCAGATTTTCTCTTGTTTGTGGCTAACTTGACCAGTTAGTGACCCTTGGATGGCAACGGTTAAATTGTTCTGCAGTATCTAAATAATGTGGCAACATTTGTTCAACTCAAAAGAGCAGCCTTTGTATAAGATGAAGGACACCAACTGAGGAAACTGCATATTTTCAGACAAAAACAGGAATGATGGTAAAAATGAAGAGTTAATGCAATGCTAATTATCTGTAGTAACTCATTTTGAAAACAAAGTATCGATGGGTCTTGGAGCATTTTTCAGTGAAAATTTATTTTATAACATTGGAATCTGACCTTGCTAAGTGCTTGTGCATTGACTGAGTCAGAATTTAACATGTTCCATCTGGCATGCTTGGCTTAAACTTCAAAAATAACAATTTAAAACAAAAAAAGGCTATCAAAATCCATTTATAACTTCGTCACCTAAAAATGGAGAGAGCTTCGAAGTTTTGGAGGAACTGCACAGAATTCAAAATAAACTTGGAGTAGATGCTTTTGAAGAGGACAGAAGATATCGAGCAGAAATAAATTCATATTTGAAGGGTCTGGGAGAAGAGAAATATACTTGAAGCAGTAATGATGGCCGGATTATTAAATATTTCTTAAAGTATTGCTGCAAGTGTAATGGAAACTGATGGCAATCACATTTTAATAAAAAATAAGAGCTTGGCAAGAAAGACGTACTTCAGAGTCTCAGTCTCAAAATTGGTTGACACAGTTTGCATAATGCTTTACAATGGCAGTGACCCAGTTCAATTCATACCACTGTCTATAAGGAGTTTGTATGTTCTCCCTGTGACCAAGTAAGTTTCCTCCCATTTTCCAAAGGCAGTACAGGTTACTAAGTTAATTGGACACATGGGTGTAATAGGGCGGCGCAGGCTCGTTGGGCCAGAAGGGCCTGGTAGTTAGAGCTTTATTGTCATTGCTGAGGACAGCGAGATTCAGTACTACTCCATTTAGTCTGAGTTATTTAGAATGACATTCAAGTTACAAGTGAATTAAAAACAAATAGCTCTAAATTTAAAAGAAACAATGGCTGGTCCATTCAGGTCTTGCATGTAAAAAGAAATACAATCATTAGATATAAGATAGCATCAAGAATTCGGCCCACGTATTGCACTTAGAGATTGTCCACTTTGTTTATGGACTATGGGGAGGAATGTAAGGAGGAGGGGGTGTGGCTTTGTTTAGTTGCACAACAGCCCTGGGGGAGAAGCTGTTTTCAGTTTGGATGTCCGTGCATGGACGTTTCTGTATCTTCTGGATGAAAGGAGATTAAACAGAAGATTACTTGGGTGGGATGAGTCCATCACAATGTTGAGAGCTGCTATAGACATTGTGAGATGTAGATGGTTTCCATATCTGGTTGTTGTGTCCCAGTGATGTTCTGTGCAGTCCTTATCTCTCATTGAAGTGTGTTTTGGTCGATCTTGTTGCAGCTAGTGTACCATATTGTCATGCAGTATGTCAGTATGCTCTCAGTTACACATTGATAAAAGTTTACCAGCAGCATTTGGGGCAGATTTGCTCTCTTGAAACTCCTAAGATAGTACAGGTGCTGCTGTGCTATCCCTGTTGTCAAGGTGGTATTGGTGGTCCTGGAACGCACCTCTGAGATGTTCACTCCCAAGAACTTAAAGCTGGAGGTGCTTTCCATTTGAGTAGTGGAGATCGTTTTTCTGAAGGCCTCGATTTCCTGAAATCGATAAAAATTTCTTTGTTTTTTATGTTGAGTAAAAGATTGTAGTTATTGCACTATTCAGACAATTTCTGTGCCTTCTGTCTACATACAACATAAGGATTGATAATTTTTCACTGGGATAACGAACACAGAGGTAGTGAATTCTCTGTGCAGGAAGGCTACAGAAGATCATTTGTTCTTTATATCTCAGATAGAGATGAACAGATTTTTAGATATGAAGGCAATCCAGGGAAGTTGATACAGGAAAGTGTGACTGAGCTAAAAGATTACCGAGGGCTATGGACTATTCAGAAATCTGATGGCAGAGGGCAAGTAATAGTCTTGGAAATGTTGAAAGTATGCTGTACATTCTTTATGTGGATTTGATGACGTTGGAAGGTTCTGGTGTTTGCAGACATCAGTTTCGGAGCAAGAGTGTAAAAGCTGGGCATTAGGGTAATGTGAGAAAGGCAATACCAGGTCCATCATCAGAGTATGGTACCTGCCAATGTGCAATTCTTTTTTACCATTTATCTCTAATCTGTAATCTAATCTTGGTATGCATATATCACATTTCTTAAACTTCCTTTTAAAAAAAAACTGTTGTTTTTTGATCAAATGTTTATTAAATATGGTGTTTGATGATTTCAATGTACAGTATAAATTTAAATGTTTCCACATTGGTAATGCCTCTTGAACCCATACTTGTATTTGTCATCATTACCACCATGAACCAGTCTGTTCAGAGTATGTAGGCCAATGAAAAGGATACTCGTCCCACTGGCAAAACATTATCACAAACTGTGCATGCATTTTTCATGAAAATTGGATCCTTGTTGAAATAGGAAGAAGTGTATATTCAGCAGAACAGTAGGGTTAAACAAAGAGGCACCCTAATTTCATATGCACCTGAAAGGTAACTTGGATAAAGACTATGGATCAGGATTATTGCAGACATAACCTTTTGCTGATGAAATTAATCCTTGAGCACGATTCTATAAAAGTAAATACACTTCATAGCTTGGCAGAAATAAAGTTGAAGGATATGAGCAATGTGTTGAAGATGGCCATCTGTGTCCAATGGCATGGCAAATCATGTGGAAAGTAATATTGTACAAAATGAAATGGCTGTTTGAGTGAAATCCAACAGAAAACTAGTTGTGAAATCCAATTGCCTGATGTTCCAAAGTCTAATTTTTCGAAGGGTGAGGATAAATCATCTTGTGTAGAACTTGGGGAAAACTGTTTCCTTAGTCTTTCAGTTTTGAGGATGTGTTTTTCCCAAGGTAACAATGTTGGGCTGCTTGAAGAATTTAGGAATCCAAGTAACACATCTTTTCAGAGTATTTAAACACAGAAGAATATTGTCTCTAGACGGGGTATATTCAGAGCGTTTAATATAAATTGACAAAATATTACTGTACTGGATTGTGAACTTCAGGAAATTAAGATAAAAATTAATTTCTGGTGTGTGCTCCGTTTTATATTATTTTCAATGTATAAGCAAGTGGTGATGCTTTTGAACTGGGTATAGTTTATGAAGCCACATTAGAATAAACCTAAATGTTTGGCTTCATTTGCAGCTTTTTGAGTT
This sequence comes from Mobula hypostoma, assembly GCF_963921235.1. Taxonomy (NCBI): domain Eukaryota; kingdom Metazoa; phylum Chordata; class Chondrichthyes; order Myliobatiformes; family Myliobatidae; genus Mobula; species Mobula hypostoma. The sequence goes on from NC_086097.1 coordinate 11,492,142, forward strand.
GATGTCCAGCTTCTGTGTATCCAAAAGAAAGTGCAGATTTCCAAAACATATCCTTTTTGTATAATTAAGAAGAAAAGTTTTTTTTAAACTTGCCCTGGAGTTCATTACAAAGCTGATTATAACACTGAACCTAATTCACAAGTCAAGACTTTTACGTAAAAGATTGAATTAGACATGCAATTTAACTTGAATATACATGTATGTTGATGAATGAAATTTCATGAAATTCATCGCATTAAAACACAATTTGCAAAATTATCTGAATCCAAATGACCCTTCAGATTAGCTTAATTTACAATTATACTCCAACTACCACAAGCGGAATTTCTGGTGGCCAGTCATTTTTATTTCTATCCCCATTCCCATTCTGACATGTCAGTCTGTAGCCTTCCCTTTTGCCACGATGAGGCCACGCTCAGGGTGGAGGAGCAACACCTTATATTCTATCTAACTATCTTCCAACCTGATGGCATGAACATTTTCCCCTCTCCCCATTTTTTTATTCTGGTGTCTTCCCCCATCCTTTCCAGTCCTGAAGAAGGGACTCAGCCTGAAGCATTAACTGTTTATTCATTTCCATCAATGCTGCCTGACCTGCTAAGCTCCCCTAGCATTTTATATATGTGTGTGTGTTAACTTGGAATTGTTTTCTTTTGATAGATTGACATCCTAGAATACATCCATGACCATGAGTACGTGCATGGAGACATCAAAGCTTCCAATCTCCTCCTCAGTTACAAGAATCCAAATGAGGTTTTGTTTTTACTTTTGGATGTTATTTAATGCTATCATAAGTTACTTGCATATAGTCAAGAATAATAGAAAAGCTTACTGCATTGAGGTCGGTGACCAGTGGTGTGCCTCGGGGATCTGTACAGGTACCCGTGATTTTTATAAGTGACCTGAATGAGGAAGTGGAGGGATTGGTTAGTAAATTTGATGATGACACAAGGGTTAGGGATAGTGTGGAGGGCTGTCAGAGGTTACAACGGGACATTGATAGGATGCAAAACTAGGCTGAGGAATGGCAGATGGAGTTCCGGATAAGTGTTAGGTTGTTCATTTTGGTAGGTCAGATATGATGGCAGAATATAGTATTAATGGTAAGACTCTTGGCATATGGAGGATCAGAGGGATCTTGGAGTCCAAGCCCATAGGACACTCAAAGCTGCTGTGCAGGTTGACTGTATGGTTAAGAAGGCATACAGTGCATTGGCCTGCATCAACCGTGGGATTGAATTTAAGAGCCAAGAGGTAATGTTACAGCCATATAAGACCCTGGTCAGACCCCACTTGGAGTACTGTGCTCAGTTCTGGTCACCTCACTACGAGAAGGATGTGGAACCTATAGAAAGGGTGCAGAGGAGATTTACAAGGATGTTGCCTGGATTGAGGAGCATGCCTTATGGGAATAGGCTGAGTGAACTCTGCCTTTTCTCCTTGGAGTGGTAGAGAATTAGAGGTGTATGAGATGATGAGAGGCATTGATCATGCGGGTAGTCAGAGGCTTTTTCCCAGGCTGAAATGGCTGACATGAGAGGGCAAAGTTTTAAGGTGCTTGTAGGTAGGTACAGAGGAGATGTCAAGGGTAAGTTTTTTATGCAGAGAGTGGTGAGTGCATGGAATGGGCTGCCGGCAATGGTGGTGGAGGCAGGTACGATAGGGTATTTTAAGAGACTCCTGGATAGGTATATGGAGCTTAGAAAAATCGAGGGCAATGGGTAACCCTAGGTAAATTCTAAAATCAGTACGTGGTTGGCACAGCATTGTGGGCTGAAGGGCCTGAATTGTGCTGTAGGTTTTCTATGTTTCTAATTCCAAACGTAGGTGCAGTTATAGGTCAGTGAATATAAAAATACAAAGAAATGTTCAATGGAATATAGTGTATTGAAGTGTATGGTCGTGCACTTTGGTTGAAGAAATAAAGGAATTAACTATTTTCTAAATGGGGAGAAAATTCAAAAGTCAGAGCTGCAAAGGGACTTGGGTTCGATTCCATAAAGGTTAACTTGCAGGTTGAGTCGGTGGTAAGGAAGGCAATCGTGATGTTTGCATTCATTTTGAGAGGACTAGAATGTAAAATGTTGAGGCTTTGAAGCATTGTTCAGACTGCACTTGGAGTATTATGAGCAGTTTTGGGCCCCTTACTTTAAGAAAGGATGTGCTGGCGTTGGAGGGCTTCCAGAGAAATTTCACAAAAATGATCCCAGGAATGAAAGGATTAACATAAGAGGAGGGTTTGATTGCTCTGGGCCTGTACTCACTGAAGTTTAGAAGAATGAGGGGGAAATCTCATTGAAACATATCAAATGTTGAATGGCTTGGATAGAGTGGGTATAGAGATGTTTCCTATTGTAGGGGAGTCTGGGGGCACGGTATCAGAGTTGAAGGATATCCCTTTAGAAAAGAATTAAGGAGGAATTTCTTTAGCCAGAGGGTGGTGAATCTGTGGAATTCATTGTCACGAATGGTTACGGAGGCCAAGTCATTGGGTATATTTAACACGGAGGCTGATGCTTTCTTGATTAGTAAGCGTGTCAAAGGCAAGAGATTGGGATAATCATGGAATGGTGGAGCAGACTCCATGGGCCTAATGGCCTAATTCTGCTCCTTTGTCTTATGGTCTTATGAAATGTTTAAACTAATTTTGCAGTGGGTTGGATAGGAAGACTTTGAAAAGGCGGGTGGTCGGGGAAGTATTAATTTTTGGAAGAGTAAACTAATTATGGGTGGCAGGGTGAAGATGCATTCTACCAAAGGAGGTGTAAGGCATCCCTCCTTCCCTCTGTTAGCTTGCAGGTTACCTTTGTGCAAGGTTTGGCACCTGCTTAGCTTCCCGATCAGGGTCACATTCAGCCATGGGAGTGGATGGTGCATATCATAAGTCCTGCTTATGTGACCAGTGACACTAGGCAGACAATCTCTGAAAAGTATTGATAATGGCTGAGGTCACCTGTCCTGTAAAGGCAGTGCCAGAAGATGGCAATGGCAAACCAGTTGTGTAGAAAAATTTGCCAAGAGCAATCGTGGTGACGGAATGACCACATCATACAACATGGCACATAACAAATGAACAAAATTAACTGCACAATAACATTTTTAGTCCAGACCAGACAGAGTGCAAGACAATGTGGGAGAGGTTTACAGTGCATTAAACAACGTATATCAGCTGTATGTGCAATTAATCATGTGGGGTTAGTGTTGTGGCAATAATACTTATGAGATTGGGGTAAAGAAAAGGGACAAGGGGATGAATAAATATTCCAGGAAAAAGGATGTTCAGAAAACATAGGGAAAGAAAGAAAAGGAGGAGGGGAGGCAAATTACTAAGGTGAATTTTGCACTGTATGGCCTGAAACAGTCAATGAGTGAAAGTGAATCAAGAAATAAAAAGACACTTTACTCAGACTGTTTTCTCAACCAGAGGATATTGAATAACTTTGTAGGGAATCTTAAGATGAGCATAGTCCAATACTTTGTGACATCTACCCAGATATAGTCTGTGACAGCAACATTGTAAGAACTACAGGTTGGAAGAAGTTTTCTGAAGTATATTTACAACCTCAGACAGTATATTTTGGGCCGAGTGAAGGTGACATTGCTGAATTTGGTTGCTGAAGTGAGCCAGCAAAGTGGAATAAGCTTTAATAGTGTGGCATCCAGCAAAAACACATCACATCATCATCTGCTTTTGAAAAGCAATGAAGAAGGAAAGATATCACCCCGAGATAAAAATATCAATTGGTTAAGGGCCAATCTCAATGGTATAAGATTAGACTTGTAGTTTGGCAGGCAACATTGTAGTTGAATATTGCTATAGGTGTTTCAGCTACTTATAATAACACAGAACATTTCAGCCATCTGGTCTTTGCTGGTCCACTGTAGAGCAATCTTACCATCTCATTCTTCTAATTTGCCTATAACCTTGCAGCTTATTTACTCCAAGGTGCCTGTCATTTTCCCTTTGGATTCTGTTCTGCTTTAACTACAACAAGCGGTGATTCACTGAGGCATTTGAACCACAGGCCTGCTTTTGGAATATGGGGAGGCATCTGCTGCAGACCCGTAAAGTCATAGAATGTGGAATATGGGGAAGCATCTGCTGCAGACCTGTAAAGTCATAGAAAGTGGAATATGGGGAGGCATCTGCTGCAGACCCATAAAGTCATAGAAAGTGGAATATGGGGAGGCATCTGCTGGAGACCCATAAAGTCATAGAAAGATGTATGCAGAAAGGACGTACAAGCCAAAGTCATTGGAGCTGTGAGACGTCAGCACTTGCAGTTGCATCATATAACCATATAACAATTACAGCACGGAAACAGGCCATCTCAGCCCTTCTAGTCCATGCCGAGCTCTTACCCTATCCTTGTCCCACTGACCTGCACTCAGCCCATAACCCTCCATTCCTTTCCTGTCCATATATCAATCCAATTTAACTTTAAACGACAACATAGAACCTGCCTCAAACACTTCTGCTGGAAGCTCGTTCCACACAGCTACCACTCTCTGAGTGAAGAAGTTCCACCTCATGTTACCCCTAAACTTTTGTCCTCTAATTCTCAACCCATGTCCACTTGTTTGAATCTTCCCCACTCTGAATGGAAAAAGTCTAACCACGTCAACTCTATCAATCCCCCTCATAATTTTAAACATCTCTATCAAGTCCCCCCTTAACCTTCTACGCTCCAAAGAATGAAGACCTAACTTGTTCAACCTTTCTCTGTAACTTAGGAGATGAAACCCAGGCAACATTTTAGTAAACCTCCTCTGTACTCTCTCAATTTTATTGACATCTTTCCTATAATTCAGTGACCAGAACTGTACACAGTACTCCAGATTTGGCCTTAGCAATGCCTTATACAAATTCAACATTACATCCCAACTCCTATGCTCAATGCTCTGATTAATAAAGGCCAGCAAACCAAAAGCTTTCCTCACCACCCTATCCACATGAGATTCCATCTTCAGGGAACTAGGCACCATTATTCCTAGATCCCTCTGTTCTAAAGCATTCTTGAATGCCCTACGATTTTCCATGTATGTCCTATTCTGATTAGTTCTACCAAAATGTATCACCTCACATTTTACAGCATCAAACTCCATCTGCCATGTTTCAGCCCACTCTTCTAACTGCCCTATATCTCTCTGCAAGTTTTAAAAACCTACCTCATCATCCACAACACCACCTATCTTAGTATCATCTGCATACTTACTCATCCAATTTACCACCCCATCATCCAGATCATTAATATATATTACAAACAACATTGGACCCAGTACAGATCCCTGAGGCACAATGCTACACACCGTCCTCCAATCTGAGACACAGTTATCCACCACTACTCTCTGGCGTCTCCCATCTAGCCGCCGCTGAATCCATTTTACTACTTCCATATTAATTGCATCACATTGTTATTCTGCAGTTCTACTTCCCTGTGAGGGAGAAGTGAAAGCCAGAGCTTCCCTAATGAATAGACAGTCAATAACCCACAAAAAGAATTGAAAAGAAAAAATGAAGTTAAGAGGCAAACTAAAACTAGGAATGGAGAATAAGAAGTATCAGAAATGGCTGGCATTAAAGGTAATCCAAAAATGCTTTATGGGCTTGTAAGCAGTTAAATGATTGAGAAGGAAGACAGTACAGTTTGGTCACCTTGTTAAAAGAAAAGACATCATTAAAACATGAAAACATTTCAGAGATTTATGAGGATGCAACCAGAGCCTGAGGTGAGTAAGGTAGGACTTTATTCCTTGAAACCTAGGAAATTGAGTGGCCACCTTATAGGCGGTGCTACACTAGTGCTCCGCTTAGCGTGATGCTATTACAGCTAGGGGCATCAGAGATCAGAGTTCAATTCTGATGTCGTCTGTAAGGAGTTTGTATGTTCTTCTCTGTGAACATATGTTTCCTCCTGGTGTTCTAGTTCCTCCCACATTCCAAAGATGTACTATTTCGTAGGTTATTTGAGCATGTAAAATGTCCTATGATTAGGCTACTGTTAAATACATTGGTTGCTGGGCAGTGTGTCTCATTAGGCAAAGGGCTTGTTCCACGGTGTATCTCTAAATAAAACAAAATCATGAGGGGTATTGATGGGGTGAACATGTATAGTCTTTATTCTTAGAGAGGGAGAATTAAAAACTAGAGGGCATAGATTTAAAAGGTTAAATGAAGCAGAAGTCAGAGACCCCTGAGAAACAACTTCACATAGAGGGTGCTGCAAGTATGAAACACGTTGACAGAAAAAAATGGTTGAGGCAGGAACAATGACAGCATTTAAAGACATTTGGATGAGCTGACTCGATGGCCAAATGTCCTAATTATGCTTCTGTATCTTATGTTCACATGGATAGAAGGGATTTAGATGGTTCTGGGACTAGCTTGGTAGGCATTATAGTTGGCATGGATGGGTTGGAGCAAAGGATCTGTTTTCATTATTGTATTAGTCTGACTATGGAGAAGAAGCTACACTTGGAGACAAACCACATAGCTGAGGTATTGAATGCATACTTTTACCAAGGAAATAAATGCTGTGAGAGCCTCAGTGTAAGTTTTAGATTCTTGATGACTAAAATCTGATCGAACAGAGATTTGGAAGACTCACTGCACTGAAACTGGACACGTCAACTGCTTCAGCTGTGATGCATCTTAAATTGCTGAGGAAAGCAAGGGAGGAATTTGAAGATGCCATGACCAAAGTCTTCCAAATCATTTTGTAGTAGTATTAATAACAACTTATTCATAGAGCATTTTTATATAATATAGTTTAAAGTGCTCTACAGTGGGATAATGTGCAAACATGAAATAAAGGACAAAAAGATGTTAGAAGTAAGGTTAAATAGGTTTTGAACTTTTATTTAAAAGTGTCAACAGACTCTGCATCTCTTATAATTTTAGATATTTAGTTCCATAGCTCAGGAAGGTGGCTCAAAAAAGTTGATCTGCGAATGATCTGTTGAAGGAGATTATTTAAATTTAAGAGAATAGTCTTGTAGGGGTGATGCCTGAAGATTAGCATATTTTATACCATTGTTCAAAAGAAAAACTGGAGTTAATACCAGTTACTAAACATGTGACACTCGATAGGGAAAAATATTTAAACAATCAATTAAAATTCTTGGACTGAAACGTCAACTATTTACTCTTTTCCATAGATGCTGCTTGGCCTGCTGAGTTCCTCCAGCATTTTGAATCTGTTGATCAAAATTAGCAGTCATTTGGGGTAAAATCTGAGGAGCAAAATCACTGCATGATTTGTTAATGCCAAATTATCAATTAAAATAGTTTTTAATGAAGTAACATAAAAGGAAGTTTAATTGGTGGTATATATTGGTTTCTAAGAAGCACATGGTATGGTGCTACATGATAGACGTGTCATCAAAGTTGAAGGCCTGTAACAGCATACATAGATAGAAAATTGACTAACAGAAAACAACAGGTTAGTAATGACAAGTTGTAATTTGGTCTAGAGGGTGGTGTACAGTGTTAGACTGTTATGAATTTCCAGTTCCTGCTGACACAAAACTTTTTCACATGGTTAAAATTTAGGAGGATAACCTGGACCTGAAGAGAAATTGTTAGGGTGGTGTAATGGGCAGAAAGGTGGAAGATGAGACAATACTGAAAAATTTGAGATGCTATATTTATTAGGAAATTTAAAAGTGGTGATATAAATTAAGATGCATTTCTACAAGGAGGACAGAAGCAATGTGATCTGGTGGTCTGTGCATTGTTCATTGAGACGGGTGGCAATGTTGAAATGTGAGGTTTTGTATGCACTGTGGCTGGTTGTGTTGGAGGCAAATCCAATTTGTATCTTTCAAAAGGGAGGTGGGCACTAAACTGATAGTTGAAAATATTTACAGCATGGGCTGAGGTGCTGAAGTTGCAGTTAGATTTCTTACTCACCAAGCTAAATCACTTTTTCTTTATCCACATCATGAAAGCTGAGCTAACTCAATTTTTTGACCATTGCACAATGGAGCAGTGAGATAAATGAAAACAGGCTGTGAATAATGAACTTGCCATCAATATCTGTATTTATCATTGGCTTATTTTTGTCATGCCCTGGTCTGATTTAACATTAATTTTCCTAGGTGTATTTGGTTGATTATGGCCTAGCATATAGATACTGTCCAGATGGAGTACATAAAGAATACAAGGAAGATCCAAAGCGTTGCCATGATGGTACTCTTGAGTTTACAAGTATGGATGCACACAAAGGTGCAGGTAAGTGTGCAAAGTAAAAGTAACCTATCTTAGGTAGATAATTAATTTTTGTGATTTTTTTTTCATATTAATCATTTAATATGCTGAGTTTTGTCATCTTGCACTATTTTTTGTAATTAAATATGGGCATAGTTGTGTATTATCTTCCCCATCCAAATATATGCACAACTACTATTTGTAGTCATTATGGTGGCTTAGTTTCCTAAAAGAAAAGGTCAATTTTAACTGTCTGGATTTTCACATGGCTTTTAGATTCTGTGACATCACCACCTTGAATTCTTTGCAATAATTTGAGTACAAGCTCAAAGGGTGAGTATTGATTATAGGATTATGGAAAGTTACATTGAGTAATCGATATAAATCAATCAAGCAAAGATGCCATCCAGGCAGATGATAGGTAATAGCACTTACTTTCTTCTAGATACAGGTACGTGACCACTGTCAAAATAAATTGGCTATTGGTGAAAAATGAAATCAAATCCTTAGAGGTGACATAGAAGATGTAGAATCCTTATGGGTAGAGTTAAGAATGGCAAGGGTGAAAAGTGGAGGGTAAAAAGACCCTCCTCCAAATAGTAGCAAGGGATGTAGAATACAAATTACAATGGGAGTTATAAAAGGCATGTAAAAAGGACAATGTTACAATAGTAATAGGGGACTTCAATATGCAGGTAGATTTGGAAAATCAGGTTGGTGATGGATCCCAAGAGAGGGAATTTGTAGAATTCCTTAGAGCAGCTTGTATTTGAGCCCAGTAGGGGGAAGGCAATTCTGGACTAGGTATTGTGTAATGTACCAAATTTGATTCCGGAGCTTAAGGTAAAGGAACACTTAGGAAACAGTGATCATAATATAATAGAATTCACTAGCCACTTTGAGAGGGATAAGATACAGTTAGATGAATCAGCATTATGGTGGAGTAAAGGAGCATGAGAGAAGAGCTGGCATCGTTGATTGGAAGGGGACACTAGTAGGGATGATGGCAGAAAAATGATGGCTGGAGTTTCTAAGGACAATTTGGAAGGCGCAGGATAGATATATCCCAAAGATGAAGTAGTATTCTATAGGGACAATGATGTGGCCGTGTCAGACCAGACAAGGGAAGTCAAAGACAGCATAAAAGAAAGAGGGCATACAATATTGCCAAAATTAGTGGGAAGTTAGATAATTGGGAAGCTTTTTAAAAACCAGCAGAAGGCAATTAAAAACCTAGGAGAGAAAAGATGAAATATGAAGGGAAGTTAGCTAATAATGTAATAGAGTTTTAAAAATATGTAAAGAGTAAAAGAGAGGCAAGAGTGGATATCAGACTGCTGGAAAATGACGCTGGAGAGGTAGTAATGGGGGGCAAGGAAATGGCAGAGGAACTTAAGTATTTTCAGAATCCAAATCGGATTCAATATTGCTGACATATGTTGTGAAGTTTGTTAACTTTACAGCAGCAATGCAATGAAATCTGTAATATATTGAGAAAAAAAGATATATTAAAATAAGTAGTGCAAAAGAAACAAAAGTAGTGAGGTAGTGTTCATGGGTTCAATGTCTATTTAGAAATTGGATGGCAGAGGGGGAAGAAGCTGTTCCTGAATTGTAGAGTGTGCCTTCAGGCTTCTGTACCTCCTTCCCTACCATAATAGTGTGAAGAGGGCATGTCCTGGGTGGTGAGGTTCATTAATGATGGACACCGCCTTCCTAAGGCACAGCTCCTTGAAGATAACTTGGATACTACAGAGACTAGTACCCATGATGGAGCTGACAATCTTATGCTGTAGCACCCCCCCCCCCATACCTATCAGTGACGCAGCCAGTCAGAATGATCTCCACAGTACATTTGTAGAAGTTTTTGAGTGCTTTAGTGACAAACCAAATATCCTCAAACTCCTAATGAAATAAAGCCGTCGTCTTGCTGCCTTTATAGCTGCATCAGTATGTTGCATCCAAGTTGGGTCCTCAGAGATACTGACACCCAGGGACTTCAGATTGCTCACTCTTTCTGTTTATGATCCCTTTGAGGATTGGTTCCCTCGTCTTACCCTTCCTGGAGTAAGCTTTGTGTCAGTTTTCACTATGGAAGACATGAAGTGTATGCCAGGAATTGGAGCAGAAATGAGTGTTGTTGCTATTACCAAGGAGAAGGTGCTTGCAACGCTGAAAGGTTTGAAGGCAGATAAATCACCTATACCAGATGGTCTACATCCCGGGCTTCTGAAAAAGGTTGCTGAAAATTGTGGAGGCATTAGGAATGATTTTTCAAAAATTACTAGATTCTGGACTTGTTCCAGAGGGCAGGAAAATCGCGAATGTCACTCCACTTTTGAAGAAGGGAGAGAGGCAGAAGAAAAGAAATGTAGACTAGTTACTCTGACTTAAGTAGTTGGGAGAATGTTGAAGTCCATTATTAGGGATGAGGTTTTGCAGTACTTTAAGACATATGATAAAAGAGGCATAAGTCAGCATGGTCTCCTGATAAATCTGTTGGAGTTCTTTGAGGAAATAACAGGCAAGATAAACAAAAGAGTCAGTGGATGTTGTTTACTTGGATTTTCAGACGGCTTTTAACAAGGCACATGAGGATGCTTAATAAGGGCCCATGGTTTTACAGGAAAGATACTAATCTGAATAGAAGATTGGCTGTTCTGCAGGAGTCGGTGTTGGGACTACTTCATTTCATGTTATTTCTAAATAATTTAGATTACGGAATTGATAACTTTGTGGCCATGTTTTTGCACAATACGAGGATAGTTGGAGGGGCAAGTAGTGTTGAGGAAACAGGGAAGTTGTAGAAGGACTTAGACAGATTAGGAGAATGGACAAAGAAATGGCAGATGGAAGATTGCGTAGGGAAGTGTATGGTCATGCACTTTGGTAGAAGTGCATGACCAGACAGGTGTAGACTATTTTCTAAACAGGAAGAAAATTCAAAAATCAAGAGGTGCAAAGGGACTTGGGAGTCCTTGTGCAGGATTCCCTAAAGGTTAACTTGCAGGCTGAGTCAGTGGTAAGGAAGGCATATGCAATGTTGGAATTCATTTTGAGAGGATTAGAATATAAGAGCAAAGATGTAAAGCTGAAGCTTTATAAGGCATTGGTCAATCCGCACTTGGAGTATTGTGACCAGTTTTGGGCCCCTTATCTGACAAGGTATGTTGCCATTGGAGAGGGTCCAAAGGAGGTTCATGAGAGGGTTAACATATGAGGAGTGCTTTATAAGAATGGGGGGAGGGAGATCTTCTTGAAACCTATTGCATATCGAAAGGTCTGGATAGAGTTGATGTGGGGAGGACAAAAAAGGCTTAGAAGGAAATGGACCAAACACAGAAAAATTGTACCAGCTCAGATGAACGTCTTGGTTGATGTGAATGTGTTGGGCTGAAGGACCATTTTCAATGTTTTGTGACTCTGTGGTCTGCCTTGCTCAGCAGAAGGTTGTTGCTGTTATTTCCAATTCATGGGAAGCTAGGTGATTTGTTCTTAGCTGCACATTTGTGGAAGATTAATGTTCTATTTTTCTTCCACTCTGCTTCCAACTACAATATAATCAAAGATTGATTATTTGTTTTTCTTGCTCATGCATGATTTGACATATCACCAGTACATTTTAATATATTCTGATATGCATAAATTGTTTTAACACAAACTATTCCAGAAAATTAGGTAATGTACAATATCTTTACATTATAATAATTAGTAAATTCTAGAATTGTCTTTGCATGCCATTAGCCAATCTTCTGGATTTTTCTTTGGATTTCCACACATCTCCGGGAAAGATAACCTTGCCAATTAGAGGGCAGAGTGCCTCTTAAAATCAGATGTCTTTCAGTTCCATTCAAATTATTTTTGTTAAGCCTCGCAAAATTCTGAGAGCAGTGTATCTCAGATGACAACCATTTTTTCGAGTGGTTAATTTGATTTACTAAGAGTGGTTGAACATCCACTAAAGTTTAGAAGAGCAAGAGGGTACTTGAAATATTTAAGATCCTGAGGGGTCTTGACAGGGTGAAAATGGAGAGATTGTTTCCTCTTGTGGGCAAGGAACCTAGGAGTTCTTTTAAAAGCAAGGAGTGGTTCATGTTTTCCTCTGGAGATTGAGCCTTTGGACTTGTGCTTTCATCAGCCTCTGAGGAAGAAAGTCTGAGAATGTTAAGGCAAAAATGGGTAGGTACTGGATATGCAACTGATGAAATGTTCCTGGAGGTAGATAGAACATAGAGTTGAAGATATAATCAGCTGTAGCAGGATCTTAAATGAAAAAACAAACATACCTTCTGTTAGTTCCAATTCATGGGAAGCTAGATGACTACTTGTTGCTTTGACGCTTGTTCTTTGCTGCACATTCTGAGAAAGATTGATGTGATGTCCTGTTGTGTGGCCTACACTTCCCGCTTTGTGTTTGCATATGACCTGTTCTCTCATTCTTCATGTCCTCCCATGTAGTTGTTTTCTAAATGAAGTTCATATATTAAGACCACTCTTCACATCAGTCACTCAAACTCCTCTGTGTTGGAGAAGCTTCTTATTGAACTTGGAGCAAACAGAGTGTCTAGCCTCTTTCCCAGATGAGGGAGGATATCGTGGTTAGGATTCACGCTAGAGAAGGCAAGATGAGAAGCTAGGCAGAGTTAGCAAACAATTACACATTTTTCTAGTATGCCAAATCACTTTCTGGTTTTGATAGCAATCACCTTTCACTACTATGCTTCCACTCTCCCTCCTTTTCTCGATCCACATAATAAAAATATCATAGTCAGGGTGGCAGTTTACCCCAAAGGAAAAGAACACAGTGCCTTGCCCAAGCTCCAGCTCAATTCTGCAACTCCAGTGGCATTGAATGTGAGATAAGATGTGTACAGGCGGAATCAAAGGGCAAGAGTAGACTGGAGATGGTGAAGGAGGCACATTCTGATTCCAGAAGCATGGCATATAAAAAGCAAAGTCTTCCCTCACAAGTATCTGTAGAGTGTTGGAAAATCTAACCAGGTGAGAAAGAAAGACAAGCTTCAACTTGGAGACTGAATGATAAAAGGCATCAGCTGTTTAAAACATAGAAAACTGGGGCAGGAGGACTGCTGAAGAGGTTTAAGAAATGTATGTAGGTGAATGAAATTGAGATTATACAGTTCCTCAGAACCATGCTTTGAATTCGCTGATCATCCTCATAACAGGCTCTCCAATAGTTCAAGCATCCAAGTCTCATTGCCTCAACTTTTGCAGCACTCTGAGTAGAGAGTTCCTGATCTGGAATTATAAACTGATAGATTCATAGGGAGCAGTAGAGTCTGGAAATGGGGCCACTGTGATAAACAGGATATGGGAAGCAGGCTGCGAGGGAAGGAGGTGAGACTACATCAAGACAAGGTGGGATGTGAAGGAAGGGTTGGAGGAAATGTGTTGCATTATGGTTAGGAAACTATGCTTTGCTTTGTCAAGCTGGTGATTGGAGTGCAGCAGCCACCCTTATATGATTTCATGTACTTCTTGGAACTGGTGAGTAAGCAAGTAGTTAATGTTGAGAGACTGCTGAAGAGGATTGAGAAATTGTGCAGATAACTGAAATTGAGATTTTAAAGAGCTTGTCTATTTCTGGAAGTTTTCTAGGTGCTATGATCAATAGGTATGGTGCTGAAGAACCATGAATTGTTACCATAAAATAATTATTATTTATTCACTTATTTTACACTGCAGAACAGGCCTTTCTGGTTTAGCAAGCCATAAGCCCTGCAACCCACTTACTTTACCTTAAGCTAATCACTGAACAATGTACAATGAGCAATTAACCTACTAACTGGTACATCTTTGAAATGTGAGAGGAAACCAGAGCATTTAGAAGAAACCCATGCGATCATGGGGAGGATGTACAAACTCCTTACAGATGGTGTCAGAATTGCACTCTGAACTCCACCCCCACAGTATTCGCGTTGTGCCAGCTGCTATGCTGCCATGGTGCCCCATGGAACTCAGACATATTTTTTAATCAGCAGTACCACCCCTGTAGTGATACTGAAAAAGAAAAGGCCAGGTTTCTATGTTTTGTTCATTATAAGAAGAGCAATACCTGAGCTTTGATAACCGTAAGACATAGGAGCAGAGTTAGGCTATTTGGCCCATTGAGTCTGTTTCACCATTCAGTTTGTCCAGACCCAATCCCAGGCCTTCTCCGTAACTTTTGATGCCGTGTCCAATCACGAACCTATCAATCTCTGCCTCAAATACACCCAGCGACCTGGCTTCCACAACTGCCTGCGATAACAAATTCCACAAATTCACCACCCTTTGGTTAAATAAATTTCTCTGTATCTCTGCCCCTTTATCCTGAGGCTGTGCCCTGTTGTTTCAATGATAATGCCATTCCTTGGCTATATGAATTGGTGACATTCATTGTCTAGCGCAGACACAGGACAATTGATTAGAGGGCAGTGTGCCAGAAGGTTACTTGTTCCTGTTACCCATTTGCACTTAGCAGTAGAAAATTGGCTAAACAGGATAAAAGGGGAAGAAACTTAATTGGAATATACTGTATTTATAAAGTTTGCAAGTTTTGATGCATTTATTTTCTCTTCAATCCATGAATTGGGTTAGTAATCTTTTTCACCTCTCTTCAACATATGCATAATTTAAATATTTGTGCAACCTTCAGTTATGAATCTTAGTGCCATTCTTAAAAGACTGGATTTGTTAAAGCAGCCATAAGCTGGTTTCTTCAAAATTGATTCAGCTTTTAAAGCTAAAATCAAGGCATTGTGTTTGAAAACACTAAAAGACGCATTCCATGATAACCTTGAAAACATTTGTCATTCTGTTGAGGTGTATATCTAATTTATCTGACACTTTGATAAATTATTTACTCCTGTTGCAAAGCCATACAAGAAAGTAGGGCAGTCCTTTATTGTAGTTGACAAACTCTGTAAAAGATTTCATTTTTATCCAGTGTCCCCTCTTGCTGAATTATTTTTCAATTTATTGGCATTTTTCTTTAAGTGTGTAAGTGACTCTTTCTGCTTTTGGAGCCATGTCTAGCTGTGAACATGATGAAAAGTGTTAAGAAAGAGTCCTAACTGCAACATCCTGTTAATTCCAAAAATGGATGCAATCTGTTCTCTAGTTTTGACTTGTTCTAGTCTGGACAGGACTGCTTTTTTGGCTGCTTCTCTTGGACAAAATGCAGATTTAATATCCACATTTCTCATTATATACCAGCTGCAGATTTATTGAAGTTGGGGGGCTATTACATTAGATGGGTTTATTTTAAATTTTGTCCTTCATATCTGACCTGTTCATATTTACCAATCTGCATTCAAATTTGACAAAACAATGTATATTCTAATCAATTTAAATTCAAATTTTTTTTAAAACTTTGTAGAACTAAGCATATTATCAATACCATGTAACAAAAGCAACATTAAACGTTGCTGTATTGTCTGATGTCTTTTTTAACAGAGTTGTGTATATTCTACAAATGAATAGGAAATATTAAAATTGATTGCTTGGACCAGGTGTGCATTTATCTAGAGTTGACTAGTAGAATAATTTGTAACGTGCAGTGTGAATTGCACACTGAGAGTAAATGTCACTTTAATGAATATAGTCAGCTGCTAGAACGACCTTGCACCAGAGGCTGAGTGACCCTTAACTAACTTGTAATTTATCTCAAGATAATCTCATTCACATGACATTCTGCTTATTAATAATTGGCCCATTGCTGCAGCTTGCTAGCAGTCTTTAACATTATCATGCAAGGTTTGATTCCAGTCATTAGTGAGCAAGTTAACTAAACACTTTATCACATTAAACTATAACCTTTAGTTTATACTGAAAAGG
The DNA here is from genome assembly GCF_963921235.1 of Mobula hypostoma. Taxonomy (NCBI): domain Eukaryota; kingdom Metazoa; phylum Chordata; class Chondrichthyes; order Myliobatiformes; family Myliobatidae; genus Mobula; species Mobula hypostoma. The sequence goes on from NC_086097.1 coordinate 11,508,190, forward strand.
AACAAATTACCCATGTCTTTATATGGACTGGAAAATTACTCTTTGGCCATTTTAATCATGTGGAGATGTGTGTGCTTTGGTTAATGCAGCATTAGATTCATGCAACTTGTGTGTCTTGTAAAATAATATTTCAAGTAGACTCCAACATAGTGTAGCTAAGTACTATTCTTACATAAATTCATCTATTCAAACTGTAGCTAGTTTTCCTATTCATTTAGAAGTTTCACCGCATTCTTCCAGAGTTAAAACTTATCTTTTCAGTGATGTACTGATTAATTTAAAGGACAATTTCATATTTTCAAATTGACCCAGTGGCCTTTTGGGTATTGAGGTTGATTAGGAAGTGCTATGGATTATTATAATAGAATTTAAATCACTTTTAGAAGAAAAATGATCAGAGTAAAATTGATTTCAGTCATTTAGATTATTTCTAAAATGGGCTTCAGTAAGGACCTAAGCAGTGATACAACTTTAAACAACCCCATTCCTTTAATTTGAACTTTCCATTTGACTAGTTTCTGGGTAACTAAGTGAACTCCAGAAGCAGTTAACCTCTTCCCAGCTGGTTAGTTCTGATTAAGAATTTTTACCCATGATAGTTACAAATACTAATTTTAGTGTGACCTCCAGTCATCAGCTACAAACTTAACTATCACTATTGTTTCTTTTCTGGCACTGCTTTCTGTAATGGTATGTTCATCTGTTTATAACTATATTTTGTGGGTGTACAGAAACCACTGTAATCTATGCTGTTAGATGAAGCATGAGGAGGACGAAATCTAGATCTAGGAAACAGTATCAAAATAAGCAGTTGCCCCTTTAAGAATAAGATGGGAAGAATTTCTTTTTTTGGGGGGGGGTTTGCCCAAGAAACTGTTGAGGTTGAATCTTTGAATGTGTCAGATGCGACTGGGGAAATAAAGATGGAATCAGACAGTCATCTTCACTGGCAGAACAGGGGCTGATTAGGAATAGGAGCTGATTCCTCCAATTTGTGCTCTAAATTGTGCATTTTGCCAGCTGTCTAGCCACATGTCCATTTTAAATAAAAACTAAGTTCGACCTTGTGTGTCAGAGTTCAAAGAAACTGCAAATACTGGAAATCTCAAGTTAAGAAAAATGCTAGAAACATTTGGCAAACAAGACTAGTTGTGAAATGAAAAAAGAAGTTAACACTTTATGTGAAAACCATCGGGCTTAAGACCATTCCATTTTATAAGACGCTGAATTCTTCACTTTCAAGACAATATAAAGTATCATCAAGCAAAGAAAATAACATACTGTAGATAGTATGACCATTAGTTAGGGGAAAGAATATAGACTTTAAAGATCATTCAAGAGGTGGAGTTCTAACAGGTGATTAATTTAGGGCCAAGCCAACTTCATGTATTTGTGCAATAATCCATTACTCAGGTAGGAGGAGTTTTATTTCAGATTGTGCATACTTCTCACCAAATTACTTTTTTGTAGGTCTAAGTTCCAGGACTGCAGTTGTAAAAAAATTTTTTGCTGAATTCTGAGTAGACTTTTGAGCTATGTGGGCCAGACCAGATTATAAATTAAATGCACCTGCTGCCTTTTTACATCTGTAATAAAATAATTTAATGCCCATAAAGGCAGTCCTGGATTTTATAAGAATTTCTATTATGGTTGGACGACAGATTAAAATTTACCCTACTTATTTAATAACAGCTCTTGGTAGATATGCAAAAACCCAATTCTCCACTGACATAATGTTTTAATCATATTTATATTTTTTAATTTGCATTATTGGGCCCTGATGGTATGAAGGAAAAGTCAAAAGCATTTTGATTATGAGTTCTTTATGTTTTGCAGAAAGGGCTGTTTTTTGTAAATTAATTTTTAATAGCCATGTTGGTTTTTAATCAGTGAAATTCCCATCTGGATTATATGGTACAATAATATTTTTCCCATATTTTTGTTTCTACTTTGCGATTACAAATTGTTACTGTAGTGTGCATCCAACATCTTTCTGCTTCAATATGTATTCCTTAAAGAAACACAAGAGCTACCTTTCCATTTCCTTTTGGTGAAATACCTGACCTCCAATTAACACCTAATAATGGCACAATTTAAATTAATGATGTACCATAACTGATGTACTGATTTATGGAATTCAGTTACTGTTCTGCATCATGTTGAGTCAGTCGTTCTACATATTCCTTGGAAGTTTGTGTAACTTAAATACTTTAATTGATTTACTTAGTATTTGAAGAAATTCCTCTGTTACTGTATTTAATAAAATTTAGCAATTTTGAGTTTTCCTTTGTTGTATCTGTTTTACCTTATTACTTCAGATATATGCTGTATTTAACACTATCCTTCCCTCCAGCTGCTTCTAGACGCGGTGACCTGGAAATCCTGGGATATTGCATGTTGCAGTGGCTTAGTGGACAGTTGCCTTGGGAAGACAATCTAAAGGATGCAAACTACGTCAGAGATGAAAAACTGAAGTAAGAATATGGATACATACTATTTTAAAGTAAATTACTAGCTACATATGCACCTCTCATTTTAGATGCTGCTGGATCATCTGCCTATTTGTAATAATGTGCCATGTCGTATGACGTGGCTGCTCATGGTCCCATGACCATGATTGCTGTTGGCAAATCTTGGACAGAAGTGGTTTGCTATTGCCTTCTTCTAGACAGTATCTTTGCAAGACGGGTGACCCCAGCCATTATCAATACTATTCAGAGATCGTCTGCCTGGTGTCAGTGGTCACATAACCAGGACTTATATGCAGCAGCTGCTCATATGACCAATCACCACCTACTCCTGTGGCTTCATGTGACCCTGATCCCGAGGGTAGGGGGGGTGTTAGCTAAGCAGATGCTACACCTTGCCCAAGGGTGACCTGCAAGTTAGCGGAAGGAAGGAGCCCCTTGCATCTCCTTTGGGAAAGACGCATCTCCACCCTGCCACCCAACCCTGCTGTCTATTAACCAGCTTGAATTAAGCTATTTGATCCATTGTTATAAAGGTCTGTTTGCCTATGTCCTATTTTGCATAACACCAGGCTATTAGAAGGCAAATTTAATGTTTTGTTAATTTCAATTGATTTCACTTCTAACAAACTGCTATACTCTTTTCTGAATGAGCATTAGACAAAATCATTTATTCAAGTTTCTAAAATTACAGAATTAAAACTTCCTGATATGGGAATAAAAGTACTGCCCCTGAACCATATCAAATAAACGTAATGTTCTTGTGTAAATGTTTGACCAAAAAATAGCATGGCATAGTTTTGGATGTCTGGTTAAGGCAGTTCATAAATTCAGAAGACCATAAGACATATTGTCCTATGAACTACCTTAACAAGGCATTCAAAACGATGGTCCACACATTAATGAGAATAGAAAGACCAGTCACATAGATGTGGCTAAAGGGATGAAGCAGAAGGGAAGGTTTTTGATTTTCTTGGTCACTTGGACTGTTTTTGAGGGAAGATGTAATCTGTGTGAGTGCAGCTAAGCCAGAACAGGTCCTTTCTTGAGCCTTTGGGAAGGGCTTAAATTAATCTTATCAGGAGAGTGGACCATGGTAGACATGCTGAAGGAGGTGATGACCAGACAAATATAAAGTGAAGGTCAGCTGTCCAAACAGATGGGTTGAATGCAAAACTGATTACATTTGTTTTGATGCATGACATTTGACAAGTAAAGTTGATGAAATGAGAGTGGTGATTAACATAAAGGAACCTGATATTGTTGCTATCCACATGGTTGAAAGATGAGCAGGACTGGTAACACAGTATTCCAAAGAGCAGACCTTTCAGTCACGATGGTGGAGAAATGTAAATGAGTAGATGGCAGGGAGTCCATGACTTCAGTAAGGGGAGATTTTCAAATGATGCCATATGGATAGAGCACTAAAACTGAAGGGGGGTTATCATTTTGATGGTGAGGGTTTACTTAAGAACTCCAAATAGTTATTGGGTTGGGAACATAGAATATGGAACATAGATGAGCTGAGGGATCTTGGACTCCAAGTTAATGTCTCCTTTAAAGTAGTTCACTGGTACATAGGACAGTAATGAAGGCACGTGCCATGCTTTCCTTTATTAGTCGAGAATTGAGTTGGGAGGTCATGTTGTAACTTTATAAAACTAGGTCATATCTGGAGTATTGCATTCTGTTCTGATTTCTTCAAAGGTTCAATTTAATGTCAGAGAAATGTATACAATATACATCCTCTCTGACGGTGGTGTCTGAAAAGAGGATGCTGTCCAAGTTGCATGCCATCTTGGACAATGTCTCCCATCCACTACATAATGTACTGGTTGGGCACAGGAGTACATTCAGCCAGAGACTCATTCCACCAAGATGCAACAGAGAGCGTCATAGGAAGTCATTCCTGCCTGTGGCCATCAAACTTTACAACTCCTCCCCTGGAGGGTTGGACACCCTGAGCCAATAGGCTGGTCCTGGACTTATTTCCTGGCATAATTAACATATTACTATTTAACTATTTGTGGTCTTATTACTATTTAATTATTTATGGTGCAACTGTAACGAAAACCAATTTCCCCCGAGATCAATGAAGTATGACTATGACTATACTATGACTATCCTGAAATGCTTTTTCTTTGCAAGCATCTACAAAACAGAGAGGTGCCCCAAAGAATGAACGACAGTTAAACGTAAGAACCCTAAAGTATCCCCCCAGTTCCCCTCCCTCTTGCACGTAGCAGCAGTGAGCAACAATCCCCCCTCCTCCCCACCAGCAAAAATAAAGCAAGCATCAGCACCATCACCGAGCACTCAAGCGTGAGGAAAGCAGTAGCAAAGACACAGACTTGCAGTTACCCCCAAAGACCCGACATTTGACATACCGCAGATTCTCTCTCTCTCCCTAATAAGGGAGAAAGAGGTATCTCCATTCTCCCAGCGAGCGGGGAGACATAGCAAACAACTTGCTGGTTTACAAAGTTAAAAGTCAGTTAATCACTTTTTTTGAGCTCTGTGCCTGAGGATCGCAAAGATCCCGGGTCTTCGAGCCCACAGCAGTAGATTTTCCGACTCTCCCAACAATACACAGGTCTCCTACCATGACACTGACCTTCGATCCACCCGTCTCCAGAGTTTAGGCTTCCGAATTCGAGCCAGACTCTCAGACCGAACCCTTGGTGTGCCCAACAACGGCCGGTCCTGAAACCCCAAGAATGGGTCCCGTTCCCGCAAAGAACCAGAATCAACGTGTAACTCCAGGTCAGGGTCTTCAAAAGAACACTGAAAGGGAAAAGTAAAGGTGTTAAAGATGGAAATAGAGCTGTTTCCAAAGATGCACGCAAAGGAGTGGCCGTTTAGCGCCATTCATTATAAGAAAGATGCCCGAGGCTTTGGGGAGGGTGCAGAAGAGATTAATCAGGATGCTGCCTGCACTAGAGGGCATGTGCTGTCAGGAGAGGGTGCACAAATTTGGGCATTGTGTAGGCGGAAGGAATTGGTTGGGCATTTGACTACCAATTGAATTTGTTGGGCACCACATTGTAGACCGAAAAGCCGGTACCTTTGTTGTACTGTTTTAATGTGCTAATATTTTTTTTTGCACCCAAAAGTTGGTTGTTATTCGGAATACTTTGCCTGAGGATGTGGTGGAGCGAGAATTTAGGTGAACATTTGAACAGCCATTTTATAGAAGGAACCAGAATCAGGTTTAACATCACTGGCATGTGTCATGAAATGTGTTGTTTTGCGGCAGCAGTACATTGCAATACACAATAAAAAGAATTATAAATTAGAATAGGCAATGTATTTTTTTAATGAGCCATGCAAAAAGGAGCAAAAAAAATCTTGAGGTGGTGTACATGGGCTCATTGTCCATTCAAGAATCCAATAGTGGAGAGGAAGAGATTGTTCCTAAAATGTACATGTTAAATATTTCTAAAGGGTATGGACCTGTTCTGTTAAATGTAAAAAGGCAATTTTGTGCTGCTTGACTGAAGATGGGGAAATTCTGTACATTATTCTCTGGATTAGAAAGTGAGGAGAATATTTGGAATGTGAAAATTTATGTTCAGTTATTGAATAAGAGGAGCCTTAGACATTAGAAATGATTGAGGCTGAGAATATGTATTAAGAAACATGGAATTACTCGTTGAAATAAGGATACAAGTCTCTGGTCATGGGATATGAAAGTGTGCTTGACCTTGGTTTGATAAAGCAAAGGTACAGGAGAATGTAGAAGGAAGACATTTTATTACTAAGCCATTGTTTAAGGAGAGTCAGGATCAGTGACTCAATGTTTCTGGTTGCAGGGTTAACAGACAAGCAAGATAAGAGGTGCATCTGTGTAAAGTGTTGATGTTAGAAGGATCATCAAGTGAGCCTATATGATTTAAGCAACATGAAAGGGAAATCTCACTGTTAATGGATGGAGTTATAGAAAAGTACAACACAGAACAGGTTCCTTGGTCCATCTAGTCCATGCCGAAACCATTTAAACTGCCTAATCGCATTGACCTGCACCAGGAGCATAGCCGTCCGTACCACTACCGTCCATGTACCTATCCAAACTTCTCTTAAGTGTTGAAATCGAGCTTGCTTGCATGCACCACTTGGTCTGGGAGCTTGTTCCACACTCTCATGACCCTCTGAAGAAGTTTCGCCTCATGTTTCCCTTAAAATTTTCACCTTTCACCCCTAACCCATGACTTCTGGTTGTGGTCCCATGTAACCTCAGTGGAAAAAGCCTGTTTGCATTAACCCAAACTATACCTCTCATTATTTTGTATACCTCTTATTAAATCTCCCCTCAATTTTGTACGTTCCAAGGAATAAAGTCCTAACCTGTTCAATCTTTCCTTTTAACTCACATCCTCCAGATGCAGCAACATCCTTGTAGGTTTTCTCTGTACTCTTTCAACCTTATTTACTGTAGATATTTCCTGTAGGTTGGTGACCGAAGCTTGACATAATACTCCAAATTAAGCCTCACCAATGTCGTATACAGCTTCAACATAACATTCCATCTCCTGTACTCAACACTTCGACTTATGAAGGGCAATGTGCCAAAAGCTTTCTTTATGACCCTATTTACCTGTGATGCGACTTTCAATAAATTATAGACCTGTATTCCCAGATCGCTTTGTTCTACCGCACTTCAGTGCCCTACTATTCACTCTGTAAGGCCTACTCTAGTTGGTCCTACTCAAGTGCAGCACCTTGCAATTGTCTGCATTAAGATCCGTATGCTGTTTTTCAGACTATTTTTCCAGCTGGTCCAGATCCAGCTGCAATCCACAAAAGCCTTCCTCACTGTTCACTATACCCACAATCTTGGTGACATCCCCAAATTTGCTGATCCAGTTATTCACATTATCATCCAAATTGTTGAGCATAAAACATAGAACAGTACAGCACACTACAGGCCCTTTGGCCCACAATGTTGTGCTGACCCTCAAACCATGCCTCCCATATAACCCCCCACCTTAAATTCCTCCATATACCTGTCTAGTAGTCTCTTAAATTTCACTAGTGTATCTGCCTCCACCACTGACTCAGGCAGTGCATTCCACGCACCAACCACTCTCTGAGTAAAAAACCTTCCTCTAATATCCCCCTTGAACTTCCCACCCTTTACCTTAAAGCCATGTCGTCTTGTATTGAGCAGTGGTGCCCTGGGGAAGAGGCGCTGGCTATCCATTCTATCTATTCCTCTTAGTATCTTGTATACCCCTATCATGTCTCCTCTCATCCTCCTCCTCTCCAAAGAGTAAAGCCCGAGCTCCCTTAATCTCTGATCATAATGCATACTCTTTAAACCAGGCAGCATCCTGGTAAATCTCCTCTGTACCCTTTCCAATGCTTCCACATCCTTCCTATAGTGAGGAGACCAGAACTGGACACAGTACTCCAAGTGTGGCCTAACCAGAGTTTTATAGAGCTGCATCATTACCTCGCGACTCTTAAACTCTATCCCTCGACTTATGAAAGCTAACACCCCATAAGCTTTCTTAACTACCCGATCTACCTGTGAGGCAACTTTCAGGGATCTGTGGACATGTACCCCCAGATCCCTCTGCTCCTCCACACTACCAAGTATCCTGCCATTTACTTTGTACTCTGCCTTGGAGTTTGTCCTTCCAAAGTGTACCACCTCACACTTGTTACAGATAACAAATAACAATGGACCTAGCACCAATCCCTGCAGCACTCCACTAGTCGTAGACCTCCAGTCAGAGAGGCAACCATTTGCTCCCACAATGCCAATTTACCACCTCCTATTGAATGCGGAGCAACTGAACATTCTTTACCAACCTCCCAGGCAGGACCTTGGATAAGAAAGTCAAAGCCAAAGTTGAGTTTAGAGTTGTGTCCAGTTCACATTTTTAGCCTTTCAGAAGGGTTTAAGTATGCACAATTAAAAGAAGAGGTCAAAACCTGCAATAGGGAGGGGTGCAATATGCAGTCATGGATGGAGGACTGGTTGGAAGATAAAAAAAACTGCTGAGTGTTTTCAGGAGTTTTTTGTTTGTTATTTCAGATCTCCAGCATTGCAGTTTTAATTTTCATTGCCAAGTCCCTCCTAAAACCAAAGACACACGTTGCAAATTTGTTCATTGGGCTATGAATAACAAGACGTATGGAAACTCTCCCACAGTTAAATAAAGGAATCATGCTTTCTGAAGTTGAAATCTTTCATGTATTTCAGTTCTTGATTTGGTACTTTGTTCTTTGTAGAATAGTCTATAATAGGACAGCAAAATTAAATCATTCTGAATCTATTTTTCCTATTGCAGATACAGAGAAAATCTTCCAAGCTTGATGGAGAAATGTTTTTCTTGCAAAAATAAACCAGGTGGGGAACTCATCATGTAAATTCCCATGTAAGATTTCCTAGTTGTTTATTGCATTGAGGTAGAAGGATGGGGAAAATATGTAAAGAGATGGTGACTAGCACAGTTTAATTAATAATTAGAAAAGTTAATTTTATCTTCAAGTCTATCCCAGATCTTATTACAATTTCAGCCAGGTACTATCATCATCATCTTTATGTGTCTTGTATGACATGGGTGATAATGGTCCATCCGTGACCATAAATGTTCCTGGGAAATTTGTCTGCAGAAGTGGTTTGGCATTGCCTTCTGGACAGTATCTTTACAAGATGGGTGACCCCAGCCATTATCAATACTCTTCAGAAATTGTCTGCCTGGCATTACTAGGAATTGTGATATTCAGCAGCTGCTTATACAAACAGCCACCACCTGTGACCCTGATCGGAGGGGTGGGCTTGCAAAGGGAAAACGCCGTACTGCCTTGCACCTCCTTTGGTAGAGGCGCATCTCCACCCTGCCACCTATCAGCTTTGAGGGTTGGATTAAAACGGTTATAAGATCACTGGTGTACATTATGGTCATTTTGTTCAGTATATATTGTTTTTTATCACCCTATATAATTGGTTTGCAACACTAAAGGAAAACGACACCAGCAGTGATTTTCGCATACAACAATATCTTTGACACTTGTATAATAATTGGGACAGGGTACAAAAAAATAAGATAATCTGATAGCTTGATCTAGCTTAAATTATCACTTTTTAGTATTGAACTGGATGTTATATTTATCTGCAAAGCTCTAAAGATGATTTTTAAGGCCATTTTTCAGAAATAGCTGCCATATTGTAGGAGGCCACTTAGCACTGCATCCACTCAGTCACTGGGATTTTGGAACTTGTCATATGAGAGGGGCCTGTAGAAGAAAAAAATTATTTTTGAATATTTATTAATACTGACAGCTCGTTGCAGTTCTTTCTATTTAACTATGGACCAAAGTGGCTGGTGGAGGTCAAGTTTGAGAAAGAAAGCTGGTCTCAATTTTTTTGAGGGGGCTGGAATTCTCAGTCTAATTTGACCTATAACCACTGTCCCAAGAAGACTAAAAAAAATAGAAATTGCTGGAAGATATGAAAGAAACAAATTTAACATTTCAAACCAATGATTTTTCTTTCCTACAGTTGAATTATCGAAGTATTTTGAAGATGTAATATCACTTGGTTACAAAGACAGACCACACTACCAGAAACTAAGAGATATCCTTAAGCAAGGACTTAAATCCATTGGCTGTGTAGATGATGGTAATTTGGTGTTAGCAGCGTCTTCCAATGGTGATGCCCCAACAACATCCAAGGCACAGGTACAAGTTACATCTGTTCCAGGCCTCCTTTATGACCATCCTTTTCTTCTGTCTCTGGCAAATAAAAATATGTAAAGAGAAGTAACTTAGGAAAACCAGAATTATTTTTTTTTTGCAATGCGGATTGTGGGATGCATCAATAGCTTTTAAAATGGACACTAGGGAATGGGAAAATAGGAAATGACAGTCTCCAGCAATGGCATGGTCCAAATTATAGAGCGACATACAAGACTGATGTAGAAGAATCATAGCTTTTATTCCCATTGTATTGAAGAGAAAACTTTATTAGCATTCATGACCCAATAATGAAAAGATGAGTATGAGTGCTAGTACTTTCTGTGCTTATAATTTACTATTTGTAAATATTTTTTTCATTAGTTTTTCTTATTATTTTAGAATCTATTCTAGGTTAGGCCAAAAATTTGCTTGAAGTTTCTGCTGCATTTTGAAACACTAAGGTATTAGCGTTCTTGATATTTTTGCTTATTTATTTCTTTTTGTATGTGCACTGTTTGTTGTCTTTTTCGTATTTGTTGTTTGTCAGTTTATGTTGTGTGTGGTTTTTCTTTGATTTTATTGTGTTTCTTTGTATCTACTGTGAATGCCTGCAAGAAAATGAATCTCAGTGATATATATGCACTTTGATAAGAAACTTACTTTGAACTAAGATAATATTTGGCTTCAAGCTAGTTCTGTTAAAACTAATTGAAGGGAATGCAGAAGTGTGACTGCTGATTAATTTTTGTTGGTGCACATCTATATTGATAATTCTCCAAATGGAATTTATAAAGATAAAGAGATTAGCTTTCCAGAATAAATAAACTTCATCAAAGAACTAAATAAAACTCATCCAAGGACTCATTTTTAAAGTCTTTGTTTTCATATTGGGAATGAATTAGATTGCTTATTTTTTTTTAAAGTGGTGTTTTCCTTTTGAGTACTATAAACAAATTTGTACGCCGAAAGAAAAAAAACCTTCAGAGAGCAGTGTATTTGTTACCAGCTTTGTTAATACTTAAGAGATATTGTGTCATTCGTTTAACCAGGTCACTTTCTTTAAAACCACACCCAAGGTGTAATGATGCCAAATGGTTTATTGCCAATAGCAGTAGGTGATGTATTTTGTTAGATTGCTTGTTTACAGGCAAAAAATTATATACAATGCAATATATAGATCTTGAAAAATTTGAATATGAAAAGTGTGTGTGTGCATATGTATATGTGAATTTAATTTGGCTTTTATGACGCTGATCAACAGGAAAAAAACTCATGTCAAAGTGAAAACAGATCTCTAAAAAGTGACCCAAATTAGTTACAAATATAAAGCAAAATAATTGATTGCGTTAGTATTCACCCACTTCATGTCAGGATTTAGTAGATGCACCTTTTTGAACCTTTGTCAGCAATTACAACCTTGAGTCTGTGTGGTTAGGTCTCTATTAGCTTTGCACAACTGGACACTAATTTTTCCCCATTCTTCTTTACAAAACTGCTCAAGCTCTGTCAGATTCCATGGGGATCGAGTGAACAGGTCTTTTCAAGTCCAGCCACAAATACTCAATTAAGCTATGATGGATGAAGCACCCAGGCAACTGTTGTATCTGCAGTCTCTCTTATCTCATCCACTGAAGCGTGTAACTCCTCCAGAGTTGTCATAGGTCTCTTGGTGGCCTCCCTCACTAGTCCCATCTTGTACAGTCACTCAGATTTTTGAGGACGGCCTGCTGTAGGCCGATTTACAGCTGTGCCATATTCTTTCCATTTCTTGATTGACTTACTGTACTCCAGCGAATATTCAGTGACTCGGAAATGTTCTTGTATCCATCTCCTGACGTATGCTTTCCAATGCCCTTTTTGTGGCGTTGCTTGGAGTGTTTTTTCAATAGCCTTTTTGTGGAGTTGCTTGGAATGTTCTTTTGTCTTTATGGTGTAGTTTTTGCCAGGATACTGACTCACCAGCAGTTGATCCTTCCAGATACAAGTGCATTTTTACTACAATCAATTGAGACACCTTGACTGAATACATGTCTCCAAAAACAGATCTCCATTTAATTAAATGACTTCTGAAACCAATTGGCTGTACCAACATTGATTTGGTGTGTCATGTTAAAGAGTGGCAAATAATTATGCAATCAATTATTTTGTGTTTTAAATTTAGATCACTTTGTACAGATGTTTTCACTTTGACACCAAAGAGTCTTTTTCTGCTGATCAGTACAAAAAAAAAGCCGAATTACATCCACTGTGGTTCAATGTTGTAAAACAATAAAACATGAAAATTTCCAAGGGGGGTGGATACTTCTTATGGATACTATTTCCCCATAGAACTGCAAGTTATTTTCTCTCAATTTTCTGTTGTTTCTTTTGACAAGCCTGAATTGACTGTATCCACCATTTATCATTGGTGAGTTCCAGATCATTTAAAAACTTGCTGCGACTTCTGTAAGGAAACATCTTCGTATATTGTCTAAATCTTCATTTTACAAAGTCAAATTATTCAAGATTGTTTAATGTCATTTCCAATACACACGTGTAAGCAGAATAAAATAATTGTTACTCCAGATCTAATGCAGCATTAAAATAAATCAATAAGATAAAGAACACAATACTAAACAAAAATGCGATAAATAGAAATACATAAGATACCTTATATACATTGATTGTACAGTGCCTTGAAAGGGTATTCAGCACCCACAACTATTTTCAGATTTTACTGTTTCATTTTCTAAATTTAAAATATATTGAAGAATTTTTTTGAGCTGATGTACAAAACATTGTGCATCATGTCAAATCAAAAGAATAATTCCTGAACCTGTCAACAATTTACTAAAAATAAAACAAAATTGAGGCTGAAGAAGTGTTTATTGCACTAGCTTTCCTCAGGTGCAATTTACTGTATGACCTTACCAACCCATCAATTTGTTGATGTAGAAAATTGACAGATCACCTGTTTTCAATTAATTCATAAGAATGCCTTCCACCTCTCCGTAAGGTCCAAGAGTATGGTAGATTTTCAACAGACCAAACCAAAATGAAAATAAAAGAGCATTCAAGACAAGTCAGGCAAATGATAGTAGAGAAGCTCACATCTGGGGAAGGGTACAAGACCATGTCAAAGACACTGAATATACCTTTAGAGCTTGGTGCAGTCCATCGTGAAAAGTATGAAACCACAGCCACACTGTGGTTTAGGCTGCCATTCTAATCTTAGTCGTCAGAGAAGAACGGCACTTATAAAAGCTGACGCCAACAGTCATTCTGAATGAGCTGTACAAAGTCATTGTCTGCAACTGGAGATGAAGTTAGTGGCTCCACAATCTCTAAGGTCTTGCACAAAAAGAATATTTAACAAGAAGCCCTGCTTTAAAAAATAAAGCACATCTTTGCCCATAAAGATACTATGAAATGTGGAAAAAGATCTTGTGGTCGGATGAGCCTAAAGTAGAATTTTTCTGCCTCAACAACGTGTGGCATAAATCTAATACTGAGGATCAGTCAGGTTAAACTATCTCTACTGTAAAGTATGGTGGAAGTGACTTCATGTTATAGTGATGCTCTTCAGCAGAAGGGTGGGTTAGTGGGTGAACTCTCCTAAATTGGAAAATGTCAACGTAAGTCAACTATGCTTTGAACCAGCAAACTTTCTAATGAGTATTAAAAATAACTAGCCCAATTTTGTCTGCCTATTGAATGAATATAAAAGATTACATAACATTACCTGATAGAGCACCAATGGAAACATTTGAGGATTTGAGGGAAACTTCTTCACTCATAGGGTCATGAGAGTGTGGAACGAGCTGCCAGCGCAAGTGGTGGATGTGATTTCTATTTCAAAATTTAAGAAAAGTTTGGATAGGTACAGGGATGAAAGGGAAATGGTGGCAGGGATGCTGGTGCAGGCCGATGGGAGTAGGCAGTTTAAATGGTTCAGCACAGGCTAGATGGGACAAAGGGCCTGTTTCCATGCTGTACTTCTCTATGACCTTTATCCAGTTGTTAACCCTTTGCAGGAAACGTTTTGAAATAGAATTCTCTATCTGATCTCTGTATGTTTCCTTCTTGAAGATGGGTAAAGACTTATGGGCTAGCAAGTAAATCAAGGATAAGGATTGCTTATCTTTTCAGAATCTTTCTCGTGAAATAGCAATTTGCTTATTGAGTAACTACTGGTTGCAGTGCAGGTTGCCGAAGTGGTGTTTTCTTTCACAGTATTATAATCTTGCTGATGTGCAGAGCTGGAAATTTGCTGCTTAATTTTGAATGTATTTATGTTTCAATGTGAAGGAGATACTTTAATATCCTGGAAGTGATTGTGCAACTAATCTACAAATTGAAGCATAGCACATTATGTAAGTTTTAATTTTTTCGTCACATTACTGTGAGAGCGAATGTTGGAAACATTCATGATTGTTTCCAAATGGGTTAAGCAAAGACTCAAAGAAAATGGTTTGCTGGGCAAAGATGTGCTCTCCATTTAGAATGAAACCACTGAAATAATTTGATAAAGATGTTCTGAGGACAGGGATTACAAAAGCTGTCATTTAAGCGTATGATATGCTGCTTGTGTCAGTATGAATGAAGCAGCTGGCCATTACATATGGAGCACTGCCCAGACCAGTTCTGTCAGCATATGTGTCAAGAGTACAGGTGTTCTTTTGATGCACCCATTGGGCAGGAACTTGCATTTAGTTTTTATAGGGTCATGGTTCCTAAACCAACCAAATTACATCATCAATTTGGTACTGGCACCATCTCTACTTATGAATAGTATAGGGATTGCAGTAAGGCCATGCAGGAATTTAAGCCTAGAAACTAGTTAGATATTCTTACTAACTGCCCATTATGCCGTTGGCATTTAGAGCAGCAATGAAGGTCTTCCATCTCTAGTGTTCAGGGCTTCCTTCGTTATGTCAGTGGCTTCCTCTTGATTTTCACGTCTGTCCGTCATGCAAGTCCCAGATGTAGTTTCAAGAATAGTGTCACACTCTGATGTAAAAGGATTCTTCTTTGCTGATTCCGTAACAGTTTTGTTTTACCAGTCAGGGTTGTTGGCCATAAGCTGAACCTCTGAACGTGGAGGCCCAGTGGACTCCGCAAAAGGGAGGGGAGGGGGCGTGGCCCAAACGGGAGAGGAGCTGGCCACGGTGGAGATCATCAACCCTACGCTGTTTGCCCTCCCATTGCCAGGCTGGTATAGATCTCTGGGTCATTGAGGCATGCAAACCTCCAAACCATGATGAGGTTTTGGTCCTCTTGGAGGAGTTAGATTTTCAGGCAATGAAGAATTAGGAGACAACGTAGATATGAATAAGGTGCTGGATGAGACTATTTGAAGCAGGATAGTATAGGGCAAAGCAGGAGAAATGGCAGGCTAACCAAAAGGTCATTGAAATAATCAATTTGACAAGTTTGGATAAAGTTTTTTTTTCAGTTGGCGGACAGACAATGCTGTTGATGTTGAAAAATTATAAAGATGGGATTATATGCTGTCTTTTAACACTAGTGACATCTTGAATTCAAATTATCTTCTGTGTTCCAACAATACACAATAGTGGAAATGGTGCTTTGAAGTATCGGCCTGGACTGCAAAAACAATGCAGTGGAGAGAGAACCCGCAGTGGCGTGAGAACTACCTGTTAAAACAAACTGACAGTATTTTTTTGGAATGTATATCAAACTGCTGATTGCCAGGGCAAGAAGTACCAACTATGCAGTTAGTAAGCTGTCAAATACAACATTTTTTGCTCAAGAAAAGTAAATGATGGAAGACAAAGGCCTAGATACTGTATACTGATTTTTTTAAACTGGCTGGAAGTTAGCAGCTGTTTTAATGCTAGCTAGTTATGGAGTTATCCTTTCCATTGCAATATTCATTTTCTGGAATTTGAAAATTACAGCTTGATGTTTGAAACACGAAACATGTGGCAAATAGTGCAATGACACGGCACTTCCGTTTCATGTCAAACAGCAACCAAACAGCGAGATTGCCGCCTTTGACAGGGCTTCTCGAACATCACTGAACATGTACTGCAGGAAGTATAATCGTGCAATGCAGAGAAGATACTAACACTGAGGAGCATGCCATGAGGTTCTCAGTGAAAGATGTGGAAATCCTGGTGGAAGCAATTAAAGGAAAGGTTTGCTTTGTGCAATGCAGAATCATTCAAGCTCCAATGCTTGACTGTTGAGTCTTACATAAGTGGTTTGGGATTTTGAGACAAAGTGCAAAATAATTTTATCAGTTTGGTGCCTCTCAGCCAGTGCAAAAAAAAAGATCAACTGAAGTTTCTCTTCCCATAAGCTTTCTGACGAATTCTGCTGAAAAGTACATTGAGTGAGGTGGAGTTGGTAACTTTGACATTTCATCTGCTTGTAACTAATCTGTCAGCACTCTCTATCGTGGATCAAACTGATAGATGACCATGTGGGTGAGGTGCAAAGAGCTGATGACACTTTGCAACAGCAGCACTGGTTTAAGGAGAATGAAGAGAGCATGATAACTGAAGAACACTATTAAGTGAAAATGAGAATTTCCAAAGTGGTGTGAAATATGATTAAAGGTTTGCCTCTTGAGGTTATAGTTTTGAATTCAGGACTGGATTAGGACTGTAATTGTTCTAAAGTAGAATACAGCGTTCGATTAAATAGTGCTTTGAAATTTTTATAACTCTTTACTGACGTACTATCTCCTGATTTTGACATATGGTAATGTCAGCGCTTGAATGCTACTAATCAGAGCTGCAGACAGGCAGGGGAGGGTGTACCTCATACACTTAATCAGTGTAGTTTACATATGGAAGTTGCCGCTCAGGATCTGCCCTGTGCCAGCTGAGGGTTACGTGCCCACTGCAGTTATTGTGTGTAATTATCAAACCAATCTGTTCAACGCAGCAGGGTTTAGATGGTAATGATGAGGCAGAGATGAAGGGAAAAGATGCACTGTACTCATTGGTAGCTGAGAATTGTAGCTGTTGATTTATTACTGTGTATCCAAAAGAAAACTCTTAGCAACCTGCTGTTACATTTTCAATGTAAAACAAGCCATTGCAGCGATGAGCCATTGTGGCCTGTTGATTACATCTAGCAGCTATTGGCCAAGGTGGTTGTGTACAAAGCTGCACCTTAAGCCCTTGGAAGGGGAGGGGGAAGGGGAAAGGGGGAAGGAAATGCCAAATTTCACTAATGGCCATACAAACCTATTTTTCCCTCGAGCACTTGGGAAGTATGTTACCTCAGAAATGAAATGTGGTATTAAGCAGCATGTGAAAAAATAAATGCAGTGATTAGAGTGTAAGCCAATTGTTGCTAACCATTTAAAAATTTGTTCAGAGTTATTATAAAATGATAAAATACTATACACCATGCCCTGGAGAGTATCCAAGGTTTTGAAAGAGAATTAAGGAATCTCAAAAATTGGTTCAAACGAGGAGAATTAGCAGTACTCTTTTCTTGGGCCAAACAATACCAACAGTGTTCTCTGCATTGATTTCTTGACTAAGCTTGCCATTTGGCTATGGGAAAACAATTAGCTAAACAAAGATCTGCCATAGCATTTGACTAACTGCAGTTTAAATCGCAATTTTATCCCCTCTATTGTCTGCTTATCTAGGCTGCAGTCCAAAGCTGTTCCAGCAAATAGAAGGCTCTTTAAAAATAGTGGACTTGTTCTTGTGTCTGTTTCTATTGTACAATTATTCTGATGCCTGAGACTATTTTACTTGTGGAGAGATTTCAAATGTGCATATATTAGTGCCTGACATCCGTATGTTTATTATTTTGTAATAAGAATTTGTCTGTAAATTAAACTCTGTAGTCTGGGCTGTGTCTACAAGCATTGACATTGCTTTAAATGTGTCTTTTGCATATTATGGTTCCTATGGCATTTATCTTTTAAAATGAGCAGTAATTATTTTCTTATAGGCAGTTACTAAATATTTGCTGATTACTTGAACTGCATTGTTGAACATTCTGGCTTGAAGTAAATTATAAAAGTGGTGTAAATTTAGATATTATATAAATTATATTTTGTATCTTCGAGACACATCCATTATGTTAGTTTTGCAACAGTGGTGATTAAATCACAATTTTATGACATACTCGAGGGTGGATTATTCCAAATGTAGTACCATTAAATGCAGGAACTAACATAAAGTGTTTCACGGAGGTGCATTCCACTGAGAAGCGGGGAGGGCAACAGCAGTGGCTTGGTTGACTTGATATTTTAAGGGAAGAGAATCCCAAAGGCTAATTCCAGTGCCTGAAGGTGTAGTTATCCCCGTACCCAGAGTTTGAAGTAGGCAAATCTACATCCAGAATATCACATGCACTTCTAGTCACTCAGTTATAGAAAAGATGTCAAGGCTTTGCAGAAGGTTTACCAGGGTGCTGCCTGGATTAGAGGGCATGTTCTATAATGAGAGTCTGACCAGACTTTGGGTTGTTTTCTCAGGAGTGACAGAGGCTGAGGGGAAGATTCTGACAGTAGTTTATAAGATTATGAATCTGAGGAAAATGGAGGAACATGGACTTTGTGTAGGCGTAACAGATTAGTGTAGTTGAGTTTGCCATTTGATTACTAATTTATTTGGTTCAGCACAACATTGTGGGCTAAATAGCCTGTTCCTGTGCTGATCTGGTCTGTGTTCTAGGCAGACAATGTAAAGCTGGAGAGATTACTGAGGAGGACAGGATCATTAAATGATTTGAGTAGGAAAAGAATTTAATTTTTGAAATTTTTCACATTTTCTATTCTAGTTGTGCGTGTCAGCTTTTAGGAATGAAGACTTCAGTCTCTGGTCATATGATCTTTTTTGTGCTTTTAACTGCACACATTTTGCCTACACTTTAAAGCACTTTTGGAAAGAAGGAAGTCTGAAAAGATTTCCAGAGAGGTTAGGAAGAGATATTTGAAAAGGCATGCTACTTTTGATAGGTATAAAATTGTCAGGTGGACTAGGTGGAAAACTAATCACCTCATATTTAAATTTCCAAGCATCTTTGTATATGCTGAAAAGAATAAGAGTTATAGATAATGAAGATCTCTTCAGCATAATTTTATCTTAAACAGAGCAGTTAACTAATTATTCAGGAGTTACATATTGTCCATAATCTGTAGCCTTAAATATGACTTGAGATCAAATTTACTTCCCACGCCTTATGCTTTTCCTTGCCACTTTCTGGATCTCAGTTAATGGTATAGGACATCTGTCTCTGAAAACACGAGTTGGTATGCTGAAACCAACTATCAGCTGTAAACACTTCAGCATTAAGTTGTGCATTAGTAACTTAGTTTCAGAAAATTTAGGTTTGGGATATTAAGATGAATTGTCTGATTTTATGCTGCTGTAATGCTTAGAATTCGAAAGAACCATTCCAAAAGACCACATGACATAGCAGAATTAGTCCATTCAGCCCATTGAGTTTGCTCTGACATTTCATCATGGCTATCCCGGATCCCATTCAACCCCATATGCCTGCCCTCTCACCATATCCCTTGATGCCCCAACTAATCAGAAATCTATCAGCTTCCGATTTACCCACAGACTTGGCCTCCACTGCAGTCTGTGACAAAGCAATCCACAGATTCACCACTCTTTGGCTAAGAAAATTACTCTTTTCTTCTGTTCTAAAAGGTTGCCCCTCAATTTTGAGACTGTGCCCTCTAGTGCCTACCAGAAGAAACGTTCTGTCCACAAGAACCTTATCTCGTCCTTTCAACATTCAGTTGGTTTCAATGAGAACCCCATGCAATCTTCTAAATTCCAGTGAGTACAGGCCCAAAGCTGCCAAGCACTCCTCATATGTTAACCCCTTCATTCTCAGAATTATCCTCGTGAAGGGTGCAGAAGAGATTTACAAGGATGTTACCTGGATTGGGGAGCATATCTTACGAGAATAGGTTGAGTGAACTCGGTCTTTTTTCCTTGGAGCGGCAGAAGATGAGAGGTGACCTGATAGAGGTATATAAGATGATGAAAGGCATTGATCATGTGGATAGTCAGAGGCTTTTTCCCAGGGCTAAAATGACTAGCATGAGAGGGCACAGTTTTAAGGTGCTTGGAAGTAGGTACAGAGGAGATGTCAGGGTTAAGTTTTTTTTACTCAGAGAGTGGTGACTGCATGGAATGGGCTGCCGGCGACAGTGGTGGAAGTGGATATGATAGGGTCTTTTAAGAGATTCCTGACAGGTTCATGGAGCTCAGAAAATTAGAGGGCTATGGGTAACCCTTGGTAATTTCTAAGGTAAGGACATGTTCGGCACAGCTTTGTGGGCTGAAGGGCCTGTATTGTGCTGTAGGTTTTCTATGTTTCTTTGGACCTCCTCTGGACTCTCTCCAATGACAATACACAGTTTCTAAGGAGTCTAAAGTTGTTCACAATACTCCAAGTGCAGCCTTACCAGTGTCTTGTAAAGCTTCAGCATTATCTCCTTGTTTTTATATTCTTTCCCCTTGAAATAAATGCCATCATTGCATTTGCTTTCTTTACCAGAGACTCAACCTTTGAATTAACCTTCCTGGAGTCATGCACAAAAATTTCTAAGTCCCTTTGCACCTCTGATGTTTGAATTATCTCCCCATTTAGAAAATAGTCTGGACTATTGTTCCTTTTACCAAGATGCAATATCATACATTTCCCAACACTGTATTCCATCTGCCACTTTTTTTGCCCATTCTTCCAATTTGTCTAAGTCCTGCCTAGCCCTCCACCTATCTTCGTGTCACCCGCAAACCTTGCCACAAAGCTATCAATTCCGCTATCTAAATCGTTGACAAACAATGTGAAAAGTAGTAGTCCCAATACTGACCCTCAAGGGATACCACAAGTCACTGACAGCCAACTAGAAAAGGCCCCCTTTATTGCCCTCTATGCATCCCAATTCTTTCCTGTAACACCACAGGATTTTATCTTCTTAAGCAGCCTCATGTGAGGCACCTTCTGAAAATCTAAGCAAATGACATCCACTGCCTCTTCTTAGTCCACCTGGTTTGTTACTTCCTCAAAGAATTCTAATAGATTTGTCAAGCAGGATTTCCCTTCACAGAAACCATGCTGACTTTGAATTATTTTATCATTAGTCTCCAAGTACTCTGAAATCTCGTCCTTAATAATAGACTCCAACACTTTCCCAACCACTGAGGTTAGACTAACTGGCCTATAATTTCCTCTTTTGTCTTCCTCCTCCTCAAAGAGTGGAGTGACATTTGCAATTTTCCAGTCCTCCGGGACTATGCCAGAATCAAGTAATTCTTGAAAGATCATGACCAATCCATCCATTATCTTTCACTATGGTATGTTCATGTGATTATGAAAGTTCATTTGAGTAGGGATGAAGTTCAGTGACCGAGTTAGTACTGATATTCCTTGAATGAACTATAGTTCAACAATTACAGATGAATCTCATAGTGAACTTCCTGTTTAAAAGTTCATTTATTATCAAAGTATACAACCCTGAAATTCTTCTCCAGATAGCCACAAAACCAAATAGCTGAAACAAAACCAAATAAAACCAAAGAAAATAACTGCAGCACCATCATCAACCCCCAAATTCTTTCTCCTTGCACAAAAAAAAACAAGATTGGGCAAAAAACACAGAATATTTTAAAAAAAAAACTATAAGACTAGAAAAAAAAAGTCTATAGTCTGAAGTCCATATCCAAATGCAGAAAACCTAGGTGACATTGTGCAAGCACAGAGGTAAGCCTTTCCCTCTCCACCAGCGATCATAAGGCACTCTCCCCTTTCCGATTACTGTAAATACAAGAAACAATAGAATCAGTGAAGGACCACACCCAACAGGGGGACAACGATCACGGTGCAAATACAAAATGAAAGATAAAAATTAAATATTGAGAACATGAGGTGAAGAGTCTTTGAAAGTGAGTCCATTTCAGTGGGAGCAATTCAGTGATGGAGTGAGTGAAGTTGCCCTCTCTGGTTCAAGAGCCTGGTGGTTGAGGGGTAATAACTGTTCCTGAACCTGGTGGTGTGGGTCCTGAGGCTTTTGTACTTCCTTCCTGATTTCAGCAGCGAGAAAAGAGCATGGCCTGGATGGTGGGGATCCTTGATGATGGATGCTGCTTTCTTGTGACAGCGCTCTGTGTAAATGTGCTCAGTAGTGGAGAGGGCTTGTCATGTGATGGTCTGGGCTGTACTCACTACTTTTTAAGTACAAGGGCATTGGTGTCTGCAAATCAGGCTGTGATGTAACCAGTAATACTGTCCACCACACATCTATAGAAGTTTTAGATGCCATGCTGAATTTTTGCAAACTTCTCAGAAAGTAAAGACGCTGCTATGCTTTCTTCATGATGCGCTTACTTGCTGGACCTAGGACAGGTCCTCTGAAATAATAACACCTTGCAATTTAAAATTGCTGACCCTTTCCACCTCTGGAGGGCTGGCTCATGGACCTTTAGTTTCCTCTCCTGCTGCCTGGTCTTGCTGACGTTGAGTGGGAGGTGGTTGTTGTTGCTGTGGTACCACTCAGCCAGATTTTCAATTTCCCTCCTATATGCTGATTTGTCACCAACCTTGATTTGGTCAACAATAGTGGTGCTGTTGGTAAACTTAAATATGACATTGGAGTTGTGCTTAGCCTCACAGTCATACTGTAAGTATAAAGCGAGTAGAACAGGGTGATAAGCATACAACCTTATGCCGAGCGAGATTGTGGAGGAGATGTTGTTGCCAATCTGAACTGACTAGGATCTGCAAGTGACGAAATAGTTTCCAGTTGCACAAGGAGGTATTGAGACCCAGGACTTAAAGCTTATTGATTAGTTTTGTGGATATGATAGTATTGCCTGCCGAGCTATAATCAATGAAAAACATCCTGATACATGTATCTTCGCTGTCTAGATGTTCCATGATTGAGTGAAGAGCCAATGAAATGGCATTCACTGTTTACCTGTTGTGACAGTAAGCAAACTGGAGTAGATCCAAGTTGCTTCTGAAACAGGATTTGATGTATTTCATCACCAACCTCTCAAAGCACTTTATCACATTATTCTTGGGCACTGGTATAATTGAATCTGCTTGAAGCAGGTCGGTAGCTCAAACTGCCGAAACAAGAGGCTGAGGGTATCGGTGAACACTCCAACCAATTGATCAGCACAGGTCTTTAGTACTCGGCCAGATACCCATCTGGGCTGGATGCTTTCCATGGGTTCATCCTTCTGAAGGATGCTCTGATGACAGCTCAGACAGCTCTGATGAAATCACAGGGCCATCGGGAGGCTGTGGGAGTGTACGAAGGTGGCTGCATGTTTTGATAGTCAAAGTGAGCATAAAAGGCAATGAGCTCATCTGGGAGTGAGGCTTTGTTGTTACCTATGTTGTTTGGTTTCACTTTGTAGGGGTGATAGCATTCAAATCCTGCCACAGCTGTCAGTGGTTCAAGTCTGGTCCTGAATTGCTACTTTGTGTGTGAGATGACTTTCTGGAGATCGTACCTGGACCCCTTGTATCCTACTTGGTCGCCAGACCTGATTGGCACTGATCTGGTCCTCAGCAGATTGCAGATCTCATGGTTCATCCAGGCCTTCTGGTTAGGAAAGACTGAATGATTTTGAATGTGAATGTGCCTATAAAATTAAACATTTATCCCATTATGGCTGCAATATCCTAAATCTATTTATTTTATTTGTATGACTATTTATGTCAGGATATCCCAAAGCATTTTTTTACAGCCAATTAAGAAGGTAGAGGGAGGGAGAGGAATACAAGCTGACAGGTGATAGGTGAAACAAGGTGAGGGGAGTGTGTGGGAAGGGGAATGAAGTAAGAAGCTGAGAAGGAAAAGGTGAAAGAGGTAAAGAGCTAAAGAAGAAGGAACCTAGTAGGCGAGGAGAGTGATTCATGAAGAAAGGAAAGGAAGAAGGCAACCAAAGAGGGGTGATGGGCAGGTGAGGAGAAGAGAAGGGATGAGAGGGTAACCAGAATGGGGAATGGAAAAAGAGAGGAAGGAGGGTGTGGAAAGTTACTAGAAGTTAGAGAAATTGATGTTCTTCTCTCCCCCCCCCCCACCGACCTTAATATTTTGGTGTCTGCCCCCTTTCCAGTTCTGATGAAGGAACTTGACCCAAAACATCAACTCTTTATTCCCCTCCATTGATTCTGTCTGACTTGCTGAGTTCCTCCAGCCATACTGTATGTGCTGCTGAAGATTTCCAGCATCTGCAAAATCCCTTGTGTTTATAATGAGAGCATGGTCTTTCTTGGAATTATTCAGCTGCTCAGAATGATTCAGGCTTTGGCTGATGCTCTTTCATTAGACCAGTTTATTAGTGCATTAGCAACTCAAAGCTCTAAACCAGTGGGGATAGTTTCACTCAACGTTGCTTGCTCCATCACTGTTCCCACAAACTTGGACTCAGTTTCAAAGAGTCTTTATCTAATGTTCATGATATTTATTACTATTGTTTCCTTTTTATTAGCACAGTTTGTTGTGTTTTACACATTGGTTGTTTATCCATCCTGTTGGATGTGGTCTTTCCTTGATTTTACTATGTCTCTTGGATTTTCTGAGTGTACCTGCGAGAAAACGAATCTCAGAGTTGCATATGGTGACTTTGCTAATAAATTTACTTTGAATTTTGATTAACCTTCATGTGGTTTCTGAGGGAATGTCATTGGTTTAGACTGCAGGGGACTCTTGGGAATTGTGCTTTGAGACCTTGCAGAAAATCTGCCTCAACTAAATTCCTCATCCAAAACTGAGCATCGTTATAGCCAGAGGCACTAATATTTCTAATTATTCATGCACTCTTAAGTGCTTTTTCTGAAAACCACTCTTTGTATTTAGATTAAGTTTCATATGGGATGTTTGCACCCATGTCACTTTGTTTTGGGACCTAATGACAGTTTTTAGTCAAAAGCTCTATTTAGGTAATTCTCAACTTGATAAAATGCTTGCTGAATGTAGGCTTTTGCTTTTCCTTCTAATGTTTAGCACTTGTAAATGTATATACAAGCAGAGAGCATGTCTCTCACTTGTATGAAGGGTACAGTCTCTTAAGAATCGGAATCAGATTTAATATCACCAGCATATGGTGTGAAATTTGTTAACTTTCCGGCAGCTGTCTGCCTGCGGTCTCTTGCAACAAGACCCGATGTGAGCACGAGATACAATGCAATACACGACAATAAATAAACTGTGAATTACAGTAAGTATATATGTACATTAAATAGTTAAATAAGTAGTGACAAAATCAAATGCTGGAGAGGAAAAGGAAGAGAAAGAAGTGTGAAGTGGACAATCCATTTCCATCGCCTTCAAGGAAACCCTTCCAACAGATGCATACCACACCCTTCACTTTTCAGTATTTCAAAAGGGGCCATTTTCTTTGACTCATTGGTTTGTTCTGTCATCTCCACCGACTTCCACTTCCATCTTCCCTTGGAACTGCATTTCCTTCCCACCATCTCAAGACATTAATGATCCCACAGGGTAACAAAGTGCAGGTTGGAATAGATAATTAAAGTGCAGTCTATTCTCACCTTTAAGTTACTGGCCACTTGAAATCTGCATACAGCCTCCACTCTGACCTGTCTGTCTGCCGTCTCTTGCACTGCTCTAACAAGACCCGATCTGAGCTTGAGGAACAGCACCTAATCTTCTGTCTGTCTGTAGTGCAGGTATTCAAACTCAGTATCAAACTTTACAATTTCAGATAAATGCATATTTGTTCTGACTGAAGATGTAATATTGGTTCAGTTCGTCTCTCATTGACACAGCCTGATCAGTTAGGCATGGACTACACGTTTGCATTTTGAAAACTACATTACTTCCTTTGCGTGCTCTCTTTGTAACTGTTTCATTCAGATTCTTACTCTCACTGTACCCATTAAAGGATCAGCTGGGCGACCTCATTTGAAATTTGTCCTTACACCAAGTCTGGCCTCACTAAGTTTGTCCTGTCCATCTCTACCATACCATCCTGTATTTAATTTATTTAAAATACAGCACAGAACAAGCCCTCCTGGCTCAACAAAGCTCACTGCCCAGCATCCCACCTAATCAACACTAGCCTAATCACAGGACAATTTACAATGAGCAATCAACCTACTAACTGGTATGTCTTTGGACTGTGGGAGGAAACCCACGCGTGTCATGGGGGAACACATTCCAACTGTAATAACATCACACTAAACGCTATGCCGCTGTTAAAACCAATTTGTTCTCTCTCTTAGATCTGACAAAGGGTCATTGACTGAAACACTAACTTTGTTTCTCTTTTCACAGGTGGTACCTGACTGCGGAGTCTTTCCGGCACTTTTTGATTTTATTTCAGATTTTCAATTTTTTTTTGTTTTTTCAATAAGAACAGCTTAGTTAATATTACTCGATTTTTGATCATGAATACTCAGTTCATTCCTGCTGTTTCTGCATTTCAGTTCCACAGATTTCTGTACACTTTCTAAAAGACTATTAATTTTATTGTTTTTTTTCACTCTTATCAGAAAGCTTTTTTACTGGTGTAAAGCAGAACTATTACTGCAGGCAAACATTTCCTTTCACTTGACGTGGTTTTAATAGAAAACCACAATGCAGCTGATGGCAATCAAATCTTGTTTCTATGAAGTAGGAGTTTTATTATGGTCTTCCCCTCTCATAGGAGGTTTTGTTCTGGGTGTAAACTCACCTAGCTTGATTTCACACTGCCGCAGTCATTCTCCCCCCATCTTGTCTGCAGTTAGCAAGGGTGGCTTTGGTGATCTCACTTCAAAGGTCTGAGTTGACTACAACTGCCTTTGGTTGTTCTTGCATGGATGTTATCTTTAACCCTTGCCTTACCACAATGTCCACCTGCACTTTTAATTAATCTTCTCCACTGGAATAAAAGATAATTAGTTTGATCCACAGAACACTGATATTTACAAACTAATCTTTCTGCAAATTCCCGGAAAATGCTATGCTCTGACGTATAAGGATTTTGTTTTTATAGTGTCTAATCCATAAGCAAGCTTTTTGGTCCTTTTGTTTAAAACATGGATTTTAAGTATTTTTAGAACAGAAAATGCTTGAAACACTCAGCAGATCAACACATGAAGAGTGGTAGAGTTGGCTCTCAATGACCTTTCATCTGAAAACTCATCAAAATGTAATTTTAAAAGCCTTCATTTCCACTTTTGTCTCAATTGATTAAAGGCATTAATTTTTGTTTTGCATTCAGTTTGGTATTTAAAATGCAAGATTAAATAATATATGCTAAATGAAAATCCATTTAAGGCAGGTGGTTCAGGAAAGTCCCAGAAAAAATATTGGGCCTTGCCTTCCTCTGTACTCCTGAGGCACAGGCTTGGCATGGATCCCATGAGTGCCTGGTGACAGCTTCCTACTGACAGTTTTTTTTTTAATATCGTTGCTCTTCCTGTCCTTGTCAGCTTTTTGGTTGGAAAGTCAGCATGTGGCATGTTAATGAAGCCTAGCCAATGAAGATTGGCCAAGCCTTCTGCTTTTGAGTGGGCATGTGGTTGGTTAATGTGTTCCCATTTAGGTGTTGAAATTGAGCTCATGACATCCAAGTAGATGAGAATGAAAAGACCAGTGAAAGTACATTTTCCAACCAGATCGTTGTCACCTCCATTTTGTTTTAATTTATATTTCTTCAAAAATATTCCAAAAACCTACAAATATATTAATTTATATTAAATGCTGGCATCCACTATATATTTCTTAGTGTAGTGCTAGAATAAGTAATAATTAATAATTTTAATAATTGCAGCACTTTATTACATAAAAGTTTTTGGGTATTTGCTGTAGCAAGCACCTTTATAGCTTGTTGAGTGAGTTGTGGGCAATTTTCTGCTTTGGAATTTTCAACGAATTTGTGCTCCTCATTCTATTGTGTTTCTTTATATTTACTATGAATGTCCACAAGAAAATGAATTTCAGGCTACTACATGGTGACATACAGTATGTACTTTGATAACAAATTTTCTTGGAACTTTGAACTTGTACTAGTATCAAAACCTGCTCTATAGGTGCACAATGCACCGCTCAAATATGTAAAGTGCTTACTATTTATAAAATCCTGGATTGTGTGTTACCTATTCCTGAAAGCTGTTTGGACTGTTCATTTAAATCTCGAGTAGTTGATTTTAAAATGATCACCAAAATATTCTCAAAAGTAATTGAATATTTTTCACTTTTTGTTTAAAGAAACGTCATATTTCTAAGCCAAATGATGATCCTGAGGGCAACAATTCAGACTCAGAGTTAAAGAGTGGAAAGAGAGTAAAAAAAACACCAAAGGGTAAGAGCTTTCCATATCACCCATCACATGAGGAACTGTAGCGTGTAGTGCTTATGTTGAACTATCAGCTAAGACATCTCTGTTGACCTGGTGCTTAGTTTGCAGCTGTGTTGGCAGTGGTTGATGTTTCCTACAGATAAGATATAGCTACATTTTACCAAACTGTTGCTCTTTATAATGAAGCAGGATTCATCATGAAGTGTATTTGCTGATTAATGTGTAATATCTATTTATTTACAGTCAAGAAGCCAACAAGAAAGAATTCGAAGAAGGTAGTGACAGTTGAAATAGGTACTCAGACATCACCGCTTGCCATGACAAGTCCTAGCAGAAAAAAAACATCTAAATAAATGGTTACATGCAGAAAAAGAAACTTCCTTATTCTTTGCATTTAGTTCAAGTCTGACAATTTTGAAAGAAGTTATTCTGAATATAGTTCTCATTGTTTAAAAAAACATGCAGGATCTCTTTCATTTTTTACTAGATTTTGTATGTTGTACATTTTTGTTGTGAAAATTTAAAAAGTTAAATACTGAAACTTTGCTTTTTACACAATGCAGACTTTGTCATTTTTCTGCTACTTCAGTCAAAGAGCTGTGCAGTATCATGAAATTACAACATGTAAAATGGTAGGAAGCAATGAGAAAAATTATACCCTCTTTTGAGGGAAAAGAGAAAAGAAGTCTTGTTAAATTTGCAAATAATGCAGGATTTAGTGTTTTATACTGTGGAGTAGGCGATCGTGCTCATGATTTGTCAGGACATTTGTTAACAATGGCATAAGTACCTGGTTGTATATCCAGAAGAATATATGTTCCCTTATTATGGTTTTTACCTGGAGCTAACATTGTGCTTATTAATTTTAAATGTACTATAATATTGTAAACCCTGACATGTTTCAGTTGTCTTACTTGAATGACATAAATTTCTATACTTTTTTCTGATCACTTGAAAGGATAGCATAATTTTAAAGCTTTTTGCAAAATGAGCTTGTTAAATGTTCTCAGCAAAATAAAGAATTTTCCATGAAAGTGTTCTCTATGTCAGACTATATTGTATACTTTATGTATTTGTGTGTTTGTGTGCACCTCGGTATTCCAAAATCTTATTTCTGGGCATCTGAATCAGAATGAGATTTAATATCACTGGCATATGTCGTGAAATTTGTTGTTTTGCAGCCGCAGTACAATCCAATACATAATAAAATAAACTAAACAATAAGGAATATATATTTTTTTAATTAAATAAGTAGTGAAAAAAGAGCAAACATGAAAAAAAATCATGAAGGCTATGTCCATTGTCCTTTTAGAAACTTGATGGCGGAGGGGAAGAAGCTGTTCCTAAAACAATGAGTGTGTGTCTTCAGGCAGAAGTAGGCTCCTAAACCCTTAGCTGCAGCCTTGGCATCAACTGAGAATGTATTTGTAACTTGTTGAGTTGTATATTCTGCATAACTTCAGAAAAAAATAGTAATTCTGAAACAAAGTATATAGATCTGCAATTTGTTGTCAGTCTTTAAAGTAGTTATGAACCAAAATAGCCTATTACAGTGACAGAAAGTTAGAAAATATCTTTCATTCTTTGCAGATGGAGAGTTAAACCCAGGTATTAAAAGTGTTCTTCTCAAACAATATTGATAGTGCTATTAGCAGCTTACAAGTTTATTTTTAAAATCACTAAAATCTTTAGAGCACCACTGTTACATATCTAGAGATTCACTGGTCACAATGGCTCACAATTTTTTTTCTTCTGTTTCACTTTATGGCCATACTAACCCTGAGGAATGTATTATTACCTGTAATGCCTCTAATTGGAAAGTATTATTTAGAGGCAAAAGTATAAATTGAGGTATTTCCAAATGGAGCTAAGGATATGGAGTAAATCTTCAACTGGTATGAGAGGAAATTCTGGGCACTGCCTGAGATTGAAGATGGAATAAGAATACAGTTTAGACCATAAGATTACAGAAGCAGCATTAGGCCATTTTGCTTATAGAGTCTGCTCTGTCATTTCATCATGGCTGATCCATATTCGTCCATTCTCACATCTGCAAAGAATGAAAGGTGCTTTATAACTTTCTGTCACTGTAATAGGCTATTTTGGTTCATAACTACTTTAAAGATTGACAACAAATTGCAGATCTATATACTTTGTTTTAGAATCACTGCTTTTTTTGAAGCAGACCGTACGACCCCATTTAAATCAGTGGTGCGCAAGTAGAACAGGTCAAAAGCTTTAAGTTCCTCGGGGTCAATATCACAAATGACCTGACTTGGTCCAGCCAAGCAGAGTACACTGCCAAGAAGGCCCACCAGCGCCTTTACTTCCTGAGAAAACTAAAGAAATTTGGCCTGTCCCCTAAAACCCTCACTAATTTTTATAGATGCACCATAAAAATCATTCTTCTAGAGTGCACCACAAACTTGTATGGAAGTTGTCCTGTCCAAGACCAGAAGAAGCTGCAGAAGATCATGAACACAGCCCAGCACTTCACACAAACCAATCTTCTGTCCTTGGACTCACTTCACACAGCACGCTGTTGGAGCAGTGCTGCCAGGATAATCAAGGACATGACCCACCCAACCAACACACTTTTCGTCCCTCTTCCCTCTGGGAGAAGGCTCAGGAGCTTGAAGACTCGTACGGCCAGATTTGGGAACAGCTTCTTTCCAACTGTGATAAGACTGCTGAACAAATCCTGACCCGGATCTGGGCCGTACCCTCCAAATATCTGGACCTGCCTCTCGATTTTTTTTTGCACTACCTTACTTTCCCTTTCCTATTTTCTATTTATGATTTATAATTAAATTTTTTAATATTTACTATTGATTTGTACTCCAGGGAGCGTGAAGTGCAGAATCAATTATCACTGATGATTGTACGTTCTAGTAACAATTGTTTGGCAACAATAAAGTATAAAGTATATTCCCTCTCAGCCCCAATCTCCTCCTTTCTCTCTGTAGCTCTTCATGCCCTGACTGATCATGAATCTATCAACCTCTGCCTTAAATATATTCAATGACTTTGCCTCCATAGCCACCTGTGGCAATGAATTCCACAGATTCACCACTACCTGGCTAAAGAAATTCCTCCTCATCTCTGTTCTAAAAGGATGCCCCTCTATTCTAAGGCTATGTCCTCTGGTCTTATACCCTCCCACCAAAGGAAGCATCTCTCCATACCCATTCGGTCGAGGCTCTTCAACATTTGATAGGTTTCAATGAGATCACTCATAGTTCTGAATCTCAGTTAGTATCAAACACTCTTCAAATGACAAGGCTTTCAATCCCAGAATCGTTTTCATGAACCTCTTTTGAACTCTCTGCAATGTCAGCACATCCTTTCTTAGATAAGGAGCCCAAAACTGCTCACAATACTCCAAGTGAGGCCTTACCAGTGCTTTATAAAGTTTCAATGTTACTGCTCAGGTCTTCTGCCTGCTCTGGATGTTTTCATTACTAACTGCCGATGGGACATCAACAGTCCCAACTTCACCTCTCCTCTCTCCAATTCCACCCTCACTCCTTACAAACATACTGCTCTCCACTCTTTCTGCACTAATCCTAACCTCACCATCAAACCCACAGATAAGGGGGGGGGGATGTTGGGGGATGCTATAATAGTCTGGCAGACTGACCTCTATCTTGCTGAGGCCTGGCAACAACTGTCAGACATGTCCACTTACTTAACCCTCAAACAGGACCCCACTAAGGAGCACCAGGCCATTGTCTTCCAAACCATCACTGACTTAATTAACTCTGGGGATCTCACATCCACTGCCACCAAACTCAATGTTGCCTCACCCCACACCTCCCATTTCTACCTCCTACCCAAGATCCACAAACCTGCCTATCCAGGTAGACTAGTTCCTGCCCTAATGAACTTGACTCAGTTTTATACCCCCTGCTTCAGTCCCTTCTTACCTACATCCACGACACTTCACATGCTTTTAATCTTTTCAATGATTTCAAGTTCCCCGGCCCCATTCATCTTATTTTCACCATGGATACACAGTCCCGATACACCTCCATCCCCCACTAGGAAGGCCTCAAAGCTTTGTTTCTTTCTGGACCTGACCCAGCCAGTTTCCCTCCACCACCATTCTCCATCTGGCAGAACTTGTCCTCACTCACAATAATTTGTCTATCAGCTCCTCCCACTTGCTTCAAACAAAAGACATAGCCATGGGCACTCGCAGCTGTTCCTGCCTGTTCGTTGACTACATGGAACAGTCTATGTTCCAAGCCTACACTGGTATCACTCCCCAACTTTTCCTACGCTACATCGATGACTGCATTGGTGCTGCTTCCTGCACCCATGAGAAGCTTGTTGACTTCATCAACTTTGTCTCCACCTTTCACCCCGCCCTAAAATTTACCTGGTTCATTTCCAACACCCACCCCCCCCCCCGCCCCGATCTCACTGTCTCTATCTCTGGCGACAGCTTATCTTCTGATGTTTATTATAAACCCACTGAATCTCGCAGCTACCTGGACTATTCCTCTTCCAATCCTGTTACTTGCAAAAATGCCATCCCCTTCTCTCAATTCCTTCGTCTCTGCTGCATCTGCTGTCGGGATGAGGCTTTTCATTCTAGAAATAAGATGTCCTCCTTTTTCAAAGAAAGAGGCTTCTCTTCATCCATCAGCAATGCTGCTCTCAACTGCATCTTTTCCATTTCGCGCACATCTCCCCTCACCCCATCCTCCTGCCACCCCACCAAGGATAGGGTTCCTCTTGTCCTCACCTTCCACCATACCAGCCTCCATGTCTGGTACATAATTCTCTGAAACTTCCACCATCTCCAACGGGATCCCACCACCAAGCACATCTTTCCCTCCCCCCAACCTTCTGCTTTCCCCACGGATCGTTCCTCATGCGACTCCCTTGTCCATTCTTCCCTCTCCACTGATCTCCCTCCTGGCAATTACCCTTGCAAGTGGAACAAGTTCTACGCCTAACCCTACACCTTCTCCCTCGCTGTCATTCAGGGCCCCAAACAGTCCTTCCAAGTGAGGCAACACTTCACCTGTGAGTCTGATGGGGTCATCTGCTGTATCCAGTGCTCCTGGTGTGGCCTCGGGTATACCGGTGAGACCTGAGGTAGATTGGGAAATCGCTTTGCCAAGCACTTATGCTCCGTCTGCCAGAAAACGCGGGATCTCCCAGTGGCCACCCACTTTAATTCCACTTCCCATTCCCATTCCAACATGTCAGTCCATGGCGGCCTCTACTGTCGCAATGAGGCTGCACTCAGGTTGGCGGAGCAACACCTTGTATTCCATATGGGTTGCCCACAACTTGATGGCATGAACATTGATTTCTAGAACTTCCGGTAATAAGTCTATAACATAGGAGCAGAATTAGCCCATTTGGCCCATCAAGTCTGCTATGCCATTCAATCATGGCTGATCCTTTTTCCCTCTCCTCAGCACCACTCCCAGGCCTTCTCCCCGTAACTTTTGATGCCATGTCCAATCAAGTGCCTTAAATACACCCTATGACCTGGCCACCACAGCCACCTGTGGTAACCAATTCCACAAATTCACCACCCTCTGGCTAAAGAAATTTCTCCGCATCTGTTTTAAAGGGAGGCCCTCTATCCAGAGGCTGTGCCCTCTTCTCCTAGACTCCTCCACCACGGGAAACATCCTTTCCTATCTACTTTGTCTAGGCCATTCAACATTTGAAAATTTGCAATGAGATCCCCCTTCATCCTTCTAAATTGCAGTGAGTACAGCCCCAGAGCCATCAAAGAGATTAAGAGTCACGATGTAATGACACAGCTCTATAAAACTCTGGTTAGGCCACACTTGGAGTATTGTGTCCAGTTCTGGTCACCTCACTATAGGAAGGATGTGGAAGCATTGGAAAAGGTACAGAGGAGATTTACCAGGATGCTGCCTGGTTTAGAGAATATGCATTATGATCAGAGATTAAGGGAGCTAGGGCTTTACTCTTTGGAGAGAAGGAGGATGAGAGGAGACATGATAGAGGTGTACAAGATAATAAGAGGAATAGATAGAGTGGATAGCCAGCGCCTCCTCCCCAGGGC
Organism: Mobula hypostoma; assembly: GCF_963921235.1. Lineage (NCBI taxonomy): Eukaryota > Metazoa > Chordata > Chondrichthyes > Myliobatiformes > Myliobatidae > Mobula > Mobula hypostoma. The sequence goes on from NC_086097.1 coordinate 11,542,662, forward strand.
ACCACTGCTCAATACAAGAGGACATGGCTTTAAGGTAAGGGGTGGGAAGTTCAAGGGGGATATTAGAGGAAGGTTTTTTACTCAGAGAGTGGCTGGTGCGTGGAATGCGCTGCCTGAGTCAGTGGTGGAGGCAAATACACTAGTGAAGTTTAAGAGACTACTAGACAGGTATATGGAGGAATCTAAGGTGGGGGCTTACATGGGAGGGACGGTTTGAGGGTCGGCACAACATTGTGGGCCGAAGGGCCTGTACTGTGCTGTACTATTCTATGTTCTATGTTCTATGTTCTAAATGTTCTTTGTATGATAACCCTTTCATTCCCAGAAACATCTCTGTGAACCATCTCTGAGCCCTTTCCAATGCCAGCACATCTTTTCTTAGATGAGCTCAAAACTTTCATGATACTCAAGGTGCCGCCTCACCAGTGCCTTATAAAGCTCCACGTCAGATCCCTGCTCTTGTATTCTAGTCCTCTTGAAGTGAATGTTAACATTTCATTTGCCTTCCTCACCACCGACTCAAGCTGCAAATTAACCTCTAGGGTGTTCTGCACAAGAAATCCCAAGTCCCTTTGCATCTCAGATTTTTGGATTTTCTTCCCGTTTATAAAATAGTGTGCACATTTATTTCTAGTACCAACGAGCATGACTATGCACTTTCCAACATTGTATTTAATTTGCCACTTTCTTGCCCATTCTCCCAATCTGTCTAAATTCTTTTGCAGCCTTCCTCTTTCTTCAACACTACCTGCCCCTCCACAAATCTTTGTATCATCTGCGAACTTGGCAAAAAAAACATCTATTCCGTCATCTAAATCATTTATATACAGCATAAAAAGAAGTGGTCCCAACACCGAACCCTGCGAAGCATCACGAGTCAGTGGCAGCCAAACAGAAAAGGATCCTTTTTTCTCACTCGCTGCCTCTTACCAATCAGCCAATCCTCCAACCATGCCAGTAATACCATGGGCTCTTAATGTGGTAAGCAACCTCGTGTGGCACCTTGTCAAAGGCCTTCTGAAAGTCCAAAAATACAACAAACCCCACTGCATCACCTTTATCTATCCTACTTGTAATCTCCTTAAAGAATTCCAGCAGGCTTGTCAGTACTCCATAATCTCATCCTTAACAATTGACTCCAACATCTTCCCAGCCACTGTGGTTAGGCCAACTGGTCCATAATTTCCTTTCTGCTGCCTTCCTCCTTTCTTAAAGAGTGGAGTGACATTTGCAATTTTCCAGTCATCCGGCACCATGCCAGAGTCCGATAATTTTTGAAAGGTCATTACTAATGTCTCCACAATCTCAACCGTTACTTCTTTCAGTACTCTAGGGTGCAGTTTGTCTGGTCCGGGTGACTTATATTCCCTTAGGTCTTTCAGTTTTTTGTGCACAACCTCCCTTGTAATAGTAACTGCACTCACTTCTCTTCCCTCACACACTGCAACACCTGGCACACTGCTGGTGTTTTACACAGTGAAGACTGATGCAAAATACTAATTTAGTTCATCTGCCATCTGCTTGGCCTGCATTATTATTTCTCTGGCTTCATTTTCTACTGTTCCTATATCCACTCTGAGCTCTCTTTTGCTTTATACGTACTTGAAAAAGCTTTTACTATCCACTTTGATATGGCTTGCTTTCAAATTTCACCTTTTGCCTCCTAATGATTCTTCTAGTTGCTCTCTGTAGGTTTTTAAAAGCTTTCCAACTCTACTATTTCGCTGATTTTGTTTTGTTGTATGCCCTCTCTTTTGCTTTTACATTAGCTTTGACTTCCCTTGTCAGCCACGGTGGTACTATTTTGTCATTTTTGCCTTTGTTTTTGGAATGCATCTATCTGCATCTTCCTCATTTTAACCAGAAACTCATACCATTGCTGCTCTGCTGTCATCCCTGCCAGCATCTCCTTTCAATTTATTTTGGCTAGCTCCTCTCTCATACCACTGTAATTTCCTTTGCTCTGTTGAAATACAGCTACGTCAGACTTTACCTTCTCCCTATCAAATTTCAAGTTGAACTCAATCATATTGTGATCACTGCCTTCTATCGGTTCTTTTACCTTAAGCTCTCTAATCACCTCCAGTTCATTACATAACACCCAATGCAGTATAGCTGATCCCCTATTAGGCTCAACAAGCTGCTCTAAAAAAGCCATCTTGTAGTCATTCAACAAAGTCATTGACATGTAACATAAAAAGAAACGGTCCTAACGCAGACCCCAGTGGAACACCAGTAGTCACTGGCAGCCAACCAGAAAATGTTCCCTTTATTCCCACTTTTTGCCTCCTACCACTGTTAGTAGTATCTTTCCTGTAATACCATGAGCTCTTAACCTGTTAAGCAGCTTCAAGAGTGGCTCCTTGTCAAAGGCCTTCTGAAAATCCAAGTACACAACATCAGTTGATTCTCCTTTCTCTACCCTGCTTGTTATTTCTTCAAAGAATACTAGCAGATTTGTCAGGCAAGATTTTCCCTTGAGGAAACTATACTGACTACAGCCTATTTTATCATGTGCCTCCACACACTTCTGCTCCCAGACACTCTCAAATTTCTGGCATAATGCTAGTGTCCTCCACAGTGATGACTGATGTAAAATGCTTAATCAGTTCATCCACCATTTCCTTATCCCCCATTATTACTTCTCCAGCGTTATTTTCAAGCAATCCGATATCCACTCTTGCCTCCCTTTTACACTTTATGTATCTGAAGAACTTTTGGTATCCTATTTAATACTGGCTAGCTCACCTCTCTAAACAATTCTGGTTCACTACACAACACCCAATCCCCCAAGTGGGCTCAACCACGAGCTGCTCCAAGAAGCCATTTGGAAGCATTCTAGACAGTCCGCCATTTGGGATCCAGCACTTACCTGGAAAAGAAGGAAAATAATCATGTACAGTCAGAATATATTTAGTTTATAACTGGGCAGACATCATTGGCCCTGGCCTGGTCCTTTGCTGTACTGTTTTATATTGCATTTGAAGTCCAAAATTTAGTTAGATAGTCTTGTAGTTGGCCTTTGTTTGTTCTTATGGGTAATACCTTTTATCTAAAACTTTGGCAATCTTCTATACAGTAGATGTGTAGTGGAGAGTCTAGTGACTGATTACAAATCAGCCTGGTATGGAAACACCAATGCCCGTGAACAGACGTCAGGGATCGCTAGCACCCAGACGATGCTCTCTTCTCACTGCTGCCATCAGGTAGAAGGTACAAGAGCCTCAAGACTCAGACCACCAGGTTCAAGCACAGTTACTAACTCTCAATGATCAGGATCCGGAACAAAAGTTGGTAACTTCACTTGCCCCATCATTGAAATGTTCCCTTAACCAATGGACTTTCTTTTAAGGACTCTTTGTCTCTTGTTCTTGGTATTTATTGCTATTTATTTATTTTTGCATTTAGACAGTTAGTTGTCTTCTGCTCTCTGGTCAAACACTTTAGTTAGGTGGTCTTTCATTGATCCTGTCACAGTTAGTGTTCTATAGATTTGTTAAGTAGGCCCATAAGAAAATGAATCTTAGGGATGTAAATGGTGACATATACTGTATGTACAATGATAATAAAATTTACTTAGAATGTCAAACTTTTGACTTTGAAAGCAAACATCAGGATGAACTACACCAAACTCCTTGTGTAAGTACAAAGAATGAATAGTCTACCTCGAGTATTTCAAAAAAAAACTCTTTCTTAATAGATCATTGGACAAATTAAGCACTCTAGTGATTATATCTGAATGACAACCCAAATGCCTCAGGGAAATAAAGGTTTCATTAGTGGAATATGAGAGTTTGTGGCTACCCACTTTCTACACAAGCAAACCGGCTCACAAGCTAGCCCGGGCGCGGGGAGAGACTTTTGTAATGCACCTCTGACGTCATTTCCGCCCAGAGAGGGGCTGGAGGGGAACTGCTTAAAAGCCAGTGCCGCGAAGTTTGAATAAACGAGTCTCGAGTGCAACTTACAGACTGCGTGTCGTTATTTCTAGCTCTGTGTGTAGCACATCGCTACAAGATCTTTTTAAATCTTTCGATTTTTGCTTCCTTCTAAGGGCCCTGTTGTCATATTTACTAATCTAGAACCCACATGATTTCCTCTTCTATTACCAACAAATAGCTGAGAGCATTGGATATCACAAAAAGCTTTAGGATCAAAGATCTGCACAGCTGTGATGCATCTCCAACCAAGTCATTCCACTGCAGTTACAACAATGACACAAATCTGACAATGGATAATTGTCCACGTATGTTCACAAACAGAAGGACAAATCCCTTCTGGTTAATTAACTTCACTTCAGTCTGCTTTCAATCGTCAGTAAAACAGTGTTGTCAACAGTGCTATCAAGTGGCAATTGCACATCCACAGCTTGCTCAGTGAAGTTTAGTTTGGATTTCATCAGAACTACAATGCTGTATTTGACAATGGTGTCAGGGAGCCCTGGAAATAGAGTTGGAAATCCCTCTTGTGACTGGAGTCATGCCTCCTGTGAAGAATTTTGGCTGAGAATTTTGTTCATCATTCCAGCCATTGATATCACAGCTGGAATTCATCGGGGCAGTGCCGTAGAGCTGTGCAACACAGGAGAATGCCTTTCGACCCAGACAGTCCACGAGATGAATCAGACTCTCATTTACAGTACTCTTACACTAACCACGTTTCATTCTCCCCACATTTTCATCAACTCCCCAGTTTGTACCACTCACCTACATGGGCAATTTACAGTGCCTGACTAGCATAATGGCCTGCACATTTCTGGGATGTGGGAGGGTTAAGAGGCACAAACAGAAAATGCTGGAGGAACTCTGCAGGTCCGGCAGAACCCAAATGAATAAGCGGTCAACAATTTGGGCCAAGACCTTTCAATAGGACTGGAAAGGAAAGGAGGATGAATCTAGAATAAGAAGTTCTGGGAGGGAGGGGGAATGAAGTAAGAAGTTGGGGGGTGAGAGGTGAAAACGGTAGAGGGCTGGAGAAGAAAGAATCTGATAGAAGAGGAGAGTGGACCATGAGAGAAAGGGAAGGAGGGAAAGGCACCAGAGGGAGCTGGTAGGCAGGTGAGGAGTGCAGAAGAGGGAAGAGCAGGACCAGAGTGGGGAATTGAAGAAAAGGGAAGGAGGAGGAGGAAAAATTACCAGAACTGGGAGATATTGATGTCTTCTCGCATGGTGACAAGAAGTTTGCAAGTAAATTGCCAAGAACGATTCAATTCAATCATCAACCACCAGAGCTACATATCTTCTGAATTATTTCCACCTAGACAAGTATTTTAATGCTTGCTCTATTCTGTTCCAGTAAATGTAATTTTAAGTAGATAATTGGTGCTTATGTCTTTCTGTCTATATGGGCCGGATCTGAGAACCTTTTCTTGTAACAAAACAAAGCCAATGCTCATTTGTGTTTGGATTTGTGAAATCAATATGTAATGAGTTATTCCTGTAAGTATCAAGAACTTGATGACATTATTGGCCACATAAGTGGGGCTGGGGAGAAGTAGATACGGGTGAGGTAGGGGAATGGAGAGGAGAAAATTGATGGGGGAATCAAGGGGATTCACTAGAGTTCTGGAGGTGGAGGTAGGTTTGGGGGAATTGTGCAGCGAAATGAGGCAGAGAGTATAGAGAGAGAAGAAGAGAGGAGGATGGAATGTGGGAGGAGAAAAAAGTAAAAGGGAAAGCTGGGAGGGAGTACAGGAGTGAGATATTGAGGGAAGGAGGTGGGATTATGAGAGTGGAGGAAATGGTGTTCACAGTGCCAGAAATTAAACTCTTACTTCCTGAGTTGGTAATAAGATAGAAAACTTTCCAGTCAATACATACAACCTAGAATAATACAACACAATCCATGATGATGTGTTGACCTACATAACCCTATTTCACAATCAATCTAACTCTTCTCTCCTACATGACCCATAAGCCTCCATTTTTTGACATCCATGTACTAATCTAAGAGTCTCTTATACAGTATGTCCCTAATGTATATCGTGTCCACGGATGCTGCCCGACCTGCTGAGTTCCTCCAGCGTGTTGTGAGTGTTGCTTTGACCCCAGCACCTGCAGAGTATTTTGTGTCCCTAATGTATATGCCTCACCACCAACAACTACTACCCTTCAACCTTCACTCACCTCAACCCTGAACTGATTCCACAGCCTATGGACTCAAGGTCTCAACAACTCGTGTTCTCAGAATAATGCATTTATTATTATTATTTGTTTTTTTTTGTATTTGCACAGTTTGACTTCTTTTGCAGATTGGCTGTCAGTTTTTGCATGTAGTTTTTCATTGATTCTGTTGCATTAATTTGTTCTACTGTGAATACCTGCAAGAAGATGAATCTAAGAGTAGTATATGATGACATGTATGTACTTCTTTATTAAACTTACTTTGAACTTGTGAAATTACGATGAGGGATAAGGTCAGCTTTTCCAGAGATGCTCATGTTCTGTAAATTATTGCTTTAAATATTTAGAAGGGCTTGATGTTTAAATGACTTACTTACGTTTGTAAAGTATCTGATATTGTTTAAGTATCCTATTTTCTTATCTTACATCAACAGAAATGTGGTGTGACACCAATTGTAAATTTTTTTGCTACTTTCTTCCTCTTTATGCTAGATCTTCCATCATTACTAAGGGCATATTCTCTGTCCTTTTAGGTGATTGTTTTATTACTTTTTTATTCATTCATCAGAACATAGAATATAGAAATCTACAGCACATTACAGGCCCTTCAGCCCACAATGTTGTGCTGACCATGTAACCTACTCTAGAAGCTGCCTAGAATTTCCCAACTGCAGAGCCCTCTATTTTTCTATTATCCATGTTCTTATCTAAGAGTCTCTTAAAAGACCCTATTGTATCCGCCTCTACCACTGGTGCAGGCAGTGCACTCCATGCACCCAGTAGTCTCTGTGAGAAAAACTTACTTCTGACATCCCCCTTGTACCTACTTCCAAGCACCTGAAAACTATTCAACTCATGTTAGCCATTTCAGCCCTGCGAAAAAGCCTCTGACTATCCACACGATCAATGCCTCTCATCATCTTATACACCTCTGTCAGGTCCCCTCTCATCCTCTGTAGCTAGATGGAGAAAAAGCCAAATTCCCTCAACCTATTCTCATAAGGCATGCTCCCCAATCCAGGCAACATCCTTGTAAATCTCCTCTGCCCTCTCTCTATAGTATCCACACCCTTCCTGTACTGAGGTGACCAGAAACAAACACAGTACTCCAAGTGGAGTTTGTCCAGGTTTCGATATAGCTGTCACATTACCTCTCGGCTCTTGAACTCAGTCCCACGGTTGATGAATGCCAACACACCATACGCCTTCTTAACCACACTATCAACCTGCAGAGCAGCTTTGAGCATCCTGTGGACATGGACCCCAAGATCTCGCTGATCCTGGAATGATGGGAGGGGTATGGATAGGTAAATGATGGGAGGGGTATGGATAGGTAAATGATGGGAGGGATATGGATAGGTAAATGATGGGAGGGATATGGATAGGTAAATGGTGGGAGGGGTATGGATAGGTAAATGATGGGAGGGGTATGGATAGGTAAATGATGGGAGGGGTATGGATTGGTAAATGATGGGAGAGATATAGATAGGTAAATGGAAGGGATATGGATAGAAACATAGAAACATAGAAAAGCTACAGCACAATACAGGCCATTCGGACCATAAAGTTGTGCCACACATGTCTCTACTTTAGAAATTACTAGGCCTAACTAAAGCCCTCTATTTTTCTAAGCTCCATGTACCTATCCAAAAGCCTCTTAAAAGACCCTATCGTATCCACCTCTACCACCGTTGCCGGCAGCCCATTCCATGCACTCACCACACTCTCAGTAAAAAACTTACCCCTGACATCCCCTCTGTACCTACTCCCCAGCACCCTAAACCTGTGTCCTCTTGTGGCAACCATTTCAGCCCTGGGAAAAAGCCTCTGACTATCCACACAATCAATGCCTCTCATCATCTTATACACCTCTATCAGGTCATCTCTCATCCTCCATCACTCCAAGGAGAAAAGTATGAGTTCACTCAGCCTATTCTCATAAGACATGCTCCCCAATCCAGGCAACATCCTTGTAAGTCTCCTCTGCACCCTTTCTATGGCTTCCACATCCTTCCTGTTGTGAGACGACCAGAACTGAGCACAGTACTCCAAGTGGGGTCTGACCAGGGTCCTATATAGCTGCAACATTACCCCTCGGCTCTTAAATTCAATCCCATGGTTAATGAAGGCCAATGCACCGTATGCCTTCTTAACCACAGAGTCAACCTGCAGAGCAGCTTTGAATGTCCTATGGACTCGGACCCCAAGATCCCTCTGATCGTCCACACTGCCAGGAGTCTTACCATTAATACTATATTCTGCCATCATATTTGACCCACCAAAATGAACCACTTCACACTTATCTGGGTTGAACTCCATCTGCCACTTCTCAGCCCAGTTTTGCATCCTATCAATGTCCCGCTGTAAACTTTGACAGCCCTCCACTCTATTCGCAACACCTCCAACCTTTGTGTCATCAGTAAATTTACTAACCCATCCCTGCACTTCCTCATCCAGGTCATTTATAAAAATCACGAAGAGTAAGGGTTCCAGAACAGATCCCTGAGACATTCCACTGGTGACCAGCCACCATGCAGAATATGACCCGTCTACAACCACTCTTTGCCTTCTGTGGGCAAGCCAGTTCTGGATCCCCTTGGATCTTACTTTCTCCATAAGCTTTGCATGGGGTACCTTATCAAATGCCTTGCTGAAATCCATATACACATATCTACTGCTCTTCCTTCATCAATGTGTTTAGCCACATCCTCAAAAAATTCAATCAGGCTCGTAAGGCACAACCTGCCCTTGGAAAAGCCATGCTGACTATTCCTAATCATATTATACCTCTCCATATGTTCATAAGTCCTGCCCCTCAGGATCTTCTCCATCAACTTATCAACCACTGAGGTAAGACTCACTACTCCATAATTTCCTAGACTGTCTCTACTCCCTATCTCTACTTCTGTGGGCAAGCCAATTCTGGATTGACAAAGCAAGATGTCCTCCTTACATTCTGAATGAGCCTTGAATAGGGAACCTTATCAAATCCTTACTGATATCTATATACACTACACCCACTGCTCTACCTTCATCAATGTGTATTGTTACATCCTCAAAGAATTCATTCGGGCTCATAAGGCACGACCTGCCCTTGACAAAGTCATGCTGACTATCCCTCATCAGATTATGTCTCTCCAAATGCTCATAAATCCTGTTTCTCAGGATCTCCTTCAACAACTTGCCCACCACTGAAGTAAGACTCACTGGTCTATAATTTCCTGAGTTATCGCTACTCTCTTTCTTGAACAAGGGAACAACATTTGCAACCTTCCCATCCTCTGGTACTTCTCCTGTCCCAATTGATGATGCAAAGATCATCGCCAGAGGCTCTGCAGTCTCCTCCCTCACTTCCCACAAGTAGCGTGGTGTATATCTCATCCAGTCTCGGCGACTTATCTAACTTAATACCATTCAAAAGCTCCAGCACGTCCTCTTTCTTAATGTCTATACACTTAAGCATTTCAGTCTGCTGTAAGTCAACCCCACAATTACCAAGGTGCTCTTCACTGGTGAATACTGAAAAATTAAGTACCTCCGCTACCTCTTCCGACTCCATGCACATGCTTCCACTGTTGGACCTGATCGGTCCTATTCTCACACAGCTCATCCTCTTGCTCTTCCCATGCTTGTAGAACGCCTTGGGCCTTTCCTTAATCCTGCTCACCGAGACCTTCTCATGGCCCCTTCTAACTCTCCTAATTTCATTCTTAAGCTACTTCCTGGAAACCCTATAATTTTCTAGAGCTGTAATAGTACCTTTTGAACCTTTTGTAAGCTTTTCTATTCTTCTTAACTAGATTTTCTACATCCTTTGCACACTATGGTTCTTTTACCCTACCATCCTTTCCCTGCCTCAATGGAACGTATCTATGCAGAACGCCATGCAAATGTTCCCTGAACATTTGCCACATCTCTGCCATGCATTTCCCTGGGACCATCTGCTTCCAATTTATGCTCCCAAGTTTCTGCCTGATAGTATCGTATTTCCCCTTACCCCAATTAAACGTTTTCCTAAATTGCTTGCACCTGTCCTCTCCAGCGCTATTGGAAAGGATTGATAAAGCGCTATGATAAATTCCTTCATCTACCTATCTATCGATCTATCCATCTATTTGGAGGTCAGGGCAGAACAGGCCTTTCCGGCCAAATGAGCCACACAGCCCAGCGACCCACCTATTTAACCTTAGCCTAATCACAGGACAATTTACAACGAGCAGCCTACTAACTAGTATATCTTCGGTCTGTGGGAGGAAACCGGAGCACCCGGAAGAAACCCATGTGGTCACGGGGATAACATACAAATTCCTTACAGACGGCACCGGAATTTGAACTCCCGTCTCCGGAACGCCCCGAGCTGTTAATAACATCACACTAACCGCTACGCTGCCATGGTGCCCAAGTTCTTTGACTTTGATACTGAACCTGCCAAATAAAGTTACTTAACTTTTCAAATTAGCTTGTTAAGCAACATTTGTTTCAATTCAGGATCCATCCACTTTGTCGCAACAAGTTACTACATCACAATTTACTTCCAAACAAGCTGCTGAGTGCAGTTTCTCTTAGGAACTGACCTTGCGTGATTTTGAGAAATTGCAGCTTTTGACTATGTGGGAAATGACACCAGACCAATGTTTTAGGGGCAGCAAGGATAGAATGCTGGTTTAATGAAAATACAAGAGGAAAAAATCTCATAATGTTCCATTGAGAGCAGTTACCTGAAGTTACTTGGGTTGCCAATGTAATTGCATGGCTCAACAGATGCAAGGTGAAGTAGTTCTATTGCACAATAGTGTCGACCCTCAGCCTAATGAACACCAGAAATGCAAGCCATTTGGCCTGAGTTAAAGGTGGTGTGATGAGCATCCCATTTTCCATCTTGACTGACCAGATTGTGCTGAGAGAGGGGAATGGAATAGCAGCCTGCCATCTGCTAGATTGGGATCAAATAATAGGTTTCTAAGTCCCTAATTAAACAAAATTGCTGTCTCTCTGCCAACTCTGACCACACAGTATTAAATTTGGCCTGAGAGAACTTCCAGTGGAGCAGCCAATGACAGATGGCAGGTTGTTATACCTTGGGAGAAAGTCAAGTAAAAAGTCCAATGTCAGGTATCAAAAGTCAAATGTAATGGCTGATGAAAACAGCACATCCCCAAGAGAGCATCAAAACGTTAAACACCTTCAGCTCAGTGATATGTATCTTTTGTATTTTAATTTAATGTGGTTAAAAGCAATGTGAGGTGAGATTCACCTTGGGCGCAGCATAAAAATGAGCAACAGAGTGAATGAACAGCCATTCTGGGGTTTGAAACATATAAAACAGAACGCTGAGTAGCTGCTCTCATTTTGCATTTAAAATTACATTTTACATTTTACCAAAGAAAAATTCGCTCCAAGTTTTAAAAGTAATTGAGTGCATAACATCAGCTATCTTTTTTGCAAAAGCTTTATACCAAAGTGTATGCCAATGGAATTTTGTTCTCTCAGTACCAAGAAAGCGCAGCAGTTAGCATGAAGTTATTATCGATGGGGACGTCAGAGTTTACAGTTCAACTCTGACAACATCCATCTCTGAGCTGGACAATCCACACCAGGGGTGCATGAATAGAGCTAATTTTTAATCAGGGTGGCGATCGAGATTTCAAAAGCAGATTTTTGCAGCAGATTTTCTGATTTGAGGAGCGACCAACCAGCAAGAGGGATTCATTGGAAAGGACCAGCAAAAATAATTCAAGGTCAACCAGAGCAGGCATTCGTTTGGAGTGTACCAGTCTTTAGAGTGGCTTTGGCTCATCAGACTTAGGCAAGATCAGGCTTAGGTGAGGTAGGTTATCTTGTAAGTTACTCTCTTTGTGTTCTTACGTGTTTGTTCCTCATCTATTAGCGGAGAGTAGATCAGTGAGAATGGCTCCAGAGGCAGTATTTTGTACTGTGTGTGGGACCTTCAGTCTCTCAGATAAACACATCTACATCAGGTGCACCAGGCTCTGAGAGAACGTATTAAGGAAATGGAGCTGCAGCTTGATGACCTTCAACTGATGCAGGAGAATAAGGAGGTGATAGACAGGAGCTATAGGGAGATAGCCACCCCTAGGTTGCAGGAGACAGGTAACTGGGTGACTGTCAGGAGAATGAGGTGAAATACACAGCCAGTGCAGAGTACACCTGCGGCAGTTCCACTCAATAATAAGTATATAACTTTAGTTACTATTAAAGGGTACGACCTACCCAAGGGCAAAGCTCGGAGTCTGGGTCTCTGGCACTCAGTCTGGTGATGTGGGTCATAAGAGCAGAGAGGTGAAGAGGACTGCAGTGTTGATAGGAGGTTCTTTAGCTCTGTGGGCACGATAGAGACACCCAGATGGTATGTTGCCTCCCTGGTGCCAGGATTAGGGATGCTTTGAATTGTGTCCATGGCATTCTCAAGGGTGAGGGTGAGCAGCCAGAAGTGTTGGTACATATTGGCACTAATGACATAGGTAGACAAGATAAGGATGTCCTGAAGAGAGATTTTAGGGAGCTGGGTAGAAAGCAGAGAAACAGGATCTCCAGGGTATTAATCTCTGGATTGCTGCCTGTGCCACGTGCCATTGCGGGTAAGAATAGGATGATCTGGCAGGTGAATGCATGGCTGAGGAATTGCCACTGGGGCAAGGGTTCAAATTCGTGGATCACTTGAATCTCTTCTGGGGAAGGTATGACCCATACAAAAGGGATGGGTTACACCTAAACCCAAGGGGTTCTAATATCTTTGCGAGCAGGTTGGCAAGAGTTATTCAGGTGAGTTTAAACTAATTTGGCAGGGAGATGGGAACTGGGGTTATGGTGCTGAAGATAAGGAAGTTGGGTTATAAAAAGAGGCAAGGTGCTGTGAGACTCCTCACCAGGAAAGGCTGATGATGAGGCAACGTTACAACATTGAAGTTAAACAAAATTGAAAAAGGTGAATGCAGGACTGAAGGTGTTATATTTGAATGCACACAGTATATAGAATAAAGTCAATGAACTTACAACACAGTTATTTATTGGCAAGTATGATGTTGTAGGCATCACCGAATCATGGCTGGAAGAAGATTAGAGCAGGGAGCTTTATGTCCAAATGTACACATTGCATTGAAAGGATAGGCAGGAAGGCAGAAGGGTGGCCTGGCTCTGTTGGTGAAACATGAAAATAAATCATTAGAAAGAGGTGAAATAGGGTTGGAAGGTATTGAATTGGTCTTGATAGAGCTAAGGACTGCGAAGGTAAAAAATACCCTGATGGTTGTTATATACAGATCCCCAAACAGTACTAAGAATGTAGTCTACAAGTTACAATGGGGGATAGAAATGCATGTCAAAAGGGCAATGTTACAATAGTCATGCCAAGTATTACAATAATATTTTAATATGCAGGTAGATTGGGAAAATCTACTGGACCTGTACACCCCAGGGTTCTGAAAGAGGAGTCTGATGAAATTATGGAGGCATTAGTAATGATGAGGAATGGGTCCAGGAGAATGGAAAAATGCAAATGTCACTCCACTCTTCAAAAAGGGAGAGAGGCAGAACAAAGGAAATTATAGGCCAGTTGGTCTGACCTCAGTGGTTGGGAAGATGTTGGAGTTGATATTTAAGGATGTGGTTTCGGGGTACTTGACTTAATAAAATAAGCCATAGTCAGCATGGTTTCCTCAAGGAAAAATCTTGCCTGTCAAATCTGTTGTAATTCTTTGAAGAAATAACAAGCAGAAAAGATAGAGGAGATTTGGTTGATTGGTTGGTTGGATTTTCAGCAGGCCTTTGACAAGGTGCCACACATGAGGCTGCTTACCATGCTACGAACCTATGGTATTACAGGAAGGATTCTAGCATGGATAAAGCAGTGGCTGATTGGCAGGAGGCAACAAAATGGAGCCTTTTCTGGTTGGCTGCTGGTGACTAGTGGTGTACTAGTGGTGTTCCAGTGGGTTCTGTGTTAGGACCGCTTCTTTTCACATCATTCATCAATGATTTAGATGATGGAATTGATAGCTTTGTTGCAAAGTTTGCAGACGATATGAAGATAGGTGGAGGAGCAAGTAGTTTTGAGGAAATAGAGAGGCTTAGGAAGACTTAGACAGATTAGGAACATGGACAAACAAGTGGCAGATGGATTATAATGTTGGGAAAGGTATGGTCGTGCATTTTGGTAGAAGAAATGAAAATGTTGACTATTTTCTAAATGGAGAAAAAATACAAGAATCTGAGGCACGAAGGGATTTGGGATTTCCTGTGCAGAATACACCAAAGGTAAGTTTGTGGGTTGAGTCTATGTTGAAGAAGGCAAATGAAAACAGTTTTTGGCCTCTTATCTTAGAAAGGATGTGCTGAAACAGGAGAGGCTTTGAAGGAAGTTCACAAAAATGATTCCAGGATTGAATGCCCTCGCATATGAAGACCATTTGATGGCTCTGGGCCTGTGTTCACTGGAATTCAGAAGAATGAGAGGTATCCTCATTGAAACCTATCGAATGGAACATCATGGGAGGTTTGGCAGAGAAAGAGTGCCAGAGGCGGTGCATGTTGTGGGTGCAGACACACACAGTCCTGAGATGCCAGGCAAGGTCATTTGATCTCAAACGAATGTCTGTCTGGTGCTTCCCAAAACTGCATACAATACTCCAAGTGTGATCTCATGAGTGCCTTAAAGAGCCTCAACATCACATCCCTGCTCTTATATTCTATACCTCTAGAAATGAATGTCAACATTGCATTCGCCTTCTTCACCACTGATTCAACCTAGAGGTTAATCTTTAGGGTATCCTGCACAAGGACTCCCAAGTCCCTTTGTATCTCTTCATTTTGAATTGTCTCCCCATCTAAATAATAGTCTGCCCGTTTATTTCTTCCACCAAAGTGCATGACCAAACACTTTGCAACATTGTATTTCATTTGCCACTTCTTTGCCCATTCCCCTAAACTATCTAAGCCTGTCTGCAGCTCTCTATTTCCTCAACACTACCCGCTCCTCCTCCTATCTTTGGATCATCGGCGAATTTATCCACAAATCGATTAATACTGTAGTCTTGACATACATCGTAAAAAGCAGTGGTCCCAACACTGACCCCTGTGGAACTCCACTGGTAACCGGCAGCCAGCCAGAATAGGATCCCTTTATTCCCACTCTCTGTTTTCTGCTAATCAGCCAATGCTCCACCCATGCTAGTAACTTCCCTGTAATTCCATGGGCTCTTATCTTGCTAAGCAGCCTCAGGTGTGACACCTTGGGAAAGGCCTTCTGAAAATCCAAGTACACCACATCTACTGCATCTTCTTTATCTACCCTGCTTGTAATTTCCTCAAAAAATTGCAGTAGGTTAGTCAGGCAGGATTTTTCTTTCAGGAAACCATGCTGGGTTTGGCCTATCTTGTCATGTGCCTCCAGGTACTCCATAATCTCATCCCTATCAATCGATTCCAACAACCTCCCAACCACTGATGTCAAGTTAACAGGTCTATAGTTTCCTTTCTGCTGCCTCCGTATCTAGTGGAGTAACATTTGCAATTTCCAGTCATCTGGTACAATGCCAGAATCTATCGATTTTTGAAAGATCATTGTTAATGCCTCCGCAATCTCTCCAGCTACTTCCTTCAGAACCCAAGGGTACATTTCATCAGGTCCAGGAGATTTATCCACCCTCAGACCATTAAGTTTCCTGAACACCTTCTCAGTCGTATTTTTCATTGCACATACTTCATTTCCCTGACACTCTTGAATGTCTAGTATACTGAAAATGTCTTCAACTGTGAAGACTGATGCAAAATATGCATTCAGTTCCTCTGCCATCTCTCTGTCTCTCATTACAAATATCTTCAGCATCAGTTTTTATTGGTTCTATATGTACCCTCAACTTTCTTTTACCCTTTATATACTTAAAAGAGCTTTTAGTATCTTAGAAACATAGAAACATAGAAAACCTACAGCACAATACAGGCCCTTCGACCCACAAAGCTGTGCCAAACATGTTCTTACCTTAGAACTACCTAGGCTTACCCACAGCCGTCTATTTTTCTAAGCTCCATGTACCTATCCAGGAGTATCTTAAAAGACCACCACCGCTGCCAGCAGCCCATTCCACCAACTCACCACTCTCTGCGTAAAAATCTTACCCCTGACACCTCCTCTGTACCTACTTCCAAGCACCTTAAAACTAGCCATTTTAGCCCTGGGAAAAAGCCTCTGACTATCCACATGATCAATGCCTCTCATTATCTTGTACACCTCTATCAGGTCACCTCTCATCCTCCGTCACTCCAAGGAGAAAAGGCCGAGTTCACTCAACCTATTCTCATAAGGCATTCTTCTCAATCCAGGCAACATCCTTGAAAATCTCCTTTGCACCCTTTCTATGGTTTCCATGTCCTTCTTGTAGGGAGGCAACCAGAACTGAGCACAGTACTCCAAGTGGGGTCTGACCAGGGTCCTATATAGCTGCAACATTACCTCTTGGCTCCTAAACTCAATCTCATGGTTAATGAAGGCCAATGCACTGTATGCCTTCATAACCACAGAGACAAACTGCGTAGCAGCTTTGAGTGTCCTATGGACTCAGACCCCAATATCTCTCTGATCATCCACACTCCCAAGAGTCTTATCATTAATGCCATCATATTAGACCTACCAAAATGAACCACCTCACACTTACCTGGGTTGAACTCCATCTGCCACTTCTCAGCCCAGTTTTGCATTCTATCAATGTCCGGCTGTAACCTCTGACAGCCCTCCACAAT
Source organism: Mobula hypostoma (assembly GCF_963921235.1). Classification (NCBI taxonomy): domain Eukaryota; kingdom Metazoa; phylum Chordata; class Chondrichthyes; order Myliobatiformes; family Myliobatidae; genus Mobula; species Mobula hypostoma. Next base: position 11,559,539 of record NC_086097.1, read on the forward strand.
CTCCACAACACTCCCAACCTTTGCATCATCAGCCAATTTACCAACCCATCCCTTCACTTCCCCATCCAGGTCATTTATAAAAATCACAAAGAGTAAAGGTCCCTGAGACACATCACTGGTCACCGACCTCCATGCAGAATATAGCCCATCTACAACCACTCTTTGCCTTCTATGGGCAAACCAGTTCTGGATCAACAAAGTAATGTTCCCTTGGATTCCATGCCTCCTTACTTTCTCAATAAGCTTTGCAATGGGTACCTTATCAAATGTCTTGCTGAAATCCATATACACTACCTCTACAGTTCTACCTTCATCAACGTGTTTAGTCACATCCTCAAAAAATTCACTCAGGCTCATAAGGCACAACCTGCCTTTGACAAAGCCATGCTGTCTATTCCTAATCATATTATACCTCTCCAAATGTTCATAAATCCTGCCTCTCAGGATCTTGTCCATCAATTTACCAATCACTGTAGTAAGACTCACTGGTCTTTAATTTCCTGGGCTGTCTCTACTCCCTTTCTTGAATAAGGGAACCCTCTAATCCTCTGGACCCTCTCCTGTCCTCATTGATGATGCAAAGATTATTACCAGAGGCTCAGCAATCTCCTCCCTTGCTTCCCACAGCAGCCTGGGGTACATCCCATCCAGTCACGGTGACTTATCCAACTTGATGCTTTCCAGAAGCTCCAGCACATCCTCTTCCTTAATATCTATGTGCTCAAGCTTTTCAGTCTGCTGCAAGCCATTCCTACAATCTCTACGATCCTTTTCTATAGTGAATACTGAAGTAAACTATTCATTAATTACCTCTGCTATCTCCTCCGGTTCCATACACAGTTTTCCACTGTCACACTTGATTAGTCCTATTCTCTCCTGTCTTATCCTCTTGCTCTTCACCTACAAGGTAGCCATTTGCTGCTACCTTGAGTTGGGAACTGTCTCTGTGTCTACGCCTTCGCTAGGTAGGTCTGGCTGTTTGCTGCTACCTTGTGTTGAGAACCGTCTCTGTGTCCACGCCTGTACTAGGTAGGTCTGGCCATTTGCCGCTACCTTGTGTTGGGAACTGTCTCTCTATGTTCTGCATTCCTGTCTCCCAAGACCACCAAGGTTCTGTGTTCTGCGTCCCTGTTTCCCAAGACACAACTAGTCCTGTTCCTTGTACTTCAGTGTCTATGTCTTGCATTTGGGTCTGCCTTCAGTGCCCTACTATGACACTCTTTTTTGATATTAGACGTCATATCTTCACAAGACAAGATTTCACAAGACAAAGGAGCAGAAGTAGGCCATTCGGCCCATCGAATCTGCTCCGCAGCTCCCCCATGAGCTAAACTATTCACCCATCTAGTTTCAATTTCTGGCTTTTTCCCCATATCCCTTGATATCCTGACTAATTAGATACCTGTCAATTTCCTCCTTAAACACCCTCAATGATCGGGCCTCCACAGCTGTATGTGGCAACGAATTCCACAAATCCACGACCCTCTGGCTAAAAAAATTTCTCCTCATCTCTGTTTTAACTGGGTACCCTCTAATTCTAATACTATGGCCTCTTGCCCTGGACTCACCCACCAAGGGAAACAGCCTTTGCACATCTACTCTGTCCAACCCTTTCAACATTCAAGATGACTCTATGAGATTTTCTCTCATTCTTCTATACTCTAATGAATACAATCCAAGAGCCGACAAACACTTCTCATATGTTAGCCCCTGCATTCCAGGAATCATCCTCGTAAATCTTCTCTGAACTCTCTCCAACATCAGTACATCCCTTCTAAGATAGGGGGCCCAAAACTGCACACAGTATTCCAAATGAGGTCTCACTAATGCCCCATAGAACCTCATCAACACCTCCTTACTCTTATACACTATTCCTCTTGAAATGAATGCCAACAAATGAATGCTTTCCTTACCGCCGATCCAACTTCGTGGGCAACCTTTAGGGTATCCTGTACGAGGACCCCCAAGTCCCTTTGCACTTCTGATTTTTGAATTTTCTCCCCATCTGAATAATAATCTGCCCGATTATTTCTTCTTCCAAAATGTACAACCGTACATTTGTCAACATTGTATCTCATCTGCCATTTCTTTGCCCACTCTCCTAAACTGACTAAGTCTCTCTGCAACCTCTCCGTTTCTTCAACATTTCCTGCTCCTCCACCTATCTTGATGTCATCTGCAAATTTTGCCACAAAACCATTTAATCCATAATCCAAATCATCGATATACATCGTAAAAAGAAGCAGCCCCAACACCGATCCCTGCGGAACACCACTAGTAACCGGCAACCAATCAGAATAGGATCCCTTTATTCCCACCCTTTGCTTTCTGCCTATCAGCCAATGCTCCACCCATTTCAATACCTTTCCTATAATTCCATGGGCTCTCATCTTATTAAGCAGCCTCATATGCGGCACCTTATCAAAGGCCTTTTGAAAATCCAAATACACAACATCCACAGCCTCTCCCTTGTCAATCTTATTCGAGATTACCTCAAAAAATTCCAATAGGTTGGTGAGACAGGATCTTCCCTTCATGAAACCATGCTGGCTTCAGCCTATTTTGTCATGCACCTCGAGGTATTTCATAACCTCGTCCTTGAGGATTGACTCCAATATCTTTCCAACTGCCGATGTCAGACTAATAGGTCTGTAATTTTCTTTTTGCTGCCTCCTTCCTTTCTTAAATAACGGAACTACATTTGTGACCTTCCAGTCCTCCGGAACCATGCCAGAGTCTATTGATTCCTGGAAGATCATTTCTAATGCTTCCACAATCTCCAAAGCCACTTCCTTCAGAACCCTTGGGTGCACCTCATCTGGACTGGGAGACTTATCTATTCTTAGTTCACTTAGCTTCCCAAACACTTTCTCTCTAGATCTTCTTTGATCTTAGGTGACAGCTTCCTTTCATAATTCATCTTTTCTTTCATAATGACCTTCTTAGTTTCCTTCTGCAGGTCATTAAAAGCTTCCCAGTCCTCTATCTTCCCACTAGCTTTGGCTTCCTTGTATGCCGTCTCTTTTGCTTTTACTTTGGCTCTGACTTCACTTGTCAGCCACAGTGGTGTCCTGCTTCCATTTGAGAATTCCTCATTTGGAATATATCTGTCTTGCACTTCCCTCATTTTTCGCAGAAACTCCAGCCATTGCTGTTCTGCTGTCCTTCCTGTTAGAGTCCCTTTCCAGTCAACCTTGGCCAGTTCCCCTCTCATGCCACTGCAATTTCCATTTTTCCACTGAAATACTGACATATTGGAATTTAGTTTCTCCTCAAATTTCAGAGTGAACATTGTGCTGTCCTTAAGGCATTTATTTGACTTTGTTGGGTCTACGTTTTAATTGATTTGTTTGTAACTATTTTCTAGTTTAAGCTAAAGGTTGATAATTAAGTTACAGTATAACAAAGGTAAATTCATTGTTTATGGTATATCGTGGCAGGTGATGACGTCACTTCTGGTTTCGCCGCGTCTTACGTGTAACCTCTGGTTCAGGAAGGTGTAAAGGTGGGTGCCATGTGTGCAGCATGATCGTGAAGAGCTCCGTGTCTATCTACAAAAAAACATTATAGAAGCAACGCCTTTTCACCATACGATGTTAATGTGGAAGAGTGAACAGTAAATGGTTAACCTTACTACGACTCTGTCTTCATTGGCTCCGGTTTAACTTGGTGTTTAATCAGAGTTTCAACACACTGCACGAGAACACTGCAAACATATTGTGATCACTGTTCCCTCAGGGTTCCTTAACCTTAAGCTCTCTGATCTCCTCCGGATTATTGCACAACACTCAATCCAGCACAGCTGACCCCCTCGTAGGCTCAACAACAAGCTGTTCTAAAAAGTCATTCCTTAGTCATTCTACAATCCATTTGTAGAATGGATTGGGCCTGGTTTTCCCAATCCACTTTCATGTTAAAATCCCCAACGGTTATCATGATATTGCCTTTCTGACACGCCTTTTCTATCTCCTGCTGTAATTTGTAATCCACATCCCAGCTGCTGTTTGGAGGCCTGTATACAACTGCCATTCGGGTCTTTTTACGCTTGCCATTTCTTAACTCAATCCATAGAGACTCTACAATTTCTGATCCTATGTCATCCCTTTCTAATGATTTAATATTATTTCTTATACACAGGGCCACACCACCCCCTCTGCCTACGAACCTATCTTTCCGATACACCTTAAAAGTGGCAGGCCGACAAATCCAGGGCAAGCATTAAAAAGGGCCACTTTTCAACATAATTGTATAAGGGCTAAGAGAGTTGTAAAAGAGCGCCTGAAGGCTTTATGTGTCAATGCAAGGAGCATTCGTAATAAGGTGGATGAATTGAAAGTGCAGATTGTTATTAATGATTATGATATAGTTGGGATCACAGAGACATGGCTCCAGGGTGACCAGGGATGGGAGCTCAACGTTCAGGGATATTCAATATTCAGGAGGGATAGACATGAAGGAAGGGGAGGTGGGGTGGCGTTGCTGGTTAAAGAAGAGATTAACGCAATAGAAAGGAAGGACATAAGCCGGGAAGATGTGGAATCGATATGGGTAGAGCTGCGTAACACTAAGGGGCAGAAGACGCTGGTGGGAGTTGTGTACAGGCCACCTAACAGTAGTAGTGAGGTCGGAGATGGTATTAAACAAGAAATTAGAAATGTGTGCAATAAAGGAACAGCAGTTATAATGGGTGACTTCAATCTACATGTAGACTGGGTGAACCAAATTGGTAAAGGTGCTGAGGAAGAGGATTTCTTGGAATGCATGCGGGATGGTTTTTTGAACCAACATGTCGAGGAACCAACTAGAGAGCAGGCTATTCTGGACTGGGTTTTGAGCAATGAGGAAGGGTTAATTAGTGATCTTGTCGTGAGAGGCCCCTTGGGTAAGAGTGACCATAATATGGTGGAATTCTTCATTAATATGGAGAGTGACATAGTTAATTCAGAAACAAAGGTTCTGAACTTAAAGAGGGGTAACTTTGAAGGTATGAGATGTGAATTAGCTAAGATAGACTGGCAAATGACACTTAAAGGATTGACAGTGGATATGCAATGGCAAGCATTTAAAGGTTGCATGGATGAACTACAACAATTGTTCATCCCAGTTTGGCAAAAGAATAAATCAAGGAAGGTAGTGCACCCGTGGCTGACAAGAGAAATTAGGGATAGTATCAATTCCAAAGAAGTAGCATACAAATTAGCCAGAGAAAGTGGCTCACCTGAGGACTGGGAGAAATTCAGAGTTCAGCAGAGGAGGACAAAGGGCTTAATTAGGAAGGGGAAAAAAGATTATGAGAGAAAACTGGCAGGGAACATAAAAACGGACTGTAAAAGCTTTTATAGATATGTAAAAAGGAAAGACTGGTAAAGACAAATGTAGGTCCCCTGCAGACAGAAACAGGTGAATTGATTATGGGGAGCAAGGACGTGGCAGACCAATTGAATAATTACTTTGGTTCTGTCTTCACTAAGGAGGACATAAATAATCTTCCAGAAATAGTAAGGGACAGAGGGTCCAGTGAGATGGAGGAGCTGAGTGAAATACATGTTAGTAGGGAAGTGGTGTTAGGTAAATTGAAGGGATTGAAGGCAGATAAATCCCCAGGGCCAGATGGTCTGCATCCTAGAGTGCTTAAGGAAGTAGCCCAAGAAATAGTGGATGCATTAATGATAATTTTTCAAAACTCGTAAGATTCTGGACTAGTACCTGAGGATTGGAGGGTGGCTAATGTAACCCCACTTTTTAAAAAAGGAGGGAGAGAGAAACCGGGGAATTATAGACCGGTTAGCCTAATGTCGGTGGTGGGGAAACTGCTGGAGTCAGTTATCAAGGATGTGATAACAGCACATTTGGAAAGCGGTGAAATGATCGGACAAAGTCAGCATGGATTTGTGAAAGGAAAATCATGTCTGACGAATCTCATAGAATTTTTTGAGGATGTAACTAGTAGAGTGGATAGGGGAGAACCAGTGGATGTGGTATATTTGGATTTTCAAAAGGCTTTTGACAAGGTCCCACACAGGAGATTAGTGTGCAAACTTAAAGCACACGGTATTGGGGGTAAGGTATTGGTGTGGGTGGAGAATTGGTTAGCAGACAGGAAGCAAAGAGTGGGAATAAACGGGACCTTTTCAGAATGGCAGGCGGTGACTAGTGGGGTACCGCAAGGCTCAGTGCTGGGACCCCAGTTGTTTACAATATATATTAATGACTTGGATGAGGGAATTAAATGCAGCATCTCCCAGTTTGCGGATGACACGAAGCTGGGTGGCAGTGTTAGCAGTGAGGAGGATGCTAAGAGGATGCAGGGTGACTTGGATAGGTTGGGTGAGTGGGCAAACTCATGGCAGATGCAATTTAATGTGGATAAATGTGAAGTTATCCACTTTGGTGGCAAAAATAGGAAAACAGATTATTATCTGAATGGTGGCCGATTAGGAAAAGGGGAGGTGCAACGAGACCTGGGTGTTATTATACACCAGTCATTCAAAGTAGGCATGCAGGTACAGCAGGTGGTGAAAAAGGCGAATGGTATGCTGGCATTTATAGCAAGAGGATTCGAGTACAGGAGCAGGGAGGTACTACTGCAGTTGTACAAGGCCTTGGTGAGACCACACCTGGAGTATTGTGTGCAGTTTTGGTCCCCTAATCTGAGGAAAGACATCTTTGCCATAGAGGGAGTACAAAGAAGGTTCACCAGATTGATTCCTGGGATGGCAGGACTTTCATATGAAGAAAGACTGGATGAACTGGGCTTGTACTCGTTGGAATTTAGAAGATTGAGGGGGGATCTGATTGAAACGTATAAGATCCTAAAGGGATTGGACAGGCTAGATGCAGGAAGACTGTTCCCGATGTTGGGGAAGTCCAGAACGAGGGGTCACAGTTTGAGGATAGAGGGGAAGCCTTTTAGGACCGAGATTAGGAAAAACTTCTTCACACAGAGAGTGGTGAATCTGTGGAATTCTCTGCCACAGGAAACTGTTGAGGCCAGTTCATTGGCTATGTTTAAGAGGGAGTTAGATATGGCCCTTGTGGCTACAGGGGTCAGGGGGTATGGAGGGAAGGCTGGGGCGGGGTTCTGAGTTGGATGATCAGCCATGATCATAATAAATGGTGGTGCAGGCTCGAAGGGCCGAATGGCCTACTTCTGCACCTATTTTCTATGTTTCTATGTTTCTATCCTTGGTCATTCAACTCCCAATGGCAGCCATCCTTTAGCCAAGTTTCAGAGATGGCCACAACATCATACTTGCCAATCTGTAGCTGAATTTCAAGATGATCCGTTTTATTTCTTATGCTACGTACATTCAAATACAACACTCTCAGTCCAGTATTTATTGCTTTCTGTTTTAACTGCCCCATGCCTATATTGCCCTGTAACTCATCCCAATGGCTATGATTATGCCTCATCTCCTGCCTGTCCTTTCTATCATCTCTGTTGCACGCTATCTTTGATTTATTTCTGTTTTCCCCTTCCTCAGCCCTATCACTCGAGTTCCCATCACCCTGCCAAATTAGTTCAAAGAGTAAAAGGGAGGAGAGATTTAACATGGGACCACCGGAAAATGATGCTAGTGGGGTAGTAATGGGGACAAAGAAATGGTAGATGAACTTAATGAGTACTTTGCATCACTCTTCACTGTGGAAGACACTAGCAGTGGGTCGAAGGACTGTGAGTGTCAGGGAGCGTGAGTGAGTGCCATTGTTATTACAAAGGAAAAAGTGCTAGCCAAACTCAAAAGTCTTAAGGTGGATAAGTCACCTAGACCAGATGGACTACATCCCAGAGTCCCAGAGAGAGGTTGCTGAAGAGATAATGGATGCATTGGTCATGATCTTTCAAGAATCACTTGATTCTTGCATGGTCCCGAAGGACTGGGAGATTGTGAATGTCACTCTACTCTTTCAGAAGGGGGGAAGGAAATTATAGGCCAGTTAGCCTAACCTCAGTGGTTGGGAAAGTTGTTGGAGTCTATTATTAAGGATGAGGTTTCATAGTACTTGGAGACTAATGATAAAATAGGTCAAAGTTAGCGTAGTTTCTGTGAAGGGAAATCTTGCCTGAAAAATCTGTTCGAATTCTTCAAGGAAGAAACCAGTAGGGTGGACAAAGGAGATGTAGTAGATGTCATTTACTTAGATTTCCAGAAAGCATTTAATAAGGTGCCACACATGAGGTTGCTTAACAAGATAAAATCCTATGCCATTACAGGAACGATATTGGCATGGATAGAGGAATGGCTGACAGGCAGGAGGCAGTGAGTGGGAGTAAAGGGAACCTTTTATGGTTGGCTGCCTGTGACTAGTGGTGTTCCTTAGGGCTTAGTATTGTGATCGTTACTTTTCGCATTATTTGTTAATGATTTGGATAACGGAACTTATGGTTTTGTGGCAAAGTTTGCGGATAATATGAAGATAGTTGGAAGGGTTGGTAGTGCTGAGGAAGCAATGCTATTGCAGCAGGACTTAGAAAAATTGGAAGAATGGGGAAAAAGTTGGCAGATGGAATACAGTGTTGGGAAATGGACGATAAAGCATTTTGGTAAAAGGAACAATTGTGCAGAGTAAAATGTGGCGGGGGGGGGGGAGGGTTCAAATACCAGAGGTACAGAAGGATTTGGGAGTTCTTGTGCAGGTCTCCCAGAAGGCTGATTTGCAGGTTATGTCTGTGGTGAAGAAGGCAGATGTATGGGATTGAATGGGATTGGAGATCAGCTGTGATGGAGTGGTGGAGTGGACTCGATGGATTGAATGGCCTAATTCCGCTCCTATGTCTTATGGTCTCGTGATGGAACTATGACAAAAAACACACACACAAGAAATGTGCACAATTTTCAACCATAAATTTTTAGTTGGGAGTAAATTCAGTTATATGGTAAAATAATAAAAAGGTACTTTTGTGTGGCTATAACATGCCGTCAGAATAACGGTGTAGGTAATGGTGCTTGCAATGATATATTAGCAGGTATTAAAGCAGCTCTTCAGTTGAGTGGTAGATGTGTGGTTAAATGCAGTTGGGATGTGCTACTCCACAGCTAATTTTGGAGAAATGATATCTCACTGCCTAATGTCCACAACATTATGCAATGAATCTCGTGAAATTACTGCATTTGCAAACTGGATATAACTGAACACCCATGAAGTTACTGTAAGTCTTGTCCATTTCAATCTCTGTTACCTTCCATTGAAGTAAGTTTTATTAAGGTCTGTTTTCCCCTCTGGCACTGCAACACTAACTATTAATGGAATTGATGGCTTTGTGGCCAAGCTTGTGGACGGTATAATGATAGGTGGAGGGACAGAAAGTGCTGAGGAAGCAGGGAGTCTGCAAAATGTCTTAGACAGATTAGGAGAATAATTGATAGATGGAATACAGTGTCCGGGAATGTATGGTCATGCACTTTGTAAGCAGGATTCAAAATCATTGGTTATTTTCTGAATGGGCAGAATATTCAAAAATTTGAAGTGCAAATGGCTTGAGAGACCCTGTGCAGGATTCCACAAAGGTTAACTTGCAGGTTGAGTCGATAGTGACTAGAATGTAAAAACAAGAATGTAATGCTGTAACTTTATAAGGCATTGGTGAGGCCTCACTTGGAGCATTATGAGCAGTTTTAGAAAGGATGTGCTGACATTGAAGAGTGTTCAGACGAGCTTCACAAGGATGAATCCAGGAATGAAAGTCTTGCATGAGGAGCATTTGATGGCTCTGGGACTGTACTTGCTATAGTTTAGAAGAATGGGGGGAGGGCAGATATCTCATTGAACTCTATTAAATATTGAAAGGCCTAGATAGAGTAGAAGTGAAGAGAGTATGTTCTCTATAGTGGGAGAGTCTAGGACCAAAGGGCACAGACTCAGAATAGAGGGATGTCCACTGAGAATGGAGATGAGGAGGAATTTCTTTAGCTAGAGAGTGGTGAGTCTGTGGAATTCATTGCACAGGTGGCTGTGGAGCCCAAGTCATAGGGTATATTTCAGGCAGAGATTGATAGATTATTGATTAGTCAGGGTCTGAAGAGATGTGAAGAGAAGGCAGGAGATTGGGTCTGAGAGGGAAATGGATCAGCCATGAGGAAATGGTGGAGCAAACTTGATGGGCCAAATGATCTAGTTCTTCTCCTATCTCTTATGGTCTTATGACCTATTACAAGTGTGGAGGTTCACTCCTACTTTTAGCATCTTTACTGTTTCTGTTGCGTATTTTGCAATCAATCAATATTTTCCTCTTTTTCCATACCTGATTTGACTTTTTTTATCTGGTCTTTCAGTTTTCTTGCTGTTACTTTTTACAAACTTTCAGACTGAAAGTATAAGGAGGCATTCAGCTGATATCTGTATATGTTCAAGTCTTGATAAATCTACTTCTGTTGTGTTGGTCTAATCACCTTGGACTTAAAGAACTTAGAAATTGTAGAAATTTTCTATAAGTACAGAAATGATAGAAAATTATAGAAACGCAAATTTACAAGGCCAAGTGGAATAGAAAATACTATGAGTTGACAAGCCAGAGGCTGGTAACTATCGGCAACATACATTCAATGGCCACTTTATTAGGTAGACTGTACACCTGTTCATTAATGCAAATATCTAATCAGCAGCTCAATGCATAAAAACATACAGACATGACCAAGGAGTGCAGTTGTTATTCAGACCAAACATCAGAATAGGGAAGAAATGTGATCTAAGTGACTTTGACCGTGGACCATCATCAGGGACCCCCACCACACAAGCTGTGCTCATCTTCCACTGATGCCATCAGGAAGAAGATACAGGAGGCTCAAGACTCACGCTTAATGGTTCAAGGGCAGTTATTACCCCACAACCATCAGGTTCTTGACCAGAGGGGATAACTTCACTCAACTTCACTTGCTTACCACTGAAATATTTCACAACCTATGGGCTCACTTTCAAGGACTCTTCATCTCATGTTCTCAATATTTATTGCTTATCTATTTATTATTATTGTTGTGTTCTTTTTGCATTCGCATAGATTTTTTTGGCTTTTGCACACTAGTTGTGTGTCCAGTTGGTGAGGTCTATTATGTTTATTGGGTTTATTGAGTGTGCCCACAAGAAAATGAATCTCAGAGCTGTATATGGGGATGTATGTGTACTTTGATAATAAATACTTTGAACTTTGAATAATTGTTATTGCCAGATGGGGAGGTTTGAGTATCTCAGAAACTGCATAATTCCTGGAGATTTTCAGTCTCTGGAGTTTACAAAGGATGGTGTGAAAAACTAAAAAGACATCTAAAGAGCAACAGTTCTGTGGGTGAAAATGCCTTGTTCATGAGAGAGGCCAGAGCAGAATGGCTAGGCTGGTTCAAGCCCACAGGATGATGACAGTAACTGAAATAATTGTGTGTTCCAATAGTGGTGTGCCAAAGGGTATCTCTGAATGCACAGTATGTAGAAACTTGAAGAGGATGAGCTACAACAGCAGGAGACCACACCAGGTTCCAGTCCTGTACCTAATAAAGTGGCCACTGAGTTTTTATAAAAACATTACAACAGTACAATCTTTTTGACTCAGATTATAACATCCTTCATAAATAGACTGGGTGAATTCCTAATTGGGATTTTAGATTTTGTTTACTTTAACTTAGAGATGCAGCACAGTAACACGCCCTTCCAGCCCAATGAGTTTGCGCCCCCAATTACACCCATGTGACTGATTAAACTACTAACCGGCATGTCTTTGGACTGTGAGAGGAAGCCAGAGTACCAGGAGGAAACCCACGCGGGCGTGAGGAAATACACACAAACTCTTTACAGACAACAGCGGGAAATGAACCCGGCTTACTGGCGGTGCAATGGTGTTACACTGATGGGATACTATCATGCCACCTCACAGTTTTTGTACTTTGAAGTCGTTACTGGATTTAATCTGTTGAATTAAGAGATCGCAATGGTGGTAAACTATATTTCAGAGGTAAAAAGGGATCAGAGGTGCAGAGGTCAGCAACTTTAAATTCCTTGGTGTTATCATTTCAGAGAATCTGTCCTGAGCCCAGCACGTAAGTGCAATTATGAAGAAACCACAGCAGTGCCTTTACTTCCTTAGAAGTTTGCAAAGATTCAGATTGACATCTAAAACTTTGTCAAACTTTGTGTAGTGGAGAGTATCTTGACTGGTTGCATCACAGCCTGGTATGGAAACACCAATGCTCTTGAATGGAAAATCCTATAAAAAGTAGTGGATACAGCCCAGTCCATTATGGCTAAAGCCCTCCCCATCGCTGAGGCGGCTCTACCTAATTTCTGATGGCAGCAGCAAGAAGAGAGCATGACCTGGGTGGTGGGGGGGGTCCGTGATGATAGATGCTGCTTTCTTGCTAGGTTCATTACAGTTAGTACCCCTTACCAACAGGCTCCCAAACCTGTGAGGATAACTTCACTCAACTTCACATGCCCAATCACTGAACTATTCCCACAGACTATGGACTCACTTTCAATGGCTCTTCATCTCCTGTTCTAGATATTTATTGCTTATTTAATTTTTATTATTATTTTTGTTTTCTTCTGTATTTGCAGAGTTTGTTGCTTTTTGCATATTGGCTGTTTGTCTATCCCGTTTGATGCGGTCTTTCATTGATTTTACTGAGTTGCTTGGATTGACTGAGTTTGCCCGCAAGAAAACTAATCTCAGGATGGTATATGGTGACGTGTATATACTTTGTAATAAATTTACTTTGAATTTTGAACTTCAAACTTTAAAGAATGGTGGGAATCATACAAGAGAGCAGCAAAAAAACCACAATCCCACACCATACTCTGACTTTGCTCTGACTTCTCATCTCCTTTTCCAGTCCTGATGAAGGGTAGAGTGTTTACTTGTTTCAATTGATGCTGCCAGGCCTGCTGAGATCCTCTAGCATTTTGTGTGAGTTGCTTGAATTTGCAGTACTTGAAGATTTCTCTTGTTTATCCCACATCATGTATAGTGTCTGCCTATTCTGTAACCATTAGGCAAGAGCTTCATCTACAGCTCGTTGTTGTCTTTATGTCAAGTATAGCAGCACAATAATTTCCTCCATTTGTTTTTTAACTGGTTTATTTGACTGTAAAGTTGCTATAGGTCCCCTGCTTTTTATTTATAAAGCAAGACTTCCTGGGCCATGTTTAGTTCTGATCATTTGCGGATGCTTTAATAGAATTTTTTAAAATTTATTGTATGCATACTTACAAGCCATGCTTTCTCATTTATTACTGCTTGGATGACATGTTGACTGAATCGTCTCTTTTTTTTTCTTCTGTCAGAAGTCTAGCCATGTGTTGTGCATGAACCATTTGGTTGGATTGAAGACTCGGAAAAGCAGTTATGTAGTGTTCAGTCGACAGAGGTAATTTACTGGGAAGAATATTGATGAAATTACATCTTGATAGGGCAATTTGAAAGCAGGGTGAAAAATTATGTGACCTTGAGTCTGATAACATTGAGTACATTCTCATATGCTGGAATCCTGCCTTCCTCTTGTCAGGTACATCACTTTTTATTGTTTTATCTCTTTATGACAGAGAGTGGAGGATAAATGGAACACCAGAGTTCATTCACTCTTTACTCTTTAACAGAAATGGACTATGCTGAGTGACCTTTTCGGTTCAATCGAATTGGACTGACTGAGGAGTTGCAATAATTAAATCCTCCGGGGACTGTGTGAACATTTCTAGACCATGTCCAAAAATGACAGGCTCAATTTTTTTTCCAGTTTATTCAAGAAACAGCGATTAAGTGCGTAGTATCCCTTTACACAGCCTGTCTTTTTTATAAGGTCGTACACTGCAGTTTCCCTTCACAACACCTGAAATTCCATCTCAGGTTTAACACCTCAGAATTCATTTCCAAAAATTGTTACTTCAGATATTTTAATTTGCAATGACGATGTTCTGATTCTCTTTGTTTAAGCTGTTTTCTCGCACGAAGTACGACCCGACAGAAGGTAATAAAAACTGCTGAGAGGGTCACAGGGGTCTTCCTCCCTCGATATGTGATATTTTCTTGGAGAGTTGTGCACAGAAGGCCCAAAGCATTGTTAAGGATCCAAACAACCCATCCCTGTATATTGGAAGCAGGTTCACAGGTTTGGTGAGTGAGATGGAAAATACTGACTACGAATAAACATATGAATCGTTTATTTACAAAAAGTAAAAGATTTAACCAAGCATGTGCTGTAAGTTCTCCCAAGTTACACAAACTACAAAACTAAATATTCAACAAACAGATACCTAGCTATCATGCGTGCGGAGTGTACCTTCCCAATGGTCTGTGAAGCGTGCCCTTGGGGCAAAAGGAAGCAGAGAGCAGGCCTCCAGCACGTCCTATTCTTATACCCAGGGCGTTTGAAACTGGACACCAGAGCTGTACCACTCAAAGCAACCGATGGCAAAAAGATAGATTTCTTTAGGTTTCAAACTATAGATTTCAAACAGGCCAAACAACGACTGACATGGCGGAAGTGGCTTTTGACTGGCAAACAAGCCATACCCTCACTTGACAATCCCCCAATCTCCTTGAAGGAGGTACAGGAGCATCAGGATTAGGAAATGACAGACTGGGTAACAGCTTCTTCCCTCAGGCTGTGAGATTAATGAATACTCTGCCACCACCGCCATCTTGTCTCTAGGACAGCAAGCTGTTTACTGTACTGTTTACCTGTGCTGCACACTACATCCATTTTGAAATATATTTCATTACGTCATTTTATTTGTTTCTGCAGACGGATGACGAAAAAACTTGAACTTGAACTTTGGAAAATATTCCAACTCTTTCTTGTTGTGGTTGATTGGATATTTGTCAAGAAGTTTGATTTCATCTCTACCACTGCAAAATAACATTAAAGATATACAACGAGACATAACAGAAATATATCATTATTTTTTATTTTGCCATTTCAGCTAGTGACTCCTTGCCATTTCTTTCTAGAAGGTAATGTGCCTTCAATGATCCCAAAGTTCAAAGTATATTTATTATCAAAGAATGTATACATTATGCAACCTTGTGATTTGTCAAAACAAAGAAACTCAATAGAACCTATTATAAACCTTTGACTGTCTTCTATAGATGTGTGGTGGAAAGTGTGCTGACTGGCTGCATTACGGCCTAGTATGGGAATACCAATGCCTTTGAGTGGAAAATCTGACAAAAGATAGTAGATTCAGCCCAGTACATCACCGGTAAAGCACTCCCAACCATTGAGACATTCCTGTAGAAAAGCAGCATCCATCATCAAAGATCCTCACCATCCAGGCCATGCTCCTTTCTTGCTGCTGCCATCAGGTAGAAGGTAGAAGTGCCTCGGGACTCCTGCCACCAGGTTAAAGAAGAGTTACTACCTCTCAACCAACAGGCTCTTGAACAAAAGGGAATAACTACACTCTTTCTATTTCTGGTGCTCTTACAATCGATGATCTCAATTTAAGGACTCTTTATCTCGTTATTCCAAGTTCTCATTATTTATTGCTATTTATTTATATTTGCATTTGCACAGTTTGTTGTTCATTAATTCTGTCTACAGTTACTGTTCTATAGATCTGCTAAGTATGCCAGTAGGAAAAAGAAATTCATGATTGCATGTGGTGACATGTATGTACTCTATAATAAAATTTACTTTGACCCTTATGAAAAGAAGACTGTCAAACACCATATGTGCGGATAGAAAAAAAGAACATATCATGCAAACAATGAAAGTAAGCGATTAGCATTCAGAACGAAAGAGAAGCTGGAGCAGGTCACAACCTCAGTTCAGTGCAAAGCCGAGTAAACATCATGGAGCAGCGAGCAGAACCGACCTCTTGTCCCAACACCCTGTCTTTTCAATCTGGCCTGGTGTTTAAATCGTCCAAACATCCGGTAATTCCTCACTCTAGGAACTGAGTTCTGTTGCTTCAATATGCTCTGAACCTGGATCCTACTGCCACGTTTCGACCTGTGCCCAACCTATCCAAACTGGCTAGGTGCTCGGATTGATCAAACCTTGAGTCTTTCCTTGCTCTCCATTCTGGTGGACACGATACGTCTTGATATTGCCTTGACCTCACCTCCAGTTGCCTTGACATCACTTGTGGTGACCTTTTGCCAGATATTTTACCAGAAATTTACCAGAAATTTTATCAAGCCCAATGCTCCACCAACCATATGTCTTTCTAATGTAGCAAGCTGTCTGAGGCATTTCACGGGAGAGTCATGAAATCTGAATCAGGCTTCGTATCACCAGCATACGTCATGAAATGTGCTGTTTTGCAGCAGAAGTACAGTGCAATTCATAATAGTAAAAATAGCTATAAATTACAATAATAAATATATTATAAAAATTAAATTAAATAGGAAGTGCAAAAAGTGATCAAAAAATGAGGAGGTAGTGTACATGGGTTCATTGTCCATTGAGAAATCTGATGGTGGAGGGAAAAAAGCTGTTCCTGAGACACTGAGAGTGTGCCTTCAGGCTCTTCTACCTCTATCTTGATGGTAGCAATGGGAAGAGGGCATGTCCTGGGTGATGGGGATCTTTAATGATGGATGCCACCTTTTTGGGGCATCGCCTTCTAAGATGTCCTCGATGCTGAGAAGGCTAGTGCCTAAGATGGAGACGGCTGGGTTTGCAATATCCTACAGCTTTTTCCGATCCTGTGCAAATGTCTTCTATAGCAGATGGTGACGCAACCAGTTAGAATGTATTCCCTGATATGAAGTGAGACAGGGGCTACCAAAGAACTAGGTTATTCTGTTATCCTGCTCTATATTCTGTTACTGTTTTTCTGCTCTACTACTACAATGTACTTACGTTGTGAAATGATCTGTATGGATGGCACACAAAACTAAAGTTTTCAGTTTCTCTGTACGTGTGACACGAATAAACCAATTTGAAGAGTAAGGTTTTAGGTGTTTCTGGAAAGGAGAAAGGCTGTTTTAAAAAAAATTAAGCAAGGACTTCTTGAGCATAGTAATTAGTTGAAGGGGTGCAACCAACAGTGGGAGCTAAAGGGAGTGTTCAGCTTCCTTCCAGAATTGGAAGGGCATGAATACACTGGAGGCTGGTAGAGATTCGAGAGAGGAAGGGGGAAAGCAGAATTTTGATTTTATAACAAGGGTGAGAATTTTTTAATCATAATTTAACTGAGTTGGAAGTCTCATGAACATGGAAATGAGTAAGATTTTTTTATTATTTAGAAATATGGTACAGTGACACGCCCTTCTGGCCAAATTAGACTGCACCATCCAATTACACGCCGGGTGACCAATTAACCTACTAACCTCTAGATCTTTGGACTGTGGGAGGAAACCAGAGCACTGCACAGAGTCATGCAGAGAACATACAAACTCCTTTCAGACACTGGAGGGAATTGAGCACGGGTTGCTAGCGCTGTAATAGGATTATGCTAACTGATCTGCTACCATGCTGCCCAATGGGATGCATGTTTGGACAGGGACAGTAGCTTTTGATGACTTCAACTCTATAGAGGTGGAAAATTGGAACTTTGCCCAAATGCCATTACATATGTAAAAGCGTAAACCGCATATTACAAAAAAGCTAATATGATCAAGGTGGTAGAGCAAAAGAACAGAGGCTGATGTTGTCCTTGGCCCATTTCTGAGCACAGCAGGGAAAACCCTGCAGTGACTGTGACAGATTAACTTCCAGTTAACCAAGTTTTCAAGGCCAACTACAGAATACTTTCTTCCATCTTCGTTAATCAGAGTTTTTGTCAACTACTCAATGTACAAGTAAATCAAAACTTTATTTCCTATAAGGACTTCATTATGTTTTTAAGCAAAGGTTCCCAACTGTTTTTTTGTCCTGATCCAATACCATTAAGCAAGGGGTTCTTGGATCCTAGGTAGGGAATCTCTGTTCTAAAGGGTGGTGAATCCGAGGAGGCTAAGTCATTGGGTATATTTAAAGCGGAGGTTGATAGGTTCTTAATTAATCAGTGTGTCAAGGTTACAGGGAGGAGAAAGAAGAATACGGTTGAGACAGATAATAGATCAGCCATAATAGAATGGTGGAGCAAATTCGATCTGCTGAATGGCCAAATTATGTTCCTATGTGGTGTTATGTTCAGAACATCCATATTGGATTTTTAAGCAATGACTTCCTTTTGTTTCTTAACGGTGACTTCCTCTCTTCCATCTGGAGTCCAGAGGACAGGTTTTGACTGGCAACATCAACTGTCCATTTTCCTCCACAGATGCTAGCTGACCCATTGAGTTGCTACAGTAGCTGCAGATTCCAGTATCTGCAATCTCGTTTTTCTGTATGCTCCCCTTTCCCATGACTGACAGAACAGGCAACTGCATCTTCTCAATTGCACACTCCTCCCCATCTCAACTTTTCATCCTGGCTTGACCAAAGATAGGGTTTCCCTGGTCCCTGTCTTCATGTTCATTGGATCCTCTCATAATTTCTGTCACCTTCAATGGGCAGCAACCACCATACAATATTGTATTATATAGTACTATACAAATGCCTTAAGTGCATACATGTAGCTAGGGTGGCTAAAACTTTTACACATACTGTAGGAATTTTATGTATTGCACTGTTCTGATGTCACACAAACAAAAAAACAAATTTCATGATATATGTGAGTGATGATAAACCTGATTCTGATATGGGTCTTTATTGTGGACTGAGAGTGGGAAGGGGGCAGGGAGAGGGGAATCATGGTTGGGAAAAGGGAAATGGAAAGAGGAGGGAATGGGAAGCACCAGAGAGACATTCTGTAATGAACAATAAACCATTTGTATGGAATCAAATGACCTTGCCTGGTGTCTCAGGCTGGGTGTGTCTGCACCTATGCCACCCTCTCACACCTGTCCCAAATCCCTCCCACGGAAATCCACCATCACCATTCCCAAGATCCTTTGCTCACCAACACTCATCAAAAGGGAGGAACACCACATGAGGCAGAGAGGCCTACCCACCTGCCACAGCGATAGATCACTCACGCATTCCTTCTCCAGTAGCAGAACGTCGACTGCACCTCTTCCTAGAGATGCTGCCTGGCCTGCTGCATTCACCAGCAACTTTTATGTGTGTTGCTTGAATTTCCAGCATCTGCAGAATTCCTGTTGTTTACATTGGAAGAGTGTTGATTTTATTTATTTCATTATTTTATTTAGAGATACAGCACGGAACAGGCCTTCTGGACTTTCAAGCTTTGTTGGGTAGCAGTCCTATTTAACCATAGCATAATCACAGGAAAATTTACAATAACCAGTTAAGTTGCTAACCAGCACATCTTAGAACTCTGGGAGGTAACTGGAGCACCATACGTGCTCAAAGGAAAGATACACAAACTTCTTACAGAGGCCACCGGAATTGAACTCTGAATTCTGAACTCTAATAGCGTTGCACTATCCACTAAGTTACCATTGATCCCCGTTCCTATGCTCAGCTTCAGGAGGGAAAATCTTTATTTTGCTGGCAAAGAAAATATCCTCTGGTGTTGAAAACGGTGATGGTCATCCATTGTATCCGACGATGACAGTGGTTCTTGTGCAGCTCATATGCAATGGACTGGAAGGTGGGTGTGGAATTCAAGTCTTGAGCAGCAAGCTTGCTGGCAGTGAGGGCAGGGGAACTGTCCGGAGGCAGCTAGAAGAATTGCTGCGGCAGCTTCCCGTCGTTATTAAGCAGCCAGCGGGTCTGCACGATGCCTCTCCTCAGTTATTGTAGCCTATTGGACTATGGCCTAAACTGTAACTGATTTCCGCTCTGTATCCTTACAGCAACATAGCATTGATTTCTATTAACATTTTGTCTAACCTACAAGGGAAAAAAGCATTGATCTTAAGCATGTGCTGTCGTTTTTTCTGAAAGCTCGATAAATTGATATTAATAAAAAGATAAAATAATTTTTACCTCCTTTGAGGATGTATATCCAACTAATTCTATTAACTATTCCCATGAGGCAAAAATTCTAACCTCTTCTATCCTGAAGTTGACCATTATTTGAAATGAGTAAGTAATCAAAAGAATTGACTCTACAAGTCATTCAATTCACTGAAACTTCTCGACAGGAAGACGTGTCACCTCCAGGTTCTTTGGTACCTTTAGGTTCTTTTGTATGAGGTATACTAAGCTAGTGCATTATCTGCAGGTTATTAAAACAAAATTCTTAGCCTGATAAAGTTGGATCATGAACATGACCAATTTAGCATTTAATGCAGATGAGAATTATGGTATCTGAAAAGGATTAGGCTATAAAGATGCCAACTAGGCCCTTGGTGCTAATATGTTTCATTAGGTAATATAGACCCTGCTTTAAACTAATATATACCGTAATTGGAAATAATATAGTTCTCTTCCATTACATTTTCTCTTTCTGGTCTCAACTACAAAAGCTCCTGAAATGCCAACTGTCAAAATATTTTCATTGGTACATCATGAGAATATGGCTGTCAGTTAAACCCTAACATTTTGTCTAATACGATTTCAAAGTTTAATGTTGTAACATTCATTATTTCCCTCATTCCATGCAAAGTCTTCAAGGAGTTATTCATATACAGTACTTAAAGACCTAGGCATGTGCTGAGTTCCTTATGCAGGTTGACTGCTGGTGAATGGCCAGGGTGAAGTACTAATCAAATGTAGGAGGGCTAAACTCACCATTCCATATATTATTTTACATGAAGCATTTTATTTTGTAAAAGTACTGTTTCTAGCCAATCAATTCTACAAAAGACATTTTCTCCAATAATCTGATTTCAAAAGTTTTCTCAACCAATAGTGAAACACACTAAATGCAACAGGTATCATTAATGAAAAGCTCAGATGCCACAAGTCACCTTAGCTACTGTATCTTAGCCACCTTAGTCTACATTCACAGTTAATGTGCACAAGAATGGATAAAGCCATCAGGAAACTTGCCTAATCAATGCTCATTACTAGTGAATATCTAAATGGACTGGACAGGAAAATCTAAATTTCAAGTTCAAGTTCAAATTTATTGTCATTCAGCCGAATACATGTATATCGCCAAATGAAACAATGTCCTCTGGATGAAGGTGAACAGCACACTACGTAGAACTCGCACACAACACATTCTGACAACATTTAAAATGTGAACAGTATAATGCTACTGGCACCTCATGCATGGTGAGACCTGGATGGTGGCAGGGGATCCAGTCTGAGAGAAGAAGCTGTTCCCCATCCCAAGAGTCCTTGTCCTAATGCTAACGTACCTCCTGCCTAATGGTAGGTGCTACATTTTGTAATTGCAAAACATCAAAACTAATTGAAATAAAAACATGGAGCCAGGAATAATGTGTCTAACTTTATTTTTACATTTAGCGAGGTATGTCCGTATGATTCGGTGGCATGAGGATGTGTGCCATTCATGTACTTTTACATATAACCCACAATGAGTTATTTAAATGAACAAATAAGGCTTAATATATTTATAATATTATTCAAACACATATTACTGAAATTTTTTGTGTTCGTCCATCGTTGACGTCGATGAGGACCTCGACACCATTATGATGGTGTTGGGACTAGCGCGTCATTTGGATTTAAGTGAGGGAGAGTTGTGCAGTGTCAGCCTCACTCTCTCTTCCCAATTCCCATCTGGATCCAGTGGCAAGACAGAGTCGAGACGGCTGCAGAGGGGACTAGGCGCAGTGGATGACCAGGACATCTGCTGTGTCTTGTCCTGCTGTACACGTTCCACGACGCTGGCAGAGACTGCCTTCTTGACTGTTGGACCTTCCATTGGTCTCGGCCGCTCAATCCGCTGGAGTCTGTCTTCACATGCTGGGATAGACAACTCCGTATCTCACCAGTCGGCTACCCTCACCTGGTTTTTTCGGCTTGTCGAAGCTGTTGCCCGGGGTGTGGCCGCCGTCACATGCAAACGGCTACGGGGAGCCACAGGTGAGAGCTGAGTGCCAGGTGGGGACCAAAGGTGGGTCTAACCGCCTTGAAAAGGATACAACATGCTCCCCCACCAGAGGTGCTACCCCTCCCTGACACCCCATACACCCCTGAAATATTAAACACTCAGAATTCTTCCCTGCTTAGCTATAAACTCCAACTTCATATAGAATGCATCACAACTTATATATAATACATATATATAATACAACTACTAGATAGACATCCATAGCATAGTAAATTTTAAATTGACCTTTTAAGGCCTAAAGTTTTAATCACTGTGTAGGATTTCTTACACTTGTGGGATAACGTCTTTCCAGATAAAAGAGGATCACTCTGCTTGGCAGGTGACTCTTGTGACTTTGAAACAATCTCGGGCTCTGGGACAACACGCACAAAATTCTGGAGGAACTCAGCAGGTCAGGCAGCATCTATGGAAATGAATAGACAGTCGCCGTTTCAGGCCAAGATCCTTCTTCAGGTTCTGGGGCCTTCTCCATGCTGGTTGTAAGAGTTTAATCTGAGCCTTCAGGAAGTGGTTTTGACAGCTTTGGACATCTTTCTTCTGGACATGTTGGTAACCCAAACAGTGCATGGCAAGCTGCTTGTTCTGCTGAATCCCAGGCTGCCAGTCAGATCCTTAAACCAATGCTTTCATTCTGACCACACCTTGATGATAAGCATGTTGCTCTTCTAAAACTTTAGCTCTGGTACAGCAACTTTCAATCCCCATCTAAGGCAACCCTCGTCAAGGGCAAGTTCATCCCGGCTCTGGTAAAAATGGAAGAAGTCGAGTTTCTGCGGCATCTTTTAGCCATTTTGGGTAGACCTGAAACAGTGAGGTTTTTTCTGGTTTCCCTTTAGATCCTCTCTGCTGTAATGGGGAGATTTTCTATTTGCGTTAGAGAGAATACGTAAAAAGGAGTGTCCACTTTTGTATATTTTTCAAGTATTTGCTTTCCAAGAGTAAATTGGACAATGCATCAGCATTTCCATGATTAGTTGTCCTTTTGAATTTGACCTTGTAATTGTCAGGGTACAGCGTATGACGTCACTATTTCCTTTAGCTTTAGAAAGCCGCCTCACACTGCTTTGTCCATTGCCATTTCTTCCTAATCTGTAGTAGTCAGTTCAAGAAGTGTAGCACAGTAGCCAGGTTTGGCAGGAACCTACTATAGTAATTGACAAATCCTAAAAAGGACATGACTGTGATACATCCTCTGGTCTTGGGGCACCCACAACTGCTTGAATTTTCACAGAATATTTGTGTAATTTTGTACATAAATGCTGTGACCACAGTAAGTGATGCTTGGTTTAAATCAGAGATTCCCAACTAGGGGTCCATGGACCTCTCGGGTAATGGTAGGGGTCCATGACATAAAAAAGGTTAGGAACCCCTGGTTTAAAGAATTCACACTTGTTGCTTTGTGCTCTCAGCCAATAATCTTCCAATCTTTTTCATAATCAGAATCAGGTTTCATATCACCAACATATATCGTGAAGTTTGTTAACTCATTGGCACCAGTTCAAGGTAATACATAATAAATATCGAAAAAAGGTAAATCAATTACAATAAGCATATATATGTATACTAAATAGTTAAATTTAAAATAATGCAAAAACAGAAATAATAAAAAAGTGAGGTAGTGTTCATGGGTTCAATGTCATTTACGAGTCAAATGGGATAGGGAAGAAGCTGTTTCAGATTTGCTGAGTGTGTGCCTTTAGGCTTCTGTACCTCTTTCGTGCTGTTAACAATGAGAAGAGGGCGTGTCCTGGGTGATGGGAGTCTTTAATAATGGACGCCACCTTTCTGAGGCACCACTCCTTGAAGATGTCTTGGATACTATGGAGGCTAGTACCCAAGATGGAAAAATGTCTAAGTTTACAACTTTCTGAGGCTTCTTTGGATCCTGTGCAGTAGCGTCCCTCTCCCATGCAGCCTGTCAGAATGCTTTCCAAATGTTTTAGGTGACAAACCAAATCTCCTCAACTCCTAATGAAATATTGCTGCTGTCATACCTTCTTTAAAGCTGCATCAGTAAGTTGGGACCAGGTTAGATCCTCAGAGATCTTGTCACTCAGGAACTTGAAACTGCCTCACTCTCCACTTCTGATCCTTCTTTGAGGATTGGTTTGTGTTCCCTTGTCCTATACTTTCCTAAGTCCACAATCTGCTCTTTGGTCTTGCTCACATTGAATACAAAGTTGTGGCTGCGTCACACTCAACTAACTGTATAGGTATATCTCGCTTCTATACACCCTCTCATCTCTATCTCAGATTCTGCCAACAATGTTTGCATCATCAGCTAATTTATAGATGGCACTTGAGCTATACCTGGCCACACTGTCTTGGGTATAGACAGAGTAGAGCAGTGGGCTAAGCACACATCCCTGAGGTGCACCAGCTTTGATTGTTAGCGAGAAGGAGGTATTTTTACCCATCTGAGCAGATTGTGGTCTTCCAGTTAGGAAGTTAAGGATCCAATTGCAGAAGAGGTACAGAGGCCCAGGTTCTGGACTGTAGGAATGATGGTGTTAAACGCCGAACTATAGCCAATGAACAGCATCCTGACATAAGTGTTTGTGTTGCCCAGGTGACCTAAGCCCATGTGAAGGGCTATTGAGATTGTGTCTGCCGTAGACCTATTGAAGCGATAAGCCAATTTCAGTGGGTCCAGGTTCTTGCTGAGGCAGGAGTTGATTCTAGCCATGACCAACCTGTCAAAGCATTTCAACAATGTAGACATGAGCGCTATTTGATGATAGTCACTGAGGCAGCTCACACTGCCCTTATTGGGCACTGGTATAGTTTTTGGCCTTTTGAAGCAGGTGGGAACTTCGGACTGTAGCAGTGTGAGGTTGAACAGTGTTGTGATTTTGGAGATTTTCCTTGTCATCTTTACTGGTAACGATGATGCCATCCAGGTAACACTGAGTGCCTGGCAACTTAGCAGCACCTGGTCCAGGGGCTTCTGCCAGAGTGCAGGTTCAGATGCCTCTCCAAAAAATAAGCCTATTACTGTATAGTGATAAAGCCCTTTATGAGCGTTTATGGTGAGAAATACCTCAAACTCTTCTTCCATCTCCATCTGTAGGTAGGCCTCAGCTAAGTCTACTTTACTTAAGTGTTTCCCTCCAGAAACATTCTCAAAGATATCCTGTATCCTCAGCAGAGGGTATTGATTGAGCTTTAGTGCTGAGTTGATGGTGACTTTAAAATCACCACAGATCCTGACAGGCCCATTTTTCTTGGCTACTAGGACCACTGGCTTTGCTAATGAAAGAATTCCTTCAGCCTCCATGAAATATAGCTCACTGGCTACTTTATCACGGATGGTATAGGAACTAGATGGGCTTTGCTAAACTTGGGTGTGGCATTTTCATTTAACACTATTATACAGGTCAGGTCAGGTCAGGGCCTTGC
The DNA here is from genome assembly GCF_963921235.1 of Mobula hypostoma. NCBI lineage: Eukaryota > Metazoa > Chordata > Chondrichthyes > Myliobatiformes > Myliobatidae > Mobula > Mobula hypostoma. The sequence continues at coordinate 11,584,847 of NC_086097.1, forward strand.
ACCACGTAGCCCAGTACTACCTGTCTTGGGTCGGGTTGTCAGCGACTCAGCCGGCACACCCCCTGGTGCACTTTGGTTAACCAGAGAGGAGGGTGTGTAGGCACCCAGTAGGACTAAAAACAAAACCTGTCAAAGGGCAGATGAACTCTTTGTGAGTCAACGGCCACCTACTGTCTGTGTGAGGAGTGGCGCACCACACAGTCTTCCATTTCGCGCCTTGTAAGGCATTATGATGACAGACAACCCAACAAACCCTATACTTCCAGACCCGGGAGTGCTCAGGAACTCCACAGAACGCCCAGACCCTGGCCGAGACAGGCAGTATGAAGATGCAACCACAAATCCTACGGAGAGGGTTAAGTCCGACAAGGGGGCTGAGCGAACTGCGCCTCTTTTGCATTGTAAGGTAAAAACGATCATATCAACCTTCAACATAAACACCATCTGCCTCTTGCCTCGAAGCACAGAGTTGGCATCACAGGCAAGCAGATATGAGATCTCTATCCTGGGGATCCAAGAACACTGTCATGTACACCCTGACGAAGAAATAAGGTTCACAGAGGTAGAGGGGATGCACCTCATCACCTCATCCGCATGGAGAGAGCTGATGACGATGTCAGCACAAGGTGGAGCAGGGCTGATGGTGAACAGCAAGGCGAAGGAGGCACTGAGGGGCGTCGTCTCAGTCTGTGACAGAATCCTTACTACAGAATTCGACGGAAACCCGGCGACCTCTGTCATCACCTGTTACTCCCCGCACAACCGCAGCGAGGAGAAGGAGGTGGAGGCCTTCTACAGTAAACTTCACGAAGCTGTCACTTCAATACCGGCACATAACTTCCTGGCTGTGCTCAGCGCTTTTAATGCCCAGGTCAGACTGGAAGATGTTCCATACTCATACCAAGACTTTACCAACAGAAGTGGACAATATCTAGTTGATTTCATCCAGGAACACAGTCTCATTGCCGCCAACACACAATTCAAGAAGCGAGCTGGTAAACTGTGAACGTACGAACACAGAGCCTCCATCTACAGGAAACAGGTCGATTACATCCTCGTTAAGAACAAAATGGCGTAATTGTGTGATCAACACAGAAGCCTACAGCACCTTCAACTCGGTCAGTTCTGATCACAGAGTAGTGTCAATGCAAGTGAGACTGAGCCTGCGGCAACCCAAAGCCACAGGTCCCAAGGAGAAGATAGACTGGAAGGCATTCTCCTCACAACTTGTTCTTCAAGCCCAGTACACAGTGGGGGTGAGAAATTGCTTCAGCCCACCGGAAAGGGGGGGAGGAAGAGACTGCCACTGACCACTATCAATGGCTCATAGACGCACACACAGATGCAACAAAGAGTTTCCCTACTGTGAAGCGAATCAAGAAGAGTCAGATCTCAAAACATCCTGATGTCGTCGCAGCAAGAAGTGTGGTCCATGCTTGTCATGCTGAACTTAGAAGGAGTGAAACAGAGGAGCTAAGAGATAAGTTCAAGACAGCAAAGAAGAATCTCTTTGCCACCTACGACTGACTGAAGGAAGAGGAACTAGCTGAGAGGATTAGAGAGACAGAAGCTGCTAATGAAGACATGCAGCATGGAGAAGCATGGTGCCTAGTCAATGAGATCAGTAGACGGAAGAAGTCCCCATTAGATCAAATAAGTGGTAAAACAGCAGAAGACCGCGTCCTGACATGGTTTACCCACTTTAAGAACCTGCGGGGAAGCCCTCCAATGATCACGGAAGAAGAAGACATACGCACGATACTAACGCAAGTCGACATCGATGACAGCCCATTCACTATTGAGGAACTGAAGAAGGCCAACTATGTGCTCAAACAGGGCAGGAGCACTGGACCAGATCGGATACCACCAGATGTCCTGAAGAACTGCGACCTGGATGACATCTTGCTGGACATATGTAATACGGCATTGCGTAAAAAGCCGACAAACCAGAACAGTGGTCACTCTCAAACATTATCCCAGTCCCCAAGTCTGGATCCCTCACAAAGACAGATAACTACTGCGGTATCAGCTTGACCTGCATTTTAGCAAAATTATACAATCGGATGATCTTGAACAGGATTCGCACCGCCATTGACCCTAAGCTAAGATTAAATCAGAATTGTTTTCGGCAGAAGCGCACAACAGTAATGCAAATACTTGCTCTCCGTAGGATCATTGAGGAAGTCAAGAAGAACAACCTACCAGCCATGCTTACTTACATCGATTTTCGCAAAGCTTTTGACTCCATTCATCGAGGTAAAATGCTGAAGATCCTGAAAGCTTACGGAGTGCCAGGCCATCTACTGAGGGCAATAGAGCCCAGCTATACCAAGACAATGGCGAAAGTTGTATCACCAGACAGAGAAGCAGCAGTGTTCGAGCTCCTAGCTGGTGTGCTGCAAGGAGACACTCTGGCACCCTACATCTTTATAATCGTCCTTGATTACGCTCTGCGTCAAGCTACCAAAGATCATGACAAGCTTGGTTTTACTATAAAACCAGGGCGAACCAAAAGGGTCAGACCAGTTACGCTCACAGATCTCGATTTTGCAGATGACAAAGTCCTGCTCTCTGACCAGATGGAGGAAGCACAGCAGCTACTGACAAAAGTGGAAAAGTGCAATAAAGTTGAACTTCACCCAAACGCTAAAAAGACAATGGTGTTTAGCTGGGACAAAGGTACTCTCAAGACCATAGAGAATGATACCATTAAGAAAGTCTTTGACTATAAGTACCTTGGGTCAAGAATGATGAGTTCAGGGAAGGACATAAAGGTACGGAAGGCGCTGGCGTGAAGGGCTATGAACGACATGAAGGAAATCTGGAAGTCAAACCTGACCAGAGGGCTTAAAAGGAGGATTTTCATAGCAGTCACAGAGTCCATTCTCACATACGGATGCGAGACGTGGACACTCACCAAGACGATGCGAAAGTCTCTAGATGGTTGCTATACACGAATGCTCCAGATGGCTCTTGATGTGAGTTGGCAACAGCACATGACGAACGTTGAGCTCTATAACAACCTACCGATGCTCTCCACTAAAATCGAGGCGAGAAGACTGCAATTAGCGGGGCACTGTCTACGCCACCCCGAGCTACCTGCCAGCCTAGTCATCATATGGGAGCCCAAGAATGGTAGGATGAACCCTGGGTGCCCTCCCAAGACTATGGTCTACACGCTCCTAGAAGACAGCGGTGTGGCTAATGTAGATGAACTGAACACACTGATGAGGGAAAAGGAGAAGTGGAGGGTCTGTCATCGTGCCCGACGCCGGCCCCCGGGCCTGAGTCGACATAGTGGTAGTAGTACCCTTGATAATTTTGAGTTTTCCACTGCCATCTTTGAATGCTGCTGTGTCACGTTAGAAACATAGAAACATAGAAAACAGGTGCAGGAGTAGGCCATTCGGCCCTTCGAGCCTGCACCACCATTTATTATGATCATAGAAACATAGAAACATAGAAAATAGGTGCAGGAGTAGGCCATTCGGCCCTTCGAGCCTGCACCGCCATTTATTATGATCATAGAAACATAGAAAATAGGTGCAGGAGTAGGCCATTTGGCCCTTCAAGCCTGCACCGCCATTTATTATGATCATGGCTGATCATCCAACTCAGAACCCCGCCCCAGCCTTCCCTCCATACCCCCTGATCCCCGTAGCCACAAGGGCCATATCTAACTCTCTCTTAAATATAGCCAATGAACTGGCCTCAACTGTTTCCTGTGGCAGAGAATTCCACGGATTCACCACTCTCTGTGTGAAGAAGTTTTTCCGAATCTCGGTCCTAAAAGGCTTCCCCTTTATCCTCAAACTGTGACCCCTTGTTCTGGACTTCCCCAACATCGGGAACAATCTTCCTGCATCTAGCCCGTCCAATCCTTTTAGGATTTTATACGTTTCAATCAGATCCCCCCTCAATCTTCTAAATTCCAACGAGTACAAGCCCAGTTCATCCAGTCTTTCTTCATATGAAAGTCCTGCCATCCCAGGAATCAATCTGGTGAACCTTCTTTGCACTCCCTCTATGGCAAGAATGTCTTTCCTTAGATTAGGGGACCAAAACTGCACACAATACTCCAGGTGTGGCCTCACCAAGGCCTTGTACAACTGCAGTAGTACCTCCCTGCTCCTGTACTCGAATCCTCTCGCTATAAATGCCAGCATACCATTCGCCTTTTTCACCACCTGCTGTACCTGCATGCCCACTTTCAATGACTGGTGTATAATGACACCCAGGTCTCGTTGCACCTCCCCTTTTCCTAATCGGCCACCATTCAGATAATAATCTGTTTTCCTATTTTTGCCACCAAAGTGGATAACTTCACATTTATCCACATTAATTTGCATCTGCCATGAATTTGCCCACTCACCCAACCTATCCAAGTCACTCTGCATCCTCTTAGCATCCTCCTTACAGCTAACACTGCCACCCAGCTTCGTGTCATCCGCAAACTTGGAGATGCTGCATTTAATTCCCTCATCCAAGTCATTAATATATATTGTTGACTCTTTTGCTGGGGATGTGACATGCTAATGGTGGATAGATCTGCAGTGAAATTGTACTTGACTCAGCCAATCCAGGCCCCTCCATGCTGGCCCTCCTGTATTTACCACAAATAAACCCAATATGGTTTGTCAGTTATTCTATTTCACTGTTAAATATGTCATTCTCACAGGAGTTACCTTTTCCCCCATGTAAGTTTTCGGTTGGACATCTGCAAACTTCAGTTCAGTATCTTTGAAATGCTATTCAAACTCATTTTGTGAAATGTCTGAAACAGCCGAGCCAGTGTCCAACTCCATTTTAATTAATATGCCGTTTACTTCCATATTGCTTGACTATTGTTAGTTTTCACACGTAAATCTTAAAGCTTCACAGTTCTGTGTCATTCTCATCCTTATCAGATTTTTCATCAAGAGCATGCAGATTAGTGTTCATTTGACTTTTTAGCTGTTTCTCGGGGGGGGGGCAAAGAGATTGTTGGATGGATGGGAGAAGTCACTGATGATGTTAAGGGCCCTCTGTATGCAGCGTTTCTGATAATATCTGATCTGAAAGTACTTTCCTGGAATATAACTTAAAGTATAAACCTTCCTATACCAACTTGAATGCTGGATGTTTTAAATTTTATGTTATGGCAGAACATTTCCAAGTCAAACTACATTTTGAATAACAAAAAAAGTGGCAATGTTGTTAACTGCATTTTTCGCGTGAAGCTGCTATTTTATCGCAGTACTGAAGATCTTGAGGAGCTGTTGGATTGATTCTTTTGTTGCTTATAATATGTGCATTTCAGAGAGAACTAAATACAGATGGAGATGGAAGTAAAAGGATGGATGAGCTATGGATTGATGCTTTCAGACCCCAGGGGAACTCAGTGATATTCGTCTGAAACAGCAGATAAGAAACACAAGCATGTGTCATCTGTAAAGCACAAGAACAGCGAGTTTAACCTTTTAAAAATAGCAGAACCATTCCTCCAAAAAATATATACAATATTTGGTTTATTCAGGACATACGTTGTGAAAGTGGAAATATACTGCAACCGTGTAGATTTTCAAAATTCAACAATAGCAAGATTAAAGATATCCAATTAGTAGCAGTAATAATAGAAAACATGAATATTTCGAAAGCTGCAAAAGAAATTAACTACATCAAGGATTAATGGATTTGATGAACAGATTGCTGGCCTATATATGATGTGCAGAAAGTGATCCGTCAAGGTCAGTATGCACAGGGTATTTCAGACATTAGTTTACATTAAATGAATCAGCTGTTGGTTCTTAAAGTGATTTTTTTTGTGCATGTGTGATCACCGAAGTAAAGGACATTGATACCGTGAGATTGATTTTTTTTTTACACACATTTCATCCAGTCATAGCATTGTGCACACATTTAGATCAGGGATGACTTTCAGTTATCAGCAATATCAAATTTGCTCTTAGAAGTGTCCAACTATTCCATGCTCATCAGTGTGGATCCATTCTTACTCAGAACAGATTTATACACTCAGTGTCCACTTTATTAGGTACACCTTTATACCTGCTTGTTAATTCAAAAACAATACTGCTTTACATTCAGCATTGAAATCCAGCTAATCAGGAAGTAAGAGCAGTACTACCATCTGCTATCAATATCCTGATGCTTTTTTATAATTTAAAGAATAACATCTGATTTTTTTTTTTGTAAAGTGATTTAGGTGAATTTCTGAGCCTACCCATGTAAGATCCTGAAGGAGTCATTATAACTAAATCAGTAAAAAAAAAATCAAAGGATTACAGTCATGTTTGTCAATTAACAAGAAGAATACTTTGGTGGCTGACATAATATCAAAATCATTTTTCTGATATTTTTAAATGCTTTATAAGTCAAGCTCTAGAAATATCAGTTAATTAAATTTCATTAATGTGAATGACCTATAGAGATCAGTAGCCCCTCCATATCAAAGTTCAAAGTAAATTTATCAAAGTGCATAGGCATCACCATAAACAACTAAGAGATTCATTTTCTTGTAGGCATTCACAGTAACCACAAGAAACACAATAGAATCAATGTAAGACCATACCCAATAAGATGGACAACAACCAATGGGGCAAAAACAACAAACTGTGCAAATATAAAAAGAAAAAGAAAATAATAATAATAGTAATAATAATAATAATAATAACAACAACAATAATAATAATAAAAATAATAATGATAGTAATTGTAATAGTGAAATGAAGGCTCTTTGAAAGTGAGTCCAGAGGTTGTGGGAACAGTCAGTGATAGGATGAGTGAAGATCAGTGAATTTATCCCATCTAGTTCAAGAGCCTGATTGTTGAGGGGTAATAACTGTTCCTGAACTTGGTGGTACCAGTCTTGAGGCTCCTGTACCTCCTTCCAGATAGCAGCAACGAGAACAGAACATGGCCTGGATGGTGCTTTCCAGCGACAGTGCTCCACGTAGATGTGCTCAGTGGTAGATAGAGCTTCACCCATAATGGACTAGGCTGTATCCACTACTTTTTATAGCTTCTGCATAAAACAGCATTGGTGTTTTCATACCAGGCCATGATATAACCAGTCTATATACTGTCCACCCAACACTTATAAAAATTTGTCAAAGTTTTAGAGGGCATGCCAAATCGTTGGAAACCTCTAAGAAAGTAGAGGCGGTTCTGCTTCTTCGTAAATGGAACTTACTTGCTGGACCTCTGAAATGATAACCCCGAGGAATTTAAGTTGACGACTTTCTCCGCCTCTGATCGGCAGATGAGGAATGGATCATGGACCTCTGTTTTCCTCCTCCTGAAGTCAGTGATCATCTCCATGGTCTTGCTGACATTGAATGAGTAGTTGTTGTTGTTGCATGGCTCAACCAGATTTTCAGTCTCCTTCCTATGTGCAGATTCATCGTCACCTTTGACTCTGTCAATGAGAGTGGTGTTGTTGACTAGTTTAAATACAGAATTGGAGCTGTGCTTACCCTCAAAGTCATAAGTATAAAGTGAGTACAGCAGAGCTCACAGCCTTGTGGTGCACCTATGCTGAGAGAGATTGGGGAGGGGAGATGTCAGACCATGATGCAACCAGTTAGAACTATCTCCATGGTACATATGTAGAAATTTGCCAGTCTTTGATGACATACCAAGTTTCCTCGAGCACCTAATAAAATATATCCACTGTTGTGCCTTCCTTGTAATTGCATCCATATGTTGGGCTCAAGATAGATCTTCAGGGATGTTGACACCAAGGAGCTTGAAGCTCTTCACTCTTTCCACAGCTGATCCATCAAGGAGGACTGGTGTGTGTTGCCTCGACTTCCCCTTCCTGAAGTCGTCAATCATTTCCTTGGTCTTACAGGCATTGAGTGCAAGGTTGTTGTTGTGACACCACTCAATCAGCTAATCTATCTTACTGAACCTGGTGGTGCAGGTCTTGAGGCTTCTTGAGGTGCTTGTGCAGAAGTGAGATACCATAGTGTAGTAGGAGTTATCATATCTATTTTAAAACCAACTGATCAAAATGGTGACTGATGAAAAGTTTGCCCTTGATGTACTTGTATAAAAGACATGCTTCACTATGGTAACAATGGAAAAGTAATGATTTATCTGAAATAATAATCATAGTTTTCAATTATGCAGCTGTCACCTGAATACTAAAATATACCCTCTTGTACCTGATAAAAGCACCTCCTAGTGTATGTATGTGGTCTTTTGCTGTAGCCCACCCACTTCAAGCTTCGATGTGTTGCATGTTCAGAGATGTTCTCCACACTGGTGTTGTAATGTGTAGTTATTTCAGTTTCTGTCACACTCCTGTCAGCTTGAACCAGTTTGGATATTCTGGTCTGACCTCTCTCATTAAAGGGCATTTTCATCCACAGAATTGACACTCACTGAATGTTTCTTGTTTCTCTCATCATTCTCTGTAAACTCGAGAGATGGCTATGCATGAAAATCCCAGGAGATCAGCAGTTTCTGAGATACTCAAACCACCCTGTCTGGCACCAGCAATCATTCCATGGTCAAAGTCCACAGATCGCATTTCTTCCCCAATCAGATGAATAACAGCTGATCTTCTTGACCATGGCTGCATGTTTTTAGGCCTTGAGTTGCTGCCACATGATTAGCTGATTAGATATTTGCATTACTGAGCAGGTGTATCTAATAAAGTGACCGCTGACTGTATGAAAATTCTGTGGAGCTCATTATATGAATTGAAAGATGGCATGGCGTGGATGAAAGGAAAATGCAGAAAATTCTGCTTCCATGATTTCCTTGGCGTAAAAGTAATTGCTTGGACTGACTGAATTGGTAAGTCTCAAGTTCAACATCTCAGCTGGCAGGCCAGTCCACTGTTAGGGGAGTGGAGTACTCTCAATGATGGCACCTTTTGAATGCAATGTTCAACCAAGGCCCAGTCTAACTGCACTGAAGGTAAATGATCCCACAGAATGCTACTTTGAAGAAGATCAGGAAAGTTACTCCCAAACCTGAGCAGTATTTATCCACTTACTGACATTGAGTTGTTGAAGAAATAGTACATACAGAAAGGTGCCAGAGAAAGGTACCATCATGAAGCATTCCCACCCACCCTGCTCATGGAGGGGGCTACATAGCATGCACGCCAGGACCACTGGACTCAAAAACAGTTACTTTCCCCAAGTAGTAACACTGATCAACACCTCCACCAACTGACTCATCCCATCACCACCCCAACCACCACAACTTTATCATTACCTGTCATAGTCACCTCACAAGTCCATAAGACATTGAATTGAATTGACTTTATCTCTTACATCCTTCGCATACATGAAGAGCAAAAATCTTTACGCTACGTCTCCGTCTAAATGTGCAATGTGCAATCATAGTAATTTATAATAATTTATAATAAATAGAACAGGCAATGTAAGATAGAAATACACTCCAGAGTGAGTTAATCAGTCTGATGGCCTGGTGGAAAAAGCTGTCCTGAAACCTGTTGGTCCTGGCCTTTATGCTGCGGTTCCCGTTTCCCAGATATTAGCAACTGGAATAGATTGTAGTTGGGGTGACTCGGGTCCCCACTGATCCTTCGGGCCCTTTTTTCACACCTGTTTTGTAAGTGTCCTGATTCATGGGAAGTTCACAACTACAGATGCGCTGGGCTGTCCGCACCACTCTCTGCGGAATCCTATGATTAAGGGAGGTACAGTTCCCGTACCAGGCAGTGATGCAGACAGTCAGGATGCTCTCAATTATGCCCCTGTAGAAAGTTCTTAGGATCTGGGGGTACATACCAAACTTCCTCAATCATCTGAGGTGAAAGAGGCGTTGTTGTGGCTTTTCACCACACAGCTGGTGTGTACAGACCACATGAGGTCCTCAGTGATGTGGATGCCGAGCAACTTAAAGCTGTTTACCCTTTCAACTCTAAAACCTCATCCTTAATAACACTTCCCCAGCCACTGAGGTTAGATTAACTGGCCTATAATTTCCTCTCTTTTGCCTTCCTTCTTAAATAGTGGAGTGACATTTGCAAATTTTCCATTCCTCTGGGACCTTGCAAGTATCAAGTGATTATTGAAAGATCATGACTAATGCATCCATTATCTCTTCAGCAACCTCTTTCAGGGTTCTGGGATGTCGTCCATCTGGACCAGGTGAATTACCCACCTTAAGAGTTTCAGTCTGCCTAGCCCTTTTTCCTTTGTAATAGCAATGGAACTCACTTCCACTCCCTGATACTCACAGACCTCTGGAATATAGCTGTTATCTTCCATAGCAAAGACTGAAGTAAAGTTCTTATTAAGTTCATCTGCCATTTCTTTGTTCTCCATTACTACCTCATCAGTATCATTTTCCAGTGGTCCAATATAAACTCTCACCTCCCTTTTACTCTTTATATAACAGTAACTTTACATACTTTTTATATAACTATTATGTACAGACACTCTTGTGCCTAGACTCATTTAATGAACATACTACTACTACTACATCGACTCAGGCCTAGGGGACCGGCGTTGGGCACGATGACGGACTCTCCACTTCTCCCTCTCCTTCATCAGTGTGTTCAGTTCATTTACATTAGCCGCGCCGCTGTCTTCTAGGAGCGTGTTGACCATAGTCTTGAGAGGGTGCCCAGGGTTCATCCTCCCGTGCTTGGGCTCCCATATGATGACTAGGCTGGCAGGTAGCTTGGGGTGGCGTAGACAGTGCCCCGCTAATTGCAGTCTTCTCACCTCGATTTTAGTGGTGAGCATCGGTAGGTTGTTATAGAGCTCAACGTTTATGAACATACAATCAATCTATGTATATAAACTCTCTTATCTATTTACATTTATTGTTTTTTTATTATTGTGTTTCTTATCTTATTGTTTTTTTTTGGGCTGCCTCGGATCTGGAGTCACAATTAGATTATGAAGACACGCAGTCCTCTTTTATTGTCATTTAGTAATGCATGCATTAAGAAATGATACAATATTCCTCCAGTGTGAAATCACAAAACACAGGACAGACCAAGACTGAAAAAACTAACAAAACCACATAATTATAACGTATGGTTACAACAACAATTATTTTGTTCTCCTTTACACCTATGTACTGGAAATGACATTAAACAATCTTGAATCTTGAACAGAGAAGTCGACTCAGCCCATTATATCCCCTGGCACATTGTGGATGTCCACTCAGACCATTTCCTCACCATGTCCCCTGTAGTACTGCAATCATGTCGCTTCAAAGCAAAGGATTGTTTTTGGAAGGCCCACCTGACTGCCACTGCCAATGTTAGAGGCACTGAGCTCCAGATGGTAATCCAAGTGAGAAGCAGTTATTGGCAGGGTGTCCACTGGAAGACGGCACCTAAATCCAGCTACCAATAACCACCCTTCACCTATAAACAAGACCAAGACCCTTCTTCAGGACTCGAAAGGTAAAGGGAAAGAATTCAGAATAAGAAGGTGGGAGGATAGAAGGAAGAAGTATCAGGTGGCAAGTGATAGGTGAAGATTTGAGAGGGGTGAAGTAAAGAGCTGGGAAGTTGGTGAAAGAGATAAAGGGCTGGAGAAGGGGGAATCTGATAGGAGCGGGTAGAAGACCATGGAAGAAAGGGAAGGGGGAAGAGCATGAGAGGGAGGTGATGGGCAGGTAAGGAGATGAGGTGAGAGTGGGAAATAGGAATGGGAATGGTGAAGTGGAGAGCAATTACTGGAAGTTCAAGAAATCGATGTTGATTCCATCAGGTTAGGCGCTTCTGACAAGCCAGTCTATGGCCTCCTGTACTGTTGTGATGAAGTCACACTCAGGTTGGAGGAGCAGTACCTTATTTTCCATCTGGGTAGCCTCCAATCTCAACATCGATTTCTTGAACTTCCAGTAATTCCCCCAACCCCCCACCCCACCCCAACCTCCTCACCATTCCCATTCCCATCTCCCTCTCTGACGTTATCTGCAGATTTTCTCATCTGTTCCCTAGTTCTGCCTATCACTTGCTTGCTGTTTCTCCATCCCTGGTCTGCCTGGTTCCATTGTCCCTAGATCTGGACCATAGCACTCCATACCCCTTCCATCCATGTACCTATCCAAACTTCTCGTAAGTGTTGAAATCAAACCCATGCCCACCACTTTTGCTGGCAGCTCATTCCACACTCCCATCACCCTCTGAGTGACAAAGATCCCCCTCAAGTTCTCCTTAAGTATTTCACTTATCATTTTTTAACCCATCACCTCCAGTTCTAGTCTCACCCAACCGCAGTGGAAAAGGCTTGCTTGCATTTACCCTATCTCTATCCTTCATTATTTTGTATACCTCTACCAAATGCCTCTTCATTTTCCTACACTCCAGGGCATAAAGTCCTCACCTATTTAACCTTTCCCTGTAACTCAGATGTTCAAGTCCCGACAACACCCTTGTGAGTTTTCTCTGTATGAGCATGACTGTGCTTTTTCACATTATGATAATGTTCATGCTTCAAAACTACTTCATTCTGTATAAAATCTTAGGTATGAAAGGTTTTGTTATTAAGTATTATTTTTAAATTGTTGTGGTCAAGTGGCTTCATTACCTACTGCACATTGTCCCTACACTTTTGAAGTTAACTTAAGCTGAACCCAGGAGTTAAAACTTGCCCTGTAATTTCCAGGGCAAAGGCAGGTTACTAGTGCCTTAAAGCCAGTCGTTCTGGGCTGATGGGGCTCGTCAGCTCATCTATGAGAAGGAAAATTCTGATCTCAAACCTCTGCTGCCTTGCAGCTGTACCCACTCACGGGCAAGGCTTTGGGAGTAAGCCCTGAGGATAAATCTGGAGATGGATTCCCTAAGGCAGTCAGGCAGTCCTACATTGAATTCCGCCACCTCCAACGGGATCCTACCACTAAGCACATCTTTCCCTCCTCCCCTCTCTCTGCTTTCTGCAGGGATCACTCCCTACACAATTCCCTTGTCCACTCATCCCCCCCATCCTTCCCCACTGATCTCCCTCCTGGCACTTATCCATGTAAGCGGAACAAGTGCTACACATGCCCTTACACTTCCTCCCTTACCACCATTCAGGGCCCCAAACAGTCCTTCCAGGTGAGGCAACACTTCACCTGTGAGTCGGCTGGGGTGATATACTGCGTCCGGTGCTCCCGATGTGGCCTTCTATATATTGGCGAGACCCGACGCGGACTGGGAGACCGCTTTGCTGAACACCTACGCTCTGTCCGCCAGAGAAAGCAGGATCTCCCAGTGGCCACACATTTTAATTCCACATCCCATTCCCATTCTGACATGTCTATCCACGACCTCTTCTAACTGTAAAGATGAAGCCACACTCAGGTTGGAGGAACAACACCTTATATTCCGTCTGGGTAGCCTTCAACCTAATGGCATGAACATTGACTTCTCTAACTTCCGCTAATGCCCACCTCCCCCTCGTACCCCATCTGTTATTTATTTTTGTACACACATTCTTTCTCTCTGTCCTTTTTCTCCCTCTGTCCCTCTGAATATACCCCTTGCCCATCCTCTGGTTCCCCCCCCGCTTTGTCTTTCTCCCGGACCTCCTGTCCCATGATCCTCTCATATCCCCTTTGCCAATCACCTGTCCAGCTCTCGGCTCTATCCCTCCCCCTCCTGACTTCTCCTATCATTTTGGATCTCCCCCTCTCCCTCCAACTTTCAAATCTCTTACTAACTCTTCCTTCAGTTAGTCCTGACGAAGGGTCTCGGCCTGAAATGTCGACTGCACCTCTTCCTAGAGATGCTGCCTGGCCTGCTGCGTTCACCAGCAATTTTGATGTGTGTTGCTTGAATTCAACACTGAGTGGCAACTCTTGAGAAAACACTGGTACCGAACTCCATCAGTCTCTGCTGTTCGTTTGGATTCATCAGCTGCATGAAGAGGGGAAGCCTGCTGCATGGGAGACAGCTTGCTCTCCATATCATACTTCCCTGACTTGCATACTGATTTGCATATTGACTGCATAGAGAGCTAGGACACATCTATGGTTGACCTCAACCAACAGAGTGCCTCACATTTCCAGGGACAATTGATGAGGCTCTGATTAGCAGAAGGGCTACAAATGTATAGCAGGCTTGTGTGGGCAATCATGCACGTAAAACTCCTCTGTAAGTCTTTGATCGCTAGCAAAGAACCATTGCCAATTTTGCTCACTGTTAAAGATATTGGGGCCTTTGAATGTTTCAAAATGCCCCAGGAGTTCTTTTGATTTTTGTTTACCTGTTTCATTACAACAGTTCTTTCAGGAGCTTGTGAGGTTCTGAATCATAGATCCATCTCAATGTCATCTATTTTAAATTTTTTATTTAGAGATGCAGCATTGAGCAGGCCATTCTGGCCAAGGAGCCGCACCACCCAGCAGCCCACCTACTCAAGTCTAGTCTAATCACAGGACAAATTGCATGACCAATTCACCTACTAACCTGTACGTCTTTGGACTGTGGGAGGACACTAGAGCACCTACAGGACATCCATACACTCAGTGGAAAGACATATAAACTTCTTACGGAATGTCTGAATTGAAGCCCAAATTCTGACACCCCAAGCTGTAATAGCGTGGCACAGTCTGCCATGCTACCAATGCGCCCAAGAATAAAAGTCATAAACACTTAGCTTTCAGTGTATTCTTTTGCTAAAACATGTCCTTTCAAGATCTAAAATGGCAATCAATGTCTTGGTAGCCTAGTGGTTAGCATGACTATTACAGCATTCAGAGTTCAATTCCAGCGCCATTCTGTAAGGAGTTTTTGTACCTTCTTTTGGTACCATGACCGACAGGCACCTGGAATGCCTTTCAGGATTCCAGGTTGTAGATGCCTGTTTTTTCTCTTTTTTTTGGTAATGTATTTGTTTTCCCAGGTGCTCCCACAGGCTAAAAACGTATTGGATAGGGAAATTTGTCATTACCTGTTATTAGGTTAGGGTGAATCACGTTTGTTGGGGATTGCTGGGGCAGCATTGCTCGAACAGCCAAAAGGGCCTTCTCTTCACTGTATCGCTAAATAAATAAAAAATAAAAAAAATCTGTTTACGCACCAGTGTAATTATCTTTGTGCCATAGCTTTAAACTTCCACAGCATAAAATGGCTCTTCTCTGTTAAGCAGCGCACTTAACTGCTGTTGATATAATGTGCTTATTAATCCTTGTTCATAGGCACAACAATGACTGTGCAAGCACTCTGTGTGTTCTGTCCATTCGTGAACTCTCAGCACAATAAATCAGGGAACAAATTGTTAAATCACCTTTAAGGAGTAGAGTTGCTTTCTCAGGTGTGAACACTGTAAGTGCAGGTAATAAATCGAAGCAGAGCATGATTTATTCGGTATTGCATTCTTTTATATGTTCACAGCAATTTGGGTGGGGGGAGTTGGGGGAAGAGGGGCATTCGCTAGTAAAACAGCAAAATAATAGCTTCACGTCAACGTCACTTGCTACTGTAACAAATCAGTCTCTGCTTGACATTCTTCCCTATTGAAAGGTCTTAGTAATGTTTGCAATGTTATCAACTGTAGACAGAATAAAACTTCATTTCTGTATCAGGACACACTCAGCAGCCACATTTCTTGGTGCCTCTTATACCCAATAAAGTGGCCATGGTGTGTATGTTTGTGGTCTTTTGCTGCTATAGCCCATCCACTTCACGGTTCGGTGTGTTGTGCGTTCAGAGATGCTCTTCTGAACACCACTGCTGTAACACGTGGTTATCTGAGTTACTGTCGCCTTCCTGTCAGCTTGAACCAGTCTGGCCATTCTCCTCTGACATCTCTCATTAACAAGGCATTTTTCACTCACAGAACTGCTGCTCACTAGATTTTTTTTTGTTTTTTGCACCATCCTATGTATGTTCTAGAGCAGAGGTTCCCAAACTTCTTTTTCTCCCAGACCTCCACAATTAACTTAGGGTTCTGTGGACCCCTGTTCTAGAGACTGTGATGTGTGAAAATCCAAGGACATCTGCTGTTTCTAAGATACTCAAACCACCCTGCCTGGCACCTACATCATTCCACAATCAAAGTCACTAAGATCATATTTCTTCCCCATTCTGATGTTTGGTCTGAATAACTGAACCTCTTGACTATGCCTGCATGCTTTTATGCATTGAATTGCTGTCTCACGTTCGAATGTTTAGATATTTCCATTGATGAGCAGGTGTACGAATGTACATACTAAAGTAGCCACTGTGTATACTTAAACAAATATCACCAACGACCTTATGGTCTTTTTTGATGAACTATAATTATCGACATGCCCCATCAAAAGTCAGTCACAAGATAGTGAGATACTCCTTTCATAGAACCATAGAACCATAGAAACTACATCACAGAAACAGGTCCTTTGGCCCTTCTTGGCTGTACTGAACCATTTTCTGCCTAGTCCCACTGACCTGCACACGGACCATATCCCTCCATACACCTCCCATAAACACAAGAGATTCTGCAGATGCAGGAAATTCAGATCAATGCACACAAAATGCTGGATGAACTCAGCAGGTCAGGCAGCATCTAAAAATGAATAACCAGTCAATGTTTCGGGCCAAGACCCTTTATCAGGATTGGAAAGGAAGGGAGAAGTTATCAGATGAGATGGTGAGGGGAGGGGAAGGAATACAGGTGATAGGTGACGCCAAGTGAGTGGGGCAGGGGGATGAATTGAGAAGCTGGGAGGTTATAGGTAGAAAAATTAAAGGGCTAAAGAAGTAGGAATCTGATAGGAGAGGAGAGTGGACCATGGAACAAGGGGAAGAAGGAAGAAGGTAGGTGTGTGAGGACAAACAATAAGAGGGGAGCTAGAGTAGAGAATTTAAAAAGAAATTGGTTGGAGAAATTGACGTACATCAGGTTGGAGGCTACCTGAGCGGAATATGAGGTGTTGCTCCACCAATCTGAGAGTGGTCTCATCATGGCAGAAGATGAAGTCATGGACTGTCATTGTAAAATGGGAATGGAAATTGGAATTAAAATGGTTGACCACTGGGAATTCCTGCTTTTTGTGGATGGAGGGAAGGTGCTCGACAAAGGTGTCACCAATCTCCTTTCAGATGTTTGCTGTGTGTATTGTTTGTGCTCGCTCACTCCAAAGGCCAAACAAAATCACAGTTGCAAAATCTTCCTTTTCTTTTGCTGTTGCAGGGGGATGGGAACCAGAGGGCCAGAACAGTTATTAGAGAGGTTGTGGAGGCAGATGTTGGCAAGACCTCAGCCAAAGATAGGAATCAAAAGTTTGAGCATGGTGCGACAAAATCGTAAAGGGTAAATACAGGACTGAAGGTGTTGTATCTGAATGTGCAGAGTATATGGAATATGGTAGATGAACTAGCAGCACAGTTCTAGATCAGCAGATATGATGTTGTAGGCATCACAGGATCATGGCTGAAAGACTATAGTTAGGAGTTTAATGTTAAGGATCACATTGTATCGAAAAGATAGGCAGAAAGGCAGAGAGGGTGACATTGCAGTGTTGTTAAAAATTGAAGTCAAACCATCAGAAAGTAGTGACATAGGGTCGGAAGGTGTATTATTGTGGATAGAATTAAGGAAATGCAAGGGTAAAAATACCCTTTTAGCAGTTTTATACAGACCCCCAAACAGTAGTAAGGATGTTGCTTACGAATTACAATGGGAGATAGAAAATGCACGCCAAAAGGATGCTGTTACAATCATCATGATGGGAGATTTCAATATACAGGTAGTTTGGGAAAATTAGGTTGGTGTTGGATTACAGGAGAGGGAATTTCTAGAGTGTCTACCAGATGGCTTTTTAGAGCAGCTCTAGTTGAGCCCACTAGAGGGCCAGCTATTCTAGATTGGGTGTTGTGCAAGGAGCCAGAATTGATTAGGTAGCTTAAGGAAAAGAACTCTTAGGGGTAAGTGATTACAGTATGGGCAAATTCACTCTGAAATTTGAGAAGGAGAAGCTAAAGTCAGAAGTATCAATATTACAACGGAGTGAAAGGAATTACAAAGGCATGAGAAAGGAGTTGGCCAGAGTTGATTGGAAAAGAACACTGACAGGGATGACGACAGAACAACAATGGTTGGATTTTCTGGAAGCAATTCAGAAGTTCAGAAGGCACAGGCTATATACATTCTAAACAGGAAGAAACATTCTAAAGGAAAGATGACACAACCATGGCTAACAAGACAAGTCAAAGCCAATATAAAAGCCAAAGAGAGGGCATCTGATAGAGCAAAGATTAGTGGGAAGTTAGGGAATTGGGATGCTTTCAAAAACCAATAGAAGACAACTGAAAAAGTCATTAAGAAAGTAAAGATGGAATATGAAAGTAAGCTAGCCAATGATA
Source organism: Mobula hypostoma (assembly GCF_963921235.1). Lineage (NCBI taxonomy): Eukaryota > Metazoa > Chordata > Chondrichthyes > Myliobatiformes > Myliobatidae > Mobula > Mobula hypostoma. Next base: position 11,603,121 of record NC_086097.1, read on the forward strand.
TTAAAGAGGATAACAAAAGTTTCTTCAGATACATGAAGTGTAAAAGAGAAGTAAGAGTGGATATTGGACCGTTAGAAAATGATGCTGGAGAGGTAGTAACGGGGGCAATGAAATACTGGATAAACTTAGTAGGTATTTTGCATCAGTCGTCACTGTGGAAGATGCTAGCAGTATGGTGTAATTTCCAGGTGTCAAGGTGTATGAAGTGTGTGAAGTTACCATAACTAAAGAGAAGGTACTTGGGAAACTGAAAATATTGCCTAACAATTTGCTTGGAATTCTTTGAAGAAGTCACAAGCAGGATAGGCAAAGGAGAATCAGTTGATGTTGTGTATTTAGATTTTCAGAAGGACTTTGACAAGGTGCCACACATGAGGCTGTTTAACATGGTATTACAGGAAAGATTTTAGCATGGATAAAGCAGTGGCTGATTGGTAGGAGGCAAACTGTGGGAATAAAGGGAACGTTTTCCGACTGGCTACTGGTGACTAGTAGTGTTCTACAGGGGTCTGTGTTGGAATCAATTCTTTTTATGTCATATGTCAATGATCTGGATGATGGAATTGACAGGTTTGTTTCAAAGTTTGCAGACAATATGAAGATAGCTGGAGGGGCAGATTGTTTTGAGGAATTAGAGAAGCTACAGAACGAGACAATGGGCAAAGAAATGGCAGATGGAATACAATGTCAGGAAGTGTATGGTATGAGGGGGTGACCTTATTGAAACCTTTCGAATGGTGAAAGGCCTTGATAGAGTGGATGTTAAGAGGATATTTCCTATGTTGAGAGCGTCTAAGACCAGAGGACACAGCTTGTGAATGGAAGGAGATCTTTTTAGAATGGAGAAGAGGAATTTCTTTATCTAGAGGGTGGTGCATCTGTGGAATTCTTTGCCACAGGCAGCTATGGAAGCCAAGTCATTGGGTATATTTAAGGCAGAGGTTGATAAATTCTTGATTATTCAGGGCATGGAGGGATACGGGGAGAAGGCAGGAGACTGAGGCGGAGAGGAGAATTCGATCAGCCATGATGAAATGTGGAACAGACTCAATGGACCAAATATCCTAATTCTGCTCGTATATCTTATTGTCTCATGGTCCTACTGGTTTAATTTCACTGGATTATGTTGTAAAATTTGTTGTTTTGAAGCAGCGGTACTTTGCAATAATACATTATGAAAAATTGTAAGTTACAAGAATATATATATATCTACACTTTATTCCACTCAATAGGTGCTGCCTGACTTGCTGAATTTCAGCATTTCTCCAGCATCTTGTGTTTGTTGCTCTAACTTGCTATAATCGTTTCCTGCCCCTACAACCCAAGTAGGTTACTGCTCTGACAACAGCCCCCTTTATCCATACCCTCTCTCCAGCCATGAGTGGCTATGTTTCAGCCCTGCATCTCATGTTTTGACATGACATACTCATTTAATACTCTTTTCTCTGAGCCATTTTGTGGTTGTCCCTTTTTTGTCCACTTCATTTGCCAGGCAACTCTTTCGTTCTAAATGTTATTTGCTTACTTCCACGATTTGTTCTTTTTCTCTCTCTCGCACTCTCTCTCTCTGCACAGTCTGCTTTGTTGAGTTTTTTTAATGGGTTCTTTTGGGTTCCTTGTGGCTGCCTGTAAGGAGGTGAATCTCAAAGTTGTATAATATATACACACTTTGATAATAAATATACTTTGAACTTTATCTGTGAAATACCCAAAGATGTTTCTGGACATTAAAGGTGTTAAAAATGTAAATCATTGTTGAACTGGATTTATTTAAAATTTCTCCCAGATCATTTCTTAGTAACAGAGCTTCCAATCTTAATCTTTTCAAAACACATCAAGCCAACCATATAAAACTCATGTCTTTAATCACTATTCTGTTATCTTGCTTTTCCACACATAACTTTTATGCTCCAGTAACTTATCTGTATTATTCACGTTAATACAAATATTTAAGTTTTTGCACATTATAGCAACACAGGTTCCTGTTTATTAGTTTTATTTCTTGGATTTTTAACTCATCATCTCTCTTGTTCCCGTTCATGTACCCTCTGACTGTTTCACCTATTCCCAATTTCATGCATCCCTTGTGCTCTCTCACTTGGATTTCTGTTTAAATATCTCCCACTGGAACAGAGTTGCATACCTCATGTTTATCCACAGCAGGTTTGTCACTTTGCAAAGCCCACCCAAATTCCAAAAGTTAATTTGATATGCACATATCAAGGTTGCCAAGACTGCTCCATAACATAATTTGCAAAATGCATTCTCTGTTCTGGTTTCCATCAGAACAGAATTCACATTTCCTTCTTTTCCTCTGAGTGTGCTCTGCAAAAACACATACAGACAGAAAAAGGTGCCGCATGCTGACAGTCAGCTTGAGCTGAAGACAGATTTATTCCTACTGGTTCTTCATTTCACCAACTCAGTTAAGGTGGGATGTTCAAGGCACACATGCCTATTTTGCTTCTGAATGCTGCTGCAGGTGTTTCTAAGCATAAGTATTTAACAAAGTTTTGACAACAGTTAATCAGCTCAAAACCAAACAACTTTGGACCAAAAATCAGGTTTAAAATATCCTTTTGGCCACACTATGGTCCATATTCCATCATAGGTACTAGACTTCCCAGCATCCAGGGCGTCTTCAAAAAGTGGTGCCTCAGATAGGCAGCATTAGGGACCCCATCACCCAGGACATGTCCTCTTCTCATTGCTGCCATCAAGGAGGAGGTACAGGAGCCTGGAGACACACATTCAACATTTTAGGAACGGCTTCTTCCCCTCTGTCATCAGGTTTCTGAATGGACAATGAACCCATGTATTCTACCTCAATATTTTTCTTTTGCTCTCTTTTTGCATTCCTTATTTAATTTAATTTTCTGGTCACCGAATTATAGGAAAGATGTCAATAAAACTGAGAGAGTACAGAGGAGATTTACTAAAATGTTGCCTGGGTTTCATCTCCTAAGTTACAGAAAAAGGCTGAACAAGTTAGGTCTTTATTCTTTGGAGCGTAGAAGGATGAGGGGGGACTTGATAGAGGTGTTTAAAATTATGAGGGGGATTGATAGAGTTGATGTGGATAGGCTTTTTCCATTGAGAATGGGGGAGATTCAAACAAGAGGACGTGAGTTGAGAGTTAAAGGGCAAAAGCTTAGGGGTAACATGAGGGGGAATTTCTTTACTCAGAGAGTGGTAGTTGTGTGGAACGAGCTTCCAGCAGAAGTGGTTGAGGCAGGTTTGATGTTGTCGTTTAAAGTTAAATTGGGTAGTTATATGGACAGGAAAGGAATGGAGGGTTATGGGCTGAGTGCAGATCAGTGGGACTAGGTGAGAGTAAGAGTTTGGCACGGACTAGAAGGGCCGAGATGGCCTGTTTCCATGCTGTAAGTGTTATATGGTTATTATATGGTTAATGTTATAAATATTTTTCTTGTTGTAATTTATAGTTTTTCTATTATTATGTATTCAAATGTACTGCTGCGGCAAAAGAACAAATATCACGACATATCCCAATGAAATTAAACCTATTTCTGATTCAGATGCAACAATTGTTGGATATACTGTGTTTTCTATAATGATCATGCCCCATAATTTGTTGGTAATTTGCTTTGCTTTGCTTCACTGCAGATTGTGAGGTTGGGCAGTAAATGCTTTTGAGTGACAGAACCATGCTGCTCTGTGGTTGTGGGAGAAGCACTGACCCTCACTGAGGGCTGGGGACTGAGGTGGCTCGGAGACTGCAGTGCAATGTGTCGGAAGAGGTCGCAGTCGGTTTTGATTAGGATCACTCCTTTCCTAGTTACATATTCATCCTGTGGGATTGAATAATTTTACAGTCCAGCAATGCTGTAATTCATCACAGTGTTTCGCCACTTAACCCTTTGATCCATTGGGTTTGCATGTAAAAGTTTAAAGGGTTATTCTTCCTTTTTGGCTTGTCAGTAATTTACCACATTGTGGAGCCACAGGATTATTTATTTATTCAGGTACAGCACAAAATAGGTCCTTCCAGCCTTTTGAGCTACGCCAACCATCAATTCCCCCAATTTAACCCAAGCCTAATCAGGGGACAATTTACAATGACCAATTAACCTACTTGTTGTGCATTTTATATTTCAATTGTATTTGTCTAACCTTGTATATATATTAGTTTGTTAAGCATTCTTGTTCTTTAAATATTTAATTACGGGTTATATTTAAAAATATATTAATTGCATAAGTCATCACATTACCATTTGATGTGTGTGCACCACACTTAAAGTAAACTCGAGTTACACCTGTATCCCGGACTCTCCTGTTTTCCTTTGATTAGTTTGATGTTTTGAAGTTGCAAAACATAACACTAATAACCAGTACATCTTTAGAATGCGTGGAAGAAACCAGGGCACCCAGAGGAAACCCATGCATTCCACAGGAAGGATTTACAGACTCCTTACAGATGGCGTCAGTGTTGATCTCCGATCACCAATGTCCCGAGCTGTAATAGTGCCACACTAACCGCTACGCCACTGTGGTACCTCACAGAAGGACAGGGTGATAATGCGATCTCCCTCTCCTTCAACTGTCCCCCAATGAGTCACTGAGCTGTGACTTTAACTATTTATGATCTAGTACTAAAATATAGCAGATGATTACATAGAAACGGGTGGATTGTAGTGAGGATAGATTAATCTGTTCTCCTCTGTGCATCTCTAGTGGCCATTTTAATATAGTAAATGATAAAGGGAGAAAGTTCTTATTTATTAACTAGCCCTTTGGATCAGTGTTTGTTTAAAAGAAAACACTGATCCCGAGGAGAGATTTGATAGAGGTCTACAAAATTATGAGGGGTTAAGTAAATGTAATCAGGCATTTTCCACTCAGGTCAGGTGAGACTCGAACTAGAGGTCATGGGTTAAGTGTGAAAGATAAAATGTTTAGGGGGTACACGTGGGGGAACTTCTTTATTCAGAGGGTGGTGAGAGTGCGGAATGAGCTGCCAGTGGATGCGAGTTCAACTTCAGCATTTAAAAGAAATTTGGACAGGCGCATAATTGGAAGGGGTATGGAGGGTTATGGTCTGGGTGCAGACTGATGGAATTAGACAGATAAGTAGTACTACTGTTTCTGTTTTGTAGTGCTCTTTGACCCCATGACCCCAAAAAAGTACAAAAGGAAATGAAAGCATGTTTAGTGATCCTAATAACCACCCCAACCCCTGGAATTTTTTTTGGCTCTCCTTAAATGATAACTATTTGTATTTATATAGCTAAATCTGAGGGCATACTATGTTGTCACTAGAAGCGTGGTAATATTTGTGACCTACCCAGCACAACACTGGCTGATTTGATTTGACTCAAGTGATGCATTTCACTGTATGTTTTGATGTTTGTTCGTTGTGTATCATGTTGTATAACATGGCTGATCCTGGTTCGTCGTTGGCACATTTTACTACGGAAGCACTTGCCATTGCCTTCCTCTGGGCAGTGTCTTTACAAGATGAGTGACCGCAGCCATTATCAAGACTCTTCAGAGATTGTCAGTCTGGTGTCAGTGGTTGCATAACCAGGACTTGTGATCTGCACCCATTGCTCATATGACCATCGATCAGCAGAGGTATCAAGGTTTATAAGCAGAAAATGCTGGGGATACTCAACCGGTCAGGCAGCATTAACAGAGAGAGAAACAGGCATTTAGGTCATACATAGATCTTCCTCCCTTCCTGCCTAGCAATATTGTCTGACTGGCTGAATATTCCCAGCATTGCGGAACAGACTCAATGAGCCAAATGGCCCAGCTCTGCTCCTGAATTTTATGCTCTGTCTGTTTATGTTTCAGCATGTTGTGTCTGTGATTGAAGTCACCAGAGAGACACAGGAGCTGGTGATATAGAAGAGTCTTTATTCTTCACAACAAGCAGGCATTCTTCTGGAGATCCTCTCAGCAGAGTCTCACAAAACTCAAAAGTACATTATACTTTTATATGCTTAAGCTCAAAGGCAATAGCAGTTGATTCAATACTATTTCAATAGTTACAATGACATTGTTTACTTCAATATTTTGGGTTGAAAATGCTTCCTTTGAATTGCTGGCTGCATCACCATCTGGTATGGGGAAAGCTACTAAACAGGATCAAAGTAAGTTGCAGAAAGTAATTAAAGTACTCAGCTTCATCATGGGTTCTAGCCTCCGTAGTATCCAAGATATCTTCAAGGAGCGGTGGCTCAGGAAGGCGGTGTCCATCATTAAGGACCCCCACCACCAAGAACCTGCCCTCTTCTCACGGTTACCACCAGGAAGGAGGCACATAAGCCTAAAGGCACACACTCAGCGATTCAGGAACAGCTTCTTCCCCTCTGCCATCCGATTCCTAAATGGACATTGAACCCATGAACACCACCTCACTACTTTTTAATTTTTTTTTCTGTTTTTGCACTACTTTTTTAAAATTAACTATTTAATTTACATACATATATATATTTACTGTAATTCAGATTTTTTCTATATTATAATGTATTGCATTGTACTGCTGCCGCATAGTTAACATATTTCGTGACATACGGTATGCCGGTGATCACAAACAAGAGAAAATCTGCAGATGCTGGAAATTCGAGCAACACATACAAGATGCTGGAGGAACTCAGCAGGCCAGGTTGCATCTATGGAAAGAAGTACTGTTGATGTTTCGGGCTACAACGTTCCCATATCTACAATGGGAGACACTTCTGAATGTTCAAACACCTCTGCTGGGAGAAACTAACTGCAAATTTCCTGAACTTATTTACATTTACAATGCTGCAAATTTCTTAAACCCATAGTTGATACAGAACAACTAATACAGCCCCTTTGTCCTAAAGTTTGACTCATGCACATGCAAACTTTTCATGGACACCATTTTGTAAACCACATCTTAGTCTGGAAGCCAGACTTTGCTTTTAACTTCAATTTACTGTTTGCAATTTACAATTTACATTAAGAACTGAAGACTGGTTCTTGTTGAATTAAAAATTGCTGTATTCACATGAATGGAGGCTGGTGACTAGTGGTGTGCCTCAGGGATCTGTTCTGGAACCCCTACTCTTTGTGATTTTTATAAATGACCTGGATGAGGAAGTGGAGGGATGGGTTAGTAAATTTGCTGATGACACAAAGGTTGGGGGTGTTGTGGATAGTGTGGAGGGCTGTCAGAGGTTACAGCGGGACATCGATAGGATGCAAAATTGGGCTGAGAAGTAGCAGATGGAATTCAATCCAGATAAGTGTGAGGTGCTTAATTTTGGTAGATCAAATATGATGGCAGAATATAGCATTAATGGCAAAACCCTTGGCAGTGTGGAGGATCAGAGGGATCTTGGGGTCCGAGGCCATAGGACATTCAAAGCTGCTATGCAGGTTGACTCTGTGGTTAAGAAGGCATACAGTGCATTAGCCTTCATCAATCGTGGGATTGAGCTTAAGAGCCGAGAGGTAATGTTACAGCTTCATAGGACCCTGATCAGACCCCACTTGGAGTACTGTGCTCAATTCTGGTCGCCTCACTATAGGAAGGACGTGGAAACCATAGAAAGGGTGTAGAGGAGATTTACAAGGATGTTGCCTGGATTGGGGAGCATGCCTTATGAGAATAGGCTGAGTGAACTCGGTCTTTTCTCCTTGGAGCGATGGAGGATGAGAGGTGACCTGACAGAGGTGTATAAGATGATGAGAGGTATCCATTGTGTGGATAGTCAGAGACTTTTTCCCAGGGCTGAAACAGCTAGCATGAGAGGGCATAGTTTTAAGGTGCTTGGATGTAAGTACAGAGGAGATGTCAGGGGTAAGTTTTTTTACGCACAGAGTGGTGAGTGCGTGGAAGGGCTGCCGGCAGTGGTAGTGGAGGCAGAAACAATAGGGTCTTTTAAGAGGGTCCTGGATGGCTACATGGAGCTTAGAAAAATAGAGGGCTATAGGTAAGCCTAGGTAGTTCTAAGGTAAAGACATTTTCGGCACAGCTTTGTGGCTAAAGGGCCTGTATTGTGCTGTAGGTTTTAGAAAAATAGAAACGTAGAAATAGTGCTAAGTCTTTTGCACAATACTGTAGGCCAACTAACCTCATGGCCATCGGTGGCAATGACTTCCACAGTTTCACCACTCTCCTTATCTCTCTTCTCAAGGGATGTACTTCTATTCTGGGGCTAATATCCAGAAATTTACTGACGCTTGCTTCAAATGAAAGAAGTGACAGAATCTCCACAGCTGTCTATATTTCAATATTTCTTCCTGACAATGAAGGAAGAGATAGACTTGACTGAGGCAGTACTAGTTCTCAGAGCAATGCCATTCTCCACTTTTTTTTCCCTATAGCCCATTCTTCCCACTCTGTCATCGACAGGCCCCTTCCCCTATTGATTCTACTTCTCACCCACAGACTGGCAGCAATTAACAGAGGCCAGGTAAGCCATCAACTAGAGCAGTGTGCACAAAAGGAGTGTGGGTCAGGCAGAATCTATGAAGGAAACAAATAGTCGACATTTCAGTCTGAGATCCTTCACTGGGACTGGAAAGGAAGAGGGCAGAAGCTGGAATAAAAGTATTGGGGGTGGGGGAGAGCATGAGCTGTCAGTTGAAAGGTGAACCCAGGTGAGATAGAATAAGTCAAAATCAGCATGGTTTCTGTAAAGGGAACTCTTGCCTGAGAAATCTTTTAGAGTTCTTCGAGGAAGTAAGCAGGGTGGACAAAGGAGAGGCAGTGGATGTCATTTACTTGAATTTTCAGATGGCGTTTGATAAGGTGCCACACATGAAGCTGCTTAGCAAGATAAAATCCTTTGGTGTTACAAGAAAGATACTGGCATGGATAGAGGAATAGCTAACAGGCAGGAGGCAGTGAGTGGGAATAAAGGGGCCTTTTCTGGTTGGCTGCCAGTGACTAGTGGTGTTCCTCAGGGGTCAGTTTTGAGACTGCTACTTTTCACATTGTTTGTCAATGGTTTAGATAATGGCTTTGTGGCAAAGTCTGCGGATGATACAAAGATATGTGGAGGGGTAGGTAGTGCTGGGGAAGTGGTGCGATTATAGCAGGACTTAGACAAATTGGAAGAATGGGGGGAAAAGTGGCAGACAGAATACAGGTATGCGAAATGTATGATATTGTAGTTTGGTAAAATGAACAATAGTGCAGACTATTATCTAAATGGGATGAAGGTTCAAACATCAGAGGAGCAGAGGTGCAGAGAGACTTACGAGTCCTCGTGCAAGACTCCCAGAAGGTTAATTTACAGGTTGTGTCTTTGATAAAGAAGGCAAATGCAATGTTGGCATTTATTTCAAAGGAAATAGAATATAAAAGCAAGGACATAATGCTGCAGCTTTATAAGACACTAGTCAGGCTCCACTTGGAGTATTGTCAACAGTTTTGGGCCCCTTATCTCAGTAAGCCTGTATTGTGATTGGAGACGGTTCAGAGGATGTTCACAAGGATGATTGTAGGAAATGGTGTTAATATGTGAGATGCATTTGGCAGCTTTGGGCCTGTACTCACTGGAATTTAGAAGAATGTGGGGGGTGAGGTGGGGAATCTCATTGAAACCTACCGAATGTTGACAGTTATTGATAGGGTGTATGTGGAGAGTATATTTGCCATGGTGGAGGTATCCAGAACTAAAGGGCACAGCCTCAAAATTGAGGAGCGACTTTTGAGAACACAGGTAAGGAGGAATTTTTTTTAGCCAGAGAATAGTAAAGCTGTGGAATGTTGTGCCACAGACTGCGGTGGAGGTCAAGTCCGTGGGTATATTTAAGGCAGAAGATGATAGATTCCTGATCGGTCAGGGCATCAAAGGATATGGAGAAAAGACAGGTGTATGGGGTTGAGTGGGATCTAGGATCAGCCATGATGGAATGGCGGAGCAGATACAATAGGCTGAACGGCCTAATTCTGCTCCTATATCTTATAGTCTTATGGTGAGAGGGATGAAGTTTGTTTGTATATTTATTTATTTGTTTGTTTGTTTGTTTATTTATTTAGAGATATAGTAGAGCACAGAACAGGTCCTTCTGGCCCAAATGAACCATGTCATCCTGCAACCCATGTATTTAACCCTAACTCAATCAGGGGAAGATTTATAACAACTAATTAACCTACTGACTGGTACATCTTTGGACTGTGGGAGGAAACTGGAGCACCCAAAGGAAACCCACACAGTCACGGAGGAAACATAGGAACTCCTTCCAGCTGGAGCCTGCATCGCACTCTGAACTCCGACACCCTGAGCTGTAACAGTGTCAGTCTAACCACTGCGTTACTGTGGCACCCGGAGAAGCTAGAATAGAAGAGTTCGCGGAGGTTGGCTGTCAGGTGGTAGGTGAACCTAGGTGAGAGAGGTGAAGCTAGGTAGGTGGGGAAGGGGGGGAAAGTGGAAATGATGTGAGAAGCTGGGAGATTCCCATCTTCCTGACTCCTCTCCCCTCACCTAACCCTTGTCCCTAAGGCCAGGTAGGATGTTCAAGTTACCATTGGGATGCTGGAAGCAAGCTGGTTCAAACCAATACTCCCCTGCTAAATGTAATTCAATATATTGGCATAACTCATGGGAGCTAAAGTATCAGAGATCAAGAGATTACTGATATGGGAAATCAAACAGGAAAAGTTGGAAAAACTGAACAGGCCAGATAATGTTTGTGGGAATAGACAATGCTAACGTTTCGAGTCTGAGGTCCAAATGAGAAAGAAAGGGTCAAGTTAATGTAGATCATATAAAAGTTTTGTGCAAAAAGTGAAGTAAAAAATTTATGAGTGAATTTCTCTGAGATGGTGAAATAATGTGGCTGTTAGACTCCTTTGTGTGGGCACGTGGCCAAGTGGTTAAGGCATTGGACTAGCGATCTGAAGGTCATGAGTTCGAGCCCCAGCCGAGGCAACGTGTTGTGTCCTTGAGCAAGGCACTTAACCACACATTGCTCTGCGACGACACTGGTGCCAAGCTGTATGGGTACTAATGCCCTTCCCTTGGACAACATCGGTGTCATGGAGAGGGGAGACTTGCAGCAAGGCAACTGCCGGTCTTCCATACAACCTTTCCCAGGCCTGCGCCCTGAAGAGTGAAGACTTTCCAGGCGCAGATCCATGGTCTCGCAAGAGTAACAGATGCCTTTATTTATTTATTTAGACTCCTTTGTGTAATATGTAGATAACACTGTTAAGCCTGTATAATATTGTATAGTCTACTTGGCAGGAATTGTACAAGTGAAAGAAAAAGAAATAAAGAGATGGCGGGTAAAAATGGTCAGTCCTGATGTCTGACAACCCCCTGGGTTTGCAAATCGGTGAGACCAGAGTTCGAGACCCACTGCTTTGGGTCCCATCATGGGCATGTCTGGAATTCGAGGCCTATGGTCCGTGATCAAAGGGTTCTGGGGTTGACACTGAGGAGCAAGGCCCGAGGGTCAAATTGGAAATCTGGAAGTCAGGGCCCCTGACTGGAGCCCGGATCTGTGAATCTGCTGCGGTAGTTGAAGACATGATGTCTGAAAATCTGAGTCCGAATATGAGTCCAATGGAGCTTGAAGAGGACGGCCTGCCTTGGGGTTAGAGGAATGTGTATGTGTGTGGGTGGAGGGAGGAACGAGGCTTGTTTTGCTGTTGTTGTTTTGTTGCTTGTTGTGCTCGATTTGATTATGTTCGGTGTTTTGTGCCTCAGGGTACTGTGAAATGTATAGACTCTGTCTATACTTCTTGCTGACTCAGTGCAGCAGTAAATGAGCCAGCATAATCAAAAACCCCACCCACCCCAGACACTGGTACTGGAATGTGTGCTGACATTTACAGGCTGCCCCCAGCACACCTTCAGGTGTGTTAGTTGCTGTTAACACAAACAACATACTGTACCTCACTGTATGCTCCAATGCACACACGATAAATAACTTTGAATCTTGAATATTATCTCAACCAAAATAAAGAGAAAATTACCTTTATAATATGGGGTTACGGCAAGACAAAAGTGCTGAAGTATAAAGTGAGCCATTATCTTATTGAATGTTGGATCAGACCAGATGGGCTGAATGGCTGCTTGCGTCCTTGTGTTCTAATGATTACTGTGTGGACGTGTCTTGCCAGTTGCTCTTCCTGTGCCATCCAAAACTGTGGAAGATCGGCCACGGAAGTGACATTTAACCAGTAAATGTTCGTGCCGGTGCAGCACTGGGTAAATTCCCAAATAAAGTCTTCCCTATTTTAAATCTGACAGGTTTCAACCGTAAAATAAATGCTATAAATTAAGCAATAAGCATAATAGCATTGGTATTGTCCTTCACAAGTTGACTCTTCATCTGTTCTCTCTTATACCCTGTTCTTTGTATTTCAACTGAAATAATGTTGCTCAGTGGAGGGACAGAGTTGATTAAATTTTCAGCACAAATGACTGAAAACCATATTAATGATTTTTTTTTTGCAAACTGTGCTTCGTACCAGCATAAGAGTGTCATCCATCGCACTGGCACTTGTGAATACAATGACTTGCCTGAAACCTCATCTTGCTTTTCACCCACCAGTGCTTGTAATGACACTCTTATCCTAGTATTAACATACAGAATATCACCCATTACTGTGCATTACTGACTTCAGTCAGGCAATGGACTCATTACTCTCTGTGGTTGCTAGATTTTTTTTTATGTATTCATGAAAGTCTTCCATTGTGACTGGCTGAGCACAGTATATTTTCCCGTTGCTGTAATGACCAATCCAATAGCAGCTCCTAACTCATTCTGACTTTTTATGGCTTGACCATGTCTTGATTGACATTTAGATTGCTTTGCCTTGACTCGGTCTCCACAGGTTCTTGATGGAGCCTTTTCACTGTTGCATTTATGTTTGTCACCAGCAAGGCAACATTTTGATGGGAGAGGACCCTCATTATTGAGTCCAGTTGGATTCAGATGTTTTTTAATCCAAGGTTCTTTCAAAAGTCAAGAAAGAGCCATAAAGCTCGCTGCTTCACAATCATTTTATTAAGTGCTAATAGAACAAAGAGAATTGGAAACGTAGAGCTACAAAGTCTAGTAGCTAAGAACAAAGAAGAGGAAAGACTAAAAAGATGGCGGGGAAAATTGTTCACCTCTTTTTATACAATAGATAAGAAACATTCCATTTACATTTTTAGATAAGGCTTAACCAGTTAGATAGCCCCTATTCAAATAATCTGATAGTATAAAAAGCTTCCAGATTCATGCATAGAAATGTAACCAATAGGGGACATACTGAACAATTGCATATACATTTCACAGTGACCACTAGGAAAAAGACTAAACTGTTAAATGTATTTAAGTGGTTATAAAAAATACTAGCAGGCAATTAATTGTTTAACTGTAAAGAAAATAACATTTAAGCAGTCTAATCTAACTGTCCCCATGAACTGTATGAGGTTTGCCTTTCTCCTGGATTTCAGTATGTGATCCAAGGTGCTGGGGTTCATTTCCAGTGCACTCCAATATTGTTTTAGACTATAAGACCATAAGACATAGGAGCAGAAGTAGGCCATTCTGCCAATCGAGTTTGCTCTGCCATTTCATCATGCCTGGTCCCAGATCCCACTCAACCTCATATACCTGCCCTCTCACCATATCCCTTGATGCCCCAACCAATCAGGAATCTATCAACTTCTGCTTTGAATATACCCATGGACTTGGCCTTCACTGCAGTCTGTGGTAGAGCATTCCACAGATTTACCACTCCTTGGCTAAAAAAATTCCTCCTTCCTTCTGTTCTAAAAGGTCACTGCTCAATTTTGAGGCTGTGCCCTCTAGTTCTGGATACCCCCACCACAGGAAACATCCTCTCCACATCCACGCTATCTAGTCCATTCAACATTCGGTAGGTTTCAATGAGATCCCTACGCATCCTTCTAAGTTCCAGTGAGTACGGTAAAGCTGCCAAATGCTCCTCATATATTAACCCCATTCATTTCCGGAATCATCCTCGTGAACCTCCTCTGAATTCTCTCCAATGACAATATATCTTTTCTGAGATATAGGGCCCCAAACCGTTGACAATACTCCAAGTGTGGCCCGACTAGTGTCTTATAAAACTTCAGTATTATCTCCTTGTTTTTTAAATTCTATTCCTTCTGAAATAACAGCCAACATTGCATTTGCCTTCTTTACCACAAACTCAACCTGTGAATTAACCTTCTGGGAATCTTGCATGAGGACTCCTAAGTCTCTTTGCAACTCTGATGTTTGAATTTTCTCCACATTTAGAAAATAGTCTTCTCTATTGTTCCTTTTACCAAAATGCATTATCATACATTTTCCAACACTGTACTCCATCTGCCACTTTTTTGCCTATTCTTCCATTTTGTCTCAGTCCTGCTGCAATCGCATTGTTTCCGCAGCACTACCTACTCCTCCACCTATCTTTGTATTACCTGCAATCTTTGCCACAAAGCCATCAATTCCTTTATCTAAATCATTGACAAACAATTTGAAAAGTAACGGTCTCAATACTGACCCCTTGAGGAACATTGTGAGTCACTGGTAGCCCTATATTCCCACTTGCTGCCTTCTGCCTGTCAGCCACATGCCAATATCATTCCTGTAACACTATAAGATTTTATCTTGTTAAGCAGCCTCAGGTGAGATACCTTATCAAATGCCTTCAGGAAATTTAAGTAAATGACATCGACTACTTCTCCTTTGTCCACCCTGCTTGTTACTTCTTCAAAGAATTCTAACAGATTTGTCAGACAAGGGTTCCCTTTACAGAAACCGCATGACTTTGACTTATGTTATTATTAGTCACCAAGTATCCTGAAACCTCGTCCTTAATATTGGAGTCCAATAATTTCCCAACCACTGTGGTTATGCTAACTGGTCTATAATTTCTTCTCTTTTGACCTTCTCCCTTCTTAAAGAGCGGGGTGACATTTGCAAACTTCCAGTCCCCTGGAACCATGCCAGAATCAAGTGATTCTTGAAAGATCATGACCAATGCATCCGTTACCTCTTCAGCAACCTCTTTCAGGACACTGGAATGTAGTCCATCTGGTCCAAGTGACTTATCCATCTTAAGACCTTTCAGTCTGCCTAGCATTTTTTCCTTTCTAATAGTAATAGCATTAACTCCTGCTCTCTGACACTCATGAACATCTGGCACACAGCTGATGTCTTCCACAGTAGAGAATGAAGCAAAGCACTAATTAAGTTCTTCTGTCATTTCTTTGTCCCCCGTTACTACATCACCAACTTCATTTTCCAATGGTTCAATATCAACTCTCACCTCCTTTTTATTCTTTATATAATGGAAAATCTTTCAAATTTATACTATCGACTAGTTTGCCTTCATATTTCATCTTTTCCCTTCTTATAGCTTTTCTAGTTGCCTTTTGTTGGATTTTAAAAAGTTCTCAATCCAACCTCCCACTCACTTTTGCTACATTATATGCCCTTTCCTTGTTTTTTTTGCAGTCCTTAACTTCCTTTGTCAGCTATGGTTGCCTAGACCTACCATTTGAGAACTTCTTCTGTGGGACATATCTATCCTGCGCCTTGTGAACTATTCCCAGAAACTTCAGCAATCTCTATTTTGCCGTCAAACCCACCAGTATCCCCCTCTAATCCACCTGGGCAAGTTCCTCTCTTATGCCTCTGTAATTCCCTTTACTCCATTGTGATACTGATACATGTGACTTATGCTTCTCCCTCTCAAATTGCAGTTATGAATTCAGTCATATTATGATCACTGTCTCCTAAGGGTTCCTTTACATTAAGCTCCCGAATAAGATCTGGATTCTTGCACAACACCCAATCTAAGATAACCTTTCCCTGAGTAGGCTCAAGCACAGGCTGCTCTATAAAGCCATCTCACAGCATTCAACAAATATCCTCTCTTGCAATCCAACACTAACCTGATTTTCCCAAGCACCTTGCATATTGAAGTGCCCCATTATACATGCTCTTTCCAGCTCTCTTTACAATCTCAACCCCATGTTTTGGCTACTATTTGGAAGCCTAAATATAACTTCAATAATGTTTTTTTTTACCTTTGTGTTTTCTTAACTCCACCCACAAAGATTTGACATTCTCTGACCCTATGTCACCTTTTCCTAAAGATGTAATTCCACCTTTTACCAACAGAGCCACACCACTGCCTGTGCCTTCCTGCCTGTCCTTTCAATACAAAGTATATCCTTTGATGTTCTTTCAGCCATGACTCAGTGATGCCCACAACATCATACCAACTATTCTCTAACTGCACCATGGGTTCATCCACCTTATTCCGAATGCTGCGTGTATTTAAATACAGCACCTTCCGTCCTGCATGATACGCCCTTATGAATTTTGCCTCTATGGCACAACTTAACTCTTTGCTCTGTCTGCAGTTGTACCCAATCATTGACTTGTCCTTCCTTACATTCATATTACATATTGCATCATCTACTTGTAAACCTGCTGGCTCATCCTCAGCTCTATCACATTAGTTCCCATCCCCTGCCATATTAGTTTAAACCACTCCCAACGGCTCTAGTAAACCTGCCCGCAAGGATATTGATCCCCCCCTGGATTCAAGTGCAATGCGTTCCTTTCACACAGGTCTCACCTGCCCCAAAAGAGGTCCCAGTGATTGAGAAATCAGAATCCTTGCTCCCTGCTGAACTTCCTCAGCCACGCGTTTATCCGCCACCACATTCTAATCCTATCCTCACAGTACAGGCAACAATCCTGAGATTACTACCCTTGAGGTCCTGCTTCTCAGCTTCCTTCCCAATTCCCTGTAATCTGTTTCCAGGACCTGCTCCCTTTTCCTACCTATGTCATTGGTACCAATATGTACCATAGCTTCTGGGTGCTCACCCTTCCTTTTCAGGATATTGTGGACGTGTTCAGAAACATCGCGGACCCTGGCACCTGGGAGGCAAACTCCGTGTTTCCTTTCTGCATCCACAGAATCACCCTTCTGTCTTCCTAACTATAGAGACCTCTATTATGGCTGCCATCCTCTCCAGTTTCCTACCCTTCTGAGTCATAGGGTCAGACTCAGTGCCGGATTCCGCTGTTGCTTCCCCCAGGTAGGTCACTTTCAAAGAGACTCTTTTTCATTGTTATCTAGGGCTGGCATCGCGGTAGTAGACCAGCTGCTTTTTATTCTTCTGCTTCCAGTGACCATTATTCAACCCTAACCTCTGAGACCATCTGTGTGGAACTCGATGTTCTCCCTTCAATTGCATTGGTTCCATCTGGGTGCTCCAATTCCCTCCCACATCCAAAAGATATGCGAGGGATACTAGATTAATTGTCCACTATAGGTTGCTCCTACTACATGAATCATCATAGGCTGGTATTGGAGTTGGTTTATTATTGTCACACGTGCTGAGATGCAGTGAAAAGCTTGTCTTGCACACTGATGGGATTATACAGATCAAATCTTTACATGGCGCATTGAACTAGAATAAGGTAAAACAATAACAATGCAGAATAAAGTGTAAAAGCTACCGAGAAAGTGCAAGGTAGATTGTAAGGCCAAGAGTTCATATTTTCAGTCAAGAGATCCGTTCAAGAGTCTGATAACAGTGGGACAGAAAATTTCAAAGTTCAAAGTAAATTTTATTATCAGAGTGCACATATGTCACCACATACAACTCTGAGATTTATTTTCTTGTAGACGTACTCAGCAAATCTATAGCATAGTAACTATAACAGGATCAATGAAAGATCAACTGGAGTGAAGAAGACAACAAACTGTGCAAATGCAAGTATAAATAAATACCACAAATTCACCATTCTCTGATGAAAGAAACCTCTGCATCTCTGTTTTAAATGGATGTCCCTCTATTCTGAGTCTGTGCCCTCTTGTCCTAGACTCCTCCGCCATGGGAAACATCCTTTCCACATCCACTCTTAGGACTTTCAACATTCAAAAGGTTTCAATGAGATTCCTCCCTTGTTATCCTTCTGAATTCCAGTGAGTACAGACCCAGAGCCATCAAACGTTCCTCATATGGTAACCCTTTTGTTCCTGGAATCATCCTTGTGAACCTCCTCTGAACTCTCTCCAATGCTAGCACATCTTTTCTTCGATAAGGAGCCCAAAACTGTTCACAATATTCAAGGTGAGGCCTCACCAATGCCTTATACAGCCTCAGCATCACAACCCTACTGTTGTACTCTAGACCTCTTGAAATGAATGCTATCATTGCATTTGCCTTCCTCACCACAAACTCTACCTGCAAGTTAAACTGACAAGGAATCCCAAGTCCTTTTGTATCTTAGATTTTTGGATTTTCTCCTTGGTTAGACAATAGTCCGCATATTTATTTCTTCCACCAATGTACATTACCATGCATTTTCCTACACTGTATTTTATTTGCCACTCTCTTGCTCATTCTTTTAATCTATCTAAGTCCCTCTGCAGCCTTCCCCTGCAGAACACCACTAGTCACTGGTAGCTGACCCGAAAAGGATCCTTTTATAAACAAGAGAAAATTCGGAGATGCTGGAAATCTGAGCAACACACACAAAATGCTGGAGGAACTCAGCAGGCCAGGCAGTATCTATGGAAAAAAGTACAGTCAATGTATTTGTCCAAAACCCTTCCGCAGGATCCTTTAATTCCCACTCACTGCCTCCTACTGATCAGTCAATGGTCTAATCATGCCAGTAACTTTCTTGTAATACCATTGGGTCTTAACTTGGTAAGCAGCCTCATGCATCTTGTCAATGACCTTCTGAAGGTCCAGATATATAACATCCACTACATTCCCTTTATCTATCCTAAGTGTAATCTCCTCAAAGAATTCCAACAGGTTTGTCAGGCAAGATTTTCCCTTAAGGAAACCATGCTGACTTTGTCCAATCTTGCTCTGTGTCACTAAATTCTCCATAACTTGAGGTCAGGCTAACTGTTCTATAATTTTCTTTCTGCTGCCTTCCTCCTTTCTTAAAGAGTCGATGGGCATTTGCAATTTTCCAGTCCTCCAGAACCATGCCAGACTCCAATGATTTTTGAAAGATGCCTCAATAATCTCTACTGCTACCTCTTTCAGAACCCTAGGGTGCAGTTCATCTGGGCCGGGTGACTTATGTACCCTTAGGTCTTCCAGCTTTTTGAGCACCTTCTCTCTTGTAAGAGTAACACTTCTCTTCCTTCACATACTACAACATCAGGCATACTGTTGGTGTCTTCCACAGTGAATGCTGATTCAGAATACTTATTTAGTTAATCTGCCATCTCCTTGTCCCCAGTTATTATTTCTCTGGCTTCATCTTTTAGCAGTCCTATATCCACTCTCATCTCTCTGTCAGTTTTTACGTACATGGGAAAGCTTTTACTAGCCACTTTGATATTGTTTGCTAGCTTGCTTTCATATTTCATCTTTTCCCTCTTAATGATTCTTTGAGTTGCCCTCTGTAGGGTTTTAAAAGCTTCCCATTGCTCTGACTTCCCACTAATTGTTGCTTTGTTGTATGCCCTCTCTTTTGTTTTTATAGTAGCTTTGACTTCCCTTGTCAGTCATGGTTGTACTATTTTGCCATTTGTGTACTTTGTTTTTGGAATACATTTATCCTGCGGCTTCCTCATTTTTCCTAGAAACTCATGCCGTTGTTGCTCTGCTCTTATCCCTGCCAGCATCTCCTTCCAAGTTACTTTGGCCAACTCCTCTTTCATACCACTGTAATCTCCTTTACTCCACTGAAATACTGCTATGTCAACATTTACTTACTCTATACCAAATTTCAAGTTGAACTGAATCCTACTGTGATCACTGCCTCCAAAGGGTTCTTTTACCTTAAGATCCCTAATCACCTTCAGTTCATTACATAACACCTAATGCAGTGTAGCTGATCCCCTAGTAGGCTCTAAAAAGCCAAATCGTAGGCATTCAACAAGCTCACCGACTTGAGATCCATTTCCAACCTGATTTCCCAATCAGCGTGTAAGTTGAAATCTCCCATGACAATCATAATGTTTTCCTTTTGACACACCTTTTCTATTTCCTGTTGTAATACGTGGTCCACATCCCAGCTACGGTTGGGAGGCCTGTATACAGTATAACTGCCATCAGACTTTTACTCTTGCAGTTTCTTAACTCAACCCACAAGGATTCAACATCTTCCGATCCTATGTCACATCTTTCTACTGAGTTGATGCTATTCTTTACCAGTAGAGCCACACCACCCCATCTGCCGAACTTCCTATCCCGTTTTTTCCTTTCTGTACTTTCAAACAAGTGTTGCCGACCTGCGAGAAACCTTATTGCTGTGCCTGCTCCTGATGCTGATTCAGTTGTCGGAATTCTTTTGTACATTAGTTGTTTCTCAGAGTTTGTTTGTGTGTAGATTTTCATTGATCCTATTGTATATCTTCGATTTACTGTGAATGCCTGCAAGATAATGAATCTCAGAGTTGTATATGGTGACATACATGTACTTTGATAATAAATTTACTTTGAATATTTACATTTTTACTCTCCATCGTGTCAACGAAGGTGGAAAATGGAAGTGATGTTGCTCACACCACATTTGCATTTGCTGCTTTTGTCTCTTTGTTGGTGGAGATGATAGAGATAATAACTGTTCCTGGACCTGGTGGTGTGGGCCCTGTACCTCCTTCCTGATGGTAGGAGTGAGAAGAGAGAGAAGAGAGTGAGTGAGCATCTGGCTTTGGTGTGTGTAGTCGTGTTTGTAAACTGCAGGTCTAGCATAATGGGAGGTCCTATTCAGGCCAGTATATAACGTCCCCACACCAAGCGACACCTTCCCCTCTAATCGCCCCTAACAAGGAGATCAAAGGAACGATGATGCGTAATCATCATCATTTCTATTTGAAAGAAGGGTCCCAGCTCGAAAAATCAACTCTTTATTCCTGTCCCTAGATGATGCCTGACCTTCTGAGTCCCTCCAGCATTTTGTATGTGTCACTCTGGGTTTCCAGCATTTGCAGAACCTCTTGTGTTTATCACTTCTATTCTTGAGCACCGTGGTAGTGTAGTGGTTAGTCCAGCTTGGGGAGTCTGCATCCAGAGTTGAATTCTGGTGCCGTCTGTAAGAAGTTTGTACATCCTCCTGTGAGTGCGTGGAATTCGTCCAGGTGTTCCAGTTTCCTCCCACTGTCCAAAGATGTTCTGGTTGATAGGTTAACTGGTTGTTGTAAATTTCCCTGTGATTAGACTTGGGTTAAGTAGGTGGGTTGCTGGGCGGTGTGGCTCATTGGACTAGAGTGACCTGTTCCACGGCTGTATGTCTAAGTAAAATCAATTTCCCCCTCCTAGTTGCCAAGCATCCTCACATATAATAAGTTTGTTCATTATTTGCATCCTAGAATTTATTGGCTAACACCACAGTGGAACTGACTTCACCACAAGTGATGCAATAGTTTAAAAATAAGACCCACCATTATCTTTTCGGAGAACCCAAATATTGACAATAATAGGCAACACTGCACAATTTCTGGACATAAGTATCACAAACTTGAGAAAACCTGCAGATGCTGGAATTCCAAAGCGATACACACAAAATACTGGAGGAACTCTGCAGGTCAGGCAGCATCCATGGAAAAGAGTCAACAGTCAATGTTTCAGGCTAAGAGGGAAGGGGAAAGGTGCATGAATTAAATGGTGGGTGGAGGGGAAGGAGGCTGGCTGGAAGGTGGTGGGTGAAGCCAGGTGGGCGGGAAAGGTCAAGGGATGGAGAAGAAAGAATCTGATAGGATAGGAGAGTGAACAATAGGAGAAAGGGAAGGAGGAGGGGACTCAGGGGAAGTAATAGGCAGGTGATAAGAAGTAAAAGGTCAGAGAGGAGAATTGGGGGGAGGGAGTGGGAGTTTTGTTCACTGGAAGGAGAAATTGGTTGGAGGCTACCCAGACAGAATATAAAGTGTTGCTCCTCTTCCCTGAGGGTGGTCTCATCTTGGCGCAAGAGGAGGCCATGGATTGACACATCGGAACGGGAATAGGAATTAGAATTAAAATGTTTTGCCACTGAAAAGTTCCGCTGGTGGTGGATGGTTTGGAGGTGCTCGATGAAGTGGTCCTCCAATTTACGATGAATCTCACCAATGTAGAGGAGGCTGCATTGGGAGCGCCTGACCAAACAAATATCACCGAGCATGTTATTTAAATTCACACAAGTGTTGTCCCTATTCACTGGGACAAAAGGTATCTTAATACTTTGCACTCCCAAGTTAAATGCAGAAAGGGATCATAGTAAATTAAAAAGAAAGTAATTCAGCAGAGGATATTGTTCCAGTTCGCTGTTAGGCACATTAGTCAGGATAATGTAAGAGATTTGCATTGCATCAGGCTTACTGCTTAATGCTGTGGCCGGCTGGTATCTCACCATTCTCTTCACCCAACAGTGCTTGTAATGACACTTTATCCCAGTAAGAAATAGTTTCCACATGCATTAACATATAGAATGTATTAACATTTTGTATTCATACTATCATCATTCCTCACTTGATGATCAAAAAATGGGAAAAATAAAAAAAATACATCTAAACTGATGCAGTTTTTCATATAGTGAATTCCATTTATAACATCAATTTGGTTATCTGGAATGATTGATGTTAATCTATATAAAAGATATTTCAGTTTATAATTTTCCAATAAGATATTCCAGTCACATGTGAATAAGAATATTATTTAACTGTGTTGTGGGTGCAGGCTCGAACCAATTCAGTGAAAAATGTATGCCTGTGGAACTACCTGTGAATTTTTATATTTTTCAAGTACTATTCAAACTTGCAAAGTGAAAATATCCAAAAGTCATTGCAGGAGAAGAATAGAATTCTTAATATTTTTCCATATGAATGTTAGCCATAGTAACCAGCAACCATTTCAAAGTTATGGGGGAAGACAAAAATATTTGAAAAAGATCATTTTTCTTTAAGAAATTGCTGATCCACTTGGTGGGATTATCATGATGATTAAGGAGCTTTGAAGGCTGAGGTTAATTTTTTTTTACTAATTACCACTCCACTGTCATAAAGTTCTCAACATATTTCTGTTCCTTCTGTTTCCCAAGAATATACTTAATCACTTTCTTCCACTCTCAACCTTAATGTCCAACCCTAACTCAAGCCTTCATTCTATTCCCTAGACAATGAAAGGGATGAACAGGTCATAAACTAGCCATTCCATTGTGGAAATACGCCTAAGAGACTTGGTCATATTTGTGTGGACATCGACTTCTTGGGTCAAGACCCTTCATCTGGACTGAAAGACAGAGGGGATATAGCCTGTATAAAAAGGTGGAGGGATGAGTTGAAGTAGCTCCCTCCATTGGTATTGCCTGACCTGCCAGAGTTCGGCCAGCTGTTTTCTAAGTTCCACTGTCTAATTATTTGTGTAAATATTGAAAATACTGGAAATGTTAACACTTTTGACTGGCACAGCTGCTGCCTGACCTGCTGAGTCTTTTCAGCATTTTCCATTTATATTTCAGGTTTCTGGTACCTGAAGCATTTTTCTGAATTTTCACACTGCTCTGTAAATTCTGCATATCTCTCTCACGCTAGAGGTTCTCCTGTTGCGGAACTCAAAACAAATTCCTCAAAACTAATCAATAAGCTTTAAGACTGAGGCCTCAATACCTCTGTGCAATTGGATCCTCGATTTCCTCACTTGCAGAGCCTAGTCAGTTTGGATTGGCAATGACACTTCCTCCGTAATTTTCATCAGCCCAGGTGAACCACAAGTCTGAATGCTTAACTCCCTGCTGTGTTCATTTTGACTTACAGCTGTGAGGCTAACTTTGCTGACAACACCACTGTCGCTGGCTAAATCAAGTGTCGTGACAAATCAGTACGTAGGAGGGAGATTGAAAATCTGGCTGAGTGATGCCACAATATCAACCCCTCACTCAATGTCAGCAAAACCAAGGAGCTAATTATTGACTACATGAGGAAATCAAAGGTCCATGAGCCAGTCCTCATCGCGGGATAAGGGATGCAGAGGGTCAGCAACTTGAAATTCCTTGGTGTTATCATTTCAGAGGATCTGTCCTGGGTGACATCTTCCAGTTTCTGCATAATTTATTGCGGTGGCTTTCAATCATCAGATTTATGCCAACTTCAAAGGATACTTTGTCTACAAATACCACAGATAAAACGTCTCCAACCCAAAAAAGTCCTGAACTTAATTACTATTCCTTGCTGAGTATTTTGATTAAAGTCTGTGTGAATGAGACTTCCATCGCTCAGGGTCAATCATTGATGTTGTGTTCTAGCTGTCTAGGTACACAAGCCAGGGCAATACAATATGGACAGCAAGCTGTTGCTCATGTAGTAAGCTCCCCCTCTCCATGTATCTGGTGAACCCAAAGGAACAGCGAATTTTAGTACCAGTAGCATTGCAGGAGTAGCCAGTCAGCGCTGAACTCAGCATAGGACTGCCTTAGGGACTCCAGCTCTGTGGAATTTTCCCTCAGAAGCTTGCCCCATAAGTGGGTACAGCCTCAAGACAGTGGAGGTTTCAGATCAGAGTTTTCCTTCTCCTAGTTGAGCTGTCAACGATGGCTGATGGGCCCCATCTGCCCAAAAAAAAGTCTAGACATTGGAGGTATAAGAAGCGAGCTGATATCATCCATCAGGAGGCGACAGTTGGAACTTCTGGGACATGTCCTGAGGAAAGAGAAGCTTGAACATCTTGCAGTGATGGGAAAAACTTGTGGAAGAAAACTTGTGGTTAACAGCCCATGACATTCATAGGTTACATCAAGGGATGAACAGGGAAAAGTTTGGAAGAGCTTATGAGAACTTCTCAGATTAAATACAGATGGAAAACCATGATCATCCATGTCATACAACATGGCACATAATGATGATAATGATGATTGGAGGAATCTTTTGGTAGGAAAGATAAGATTATGATCATTCCTCCCATCTTCTTATTCAGGCTTTTTCCCCCTTCCTTTCTATTCCTGATGAAGGGTTGACTGTCCAATCTGTTGACTGTTTATTTCCCTCAGTAGATCCTGCCTGACCTGTTGAGTTACGACAGCTATTTGTATGTGTTACTCTTGCGTTCATGTCCCCATTCGCAAGTCCCTTGAAACACCAATTCTGTAATTGTATACATGTAAATGTTGTTAAAGGTATGAAGATCGTGTGCAGCACTCAGAGATGTTACCCCAGTCAGTTCAGTTCAAGCGATTGTATTCAGTCCAGACTGACTCCTGAGGAATCTTTATTTCTGTAACTGTCAGCTAGGTTGCGAATCTGAAACAGTAGAATGGTTTAAGTGATTTGTAATTCTGATTGATTAATGTCATTTCCTGTACACAAGTGTAAGAAGAATGAAATAATTATTACTTCAGATCTGATGCTGCACAAAAAAAACACAAAAGATAAAGCAAAAGATAATATTATTATTGTGGGTCAGAGACCCAAAATTGTACTATGACTGATCCGTAATTACAGATGGGACAATCCATAATAACTGTCTGGATGTAATATTACATGATAAACAATCAAGAACAACTCATTTAGTAGATATAGCCATTCCAAATACACATAACATACAGAAATCAATCATTGAAAAACACCAGAAATATGCTGACTTAAAACAGAAAATTGGAAGACTATGGAACATGAACAGGGTATACATTTTTCCAATTGTAATATCTACAATTGGTATCATCTCAAAGTCACGGCACAATAGCATTGAACAGTCAGGCCTACACAACAACATTTATGTAAATCTCCAGAAAGCCACAATACTAGACACCA
Organism: Mobula hypostoma; assembly: GCF_963921235.1. Classification (NCBI taxonomy): domain Eukaryota; kingdom Metazoa; phylum Chordata; class Chondrichthyes; order Myliobatiformes; family Myliobatidae; genus Mobula; species Mobula hypostoma. Next base: position 11,628,796 of record NC_086097.1, read on the forward strand.
CTAGTAGTCCAAAAGTTCCTAGCAATTGAGAAATGAGTGTGTTTGGCTATGCCCGTACCTCAGGTTTTACCAGCGTGAGCTGAGAGAAAAGAAAAATAATAATCTACACACAATAAATATAAATACATAGGATAGGTTATATACATAGAGTGATTATATGTCCATTAGGAGATGCTAAGTTGTACGTACGGTGACTGAGGAGAAATAATAAAGTAGTGGTGGAGTTAGTACAGATAAACCTTTTTTGCACTGCGGACCAGCCGACCCAGTGGGGGCGGGGGGTAGGGTTGCCAATGGACAAGAATAGCAGTCAAATACGTTGTGTTTACCCAGAGAAAGACTACCATGACCATGAAGCCTTGCGTGGGCACCAGTGCGCATGCATGTACATGCCGATTTTTTTCTACAAATCGTTTTTGGCGATTCTGTTCGGGGGGGGTGTTAATCACGACTGGAATACAGGTGATAAGTGGCTAATACACTCAATTCTGTTTCTAAAAGGGTTTATCTAATGAATTTAATATTAAACACACAGCGCATATTTTCCTCGCATGAATATAGTGATAAGTCAATTATCAGGGGAGCTTGAAGTAAGTGTTGAACGAACTTCCAGTAGAAGTGGTAGAGGCAGGTTCGATATTATCATTTAATGAAAAATTGGATAGGTATATGGACAGGAAAGGAATGGGGGTTGTGGGTTGAGTGCACGTCGGTGGGACTAGGTGAGAGTAGTGTATGGCATGGACTAGAAGGGCCGAGATGGCCTGTTTCCGTGCTGTAATTGTCATATGGTTATATAATTCACTTATAAATTGATAATACCGTAACATTTTAAGTAACATTTGGATATTAAACACACAGCACATATTTTCCTTGTATGAACATATAAAATCATTGTAACACATCAATATCACTGAATCAGTGGGAACCCTGGACTTGTTTCCCTGCAACAAGATGGTCCTATCGAGGGGTGATGGGAGACAGCGATACTCGAAGGGAGTTCCTTATGTCCAGTCTATTCCACAATTTAGTTTTCGTTGTATTCATTGCAAAAAAATGTTGGAAATGAAAGCAATGCTTTCAGTGCTTTCGTGGCTATCTCAGGATACCTAGCCTTGACTTTGATCCAGAATGCCGGCAGAGATGTTATGTCAAACATACTTTTCAGCCCGCCATCATTTGCAAGCTCGAGGAGTTGATCTTCTTCCCACGCTGACATGGATGATGCGTGCATAATGACCTCATGTGCATTCAAGTTTAACAGTAGGCGTGACAGGGAATGAGTGCAGCTGGCTCATATCGCCAAATCATATCATTTCCTCGCGACCCGGTAGCACATGCTTTGCGGCCCGGTGGTTGGGGACCGCTGAGTTAGTGGACTGAGCATAGTGGTGAGGGTATTGACATTATTTGCCGGAAGTATACCAAGCAAACTGAATACGCTTATTTGTTTAAGAATTCTTTGTCTTATTGTAAGTCACCAATTTGAACCTCGATGAGTGACTGAAATGTTGGGAAGTGTCTGTTCCTACAACTCGGAACAGAATGAATTCAAGCATTGATCACATGAACTTTGTTGGTGTATTGCAAACTAATAGTAAATTAGAATCTGATGAAATTAAGTGAACAGATTTGACTATGCTCCATGTATCATATAATAGCTATAATGCTGAATATGTATTTTTGGCTGAAAATTGAACATTTCCAATTCAAAATAATGTAAATTTCTGAAATTCATAGAAGGAAGCAAATATAAAAATACAGGACAAGATAAATCAATATTTGAAAACTCATGAATCTCGCAAATCTCAGACAGATTTGAGAGGCAAAGCCCCAAGGAACAGTATTGAATATCTGTAACCTTTATTGACAGAGGTTCTCAATACTACCTCTAGTATTTGAAGCAAGTATGAATTATAATAAACCTCATCTTGAAAACAGTTGAGAGAAGTGATCGTCAAAATGTTTCCAAAATCATAAATGTCCAATAGCTCAAAATCTTTAGCGTATAATTTATTATGTTGCTTAAAAAGATTACATACAATTACTGAAATACAGGCGACTACTGTGTTATGACTGTGTGAGTGATGGAAGTTCTCCCTCACAGAATTCAGAAATTGCTCTCAAAGGATCTGGGATATGGAATATACAATTTCCTCTTATAAAATTTATGTGAAAAAGGAATAAATAAGAAAACACAAAACTGGTGTTTTTTTTTTCAACTTATATTTCTTGATGCATGCACAGAGGATGGGACTGTTACAAAAAATTATGATATGGAATGTCTTCCCCCTTCCTCCCTTGTCATCTAGTTGTATTGCTGTTTATTCGCTACATGTGCAGAAGCCCACATCCCATGTGCTCAACTAGATTTAGTACCTGTTTATTCATCCAGCTGTTTTTAGAAAAATTATTGTGTATTAAAATGTACTGCTGCTGCAAAATAAAAATTTCATGACATACGTCAGCGATATTAAACCTGATCTGATTCTGAGCTGATTGTAACATGTTTAAGTAACCTTTTGGGTCACTGGTGTGCTCAGCAGTTTCCACTCTTTTCAGTCCTTCATAACCACCTGATTACATCAGTGTATAATCTCATCTTTTCTTAAAAAAAAGTTTCACATGTCCAAATCTTTTCCTATATTTGTAAGTCTTTGTACTAGTAGTTTCCTGCTAAACCTGAACTGCATCTCTAATACATCACCATCATCAAAGATATGGTATAGATCTTCAACTCTGCTCAGGTCTTGTGGTCTTAATAATTTGTTGTAAAAGCTTTGTCATCTCAGCATTCTTCCCATGAAACATATTTCATTCTCAGGTGAAGACAGAACAGACAGCAGATGCTGGCACACATAAAACTTAGTTTTGAGGCCAAAGGGTTCCACTTTAGTCTTGTACGACCACAAGACCTTCTTTCATATCTTTACAGTATCTTCCAGGTGATGCTTTGCAAAGTCTTTATGGGCAAGGATATGCTTTCTTAGTGGCACATGTGGCATAGATCTAATACTATGCATCAGCCAGGTAATACTATACTTACATTCAAGTATGGTGGAGGTTGCATCATGCTATGGGGATACTTCTCTGCTGCACGGGCTGGAAATCTGGTCAGGATTAATAGAAAGATGAATGCTGTTAAATACAGAGAGATCCAGGATAAAAATCTGCTATCCTCTGCCAGAAAGCTTCAACTGGGGAGGAGGTTCATCTTTCAGCAGGATAGTGACCCAAAGTACGTTGCCAGAGAAATCATGGAGTGGCTTCAAATGAAGAAAATTGATGCCCTTGAGTGGCCCTGTCAGGGACCTGAACTTAACCTGATCGAACATCTCTGGCAAGACATCAAGATTTCTATCTACCGTTGCTCCCCAACTAACCTGGGACAGCTTGAACAATTTAGCAAAGCGGAATGGGCAAATCTTGTTCTATCACATTGTACAAAGCTAACAGAGACCTATGGAAAAAGACAACTTGCTGTAATAGCTGTGAGAGGTGGTTCAGCTAAGTGCTGAGCGAAGGGGGATAAATACTTTTGAACTGTTGATGTTTCAGATTTTGAATTTTTCGTTTTTTGTGTTTTATAATTTCCCCTGTTTTTTGGACTCCAGTGTGGGGGGAAAAAAGGAGCATGTGACTTACAAGTAAGAATTTTTAATTAGAACCATAGAACCATAGAACCATAGAAACTACAGCACAGAAACAGGCCCTTTGGCACTTCTTGGCTGTGCCAAACCTTTTTCTGCCTAGTCCCACTGACCTGCACACGGACCATATCCCTCTATACACCTCCCATCCATGTATCTGTCCAATTTATTCTTAAATGTTAAAAAAGAACCCGCATTTACCACCTCGTCTGGCAGCTCATTCCATACTCCCACCATTCTCTGTGTGAAGAAGCCCCCCACTAATGTTCCCTTTAAACTTTTCCCCCCTCACCCTTAACCCATGACCTCTGGTTTTTTTCTCCCCTTGCCTCAGTGGAAAAAGCCTGCTTGCATTCACTCTATCTATACCCATCATAATTTTATATGCCTCTATCAAATCTCCCTTCATTCTTCTACGCTCCAGGGAATAAAGTCCTAACCTATTCAACCTTTCTCTGTAACTGAGTTTCTCAAGTCCCGGCAACATCCTTGTAAACCTTCTCTGCACTCTTTCAACCTTATTTATATCCTTCCTGTAATTTGGTGACCAAAACTGAACACAATACTCCAGATTCGGCCTCACCAATGCCTTATACAACCTCATCATAACATTCCAGCTCTTATACTCAATACTTCGATTAATAAAGGCCAATGTACCAAAAGCTCTCTTTACGACCTTATCTACCTGTGATGACACTTTTAGGGAATTTTGTATCTGTATTCCCAGATCCCTCTGTTCCACTGCACTCCTCAGTGCCTTACCATTAACCCTGTATGTTCTACGTTGGTTTGTCCTTCCAACGTGCAATACCTCACACTTGTCAGTATTAACCTCCATGTGCTATTTTTCAGCCCATTTTTCCAGCTGGTCCAAGTCCCTCTGCAGGCTCTGAAAACCTTCCTCACTGTCTACTACACCTCCAATCTTTGTATCATCAGCAAACTTGCTGATCCAATTTACCACATTATCATCCAGATCATTGATATAGATGACAAATAACAATGGACCCAGCACTGATTCCTGTGGCACACCACTAGTCACAGGCCTCCACTCAGAGAAACAATTCTCTACCACCACTCTCTGGCTTCTTCCATCGAGCCAATGTCTAATCCAATTTACTATCTCTCCATGTATACCTAACGACTGAATTTTCCTAACTAACCTCCCATGCGGGACCTTGTCCAAGGCCTTACTGAAGTCCATGTAGACAACATCCACTGCCTTCCCTTCATCTGCTTCCCTGGTAACCTCCTCGAAAAACTCTAATAGATTTGTTAAACATGACCTACCACGCACAAAGCCATGTTGACTCTCCCTAATAAGCCCCTGTCTATCCAAATGCTTGTAGATTCTGTCTCTTAGTACTCCCTCCAATAACTTACCTACTACTGATGTTAAACTCACCGGCCTATAATTTCCCGGATTACTTTTCGATCCTTTTTTAAACCACGGAATTAAATTGATCAAAATCCCAGGATGTAATACACATTTATGTGAACAAAGAGTTGGGGTCTGAACACTTTTATAAGGCACAGTTCTTACACAAATATCTGCATGATGCTAAGCTAGGGCACATCATCAGTGATATTACCTGGGGTCGTCAGGTGTTTTGGGTCTTTCAACATCATACACCCTCGCCCAGTGTTGATCACACCCCGGTCTTTGCCCTAGCAGCAACCCATGGATCTGCCCTCTTTATCCAGAGCCACCTTGACGCTTTCTCTGTTGCATCTGTGGTGGTAGAAATGGCTCTCCTTCTTCCCTCTCCCGTGATTCCAAGTGCAGTGTATACTTTGCAGAGCGACTGGCCTGCAAAGCCACGACACCCAACCTCCACTGGCCAACAATTTGCTCTCCAGCCTCTTCTTTGGCAGTTGTTCTTCAGATCCTCATTCTTCGCTCTTTTCCACTCGTAGGCCTCCTCCATGCGTTCTTCCCACGGCGCGGTAAGCTCAAGCATAAGAACGTGCTTCGATGAGTCGGATCACAACACAACGTCGGGCCGCAATGTAGTGTCTGTGATGTGGGGAGGAAACTGCAGCTGTTTTCCCAGGTCTGCTTTTAGCTTCCAGTCCTGCACAGTGAAGAGCAACCCGGTTGCTTTCTGGTGTTCTGTTGCTCTTTCCCCTCTGACAATGGACAATAGACAATAGACAATAGGTGCAGGAGTATGCCATTCGGCCCTTCGAGCCAGCACCGCCATTCACTGTGATCATGGCTGATCATCCACAATCAGTACCCAGTTCCTGCCTTATCCCCATAACCTTTGATTCCGTTATCTTTAAAGCTCTATCCATCTCTTTCTTGAAAGCATCCAGAGACTTGGCCTCCACTGCCTTCTGGGGCAGAGCATTCCATATATCCACCACTCTCTGGGTGAAAAAGTTTTTCCTCAACGCCGTTCTAAATGGCCTACCCCTTATTCTTAAACTGTGGCCTCTGGATCTGGACTCACCCATCAACGGGAACATGCTTCCTGCCTCCAACGTGTCCAATCCCTTAATAATCTTATAAGTTTCAGTAAGATCCCCTCTCAGCCTTCTAAATTCCAGTGTATACAAGCCCAGTCACTCCAATCTTTCAACATATGACAGTCCTGCCATCCCGGGAATTAACTTTGTGAACCCACGCTGCACTCCCTCAATAGCAAGAATGTCCTTCCTCAAATTTGGAGACCAAAACTGCACATAGTACTCCAGGTGTGGTCTCACCAGGGCCCTGTACAAAGCAGATGGTATTCTTGTCCGGACTAGTTTTCCGGCAGATGTTAAGGGTGCTGCAGATTGTCTCAGCAATTGTCCGGAGGACCTGGTCATGCCACCACCGATAACGGCCATCGGCAAGAGCTCTGGGGCAGCAGCTCAGAATATGCTCTAGTGTACCGGTCTTCTCACAGAGGAGGCAAACTGGTCATTCTGTAAGGCCCCTGCAGTGCAGGTTGGATGGGCTAGGAAGGACGCCATAAAAGGCCTGGATAAGGAACTTGATGCAGTAAATATTTAAAATAAAGTATTTGTCAACTTTTAAACATGTGCTATTTTTCATCCACAATCCCAACAGACCTGATTGAATTATTAGAGTTTGAATGTTAAATGTGCCTTCATGTTTGCAACCTTTAATATTGAATAAGGGCCAAAGGGCCTGTTTCTGTGCTGTGGTTTCTATGGTTTTCTATGGTTCTATAATACTGTATATTAAAAAAATACACAAATGTATTACAACTTTTTAAGGTCCAAGTGTATTTCAAATCTGTTTTAATCAATGGACTGCTTTGAAGTTCAGTTCTCTTGATGCGTGGGCAATATCAGGATACCTGCACGAAGCAAGGTACAGAATTCCAAATAAAAGAATTGTCATATAGTGGTGGCTGAAAAAGAAACATACTCTTGGAAAATTCTCTATTCTTCTTTACTTCACACTTAAGAATCACTCAGTACTGTCCTGAGAGCCATGCTAGGGAAGATACAGAATCAATCATTTGAATCAGACGTAAAGTTCTCTGATGCGGGGCCAGAAATCCATCTGACAGATTCAAGAATCCTAATAGAGGATTCAAGGGTCCTACAAATGGAGACAGACTGATATTTATGCACATCAGAAAGGGGAAAACAATAAATTCTAACTGCAGGATCTTTAGCATTTGAACTTTGGAAGGAGCTTGTTAGGTGATAAATTTTTGAAAAACTAACTTTTTTAGAATCAGAATCAGGTTTAATATAACTGGCAAATGACAGGAAACTTGTTGTTTTGCGGCAGCAATACAGTGCAATAAATAATAAAAAAAACTAGAAATTACAATAATATATATATTTATTGTGTTTTCTAGGTTTTTTTATTATCGTGCATTGCACTACATATATATAATTGGATTAAATAATCAGTGCAAACAGAGAACACAAAAAGTAAAAAAAAGTGAGGTAGTGAACATGGATTCATTGCCCAATCAGAAATTTTGCTGTTGTAGCCACAGAATATTTTGTGCAACGGTAGTGAATGGAACTGTGATTTTATCTTTACTATCCAACCTGATATCTTTGCCCATTCAAGCTGATTTGATTTAACGTGAGTGAGCTTTACTCCTGCCACCAGAGCAGAAAGTGAAGTGCTTGAAACTCATCCCATTGAAAATGGATCTGACAATTGAAATGAAACTCAAAGCTTTTCTCCAAAAGCAATAAAAAAGGAACATAAGCGATCAAATCAGAAGAATAAATTTTAACCAAATGCACCTGGTCTGCCATAAAATAAGGTCACAGCTACTCTTTTTACCTTAGCAACACTTTCCTTTATCAACCTCACAACTCTTGTTTCACTCACTAACCTCACAATCTTTACTGTGAATATACCTAGTGACTAAACTTCCACAGCCCCATAGGATTGAGAATTCCAAAGATTCACTGTCCTCTGGATGAAGAAATACAGTAGCAAAAGTTTGGGCACCCCTCGTCAAAATTTCTGTTACTGTGAATAGTTAACTGAGTAGAAGATGAACTGATCTCCAAAAGTCATAAAGTTAAAGATGAAACATTCTTTTCAACATTTTAAACAAGATAGGTGTATTATTTTGGTTATGTACAATTTTAGAGTGAAAAAAAAGGAAAGGAGCACGATGCAAAAGTTTGGGCACTCCAAGAGATTTGAGCTCTCCGATAACTTTTACCAAGGTCTCAGTCCTTAATTAGCTTGTTAGGGCCATGGCTTGTTCACAGAATGCTTAACTAAACAATATAGATATGCAAGATTACTCAAATATTATTAAAATATTAAATACACAACACTACTCCTTGCTTAGCTAAAAGCTCCTAGTTGAATTTCATGCAATAACATTAACGCACACAGAGTAGATTCTGTTCTTTATAATCGCAAAGTCAAATGAATAAAACTTTCCTGAAGCTTCTTGAGCTCTCTTCCAGCTTAAAACCAAGCAACATTTCACATGCAACTTCCTGATCAACATATCAGAAGATTTCTCAGATAAGTTGCCTACAAAATCTAGTAGTCGGACCACTGCTTTCATCACTTTCATTGTCCTTCGTTGGTCCAATGTGCTTTCTAACCAGAGGCACAGGTATGGTTTCCAATCAGAAGCACAGAGATTGGCACCAATATTCATGGTGCTCAGCATCCTCCAGTTGTGGCATCCTCCAGTACCTTTCTTAATTCACTTTCAGCTGGCTTCTTTGCAGGGAATGTAGCACACAAATAGTGAATGGATCTCCAAACAAGTTGTGGTTGTCTCAGCCAATCAGGCCGCCACAAAGCTGGTCCTTCTGTTTTTACCACATACAAGCTCATTGTGACTTGTTGGTTGTTGTATTTCATTGTTACAGGTGTCCTTCCCACAGGAGTTATCTTTTCTCCAGTATAAGTTCTTAGTTGAATATCTGCAAGTTTCTGTTTAGTAGTTTTGAAATGCCATTCTGTCATTTTGTGGACAGCTGAGTCAGTGTCCAATTCGATTTTAAATAATTTGCCATTCACATCTGGTGTAAGGCACATTGCTTGTCTATCGTTAATTTTCACATTGTAAATCTCAAGGCTATACAGTTCTGTGTCACTGTCATCATTATCAGACTTTCCATCAGCAGCCTGCAGATTAGTGTTCTTTTTAAACCTCAACTTGACTTTTTAGTTTTTTTTCTTCCCTGAGCAGTCCATTAATTCTTGCCTGCCGGACATGTTATTTGGAAGTGTCATATTTGGAAATTTTACATACAGTGGCATGCAGAAGTTTTGGCACCCCAAGAGATTTGAGCTCTCAGATAACTTTTACCAAGGTCTCAGACCTTAATTAGCTTGTTAGGGCTATGGCTTGTTCACAACAATCGTTAGGAGGGGCCAGGTATAAATACCCTGACTCCTCAAACCTTGTCCCAACAATCAGCAACCATGGGCTACTCAAAGCATCTGCCTAGCACTCTGAAAATTAAACTAAATGATGCCCACAAAGCAGGAGAAAGCGAGAAGAAGATAACAAGGTGTTTTTAGGTAGCCTCAGTTCGTAATGTAATTAAGAAATGGCAGTTAACAGGAACGGTGGAGGTCAAGTTGAGGTCTGGAAGACCAAGAAAACTTTCCCAGAGAACTGCTCGTAGGATTGCTAGAAAGGCTAATCAAAAACCTCGTTTGACTGCAAAAGACCTTCAGGAAGATTTAGCAGACTCTGGAGTGTTGGTGCACCATTCTACTGTGCAGCGACACCTACACAAATATGACCTTCATGGAAGAGTCATCAGAGGAAAACCTTTTCTGAGTCCTCACCACAAAATTCAGTGTCAGAAGTTTGCAAAGGAACATCTAAACAAGCCTGATGCATTTTGGAAACAAGTCCTGTGGACTGATGTAGTTAAAATAGAACTTTTGGCCACAATGAGCAAAGGTATGTTTGGAGAAAAAAGGGTGCAGAATTTCATGAAAATTACACCTCTCCAACTGTTAAGCAGGGGGGAGGATCGATCATGCTTTGGGCTTGTGTTGCAACCAGTGGCACGGGGAACATTTCATTGGTAGAGGGAAGAATGAATTTAATTAAATACCAGCAAATTCTGGAAGCAATCATCACACCGTCTGTAAAAAAGCTGAAGATGAAAAAGAGGATGGCTTCTACAACAGGATAATGATCCTAAATACACCTCAAAATCGACAATAGACTAGCTCAAGAAGCGCAAGCTGAAGGTTTTGCCAAGGCCCTCGTAGTCCCCGACCTAAACATCATCAAAAGTCTGTGATGATGATGATGTCGACTCAGGCCTGAGAGGCCAGCGTTGGGCATTTTCATGCCTTACAAGGCACGGATTGGAAGGCTGTGTGGGGCGCCACTCCTCACACAGACATTTCGCAATATTTTTCTTTATTTTACGAGGTCGACTTGCGAGCAGAACACTCAACCGGGCATGGATGGAAAGCGTACTCGGGAATGGCCCAACTGGATTCGAACCCAAGAACCCCTGTTCCGGAGTCTGGCGCTGATGTCACTGCGCCACCAGCCGACCAAAATCTGTCGATAGACCTCAAAAGAGCAGTGCATGTATGACTGCCCAAGAATCTCAGAGAACTGGAAGCCTTTTGCAATGAAGAATGGGCAAAAATCTCTCAAACAAGAATTGAAAGACTCTTAGCTGACTACAGGAAGTGTTTATAAGCTGTGATACTTGTCAAAGGGGGTATTACTAAGTACTGACCATGCAGGGTGCCCAAACTTTTGCTTCAGGCCCTTTTCCTTTTTTGTTATTTTGAAACTGTAAACGATGGAAATAAAAAAGTAATCTTGTTTAAAATATTAAAGAAATGTGTCATCTTTAACTTTATGCCTTTTGAAAATCAAGTCATCTTTTATTCGCTTAGATATTCACAGTAACAGAAATTTTGACCAGGGGTACCCAAACTTTTGCATGCCACTGTATCTCCTTATCTTTGTTCTGAGTGGCCAATCCCATGTTTTAGATTTTACAACTAAGAAAACCACCAACCTTGACCCAACCCTCCTGAGCCCATTAGAATTGCATATTTCAATGGGCTTATTTTGTATGAAATAGGAAGGATAGACCTAGTCTACATAATATCTCCTCATAGAACAAATCTCTTTTACCCCAGGAAACCTTCACTGCATTCCCTTTATTAGACCATAAGACCATAAGACAAAGGAGCAGAAGTACGCCATTCGGCCCATCGAGTCTGCTCCGCCATTTTATCATGAGCTGATCCATATTATCCTATTTAGTCCAACTGCCCCACCTTCTCACCATAACCTTTCATGCCCTGGCTACTCAGATACCTATCAATCTCTGCCTTAAATACACCCAGTGACTTGGCCTCCACTGCTGCCCGTGGCAACAAATTCCATAGATTCACCACCCTCTGACTAAAAAAATTTCTTTGCATTTCTGTTCTGAAAGGGCGCCTTTCAATCCTGAAGACATGCCCTCTCATACTAGACTCCCCCATCATGCGAAACAACTTTGCCACATCCACTCTGTCCATGCCTTTTAACATTCGAAATGTTTCTATGAGGTCTCCCCTCATTCTTCTAAACTCCAAGGAATACAGTCCAAGAGCGGACAAACGTTCCTCATATGTTAACTCTCTCATTCCCGGAATCATTCTAGTGAATCCTCTCTGTACCTTTTCCAATGTCAGCACATCCTTTCTTAAATAAGGAAACCAAAACTGCCCACAGTACTCCAAGTGAGGTTCACCAGCGCCTTATAGAGCCTCAACATCACATCCCTGCTCCTATACTCTATTCCTCTAGAAATGAATGCCAACATTGCATTCGCCTTCTTCACTACTGACTCAACCTGGAGGTTAACTTTAAGGGAATCCTGTACGAGGACTCCCAAGTCCCATTGCATCTCAGAACTTTGAATTCTTTCCCCATTTAAATAATAGTCTGCCCATTTATCTTTTCTGCCAAAGTGCATAACCATACACTTTCCAACATTGTACTTCATTTGCCACTTCTCTGCCCATTCTTCCAATCTATCCAAGTCTCTCTGCAGACTCTCCGTTTCCTCAGCACTACCGGCCCCTCCACCTATCTTCGTATCATCAGCAAATTTAGCCACAAAGCCATCTATTCCATAATCCAAATTGTTGATGTACAATGTAAAAAGAAGCGGCCCCAACACTGATCCCTGTGGAACACCACTGGTAACCGGCAGCCAACCAGAATAGGATCCCTTTATTCCCACTCTCTGTTTCCTGCCAATCAGCCAACGCTCTATCCACGTATGTAACTTTCCTGTAATTCCATGGGCTCTTATCTTGTTAAGTAGCCTCATGTGTGGCACCTTGTCAAAGGCCTTCTGAAAATCCAAATATACAACATCCACTGCATCTCCCTTGTCTAGCCTACTGGTAATTGCCTCAAAAAATTGTAATAGGTTTGTCAGGCAGGATTTTCCTTTAAGGAATCCATGCTGAGTTCTGCCTATCTTGTCATATGCCTCCAGGTACTCTGTAACCTCATCCTTGACAATCGATTCCAACAACTTCCCAACTACCGACGTCAAGCTAACAGGTCTATAATTTCCTTTTTGCTTCCTTGTCCCCTTCTTAAATAGCGGAGTGACATTTGCAATCTTCCAGTCTTCCGGAACCATGCCAGAATCTATCGACTTTTGAAAGATCATCGCTAATGCCTCCGCAATCTCCACAGCTACTTCCTTCAGAACACGAGGGTGCATTCCATTTGGTCCAGGAGATTTATCGACCTTTAGCCTATTCAGCTTCCTGAGTAATTTCTCTGTCATAATTGTGACTGTGCACACTTCTCTTCCCTGCCACCCTTGAGTGTCTGGTATCCTGCTGTCTTCCTCAGTGAAGACTGATGCAAAATACTTGTTCAGTTCCCCTGCCATCTCCTCATTTCCCATTACAATTTCTCCAGTATCATTTTCTATCGGTCCTATATCTACTCTCACCTGTCTTTTACTCTTTATATACTTGAAAAAGCTTTTAGTATCCTCTTTGATATTATTTGCTAGTTTCCTTTCATAGTTAATCTTTTCTCTCTTAATGACCTTCTTGGTTTCTTTTTGTAAGGTTTTAAAAACTTCCCAATCCTCTGTCTTCCCACTAATTTTTGCTTCCTTGTATGCCCTCTCCTTGGCTTTGACTTCTCTTGTCAACCACGGTAGCATCCTTTTTCCACTCGAAAATTTCTTCTTTTTTGGAATATACCTGTCTTGCACATTCCTCATTTCTCGCATAAACTCCAGCCACTGCTGCTCTGCCGTCTTTCCCGCCAGTGTCTCTTTCCAGTCAACTTTGGCCAGTTCCTCTCTCATGCCACTGTAATTTCCTTTACTCCACTGAAACACCGACACATCAGATTTCAGCTTCTCTTTTTCTAATTTCACAGTGAACTCAATCATGTTATGATCACTGCCTCCTAAGGGTTCCTTCACCTCAATCTCTCCAATCACCGCCGGTTCATTACACAATACCCAATCCAGTACAGCCGATCCCCTAGTGGGCTCAACAACAAGCTGTTCTAAAAAGCCATCTCGCAGACATTCTACAAATTCTCTCTCTTGAGATCCAGTGCCAACCTGATTTTTCCAATCTACTCGCATGTTAAAATCCCCCACAATTATCATAACACCGCCCTTCTGACAAGCCTTTTCTATTTCCAGTTGTAATTTGTAGTCCACATCCCTGCAGCTGTTTGGAGGCCTATAAATAACTGCCATCAGGGTCCTTTTACCCCTGCTATTCCTTAGATCAACCCATAAAGATTTTGCACCTTTTGATCCTATATCATCTCTTTCTAATGATTTAATATCATTTCTTACCAATAAAGCCACGCCTCCTCCTCTGTCTACCTTCCTATCCTTCCGATACACCGTGTATCCTTGGACGTTCAGCTCCCAGAGACATGCATCCTTTAGCCAGGTCTCAGTGACAATATCATACCTGCCAATCTGTAGCTGTACAACAAGATCATCCGCCTTATTCCTTATGCTGCGTGCATTTAAGTACAACACCTTAAGACCAGTATTTGATACTTTTTGCTTTGATTTCACTGCAACTTTATTGCACTGCAACTCATCCCAATGGCTACACCTTTGCCCCATCACCTGCCTGTCTTTCCTGACATCTTTACTGCTCACTATCTTAGATTTATTTCTGTTTTCCCTTCCCTCCGCTCTATCATTCCGGTTCCCATCCCCCTGCCAAATTAGTTTAAACCCTCCCTAACAGCTCTATTAAACTTTCCCGCCAGGATATTGGTCCCCTTCGGGTTCAGGTGTAACCTGTCCTTTTTGAACAGGTCATACTTTCCCCAGAAGAGATCCCAATTATCCAAGAATCTGAAGCCCTGCCCCCTACACCAGTCTCTCAGCCAGGCATTCATCTGCCTGATCCGACTACTCTTGCCCTCGCTAGCACGTGGCACAGGTAGCAATCCCGAGATTACTACCCTGGAGGTCCTGCTTCTCAGCTTCCTTCCTAACTCCTGGAAATCTCCCTTTAGGACCTCCTCCTTTGTCCTATCTATGTCATTGGTACCAACATGTACCAAGACAACTGGCTGCTCACCCTCCCCCTTTAGAATATTCTGGACCCGATCTGAGACATTCCGTACCCTGGCACCTGGGAGGCAACACACCATGCGGGTATCTCTGTCAGGCTCACAGAATCTCCTGTCTGTTCCCCTGACTATGGAATCCCCCACGACTACCGCATTTCTCTTCTCCCTCCTTGTCTCCTGCACAACAGCGCCAGGCTCAGTGCCAGAGACCCGGTCACCACAAGTATATCCTGCCTGGGAAGGTGACCTGATCTTCAGTCAATATTCTAGATGCTGTCTCACAACGGGCTCAGTCCAATTGCAGAAAGAAAGACATTTTTACTCTGGTTCTGAAATCTTCAAGCAAAGGACTTGCCTCCCTAACTGCTTAAAGTAGCTTTGTGATTTTATTTAAGTCACAACTTCTGATTCCCATTACCATTCAATCCCTGACCAATCTGAAAATTGCACTGCATTTCTATTTTTACTATCCAAGTGGACAACTTGCTGCATTATATTTTATCTGCCATGTGTTTGCTGATTCACCTAGCCTTACAACCTCTGCATCCCCCTCACAACCTATGTCCTCACCTACCTTTGTGTCACTGGCAATCCATTGATAATAATCCTGTTTCAGCTCTCAGATCTTCTTCTGTCAGTCTCTTAAATTTAAATAATCTCCCTCAAAATAGAATAGGCAGATCAGATTTTCAGAACTATGGTCCTAAACTGTAGAATACAATATGTAAAACTATTAGGGATGCAGACTCAGTTGACAGTTTTAAACACTGGCTCAAAACCTATTATTTTACCTTGCTTTAAACTGATAACTTTTTGTCCTTTTTTCATGTTTTTTAAAAAATTTTATTTTCAAGTTTTCACCTCATCTCATTGCAAAACACTTTGAACTATATCACCTGTATGAAAAGTGCTCTATAAATAAGATATTGTTATTATCATCAGTATTATTATTATTTTTAAAATTTTTTTTCTCAGCTTAAGCTAGTAAAACATGAGATATGGACATATGGGCAAATGGACACACTCATTCCTTAATTGCTAGGAACATTCAGCCTATTCTAGAGGTGTTTAGTATTGTGGTTTTCTGTAGATTTACATAAATTTGTTGTGTAGGCCTAATTGTTTAATGCTATAGTGTAGTGTCTTTGGGATGATACCATAAGACTATAAGATATAGGAGCAGAAGGAGGCCATTTGGCCCATTAAGTCTGCTCTGTCATTCACTCATCCGATTCACTGATCCGATTCTTCCAGTCATCGCCACATACCAGTTGTAGATATTCTTGCTGGATTAATGTATACTCTGTTCATTTTCAACAGTCTTTCAATTTCTTCTTTTAATTCAGCATATTTCTGGTGTTTTTCACTTATTGATTTCTGCATTCATGAGGTTTAGGAAGCAAGGATCAGATGGGTCTATTGAGGAATATAGGGAAGCAAGAAAGGAGCTTAAGAAGGGGCTGAGAAGAGCAAGAAGGGGGCATGAGAAGGCCTTGGCGAGTAGGGTTAAGGAAAACCCCAAGGCATTCTTCAATTATGTGAAGAAAAAAAGGATGACAGGAGTGAAGGTAGGACCGATTAGAGATAAAAGTGGGAAGATGTGCCTGGAGGCTGTGGAAGTGAGCGAGGTCCTCAATGAATACTTCTCTTCGGTATTCACCAATGAGAGGGAATTTGATGATGGTGAGGACAATATGAGTGAGGTTGATGTTCTGGAGCATGTTGATATTAAGGGAGAGGAGGTGTTGGAGTTGTTAAAATACATTAGGACAGATAAGTCCCCGGGGCCTAACGGAATAGTCCCCAGGCTGCTCCACGAGGCGAGAGAAGAGATTACTGAGCCTCTGGCTAGGATCTTTATGTCTATGCTGTCCACGGGAATGGTACCGGAGGATTGGAGGGAGGCGAATATTGTTCCCTTGTTCAAAAAAGGTAGTAGGGATAGTCCAGGTAGTTATAGACCAGTGAGCCTTACGTCTGTGGCGGGAAAGCTGTTGGAAAAGATTCTTAGAGATAGGATCTATGAGCATTTAGAGAATCATGGTCTGATCAGGGACAGTCAGCATGGCTTTGTGAAGGGCAGATCGTGTCTAACAAGCCTGATAGAGTTCTTTGGGGAGGTGACCAGGCATATAGATGAGGGTAGTGCAGTGGATGTGATCTATATGGATTTTAGTAAGGCATTTGACAAGATTCCACACGGAAGGCTTATTCAGAAAGTCAGAAGGCATGGGATCCAGGGAAGTTTGGCCAGGTAGATTCAGAATTGGCTTGCCTGCAGAAAGCAGAGGGTGGTGGTGGAGGGAGTACATTCAGATTGGAGGATTGTGACTAGTGGTGTCCCACAAGGATCTGTTCTGGGACCTCTACTTTTCGTGATTTTTATTAACGACCTGGATGTGGGGGTAGAAGGGTGGGTTGGCAAGTTTGCAGACGACACAAAGGTTGGTGGTGTTATAGATAGTGTAGAGGATTGTCAAAGATTGCAGAGAGACATTGATAGGATGCAGAAGTGGGCTGAGAAGTGGCAGATGGAGTTCAACCCAGAGAAGTGTGAGGTGGTACACTTTGGAAGGACAAACTTCAAGGCAGAGTACAAAGTAAATGGCAGGATACTCGGTAGTGTGGAGGAGCAGAGGGATCTCGGGGTACATGTCCACAGATCCCTGAAAGTTGCCTCACAGGTGGATAGGGTAGTTAAGAAAGCTTATGGGGTGTTAGCTTTCATAAGTCGAGGGATAGAGTTTAAGAGTCGCGATGTAATGATGCAGCTGTATAAAATTCTGGTTAGGCCACATTTGGAGTATTGTGTCCAGTTCTGGTCACCTCACTATAGGAAGGATGTGGAAGCATTGGAAAGGGTACAGAGGAGATTTACCAGGATGCTGCCTGGTTTAGAAAGTATGCATTATGATCAGAGATTAAGGGAGCTAAGGCTTTACTCTTTGGAGAGAAGGAGGATGAGTGGAGACATGATAGAGGTGTACAAGATAATAAGAGGAATAGATAGAGTGGATAGCCAGCTCCTCTTCCCCAGGACACCACTGCTCAATACAAGAGGACATGGCTTTAAGGTAAGGGGTGGGAAGTTCAAGGGGGATATTAGAGGAAGGTTTTTTACTCAGAGAGTGGTTGGTGCGTGGAATGCACTGCCTGAGTCAGTGGTGGAGGCAGATACACTAGTGAAGTTTAAGAGACTACTAGACAGGTATATGGAGGAATCTAAGGTGGGGGCTTATATGGGAGGTAGGGTTTGAGGGTCGGCACAACATTGTGGGCCGAAGGGCCTGTATGGTGCTGTACTATTCTATGTTCTATGTTCTATGTATGTTATGTGTGTTTGAAATGGCTATATCTATTAAGTAAATCTGTAATAATGGATCAGTCATATTATTATTTGTAGGACTCTCACTCTAAGACTGGATCCAGGCTTGCATTTGTAGTAAGGTATGGTATCTTTTATGAGTTAGTATTTTAAAGCAAGATTTTGGTAACTGATGTTTGCCACTTGATTGTGTCTGTATAAGTAATCAGATTGAGCTAAACTGCTGCTAGATCCTGCAATGCGTTGGATTGTTTCTGGTTTATTTTGGTGCATTTTCTGCATTTATCTTGAATTCTTTGGTCTTTTATTACATATTTTTGATAGTGTTTGTGTTAACCACCATTTTCTGTATGGCTACATAACTATCCCTTCTGTCTGTGGAAAGGGGTCTCCAACTCTGAGCCAGGCATTCAATGCTTCCTTGTTGAGATCTAGTCTGTTCAGATTGTGGGGATGCCTTATTCTTAATTTTATTATTAATAGTTGGTTAATAGTACAAGTCACTGTGACACCACACTAATCATAATCTCCCAATCTCAATATGATCTCTTAATTGCCCCTTTCTAATTTTCTGCTTGTTATCAAATCAAAGATCTCTGCTTGTCTATTAAACCCAACTCTGTGTATTTAATGCTTAATCATCTCTTGTGTGAGAACTAACCAAAGATGTTGTGAAGGTATAAAAAGACCATATTAATTTGTTCTGCATATCTTTTCAGCTAATTATAGTCTCAGAAATGCTAAGGAATTGGTTAAGTACCTTTCTTTCATAAAATCTGGAGAACTCAATTCAATCCTGTTTTTAGTTTCTTAGTGTCCTTTTAAAAATTCCTTTGAAATGGATTATAGTACTTTCCTGGTCTATTGGTTATGAAATTCCCTATTCTCTCTCTTCCCCTATCTCAAATAGTGGAGTAATGTTTACTAACCTCCGGTACAGTGTCATAGAGGGCTACAGCACGGAAACAAACCCTTCAGCCCATCTTGTCTGTGCTGAACTGCTATGCTGCCTAGTTCCATCGACCTGGACCTGGACCTGGACCTTAGCACTCCATACCCCTCCCATTCATATAATTATCCAAACTTCTTTGAAGCGTTGCAATGAAAACCACATCCACCACTTCTGCTGGCAGCTCATTCCATACTCAGACCACCCTCTGAGTGAAGAAGTTGCTCTTCAGGTTTGCCTTAAATATTTTACCTTTTGCCCTTAACACAAGACCTGTGGCCTGAGGCCTTACCCAACCTCAGTGGAAAAAGCCTGCTTGAGAACCAACCTAATAACTCTGGAACTTTGGAAGATGAGAATCAATGAATCCACTATCTCTCTGGTCACCTCTTTCAGAGCCTTGCGATGAAGGTCAACCCATTCCGGGCCATGGATTTATCAGCTTTCAGTCCCATTATGTTCTCCAGTTTTATTGTGCTAATTCCGGTTTCTTTCCGTTCCTTATTAGCTCTAAAATATGGTTTGTGAAATGTCCAAAATATTTCTGCCACATTGAGGAGGGTATAACCCTGGCAGGATCTTCCAAGTCCTGGATTGCTTTCTGATTATCTTCATAGCACATCACATTATTCTCCAAAGGACAATTACAAAGATATTTAGCACAAGTCAGTAATACATTCTATTCAAGTCCATCCAGTAGATTAGAAAATTTCTGATCTACATAATTAATGGAGTGCTAGCAGAATTCATCAAAAGAAAGTTCTCGTAACCAAAGGAGAGAAGTTTCAATAGTAAGTTAGATAACCAAAGTTCCAAAGTTTCAAAGTATGTTTATTACAAAAGTACATGTATGCCATGATATACAACTCAGATTCAATTTCTTGTCGGCACTCAGAGTAAGTACAAAGAAAAACAAAAGAATCAATGAAAGACCACACATAAAAAGATGGACAAACAACTGTTATGCAGAAGACAATAAACTGTGCAAATACAAAACAAAAGAAATAATAATAATAATAATAATAATAAATAAGCAATAAATATTGAGAACATGAGATGCAGAGTCCTTGAAATTGAGTCCATAAATTGTGGGAGCAGTTCGGAAATGGGGTAAGTGAAATTGAGTGAAGTTATCCTCTCTGGTTCAAGAGCTTTATGGTTGAGGGGTAATAACTGTTCCTGAACCTGATGGTGTGAGTTTTGAGGCTCCCATACCTCCTTCCTGTTGGCAGCAGTCTCAAGATCTCTGTCCTGTTATGGACAATTATGGAGCAGTAGATTTGAGCTCCAATTGTGGAACAAATGTGTTACACTCACCGGAGGGACAAAAGATAGTTGGTTGGAGGAACATAATGAAATGGTAAATGAAAAGAAGCACGATATATCCAAAGAAATTCTACAATTGATGGGTTGAAAACATTATGATAAGTAAAATGCCAAGCATTTAAATCTGAGTTGAGTGAAATACCTATGGGCTATTTTACATGTCTCACCCTGCAGTATTGCTGAATTACTTTCCGATTTCTTTGTGACCTAAAGCAGGAAATGAGGTAACGGGGTCTATTATCTCTGTTGTTAGACGTTTTGGTATTAACTCTGTCTGTAGAGTGGAATCTGATTTGGTTATGCTCACCACTCAATAATCATGTTTCCATCTTCATGTTGCACTTTGGAAATGATGTGAGGAGTGCCCTCTATTCATTGCTTTTAATTAGTGGAATAATTCTTCCTGTGGCTGGACTGTGAATGTGAATTCAATCAGAAGGCGTCTAAAACTCTTCTCATCAGCAAGTACAAGACAAGAGATTCCTCCATGGCATTTCATTACTTGATTTATAAATTGAATCAAATATAGTAGAATTCTGTTCTATGCGGTAACCTAAAACAAGAATAAAATAGATGAGTGCATCAAATTAATTTGAGTATTTGAAAAGAATGGATGGTGTTCACAAACATGAGGGAATTTGCAGATGCTGGAAATTCAAAGTCCTGATGAAGCGTCACGGCCCAAAACGTCGACTGTTTACTCTACCATAGAGTAGCCTGGCTTGCTGAGTTCCTCCAGCATTTTGTATGTGTTGCTGTGGATAGAGTTGAGCTAGGTGTGGCTGGTTGTTCAGAAGGGAGTCTCTAAAATACTATCGCCCCCAGGATGCAACAGTCCAGGATGTGCAGAGTGGTAAGACCATAAGACATAGGAGCAGAATTAGGCTATTTGATCTATCAAGTCTGCTCTGCCATTCAATCATGATTAATTTATTATCTTTCTCAACCCCATACTCCTGCCTTCTGCCTATAAACTTTGACATCCTGATTAATCAAGAAGCTATCAACCTGCACTTTAAATATACCCAATAACTCAGCCTCCACAGCCTTTAGTTGCAATGAATTCCACAAGCTTGCCATCCTCTGACTAAAGAAATTCCTCCTCATCTCTGTTCTTTATACTTCATACTTTATTGTCGCCAAATAATTGATACTAGAGCGTACAATCATCACTGTGATATTTGATTCTGCTCTTCGTGCTCCCTGGAGTAAATATTAAAAATGTAAATTATAAATCATAAATAGAAAATAGAAAAGGGAAAGTAAGGTAGTGCAAAAAAACCGAGAGGCAGGTCCGGATATTTGGAGGGTATGGCCCAGATCCGGGTCAGGATCCGTTCAGCAGTCTTATCACAGTTGAAAAGAAGCTGTTCCCAAATCTGGCTGTACGAGTCTTCAAGCTCCTGAGCCTTCTCCCGGAGGGAAGAGGGACGAAAAGTGTGTTGGCTGGGTGGGTCTAAAGGGATGTCTCTGTTTTCTGCAACTGTGCCTTCTACTCTTAGACTCCTCCACTATAGGAAACATCCTCTCCACATCCACTCTTTTGAGGCATTTCAATATTCATTAAATGAGAATCCCCCTCCCCTGCCCCCAGCCACCATTTCTTCATCTTCACTCTATTTCTGACGCGTCAACTTGGAAACTCCAATCATGCTGGGAGACACTGGGATCACGCTGGTGAATCTGCCCACAGCAGACATGATTTGTACTGATCGGTTTGGAAGAGAATGGTAGATTCAGTACTTTTTACAACTAATTTACTTTAATATTTTAAAATATCAGTTGGTTTCATATTTAATGAAAATCTCTTCCAAATTCTCTTGCAGCAGCAAAGACTCCGCTCACAGTCACACCTCCTTGTCAAAGACTGCCGAGGGTTTTGAATGGGGCTTAACAATGCACTGGATGAGGCCCATTTGCCACTGAGACCTCAGCATCTAATCATGGTAGTGGGAGGCCCAGTATAATTGGACTCCTGCCTTGATACAAGGTAAGTGGGTGGAGAGCACTGGGTGTGGGGGAGGAATGGCTTGTCCGAATGCTGTTCACTAGTTTAAGAATTTATTAATAGAAGGTGGATAGGAGGTAGTTTGGGTTGCGATCAGCTCTGCCATGTTGTCCGGGAATATAAAGGAATGGAAGTTAATGACCTCAAGTAAAATGGAGTGTCCAGATTTCATACACAATTTGAAACTATGTGTCTGAATAATTTCTTTTCCTGCTAACCTGGTGATGGGAAGCCATTGGCATAGACCTGATCTTTACATAGAAACATAGAAAACCTACAGCACAATACAGGCCCCTTGGCCCACAATGCTGTGCTGAACATGTATTTAATTTAGAAATTACCTAGGGTTACCCAAAGACCCCTATTTTAATGAGCTTAAATGTACCTACCCAAGAGTCCCTTAAAAGATCCTGTTGTATTCGTCTCCCACAGCATTGCTGGCAGCCCATTCCATGCACTCACCATTCTCTGCATAAAAAACTTATCCCTGATATCTCCTCTGTACCTACTTCCAAGCACCTTAAAACTGTGTCCTATCATGTTTGCCATTTCAGCCCTGGGAAAAAGCCTTTGACTATCCACACGATCAATGCCTCTCATCATCTTATACACCTCTATCAGGGCCTCCACACTGCCAAGAGTCTTACCATTAATACTATATTCTGCTATCGTATTTGACCTACCAAAATGAACCACCTCACACTTATCTGGGTTGAACTCCATCTGCCACTTCTCAGCCCAGTTTTTCATCCTATCAATGTCCTGCTGTAAATTCTGACAGCCCTCCACACTATCCACAACACCCCCAAACTTTATGTCATCAGCAAATTTACTAACCCATCCCTACACTTCCTCATCCAGGTCATTTATAAAAATCATGAAGAGAATGGGTCCCAGAACAGATCCCTGGTGCACTCCACTGGTCACCGACCTCCATGCAGAACATGACCCATCTACAACCACTCTTTGCCTTCTGTGGGCAAGCCAGTTCTGGATCCACAAAGCAGTGTTCCCTTGGATCCCATTTCCTCCTTACATCCTCAATAAGCCTTGCATGGGGTACCTTATCAAATGCGTTGCTGAAATCCATATACATTACATCTACTGCTCTACCTTCATCAATGTGTTTGGTCACATCCTCAAAAAATTCAATCAGGCTTGTAAGGCACGACTTGCCTTTGACAAAACCATACTGACTAATCCTAATCATATTATGCCTCTCCAAATGTTTATAAATCCTGCCTCTTAGTATCTTCTCCATCAACATTCAAACCACTGAAGTAAGACTCACAGGTCTATAATTTCCTGGGCTATCCCTATTCCCTTTCTCCAATCCTCTGGAACTTCTTCTGTCCCCTTGATGATGCAAAGATCATTGCCAGAGGCTCAGCAATCTCCTCCCTTGCCTCCCACAGTAGGTGACTTAACTTGAAGCTTTCCGAACACTCCAGCACATCCTCTTTCTTAATGTCTATATGCCCTAGCTTTTCAATCCACTGCAAGTTATCCCTACAATTGCCAAGGTCCTTTTCCGTAGTGAATACTGAAGCAAAGTATTCTTTAAGTACCTCCGCTACCTCCTTCGGTTCCATACACACTTTTCCACTGTTACACTTGATTGGTCCTATTCTGTCATGTCTTATCCTTTTGCTCTTCACGTATTTGTAGAATGCCTTGAGGTTTTTCCTTAATCCTCCTCTCTAAGGCCTTTTCATGGCTCTTTCTGGCTCTCCTTATTTTATTCTTAATCTCCTTCCTGCTAGCCTTATAATTTTCTAGATCTCTATCATTACCTAGTTTTTTGAACCTTTTGTAAGATTTCTCCTCTTCTTAATTAGCTTTTCAACAGCCTTTGTACACCATGGTTCCTCTACCCTACCATCTTTTCCCTGTCTCATCGGAACGTACCTTTGCAGAACGCCACGCAATTATCCCCTGAACATCTGCACATTGCTGTCGAACATTTCCCTGAGATATCTGCTCCCAATATATACTTCTAAGTTCCTGCCTGATAGCTTCATATTTCCTCTTACTCCAATTAAACATTTTCCTAACCTGTCTGCTGCTATCTCTCTCTCCAGTGCTGTGGTAAAGGAGATAGAATTGTGTGATCACTATCTTCAAAATGCTCTCCCTCTGAGAGACCTGACACCTGACCAAGTTCATTTCCCCATACCAGATCCTCTTGTAGGCCTATCTACATATTGTGTCAGGAAACCTTCCTGAACACACCTAACAAACTCCACCCCATCTACACCCCTTGCTCTAGGGAGATGCCAATCAATATTGGGGAAATTAAAATCTCTCATCACGACAAACTTTCTTAGAAAATTAGAGGACTATAGGTAACCCTAAGTAATTTCTAAAGTATGTACATGTTCGGCACAGCATTGTGGGCCAAAGGGCCTGTATTGTGCTGTAGGTTTTCTATGTTTCTATGCAACCCTGTTATTATTGCATCAATCCAGAATCTGTCTCCCTATCTGCTCCTTTATGTCCCTGTTACTATTGGGTGGTCTATAAAAAAGCACCCAGTAGAGTTATTAACCCCTTCCTGTTTCTAACTTTCACCCACAGGGACTCAGTAGACAATCCCTCCATGACTTCCTCCTTTTCTGCAGCCGTGTCACTATCTCTGATCAGTAGTGCCACGACCCCACTTGTTTTGCCCCCCCCCCGTCCTTTCTGAAACATCTAAAGCCTGGCACTCTAATTAGCCATTCCTGCCCCTGAGACATCCAAGTCTCTGTAATGGCCACAATATCATAGCTCCAAGCACTGATCCACGCTCTAAGCTTATCCGCTTTGTTTATGATACCCCTTGCATTAAAATAGACACGTCTCAAACCATCAGTCTGAGCATATCCCTTCGCTATCACCTGCCTATCTTCCCTCTCACACTGCCTATAAGCTTTCTCTATTTGTGAGCCAACCACCCCTTCCTCAGTCTCTTCAGTTCGGTTCCCACCCCGCAACAATTCTAGTTTAAACTTTCCCCAATAGCCTTAGCAAAACTCCCTGCCAGGTTGTTGGTCCCCCTCAGATTCAAGTGCAACCCATCCATGTTGTACAGGTCACGCCTGCCCCAAAAGAGGTCGCAATAATCCCTGTCCCCTGCTCCAGTCTTTCAGCCATATATTTATCCTCCACCTCACCCTATTCCTATACAGTACTTATTGTCACTTTATTTTGTTCTATTTCTTCTTGTAAAGTTTAATGGCAGTTGACAGACCAATGTGTGGGGCATTATCACCACTTACGGAGATGGAGAGTGGAGCAATGAGACAGGAAGTAGTGTCATGAGACCTCCCCCCCAAAAACTCAATTAATATCAAAAAATTCTAATGATTTTCAGATAATCAAGTATGCACTTACATACATCATGATGGCAGTGATATTCCAACAAACATTAGGCTGTGGCCTACTCAGGCTGTTCTGGGCTTCATGTCTATAGACTCACTTTCATTCTGAATGCTGTTGCTTGTTTTTACTGTTTGCACGATTTGTATTTTTTTCTCTCTCTCTCTCTGTTCATTGGATGTATGCTGGTCTCTTCTTTTAATGGGTTTTTTTGGGTTTCTTGTTTGTGGTTGCTGGTAAGGAGATGAATCTCAAGGTTGCATAATGTGTACATACTTTGATAATAAATGTACCTTGAACTTTGAACTTTCCGTGTTAAACTGTGTCTGTCCCAAATATCTCAATTTAGCAGTTGGATGTTTCCTTAGCACCTCATTCAACCAATGATCTCACTTTAAGGACTCTTTATCTTGTTATTTCATGTTCTCATTATTTATTGCTATTTATTTATATTTGCATTTGCACAGGTTGTTGTCTTCCGCACTCTGGTTGATCTTTCATTGATCCTTTTATTGTTACTAATCAACAGGTTTGCTGAGTATGCCTGCAGGAAAATGAATCTCAAGCTTGTATAAGGTGACATATGTGTACTTTGATAATAAAATTTACTTTGAACTTTGAATTTTGAAATGTTCCTTGGATAAATGCCTCTGTGGTCTGTTATACTGGACTGCACATATCTTTGAAGTTTAAAATTAGAGCAGTCCCTTATTAGTCTAATTAAGTTATGCAAAATGCATGAAATTCTTTAGAATTTGGACTTTGCCTGACACATATACTGTAATATGTCTTAAAATGTGCACTTCAATCTTCCTTAAAACTGGCTAGGAAAATTGTATTTTGTTCATAAATAAAAAATGTTACATATATTTAATTCATATTGGAAAATAATTATGCTTATCTACTTTTATGATTAGATGAGGTCTCAGGAAAAGAATTCTTTTTCCAACCATCCTTTTTACCATTAGGCCCAATTCATAAATCTAAATTCAATTACCTGAATGAAAGGCTAAGAGATAATTGACTGAAAGATGTCCTCAATTTTTGAAGACAGCTAAGTTTGATTGAATATACCTTATTGATATAATGACGAGTGGCTAAACTCAAAAGGAATAATTTTGTTCCTGTTTTCTGCACTTAGCTGTGTTGCTTTACTCCTATTCTACACCAGAAGGCATGGGATTTAATCCGGAATTCTCAATTTAGAAGATTAGTTTCCGTTTATGAACATAGATCCTCCAACCTGATGGCATGAACATTGACTTCTCAAACTTCCGCTAATGCCCCACCTCCCCCTCGTACCCTATCCGTTATTTGTTTATATACACACATTCTTTCTTTCTCTCTCCTTTTTCTCCCTCTGTCCCTCTGACTATACCCCTTGCCCATCCTCTGGGTTTTCCCCCCATCCCCCTTTTCCTTCTCCCTGGGCCTCCTGTCCCATGATCCTCTCATATCCCTTTTGCCAATCACCTGTCCAGCTCTTGGCTCCATCCCTCCCCCTCCTGTCTTCTCCTATCATTTTGGATCTCCCCCTCCCCCTCCCACTTTCAAATCTCTTACTAGCTCTTCCTTCAGTTAGTCCTGACGAAGGGTCTCGGCCCGAAACGTCGACTGTACCTCTTCCTAGAGATGCTGCCTGGCCTGCTGCGTTCACCAGCAACTTTGATGTGTGTTGCTTGAATTTCCAGCATCTGCAGAATTCCTGTTGTTCCCATCACCTCTGCTAGTTCCTACACTGTTAACCCAAATCAAAGTCCCATTCCACTGACCACCTCCCACTACATGATTAGCTGCAGTTCAAAAGCAATATCTGAAGTTCAGAAGTAAAAGATTCAAAGATTCAAAGTGCATTTATTATCAAATTATGTATGCAATATACAACCCTGAGATACATCTTTTCCACAGACAGTCATAAAACAAAAAAAAACCATGGAACCCATTCAAAGATAAAACATCAACCCCCACTCCCTGTGCAAAAAAAACCAAATGAGCTAAAAATACAGAAAATAAGAAAATACTGGTGATATTCTGCAGGTGAGGCATTTTCTGCACAAAGAAAAACAGTTCATTTCAAGTTCAAGTTTATTATCATCTAACTGTACATATATACAACTCAACGAAACAACTTTTCTCTGGGCAAACGGTGCACCCACAATACATATCATACACAGCACATAAAATAAAATACTACTACAAATAAATTAGTAAAATTTACTTCAAAATGCACAGGTAAACTGTAAATAGTGAACAGTTAACAGAAGAGTAAACAGTAAACAGCTGACTGTCCTAGTGACGAGACTTTGGTGGTGGCAGGGTATTCGTTAGTCTCACAGCCTGAGGGAAGAACTGTTACCCAGTCAGAAAGTCGTCATCCTAATGCTCCTATACCTCCTTCGTGAATTTAGTGGGTCAAAGACTGTGGGATGAGTGGTAGGCATCCTCAACACTGTTTTAGGCCTTTCGTATAAAACGCCTAACTATCCTCTATAGGACCTTGTGGACCGATGCCTTGCAGCTTCAGTGCCACACAATGATGCAGCCAGTCAGGACACTCAATGGTGCTCCTGTAGGAAGTTGATCTCACAGGTCAATGACTTTTCATTTCCTATTTTGCTCAGGCTAGTTGCTCTCTCACACTGACATATAATCAATCCTTATTGCATTCCTATCATCTGTTGGACATCCATAGGCATTCTAACCCAAACGTGCACGTGCTGTGCCTTACGTTTGGTCTATGCTGTGTGTTCTACACTACACCATGGGTATGTTGCACTGTGTATGTATTTTGCACATTTGTGTGTCATCCTATGCACGTGCTTTGCTGCACCACCTACAGCCCTGTGGAAAGGTCTTAGGTACCCTAGATTTTTTAAATGATTTCAGCCAATATTGCTTCCATAGAGCCCTGATCTCAACATCATCGAGGCTGCCTGGGATTACCTGGAGGGACAGAAGCAAGCGAGACAGCCTAAGTCTGCAGATGAACTGTGGTAAGTTCTCGAGGATGCTTGGAACAACCTACCAGCTGTTTTTCTTACAAATCTGCATAACAGTGTACCTAAGAGAATTGGTGCAGTTTTAAGGCAGAGGCTGGCCACAGCAAATATTGATTTGATTTGGTATTTTATAGTTTACTGCCCTTTATAGTAATTTTTCTGATATTTAGGAACTTTTCAGTTCATTATTTTGAAAGCATCTTCACTTTGCAGAATTTGTTTTCATGTGTCTAAGACGTTACTATATGCTGGACCATGCTCTATAATTGGTAATGATATAATCTATAAGTGTTTAATTATCCCAGGGTTATAATGAACCAACCTTCAAACAACTGATTTACTGTAACCCAACATTAATGCACATCCTCATCAACATCTGCCATTCACCCCTGTACTAGGGGAAAGTTACTGTGGCCAAGAAAGCTAACAAGGCAGATGTCATGGGATGTGATAAAAAAACTAGGGCATTGTAACGTGCAAAATTCACACAGGCAGCATCTGAGGATGGGATGGAGCCTAGGCCTTCAGCACTGAGGGACAGCAGCTCTGCTACGCACATCACTGTGCTGTCTGTGGCATTGTCTCGTTCAGAGTTCAAGTTGATCAATGGAGGAGGAATGTGAACAGAAGCTGATGATCAGTCATTATGTTATCTTGTCTTGTACTCGTAATGACACAGAAAGAGACCATTTGGCCCGAAACGTCGTCTATTATTCCTCTCCGTAGATGCTGCCTGGCCTGCTGAGCTCCTCCAGCATTTTGTGTGCTCCTCTGGATTTCCAGAATCTCTTGTGTTTACCTCTAAAAGGCGGCATCCATCATTAAGGCCCCTCACTGCTCAGGATATATGCTCTTCTCATTGCTACCATCAGAGTGGAGGTAGGGGAGCCTGAGGGCACACACTCAATGATTCTTCCCCTCTGCCATCAGATTTCTGAATGGGCAATGAACCCTTGAAGATAACCTTATTACTTTTTTTTTCTTTTTTGCACTACTTATTTATTTTACCGTAATTTACAGTTTTATATTATTATGCATTGCAATGTACTCTTGCCGTATAACAACATATTTCATGACATATGCCCATGATATTGAACCTGATTCTGATTCAGCTCATTGTATCCATAACAGCTCTCGGGGAAGCATCTCACTTGGACTGAAATGCACAGACTACACCTATGATCTGGATCAACCCCGAGGCATTCAGTGCAAGTAACCTCATGGCTGATTTCTACTCTCATTGCTCATGTAGCCGTATTTTTACCACATGTCATCTAAATTTTGACTGTAATTTCTTTTTTATCCTCGCAAGACAATTTTGCAAGTCAATGAAATCCCTTTAATGGAGTAAGCCGTCGCGATAAAACAGTGACAAATCATTTGCTGGCTTGTTTACAAACACTTAAAGCAAAGTTGTAAATCATATTGCATTGTTGTGTGACCAGCATGGGATATGATACATAGCTTTTCTCCCTGTGCAAACAACAAATGGTTTTCTAAACACTTATTTTATAAAGATATTGTCCTTTTTACTTAACTAGATATTTCTGAAATAGATTGCCCCAATATAAGTGAAACAATTGTCCTCATAGTACAGAGTTGGTCCTTTGTAAGTCAAGAACAGTCTCAGCTCCACCTACATGCTGACCCTTGCATTAAATGCCTCCAAAATTCAACTTCAATATTTATACAGATCTCTACACGTACAATTTGCAAATTTGAACTTGTGAGTTTCTTTTGACTAATACAGCAGATATACATAGCAGCTAGCCATTTACAGTGGTTAGTTATATTTATCAGTTAACATTTATATTTATCAGGAGCGTTGCACACACAGGGATCTTAGCATGGTCAGTCATCTGTCCAACAATCTCTTTGACCCCCTACCATCAGGCAGGAGGTACTGTCGCATTAGGACAACTGCTGTTAGGATGGGAAGCAGCTTCTCCTCCAGGCTGTGAGACTACTAAACTCCCTGCTACCACCCAGGTCTCATCGCTAGTTAAGTGCTAGTAGCATTATACTGTTTTCTTTTCGACCTGTGTCATAAATGCACCTTATTATTTGTTATCTTAATTGTGGTAATATTACTTTATGTGTTGTGTGTGAGTTATATGTGCTGAGTTGAGCACCTTGGTCCAGAGGAACATTGCTTCATTTGGCCACGTACATGAATATGGTTGAATGACAAGAAACTTAAACTTGAACTTGTAAGTTTGTACATCTTACATTAAGCACTCAAGAACATAAGAAATAGGAGCAGAAATAGGCCATCTGGCCTGTCAAGCCTGCTCCACCATTCCATAAGATCATGGCTGATCTGGCCGTGGACTCATCTCCACCTACCTGCCTTTTCCCCATAACCCTTAATTCTGCCTACTAGGCAAAAATCTATCCAACCTTGTCTTAAGTATATTTACTGAAGTAGCCTCCACTGCTTCATTGGGCAGAGAATTCCATAGATTCACTACTCTCTGGGAAAAGCAGTTCCTCCTCATTCTGTCCTAAATTTACTCCCCTGAATCTTGAGGCTACGTCCCCTAGTTCTAGTCTCACCTACCAGTGGAAAGAGCTTTCTTGTCGCTATCTTATCTATCCCTTTCATAATTTTATATGTTTCTATTTTAAGGTATAACACTGAAATCCCCAAGATGGTCTCTTGTTGGACCTTTGGCTTACACTGATTCTAGATGGGGAAGATGGGGACACGGTAATTTGCTCCAGCATTGCAGGCACAGATGGGTGGAGAGAGGAGAGCATGGAAAATGAATCAGAAAAGAGATTGAATAAAATATTGTAAAGACAGGAGGTCAGGCAGCATCTGTAGAAAGAGTTCGTGTTTCAGATTGAAGGATCTTTGGTATGAAAAATGAACTTTGTTTCTCTTTCCAGAGATGCTGCCTGACCTGCTGAATATTTCCAGCACATTTTTGATTCTCTCTCCACAGATGCTATCTGACCAGCAGCGAATTTGTAACATTCTCCGTTTTACTTACGTTTTCCAAAATCAGTAGTTTTAAATTTTCTGTTTGTTTTAGCTTTGCTACTGACTGTCGAATCCATGCTGCAGTTTCCAGCAATATTCAAGATTTGGTTCTTAAAAGATTTACAGGAAAAGTATTTACAACAAACTGCAGAGAGAATTGATGGAGCCACTCAAACTAGTCAAATCAGTGAAGAGAAACTGTTGCAATTGTGGCACTTATCTGATCAATGTACATTGATTTATTTCACTCCTTCTAGGACTAAACAGCCATCCCTGCTTAAAATTAAGGCAAAATTCTGCAAATCAGAAGTGAAAGCAGAAATTACTGGAAATACTCATCAAGTCAAAGTTTGAAATTCAAAAGCTCAGAGTAAATTTATTATAACAGTACATAAATGTCACCATATACTACCCTGATTTTCATTTTCTTGTGGGCATTCACAGCAAATACAAAGGTACACAATAGACTCAATGAAAAAATGCATGTGACGAAGACAAACTACCCATGTGCAAAAGACAACGAATTGTGCAACACACAAAAAAGGGGAAAATAAATTAATAAATACACAATAAATATAAAGAACATGAGTTTTAGAGTCCTTTAAAGTGAGACGATAATTGTGGAATCAGTTCAGTGTTGGGTGAATGAAGTTATCTCCTCTTGTTCAACAGTCTGGTGATTGAGGAAGCTGGTAGTGTGGGACCTGAAGCTCCTTTACCTCCTTCCTGATGACAGCTGTGAGAAGAGGACATGACCTGGATGGTCAGGCAGCATTTCAAGAGAGAGAAACAGAACTAGTGTTCTAGATCTACAACCTTTCATCAGACCTTGTTCCTAACAAAAGGTTATTAATCTGAAGCAACAGCCTAAACATAGTGGTCCTCCAAAAAGAAAAAGACGTATCAGACAGTTTGGAGTATTGGTATATTTTCTGTGAGCAACAGAAACAGCTTGTGTTAAATAACTTTGGCTTCTCTTTCCACCCAAGCAACATATCTTCTGGTGTTCCTCCAAGACACAGTCCTTGGCTCTTGCCTTGTTCACATCTACAGGCTGTCTTTCATCTTTTGAAAACCCATCAGTTTGCTCATGTCCCCTAACAACACTCAGTCCTACCACAGCATTATCTCTTTCAACCCCTCCAAATTGTCAACTTACTTATCAGGCACCCAGTGTTGGACGTGATGGAATTTCCCCTAACCTGAACGTTGGCAAAATTAGGTCATTGTCTTCAATACTTCGCCAGTTGTCCAAGATGAAAATAGATTCTTTGTAAACTTGGAACCAGATGCATTTGTGATTTTACTTTTGGACCACATATCTCATCGGTGCATCTAAATATTTTCATGATGGTTCCCAGTTTCACCCCACCACAGCACATCTGCAACTATGGCTGAAGCTTTTAACCATGCATCCTTTGTACTTCAGGATTGCCACCCCGCCAACCATCTGATCCCCTTTGCTTTGCTCTCTCTCTCTTCAACATGCTCCTTAAGAACAAACTTAATCTCATTTGCCCCAAATGTGACACAGTATCAAATTTGGCTTGCTATATTTCCTGTGACAATCTTTGGTACATGCATGGTCAACAGTCTCATCTTATACAGAATAAACCTGTATATTAAAAGAAGTTTGGGAATCCTACAGTACATATTTTTGATATAATACGAGGATTTTCCCCATTTAGCCAACAGAGAATTTGGTCTGCAGGGCTGGGAGTTGCCAGGCAAGTTAAAAATACTGTAAAAAGAATGCCACAGTTCATTTTATAATGTGATATATGGGTTGTGGGGTGGAGATACGTCTCTACTAAGGAGGTGTAAGGCTCTCCTTCCCTCCACCGGCCTGTAGGTGACCCTTGAGCAAGGTGTAGCACCTCCTTAGCCCCCCTGATCAGGGTCACAGGAAGCCATGGGAGCAGGGGTGGTGGATGGTCATATAAGCAGCCGGTGCATATCACAAGCCCTGGTTATGCAACCACTGACACCAGGTAGACAGTCTCTGAAGAGTATTGGTAATGGCTGTGGTCATTCATTTTCAAAGACACAGTGCTGACGAAGGCAATGGCAAACCACTTCTGTAGAAAAATTTGCCAAGAACAACCATAATTGCCCACGTCATATGACAAAGCACGTAATGATGATTCTATATACTGTATCTCTGGTGGTTTGCACGTTCAGTAAAATAGCTTATTTGTATGGTGCAAGGATTTAAGAGTAGACCAGAAGTAGGGTATCTAAAATTTCCTAAATGATTAATATTATTACAGCCTCATCAACCTGGAGAAATCCTTGACTACAAATTATATCCCTGGTTCTCTGTGCCTGATGCTCTTGCTCATCTTATCAACATCTCTTCACTAGTGCTGGTATCAAGAGATGTCCGAGGTAAAAGGTTAAGGGGGCTGGGAAGAAATTGAGGATCAGAAGGTTCATGAAGAGACTGGACATTGGAAAAGTGTAGTGAGATCAGGGACGGGGAAGGCTGAGAAGTGACTGGAGATGGAGAGGCTTGTACAGAATGTGGAGGGAGAGAGGATTCAGGAGGGATTGAAGAGGAGGAGGGCTGGGAGAAACTGGAGATAGAGAAGGTTGGCGTGAGAATGGGTAAATGGCAGAGCTGAAACAGAGAGCAGGAGATGAGGAGATACTGGAGGTTCTGGAGAGAAAGAGAGACAACAAAGGTCAGGAAGTCTAGGGAGGTTGAAACATTACTTTCACGTTGCAAGATTGCAGCTGCTGTCATTCAATCCACCGACCACTCACTCATAGTCATAGTCATAGTCATATTTTATTGATCCTGGGGGAAATTGGTTTTCATTACAGTTGCACAGTAAATAATAAACAGTAATGAAACCATAAATAGTTAAATAGTAATACATAAATTATGTCAGTAAATTATGAAATAAGTCCAGGACCAGCCTATTGGCTCAGGGTGTCTGACCCTCCAAGAGAGGAGTTGTCAAGTTTGGTGGCCACAGGCAGGAATGACTTCCTATGGCGCTTTGTGTTGCATCTCAGTGGAATGAGTCTCTGGCTGAATGTAATCCTGTGCCCAACCAGTACATTATGTAGTGGATGGGAGACATTGTCCAAGATGGCATGCAACTTAGACAGCATTCTCTTTTGTTTTGAATTCCATTAATGGAATGGCCAGGAGATAATTTTGGCTCATTCAGTCTTGTGGGAGTTCAAATGAACAGTGAGTTCCCTGGACAAACCATGCAAGGTGTACTGGGCATATGGCCACAGGAGGACACCTCACTTGGAGTACTGTGGGCAGTTTTGGTCTCCTTATTTAGGAAAGGATGTGCTGACGTTGGAGAGGGTACAGAGAAGATTCACTAGAATGATTCTGGGAATGAGAGGGTTAACATATGAGGAAAGTTTGTCCGCTCTTGG
The DNA here is from genome assembly GCF_963921235.1 of Mobula hypostoma. Taxonomy (NCBI): domain Eukaryota; kingdom Metazoa; phylum Chordata; class Chondrichthyes; order Myliobatiformes; family Myliobatidae; genus Mobula; species Mobula hypostoma. The sequence goes on from NC_086097.1 coordinate 11,663,837, forward strand.
ACTGTATTCCTTGGAGTTTAGAAGAATGAGGGGAGACCTCATAGAAACATTTCGAATGTTGAAAGGCATAGAGTGGATGTGGCAAAGTTGCTTCCCATAATGGGGGAGTCTAGTATGAGAGGGCATGACTTAAGGATTGAAGGGCACCCATTCAGAACAGAAATGCGAAGACATTTTTTTAGTCAGAGGGTGGTGAATCTATGGAATTTGTTGCCACGGGCAGCAATGGAGGCCAAGTCATTGGGTGTATTTAAGATAGAGATTGATAGGTATCTGAGTAGCCAGGGCATCAAAGGTTATGGTGAGAAGGTGGGGGAGTGGGACTAAATGGGAGAATGGATCAGCTCATGATAAAATGACGGAGCAGACTCGATGGGCCGAATGGCCGACTTCTGCTCCTTTGTCTTACGGTCTTATGGTCTTACGGACATCTCAACAAGTCCCAATAACTGAAAATGGCCATAAGTTTTTACAAAGTACTAATAGAGTCATAGAGTCGTGGAGTCATACAACACAGAATCATGCCATACAGACCATCTAGTCCATGCCAAACCATTTAAGCTGCCTATTCCCATTGACCTGAACTGACACCATAGCCCCCCATACCCCTACCAACCATGTACCCATCCAATCTTCTTTTAAATGTTGAAATCAAGCTCACATGCACCACTTGCACTGTCAGCTCGTTCCACACTCTCACCATCCTCTGAGTGAAGAAGCTTCCCCTCATGTTCCACTTAAACTTTTCACCTTTCACCCTCAACCCATGACCCACCCAACCTTTGGAAGATCAGCCCAATCAACAGTTGCTTGTACAATGTGTTTTATAGGATTGCTTTTATATTTATATTTATTGTGTGTTTTATTTTTCCTGCATCGGATCCAGAGTAGCAATCATTTCATTTTATTTTACAACTGAATACTGAAGAATGACAGTAAACAATCTTGAATTAGAACAGAGACACAACAGACTAAAACCCTGTCCACAGCAAGTCCCAGCCATAATCTATTGCTTTTTCTTGAGATACTGTACACCATCAATCATATTTCAGGGATTTTACTGTGTTGAAAAAATTGTATATAAATGTGCTTATAAATCAGGGATAGTAGTAGTGAGATCACTCAAGTGGGTAAGATGTTCTCCTAAGGGGCTGACAATTGGTGGGTCCTCAGGTGGCTTTAGAGGCCCATTCTGCATCCACTTTGGGCGGGATTGAAGCCAGAGAGCAAAAAACACTCTGGTATTTTAAGTGCCAAACTACATTAAAGATTAAGGTGTTGTGGCTGAGGGCAATGATTGAACCAGTTTTCAGCTCATTGTTTCATGAAGCTTTACTCACCTCAGCACTGAAATGACTATGTGGCTGTGGCCTGCAGCCATCGGCACTCCCCTCATCACTAAACTGATTCTGTGGTTGTGGACTCACCTTCAGAGTCTCTGTGGTTCATGTTCTGTGAGTTATTTGTTTACTTTTTTTATTGGTTCGCATGATTTGTTCATTTTTTTGAACACTGGATGTTTGTTGGTATTTGTAGTGTGTGTTTTTTTCATGGAGTATTTTGTGTCTCTTTGTTTTGGACTGCCTGCAAGAAGATGAATCTCAAGGGTTTGATCAGAATCAGAATCAGGTTTATTATCACTGGCACGTGACGTGAAATTTGTTACCTTAGTAGCAGCAGTTCAAAGCAATACATAATATAGAGAGAAAAAGAATAAGTAATAGTAAATAAATCAATTACAGTATACGCATGTTGAATAGATTAAAAAACGTGCAAAAACAGAAATACTGTATATTAAAAAAAATGAGGTAGTGTCCAAGGATTCAATGTCCATTTAGGAATTGGATGGCAGAGGGGAAGAAGCTGTTCCTGAATCGCTGAGCGTGTGCCTTCAGGCTTCTGTACCTCCTACCTGATGGTAACAGTGAGAAAAGGGCATGCCCTGGGTGACCTCAGGGACACTGCCTTTCTGAAACACCGCTTCCTGAAGATGTCCTGGGTAATTTATAGGCTAGTACCCAAGATGGAGCTGACTAGATTTACAACCCTCTGCAGTTACTTTCGGTCCTGTGCAGTAGCCCCTCCATACCAGACAGTGATGCAGCCTGTCAGAAAGTTCTCCACAGTACAATCATAGAAGTTTTTGAGTGTATTTGTTGACATGCCAAATCGCTTCAAACTCCTAATGAAGTACAGCCACTGATCTGTCTTCTTTAGAACTACATTGATATGTTGGGACCAGATTAGATCCTCAGAGATCTTGACACCCAGGAACTTGAAGCTGTTCACTCTCTCCACTTCTGATCCCTCTGTGAGGATTGGTATGTGTTCCTTCGTCTTACCCTTCCTGAAGTCCACAATTAGATCTTTCATCTTATTAACGTTGAGTGCCAGGTTGTTGCTGCGACACCACTCCACTAGTTGGCATATCTCACTCCTGTACGCCCTCTCTTCACCACCTGAGATTCTACCAACAATGGTTGTATCGTCAGCAAATTCATAGATGGCATTTGAGCAATGCCTAGCCACACAGTCATGTGTATATAGAGAGTAGAGCAGTGGGCTAAGCACACACCCCTGAGGTGTGCCAGTGTTGATTGTCAGCGAGGGGGAGATGTTATCACTATTCTACACAGATTGTGGTCTTCTGGTTAGGAAGTCGAGGATCCAATTGCAGAGGGAGGTACAGGGCTCCAGGCTCTGCAACTTCTCAATCAGTATTGTGAGAATGGCGGTATTAAATGCTGAGCTATAGAAGCTGAACAGTGAGATGGATGTTTGTGTTGTCCAGGTGGTCTAAAGCCGTGTGGAGACACATTGAGATGCGTCTGCCTTTGACCTATTGTGGTGATAGGCAAATTGCAATGGGTCCAGGTCCTTGCTGAGGCAATTCAGTCTAGTCATGACTAACCTCTCAAAGCACTTCATCACTGTAGATATGTGTGCTACTGGGCGATAGTCATTAAGGCAGCTCACGTTGTTCTTCTTAGGCACTGGTATAATTGTTGCCTTTTTGAAGCAAGAGGGAACTTCCGCCAGTAGCAGTGAGAGGTTGAAAATGTCCTTGAATACTCCCGCTAGTTGGTTGGCACTTAGCCTTAGCAGATACTCCATCTGGACCTACCACTTTGCGATAATAAATTTAGTTTTAACTTTGAACATATTTGAATTCTATTTGAAATGGTGAGATTGTAGGAACCAACCCAACAGCAAACTGAGTGGTCAATTATGACTGAAATAGGAAATGTGTTTCAGCAGAATTGTACCAACGTATATATTTGGGCTGATAAAGGGAAAGAGTCACTATTCCATGCATCTATAATCATGTAAAGGAATTAAAAAAATGTCTGAATAAGTGTTAGGAACGGGTTTGCTTTAGGTTGCAAGTTGACCAGAATCAATCTGTTTTAAATGTTGCCAGTAGAAATAATTTTCAAAATGTACCACCATGTGAGTTATTAGGAATCCACTGTGCAGGCAACAGCTACCATAGTGTGGTAAATAAAGAGAGCAAACAGCACCTTCTATTGGAGAGAGGCAGAATTGCAGCCTCCTGGCAGATGGATCAGCAAAACCAAGGCTCTGTTGTCTCATTTGCTTTTGTGTCCATCCGCACCTCTGAGATGTCAGTTAGATCCCACTACTCTTGAAACTCTGTCAAGTGCTCCAACACTGGGCTTATTCACCTGTGAAAACGTTATTTCACCAAGAGAGAAAATTAACAGCAGCTTTTTTTTTCCCTTCACTGATCATTGCTTGTGTCCTTTTTGAACTTAATTTTTGCCAGAAGTCATTGTAATTTGGTGACTATTTGTCACTGTCACTCTCGACGTGTTCTACTGCTCTGCAAGGTTCCGCCTTCTTGACAAGAGCAGACGTTCAGAAGAGGGAAGTCTGAGTAATGAGAAATGAATAAAAGACCATGACTGTCTTTTTTTACCCCAATTTATGTTTTTTTTGTTCTTGAACAATGATGATCAATTAATCTCTAATTTAAAAAAAATGTATTATCTCATAGGATAATTTGAAAAGTCATGTTCTACAATTTTAAATTCCCCACTTTAGTTCTAAAATGAGATTCTAATACATGCTATAGATTATTAAAATGGAAAAGAGCTAATATCTAACATCATGGGTAACAGATACTATATATCAAATCAAAATATAGATAGACTTTCAAAAAGATTTGTTTCCATTGATCTTTCGGTTGTTATTTATATTGGTTTAGTTTTGGATAATTTGTTGTTTTTTTGTATATTAGTAATGAGATAAAAAGTATGGAAATGCTTCTTAATAAATTGTACTCTTCCCTTCTTAATTTCTAAAGTCAATAATTGGATAATTATAAGGTGCATCTGGAACGAAGCACAGGGAAATGCAAATTGTCATGTGGTAAATTCCAGCAGGTTTTACTACGAGAAACTCCCTACTTTGAATTCTTTACTGCTGAAATATTACACTTTATTAAAATATGATTTCTGTTGCCCTGGTTGTCAGGATATCAGCAATTTACACATCCAAGAAGACATGGCATGGAGCCACTTTCACAGGAATCCAAAGCATAGGCGGAAGCAAGGAATTGGCGGAATTTCCACAGCAGCAAGTTACGGATTGTTTTGATCCTGTTTGTTACCTATTCGAACATTCAGTGTTGCAATGGTGAAAGCGATGACGACCTTTGTTGCTTGTGTCCTCTTTGTAGGGTTAAACTAGATGAAATTGGGCAGGAATTTGTGTCCCCGTACACAGAGATTCCTTATCAAGTTGAATGTGTCAATCTGATTAGGTTTCTTTCCCCCATTGATAATGCCCTTACTTCCCCCCAACCAACAAATGCAATGTTCCATGACTATAAGCTGCTCCATCCTGTGGGTTAACTGAGAACTGACATGGCCAATGAAACAATTTGCTACTAATATTTCGTCATTATATCCCAATTAACCTTGAAAATCCCCGTTTTGCAATGAATTCCTGCCCAGGGGCTGCCCCACAGGCAGAAAACAAAGGAAATACAGCTCAAACTAGTAAGGCATATTCTTTACCATTGAGATTCTTTTGGTTGATCCTGCTGTTAATTCCCAAATATTTGACCATATTTTCTTTGGGAGTGGTTATAAAGAGCACACCGAAGAGGGACTCCAGAGATGAATACTGTATATGAAGCTCCTTTATGTTAAATGGCTGCCTTTAAATGGGTTTCTTTTATTATACTTCATTGAGATAGCTAGTTGCAGGAGGAGATGGGAGCAGGTTACCACAGGTGTAGCCTACTTTCTCCTTCCTCTCCCAGGGATGAGATCCTTAGAGCTTCTGTTGGCTTTTCTGTAGCTTTGGGTTTTTATGTGTTGGGGTTGCTAGCCCCATTCCCATTCCTCCTCTTTTCACAGCCTGGATTTGGACTGTCAATGGCGGGGTTAACTAATCTACCCACCTGCTTATTTTTGGGATGTTGGAGGAAATTAGAGAACTTGTGGGAAACTCCACACAGACATCACCAGAGGTCAGGATTCAACCCAAGCTGCTGGAGATGGAGGCAGCTGCTCTAGTTAAAGGGCCATTAAAGTATATGGAGCATTTGATGGCTCTAGGCCTGTACTCCCTGGAATTTAGAGGAATAAGGGGAGAACTCGCTGAAACCTTTTCAAAATTGAAAGGCCTAGATTGAGTGGACATGGAGAGGATGTTTCCTCCAGTGAGTGAATCTAAGACCAGAGGGCACAGGCTCAGAGCAGAGGGATGTCTATTTATAACAGAGATGAGAAGGATTTTCTTTAGCCAGTAGATAGTGAATCTGTGGAAATTATTGCCACAGACACCTGTGGAGGCCAAGTCATTGAATATATTTAAAGCAGAGGTTCGTAGGTACTTGGTTAGGGCATCAGGGGTTATGGGAACAAGGCAGGAGGCTTGGTTTGAGAAGGATAATGCAGTATATCAGCCATAACAGAATAGTGGAGCAGACTCCATGGGCCAAGTGGAATTCTGCTCCTATGCTCTATCATCTATGGTCTACATAATAAAGTCACAAAAGTAGTGTGCATACAGACCTATCAAGAACTTTTCCAGTGATACATTGGCATACAGATCAAGAACAGGTAGGGATCTAGTGAGATCAGGTTAGAAGTTATTGTAACAGTCATGGATGTTGTTAACCACCATAGAGAATGTACACAGAAGCATTGGAAAGAGTGCAGAATTGATTACTAGGGGGATTCTAGAACTGCAAAGATACTTTGCTATATGGCCAGATTAAGAATCATTTCTCTTGGTAAGTTTGAGAGTTGATTACAGGTTTATAAAATAATGAAACCTATAAACCTTATTTTTCATTAAACCTATAAACCTTAGTTTTCATTAAAACAAAGTGCAAAAAGTAACAGCCAACCAAAAAAAAAGAGTCCATGAGAAATCAAGTAAGAAATTCAATTAAAAAAAATCAGAATCAGGTTTAATATCACTGGCATATGTTGTGAAATTTGTGGCTTTGCATCACCAGAACATTGCAACACATAATAATAAAAAAACTTAGAAATTACAATAAGAAATATATGTAGATATACATTAAATATTTCATATAGAATAAAGTTACATTAAATAAGTAGTGCAAATGGAGCATAAGAAAATACTGAGGTAGTGTACATGGGTTCATTGCCCATTCAGAAATCTGATGGTGGAGGGGAAGAAGCTGTTCCTAAACGATTGCTTGTGTATCTTCAGCCTCCTGTACCTCCTCCTTGAAGGTAGCAATGAGAAGAGGCCATGTTCCTGGCTGATGGGGGCATTAATGCTGGATGCCACCTCTTTGAGACGTTACTTTTTGAGGTGAAGACAAGAAATGATAGAGCTGACTGACTTTACAACTTTCTGCAGCTTTTTATGAAAGGAGAGATGAGAATATGTTTAGGCCTGAAACCTATGTCTGACTTAAATGTTCTGTATTCTAGAAATTTGATCGATTAGCACCTATGGATAAGAACATTTTACCCTGTGGTAGATCATTTCTCGGTAAAATGGCATCTTCAGTAATGTGCAGGTGCAGCATGTAGTGTTTCCACCCCTCAGCTTCAGAGACCGCTGTCTGATCCCGACCTTATTGGTTCATTGGCGAGACTGACAGTGAGGGGGGTTGCTTGTTGCAAGGATCAAACCCTCATGCCAAGGCATCGCTGTTCCTCCACTCAAGGAAGGAGGTGCCGGAGGTGGTGTGGGGAAGAGCAGAGGCATAGCGGGTGCATTTGAATACGTGCTGGGATGGGGTCTGCCCCTTCCATCAGTGTTGCCCTCTAGTATTCATTCAGCTGAAGACAAGCCAGATTGCGTTAATTTGCGGATGCACTAGCACATGATGAGGAACAGCTGCGTGCTTGTTCATTATGAAACATGGATGCAGGTAAACATCCCACGCACCATCAATCTTTAGGCCATGCCTCTCAGGGATTTGGGCTACATTATTTTTCTGTGATTGTATGTTTTTCTGTTCTTGCAACTACTATATATGCACAATACTGTACATGCTAAGGGTGGTGTGCTGTATACAGGTGGCCTCCGTTTTCCGAACGTTCGCTTTACGACATCTCGCTGTTATGAAAGGCCTACATTAGTTACCTGCTTTCGCTAACAGAAGGTGTTTTCACTGTTACAAAAAAAAGGCAGCGTGTGCGCGAACAGCCCCAGAACTGCATTCTAGTCGGCATTGCTTAAACACATGCTTTATCTCGATTTATTTTGTGCATCCATTAGCAAAATGAGTTCTAAGGTATTGGAACAGCCTAAAAGAGCTCGTAAGGGTGTTACACTTTGTGTAAAACTAGACATAATTAAGCATTTCGATTGTGGTGAACGAAGTAAGGACACGGTCCGCGCGTTGAACTTGCCTGTATCCACCATTCGCACTATTTATACGCAGAGAGAAAGAATTTTGAAAGCTGCTGATGTTAGTGTTGGTTCTGCTCGTTGCAAAGTGGTCTCTCTTAGTCAGCATCCAATAATGGATAAAATGGAAAGGCTATTGCTTGAGTGGATTGATGGGTGTACAAACTCTGGTGTTCCATTAAGTTTTCTTATACTTAAGGAGAAATCAGTTAGTCTTTTTAATAAGCTGAAACAGAAAGCACTGGACGATGATGATGAAAGTGTTGCAAAAGTGGAATTTAAAGGTAGTCATGGGTGGTTTGATCGGTTTCTGAGGCGAGGGCAGCTTTATAGTTTAAGCAGTGGTCCCCAACCTCCAGGCCGTGGACCGATACTTTGCCGCAAAGAATGCAGGGGTGCAGCGGTAGTTGGAATGCACCCAGCACATCTTTAAGAAAAGCCGAAATAAACAAGTTAATTAGGTGCCACCCGGCACGTAAATGTCGGCCCAGATCAGAGGCGATTGCCGATTGCGTCAGGTGGTTATTCGTATAAGCAAGTGTTTAACTGTGACGAAACTGCAATTTATTGGAGTCTTTCCACTCCAGTGAGTGAAACTACACTGAAAATACATTATTTCTACTTTATATAGGCTGTGTATTTTTATGTGTTATTTGGTATGATTTGGCAGCTTCATAGCTTAAAGGTTACTAGAGAGAATGTTTCTGCCGAGAGTGCTTCCGCAAGATTTTTGCTGCGCTAGATGGTGCTGCTGAAAAGTATTTCTACTTTATACAGACTGTGTATTTATCATATCATTCCTGCTTTTACTATATGTTACTGTTATTATGGGTTTTATGAGTTACTTGGCATGATTTTGTAGGTTATTTTTTGGGTCTGGGAACACTCAAAAAAATTTCCCATATTAATAAATGGTAATTGCTTATTCACTTTACAACATTCCAGCTTACGAACCATTTCATAGGAACACTCTACCTTTGGATAGCAGGGGAAACCTGTATAACTGCTTTTTTTGCACCTTAGCCCTGGAGAAACAGTGTTTCGTTTAGCTATATACATGTGTATGGTTGAATCACAATTAAACAAACTTTCATTTAGAGTTTGCACATTTTATCTGTGACTCTGTAGGTTCTCTCCAAGTGACCTAGTTTCCTCCCACAGCCACTCAAATTTTAGACGATTACCTGGCTTCTGCTTCAGATGCTGATGGAAAATGAGTCAAAAGGGAGTAAATGGCAATGTGATTTAAGCTTCGAAGTTTGGGGAATATGGAGTTTGCGACTGCCTGACCTGCTGCGTTCTTCCCCCATTTTGTGTGTCACTCTGGATTTCCAAAACCTGCAGAATTTCTTGTGCTTACAATTATTTTTCATGTTGAGACAAATCTGTTATGGATCTCCTGTCACCGTGTGTTTACCTTGGCAACAGATGAAGTTGACAATATGCTTTTCTTCTGGTAAAATGGCCAGCAATCAAACTACCTAGAACACTGAGAGGATAGATCTTAGAATATAGCACAGCACAGTTGGGTTGAGATATTCCCCAATCTTGGCAACTCATTTGGAAACATTACATCACCATACAAGGGGGCATCATCAGTGCTCTGCTAATTTGTGGTGTGTCCTCCGAATGCTTGGCCTTTATATACTTATCAACCAGCTGACTGGTCATCATTGCGGATACTCAATTGTGATGTAGGCGTGAGATTTCATTGCCGATTGGTTACGTGGTGAACTCCATGCATAGGACAGTACAGGACAGGAACAGGCCCTTCAGCCCACAATGTTGTGCCAAACCAATTAAATTAGTCATCAAATAGCCAACTAAACTAATCCCTCCTGCCTGCACAGTATCCATATCCTTTCATTTCCTTCACATTCATGTGCCTATCTAGAAATCTCTTGAAGTCTCTAATGTATCAGCCTCTACCACCACCCCTGGCAGTGCATTCCAGGCACCCACCACTCTAAAATACTTGCCTCTCACACCTCCTTTGAAATTACCCCATCCCAGCAGGATATTTAATACTCATAAGCCACTGATAACAAGTCATTAGCCATGGATTGAACAAAAAGGAAAATATACCAGAAACTGACTTGTCTGCTAAAAGTGTAAAGGGTCAGTTTGAAACGAAGCAAATGATGAGGTTTGGGATGAGATTGCTCTGAAGACAGGAGCAGGAATCACTTAGTGATGTGTCGTAGATCCTGCTGGAGTACTGAGAGATGCATTGTTTCTATTCCAACTGCCAGCTCTCTGAAAAGGCACACACAAAAAAAATCAGAAACAATTCTGTCAATTGTATTTTGTCTCTGGGTGGCTGACTAAGAACTTCAAAGCAAAAAAACAAGTTACATTTCTCAGCCTATGAAGGATTATTCTAAACTGAGTGAGAAAGCAGACAAAATGATCAGATGTTATATGTAATGAAATATCTCTGTACTTTATTAGCAAAATTTGTGGTAAATATACACTAGGTTGTATTGATTTTCTTGTTTATTAACCATAAGAAAGAATGCCATAGTGCTTTTGTGATTGGCTATCGAATCCAGTCATTACCCACGGATTGCTTCAGATGCAATAACTGCAACCAGACAAATGCAAGATTAGTTCATACTGTATATAAACACCCTCCGGCCAATTTCTCCCTGAGTACTAAGCCTTGCTCAAGTTTCCATTCCATGTCATGACCTCAGTCAGCTTAATGAGCATTTTGTACAGCCTTGATAGAATATTAACAATCAAGTCAATAACCTGAGTCCTCCAAATCAAATCCAGCTCTATCCTCAGCTTCACCTAGAAATTCATCTCCTGCCAGTTGCGGTGAAAGTGTAAATTACTAATAACAGTAAACTTGTTTTCTCTCTTCGCCAAATGAAAAACCTTGGACCTGAAACATTATCTATGTTTCATGAACCATCTATCAGCTTCTAGCTTCTCTTCCTTCCCCTCCCCCCTACATTTTTATTCTGGCATCTTACCCTTCCTTTCCAGTCCTGAGGAAAGGTCATGGCCCGAAACATTGACTGTTCATTCACTTCCATAGATTGTGGCCTGACCTGCTGAGTTCCCCCTGCATTTTGCACTGTATGTGTTGACACGAAATATAAACTGTTTCCTTGTGTAAAGATGTTTTGGACTTGCTGAGTTTTTCTGCTTTCAGAATAAAATAAAAAATAAAGATTAGCTTTAATTGTCACATGTACATTGAGATATACAGCAAAATGTATTATTTGTGTCAAATCAAATCAGCAAAAATTGTGCTGGGGTATGATTCTGTTCCAAATCTCACTAATCCTAACCACAACTACATGAAATGAATGTCATAGGACAGCAGGGACCCCACCACCCAGGCCGTGCTCTCTTCTTGCTGCTGTCATCTGGTAGAAGGTACAAGAACCTCATGACTAGCACCACCATGTTAAGAACAATTACTACCCCTCAACCATCAGGCTCTTGAATAAACGGAATAATTACACTTAGGAGAGGTGATTGATAAGTTCGTGGCCTATGGTAGAAGGACTCAATTTTAGAAAACCGAGCACATTTATTTTTCAACATAGTCCCCTCCTACATGTGCACACTTAGTCCAGCAGTTGTGGAGCATGCGGATCCCTTCTTTGTAGATGTGGTCTGCAGCAGGGGTGATTGATAAGTTCATGGCCTTGGGTAGAAGGAGATGAGTTATACAGCTCTCGTTACATGCACATGCAGTTCAACTGAGTGAAAATGCAGAAAGTTTGAAGTTAATAACTCATCTCCTTCTACTGTAGGCCACGAACTTATCAATCACCCCTCGTACTTGTGTCATTATCAAAATGTTCCTACAACCAGTTATCTCACTTTAAGTACTCTATCTCATGTTCTCATTATTTATTACTAATTATTTATATTTGCATTTGCACAGTTTGTTGTCTCCTGCACTCTGGCTGTTCTTTCATTGATCCTGTTATAGTTACTATTCTATAGATTTGGCAAGTATGCCCACAAGAAAATGAATCTCAGGGGTTGTACATAGTGACATATGCACTTTGATAATAAAATTTACTTTGAACTTTGGAATGTGGGGTGAAACCAGAGAACCCAGAGGAAACCCACGCAAACAATATTTTATATACAGCAGTGCAAAATGAACCCCGATCTTATAGCTAGCACTGTGAGAACATTATGCTAACCAGTGCACAACTATGCTGCCCAGAAAACTACACTGAAATTCATCTCATGCTGACTCACAGGGAAATACACTGGTAATATTATATAGCTTGTAACATAAGGGGAAGGTATGACCTGAACAAGGATGGGTTACACCTGAACCCAATGAGAACCAACATCCTTGTGGGTAGGTTTCCTAGATCTGTTGGGGTGGGATTTAACTAAGTTGGCAGGGAGAGGGTACAAGAGTGTTATACTGAGGATGGGGCGGTTAGTATACAAGTCAATGCAGTGTGTAGTGGGACTCAGAGGAAGGACAGACAGATGATAGGGTAAAATTGTTGTCAGTGGGGTGAGGGGAAGTGTACCATGGGGGGGAAAAAATCAAAAAGGGTGATGAATACAGGGCTGAAGGTGTTATATTTGAATGCATGCAGTATACAGAATAGGGTAGATGATCTTGTAGCGCAAGTTAAAGATTAACAGGTATGTTGTTTTGGGCATCACTGAGGTGTAGCTGAAAGAATGTCAGGGGGAGCGTAACATCCAAGGATACACTTTCTATCAAAAGGATAGACTGGTAGGCAGAGAGGGTAGGGTGGCTTTTTGGTAAAAAATGAAATTAAATCCTTAAAAGGAGGTGACACGTGATCAGAAGATGTTGAATCTTGGTCAGTAGCTAAGAAACTGCAAGGGTACAAAGACCCTGATGGAAGTTACATGCAGGCCCCTGAACAGTAGGCAGGCTATGGGAAATTAATTTCAATGAAAATAGAAAAGGCATGTAATAATGGGAAATATTATGATAGTCATGGGTGATTTCAATATGCAGGTGGATTGGGAAAATTTGGTTGGTGCTGAATCCGGAGAGAGAGAAATTGTCGAATGCCTGCATGATGGCTTTTTAGAGCAGGTTGTATTTGAGCGTACTAAGGAAAAGGCAATTCTGGATTAGGTGTTGTGTAATGAAGCAGATTTAATTAAAGAGCTTAAGATAAAGGAACCCTTGCGAGGCATTTATCTTAATAAGATAGATTCACTCTGCAGTTTGAGGGGAGAAAGATAAAGTTAGTCTTATCAGTATTATAGTGGAGTAAGGGGAATTACACAGGCATGAGAAAGTTGCTAGGAAGGGGAAACTAGCAGGGATGACAGTAGAACAGCAATATCTGGAGTTTCTGTCAGCAAATCGGAAGAATGATAGAAACATTCCAAAGATGAAAATGTATTCTAAAGGGAGGATGAGGCAACTGTGGGTGACAAGGGAAGTCAAAGACAGCATAAAAACTAAAGAGAGGGCATAAATAGTGGGAAGTTAGAGGATTGGGAAGCTTTTAAAAACCGGAAGGTAACTAAAAACCATAAGTAGAGAAAAGATGAAATATGAAGATAAACTAGCCAAAAAATATCAAAAAGGTTGCCTAAATTTTTTTCCCCCCCGGAGATACAAAGAGTAAAAGAGGTGAGAGTGGATATTGGACCATTGGAAAATGATGCTGGAGAGGTAGTAATGGGGCGGGGGGGGGGGGGAAGAGACAAAGAAATGGCTGATAAACTGAAGAGCATTTTTAGGAAGACAGAATATTTACACCACACGCTGTTGGCGCAGTGCTGCCAGGATAATCAAGAACACGACCCACCCAGCCAACGCAATTTTCGTCCCTCTTCCCTCCGGGAGAAGACTCAGGAGCTTGAAGACTCGTACGGCCAGATATGGGAACAGCTTCTTTCCAACTGTGATAAGACTGCTGAACAGATCCTGACCCGGATCTGGGCCGTACCCTCCAAATATCCAGACCTGCCTCTCGGTCTTTTTTTGCACTACCTTACTTTCCCTTTTTTATTTTCTATTTATGATTTATAATTTAAATTTTTAATATTTACTATTGATTTGTACTCCAGGGAGCGCCAAGCGCAGAATCAAATATCGCTGTGATGATTGTACGCTCTAGTATCAATTATTTGGTGACAATAAAGTATAAAGTATTTTTGTAAAAGTATTTTGTCTTCACTGTGGAAGACACTAGCAGTATGTCAGAAGTTCAAGAGTATCAAGCACAGAAGTGAATGTAGCTGCTATTACTAAAGAGAAGCTGCTCGGGAAGCTGGAAGATTTAAAGGTGGATACAGTAAGTCACCCGGACTAGATGGATAACATCCCAGGCTTCTAAAATAGGTAGCTGAAGAGATTATGGAGGCATCAGCAATAATCATTCAAGAATCACAAGATTCTGGATTAGTTATGGAGAACTGGAAAATGTCACCTCACTCTTTAGGAAGGAAAACGTCACCTCACTCTTTAAGAAGATGCAGAAGAAAGGAAATAGGCCATTTAGCCTGACATCAGTGGTTCAGAAGATGTTGGAGTCCGTTATTAGAAGAGATTTCAGGGTACTTGGAGGTGCATGATAAAGTAGGCCAAAATCAGCACGCTTTCCTTAAGGAGAATTCTTGCCGGACAAATCTGCTGGAATTCTTTGAGGAAATAACAAACAGGATAGACAAAGTAAAGTCAGTGGATGCTGTTTACTTGGATTTTCAGAAGGCTTTTGACAGGGTATGCACATGAGGCTGTTTAACAAGAAAAGAGTCCATGGTATTACAGAAAAGATACTAGCTTGAATGGAAGATTGGCTGACTGGCAGGAGGCAAAGTGTTGGAATGGAGTGTTCCTATTCTAGTTTGCTGGCAGTGACAATTGATGTCCAACAGGGATTGGTGTTGGGACTGCTTCTTTTCACATTATAGAACAACGATTTGGATGGTGGAATTGATGGATTTGTGGTTAAGTTTTCAGATGATACAAAGATAGACTGAGGGGCAGGCTGTGCTGAGGAAGCAGGGAGACTGCAGAAGGAATTAGATAAATTGGGAGAATGGGCAAAGAAGTGGAAGATGGAATCTAGTGTAGGGAAGTGTATGGTCATGCATTTTGGTACAAGGGATGAGGCCATGAATTATTTTATAAATGAGAAAATTCAAAAATCAGAGGTGCAAAGGGACTTAGGAGTCCTTGTGCAGGATTCCACAAGACATTAAGGTATAGGAGCAGAATTAGGCCATTTGGCCCATTGAGTCTGCTCCGACATTTCATCATGGCTGATCCATCTTTCCTCTCATCTCCAACCTCTTGCCTTCCCACCCATGTATCCCTTCATGCCCTGAAGAATCAAGAATCTATCAACTTCTGCATTAAATACTGTATACATAAAGACTTGATCTCCACAGCCATCTGTGGCAACGAATTCCAAAGAATCACCACTCTGGCTAAATTGTGGATTAGGAAAATTTGTTTTATGGGAAGGATGTAACAGAGAAATGGAGGATATTTAAAGGTGAAATTTTAAGGGTTCAGAATCTTTATGTTCCTGTTAGGTTGAAAGGAAAGGTTAAAAGTTTGAGACAGCCATGGTTTTCAAGAGGTATTAGAAACTTGATTCAGAAAAAGAGAGGGATCTTCAATAAATATAAGCAGCTTGGAGTTAATGAGGTACTCAAGAAACATAAAGAATGTAAAAAGAATCTTAAGAAATTAGAAAAGCTAAAAGATACGAGGCTGCTTTGGCAAGTAAGGTGAAAATAAATCCAAAGGGTTTCTACATTTATGTTAGTGGCAAAAGGATAGTGAGGGATAAAATTGGTCCCTTGGAGAATAAGAGTGGACGGCAATGTGCGGAGCCAAAAGAGATGGGGAAGATTTGGAAAAATTTCTTTTCTTTGGTATTCACTAAGGAGAAGGATATTTAATTGTGTAAGGTAAAGGCAACAAGTAGGATAGTTATGGAAAGTATGACAATTAAAGAAGAGGAAGTACTGGCACTTTTAAGGAATATAAAAGTAGACAAGTCTCCAGGTCTGGAGAAGATATTCCCTAGGACTGAAGGAAGTTAGTATAGAAATAGCAGGGACTCTGATAGAAATATTTCAGATGTCATTAGAAACAGGGATGGTGCCGGAGGATTGGCATATTGCTCATATGGTTCCATTGTTTAAAAAGGGTTCTCAGAGTAAACCTGGCAATTATCGGCCTATGAGTTTGACGTCAGTGGTGGGTAAATTGATGGAAAGTATTCTTAGAGATGGTATATATAATTTTCTGGATAGACAGGGTCTGATTAGGAACAGTCAAAATGGATTTGTGCGTGGAACGTCATGTTTAACAAATCTTATTGAATTTTTTGATGAAGTTACTAAGAAAGTTGACGAGGGTAAAATGGTGGATGTTGTTTATATGGACTTCAGTAAGGCCTTTGACAAGGTTCCACATGGAAGGTTAGTTAGGAAGGTTCAATCGTTAGACATTAATATGGAAGTAGTAAAATGGATTCAGCAGTGGCTAGATGAGAGACGCCAGAGAGTAGTGGTGGATAACTGTCTCAGATTGGAGGACAGTGTATGGTAGTGTGCCTCAGGGATCTGTACTGGGTCATTGTTTGTAATATATATTAACTATTGTTTGTAATATATATTAATGATCTAGATGATGGGGTGGTAAATTGGATTAGTAAGTATGCAGATGATACTAAGATAGGTGGTGTTGTGGATGATGAGGTAGGTTTTCAAAACTTGCAGAGAGATTTAGGACAGTTAGAAGAGTGGGCTGAAAGATGGCAGATGGAGTTTAATGCTGAAAAATGTGAGGTGCTACATTGTGGTAGAACTAATCAAAATAAGACATACATGATAAATGGTAGGGCATTAAAGAATGCTTTAGAACAGAGGGATCTAGGAATAATGGTGCATAGTTCCCTGAGGATAGAATCTCATGTGGATAGGGTGGTGAAGAAAGCTTTTAGTATGCTGGCCTTTATTAATCAGAGCATTGAGTATAGGAGCTGGATGTAATGTTGAATTTGTACAAGGCCAAATCTGGAGAATTGTGTACAGTTCTGGTCACCGAATTATAGGAAAGATGTCAATAAAATTGAGAGAGTACAGAGGTGGTTTACTAAAATGTTGCCTGGGTTTCATTTCCTAAGTTACAGAGAAAGATTGAACTAGTTAGGTCTTTATTCTTTGGAGCGTAGGAGATTAAGGGGGGGGACTTGATAGAGGTGTTTAAAATTATCAGGAGGATTGATAGAGTTGACGTGGTTAGACTTTTTCCATTGAGAGTGGAGAAGATTCAAACAAGAGGACATGGGTTGAGAATTAGAGGACAAAAGTTTAGGGGTAACATGAGGGGGAACTTCTTTACTCAGAGAGTGGTAGCTGTGTGGAATAAGCTTCCAGCAGAAGTGGTTGAGGCAGGTTCGATGTTGTCGTTTAAAGTTAAATTGGATAGATATATGGACAGGAAAGGAATGGAGGGTTATGGGCTGAGTGCAGGTCGGTGGGATTAGGATAGGGTAAGAGTTCGACATGGACTAGAAGGGCCGAGATGGCCTGTTTCCGTGCTGTAATTGTTATATGGTTATAAAGAAATTCCTCCTCAACTCTGTTCTTAAAGGATGCCCCTCTGTGTCCTCTGGTCTTAGATGCTCTCACCATAGAAAACTTTCTCTCCACATCATCATATTGTCTGCAAACTTTGCAACAAAGCCATCAATTCGATCATCCAAATCAGTGACATATAATGTTAAAAGAATCAGTCCCAACATCACTAGTCACTGGCAACCAACTAGAAAAGGTTCCCTTTATTCCCAGTCTTTGCCTCCTGCCAATCAACCACTGCTTAATCCATGCTAGAATCTTTCCTGTAATACCATAGGCTCATAACTTGTTAAGCAAGTTTAACTTGCAGGTTGATTTGGTATAAAGGCGGCAAATGCAATAAGGCAAATGCAATATTCGGACTAGGTTATGAGAGCAAGAATGCGATGCTGAGGCTTTATAAGGCATTGGTCAGACTGCACATTAAAGATTAGGGCCATTTTGGGCCCCGTATCTATGAAAATGTGTGCTGGCATTGGGGAGGGGCCAGAGGAGGCTCATGAGAATGATTCTGGAAAGGAAAAGGTTAACATATGAGGGCCGTTTCAAGTCATTAGGCCTGTGCTCAGTGTATTTTAGAAGGAGGGGTTTTCTCATTGAAACATTGAATATTGAAAGACCTAGACAGAGTTGATGTGGAGGGGATGTTTCTTCTAGTGGGTGAGACTCAAAGGGCTCAGCCTCAGAATAGCTGGATGCCCATTTAGAACAGAGATGAGGAGGACCTTCTTAGCCAAAGGATGGTGAATTGGTGGAATTTATTGCCACGGAAGATTGTAGAGGCCAAGTCATTGAGTATATTTAAAGTAGCGTTTGATAGGTTCTTGGTTAGTAAGGACATCAAAGGTTATGGGAAGAAGGCAGGAGAATAGTGTTCAAGGATAACAAATCAGTCTTGCTAGATTGACAGAGCAGGCTCAATGGGCTGAATGGCCTAATTTTGCTCCTATGTCTTGCGGTCTTATGATATTATACTAACTCTACCAATTGGGATGAAATGTTAGGCAAAGCTTTCTATAATTAAAATATATTTTAAAATGTGTTCATATATGTTTAAAGGAATTCAAACAATTTGTAACTGAGATAGAAGTAGTTCCCTGTCCAGTTACTGAAGAGCAAAGGATATAGCTTTAAAGTAATATGGAAAAGTCTTGGTGACCTCGGGTGGGACAAGAGGAATAAACCACTTTAGTGTTGAGGCCAGTTC